>NC_052134.2:46857336-48114840 GCF_016086655.4 Lepeophtheirus salmonis
AGAATGAACACAAATTTTTTTTAAATTTATATAACATTTTTAATAGCATACGAGGGTGGTGTGAAAAGTTTCCAATCGTGAGGGGAATATGGCAGCACTTATGGATAACAGCTACTCACATCTATCTAGCATCTGTTGACAGTTAGTGACTAAAGTTCCAGCCATTTTTGACATGTAGTTTTTATGTAACAGTCGTTTTTAGTGAAAATGTACAAAATAGAGTATCGAGTTGTCACACAATTTTTTTTTCAAAGAATAACCTTTAAATATATTCAAACAATAGCAAACATATGAAGACTTGTTCTGTTAAAATTTGGTACGTCCAAAAGTCACTCCAACTCGGAGTAATGAGCAAAAAAAAAAAAAAAAAAAAGAGTTTCCTGAATAATTATTTTGCAGAGAAACCCCCAAAGTACTATTTGAGTGGGTTACAGAGATGGGAACATCACTGAGAGAAGTGTGGCGAGTTACATGGACACCATTTTGAAAAATACATATAAAAAGTCATACATCTTTGTTAGGTCAGAAACTTTTCAGACCTCCTTCTATATATACATATAATTAAATGATGTTAATATAATGAAATAATTTTGTCTGGGTGTAAAAGTAAAACACCGCGACATCCCGACTAAACGGGATCCCCAGAGAGTAACCCTAAAACATATAAATGTATGCTCGTGCTGTAAGAAACGAGATGTAACTTTACTCAATTAAAAGATGATAATTACACACAATACAAATCATAGAATGTATGTATTTAGAGATGAGAGTTAGATTTCAACTTTTTTTTTTTTTTTTTTTTTTTCTTTTTATTCATGCTTGAAAAAATAAAGATTTTGACCAAAAGTTGCTATAATGCGTATTACATAGTACAATATATATGTATACTCTTTATGAAAACCATTTAATATACAACATGCTCATCTTTCTCTCTCTCTCTCTCACTTCTCCGGTCATTGGCCCATTATTTTTTATTTTCTTCTTCTGCGTCTTTTTTTGTTATAAATGTTACTTGATGTATTTGGGCGAGATAGAAAACGAAGGAAGGAAGGGAATAAAAAGTTGGAGAAGAAAGGAATGACGTAGTATTAGAACAGCAAAAAAAACAAGTATAATAGTTATTTAAATGATGTAATCCATCAAGATGACCCGACCCCTCCTCCTCCTCCTACTACTAGAACCTCTCAAATAAACCTCATTAATTAGAACTCAAATAATATATGATATCTACTTAAATGAATTTGCAAATGGTTGTCATATATTTTTTAAGAGCAGCCCAGGAACCCTATATTTAAAAAAAATCAGTTTGGTACATTATGTAATAATTGTACTACGTGACGTCATACTATTGTGTTTTCAAATTATGACCATGATGAGTGTAAACAAAAGTATTCATTGACTACAAAATGGAGCATTAATCAGCACTTGTGTCTTGAGGCCTTTATGGCGCGGATGAGTGGATTTCATTTGAAGCAATATAGTTTCCCAATCAGACACATATTTTGAGCTGCTTTGATTGATTGTATGTGATAAATTCCAATGTGTGGCGTGATATTTATTGGAAAATAGTGAGTATCACGCCAAATGCATAAAACTAGAGACCCTTCCCAATCCCTTGGCTATGTCTCCAACTAATATTTCATTTATGTATGAAGCATTAAGAGGTATCGTCATCATTGTTGATGTCGTCCGTTTTGGGGGCCTACATAATAACGTTTTAAACAAATGAAAAATCTTTTTTTTATTAATATTAAATGTCAAAATGTGACTTAAAAAGGAAAGGACTTAAACCTTAACGTTTATTGAAAAATTGTTCGTCTATAATATAGTTTTTTTCTGACCATAATATCCATTAAAAATATGTTATTACATCTTTATATAATCATATTTCCATACTATTGATAAAAATTAACATTTACAAAGGAAATAATAAGATAATTCTCTCTAATTATCCTACTTTTCTCAACTCTATTCCATCAAAAAAAAAAAAAATGTCACAAATCTATTCATTTTCAGTTCATATTTCTTTGATTTAAAAAATCTTAGTGTTTATCATTTGCATAAAGTAGAACTCAATGCAGATGTTAAGTCTTTTTTGATTGTTAAAGTCATTTGATGGAGTTTTATCAATATCTTATGGAAATGTGTTCATTTTATATTGTAAAAATATCAACTTTGACCCTCCAAGATGGTGTCTCCCTCAATTATAATGCAATTTATGACACATAAGTGAAAATGCTCTATATCAGTGATTCTCAAAAATTTTTGAGTGATGTACCACTTGTAAAATATTTATTTAACCCAAGTACACCCTTACCAATAGAATACATATTTAGACGCAAATGACATCCACAAGATGCAAATATTTCTTGGTTTGTTTTTTGTTTTGTTTTTTTTGGAAGGGGAAGAGGTTAACTTTTGGAATTTTTTTAAATAAATCAAAAAGTTAAATATTTTTGGAAAATAAAATGATAAATAGAACATTTAAAAAAAAAGTAAAACATCTTATATTTTTTCGAAACAAAATTTTAAAAATCTATAGCTATTCAAAAAAAAAAAATATTTTTTAATTTCAAAATCAGTAGGTACTTTCAAAAAATTGAATTTTTGGAAAAAAATTTCAACGTCCATATTTATTCTAAAACAATTAATTTTTTTTTTTACATTCAAATTTAGAGCTGTTTACAAAAAATTAAATCTCTCTCCAAAAAATTTCAATAATAAAATTTTTTGAAATATATTTTCATATGTTAATTTACTTGAAAAAAAAATTTCAATTATTAAATTTTTTGGAAAAAATTTAAAAATCCATAGCTATTCAAAGAAAATAAAATTATATTTTAAATTTTTCGGGAAAAAAATTTAAATGTTATATTTTCTAGGAATTTCTTAATTTTTGGCCCTATAGCCCCTCAAACCAACCCCCTACGGACCCCCTAAGTTATGTCCTACTTGTAAAATATTCTTTCAAAATCTCTAATACCCCCTGGAGTGCCTCAAGGACCCCAAGGGTATGCGTATCCCCATTTGAGAACCACTGCTCTACATGATACTATATCACTATTCTCATTTCATAGTGTATGCCCTCGTTTTACATCCTACTCGTTGAGTTTTTTTCATAAATTTATGTCTCCAAATCAAAATATGGCCGCGCTAATTTTACTAAATTTGATATTAAAATCCATAAAACCGAAAATGTGGGTAAATTATACAGGAATTTGATTTATTGATATACTTAGCTAGTTATCGATATCAGTTGGAGGTCTTCGTTTCTCTGTAACGCCTCCAATCCTTTTTATCTCCACATCAAAATCTTGATACTAACCGAAAAGTCTAGGCCTTCTCACACACTTCAATATTTTGGTCTCAGTACTTTAAACTCTTGATATTGTTATTAAAACCAATTAACATTATAGTAATGTATGTCAGTTTAGCATTTGAGTTAGCTCAGTAACACTTTAAATATATTTTATGTCTTGAAATAGTTTCCCCTATTTCTTAATTGAGGCTTTAGTAACATGTTTATTATTCCTTTAAACCAGGATCATTCAAGATCGAAATATTGAAGATGACGTTACAGGCTGATATCTATGATGACGTTCCTTAACAAAGTGAATTTCGAAAGGACGGTTTTGGTATCTGATTAGTATGCGCCTTTCAGATTTAAGATTGGGCAGTCCTGTATAAACAAATTTTGGGGACAAATACATCATGCTATTTAGTTAATTTAAAAGATCACATTTCAATATTAAAAAAAAAAAACCCGATTATCTCTATATTCTTAATATAAAGAGTTGAAATCTGGAAGCTTACAAGTCTCCAATTTTGAGAGGTACCATTTATTCAAATGTACACCAAAGGTAAAAAAGGACACGTACCTGTATATTAAGCAATGTGCAAAGCTGTTAAAAGCTGATTGTAACAATAATTACACGTTGCAACACAGGTGGTTGAATTTACATATAAATGTTGGCCTAACATTTTATATGAACTCCATACATCTAGTGGCAACTTGGTCTTTAATGGCCATTTATTTTTTATTTTTTCAGTGTGATGAACTGACATAAAAATGCATTTAATTGACTTGACATCCCCTCTTCTAATAATTCGTAAACAATAAAACTATTTGTGCAAAATTAATCCCCATAATTTACTCCATTTTTACTTTTCTTGAAATGAAATACAAGACAAGTCATTCAAATTTGAAAGAAGATGAATATCTACCTACCTTTTCTTTACATATATAGGCATATAAGTCATGTCGAAACAGGGTGACGGCTCCAAAAAAAAACTCCTACATAAATCTTTTGTAACCATCCTTATCATTTTGACAATATCCGATTAAAAACTCTCTCAGTCCGACATCTTCCCTCAAGGAAGGTTTTAAATCTCATTCTTTCACTCTAATCCCTTTTCACGGCGTTACCTCACTAACAAAAATATGTACAATGGATTTTGTTTTCAGCTGTTGTATGTTTCTGCTTCTTTTTCCCTAATCAATGTTGATTGGTTAAATTGGAATTAGTTCGTCTCTTACTAAGGTCCTGGTGAACAATTCCCTTTAAATATTTAATAATGATTCCATAGTTTGAAAGAATTATGCCTTTTTTTCTGTTTTGTTTTGGAGGAAAGATTACAACATATGGTCAAAAAAACATACCACTCTTATATAGGTATGTGAAACATCACACAAAAACAATCAATAATATTTTTCACCAAATTGAGCGTGGATTACTTTTTTATTCTTCGAAAAATTATCATTAACTTATATTGTTATAAATTATCATGATTCAAGCTGCAAATTGCAGTTTAAATATTTTAAAAAAACATTGTTACATTATTTTTGTGCGAAAATGAAGATTTTATCCCCCTTATTTGTAAAAAGGAGGTTTCATTATGCAACCAAACGGCAGCTGAAACAAGAATAAACAAGTTTTCCCATGTCTTTAATTGTAATATTGTCAGAGCAAAAACGAAGAGGCAACACATGAACAATCTCCTCCGCGCCATTGTCAGTGCAGAGAAAGATGGAGAGACAATTTTCATATCCATTCGGACTCCCTACAACATCAAGAATTCCATTCAACCCCCATACAGGGGAAAAGAACCAAACCTTCGGTAACAACAGGATAGCTGACTTCTGGACAGCCTCCATGCAGCCTCCTCCAGCCCTAACCTCAGCTCCCTGGACTTTGAGGATTCGGTGTCTTGGAAAAAAATGTCTCCCCTACTTCTCATCCAAATTTGGATCCGCTTTGAGCTTCCATCATGACAGCGTGTTACACAATGTAACCTCCTTCATCGTCAGGAACTGTTAATCTGTTTGCTGCTATCAAGGCTGTTATTGATTGTGAAGTAGGTCATATTGAATACAAAATATAGATAAATATAGTAACCCCAATATAGTTTTTAGTTGTCTGCTCTTGATTCCATAAAAACATGTTTTTCGTAATATACTCATGCTAAAACTAGTCTTATATCTCCACTCTGTGGACATATATATATGTACTTCACACCAGAGTTTTTTCCCGATGTAATTTCTACTCATAGTCACATTATATTCATTTGCATAATGTATCTATGTACTTGATAAGTCATACATAATAAACCAGTTATTTATAGCTCTAAAAAATAAACTCCCAAAAATAGAACAGCAAAAAACAACAGCCAACATTTAAAACCAAATGAAGCAAAATATTTACCTATTATGTATAGATACATAATAGGTAAATAATGACACCTTAAAAATGAAATTTATCTTGTGACTTGTACTACGTATACAAATTAACAATATTTATATTGAATCATCCTCAATCAACAGTGTAATAATAAATGTTGCTTATCACAGTGTTATCTCACTAATACACTGTTTTGTGCTTTTAGCTGTCGATGTTTCTTCTTGTCTTCTCCTAATCAGTGTTCTGAACGTTGATTGTTTGAATGCTAATTTTCTCTTTTTGTCAGGTTGGGAATAATTCCCAACTGTTATTGAATAATTATTCCCTACAATATTTATTAAAAAAAGTGTCGTTCCCCTTTTTTGACAATTTCGACAGCATGTTTTTTTTTATAAAAATGCCAAATTCGACAAGTTTTTTTTTTCAAGGAGACGAAAACTTATTGCATTTAAATTTTTAGGGAATATTTTTTGTTATTTTGATAACAATAAAATTCTTCAAGAGGGGGGATCAATAAGCGCTTGCCCTAAATGTTTAGGGGCTACTGCTTTGAGTATATTCCGGGTATCATTTTCCCCAGCTACGATGTCGTTTTTCATGATAACAAAGATGAAGTCCTTAGATCACTTTTTGTCATTTTCATTCATGACGTATGCAACTTGTACGTACATTCATAAAATTAACTCGGTGTATTCAGTTAAAATTAAGCTGCTTAGTTATTTGTAGAGTAATATTCAAATACCTCAACACCTGTAGCGGACAAAAAATTGATCAAGTTACGTTCTATAAATATTAAGTACTAAAGAGGGAGTTGAGGGTCATAATGGCCTTGGGGATAACGTGGTCTTTGTTTAGTCACTTGTTTTATAGTTTTTGTTTTTTTTAACTCAATTTCAAAAATTCTAATGCATAGTATTTGTCAGTAGAAATGTCGTCTCTCAAAGTTACCAAATTTTTTATGAGTGGAGTTGTTTTTACACTCATTCAAATTTAGACACTATTCTCACCACTAAAAAGAAAATAAGAATAATCCAACTAACAGATTGAGAGAAAGAAAGCATTGTCTAACTACCAGTGAACCCTCTGTTAATGAACATACGTTTTATAACGGACTTGGTGTTTTGGGTTTTGGAAGAAAAAAAAAAGTATTTAAATACATATGTATAAAAATTATTGAACAATTATACTAATTAAGTCGTTTAAATTTTGATTCATTTTCTTAAAAGCTATTTCATGTATGTTGTACTCGTAAATATCAATTAAAATGATAAAAATACTTTTATGAATATAAAAATTCAAAAAAAAAAATATATCATCATTTGAAGTAATTATGACAACATGATTTTTTGGGATTTAACAAAGATATAATTTGTTATATTATAAAAAAATATTTTTCTTTCTTGGCCTTTATATATTGCATTCATTTAATTTCATGACATTATACAACTACAACTTTATAAAAAAAGGATATTGGTAGACGGATATTTAAAAAACCCAGAAGCTATAAAGTTACTTGATAATAAAATTCGTTTCACAAATAATCAATTAAATAAGGTACAAATAAAATGCAGCAAAATTCTCAATAAAACACGATTATAATGTTTTGCGATATTTACTTATCAATTAGTGCCCATTTTCCCCTAATATTATCATGGTATATAAAATTGGGTTTTTCCAAAAGTAGTGTTGATCTTCTCATTGCTCGTGCCATTAAAAAAGGCAACAAAATCATTCTTGTCAAGTTTAAATCCAAAGATATTCTCCAGTAAAATTTTAACTTCCACAAAAGTAATGATTTATTATCAAGCCATTTTTAAATTTATTCATAACTTAATGAAAATTTTGGGAATCAAATCAGTTATGATGAAGTTGCCTGTAATATTTAAAATAATAGGTTGATATTATAGTTTTTTATCTACTGTTGTAATCCTTATTCCATACATTGTTTCAGGAGCGTACTTAAAAGTGCTTTGGCGTTCCGTTCATTTTTTTTCTGCGTTCATCGTTCAACCATTATTTCCGTTCCGTTCCAAGTTCTAATCATAAAGTAGTAGCATATACAGGGAGCGGGGATCAAATTGTCGCCAAAATATTTTTCTACAAAAAACAACACAAAATATACATTTTTTAACTTTTTTAATGAAAATCAAAACTACGACGAGCATATAGGTATGGAGTAGCTATTCATTCGATATAATTACCGTTGGCATCAATAACGGCCTCAATACGGCCTCTGAACCGACCGTAGGCTCTTCTGACCATCTCATTGTCCATGTTGCCGAATACCTCCTTGACGGAGTCCATCGGACTGGCCTTGGTGCTATGGGGATGTTTGTTGGTATGTCTCTCGACATAGCCCCAGACAAAATAGTCCAAAGGATTAAGGTTGGGAGAGTTAGGAGGCCACAAATCCTTGGTTACGACGTCATAACAGTTCTCGGTTACCACTGCATGGAGATTTTGGACACATGGCAGGGTGCTGAGTCCTGTTGCCACACCCAGGACCCAGATCCCTCGCCATGGCCTTCATGGACCTGGTAGGGTCATCCTCAACCATCTTCTTCGCCTTGTTGACAAAGTCGGTGTCCCTGACCTTCCTGTCGGCGCCCTCCTCCTTGGGTGCCCTCTTTATGGTGGCATCAACATCCCAGGTGTCCTCTAGCTTCTTACTGATACGCTGAACAGTCCGTATATTCACTCCTAAGGTTGAAGCAATCGTTGAATTGGAGATTTCACCTCGAAAGCCCTTCGTTCCACTTATAGCTCTTTATCTCCTCATATGATGACGG
Organism: Lepeophtheirus salmonis; assembly: GCF_016086655.4. Lineage (NCBI taxonomy): Eukaryota > Metazoa > Arthropoda > Copepoda > Siphonostomatoida > Caligidae > Lepeophtheirus > Lepeophtheirus salmonis. Next base: position 46,865,804 of record NC_052134.2, read on the forward strand.
CATGATGCTAACTGAACTACGTATCGTCAGCCGACAAAAATTGCTTTCTTATTCAGTAACCTGTTTTTTATTTGATAATGTCGTCTTCAAGTTATCAAGGTTTAAAGTAGGCGACAATCTGATCCCCGCTCCCTGTATACTGTATAACACCAAATCGCAACTTCAACTTTGAAAGTGTTAGGGAGGCCTCATTTGAGAACTAGATTACAAGATTTTTTTAACACAATAATCCAGTGAACATTAGGGTTCAAATGAGCTACCATTAACTAAAATCGTTTCATTCAAGGTCGATATGGAGGTCAAAAGGCAAAGTATAGCTGATTTGATTCGCGCCCAGTAAATCAACAAGACAAGAAAAGATGGACCGTGGACTATTCGAGAAACTCCAGGAACAACCGCTACCTCGCCTACGTTGGTCGATGTGTTTCTTCTGGTCAACCAGACTAAGTTCCCAGCCTCTGCAATAATTCTGGAAATCGTGGCATCAGACAGGAAGAGGATGCCCCCATATTGGTTCCACAAAGACCTGAAAATCGGGGCCCAGGAGTACCAGGACGTCTTATAGGAAGTGATCTTACCCTGGGTGAAGTCTAACTACCCAGAGGGGAACTATGTGTTCCAGCAAGACTATACTGCAGCCCTTACAACACACGAGAGCAGAATTTATTATTTTGAGTGGCTCATTTGCTGACATTCACCCCCAAATGATGAGCCCGGCCCCATGATTCAGAATTATTGGACTGATCAAGTTCATACGTTCGAGTTAAAGTAGAGTACTAGAAACTTTCATGTTCGATAAGAGCCTTTCAATAAATGAACATTAAAATCTGATTTTCAGCGTTCAAAAGATTATTCCTTTCCGTTCATTGAACTCCGTTCAATTTTGCATTCCGTTCACAAGCCTGAATATTAGGCTGTATAATATCCCAGTTCACTAATGGAGGGTTATCTCCGTTCCTTTTTTTAAACTCCCTTTTTGAAAGAAAATAAGATTGAGAGATTCAAATATTTATGTAGATCTCAACGCTCTATTGATACAATTGAATTTCTTCTCCTTATTTGTGTATTATTTGTTTTTGTATTTTGTTGTTGATTTTTTTGTGTTGTGTTTTTTTTTCTTTTTCAAACAGATACTCATAATGGTATCATAATAGTAATAACTTTCACTTTGTACATAGTTTTTAATGCCTTGTCTTGTCAAGCTCTCTTAACAAATGATCTTCAATACAACATATTATTGTTTCTTTCTTTGTACCAACATAGTCAGGGGTGTACTTATGTTAATTGATTTTTGTGTAATAAGGGTGGCTTGGGGGTAGACTTGTGTTCAAGACCACCTTAATTGATGTTAAGAACATATTTTAGAAAACAACATTTTTATATAAATCAGTTTGGTTTTCTTTGACCAAGACAAGAACAAGACTTTAATGGTCCGAAACCAACGTCCTAAAAAAAAAGTTAATTATACAACAGTTCAGGACCAACAGATTAAAAATTGACCTTTTTAGTAAAAAATAATTAAAGTCACTTTGATATAGGTCTTGACGAAAAAACTAAGATAAGAACAGGACTTTGTGGGAGAGAGACCAAGAGATACAAAAATCGAACTTATTAGAAAACCAAATTTTAATCAAAATTACTTTTGTTTTCTTTGCCAAAAACAAAACTTTGAGGAACTTTTTAGAAAATAAATTTTTTTATAATGTACTTTGGTTTTCTTTATCAAGAACAAGATAAAGAAAACCAAAGTACTTTATATAAAAGGGGGGAGGGGGGAGATGTTGAGGATCGGAGACCAAGATCTTCAAAAAATAAATTTATTTTTACTACTATAGAAGACCACCTTAACCAAGATCAAAATATTAATAATCGACCCTGTTAGTATTTAATTTTTTTAATCTACACACTTTGATCTAGGTCTTGACAACGAGAGCAAGACTTTGTGGGACAGAGACCAAAAGGTACAAATATCGACCTTGTTATAATTTTTGTTATTAATCTAAAGTACTTTGGTTTTCTTTGTTAAAAACAATACTTTGAGAGGCCAAGATCAAGACATTCAAAAAATAAAGTCCCTTATACTAATGTTAAAAACCATCACACCCGAGGCCAAAAGCTTAAAAATCGACGTTCTTACTATTTTATATATATAGTTACTTATGCCTAGGTCTTGACAAAGAGACCCAGACTAGATCAAGACTTTGTGGGACTTTACCCACAAATCTGGATCTGATCTGATCTGGAGACTGAACTTAAGGCTACTAGGTGATCACTGTTACACCTACAATGACGAATACATATGCAATACGTCCAAATAAAAACAATCTGGAACAAATATCAAGAAATGGACAAGATCTTAATTTATTTTTTTAGTTCATATCTACCTACAGCCCAAGATTTCGTAGGTATATTTGAGTTCATGCTCCCCCCTATAACAAGATTTAATTGAAATTCAGTAGATTGCCGATCAGAAAACTAACATGGTGCAAGCGTGGAGCTATGAACAGTTCACAGAAAAGTATAATACATTTTCATAATAGTAGAAAACAGTATTTTTACGTGTCATCTTCATTTTTCAAGTAGGCGACCATTTTATTAGAGAAGATTCAAACAAGGAAAATAATTAATAAGAATTTAAAAACCCTTGTTCGTATATGTTGAAGGGCTAAGATTTTGTTTTCAGTTTGAAAGCCATTACATGAATCTTCTTTTATATTTTCGTTAAGGAAATGCGAATATCGTGTTTAATAACCATGTATGTAAACACAGCAATTCTCCCTGGACGGATTCAGTTTCAGCTTATGGTTCAATAGTTACAAAATCATTATAGATATTTCATTTATGAGCTTAAAGCTCATAGGCTCTCACTTTTCCATATTTTTTATTTATTTATCGCAATAAAAAAGGTCCGGCTTGTCTGAAAATATTTTATTGTCAAAGTTTTCGAATTTTTTTATACCTTTTTCTTTTTGAAAATAGAAAGTTTTCCCGTTCAAAATTGTATCCCTTCCAAACAAAAAATTGCTTTAGAATGTATAAAAAAAGTTTGTTTTTTTTTTTCTAACAGGTGTTTATTCGCTCAAAGAAATTTCTAATAATATTTTATCAAATTTGGCATTCATGAAAAAAACACGTTACATCAAAGTAGTCAAAAAAAGACCTCCGATCCCCCTTCCATAAATATATAATATAATTTAGCCCCCACTTCCAAACACATAGACTCCATCTCTGTTTATTGTTACTAGGGATGTGTTAGTCCATATTTATCCGGTCTTAAGACTGGACGTATTGGTCCTTATGAATCCCAGTCCTTGCAACTGGTCCTTGGAATTTTTCTTCAAATTGTCGATGGTTTATTAAGTCAAATAGGATAAATGTACAGGGAGCGAGGATCAAATTGTTGCCTACTTTATACCTCGATAACTTGAAGACGCCATAATCAAATAAAAAACCGGTTACCAAATAGGAAAGCTATTCTTGTCAGCTGACGATATGTAGTTCAGTTAGCATCATGCCGTCATCATATGAGGAGATAAAGAGCTATAAGTGGAACGAGGAGCTTTCCGAGGCACGCCGCAGTCATAGTATTGGTTAATAATGGAGGTGAAATCTCCAATTCAACGATTGCTTCAACCATAGGACTGAATTTACGGACTGTTCAGCGTATCTGTAAGAAGCTAGAGGACACCTGGAATGTTGATGCCACCATAAAGAGGACACCCAAGGAGGAGGGCGCCGACAGGAAGGTCAGGGACACCGACTTTGTCGACAAGGTGAAGAAGATGGTTGAAGATGACCCTACCAGGTCTATAAAGGCCGGAGACAGGCACTGGGTGTGCAACAGGACTCAACACCCTGCCATGTGTCCAAAATCTCCATGCAGTGGTTAACCGAGGACTGTTATGACGTCGTAACCAAGGATTTGTGGCCTCCTAACTCTCCCGACCTTAATCCTTTGTTCTATTTTGTCTGGGGCTATGTCGAGAAACATACCAACAGACATCCCCATAGCACCAAGGCCAGCCTGATGGAGTCCATCAAGGAGGTATTCGGCAACATGGACAATGAGAAGGTCAGAAGAGCCTGTGGTCGGTTCAGAGGCCGTATTGAGGTCGTTAATGATGCCAACGGTGATTATATCAAATGAATGGCTACTCTATACCTATATGCTCGTCATAGTTTTGATTTTCAATAAAAAAGTTAAAAAATGTATATTTTGTGTTGTTTTTTGTAGAAAAATATTTTGGCGACAAGTGAGACTGGACAAGATGGGACTAGACTGGGCCTAATTGTCCCAAGGAAAGGTTGAGTGATTCTCGTTTCATCAATGTATAAACTTATTTACAAGTAGCTTTATAAGGAAATATCCAACATGTGTTAACCATATCTAAAACAATCATTCTGCTTATTTTAAATAACGTAATAAACAATATAACTTTATCAACTGTGAACAATTCATTCGCATTTTCTAAGAAAAAAATCAAGATAAGTGAAGATATTTTCGACTGCTATGTTATAGGAAGGGCTCTTAGGTTTGAGATATCCGACTTCTACAAACTTTTTTGTATTCCTTTTAAATATGAAGTCACTTGAGCGTGAAGGAAGAAATTGCTTCAATGAACTTGAGTTCTATCATAATTTTAAATTATAAATTGTCTAACTTGGTTCAAGGTCAGGCTAAACAATTCAAGGGAATCATATGGTTTATTATTCATTGACTAATATTCAGCAATGTGAATAAAAGAAAAAAATAATGTAGAAGAAAAAAAAGATGCAAGTTATCAATGATTCATGAAAAATCTACATTAAAAAAATCAAGGATCTAAGTATAATGAGATGCATCTTTAGTAATACATCTTAATTTTTTGAGTTTGTATAATTATGAGATAATTGGTGCGTCAACATAAAAACTATCCGGAACAAATATTTAGAGAAAAAGAAAATCTCAATCCAATTTTTCATTTTATATATCTATATATACAGCCCCAATATTTTAACCAATTATAGACTTTGTATTAAAATGAGTTTATATTGAATAGAACTTATTGATTAACAATAAATTTCAACCAAATTAATAGAATGAATAGATGTGTGTCTGAGCTCCCTCAAACATTAATGTAGCCGCTCTTAGCGGCAATGATGGCTTCCAGGCGGCGGTGCAAGATTTCGCACCCTCTGCGGATGTAGTTTTCTTTCATGACGATACAGTGCAGGCTGATAGTGGCTTAGAGGACTTCGGTGTTTAGATGACGGATAGAACAGGCCTTCCCCTCGACATGTACCAAAAAGGTGTGGTTGAAAGGGTTAGCATCAGGCTGTAGGTGAGAAAAAAGTGTCAAAAAAGAGTTCTAAGAACTCAAAAGACTCTTTCAAAATAGTCTTTTAATGGAAAAGATGGGTTTATTTTATTGCCGATGTCAAAAATGGCCTTTATACCCTCACAAGGATCTTTCCACCCACATTGACAGTCGAATTTTGCATATTACCGGATTTGATTGCATCAAAATTATCTCTCTAGCATCATTTGCATCGGGAACTTTTTTTATTGTATTTTCAAAAAAGGAAGTTATGATTCTGCACCCTCTATTTAAAAATCAAAATTAAGAGTGGATCCAAATGACTTCTCTATTTTTCTAGTGTTAAAAACCCACCGACGGTATAATTGACTCTGGAGGGACATCATTGAGAATCTTCATACTATAAATTAAAAAATCCCTATGTTAGAAAATATAAAAGAGGGCACAAGTCATCAGCACCTACATGTATTTCCAAGAGGGGGGGGAGGGGGAATTATACAATGGTGACGTCATAGTAAGGCAACCTTACAATTTTATTGTAGAAATATTACACTTGGTGTAAAAAATGTACCAAAGTAAATATTGGCTGAGTTTTGACTTAAGAGATCGTAACCTACTTTGTCACTTCAGTTACCTACCTACAAATATACATTTCAATCGTTATTTATTTATGGTTACAACTTCGGCTTATGAATGACATTCCACAACACAGTGTATTAACGAAACATAAAAACTTCTTGAATAAGTTCTTTTAGATTCAGGGAAACTTTTGTGGTTATAATAAAATGAGGATTTATTATGGGTAAGAAACTATAAAATCTATTATTTATTCTTGAAATATAAAATGTAATACTGGAATGGAACAGTATTTATTATTGTCATACAGGATCCTTATATTTGCTGACATCTCGTAATTTATACATTTGTTTCCCGGAATCCCGTTCATTTGCAACTTTCCAAGAAATGAGAAACACTAGACCTTACATATTACCTATAGACGAAACAACTTATTTATTTCTATAAAATTGATGAAGGCCCCTCATAAATTGTCAAGTAATAGTATTTGTCTGCCCTAATAATTATGGAACAAATATGGTCAGACCAACAGACCACCACAATAACAAAAGCAGGCCCCTAATAACAAACCTGTGATTACAACATTATTATTACACATTAGACCAAGCATGTTTTTTTTTAGCCAGAAAAGATTCCTGAAGGGTTTTTTTTACCTTGAAATTTATCCGACCTATAATACTCACCAGTGATCTATGTTATAAATCTTATTATATCTTAATCTAGTATAAATCATTTCTATTTAATAATTCCACAACATCAAAAAATTCCAAAATTCCAATCCCCCAAAAAAATAACAATTATTTGAAATATTAAAAAATTGGAATTGGCATCAGGATTTCTTTTAATTGTCCCATCACTAATTTATTCTACCAATAACAGACAAATTTAAGTATGTTCTTATTAAATTTGGCAGGCTTAAGTCAAACTAATATGGAATAATTGAACCAAAACAAAAAAGTTGTGCAATTATCCCCGGTCTCTCTTACAAATTTACATATATTGAGGTTTTCCTGTATTTAGGTACATTTTTATTTAATCACATATTTTGTGCTTGGAATCAAGCTACGCACACGATTAAAAAGAAAGAATAAAATAATTGACTGCTTCTTTATTTTTCAACTATAGCATGACAAGCATTCCTAATGGGTTATTAGGCCACAAAGCTTGATAAACGATTGTTGCCTTTTCTAACGGAAAGAAATTAATTTGTTTCAGTCCCCTCAAATAACAAAAAACAACAACTACCCAGGCGAGGAACCTGTTATTTAAAGTCATGAATAGGAAAAAATGTGACTATGAATGTACATCACATCACTTTTTGTCATTAATTTTTTGCACCCATTCCTAGCACAAAATCATTTCATCAAGTTTAAATGTCAAAGCTTTAAAAAAATAACTGATTGATTATTAGAAGAATTGGACACTGTGGCAAAAGAATTTCCTGGAGTTAAGCCCATGCGCTTTAAATAAAGAATTTACAGAGTAGTTTCTGTGATAAATATAATGGAATAATGCAAATTTAATTAAATTTAAATGTGTAATTAATTTGCAAAAAAGTAAAAAGTTCATTTGTAGCTCCACAAATTTCAGACATTCCTGTATTTCCACTTAAATGAAAATCAGTCAACTGTTTAAATTATAAAAAAACAACAATATTTTCAACTCATTTTCATAATTTGAACAGAAAGATTTTTTAATTTATGCAGGTTATTCTAATCTGGTAATTGGAACTGCATTTATTCCAGAAAACCTTTTTAAGACTTTTGCGGATTCGCCAATAACTAACAATCTACACTTATTAAATAAAATATGTCACAAATTTATTTGTAGCTCAAAAATTTCAAACATTCTCGTACATCCACTGAAAGGAAAATCAGTTATCCAGATTGTCTGGACTTTGAACCTAAGTTATGGGCGAAAGACTACTCGAACTTTATAGTAGCTGGTTTCTTCCGAACTTACCCTCAAAATAGCTAGTACTCGTAAGAGAAAATGATTAAACACGGCTGTTAGCTTAGTTTGGCAGGATTTCCTTGACTGCAAGAAAGTTTAGCTCCCACAAGATTTCATATTTGAGACATTAAATATGACGTCAATCTATCATTTTTTCTTCCAGATTTCCCATCCTTGAATTCTCTTAGTTAGTTCAATTAAAACAGTACATTCATGGAGGCTTAAAAATTAGTTATTAAGTAATTCATAGCTAGAGATTAAAAAAAAAAATGATAATGGTTAAGGGTGTTGTATATTGAAACTCAGAAAGGTGTTTTTATGTTCCCAGGCCGCTATCATTATTATTTTATCCTTGAAGAGGGAACAATAAATATAAAGTAATCATTATACAAAGAGTAAAGCTAAAGATTCGGGTTTGTGTTGAACACTTTCATCTCATAGCTGATCACAGCTAATTTATGGAAACTTTATGAGAGCTAAGTTGTTCTTCTCCAAAAAAAAAAAAAAATTGTCATGGTGGCTACATTATTTTCATTACAAATTCATCAATTTCTAAAATAGCTATATTTAAGGGTATTCATAATGGCGTTATCCAATAGACTTAAAAACAGACAATGTTTTTTATAGCAAGATGTAAATCGTTTTACTTTTTTTCTCTTGCCATTATCATTGCCGTTGATTGGTTGCTTTTTTTTAGCTATAAATAGTTATCTACTATTAAATAATAAACGATTCCATAGTGTGTAAGAATGGGTATACTACCATACTACAAGCTGATTATAGATTTATTTATTTTATTCTTTTTGGAAAAAAAAGTTACAAGATACACTTAAGATAACGACGCGTGCTGTATATATATATGTATATGTTGTATCGAAGTTGTAACTTGTATCACCAGATTGTACAAGTTAGAATTTCTACGTCTCATTAAGCTTTATTAAATTGAAACATCAGACATTTTAATTATCAACTATTAGCTCATACTTTCATTTCATTTTGATCCGTAAGAATTATTTATGTATCGACGATTAGTATAACTGTGGTCGTTTGAACATTATAATGTGCCACAGGATACTTATCAATTATTAATTTTCAATAAAACCGTCATCACATCATTAATATATTAACGATTCAAAGAATATTCTATTAATGTATTATCCTACAATGACTTTTTTCATAAATGTTTGTTGATTAATCCTTTGGATCTGTCGTAAATTGGACTTAAAGTTTGCAAAAATGTATTGCTATAATAAATAAATGATAAATTGATTGATTTTAAAATTGAAAGGGGTCTTATCAGGGGGAATAAAAATCTCCTAAATAAAATAACGCTTCTATACTATAGCTAAAATTATTGGGTATTGTAACTCATCCCATAAATTTAAATAGTAAACCAATAATATACACAAATATGTCCATGAACACACGGGGTTCACACATATATGGATTTCTTTTTTTTTTAATTCGCCTCATTTTCAGTTAGTACTAACCTTCAAGAGACAGCTGTCAAATTTCATGACAACAATTTATTCTTTAGTTCGTGAATTATTGTGCTAAGTGTGACACTACTTTTGTTATTTCCAAAACCCTGGATCAAAAACAATTTCGTATTTTAATTTTACACTACTTCTTGACGGTAAAAAATACCGTTTAAGCTAAGAAATCCCTTGAAAAGTGTTATAGGGACTACGTTCCATAAAGAAGAAAAAAAAGTTATAATTAGAATAATCTTAAAGAAGCAAATTTAGAACGATTAAAAAGTAGTTTTCTTTGCTAAACTTGGTACTTTTAACCCCATTAAGTAAAGGAATTAATGTTGATTTTCTACTCTTTTTTTCAATATTGTTTTTATGTTGACATATAACTTATAAAAATTTATAACTAAGATCATAATTGGACTTATAGAAGGTTTGTTGACAAAGGAACCGTCTGTTCCGTGCCAGAAAACACGTGAATTTGCAAAACCATAGAATTAAAATATAGCAACGTATATTTAAAAATAATAATTAAAAAACTTTTTCGTCAAAAAAAGTGTTGAAAAATGTATATACCCCTACATATAATTATTCAGAATAAATTATGTAAAATACAATCGTTAAGAAACGACCTCTGTATAAACGTCAATATATCTGAGTATACATATTATATATGGTCAGCCAACCGGCCTAAAAATGACCCTTTATATTATAAGCACAAAGGTAATAATAATACTGTGTATAAATCATGATATGACAACTTCTTGGATGGGTTTATCTTTTTTTTTCTTCTTTTTCCTAATGGTTAGTTTCTCTTTTTCTTTTTCTTCTTCTTCTCCTTTTCACGTCTTGAGGGCAGTTTTTCATACTCTCTCTCTCTCTTTCTCTTCAGTTATTCTCTTTATGTATATATATATATATATATTCACCCTGGGGCAAAAACTTGTGTGAGTTTTAATAAACAACAATTATAAACACACTCTGATGGTGGAGAAAGAGGTCTTCAGCCCTTTTGACGATTGATTTTTATGAAAAAGATAATTACATACTTATATATCAATAGTAAAAGAAAATATCCATTATAAATACGTAATAAAAGGATCACTTATTGACGTAAAAACATTTTATTAAATCCCTAATGTTGAAAAATCAACCTACTCCATTCCATGGTTGATTTTTCTGTAAGAAAAATATAAACAGGGGTATCTGAAAAGTTTACGACATAACAAAGATACTAAACATTTTTGCTGAATTCTTATTTTTCAATTTAGTCACCTTGTAGCTCTAGACACTTCTCCCAAACATGCTCCCATCTCTAAAGCCTATAGCAAAAGTACTTCTCTGCAAAATAATTGTTCACGAGACACTTTTTGTTTTGGGGTTAATTACTCCGAGTTGGATTGACTTAAACGTGTCAAATTTTAAAACAAAAAGCCATGGTATATCTGCTATAGTTTGAATCTATTTAAAGGTTATACTTTCAAAAACAAATATTTAATGACAGCTCGATACTCGATTTTTTCGATATTCACAGAAACACTCACATCAACCCATTCAAACAACTGTTACACAACAACTACGTGTCCAAAATGGCATAAACTTTGGTAAATAAGTGTTCACAGATGTTAGATAGATGTGACTTGCTTTTATTTATGAGTGATGTCGTCTTCACGTTGAGGTCGAAAACTTTTCAGAACACCCTTGTATATACTTATAATGATTATTAGTGTAAAGGCTCGATTAATGTTACTAAATACAATCTTTAAAAGATTATGTTCTAGAACAAATATTGTGTTTGAGCGCATTAAGAATAATTCAGGATCTATTCATCCATTTATAAATTAAAATATGAATTTACAACCATGAAAGAAAAATATATAACCTTTTGAAATTTAGATAAGCTTTTAATTTGCCAATGGCTAAGGACTGTGATAATTTAAAATTCATTAATTTCAATGCAAATAATATATAGATTTAAATACTTTTAATTAGAAAAATAATTTAATTTGAAAATACGAAATGGCTGATATTTGGATTTTTATTTTATAAAGAAACTCATATCAATTTCACAAAGAAGCATTTTATTAATTCCAAATATTGGCAAAATAATCATGATAAAATAATAAATATGTGTATGGATAAAATTTAATTTATGTGTTATCTCATATTTGAAAATTGTTATTTTGGAGCTTGCGGGTACAGCTTTATTAAATTTAATTTAAAATCAAACAGATCCGACTCGAATAGTATATGACAAACAAGCTACTTTTTGATGGAGCTGGATTTTGTATAATTGTGAAATACACAAAGTAAATTGGACGTCTCTAAAAACAAATTGCATATTCAAAATAATTTTGGGTAGATATGGAACAGTTTGTAAATCATTTACTTGGCACAAAAATATGTAGCGAGATTCCTTTTTCCTGATTATCAAACATGAATTACGTGTATATGATGCACTTGTATATATGAATATACGAGCGTTGATACCTAGTATAGCTCGGAGTGAGTCTTTTATGCCAATGGAGGAGTGATCTTTTTAAATCATCCCAAACAATGGATATACTACATGATTTCCAAAGCATAAATCGTAAAAACATAAAATAAAAATAAAAGTTATTCTTCAATATGTATTTAATGAAACTGATATTATGAAATAATTAAATGCAGGATTTCATGGAGCTGTAAAACCACAAGAAATTCCGGTAAAACAGGAACCCATGATCCTGAGAAAGAAATCCTTATACGTATTTTACTACAAATGAAGATGAATATACCGGTAGTTGCATAAATACGCGGACTAATTTTTATACGCTTATATCTCGAGGTTCCGTCACCGGAAATAAAAAATTCCAGCTTAAGTAACTCGGTAAATCTTTTGGCTTTGTTTTTGTTTCTCTTACTCGCATCAAACAAAGTCGTTTACGATGAATGGCGAGGCCAAACGTCATATGGCTGCCACTCTCCTCCGCGCCGGTAGGTCTGTCAAGGAGATAATCAAGGACACTGGACTATCCAGGACTACTGTGCTCAAGGTCCAGAAGCTTGTCATGGAGGGAAAATATCTGAAAGACCTGTCCATACCTCTGGAATGACTCAGGATTGGCTCGCTGCCAACATGCCATTTTGGAACAAAAACATTCGGCCACCTCAATCACCTGATTTGAATCCCCTTGACTACAGTGTGTGGTGGCAAATTGAGAAGAAGACCTGTGCCACTCGCCACACGAATTTGGACTCATTGAAGGCCAGTGTCAATGAACAATGGACAGACATGGAAGACTATTACATCATCAATGTGTGCAAGGCCTTCCGCAGGCGCTTGGAGGGTGTCATAGCAGCTGATGGCCATTATATTAAATTTTATACGTTAATAAATTATCTGTTATATAATTCTCAAAAAAAAAATACGTCACACAAATTTTATTACACATTTAATTATTTGCCACAAATAGTCCGCATATTTATGCAACTACAGGTATATGTATTTTATTTATTTTAAGGGTTAAAACATCCTTGAGTAAGGAGTAAATATTCTATATGATCAACTCGTTGCAGCTTGCGAGTGGAGTATAATTTTATTTTTATTTTACATTATTAATAACATCGTTATAGGTACAAAAATAAAACTAGTCCTATTAATAGCAGTCTCATTTAATTATTGGAAATTTGAAGGTTTATAATTGATAAATAGAATTTATAAAGAGAAAATACGATTTCCTTTCTAAATTAATCATGAATTCACATAGACAGCCCATCATACTTCAGCGTATGTAATGTCCTTTTTTGGGTATTTTCAAAATTTTTGTAATTTTAAAATAAGTATGTTCTGAAATACTTTTTGGCATTTCCATATTATAATGAATATTAACAAAGCATGTTCTCTTGGTCTGTATAAATGAAAACGAGTCCCCGGGTGACCTGTAAATAATGCTACACTATATATATACCTTGGATCTAAGAAATAACATTGTAGTCCTATTATTGAATTATTGCAGTGGTGTTATATAGTGCTCCCTGATGTAAGTCACATAAATATTTTGATATACGAAATAATAATGTATCTGTTTGTTTTTGTTATTGATATTTTAAGTATATTATAATTCATATACATCTTCAGTATACACATCTTAAGATTTGAATTAAATATAAATGCTGGTATGTTAAGATGAATAATATTGTTTGTTTTTGTTAATGAGTGCTCTAGAGACTAAAATACTCATCAAACATCCCATCTTTTTTTTTTTCTCAAACTCTTTTATTTTTTGAAGAGGGAACACGTCATATGAATTGAATTAAAATATTGAGTAATTATGTGTGTGCGTACTCGAGAAAAACAAAGAGTAGAATTGAGGATTCCTTGGGATTTCTCTTCTATAATATATGAAAACAAACACTTACTCCGGGCAATATTGGATATCAACCCTAATCAATAGATAAAAAAGAAAATTGCAAAAATATCATTCAAAATTGTAGTTCTTAATTAATTTCGTTATAAAGATCTAAAAATCAAAAATAATCAAACAAAAACAAAGCTGTACATATTCAAAAAAAAAAGTTCTCTCACATGAGAAACCTGTTGGCGGGATGTCTCAAAGTTCAGACTTCTTTGATTTGTTTGTATATTAAGGGGTATCTTGTAAAAGAGATTCAAATTAAGAAAAGTGAAGACCAACACTCTCTCTTCTAGAGTCCAATAAGCGTTGGCGCCCTCAATATTTGCTAACAAAATTGATTAAGAAGTAAAAATCATTAATAAATATGATTGCTTTGAGATGTTTTATTAATGTTTTTACTACGTTGTTAATTTTCATTTTTTTTTCCTCACAGATTAACTAGTCTTCTTCACATGAATGAATTGTCTTTGAAGGAAGTTTTCGGGCATTTAGTTGTTAAATAGAATGAACCAGGGACTTACAAGGAGCCTGTTGGGAAACATATCTGCTCATGTAGAGCATACATGGTCGAGGAAAACAACGAAAAGGGGGAGAAACAAAGAAAAATAATTAAAAAATGAGAATATTCTTGGGGATTTGTCGTTAGTCCAAAGATATAAGTCGGCAAAAAATTGAGCAATATTGAAAGTTTGACAGACTAAATTCATTTGCACTAGCCTGAAGTACTTACCTATAATCATAGTGAAAACGATGTCAAATAGAGGTCGCCTTTAAATTTGACCCTTTTTTTAGGACCGATAATTATGTGGACGGAATCGTTTCTTAGTTCTTGATTAACCAATAAATGATCTTTAAATTATTATCATTTGTGTTAATGGATTTGAAATCCAGAAAATTTAAGGAAAAATGAATATTACAATTCATTTCCCAAAATTAAAAACAGCAATTCACAAATATTTTGCTTTTACGTGACGGTGTCCATAGTGAACACAATCACACCATCCAGCCAACTCCTGTTTCAGGCACAGTCTCCAGCCTGGCACAGGCATTGATGATGATTATCCTTGTTAGCCACTGCCTCGAGATTATAGCCCACAAGGAGTCAACATTGTTATGTTTACGTTTATGGAACTCTCACTTCAAGACACTCCACACATAGTAGTCTAAGAGACTCAGATCTGGCGAGCTAAAAGGACACATTTTTTTGCCCAAAACATAAAGATCTTAAAAATGATGTTTGTTCTTCCTAGATAAATCCGGGTCCAATTACCCGATTGGGACAAACCCCACCAATTTAAAATCGTATTATGACACCGGATCTGTTTATATTAATTACAGTCCTCTAACATTATTATTTATTGTGTTACTTACGTTGTTTGGCGTGAGCCAGACACGGAGGCCCACAATAATGGCCGCACACGTTCAGGCTTGAAGGACATCTCAAGGATTTTCTATGTTTTCTTATACCATTTTGTCAGCTGAATCTTAAAAGTACACTTCCATAAGCATAGATTTCAGGGTTCCTGTTAAATTAGTTTGTTGGGCATATACGAATACAGGTTCTGTATGTATTATACATAAATATGAAAACAGTGATTTGGAGTAGTAATATTATATATGTAATCCTTCGATTTGTCACTGATTTTTTATAAGTAATCAAGAACCTATTGTGTAGTGAGTACAATTAATAGTCCACTTTCTTAAAGAAACGCAATAATAAAATAAAAAATATTCACTTTTAATAGTCAATAATAAATATATAGTTAAAATTAGTAGCTTTTTCTGCTCCACACATTATATGTAGTAGTTTTTTTTTAAGAGAGTATAAAATGAAGAGATACAATCAAATATTTATAAAACAAGTTTATTTTTCGAGTTGTAAATTCTTAGCATTCTCTGGAGTACATATTTCCACATAAACAATTTATTATTGAATACTTCACATATACTGTGAATTCAAATGCAGGACAGCAAAAGAAGATAGCGACTGGCCCTGAAATCCTTGTTTAGTGTTGGAAATACATATTCATACATTCTTCTATAATATATACGTGTTAATTCAATATTTCAAATATACAAGCCCTCGAGTATGCAAAAAAAAAGTCAATTCAAAACGACACGGGACTTATTATACTTTTACTGCCTTACAAGCTGCAATCAAGGTTAATACAAATACAAGGTTATACCAAACGCTTTTCCGGCTGATGTTTGGCTTCCACCACGCTTTTCAATAGTGACGTTAAAGAGTATATACTATTACTATTAATCATATAATTTATAGTATTATATGGTGTTAAATATCGTTATTATTCTCTATGACATCAAAATCTGAATTTTTGCCCAGCGGTCGGTACGCTACATCACATTGAAAATTCTAGGAAGCCAGATTACATGATAGCCTAGTCATGTATTTCTATTAACCTTGGCTGTAATGCCCCACTGAGGGCGAAAAAAGGAAGAAAAAAAATAGAGTGTTCCATGTTTAAAGTGTTCTGTAGTTGGGTTAAAGTGGGATATTATTTGTACTTCAATACACTCGTAAATTGGGGGCCAACTGTAGGTATTGTGTATTTATTTACTTGCTTCAGATTAAACATTACACCACAATGTGTGGCTTGAGATCGAGAAATTAATTAGAAATCCGTGAGTATCACCTCTATGGCATGAGACTTGAGAATCCTACCCTATGGGCCAATATTGTGCATAGTTCAAAACACTCGTTAATCGAGGTGCCGCTGTACTCCCTTCAAATGAGAAACTGCCCCCAATACACAATATCTTGTTTTGAGTAAATAGCTTATATAAATTGGAAGCTTGTTAACCATCAATTAAACTCATAGATAAAAAAATTGGTAGAATTTATATGATTGGTATAAGGATTTTTGTTAAAATAGACAATTTATCCATCGCTTGGCTTGTCTACTATACTTTGGGTATTATATCATCAATTACTGTGTAGTAATGTTATTAGCAAATGTTTTGGTAGGGCAAAACAAAACAAATGTCACAAGAAGAAGGATTTAAGAATATAATTTACCTAACTGCTATATAGGGTAGTTTGTCTTTACAAAAAGATTTGATCAGGTGGATAAAGCATTTCCCCATAAATTATTAGAAAAAAAAATCGAAGTATATAATTATTTTTCCACTGCCTATTGAACAACTTAATTTCATAACCATCTCAATTTTTGATTCTCTGTCAGTAGGGGTAGTTATACATCAAAGGGCCGTTTCAATTTTTGTTTCATTTTTATTGACTTTAGATTCAAGATTAAACTGCATTTGTATTGTAGACTTTATAAGTGGGATGGCTGGCTTCCATTTGAAACATTGTGGTTCTAAATCAGATACATACTTTGAACTGTTTTGATTGTTTTAAAAGGAATATTGTTCGTACCCTAAAACACTCAATAATCGAGGTACACCCGTATTATGCATGTGGTTTATTTTGAGGACTTTATGACGGAGATGGCTGGCTTCTATCTGAAACATTGTCGTTCTAAATCAGACACATATTTTGAACTCTTCTAATTGCGGATATTGCTTGTACCCTGAAATCCTCGATAATTATTCAACATTAAACTGCATTTCTATTTTTTAGGCCTCTATGAGGGGGATGACTGGCTTCCATTTAAAACATTTTTGTTCTATATCAAACATCCATTCGAAACTGTTTTGATTGCTTTAAGGTCGAATATTGTTCTTACCCTGAAACACTCCATAATCAAGGTACACCTGTAATGCGTACTTTTTTATTAACTTCATGGAACATTTCAATATCAAATGTAGGAGAAAATATTTGCATGGACCTTTTGAGACACTGCATCTGTTTTTAATGCAGAATTTGCAGACATATATATTATATTATGATTTTTTTTTTAATTTTTAAATATGATAATTATTATATAGACTTGCTGTATTGTGAGGATGATAAACCTACCTAATGATTCTGTGTATCTATTTTTCTAGACGAGTGTATCACAAATGGTTAATACCACATATCATTATATACAATATTATTTTTTATTTTGCGCTTAATTGTGTGAAATAAACATTGAATTTGTTTATGTTACTTTAGAATAAATTACTAAGCCATAAAACTCGGCAAGGTATGTACAGATATGGTTATTAGGGTGGGTCATATTGATGGGGACTATCTAGAAAAGTTGTATGTGCTTCAAATAATGTATATAAAAAATCAATTCGAGACAGAGGTGTCAAAGGTTCCCCAATACAACCCATCACTCACTCAGTCCCTGGTCAGTCACATATTTTATTAATAAAGCAAAGTAGTTATGTCTGTATATATGAAAAAGAGTCACTGGGTGCACTGCATAAATTGATCTATGATGTATATCATAAGGATATTTGGATATACGAAACGACAATATAGTCGTATTAATGAAATATTGCAGGCGTGTCCATAGAGCATCGTGGATGTATAAAGGATGAACTGTATATAGTGTTCACGGATGTAAATGATATAAATATTTTTGATATAGCAAATAATAATGTAGCCGTATTAATGAAATATTTCAGGCGTCTACAAATATAACAAGCCCACTACCTTTTTTTTTATTGGTCTATTATATAAATGATAATAATTAATGTGCATTTTCAGTATATGTGAAGATTTGAGTTAAATATAAACGCTGGTTTGTTCAAATACATTTTGTTTGTTTTTATTAGTGAGAGCTCTATAGACTAAAGTACTCATCAGTCATCCCATCTCAAACTCTTATTATCAATATTATTGACAAATTCACGTCATTTCCTATTAGTTCTTACCTACACACAGTTCGTGTCAAAATTTCATTGCATTCTTACCATTAGTTTAGAAGCTAAGTGTATTTTTAATGACGTTATTTATGCCATTTACATGACCTTTGTTCGAAATAAATTTCGTGTGTTGATCACAACAATTTTTTTTACGGGATAAAATACTGTTGAAGACAAAAAGTAGCTTGATACGCACTATGGGGACTCAAGGGCCACTAAAACAGTTTTAACCTCTGAAGTATTGGTCAGAATGCAATGAAGTTTGGACACGTAATGTTTGAAAGTAAATACTAATCGGAAATTATGTGAGTCTGACAAAAAGGTTGCCTTACATATAAGATAATTGATTTCTATGGTGAGGCCTCATTCTATCGTAAGAACAAGATCAATTTACTTATTGATATTATTTTAGAAAATCTGAAATATTCTTTTTTTAATTTTAAAATATATATAAAAATATCTAACAGAACATATAAAATTTGATTTATATTTTCCAATAATAGCGAAACTTGAACCATTTGATGTTATAGGTTAAGAATACAAATCAAGTTTCTCCAGGAATAAAAATTATTACCATAATTAGTAGAAATGGAATTTATAATGTATAAGTAAAGTATATACTGAATAGGGGAACCTTCAAAATCCGTTCAATTGTCCAAAAAAATTCAAAAATACAAATTTTCCAATATCTCCTCTAATTAATTTCTAAAATTCGCATTTTTGACTCACTCTAATGTATAATATATATATATATTTGTAGACACGTCAGACATTCATAAAATTGATTAGCCATATTTAATTAGTATTGAATATTAAGAATGGATATATTTGCCAGTTTTCTATTCTTTTTTTATTTTAAATTAAGTCAATTTTTTTTTCCATTCTTTTTTAGCAGTGCGGTTTCAAATGATATACTTATACAATGTACATAAAAACCTTGGATTTGCTTCCTCCAATATGATGAATGATGAATTATTTTTTTTCACTATAAAATAACGATAATTCAATTAAAAACAAAGCTATTACCCGACTTAAAAAAATTCATAATCGGTCAACAATTACAGGAGATATAAATGCTTCAAAAAAACTTAAATTTCGTCTTAATATCTCGCAATGCCCAAATCTTTAATCCCAATGGGCTGCTCCAAAACATATATTTGCATTTACTTACGATTTTATCCCCGTTATTTTTAATAACGAGGTTTCATCACCTCATCAAATAGTGATAGGACGATTCCCAAAAAAATCCGAATCCGAAGAAATTCCTGATGCCGATTACAATTCTTTAATATTTTAAATGCTATTTTGATATCAAGGACGTCCACAAGATTATATTTTGGGGGAAAGGAGGCTTGGTATTTGAAACTTTTTGAAAAATTTTTTTTTTTTTTTTTTTTAAATTTATAAAAATTAATTTTTCGGAAAAAATGTCTTATATACAATTTCATATTTAAAATATTTTTCAAAAATTTACTATTATTCACAAAAAATTAAATTTTTTGAAAAGAAATAGGCAAAAATTAAATTTTTTTATTAAAAAATATGAAAAATTAAATTTTAAGAAAAAATTTCATAAATAAAATTTTATATTTAAATTTTTTCAAAAATTCATTACTATTCACAAAAAATGAAATATTTTGAAGAAAAAAAAATACTACAAATTCCCAGCTTTCCCAATAATAAAAAAGAATCGTTATTGGAAATTAAATATGATTTAAAATTTTTGAAAAGAAAGAAGGCAAAAATTAGATTTTTTTATTAAAAAATCTGAAAAATTAAATTTTCAGAAAAAATTTCATAAATAAAATTTTTTATTTAAATGTTTTCAAAAATTCACTACTATTCACAAAAAATCAAATATTTTGAAGGAAAAAAATCCTACAAATTCACAGCGTTCCCAATAATAAAAAGAATCGTTATTGCAAATTAAATATTATTTTCCTGATGCCGATTCCAGAAAAAACATCCAATTCTCCTATTACCGTTTCCTACTAATCGTCCCATCACTTTAATGAAAAAATAATTTAAACAAAAATAAGCGAGTTTTGTTATTATCCCATGTCTATAAGTATTAAAAAGTGGGAGCAACAACAAAAGGGCAGTGTGTGCCCAATCTCTTCAACGTGGGGTCCTCTACAGAGAAGGCTTCAGAGACCATTGGCATCTCCGTCCCAACTGCCTACAACATCCAAAAGTCCATTTAGGAGTGAACTCTCCCACACAGTCAAGAATAACCTAAACTTCTAAAGCAACAGTATGGCTGACTTCTGGCCTGCCTCCATGTGACCCTCCTCAAGAATTCAAATTTGGATTCAATCCGAACTGTAATCAGAACAGTATGGTACACCATGGACACAACCTTCGTAGTCAATATCTGCAAATATGTTGGCCAGCTGATTTGAGGCAGTATTTATGACTCCCGAACAAACCCTCAATATTACTCTCCGTCTATTATGAGCACACGGACTAGTTATTACTGTATACCTAGATGTTCTGTCTTCAAAAATTCAACAAAAATGGCAGCAGCTGTTGAAAATTAAAAAAATCATGTTTTGATTGCCAACAAGAATAAGCAATTTCTGCTTGCGAGTACATATTTGATAGTCCTCCGGTGTTTGATTCTCTTTTTTTTTTTTTTTTTTTTGCGTGATTACTCATGACTCATCAATGTACTATGAAACTACCCTCTTAGACATTAGGGGAATGACCAAATTAGCAAAATAATTAATAAGGTATACCTCTGAATTCTTTAAATCAATATATTAATTAATTTACTTTTAAATTTACCTTGGTGTTTTAAATATTATTACTTGATGACTTGTGGAAGTAGACCACAAGTTATAAAGAAATAATTTTATAACCTCATTATGAGATTCACATTATTTTTATACATAGTGGAACATGACCTACATAGACCATCACAATTTTATCAATTTCTTCTATATTTTAGATTCGGCGTCCTCCTTGAAGAACTGAGGTGTGTCTCTCACTTTGAAAACTGCTGGATTAGACGAAATATATTTGTTAATAAAGATTCTTCTCCCATACCTAGCATTTTTACTCTTACAAAGAAGACACATTTTAAATCACAAAACCACCTTGCTGTGAGAAGGAGAATTGTTGAGGTTTGGAGATTATAACATAAAAAGTTATTAAAAATAAATTGAGTATTGATCTCTTTCAAGGCAGTACACATATACCCATATGATAGATGTGGTAACTCACATTATGTAGGATTTAGTTGTAATTTAGTCATATATCAGGTAGTAACATACCCGCTATATCAAGACTCATTTATAAAAATAATAAAAATTAATGGGGTTAGCTACTGTCTTACATTCTAAGGTAACGTAACGATTATGATAAGATGAATGGCCGTACTTATTCAACATAAAAAATAAAGGAGGCATATATATAAAAAAATCAGTATACATAGGAATAAATAAAAGCAAATGTATGAAAATCTTGACTTTACTATAAATGCTAATATCGACTTCACTTAAACCTTCATTATTAATGAACTGGGATATTATACACCTCGAAGTTATTGTAGATTATTCCTTTCAATCTACATTTTATTGCCAAAACTTTTCATCATTGATTTCTAGGACTATTCTAACGGTGTTACCTAGTTTACACAAAAATATTCTATCATACCTCATCAAAAAGTGATGGGTACTAATTTGATTTCCGAAAATCGCATAAAACAATGAATATTTCAGATAAATTTGTATCAAAAGTTGCAATTTAATGTTTTATTATGAGAATAACAAATTATATCTAAGATTTTTATAAAAATAAAGAATTATTATTTCTTGATATCTTTTTCTAGCATATTAATTGATATTTACAAGTGAAAAATGGATGGAATAGTTTAAAAAATGATACAAAATGTAAATAACTTATCTATTATAGTCGTTCAACTGTTTATTATGTAATTAAATATTTTTATTTTTAGGGATTTTTTTGACCTAGTTCACTAACTACGTCATAAAAATAATATTCACTAACCGCGGGTTCAACGTATATGATTATATCATATTGTTATAAAGAAGAAGAGAAAATTATGAATAGGTAATTAGTATGTCAAATTATAATAGGTATAGCATTGGTTATTGTAGAACAGAAGAAAACCAATCATTTCTATGAATAAGTATCCAAGTATCGATTTGTAGTGGGCAAGCTAATGTAAATATAGCCTATAGCCAATTCTTCCCCTCTTCTCTCTTTGTCTCTTATATGTATTAAGATGAAGTCTAACTTTATATATAAAAAAAACCATATACTTTTTTTGTACCTCATTAAATGCGACCAGTCAACATAAAAGCAAGATGGAATATTTTTATTTTTTTACAAAATTGAGTGCGGATTACATTTGTATTTATCGACGAATTATATTCCATTTTCTTATAACCCCTGGGATTTGTCGAAAATTGTACTTAAAGTAGCCAAAATTGATTGTCATAATGAAACAATGATAAATTGATGGATTTTATTTGAAAGGAGCCATATTGCGGGGAATATAAATAGCTTAAATCATATAAAGATTATAACCTATGGCTAAAATTCTTGGATATTTCCACTCATCCCACAACTTTTAATAATTAGTAACAAATTGACTTAAATATGTACCTATACGAAATATTCGGTTGTAAGTATATATATATGATATATAATTAATACTTCATCATCTCATCATCATGACTGAGCAAAAAGCCAAAAGGTAGCGTATCTCAGATCCGCTAGATGCAAAAGTTGAGATTGTGAGGATTACAGACTTACCAAAGTGCTCCAAGAGCCTGGTCTCAAGGTGGTCAAGGTGAAAAATGATGGAAAATACCTTTCTAGTAAAGCAGGAATATAAGGATATAATTTAAAGAGGGATCTGGAAACTATGTACGCTAGGAGAAAAGATGAGGTTCTTTTCCTTGCCAGATTTGATCCTGGTTTACTTTTCTCTGTGTGTGGCACTTGGGAGAGGAAATTCACAAAACTCCACCCGCAAATGTGGACTCACTGAAAGCCGCCATAGTGATTGCGTGGGAGAACTGGTCTGAAGAGTTTGTCATCAACTCCTGAAATGCCTTCCAGTGACGTGTAAGGACTTAATTCATAAGGTGGTATTTCTAAAGCAACCTCTCGAGTCCACGTTTTTCTGGCCAACTCTATATACGTTACACATATTGGATGGTGGAAAATTAAAAGAAATAAAAAATATAACATAGGTAATGAACGTGAAACAAAAGATCGAACGTGAATAGTTCAAGCTAAATTATGCAACATAAATTTAACAAAAAAAAGTACTTATGATGGTGTAATTTTCCCTTCACCACTGACTTACTTTGCTTTTTGTATATATATTGTATATCTCATTGAACTTCACATAGACAGACAATCACTATTTTGCTAATGACCATGTGTCAGTAGATACAAGTACAAAAAAGCAGAATAGAAAGATTCTACAATATTCTTAAATGGTAGTATTTGTATCCCAGGAGCTGGAGGCTTTGAAAGAAGAGAGGATCAAATGTACCTATACAAAGCCATAAATATAGGATAGTGTAATACCTATTATTACTCCTTGGCCTCTTTATACACATGTCTATATATAGAAATTAATTGATGAAATTTCCCAGTACATGAAACTGATGAGATAAAATCCATCCTTCGTGACATTAGTCTGAGTTTTTTTCCTTTTTAAATTATGCCGTTATATAATAATTTAACTGAATTATATAATTAATAATATATGTTCGTTATATATCGTACTATAATTAAATGAATTTTTGCAATATATATTCAATATTCTTACTAAAAGTTGTTTAAATAAGCCATCGACATTTTTAGGGAAAATTTAAAGGACTGAGAATTAAGGATAAGGTATTAGGCCTTATAAGACCCGTCCTAAGACTGGTTTGGGCGGAATAAATATGGACCAACACAAAACTAATTGTCAATATACTAAATTTTTGTGCAGGTTGCGATAACAAAATTTATATCCGTATTTCAATCTGATCAGCTATGGTTAGACAAACAATATTTGTCTACGAAAGTTTTTAAAATGACCATGAAAATGAAAAGACAAGGCAAAACATTTTTTTTAATGTTTTGTCCGACTAAGACAAATATATTATTTCTGGAAGAAATAAAGACAAGACTAAATGTGACAAAGAATGTAAAAAATGTTGTCAAAACAAGACGACATTAACACAGATGTCGATATTTTTGTAACCAAAAATATAAAACAAAATGGGCAATACTTATGCACTTACATGGGCTGGGCATACTAAGGATTTTCTTTTTTGTATAGTGTGGTAGAAAGAAGGCAAGTTAAGAAATTTAGAGACTTTTTTTAAAATAATATATATATCATTCATTATTGTTATATCCACCAACAAAGTTATGTATTTGCTTCGGTTGGTTGGTTGGTTGGTTTGTAAGCAGGATTACAGGAAAAATTATTTATCAATGTTAATAAAACTTTGTAGATATATGTGAACAGCCAGAGGTCAACAGTCACAAATAATGTTTTTATTTAAGCTGGATTATAGAAGAAATTGCAGATCAATTTTGGCTAAAACTTTGTTGGCAGATAATTATATATGACAACAATTCAAGGTCACACAAAACCTTAAAAAGGCAAAATTGCGCATAACTTTACAACAGGTTGAGCTATAAAACTATTATTTAATTTAAAGACATAAAGATAACAAAAAAAAACACATTAAAAACGAATAATTTACCATAATTAGAGGAAATAAATTTAGAAAGAGTTTTTGAGCTCTACTGAATTCCCATTCTCGTTTATTTTATAAAATACATTTTTTAAAAGGGATTTAACTTAGAATTAGGGATGTTACGTTATGAGTGGTCCAATATTTTTATGATACTGTACTTACCAATTTCAATAAGAAATAAGTATTCTAATTAAGGGTGTACACAAGATGGCCAATATATATTTTTTATTTTTCCTTTTTGATGGGGGGGGGGGAATATAAAAAAACATATTTTTTTTAAATTTCAGAAATCTATAGCTATTTACAAAAACAAAATTGAAAAAACCTTGGGATGGTGTGCTTTCATTGAGGGGGAAAATTTTTAATAGCACGTTTATATATGCTTTTTATTTTCGTATCCCCTCTTAATTCTATTTTTTCGTGTTATTATTTATGTTTTCTATATATTTTTGTGAAATAAGCCTGTAAATAAAAAATAACAAAAATTTGAAAAAAAAATCCAAAATTAAATTTCAATTATTAAATCGTTTGCATTTTTTTTTGTTTTTTTCATTTCATAGCTCTGTAGAAAAACTTTAATTTTTGGAAATAAAGATTCGAAAACCCCTAGCTATTCGTATAAAAATTAATTTTTTGAAAAAAAGTTCAAAAATCAACAGCTGAACACAAAAAAATAAATTTTAAATATTTAATTAATTTTTTGGTAAAAAAATTCAAAAATCCATAGCTATTCACAAAAAAATGCAAAGAAGGACATATCGGGATGAATGTAAGTCTACTATATCAAAAAAAAGGTTCTAAACTAAAATTCTTCAATATCTAACCTTAACCCAAGAGTTTGAAAATATAATACCAATAATTGACTCAAATATGTTTATAAAATATTGAGCTATATGTAAATGTGAAATCAAAAAAATCAATTGCGATCTTATCATTTTTTTAATTTTTGTTCAAGATTGTTTTTATATTGATGCACAACATATATACTTATAACATATATTTGAAAGTGTATTTTACTAAAACTGCAGGACTTTTTTATATATTTCTAATCATTATGATTACATCCTAGGTTCCTTAATACGCTTTACATTCCCTTATTTTTAAATTGTTCCTCCCAAATAATTTTGTGCAATAATTTGTATAAAGGTCTAAGTAAACAAATGTTGTTTTGTTTTATTTGGCATGAATAAAAGAATTATATATTGTTTCCCCAAAAATACAAAAAGTAAATTACTTTAAAAAATATGAAATTTCTGAGGAACCAAAAAAAAAATGTCGTCACCGCTGTGTCCCTCCTAGATTTTAGAGGGGCACTCTTTGGAACATGTTTTTATAAGGAACTGCTCTTTTTGTTCGACTAAACTCTATCAAATTGTTGATTTTTTAAAGAAAAACTTGATCGTATTATATTATATTAACATATCCAGGTGTTTCCATATCAAAAGCCCTCCTCCATACCTCCGTATCGATACGGAACCCAAATATGATACGGATATACCTACATATACGAAACCATTTTTTTAAATGGTACAGTGATACAGATGGAACTAAAGTGAAATTAAGTACATATGGAATCTAAAAATATTGCAATTGAACTATCGAGTGTACCTCTTATCTCTGTATGAGTTTCATCTCTGGAAAACTCCAATAATAAAAAGTAATAATGGGTCATAAGTTTTTTTATAGCTTCAGTATATGAATTTTATTTTGTAAAACTGGTCGAGTAGCTCCACGGCCCAAGTTGACTCGCGACACATCACTGATAAAAAAAGAGGGTAATTATAAATGTCATCTTATTGCAGAGCTCTAAGAGAGGAGTTGTAAGAACAGGCAAGTTGCTGGATGTTCGCTAATTTGTCTACTACGTATGCGTAGATTTGAGTAGTTTGTAATTAAATAACAGCACTAAAAAAACTTGGAAAGGAGAAACGGTGTTCCTTTCTTTTTTTTTTTTTTGTTTATTATTTAATCAGTCGTCGCGGTGATAACTTCTCCCTTTGAAGTGGGCACTATTGTCAATCTTTGGTGTAAATTGTTATAAAAAGTGCATAATAAAATAAATTGTTCTATGATGTTACGCCCCTGGTAGTTTCGCCCTGCAGAAGTTTTGCCCTCATACATATATTATAGCATAAAATTATTTTCTTGATATAATTTAGGATTTAAAATTAGTCTCCCCCTCCCAAAAAAAAAAAAAAAAAAAAAAATTGAAGTTATTTATAATGCATTTTTGCACTCAGTATTGTAAAATCAATGCATTTAATTCAATTTTAATACATTTTAAAATAGAACAAATCAAACGGTTCGAATTCATTATAATAAGAAACAACAATTACTTCATATTAATTACTCAAATGCCTTAATTTCATAATTAATTACAATGGACTTCAAGTTGAAGTCTTTAAATTATAAGTGGAATATACATTTATGTTATAATATATGTATGGGGGCAAAACTTCCCAGGGCAAAACTGCAGACTGCGTAATTTCCGGTCACAAAAATAATTATATATGAATGTAAACATAATTACAATATCTTCCCATCACTAAAGTTATTTTAAATCTAGAAGTGTTTCTATGTGCAATGTTGTAAAACACATAAATAGTTGCCGATTGCTAAAAGCCATTGTCCTAGTCGCCACCATGAGCACAGAGTACGAGAAAAGGATTGAGATAGCAGCGCTCCTCTCTGCAGAATTGTCCAAGTAGGCCTTCGGGGAGCCGACAAATTACAATGTCTTCAATGCATGGATATATTGTAAATTGTCTTTTTCTGGGCCCCAGTAATATCATACGTCTCTCTCCTACCTGTTCCTTGCACTCTCTCACAAATACCATCTCTAAATATATGTTCACCCGATATAAAACGACTATCTAAAAATATGTTACGGAGGTACGAATACAGAATCAAAATATGGGACGCGTCCCAGTTCTGTAGATTTTTAATTTGCCAAAATATGCCCCGTAAAATGTTACTATCACCATGGACCTGTAATAATCACGCAGCATTTTATTCCACCATGAGGGAAATATAAAAGAAGTGATTGCTTGGAAAAAAGGAAAAAAAGAGATAACATCATTTCTTACACAATTCCTTCAAGAGGGGTCATAAATAAATCTATAAGCTGAGCTGCATGCAGGATTATCCATTTGGAAATGCTTCGAGAAAAAAACTAAAATGAACGTTTTGGTATATGTAAAGTTAAAAAAATACCTTTTACCAAGTTTTACAATTAAATTTTTCAACATTGACTTTACATTAGTGATTATAAATATTATTCTTACTTACTACTATTGAAGATACAAGCATTACTTAACTAATATGGTAAATGTCGGTCTGGACATCCAAAATCAGTTTAAAACCGCTTAATTTTTGAAAAATCAAAGTAATTCGGTCCAAATTCCGCGAATAGTAATGATTAAGGTTCTTTTCTCTACAACAGTGGTACATTTTCTCCCTTCAAAATCTTATAACAGGCAGCAGATGTACAAAAAGTGTTTTAATTAAGTAGTAACATAATTAGAGCATTTCATTATTGAGATACAATTTGAGTATACTGTGAGTTGATATAATTTGACTGAATTCCTGAAACATCTGTTCTTTAACAAAACATCATGCTAATTATATACAAGGAGCACTCTATGAAAGGAATTAAGTGTCGCGAGCGTTTAACTTAGCTCATTATAAAAAAGAAAAAAAATACGGTTAGTACTTTATATAAAAGTTAACATAAATAATCTTACTTTAGATGAGGTTTAACAAGGAGTTAAAGCACTCCCTGGCCCATCAAATAATTTTTTCTCTCAGTTTGTTATTATTATTCTTTATGAGAGAATGTCTAGGTATTGAGTAGCTGTGTGTGAGTGTGCTCATAAAAACGGAGAGTGACACCAAAGATTTGTTGGGGTATTATGGTTTATAAAAGTCTAATTTGTATGTGCGTCGACGCCTAATAACTCTGGCCAATGCCTAGTAGTACTGCTAGAATTCTACAATCCTAGAAACTAAAAAAAAAAATGCCGCTACAAACACTATCAAATACAAATATTGATCACGTGGTTTTGCTTAATAGCTGTGAATAAAACAAATCTTTTATTTGTACATAAAAGTTTATTGTCTGTACATTTTATTTTTATAAAAAGGAGATTTGCAATGTTATGGGTGTTTAAAAACATAGATAAGCAATAGTTGGACGGCAGTTACACATTTTAACACATTTTATGTTGTGTTTGTCTATTCATGCTTCATCATTTCATCTAAGTATGTATTATGCATGTACTTATTTATGCAGTCATAAAGTGTATATTATTTTAAACGCTATTTTTTAAGAGAATCTGTATCTGTGTTTCATGTGGGACTAATGTTCTTTTTGGTCTTTCTCTGTCTAAAACAATCTAATCTGCAATCAATATATATCATACTGGATACGTAACAAAAAAGGACTCATATATATGATCTTATCCAATATAGAAAGAAATATATACACGTAAAGAGGTAATTTCCAACGTGAACAATAATTTTGTAAATAAACACGTTGAGTACTATTTTGAAGGGTTACAGAGATTGGAGCATCGCTGGAAGAAGTGGTTTGAGTTACAAGGATACTAAAAATAATTTAAAAAAATTAGAAAAAATGTTTTGTACCTTTGTTAGGTACGAAAACATTTAGACCACAACTCGTATATGGCATTTTATTGTTTCTATAAATTTTTTTTGCCTATCATATAAAAATACAAATATATACCTGCACTTTTAATACAATGTTATATAATAATAAAATATGGAATAAAATACTATGAAAGATTTTAATATTATTTAATATATAGAGTATGTAATTCATTTCAAAAATTGTGGAAAAATATTATAAGAATACTGGGAGTACTTTAGAGATAAATAACAGTTCCTATGAGTTACTTTTTTGGCTTTTTACCACATGACTACGAGCCTTTCTTCTGTTTCTGTTTGTATGAAAGGGGTTTTTGTTACAATAAATGTACATGTCCAAGATGTGCGAGTGATTAAGCAGATATATCGACTGACAAAAAGGGTATAACAATACGTCAAAGGAGTTTGTTTTTCTTTCACTATTAAAAGGCAATTCCAACTAGAAATATAAACTTCAACTCTGATTGTCTCTTATGGTTAACGAAACAACTACTTTCCTTTAGCTGAGGTTGAAATTATGATACCTTTGATATCCAAAGATAAGAGAATTCGAGTTTAATTCGTTCCTTGACGGATTTTGCCAATCAAAAGAATTCATACCAAGATAAATAAATTAAACTAAAAATAAAATTGGCTCTCACGTTTCGTCATCAACTCTCAACCAGTTTGTCTCTTCATATTTGTTCGTACGTTACAGCACTCATCCCTCTAATTTCTCTCATTTTTACCGAGTTTAGAACCACTGTTTTATGAAAAGATGTGACCAGCGCGACAATCAAACAAGGAATATACATTATATCAAAAAATATCATCATTACCAACAGTTTTTTCGTTCACATGGGCCTCCGCGGAACAGTATAGGCATAGCCTAACTTTTAAAGAATTTACCATGATTAAATAGTAACAAAATGAATGTGTATATTTAATTTTTTTAAGCAGCTATTGACTGTAATTGGCCTAAATTGAGGCGATACGAAGCACAAATTATTGAGCAAGGGTATAATTTGACCAAAAGAGTAAAATATACCGTCATATTTATTAGTAATACCAACTAGAGAAATTATATTCAACTCTGATTAACTCTGATGATATAATAACAAGTTAACTAATCAACCTTTAGCGGATGTTCAAATTGTAATACACGGTTATACCCGAGATTAAGTAATATACAGTAATTTCTTGACATATAAGTTATATTCGTTACTGGACCGCAGTTCGTTAGTTAAAGTAATTTATCCCCACAAAAAATAACTATACAAAAATATTCTTTAAGTGACATTCGCGTTCCGTTGCTAACTCTCGACCAGATTGCTTCTTAATAATAAAAAATCGTGTCTTCTGTCACTCGTATCTCAAAGTACTACTGTATCTTTGTTTCATCCCTTCGTCATACCTTATGTTCATTACAACAGATTGATTAATAGTCTTAACATGCTGAACTGTCAGCTGAAATGCCTTTGTCGTATCTATTTATTATTCTTTTATCCTCATCGATATGTATTAATAGTAAGGAATAACTTATTAAAAGCACAATTTAGGTTTTGTGGATAAAAGTTTTACGAAAAAAAAAAATGAAATTAATGAAAATAAACATTAGTATGGACGTTCGGAACCAAGTTATTACTAATATGTAGTTCACTAACAGCCCTAAAAAACAAATTGAAGGGCCTTCATGGACTACAGCATTTGGACACATCTAGAACATGGATGTTGCTTAATCATCTTATCACTTTGTATGGAAGCTCTAAAATCTTCCATCAATAAGGAATGGTTAAAAATGACCATGGAGTACTTGATAAATGTCTGGAGGACGTGACTTCAAAAGAAGGAGCCATTTGAGTAATATCCAATATGTTTTGTGCACAATAAAAATGATATTTTATTATTTAAAGTTGTCTTGCCTTTAATTTGATTTTCAAGATATTTTAATGTTTTCTTTAATTGGTCAGATGCTGTTGTACTGATTATTATTATTGAACATTCATTACAATTTATAAGCCTGACCTAGGAATTGTCTTTAAAGTCCATATATGTACATGAAGAATATTCATTTCCCTAGGAGCGTTTGAGTATCAAACCTTAAGCACATTGAGTCCAAAAGAATAATTTTTCCCAAGTGGGTTGTCTATTCAGCTACGTGGCTCCACCACTATTTTTTTACTAGGCCCTATATTATGTTATAGAGCTAGAATAAAAACCAACAGGAATGATTTTTCTGAGCAATCTATATTGTACACATAGATTACACTATACAACAACATTTTTGTGTCGAGTTTTTATTGGTTATTCTATATGTATTTATTTTTATATCGAAAAAAAACACAAGAAAATAAACATTATACATTTAAAAGTTGTGGTTTTTGGTCTATATATTGATTTTTTTGTGCATATCTCATTTATCAGCAAGAGGAAAATAAATAATTTAAAAAAGTAAACTGTATTCAAGTCCACCTTTTCTGCGCCGAAGCCAGTTTCCTCCTAGGTCTGAGTTGAATTCAAGTTTAAGTCCTCCAGAAAAGAGAACTTGTAGTAAATTCAAGTGTTAAATACGTACAATGGTCGTCCTTAGATAAAGATGCTTGATAGACGATTATGAAAATTGTAGTTTGTGATATTTTATAGATATCTTGGGGGGTTGTAGGTAATTTTGCCACCAACATTTCGAAGCTTAGTCTTACTCGTATCTCTATCAGACTAGTCATGTAGCTATGAAAATAAGAAAAAAGGAAAATTATATAAGTATAATTTATCATCTATCAAAACATATTTATTAGAACCATTTATTAATGAATTTTACTCTCAGCCCTCTTTTTCTTCGATTTTGAATTGTATGCGTTGAGTCGCTCCATCATTTTTTGGGATTTCAAATATTACCCACAAATGGAAGAGCTACTTCAAATAACACATGATGTTGATATAAAATTACAACTATGATAAATGCTATTGTCTTATAATTGTACAAAGTTCATATGAGTTAACGAACAGGAATTTCTCATCAGGAATGATGCTTTTCAGGACAAGAGGCTGTGTGATTGAAGCTGTTATCCAACTAAACTTAAGTAACAAGCAGCTAATGATAACAAGGGTGCAAAGTGTTTCCACTGACGTCATAAATTACTCACAATTGATGGAGACTCCATTTCAGGGGCTCAAAGTTGATATTTTTACTGGATAAAATGTACAAATTATCAATAAATCTTTATGAAACATGATCAAGTTGCTTTTCGAATAAAATAATATTGAACAAAAGCGTGGAATACCACTTGATGACAATGATAAACACTCATATTAAATCCAAATAATATGTGCTAAAAATCCCCAAAAATGGCTATATTTGTACAACTTCTTTTTTTTTTTCTTTTTTTTGGATTGATTATAGACAAAAAAAATGTATTATTATTTCTATTGTATTAGTTTATATTTATCTACAATATGGCAATATGATTTTACAAAGATGTTATAACATATTTTTAACACACTTTAGGATCAGCCATATAATATAACTAGGCACTAGAGGGATAAACTTTTGATAGACAATAAGAATTAATTACTTATATTTTGACAACCAATTTTGCTTAATATTAATTAAAAAAAAGGTTATAATTGATTTTTAGTCCTCCAAAATGGACGACATCAACAATGCTGACGTTATATAAAAACGTTCTACATAAATATTATGTTCAGTTTCGCTTCCGCCTTCTCATCGCGCTCTGTAAAATACCCATCCCTACCATCAGTCATCACTACTCATGGAAAAATATATTATTTATAATTTTGAAGTACTTTTATTGTATTTATAGTCATGCATTTTTGTTAGAGTATAAATTAGAAAGGATCAACTTTTTTAGCGACAATTTTTACAAATTGTTTTATCTTTCAGATGATATTTAACTAATAGTTGATGTCTAACAATATTTGTGGAATATTTTATGAGTTTAATAATTACTAAATATTTTTTTACAATATTATCCACAGGCCACTCATTTAAAATGATTACATAAAATATTTATGGAGTTACTCAACTCTTCTTTTGTTCATGCCCCTCTTCAGCACTAGTACATATATAACTCTATAAAGTTAAGTAAAAAGTTATGAGCTATATTTCACAACTAATACATCGGATAAAAAAGCTATACGTATTCTTAAAGGTTACGCTTACACTGAAAAAAAGTTCATGCATAGTTTTGTGATAAATGAAGCATATTCTGTATAAGAGCGTTCCAAAATGTAAGCAAAAAAGAAAAAAATAGATAGACTTTTCAGTATCACTAGGAAGAAGGTGAAAAGTGGGAGCAGGCGGCCAAAAAAAAATTGCTGTTTATGGAGCCAATACTATATCGAATGTAACAGTAAAGCAGTGATTCCAACGATTCCGTTCTGGTAATATGGACGTCCATAATGTCTATAAAATAATGCAAATCGTCGAGTTGGACCGGCATGTGAACACTTATTCCATTGCCCAGGACCTGAAAATTAGCCAAACCCCCATTTGCAATCATTTAAATCGATAATCCTGACTATATAAATTTTATTATCAAAATAAAGCGATGAAAACCTCAGAACTTTTTACCTCACCTGTTAATTATTTCCTTTGATTAGGTAAGTTGGATCTTGTCCATTAATATGTATGAAAAAAATTGGAATCGAGGACTGCATAAACTTCTCACAGAATATACGGGTTAAAATTAGAGATATTTTCAAAGATAACTTGGAGTCCAAAGGTCCAAGTACTACAGCTCTGTTTCGCAGTTTTTAGAAATTGTTTTCTACGTTTCTATATCTTGTTCTTGTTTTGGACTGGAATAAATTGTTTACAAGTTAGCAAGTATGATTAAATATTGAATTTTTCATTTTCGGCGAAAATGAAAAAATTTTCATGAAAAAAAACACATAACTCCAAATTTTAAAACGAAAAACCTTACAAAATAAGTTTCTTTCAAAGTTGATATAAATTTCGATTTGTGAAAATACTTTAAGGTACTCAGGATATCCAGGTCTTGTATCCCAAAGTGATTATGTAGATCCTAGGATATGAGGAATGAGGAATTGGGTTAAGTTTTATTCATTTGTTTTGAAATTATAGTATTATTGATATAATTAAGGTCAATTTTATTATCTTAAATTTCTATATATTTATTTTTTTCATGCCTTTCGTCCAACATATCTACAAGGAATGCAACATCATGAAAGTCAAGGAAGTTTTCCATATCTACAAAAAACATAAGCCGGGATGAAAAATATAGGATGTTTATATATGCTATAAAAAAACGAAAAGGAACATGGTATTCCTGACAATTTAAAGAATATTTTGGAGAAGAGCAGCTTAACTGTTATGATGGTTAATCAAATTAGCTGTGAGCAGCTATGAAATGAAGAAAATAAAAACAAACCCCACCTTCGTTTCTAGCAATCATTTAGGCAAAAATTACTACAATGTGATCCTCAATTCTACTATTAATTAAGACAATACTAATAAGACAACAAGGACTTAACTTATAACTCCGCAACAAATTATCATTGATGTGCTTTGTCTTTCAAGCACTAGTGATTAATGTATACTTATAGTGCTCTATGCCCAGCTGAACTAATAATGATACCAGCTTTGGAATTTAAAAAAACACCTCTTCAGATTGTAACTACAAATAGAACATCTCATTATCATATATTTTTCCTCTGCAAATAAGTAAAACAACATTATCATGGCGACTTTTGTTGAAGTGAGGGAGCCCGCCCACAATTGCACATTTATTTCCTCTGTTTCAATCTATCTGTTACTTGCTTTGACTATAAATAATGAACAATACTTGTGGAACTGACCAAAGTCTTGTTTTTCTTTCTTTCCTGAACCCCATAACTTCATTTCAATATTTATCCCACTCTATGAATACTTAAAACGAGCAAATTAATTATTATCAAAGGAATTATCAATCAAAACAGACTGGGAACTTGGTTAAGTAAAATAAGTATACTGACGTTAAAGAAACTTTAAAGAAAGAGACGATATGATTTATTAGAATATGAATCAATCAACAAACATGTACCTCAAATATTTTCACATATGTTCACAACCTTGCTCAAAAAATGACTAGGGATATGATATATTTATAGAATGTGAGGAGTATAAAACTGTAATATTTATCAAGAAAAAACTCATTTCTAAAGATAAAACTTATCAAAATATATACATTAGCGCAAGTAGACAATTTTATATTCAATCAGATAAATTTTTTCCCGAATTTATATGTCGGTCTCCTCTTTGTTTAGAGTATGTTTAATTAACATAAAATACTGTTTTTGTCAAGGATAAATAATAAAGTATAAAAAGCTGAATGGACCTTGCATCTGTTTTGTAGTCTAGGGTGGGGCTAATAGAGTAATGGACAGTGTTAATTCCGTCCCACTAAACTAGTTTTCTTCGGTACACTGGTGTTTTACTAGTACTGATTATTAATGCCTTTAAAACAGCAGTATACTGAATTGATATTAGCAACGGCAACTTGCATTACTATTCTCCAAGTATGATTAAAAAAATCAACTTCACCCCCCAATTTCTGAGCTGGTCCTTCAATGAGAATGGTCTTTTAAAGAAAACGATATTCATTTGACGTTAGGATGGATACCAATTTTACTCCTTCAAATATGTGGAAGTTAAAATGGCCAATTTTATATTCACGTCGAATTTATTTGATTACAATTCGATTGATAGCTATAATTAACGTGTCTATGTTATGAAGCTGAATGGTTCTTGGTGACATTTACGGGGTTAGTTGGAATATTGACCTTTTTAGTAAGTAAGGCAAATAACTAAGAAACTATAATACAATATCCCAATATGAAAATCAAACTGAAAAGAAAAAATCATTAAAACTAACCTTAGTTTTTTAAAAGAAAATCTTTATAAGTTTCAATAAAAGGTTTATTCTTTGATTTTACCTACATATAAAGCAATTTATAAAAAAAATATTAACAACCTATATTGATCCTCTATTTTACTTGTTTTGTTTATGATTAGACGCATTTTGTAGGGACTATATTCAAGATAAATTAAAATATAATTTATATTTAAATTGCTGGAATGTTTTTTTATAATTTGTTATTAACTTTAATTTTCATCTAGATATTTATTTCATATTGACATATGACTCTAGATAGTAATTATATTCTAAAAACGTTATTTAAAAGAATATTTTAAGGGCAAATCTATTTTGATTGAAGGTTTTAATTGTCATTTTTGTGTTCTACTGATTGATTAGCAATAATTAATGTAAGTTGGTGAAAATACTAGTACATAGTGTTATGTTATAAGTAAGTTTTTTATCTCATATATAAGGTAATAAAATAATATGATATGATGGATCTATGACATCTGCAGTATTACCAGATAACTATAGGGAAAATTGATTATAAATATATTTGATAATGAATAAAAAAATCGACTTGCATTTTCTTTAAATCGCTATAAAAAAAGAGCTTTATTTTTAGGAACGTAATTCATACCGTTATCCCATACACAAACAAATTTATGGATTATTTTTTATAGGTCTATTTTCATACTGTTGGTGATATATGTGTACATGTTAGGAAAAATGGCGTTACTAAGAACATAAATAAACACTTTAGGTGAAAATTAGACCATCAAACCAAGACCTAATAACAATAAAAGTAAATAATTAACTAATTGAAAAACAGCTTGAAAGAAATAATATAACAGTAGAATAAAACTCTTCAATTTATGGCAATAATCTCTCTTTAAAAAAAAAATATACTTCCACACGATCCTCGTCAATTGAGTATTTTATTGAAGGGATACGTAATCAAATCAAGGGTATGGTTCCAGGAGCTACCAACCAAGTTTGGTATCTTTAGGGGGAAAAACAGCATATCTCGTAGAGGCAGATATAAGTATTGCTCTCAGATATTAGTTAGCTTGGAAGCGATGATAGCTTTTGCACTTAAGAAAAAGAAATGCTTTACTTTTACAGGAGGATTTTTTCGATGAAGCACCAAATAAAATGATGTTCAATGACAAGAACTCTTCAAGTATTGCCACAAAAGGTCATTCAACGAGTGAATGTCGAACACTATTAAAGAGTTTCCTACAGTATTTGCAAGGACTATTGAAAAAGAGAGAAGCTGTGGAAATCCTGAATTGTGAAGTAAGTTTATTTCCTTTCACTACTCTATGCAAGGGTTCCTTCATCCTTATTAACCAAGTCTCCGGTAGATCTGAAGCTTTGCAAATATTTTGCACACTTTGGATGCCACTTACATTTTCAACTTTGTTGGGACGTTAAAGTTTTTGTCTAGATCTTATCAGGGGAAACTAAGTTTTAATAAGGGGTCAGAGTGTTGATGGAGCTCATGTACAGTAAGAATGATACACTTTACTGCTTCATTCTCTGTGGGATTTTCAAGAGCTTTGAAAAAAGCTCTCCTTTATATATTATATCTAATAATATCTACAGCTGATATCAAGTCATAAATATATTTACCATACCATACAATTCTTTGTACTACAGCCCATGAAAAAGAGAGTACTCATCGAAAAGCATTAAACAATGATATCTACATGAGTTAGAGATTACACATCTTCATTCGAATTCTTGTATAGTTGAAAGTTTAATAAGAACCTTTTTATAATGCTTTGGTAAAATTCTACTCAAGAGTACTAAACATTCACCTGGATCATTTCTCGATCTTTTGAGAGACGGGATATAAGTTTTGTGGGAAAGACATAAAAGCCATTTTACTTCCACCTTCCTTACAATGTCTTCTAAACCAGGCAGAATTGAAGCTTTTTATAATAACAAGAAAATAGTGAAGTAATTGTGACAGTCAATGGGTGTTTGAATTGCCTCCATTTTGAGAAAAAATGGTCTACCATAGCCCCAGTGAGCACAAATTGCTATAGGTCAATAATGTGCTTCTGATGTTCAAATAACACGCCAAATCCCACATATTTACTCTTTATTAATAATGCAAACGCCTCAATAGCCAGCACAAATAGGAGAGCAGCAGCAGGATAGCCTTGACAACAGCTTGTTCTGAGAAAAGTTTGATCATCTTCTCTTTCCTTTAATATAATTCCTGAAGTTCTATTGAGTAAAAAGTGCTTTAATTGGGCTATACAGCCGTTTTTGTTTATACTTTTTTGTTGATCGTAGGTTATTTTGTCTGTTGTCAATTTATCTATTAATTATTTATTCTATTAACAGTGTACTAAACAGCACAGATAGGTTCTAATGGAATTTTATTTTACTGAGATATGAGAAATCTCTCGCTATTATTAAAGGATAATTACACTGTTCCACAGTTGAGGGGAATTGATTTAGGACCAACTGTTTTTGAGCTTATTCTTTATTACTTGTTTGGAGGAAAGGTCTAGATATTTAAAAATATCCCTTTGTTATCTGTTTAAGTCGTCTTTTATAACCATTGCAATAGGTTTAGAGAAGAAAAATCTATTATTTTTCCAAGAGATGGCTTTAGTAATGTGTATCTTGTGTTGTATAAGTGTGATCCATTCACACTAGACGGCGTTAGAAGGATAAGATTTCGTACTAAAAAAATGTTATCAAACAGATTTGTGATTGTTTGACACAGCACGCTTTCAAAAATGGACACCAATATGGAGAAAATAAGTCATATATTATTGTTTTTCTTCGAAAAGGTCACAAAATTAAGGCAGGCGGCTGAAGATGTGAATAATTTTTATGGTACTAAAACTGTAACAGCCAATCACGTACACTTTTAGTTTTGTGGATTCTGTTGTGTTTATTTTTATGTGAAAGATGTACCACGCTCTGGAAGACCAATTGTCAAAAGTGTGAATAAAATAATGGAAATCGTCGATTCTGATCGTCATGTAAGCACTGTTTTAAAAAAAAGATTAAAATTAGTGGGGAAAAATTACAAAAAAAAAATCCCTTAAAAATGTTGGATTTCTTTTTAGTACAAACAATAGGAAAATCATTTTTACAAACAACTATGTAGATGATTAAGATATTTGACTTAAAAAACGCTGATTGACTCCAAAGGATTCTCACTTTATCTAAATATTTCAAAATACACACAAATATTTACTCTGTATTAACAATTGTTTCTACAATAAGTGGGGAATGTACCAAACTGCAACCTATAAATTTAGTTTGCCAATTAGTCTATAATAGTTTAACTTCTCCGCCAATAAATTAGTACCTAGATATGTTAATGTGTCGTCATATAAATCAGTGCCTTGTTGCATCATTTATTATTCAACTATGTAGAAAAGAATAGTAGGTACATGGCAGTTAAAAATACATATATTAAGTGTGTTTTCCCCCCTGAATGTATGTATGTCCAATATTTAATCTATTAGAGACCGGTTCTCTGCCATGAACCATAAATAAGCGCATATTTGATATACATAATAAGAAAAAAAATTAACAAAGATATTTAAATAAAAGTAGACTGATATTTATGTATAATAAATCTTGAGTTTTAATGTAAAAAAAGGAAGTTTAAAGGCTGTTTGTGACCTTTATTATTTCATGAATGATGAAGTCTACATACTTATAATTTTTGCAGACAAATAATATTTGCAAGATCAGGGAGAATTACAATTTTTTATGTATGTTTGAAGGGAGTTAATATTATACGTAGATAGAAAACGTGCTTAGGGCTTTAAAAAACTATCTATGCATAAAAGTATTCCCATGTATTTGCAAATCCCGGGCTGGCAAAAAAAGGAAGGTTTGTCACATATTTACTTCTGTAGTTGTTACATTAAATTCCTCTTACATTTTTTTTTATGGAATCTCAATAGCCAACTTGGAAGGGGCATGCTACTTATTCTTGACTGGATTAGAGTTTTTGCAATAAGATAATACAGCAATAAACCGAATACCCAGGCTAATTGGTTTGCTGATCTAATGGACTGCTTAAAACTGTAATGCTACCAACGGGCATTTTATTTTCTACACATGAAAATTGTAAATTGTCCTTGTTATAATAAAAAAAATCTTTAATTTGAAAAAAAAGCGTACTTAAGCGCAAATTAGATTGATCGAATTTGGACTGTTCGAGGTATTGCTGTATCCAAGAACACTTATATATTCTATACCGAGCAAATCAGAAAATCACGTTAAAAAATGTATATTACAAAACCTATTTTAGCTTCTAGTTCCATTAAGAATCTTTGACTCATTTGAAAAATGTCTGAAAATTAATGTGATTACGTAAGAAAACAATTTTCTTGAAATATTTTGATTGTAACACAGGAATTCAGTAGTCCATCGGTTAAGGAACTGAATATAGTCGGAGTTAGTAAAACATAGTGTAACTAAACCTAGAGAGTTCCAATCAGCAAACTAACTTTCCTCATTGGGTCTATCTGGAAAAAGATTGAAATCCTATATAGGGAGAAATAAATAGTTATCCCAATATGAACTTTTTGAAAAACAAACGGACAGCTAACAAAAAACTACATTGTATATTTTGTGTTATCGGCGTAACGCCGTGATCAATGTTCTGAACGTTGATTAGAGGAATTGAAATTAGCTCTGATTAAGGCACTGTAAACAATTTACAACAATTACTATTTTATCATTGTTCCATACTTTGGAATAACAGGCTAACTACTACTAACTGATTTTGAGCCACTTCTCCCCTGTTTCTTCTAAGATGAAAGGTTGGGAGATACAGTAAATATAGCGAAGTGTGTGATACAAAAAATAAGAGTTTACCTAAAGAAGCTATATAGTTCGTTGGCCAAGTAGGCTCAAAGACTGGGGTTGGACTGTGGATATGCGTCTTTTGCTATGTTGTTAGATAACTAATCAACATATTCATGTTAACATTTCAAAAAATCATATCAAGTTACAAGATATGTTTAAACAAAAAGAATACTATGTCTTTTGAAGATCCTTAATTTAAAAAAAAAGAGCTAGAAATACAATTTTGTATTATTATCTGCTCATGCTTACTCAAGTCCATATTTAGACATACTTACATACATACATAAGTATGTATTAGAGATGCATCGGCTACAAAAAAAGTACGAGTATCGGGTAAGGGCACGAATATATACGAAGGCGGGTATCAAGCTAAAGAATTTGTATATCTAGTGTAATAGACACACCAATAATAGTGAAATATAATTATCAGGAAGGTAGAAAATAAATTTAAAAGCACTCAGCCTTACTTA
This sequence comes from Lepeophtheirus salmonis, assembly GCF_016086655.4. Taxonomy (NCBI): domain Eukaryota; kingdom Metazoa; phylum Arthropoda; class Copepoda; order Siphonostomatoida; family Caligidae; genus Lepeophtheirus; species Lepeophtheirus salmonis. The sequence goes on from NC_052134.2 coordinate 46,907,867, forward strand.
CCTATAAAATTTTTCTGTAATGTTTATATTACAATTAAATTAAAAGGTTGCGTTATTTATAAAACCATCAAAGTTTTTGACCATAATATTCTTCTACACTCTATACGTAGTATCCTTTATTGTATCACACAACCTTTCGTCCGAAAAGAAATAGAAAAAGTCCCAAAATCAGTTGTTAGTAAGTAAATTCATCCTAACTATGGAATTGTTAGTAGAATTAGCTCTTTTTAAGCTCTGAAACATTATCAACAATTATAAAAAAGTACCTTTATAGTTGAGAAGAATTGGGTGGACTACGAAATGATTTTAGGCCTTTTCCCCATGTTTCTTTTTAGATGAAATGCTGCGTGATATAATAAAGATAAGGACGTATTATATGAAGAAAAGAAGCAGAAAAATCAACAGCTTACAAACAAAACACAATTTATGTTTGTGTGTTAGTGAAGTAAGGCACTGTCCAAACTAAGTCACATAAGAAAATAGAGAAACAGCAATATAAGGGCGTCATTGTAACTATCGACACTAATAATTAGAGTGACATTTTTGTAAGCAAAAAAGAGTGCGAGGAAAAGGTGGGAGCGAGGCATATAGTATTACTGAATTAAGACTCCTGATATTATCAACTACCTTCTATATGATTTTGGAGTGAGAAAATGAACTACTGTTATAACCTTCTACATTTAATATAGCATTAGTGCAGGTAAAACATTGTAATTACATTTAAAAACATATAATTCATGTATAAAAATTTACAATTAAAAACAATTAACACCAAAGATCGGTGAGAATGCTTACTTTAGAGAGAGAAGTTAGCATCACGACGACCTATTAAATAATAAACAAAAAAGTAGTTCCTTTTCTAATTTTTAAACTTAGTGTATTCTTTACAAACATGTCAACTCAACTAATAATAAGTATCCTTATTGGTAAATTTGATTTCCATGCAAACTTGTAAAGTACAATATATCTATTTACATATGTATGTAGGTGGGAGCTTGCCTCTTCTCTAAGTCTCCGTTTCAATCGTTTGCTGATTGGCAGTTCAATATAAAATGATATATGAATCCACAAATAACAAAGTATTCGTACTTTAAATAAGAGTATGGGTTATTGCAAGGAATTCATGGGTATGAGTGCGGATAACCGATACATATCTAGTTTGTAGTACCTAGCTACCCAGTCATTCTGAGTGGATGGCCATTCTAAGGGAGCACAGATTGATCATTTCCTAATTCCTTCAATCAGATATTGCTTTTTGTAAATTAGTATTTGATATTTTCTCACTAGTGCTCTACGCAGTGCAAGTTTTTATTATGTACTATTACCTTTATATTTACAAATACAGTGTGTTCATTTCTTTATATTTATCATCAATAACTTTATCTACGTATTAAATACAGGGAAAAGAATTCCAATCATTTAATATATATTAAAATATTTATAAATTCGGTATCTTTTTTACTTGGAAAAAATTTGTCAGTCCACATTTTTGATTGTATATTTTCTCATCATTTTCTTTTATATTTGTATATGAAAAAACCTTTTCTACTAATGAGAAAAAGAAGTTGCAAAAAAACCAGTTTTTCGTCTTGTTATATCATATTTATGCGCCGACATATGCATTGAAAGGGTTTAACCACCAACGAGAGATATAATCCTTGAGCATCATTGTTTTAGTTGTCGAAGGCCATACGGGATGATTGACTTTTTAGATATTGACCAAAGATGGAGAGGAAACTATACACATAAGGTTGAGATTCTAACAGTGTATAAGTTGTCGAAGGCCATACAAGATGTTGGACTTTTTATAATATTGACCAAAGATGGAGAGGAAACTATACAAACAGGGTTGAGATTTTAAATCCAAAACAAGTTTAGATCACAATAACTTTATATTTATAAAAGTCAAATTCAGCTGACAAAACAGTATAAGGAAAAATATGAAATCCGTGAGATGTCCACTGAATACGAACGCCGTGCAGCGGTTATTATGAACTTCCATGCCGGGTGCACGACTTTCAAGGAGACTATTGAGTTTAAAAAGATACCCAAATCAACTGTTACGATGTTGTCAAGGCTTTCAAGATAAAAAATGGTCATTAACACCGCAACCTCTACATATTTAAGAGATGACGACTCATGTCCACGATCCAGATTATACTCGTACTAAAGCCTCGTAATAAAACTGAGACTTCGGACTCGAATTTGAAATAAAAGATTCAAACGACTTGAATAATAAGGCCTTGGTTAGCATAATTATTTAAAATGTATCATTTATTTAGTAAATGAGGATTTAATTTTCATCGTCAGGATAACATAACAAGGTTAAGAAGTTGGCGTAGAAACTCAGAACTCATAAAATTCGAGTCCAAACGCTTATGTCTCAAGATCAAACTACTATTTTGATACTCGACATGAATTTGTAAAGAATGACTTGTAAACAAATTCTTATTTAAAGAATAACAATTTCAAATTTAGAACTTTGATATAGAAATAAGGTTGTTAAAAAATGACAAAAAAATAAAAATATCACCTCATCCTAGTCAACGAGTAAAGAAAAATCCTAACGATAACATGTAGTCTTCTATAATGGTTTAAGGACGGGTAGTGGATAAAGTGGCCCTGAACAGAAGACTAGTTTTTAACTCTGGGTTATTGAACTGGGATTTTCTACTTCCCAAGATTTATTATCTTATTCATTTTAATCTAAATTTTATAGCCAGTACTTTTCAGTATCCTCATGAACTGTTTAATTCGATTTTATGCACTTCTTTATATATCTTGATAATGCCTTGATTAGAATTTATTTGAATATTTATCTATTTTTAATCGAGGTTTAGTTTTTTAATTAACTATTTGGCTTAAAAGTCCTTCCTTTGATATTCCTTTTCATTTCTAGGATTTTTTTTAAATGGTATGACTTAGTACGTATTGTATCAAAAGCCTAACCTCCAAGAAGAAACAAATAAAAAAGACCCAAAGTCTAGCCAACTGTCCAAATAAGTAAGTGATGCCAACTGTTATTTATTTCTTAAGTGCTACTAGAATATTATATTTCTCCACAATTTTTAAAATGAGTTACATATATTTATAATATTAAAATCCTACATTATTCGATACTGTATTATAATAGCCAAAATTTCTTCATAGAAATCATAAAAAGACCAATATATAAATATACAACGACTACGAGTGATCAACAAGAAACGGAGTATAAATATAAAATAACTTATTACTTTATTTATTTATCAAAAAGAATAAATTATGAAATAGCCATGACATACCAATTGAGACGAGGTGATCGACAGCTGACAACAAAATACATAGGTTCTTTTTGTGTTAGCGATGTAACGCCATGTGAGTAATTCAACAGTAGATACAAAGCTTATAATAATGTAGCAATTATATGATATAAAACACACAACTTCGTCAAAATAGATGGGTACTAATATGATTCTCAGAACTCGCACAAAGGGATGAATATTTCATGGAAATTTTTATCAAAAAGGAAGAAGAAATTATATCTTGTCGAAACCCCAAGCTGAAGTTGTTAAGATTATTTTAAAGTACGGATTTTTTCTTTTGATGACTGGTATACATAAAAGTTTTTTTTAGAATTTTAATTGATATTTACGATTGCAAAATGTATGGAATTGTTAAAAGAATGAGAGGAAAATGTCTAAATGTCGTAATTATTATTATGGTTTAAATCTTTATTATGTAATTAAATATGTTTTATTTTGGTGTATCATTTTTACAGAGTTCATTAACCACGTAATAAATAAGACGATTACTAATTCAGGGTTAGTGCCAAAGAATTACATATAAAGCTAAATGACTCTTAAGTCTAGCGCAATCGGCGTGAGAATAACGTATTTCAAAATTAATGTCACATTTTTACTCAAATATTTGCGTCAATCAGAAGAATTTCAAATATCTTATTTTGTACCACAATATTTTTAAATTGAAGCCTTCAATCCCCAAAAAATGTACCTCACAATACAACACGAGGACCGCTTTATGCTTAATCAAAAGCTGAGATGGAGGGACTGTTAAAAAAAAGAAGGATTTTTGTTTTTACAAGAATATTTTTTGTCATTTTGGCTAATTATGCAGCAGATCAAAAACTTAATACTTGATTTTTTTTTTGTGAATAGCTATGGATTTTTGAAATTTTTTTCAGTAAATTTTAATTTTTGGATTTTTTTTTTAATTCAAAAAAATACACTTCTGCAAAATATAGTCCTTCTGACACTCCTGTAAAGGCAATCAATAATTTTACTTGCATAAATTATTTTTTGTTTATCATAACTTTATTATAAACTCAACATCCGGAAAAATAACATCATGTTGTAAGATCAAAAATATCACATAACTGATTTCAAAACATAAGATCCATGTTAAGTCAAGTAACTCGCAATATGAGGGCTTACAGTGCATATTAACTAAATATATATATTGGTAAAAAATATAACGAGAAACGTTTCAGTCAATTTAACAAAATATGTTAATTATTTAATAAACCATTTGAAGAGAGGAAGAGAAGAAGAAGAGGGAAACACAAAGACGAACAGAAAGAGAATAAAACAATGCAAATTTCACTTCTTAAAAAAAATGTTTTTGATCAAAAGAAAAATATTTTTATTTTTATGATTGACAAAAATCTGTTTTCTTTTGTTTTTTGTTTGGTTGATGAGAGGCCAAATGTGGAAGGAAGGAATGCAGAATAATATAAATAATTACATTTATTTATTAGTGTTGCCTTTGGTCTGAGAACCTTAGCCCGGTCTAAAACAGTTAGGATTTTTGTACGACAGAAACTAATTCAGTCGCTCAAAGAAGTTGTGGATGGAGAACTCAGGCTTTGGAATGAACAAGAAGTAAGGCTTCCCAACATTATAACACACCTGAGAACTAGTTCACTTGCGATGAAGCATACAGGTACTTTTGGACCACAAATTCCTTTTTTATAGCTCTCTAGTTAAATCAAAAATAGACAGATTACAGGGGTGTCCACATTTTTATATTTGGGAGCGTTGGTTTTGGGAATTTTTTTGTAAAAAAAATCCAAAAATTTAATTGTTGATACGATTTTAAAAATTTTCTACCTGTTTCGGTATCAATATCAGTATCAATTTGTCTGTACTTTTTTGATACTTTTATTTACTATAATATACAACAAAAAGGTATTTAAAGGCCATTGATACACACTTAAAGGGGCTTCCGAAGGATTCTTGTCCGGGGTAGGAGCTTGCTCAAAAATTTGATTACTTATTTTATGAAATATATTCTTTCAATTTGAATAGTTAGTTCATCGGCAGGCCAATTTTTTTATGCACCGTTTCCAATATCAGTTATGCACATTACCACTTTAAACGCGTGAGTACTCATGTCTAGTTCTGCCATATCAAACAACAGTTATTAATGTTATAACTCGTTTCGAAAATACTTTTTTCGAATCGATATTAAGGGATTTCTTTTAGACATATTTGAACAGATATTTCAGTGAAGACGATGAACCGAAATTTAATCATGTTCAAATAGTAAAACATTTTTTTCTATGTCAATATATCGATCTATTTCCTTTCCATAATAGTTATACGACCTGTATAACTCATATAAAACACTGTATACTTCATATCATGTCATTGTATTGTTGTTAAGGTAGAGGCTATCAACGGCAAAGTGCAGGGGATTATTTATTCATGCAAATACAAGAATAAACCCATTCCAACAAATTTGTAATGTGTAATTGCTAAAGAACTCGACGTTTTGGCAAGTTATTCCGAGAATGGTCGTTAATTGGGACTTTTAAATATTTGAACTAATAAAATGAAAAAAACTGTGATTTTATGGTCGTTTTGTCCTTTTTTACCCAAGTCAGATATGTTTAGGGATTGTATTTTGTTAAGTTAAATTTTTGTTTTGTCATAGTCAAAAAAATATATTTACCTATTAGACTTTAAAAAAAGTATGGTATTGATCGGCGTCATATAAAATTCGATATGAACGATTTTATAAATGAATCGTTGATTACGTCAGGTGTTTTTCTAAATTATAAACATCGGTACAATGGCATGAAGTATAAAGTGTTTTATATGACGTATACAGCTCGTATAATTATTATGGGAAGGAAATAGATCGATATATTGACATAGAAAAAATTGCTTTACTATTTGAACACGATTAAATTTTGGTCCATTGTCTTCTCTGAAATATCGGTTCAAATATGTCTACAAAAAATCCCTTAATATCGATTCGAAAAAAGTATTTTTGGAACGAGTTGTAACATTAATTAATGTTGTTTGATATGGCAGAACTTTGGTTATACATGTATACTGACGCATTTAAAGTCGTACTATGCATAACTGATATTGGAACAGGTACATTAAAAAATTGGCCTGCCAACGATCTAACTATTCAAATTAAAAAAATTATTTTATAAAATAAGTAATCTTTAAGTGCTTATCAATGGTCTTTAAATACCTTTTTTTGTATATTTTAGTAAATAAAAGTATCAAAAAAGTACAGACAACGTGCTACTGATATTGATACCGAAAAAAGTAGAAAATTTTTAATATCGTATCAACACTAATATATTTATATACAGTGTGATGACGCATTCATACCATTTTGAAGAAAAAATCAGCATAAATAAAATATTTAATCAAAATATTGTAAGGTTTGATTAATAAGGTGTTCCAGACATGTCCATGGCTGAGTTGATAAAAAATTAGTCCTTAGACCGGTCTATCATGTCAAAGATGGTCAAAGCTGATATGCAGAAGTCAAAGAGCATTGCAGAGAGGCCATTATTGAATCGAAACATCTACTACTCCGTAAGCAGCGTTGTAGAAGACTTATTAATGATGTCAAACATCTCCCCAATGCCTGGATCTCACCCCAATGGACTAAAACATTGGGTGACAAATGGAGTTCAAAGTTTGTCTAGTCCGCCACGGTAACATTGAGACCTCAAATTTTCTGTGAATAAGAAGTGGAAGAACATCAGAGGTAGCTACATATCACATGTAAATGTGCCCTTCCGGTCCCGCTTGGAAACTGCCATTGCCACCAATTGCGCCCAAATTTAAGAATAATATTCCTGTATGTAAGTATATTGAAAAATATTTGTTTTTATGTCTACCATGTTGAAGTATATTGGACTTCATTCAAATTAAAATAAAGTTCAATATGGAAGGTAACTTACAAGTATTATCTACCTAGTACACATATATTAATATAAGCTCGAGTCTCCAGCGACGACGCATTTATCTACCCTGGCGTGGAATCTCGAACATAGTCGACGAATAAATTCTTGGCTCATTCATTATCACTCATACTTAATGGATGCTTTGAATACATGAATATTGGGATGACAAACATGACAAAACTTCTTCTCGATCATATCCCAAAATTAATAATATTTCAGACTTGTTAAATGATAATTTTTAACTTTTCCTAAAGATTTGGAATGGGACATTGTTTGGCTACTAGCCATAACCTTCATTTGGATAAAAATAATTATCCAAGTTAAAATGACTTCTTGGAGCACCCATAAGTAGAAATAGGAGTTCACTCATTATCTAATGGTCCATGAGTTTATCCCCTCCAAATAATCCCATCCTAGTTATCCCGACTTTTTTTTTCACTCCACGACCACCGTTACATCCTTTTCCATCACCTTGAGATAATCATCGTTGTTTTGAAGCTCACAGCCCCGATTTACTTCTGCAAAATAGACAAGGTGGGAAGGAGTCAATCAATTACTACTTGCCAATGATGTTCTTACTACTTCATCTCGCGTTAGGGGTGATTCAAGCTTTCATCATTTAAGGGGTAGGGGCTTAGCCCCAAAAAATTACAAACCGTTTTATAATCAATTATATAAATAGGTTTATTTTATATATATACTAGTAGAGAGTGCTCACATTGCATGGCTGAATTGAGGAGAATAGAAGCAAGGAATGAAGGTAGAAGAAAAGAGACAGAGAGAGTGATGTAGAAAGAGACAGAAGAGAACAAGAGATATAGAAAGAGAGAAGAAAAACGAGCTTTTATTTTGGTCAAAAACAGCCCCTTATTGACCTTGGATATCCAAAAATATCATAGAGCATCATTGGTTATTTTATACGTCTGCTTCCTAAATTTTAAACTTTTTTGAATTCCATTTGTGAAAACAAAACAAAAACAGGCTTATTTAAAAAGAGGCTAGCGATCCCATATTGCAAACTACAACATTATCAAAAGCTTACATCTTCAACTATCAAAAAAAAAGATTTTTCAATTATGTGTGACTAATAAAAATAGCTTCAAAATATAGAAAACCCAAGGGAAAATTTCAAAGCGTCATCCTGTATATGAAGGATAATCTAAGCTCAAAAATCACTCGTCTTAAGTATAGCGCCATTTCATTCTACATATCCCTTATAACTTATATGGAATCACGTAAAAGAAAGTTTGGAAAATGAATGAAAAATAATACGTAGATCTATTGAATCCACCAAGTATGAACAATTATCTTTTCTCCCTCTAAATATATTTTGCAAATCTGGCGTTCTATTTTTTGTTTATTGTTTTTTTTTTTGTTCTCAAGACCCTTTGTGCAAAAAAATAATAATAATTTTAAAATAAGGATATTTTAGATAGGCTACATAACATAAAGAGATAGCAGCAGACTCGCCCACCCTCGTGATGAGGATTCACTATACGATTAGACATGGTTTTTTCTAACCTTTTTAAAAATCCTTTAGAATGAATACATATCTTCAAGGTCGTCTATTATTTTATGTATATTTTTGCATTAGACCAAGTTCAATTGAAGCATGTCTAGGCAGGAAGTAAATTAGTATCTAAGCTGAGGTTGGATAATTTACAAAGGATCCACGTTGGTAGTATTTAGTTTTTCTTATGTATGACTTTAATTACTATTATTTTATTTAAAGGCATTCTGTTGAATAGACGCTAACAGTGTGTCTGAAATTATATTATATTTGGGCCGATTTTCTACAAACCCCAGTGATATAAATTTTACAATACTTTAAGTGAGGAATTCTTACCAGTTTTTGCAGGTATGCCAAAACGAAATAAAGAGATCATCTGGCTGGCCAAACTAACGATACATTAATTTCAATTTTATTTGGACAGTAAATAACTTAAGCATGATAAAATAAATTGATTGACACGTATTTTATTTTATTATATATTAATCATATTATAATATGGAAATCCTCGTTATCTAACCGAAGTGTTCATGAATGAGTTTATTACAATATCTATTTTTCACCACATTTAACACAGAGAAAACAGACTCCAACAATCATGTTGATTTAAACAATCTACAAAAATAAGATCCATTTGTTGTACAGAATGAAGAAATGAGTGTCTTGTAAGATTTTTTTTTTTAAATGAATGGCTGAACAAATGAACAGAAAAAAGTGTCCAAGCCATCCTACATATTAAAAATAAAACATGTCTGGACAGAGTTATATATTTTTTTCGTTCAGTCTTAAGTGAGTCTTTGAACCGATATTTCAGTCTCAGACCGTTGACCAAAATTTGATTGGAATCAAGTTGTACGCATATGAAACATTTTAAATTTTATTTGACGTCATTATACTAATAGTAACAATATGGAAGCCTGCATGACGTAATCAAGAATTCATCTATAAAATCCGCTACATCAAATCTTATTTGAGACCAATCTATCTAGATCTATTTTTTATTTGGGATTTATGAAGATCAAATTTTTTTATGAGCTCGAGCCCGACAAACCTTCTGTAAAAAGACTGTATTAGTTGGATCTAACAAAAATTACAGCCTTCTCGTACCAGTCTAAGATTTCAATACCCAAACCCAACATTAAGTACATTGATAATTATAATATATAAATTAAATAGATATATATGAATCTTCAACCTTCCATACTGCCTTGTTTAGGGCCTGATTTTAATTTAATTTATTATTTAAGAGTGGACTAATCAAGAGCTCTTCAGCAATATCCAAATATTTGTTCCAGCTTAATTTTCTTTAAGTTGAGGATCTACCAATTGTTTTACAAATCAATTAAGGATTGTTAATTTCCTTTACATTTTCTTAAAATTATCTCATTTTTGCCGCATTTCGTCTAGTCTATGTATTTTAATAGATTTTCCAGAATGGGATATTTCGGTTGAATGGCTTTATGGAGCGAAGACCCTATAACACTGTTTAAGCCATTGCTTCGATTGAAAGTTATTAATTTTTTTTCAAGAAACGGTGTAAAATTAAATACGATTTTTTTTTTTTTTTGATCCATTGTTTTGGGAATAACAAAGTTGCATCACACTTAACACAAAAACTCACAAACTAAGAAACAAATTGTCATGAAATTTTGACAGATGTATTTTGAAGCTTGATACTAACTGAAAATTAAGTGAATTAACTAAATAATTGCCATTTATGTGTGAAGCCCGGGACTTTTTAGCCCATAAGTTATAAGATGAATCCTTTTTCTTGATTTGAGATCAGTAAAACTGTACATTGTTCATATGACATTTTTTTCAACAAAGGTTTTTTCGTGATGAAGGGTCATTATAATAGGAATAAAAACCCTTTTTCGTTCCAATCAAGACTTTATGTTACTATAATTATAACCACTGCTAATTATAATCATAAAGTTTAAACATTCAGAGAGTGAAACGAGTTTCTAATTGTATGCCTAAACATTAAAAAAAAAATATGTCTGACAAATGACTCAGCAGTTTTTCTTTTCTTTCAAAAAACACCAAAACCATTTTGTCATTGTTTTTATTATTCCACAAAAGTATTTTTCTTTCTTTCTCTCTTTCCCTCTTATTCAAATAGACTGAATAGCCCTCCACGTCAATGAACATTGGCACTATTTATATACTTTAATAAAGATTAAGTCACATATTAAGAGTGAGTCTTCAGTTAAAAATGATGAGTAGATAAACCATAAAATTCTTGGTCATTTGCCAAATAGTTCCATTGTTGGACTTTTTTAAGATTTTGACCGTTTAATATAAAAATGGTTAATAGCTTTTTATTGTTTATATATTACGGTTATACTTTGAATGGCATGGAACTTCAATGTATTTAATGACAAAACTTAGGATTTGTGATGTATTTTAGTTACATTACACAACACCTTAGTTGATTCTTTGAAAGAATCCTTCAAAAACTCTTTTTCATTAGATGGGAAAACCAACGGGGAAAAAAATATCTTTTTGGAGGTAAAACTATGTATATTTTTCAATTAGTTGTAGTGATTACATGATTGGATATGTGAGGGATCAAGATTCTGACAACAGCCAATGAGAGGAAGGGGAAATTTGACAAAAAATTGACTGTTAAATAATCCCTTGAAAGAAAGGATAAATACTTTTCAGCCAATTTGCGACATCCTACTCTTCCTTTTAAGCAAAATAATAACTGCTGATTATGATGAAATTCCTCCGTCTAAGATGATTCCTTAAAATCTCGCCATCTTCAAATTTATTTCAACTACTATTGTGAACGTTGAACGGTATTTTGTTATCTTTAAAACTACCAATACTGATGGACAGCAAAAATGACCGGAAGAAAATCTTTATAAAACCTTGAATTGTCGATATGATATAGGAATATTTGTCTAAAAATTATAATAAATATATAATAAAAATTATTATTTTACAACTGATTGATACAAAATTTGATTCCCAAAATTTGCATTAAGTAATAAATATTTCATATTTTTTTCATATTCATAAGTTTTTAATATAAAAATAATAAATTATATCTTGTGGACCCCCCAAATTCATTTTATTAAGATTATTTAAAAATAAGGATTTATTCTCTATCAATGTTTTATATTAATACAAGTACTTTTAGCATTTGAATTGATATTTTTGAGTGAAAAATTGATAGAGATTTAAATAATAATTATTATGATTGTTCAACGGTTAACTATGTAATCAAATACGTTTTATTTTTGGGGTTTCTTATATACCCAGTTAACTAACTACGTTTAAAAATATTTACAAAAGGGAGTTTAGTCTAATATATATAATAGGAACTTTGCAATATTAGATATTTCTATATTTGTATAAGTTAAAGGAAGAGTATTTTGACTAAATTGACATTTGATCATTTATTTTTTTTAATTTTCAAAGTATTGGTATAAGTGTCCTATAAGATGGTTTTTATAATCACTCTAGCCTACCCAATTTTATGTTTGATACAACAGCTTTCTGATTTAAAAAAATAATAATCAAATAACAAAAAAACCGTTTTGAATTGAACGCATAGATGGAGCAATATCGTATCTATGAGAAAGGTTTCAAAGGTCACATAATCTATGAGGTTAGAATGAATAGTCACACAGGGTTCCCCCTCCCACTGATTGACACATTTTTATTTTTAAATGGGGTAATTATATACCCTTAATACAATATAAAAACATTTATTTTCTTAAGGTGTTTTCAAAAAACGATTATATGTATATTGGGGTTGCACTGTGCCCACCAAATAACTAATTGGAAAAAAAAACAGTAGCTATTACTGAACTAATAAAAATCAATTCTTTTTTAAAATAAAAAGTAGTCAAATAGTAGATTGTGTGGGAAGAAAACTATAAAAACGTATTTTACAAACTATGAATTTCAATTGACATAGGACGTCAACAGTTGAACATGATGACTCAAATTCAATCTATCACTACTCCTGATCAATAGATATAGTATATTATCCATGCTTTTGTTTAAAAGGTGATAAATGTAAATACCTACCCATGTATCAATAGAATGGCATTATACAATCGTTAAGCACAAACTAAAATACCGTTTATCTGATATTTTTAAGAGGTCGAAAATGTATTTTTGATCTGTCAACACAAAAAAAAGTGGGAATGATTTTTCTCAAAATGGTGTCTGGATTACTAGTGTTGTAGTCGAAGTGGATCTGTCTAGGAAATATCGGGCTAAATCGCACTACGAGGTGTCAGAATTCGGGCCAACCCCCGGGATTTCAGGCTTTTTTGAGACTAATGAGAAATCGTGCTATAAAAATAGCCTCGGCAAATTATTTGACCGTTATAATCATTGTATCGCTCTCGAAGGTAACTACAATGAATATATAAATTAAATTTTGTCGAATGGATGAGTTAGTCTACGAACTTTTCAGCCAACTTGTCGTAATCCACTATCTGTGAAGCCCATTGATTTTGAGCCTATTTTTCTTAATTTTTTTGTTGAAAAAAAAGGTTGCAAGATACAATAAAGATAACGTCATGAAAAATGATGAAATGACTATTTTTGTTCACTTCTTTTTCCAAAGAGAGTGCTTCATTTCTTTTTTGTAAGGATTTGAATCTAGGTATATTCTGTATAAGTCCTTTTTTGAGTCATTTGTAACTTTTTGATTAATGCATACACAATGTCAAAAAAGGCGTCCTCATTATCATTCTCAAATTTCTTCTTCTTCTCTGTAAGTTTCGGATACTTTGAGTGACTTTGGAGGATTACATTAATCTTATTTTCTATTTGAATACATATAGTTTTTTCCCTTAAAAATATCCCCTCGTTGGATTAGATATCTTATTGTTGTTGTTGTTTTTTTCTCATTCACCTATGAACCCACATGTAGAAAACGAAGATATTTAAAAGATTTTCAATATTCTAAAGATACATACAATGTATATAAAAAGCCCTTAGTAATTAGTTAGGTAGGAACGCCCTTGGTCATCAATTGAAGGATATTTCGTGACCTTCATTCCCTTTTCTTTTGTTGATGTCCATCAATATATATATCACACACGAAAATGGGAGAAGAAGAATAATTAAATGATACTTCTTCTTCAACATGAAATCAGTCGTATATGAAATTAGTTCCATTAAATACTTATTTTTATCCAATTATCAAAGAATTGTATTAATAAATTTACTACACATTAAGTGATTGACGATTTAAAATTACAATTTATAGCTAAGAAATACGTATTCGAAAAATAAGTTGTATTTGTGACTTGTCAACAAAAAAGTAGGATTATTGATGTTTATTATTTTTTTTTAAATTAAGTATGGACTACATTTGTATTCTACGGCAAATAATCAGCAATTTATATGAACAAATTATTCTTATTAATCCTTTGAGTGGGATGCAAGTTGAACTTATAGTCGATACAATTGATTTTTACAATAAAAGAATAGTAAATATTATATGAAAGGCGATTTTGGTGTTGAATGTAGTTACATGAGTTTTTAATTATAGCTTACATTTTTGGGTATCTTAACAAATTTGAGTAGAATACCTGTGGTTAATACAAATATGTCTATAAAATATTGGACTAGTATAAGCAAATTGTACAATTTGAAGTCAAACAATGAGATAAATAATTCTAAATGATGGATTTACATTACTTGGAATAAGGATAACACAGAAATTGAATTTTTCATGGATTATCAATATATTAATGGTGTTTTTTTTGCCATTTTGAAAGAAAATACTAAAATAAAAGTAATATCAGGGACATTTTATAGTTCATATGCCCAATGTTAATAGTACTCATAAGTACATAATAACCATGTAAATTTAATTGATCAAAATGAAATGATAGTATCTACTATCAACGGTAATTACAATTACCTATTTTGTAATCAAATAACGCATTTTAAGGAGAAAAAAATTGGAAACTGTACACAATATAAATGTTAAGTAAAAAAATTTAATTGTTATTTTCATTTTTTTTTTGTTGATTTTTACAAGCATTTGTGATACCATTAAATAGAATACTTGCAATTGTTATCTGTTGTTGTTTTCCTAACAAATCCCGTGGCCGGAAACTTTCGAATAACCAGACGATTTCTACTTTTCAAAAGCTGGACCAAACATCACGAATGGCTGATTTTAGGGCCTCGATATTTGAGTGTTTGGTAGTGTTGGATCTACCTTTGACTATGTGTCACTAATATTAGTCAAGAGAATTAAGATATAGGGTTGTGGAAGGCTACTTTGACCTGTGTCCTTCCTGTGTTTTAATGGCAAAGTGACATGAAGAACACTCTTGCACACATACTTAGTTCCCATTGGGGTAATTGACTCGAATCTAGAGTAAAAAGCATAGCCAATGCCCCATATGTACTCCCTGGCTCCAATTTTAGCTATTGGCTTAACGAAGTATGAGGAATATTTTTACCATCAGACACTGTTTTCTAAGAACCATTACTTTTGTCAGAAATTTTTTTTAAGCTTGAACAATAATGCTTCAAAAAAGCTAAAATTGTATTGGACCTCAAGATTTTTTTCTGAATGGTTGATGGTGCTAATAGGTGTCCAGGAGATCTAACGTGGCTTCAGAGTCCTATAAATATTTTTGTCCATTTGGGGTATTGGCGTAGAAGGCAATTTTCAGACTTGTCCGAAATTGCCTTTTCTAAACTGGCGATCTTATTCAGACCTTAACCTGAGGACAGTTTTTAAATGTTGCCCAGATCCATTCCATCCCGAATCGGTTTGTCAATTTGATACACAGTTCCAATGCATACTCCAACAATGGAAATAATTTTTTTAGGTATTTGAGCGTGAAGCCTATTGCTGATACGTCATCTTTGATGTATCTGCGAGGACATTTTTTGTTCATTTATTCATCAATTAACCTCTTATTTAAAAGTTTATATACCCGTCAAAAGGATTTTGTATTTTAATATGTCCCTGCGCAAATATTAATTAAATTTTTTAAGTCTGAAGTACCTTTCATTTTTTTGTTTCTTGTTTTTTTTTACATTTGCTCCATGATTAAACTCATCTAAATTACAACGTATTTTCTTCTTTTTCATGACGACACCGTCCTCAAAAAATAAGAGCAGAGGCTCTTCTCGTTAACCATTATATATTCTACAAATAATATTAAGAAAATAACATATTTATAACAGTAGTGTGGATACAATGATCTCATCAAAAGGGGACTTTTACTTCTTTTAAAATAAATATAGAAATGTTTCAAGAAAAAAATGATTTGAATATCATTATTTAAAATCGAAAAGTGACACTTTGATTTTTTGAGACTACGGTTGATGAAGAAATCATGTGGAGAGATGGGCAAGACAATGTAGACAGAATGATTATCTTTTAAAGATGTTCTTATCAAGAGGAGTTTACTTAGAATAGAAACATATTATTTCACACGGATGGACGGATGTTTTAGAAAAAGGATGAGTTTATCTATGTCTCTCTTGAAGTAATACTTTGTCCTTAAAGGTAAATTAGTGGGTAGTATGGACCAATATTGATAGCTGGACATCGGTATTATACCTAAATCAATATCAACACTGAAAAGGTAATATCAATATTGGGAGTGGAGCAATAGACTGCAGGAATATACTCATATGAAGTGGCAACTTAAGAGCCACAAAAGGGGATTCACTGAATAAATAATGAACACTATTAAAGAGCTTCCCACAGTCTTGAAAAAGATGCAACCTATTTTGATAAATTTCAATACTTTTTTGACTAAAATGTTTTCTTTTTTAAAAAGTTGTTGATACCAACTGATATGTTTTTCCTGGGAGATCCTGGAAAGCAAAATTGTTCGGAGTGGGGACTAGCTCAGATATCTGATGATTTTTTATCATCATTAGTCATCAACATTGTACTTTTGATTCTTTTTATACGAAAATTTTGAGGGGTTACATCATCGTGTGCCAAATTTTGTAAATGGGCATCCTACACTTATGATTAACAAATTTATTTGGTAGTAATTTTTTGAATACAATAATGCAGGAGGTTCCACGGAGAGGGAAAAATCCAGTATATTTAGACTCAAAACTAAGTTAACATTTATTTTTAAGATAAAATTTTGACACGCCATGAAAGTATTTTAGATTCAATCAAACCCAATTAAATGTTGAATTTAAAAATGCTTTCTTGCTTGGCTCTATCTAGCAACATGCAAATCTAATCTGTCTGAAAATTATATGAGTCGTCTATTTTTTCTTAAGTCAGTATTCAAAAATGATAAATGATCACACACAGTATTCTTTTGTTTCAATAAAACCGTATTTATTTTGAATCTGTTTGGTACTGAATTTTCTTTCAATTAAACATTTTTTGGATAAAGGATAAGTTCATATATCAAATTATTAATTCATTTTCGTACTATGTTATAAATATTTAATATGAATAAAGTTTCAATTGAAAGATGATTTTCCCTTGCTTAAAAAACACAACTATACTTTTCACAATTTTTATTTAATCTGAAATATTGATACTAATATTTTCTATATATATTAAAATCCATAATCACGGCTTTTCCTCACTAACATAAAAAATGTAAACTGTATTTTGTTGTCAGAGGTCGATGTTTCCATTTATTTCTTCTGATCAGTGTTATAGTCTTTGATTGGTTGATTTCGAATTAGCTACTCGTGTTAAGTTATTAACAATTATTGAATAATAATTTTATAATTGATAAGGAATTGGCTAACTACAAATAATTAATTTCGGGCCTTATTTTTGTTTCATTTGAAAAGATAATATTATGTAGTAGAAAGGGATGGGCATTTAGGAGAGAGCGAGTAAAAGACGGGAGCGAGACTTATAGTGCTACTGAAGCAAGACCAAGTTGTTAACAGCAGTGGTCTGCTATATGGTTTTTAAGGAAGAAAAAATTTTACTGATCAAGTATTCTTGTAACCAATTAAATTTCAACAAAAATTCATCATGTTTTCTTCATTTTGCTACTTTTCCGCAAATAGTTCAATTTATTTCCGTTTTTGAGTTCAAAAATAAGGACAAAACATGAACAATGCTCATTTTCCACGGGATTATTCAAGCCTATAATAAACAAACAGTGCCAATAAACAAAAAGAAATGTAATAACTTTATAGTTATTAGACTTAGTACATTCCCTCGAGTTTGTTGACTTTGTCTGTTCATTTATGACGTCAGTAGCAATGACTCATAATATATATTAGTAATTTCTTTTGTACACAGATGGTGTTTTATAAGAGACCTCAACCCCACTCTACTGGGTAGGAATTATCTTGGTTAAAAATCTCTGTTGTATTAAATAGATTCCATTTCTTTATCGGCCATACAGGTACATAAATCAATCATTTTTGTGGTAGAAAATTCTAGACAACCCCTCACAAACTCAATTCATAACTTTTACAATTTACTTTTTCCAAATATCGAATATATTGTTATAGTGGTAATCTAATGGGAGTCTGTTTGAAATAAATGCACCAAAGTTTAGAACAATCTAGTAATAGCTGTTTGTTATCGAATAAAGCTGTTTGAAAAATATATATGTAATTATAATTATTTTCGCAAATTGCAATTGAATATGATCCTGTCAAATGTTGTACTCGTAGCCCAGCACGGTTGCAAGAATTTAAAAAAAAACCGCATAGGGGTTAGAAATTTAGACTTAATAATATTTTTTTCCGAAACAAATAGCTAAACATTTCAACTATTGATGTGTCTGGGTAATACCCATGAAATCGTATCTTGGAACATCAATATAAAAAAATACTTGTATATAATACGCGGTTATCCTACGAGAAATTACTCGTCGGAGGGTAAAATTTAAAAAAATAAATCGGATCTTATTAAAGGATGCAAGTTTTATTTATCTCTATTACCGGAGTAAAATGAATATTTTAATCTTTTTTGAGGATTTATCCACAAGAGGTAAATACCTCAGCTCAACCAGAGTCCAAAGTTCGGTTAGACCTTGTCTACCCAATTTCAAAAAATATCCGAAACTATTCCTAGTTACAACTGTTCTTAGTGCCCTCTACATCAATAAATTCGATATGAATAAAAAGTTAAATCGCAATGGTTATTAATTAAATTTATGCGAAATTACACGTCCATCCATAGGATACGTTCATTCCTTATGAATGATCAAAAAAAAATGACAATTGGGGAGTGCTGTTACTAGTTTTCCTCATTTGGGGGTTAAGCCCAAAAAATTAGCAACACCGTTCTATAATTAATTACATAAATAGGTTTATTTAACATATATACTAGCAGAGAGTGACTGCATTGCAAAACTCAATACAGGGGAATAGAAACAAAGAATGAAGGTAAAAGAAAAGAGACAGAGAGAGTGATGTAGAAAGAGACAGAGGAAGAAGAGAAGAGGGTTGATAAGGAGAGAGAGATAGAAAAGATAAATGAGTTTTATTTTAGTCAAAAACAGCCTCTTAATGACCTCAGAGGTGACCCAAAAAATATCATATGAACATGCTTGGTTATTTCATAGATATACTTGCTAAATTTCAGACTGGGCTGTTCAACCATTTTGTATTTAAGTACTTGTACTTATATCAATCAAAATCTTAACGGAGACTGTAAATTTTATATCTTTTACTTCGTAGATTTGTAAATACATAGAGATTTTATGGATCCCGAAGATAGTGTAACAAATATCACTCTACACACTATTTATGAAACCAGGGAAATTCATATATTAATGTGTAACTGTCATGCAGGGAATGACTTCCAGAAAGTAAGAAACAAGAGTCCATGTTACATTCTTTAATGGATGATAAATTTATATTTGGTCAGATTGTGAAAATGTCTCACTATCTTTAGATTGGTTAGTAATTATAGGGGAAACGCTTGTTTTTGTTCTATGGTTGTATTATCGCTGTATCTATTGATCCACGATATGAGATTGACTTCTATATTATATGTGCTCTAATATGGCAATGTATTAGATATAGAATCACGTGATTTTCGATAAGCATGTTGTCTTTAAAAATATGATATTCGATCAATAGCAACACAGCATCTTAAATCAAGAAGCATATAAGTACAATAACAAATGTTATTTGTTTAGAGAGTATAAATAGTGTTGTAGTAAAGCTGAATGTCAGTTTAGTTCACTGTTGGTGTCGGAAGACTGTGGGCAGTTACAACATATTTTAGTTTTTGCTCAAAAACTCTGAGGGTTTGAGTCTTGAAACACTAGTAAAGATAGTTTATTTTATTATATTTTCTTCTTCTCTCCCCTCGAACAACTTTGTCCATACAAACTCGTTAAGAGCATTACGAGCAAAACTCCACGTAGGATTAATATTGTCATATTGTGCTCTAGATCAGTGGTTCCCAAAATAAGGATCATGGGACACAATGGAGGGATTGCAGGATGACTTTCAAAAAAGAAGAATATAATTTACATTACTTCGAGTGACATCACAACTTAAATAATGAAGAATGATCATATTTTTTATAAGTTTCTCTTGTATCATTTTAAAAAGTATTTCCCTGAAGATAGTACTCCACAAAAACATAACCAGATACGCCTCAGCCAATCATCTGTCGTCTGATATGGAAGATGTGCTTATCGAGCTTTCATGTTACCAAACACAAAAAAACAGATTTTAATTCCAAAACACTGACAAATTCTTGATTTTTGTGATGAATGAGTGTCCCCTACTACCTAAAACAGTTTTAGGCTTCCTGATACCACTTGGCTCAACTTATTTATGTGACAAGATCTTTTCCGTTTTAACTTATATCTAAAATAAATATATACAGATCGTGGCTACACGTGGAGGATGATTTTTGAGTTGGCGTGTCCAAAATTAAACCGAGAATAGACCTGCTTTGCTGAATGCACAGTACACATCTGTCACATTATGACCTTGATAGGTTTTATAAACCTTTATACGCATTCACAACCAGTCTCCATTTTTACTTTATTGACTGCAATAAAGAGTATTGATAGTATAGAAATTATTAAAAGTAGTAAATATATCCCTGATTTTATATTTACAATATATTCGATTATTTCGTGGTTGTATTTCTTATATTTTTCAATATATATAGAATTAAAATCTTTCTTCTGAATCAATGTACAGTCAAATAACTTCTATTATTTGCCTCTAAGTTGATTTTTATGGGGTTGATCTGGCTTTTAAATAATTTATTTGCATAAAATACACTCCAAATTTTACCTTGATCTCGAAATGAGAGGTGTATGCCTTGGACAATGTCTAGCCACATATTTTAAAGGTAGAGCTAAACAAAGATAATAAACATTGTAATTTACTAATAATTTTTGGGACCACTCGCTCGAGATCACTAGTTTCTCCAAAACCATAGAAGAGTTCGTTGGCTTCCAACCCAATTTGGTGCATAATATATGTCCTGGCAGTATGTAAAAATAAAAGAAACCAAAAATGACCGTGGCCAAAATGACAATTTAAAGAATATTTGGGAGGTGAGCTGCTTAGCTTCCACTGTTTTATTAGATCAGCTGATAGGAGCCGTCAGACGAACAAAATAAAGACAAATCTAATTCAGTTAAAGCAAGGAAATATAGGCTGGAATTACTCCGGTGTTGATCCTCAATTCTACTCCGAGTCTAACAAGGACATACACTTATAACTCACGAACAAACCCTGATTGTTACTTTCTGTCTTTCATGAGATCACAAACAAGCTATTACTACATATATACTTTGATGATCTGTCTTCGAAAATTAAATAATAATGACAACAGCTTTGGAAAATTAAAAATCCTATTTAGATTACCAGCTAGAAAAAGCCACTCCCACTTTTTGGGACATATATTATTAGTGTTGAAAATCGGGTGTATTTTTTAGCTTGCCCGGATTTTTTTTTGTTTTGTTTTGTTATTTGAGTTGGCAAACTGAAGAGTAAATTTTATTTTCCTATGCTGTTATTATTAATATATAATTCTTATGAGTGAAATTCCATTTTTACTACATTCAAAACGTGATTAAATATTTGTATGTACTCATAAAAGACGTACGGTAAATATAAGGATTTGTTGCAGAGTTATAATTGTGTGTCCTTGTTGGACTCAGAGAATAATTGAGGATAAATATTTGATTCATATTTCCTTATTTAATGGTTTATTTTCATCTCCCCCAAATCCCTTCTGATCTATTAAAACGTTTGGACATCTAAGCGGCTCTTCTCCTAAATATTCTTTAAATTGTCAAGGTTGTTTTTAGTTTCCTTTTTTTAGCATACCCAAAATACACCCAATATTCGATATATTATATACCTCTGTACATAATATAATAAGCCTATCTTGTGATGTAATTTTTGTGGATGTTACTGTCCCATGATGTCCCTGATCTCCCTTTCTTTGTTATTTTTCCCTCCTTTTTCCATAGAAATTTTTTAATCATCGGTTTTTAGTAATAACAAACAAGAGCAAGAATTTTGAGTATTTTAAATATATAGTATGTAACAGAAACCATTCAGGGTGCCGCCACTTCGGCGTGCTCTCTTGGGTAAACCCTCGTATTTAAGTAGCTGATTTTCTTCTTCTTTCTTTTCTTTGTTAGATGGCTTGCTCAAACCTGCACCAATTGGAAAAAATGTAATTAATTGACGAATTCGTTGTCCC
Source organism: Lepeophtheirus salmonis (assembly GCF_016086655.4). Taxonomy (NCBI): domain Eukaryota; kingdom Metazoa; phylum Arthropoda; class Copepoda; order Siphonostomatoida; family Caligidae; genus Lepeophtheirus; species Lepeophtheirus salmonis. The sequence continues at coordinate 46,930,235 of NC_052134.2, forward strand.
AAATATTTGGAAAAGACATGGATCCCTCCTCAGATTGCTCGAACTCTGGGACACAGTGAAATGTTTGGCCAAAAGGTAAAAAGGGAATTTGAGGCCTTTAAAGGACTTGGCTTCATGTCACACCTCGAAAAAAAGTCTCAAATGTCCCCAAGACCATTTTGACGATTTCATCTTGCCGGAAGTTTTGGCCTCAAATCCGAACGATTTTTTTTTGTGTGTTGAATGTGATCGAACGACAAACCAACCGAACTGCCTGTCTTATCAGTCGTATCTAGAAATAATTACAGGATTTGCAAAGGGACCTAGTGCCGAAGGCCTGCTCTCGATGTTGGCCTCCTATTGAAACTGTAATTGATGCTGGATGTGATTTTATTGAATAAAACCAATTATAATCTATCAAGCTTTCAGAATCAGGTTATATTTTTTTAATCTGATATATAAATGGTTGGAGAGAAAATTACGTTTGAAAACAAAAGTCACTTTCCCGGTACAGATAGCTTCCACACCCAGTACCAATCAATTTGCAATTTCCATAAGAAAAGTCAAGTATTACTCCTTTACTATAAAAAACAATGAAAGGGCTTCTAAAGAAGAAATGATTGAGTGATAAATACTCGTAATCCCAATTGTACATCCATTTATTGAAGAAAAATATAAACTACCGTTGGAATTACTTTTGGATCAAACTTATCCACTCAATGTAAACATACGTACAAATGATACTTAAATAGACTAATAATATCCAATGCTTCTCCTTTGACTTGCGTATATAGTTACCTACTCATTACGATATTCTTCTTTCAAACTAAACCCAAAAAATCGTGATTCAATAAATAATTCTACAACACGATGTAATTACAAATATCTTTGTGCACTCGTAAGTCTTATACAAATTGAAAATAGAATATGAAATAATCATGTTGCTACCCTGTTATCGCTTTATATGTATATCGGGCATTTAACCTATGTAATTTCTCCCTTAAATATCAAATACTAGAGGTTTCCTTTGTCTAAAGCAGGGGGTCTTAACTAGTGTGTACTTTATAATCGGTCCTGTAATAGCCAATGATTATAGGATTTTTAAGATAATACATTCTTTTAAGACATTCCAATCTACAATGAAGTTCCATAAACATCTTCTGTGATGAAGAATTAAAGAATGATAGTGAAATTCTACATATACAGGAAATAACAACAAAATCATGCACTTTTGATCTATCTACTTTAAATTAAAATAAAATGGTAATTTTTTAAGATTTATTTAAAAAGAAAAAACTAACAGTAGATACAATCATTCATAATATATTTCACTCAATGCAGCCTCTATTGTTCTCAATAATGGCCTCAAAGTAGTATATGCAGGAAAAATCCTGAAATCTGAAGCCCGGACTTCGTTGTTCCCCCATGAAATGATTTTGACGTTTTAACTTTACAAATATGTGCTGCTGATCTATACATACTACCATGAATATGACTTGCTGAAAACGTATGCACTCTGCTACAACGGAACCTTCTTTAACTAAGATTTCCTAACCAGTAACTTGTAAGTCAATTTTAACTTTGCTGATGCAAAAGGTTTGTACTCCAAGAATGAAAAACTCGCACCTGAATGAGAAGATACTTCTGTCGTTTTGGTCGCTGTTGCTGGCTTTTCATCTGATTCTATTGGTGGTAATTTTGCAGAGTTAGCAAATTGTGGTATTTCCACTGCTTCAGTGGTGTTGCTGTCTGTTTGGAAGCTTAGCATTAGAGCTGTTAATAATAAGGATTTATTAATATGTAAATTTTTAGTAGTTGGCAATCAAAACTGTGTTTCTTAGAGTTGAAGATTGTCCTTGTCCCTGCCTATGTCCTTGTTGAATACGGAATGGGATTTTCTCTTATTTACTTCGTCTCAAAGCTTCGTTTGTTGGTAGTCAAATAAAACGTCAGTACTTCTAAGATGTACTTCTCTGAAACATTCTGCAAATTGTCATAGTTATCACACCATTTCCTGGTTTATTTTTCTTAAATAACGTCAGTCCTTATAATTTGGAGCTGAATCTAATCTTCTATCATATTCAATCAAAGAAATTCCATTTTTTCAATTTAAAAGAATAAAAATACTGTTTACAACATAAATGCTAATTCAAAAAAACAATAGAGTTATTAACAATTAATAGAGAAAAAACCTCTCCGTCCTAGAGATATAACAAAAATGAAACTTTAGATAATCCATTAGACTTTAACTATCAGGCCCGAAATTAGAGTGAACAAGCCTGGGACAAGGATCTTTTTATGCTTTCATCACAAAAATATGGATTTTATTACGAGGTGCCTTCCTTAGCAAAGTATAATGTATATTAAAGACGATTATTTAAATTATAGGGTCATATCCAAAAGAACAAAAAGCAATGAGTTATAGAAGAAATATTAAAATTAGAATTGCGAGTACTTTACTTATTATATAATAAGTTAAAAGTCATGTTCATAAGTGTATAAGCTTTTAATGGAACCATTGGTAATATACGATATGTGTGTGTATCTATGTAGAATATAAAGCTGTGTTTTATTTAGTAATTAGAGATACAAACAAAGTACAAAATTATGATTGACTGTGACCAATAATGGAAGTAGGACAAACAATCAAATTTAAATTAGTGGTCAAATGGACCCAGTTCGTATTTTCAAGTTTAAATTATATCCAACACAGCAGCCCTAATCAAGAATGGACAAATTTAAGCCCTCCCTAACACCGGTCCAGGTCAATAGTTCAAAAATATTGAGAATTACTTCGCTACAGAGAGGGGACTCTCAACTTGTAAAGGCATTTAATTATTATTCAATCCCCATTATTTTTAATTGCTAGGTTTCATTACACAACCAAACAACAGCTGAAACAAAACAAACATAAGTTTTGTTTTTATCCCTTATCTATGTGCGTAAAAAATGAAATTCTAATAACAAAAAAGTCAACGCTTGTGAGATCTCCTCCGTACCGGTGTCAGTGAGGAGACCGTAGGCATTTCAGTCTGGACAACTTACAACATCAAGAAGTCCATTAAAGCTCTATACAGCTCAAGAAGAACCAAAGCTTATGCAGCGACAAAATGGCTACCTCAATGCATCCCTCCTCCAGGCCTGACAACAACCACAGAACTTTGTAAATTAGCATATCTTGAATAAAAATGCTCTCCACGCCTCTCATCCAAATTTGGATTTGCTTTGAGCTGCCATCGTGACAGCGTGGTACGCCAAAGACATGGCCGTCATAGTCAATAGCTGGCCACCTGTTCGCCAACGTGTTGAGATTGTTATATCAAGAGAAGCAGGGCATATTATATACAAAATACAGCTAAATATAGTATTAAATCAAATCACAAATTGGGTTTCAGTTGACTCTTCTTGATTCCATAAAAATCACGTTTTTCGTAGTTTAGTCATGCTACTGTAAGTTTTAGGTTCCCACTCTGTAAATGTACTATTTGAACAGATAAATATCATTAGTCATTAAGAAATACATACATAGGTGAATAACACATGGATATACCTTCTATATATTCATTCTGATCTATATATATATGTATAGGAGTAGTATGTACGTACTGGTGTTGAGACTCGGCCCAGTCCGATTTTTTTCTTCGGTCCGGTCTTCAGTTATTTCTTCAACACAAATTTGGACCGATATTTTGTTGTCTAGAGCCCAATTTCAGACCGTAGACCGAAACTTAATCGTTTTGAAATTGAAACCCAATTTTTTAGATCTCGATAAAAAATCTTTTTTTTTTTTTTTTGTTCTTACTCTATGGACCAATTTTCTCTCCCATTCAAATGATTTATGAGTTGAACAAATTTGATTTGTGCAACACATTTAGCTACACATAACGTTATTGTAGATGAATGTTCACAATAAAAACACAACTGACGTCATTCACAATTCATCTCTATAATTGGTCTCAGGGTGAAAGTTTTTGGTTGTCAGCTATCGATATTTTTCCTTCTTTTCTCCTAAGCAGGGTTGTGAACGTTAGATGGGTGAAATAGAATAAATTCTCGTTAAGGTTTGAACAATTCCCAACAATTATTGAATAAATAATTCAAGATTTGGTAAGAAGTGGACCAGAATTTACTAACTACCAACTGATTTTTATCCTTATTTTCTGTTTCTTTTGGGGTATAGGCTGTATGATATAATAAAGTAAAAAACGTGTGATTGGTTGACATACAATTAACACTTTTTAAGCTGTGAACAATTCCCAACAATTATTGAACAATAATTCCATCAATGTGAAGAATTGGCCCAGAATTACCAAGTTATTTTGGCCTTTTTTTTCAAAGAAAGTTGTGTGATACAATAAAAGTAACAACGTGAGATTGGTTGAATTAGAATTAGCTTATTTTAAGCTCTAGACAATTATCGTCATGATTTCATAGTTGGAAAGAATGTCTCCAGAATTTGCTGACTACCAACTGATTTTGGGCCCTTTCATGTATCTTTTCGAAAGAAAGGTTGTGTGAAACCATAAAGTTACTACATGGTCTAGACTGAATGCTAAATGATACCGATGCCGACCAAACTTTTTACAAGCCCATCTAGACCACTAAAAATTAGAAACAGTAACAGATCGAACTCCAACACTATGTATGAATACCTATTGAACGTTACAGAAGGAAATTGACTTTTGATAAATCACATTATATTTCTTTTGTTTCTAAAGGTTCCAAAACAAAGGTTTGTGAGGTACATTCATATATAATTAGTGCATCTGGAGGAGGGGATTTCTGCCTGTGCAAAAAACAAAGTTGAGATAAATTACCTACTCACATAGATATACATATATACTCGTATATACATGGTTATTTAAAAATCATTTTTTCACTTTGTTTCAAAGACTTTTTGTAATGTCTATTCAGATATATACGTACTACATTACAATCAAGACTTTATAAGCTCTTTTCTATGATCATAAGCCAGTGGTTCTCAAACCAAGCCAATAGAACTACAACACGCTTATTTGTATTCTTCATTTCCATTTTTGTTCCATACTTAGCCAAAGAAACTCTTATCTCAATGTGAAGCACTTCGTTTGGAAGCAATGTTATTATTAATTTTAATTAATCAGGACTTTAAATTTTATATTCAACAAAACCTTTCATAAAGTGCATTATTGAGTCAGTCCTCATTTAGGTCTGAAGACTGCAGTCCCGTCCAGTTCACTCTCGGGCAGGTGCTGTTCAGTCCTGCATATCAGTCCTAAAAATATATAAAGTTCGGTCCTAGATGACGTCACTCAAGTTTATTTCTTCTTTTTAATCAGTTATAGTTCTGACAGACTGAAGGACCAGTCCCATGGACTGATAGGACACGCCCTGAATAGTACAGTACTGAACTTGACCAAATAAATAAGGACCGATACAATACTAATTTTGTGTCCAATTTAGACTCCAGGCACCCTAAATTGTGCAATTATCAGCATTCGATACCTTCCCCACTCAAATTAAGTTCAGCCTGATGAATCCTAGTACATGGTGACAGCATGCATTCAAATATTGAATAATTTTAGGAGACAAGAAATGTTAATCAAACAAAGAATATTGGATCACTGGTCTTTCCAAATTTATTATTATCGATCCGCAGTTTTGGATTTTTTTTTCTTAAACAATTGATTTTTTTTTCTCTCCTTCTTTTTTTACGACCTCTTTTAAACACATTTATCAAAACAAATCTTTGTACTTACTAACATAATATTTATTGAAATTAATGTACTTAGCAAAAAACACTAAAACAACTCAAATAAATTAAAAATAAAACAGAAAAAGACAACTCAATCCGTAGTCTCTTTCTTATACTTCTTGTATCGATTAATATATAAGCCTTAGAGTACTTTTGTAGCCAAGTGATATAGAGGTAAAATATTTAGTTAATTTGGTAGCGTAATTCTACAATGAGTCTCGTGGTTGTGGAATCCTCGGTGGAAATGTGGTGTATAGTACTTCTATTTCAGCCGTCACTTCTGTAAGCTGTTGACGAATAAACGATTCTCAGTTACTGATAACTGCACAAATTACTCTTCCCTCATATAAACTCCGTCACACAAACGTTTCCCAATATTTTGCCTCAAATCTACAACATATTTAGAATTAAGTAATAAAAAAAATTGTATTTTTGGAGCTGGACAGCCAATAAAAACGTTATTGAAATTGTTATATATTCGTCCACAATCTTTGCAAAATAGTGAAAAAACTAATCAAATTAGTCTATATTTAAAATTAAGAAATGAACTTTCGTCCATCATTGATGCTTTTTAAAGAACAATGTATTTTACATTCCAAAAAATCTAAATAAAAATTAGTTTTTTAGGACATTTGTATAATTGCTTTAACAAAAAAAAAGGTCATCAAAATATTCATGTTTTCTATAAAAAAAAAGGGTAATTTAAAGAATCCCACTTGTATTCAAAATTTCGAATTTCGACTTAATTATAATTGTTGATAATTATGTTCTATAGACATATTGGACGCTCAGAGTTGATATATTTATTAAATTATATGGACGAATTTTCAAAATATCTTGAAGAAATTTCACCAAATGTATTTTTAAAAAAACACTTTCATTGAATACTAATTTTTGTCGATTACTATCATTTATTCTTGAATTTAGACGAATATCTAAATACTGAAAATCCCTAAAAAATGACCAAATTTGTAAAATTAAGGTAAAAACTGCTGATGTTGGACCTCAAGGGAGCCATAAAATCAATTTGCTACAAAAAGAATCTACCTCATTAATTATATTCTCCATTATATCGAATAATCATTTATATAATCACTTCACTTTCTTACAAAGACTTCATATATTTATTCAAATGAATACTTATCTTCAATTAAGAATTTGATGAACTCTCCTTATATACATAGACAAGTGGTTATCAAACTTTTTAATGAGTAAGAGATATGGGGTCTCATAGTTGGTATTTTTATTAAATAACATTAAAAAATTGAAAAAATATTTACAACTTCATGACAGTGATACAATTACATTATTAGACGATGAAATTCCTTTGAAATGATTCGATTTCTATAAGTATTTTGTTATATATCGAGTACACTATGCAACAGCATTTTCACCTTCCATCTAAAACTTTTGAAGATAATATTTTTTTCATATTATTTTCAATTGTTATAAATTATAGCTAAAACTAAAGAATAAACCTTATATTACAACTTAAGAAGAATTTAATGAATTTGATTGTTTTTTTGTTTTGTTTTTTTCAGTTTGACTAGTAATATTCCAATAGAATATTTAATAAATAATAAATGTTAATTGCGTGAAAATGTTTCGAAATTAAATATAATTAAGTCGTTTTTTTTATTAAGTGTAATAAGTAATTAATATTTACGATGCAAGGAGATCAACCTCAATTTAAAAAAGTTTGATATACAATATATTTAAGGCTCTTTTAATTACAGTTTAAGTCATGTAATCGACTTATTTATATTAAATTTCGGAGCTTTTAGAGCAACCTTTTTCATTGCACAAATTATTCCATAAGTAAAATTAAAAATATGAACAAAAAGACGGTATTTCAGAATCATGAAGAGTTATTCCTCGAAGATATCTGAACCCTTTCTAAATCCAGAAATATAAAATAATTGTACTTGATGAATCGGATAATGAAAAAATCTTAGGGATTGATGGCATCATTGGTTACACTCTATTCCTTACTTAAATGGAGTCGGGAGCACGTTTGTGTCTCATTTGTGATATGGCTCTTATATTGTGTGTGCCCCAAGAAGGATTTTTTAATGCAATTTTCTCACCCAACAATTATCAAATTTAAAAAATGAAACCTAATTCTGAAAGCTTGATGAATTTTGATTTAATTTAGTCAATAAAATCACCTCCTGTCTCAATTACATTCTCTTCATGAGGCCGTAAGCGCGAGAAGGCTTTCACCAGTTGGTCCCTTGGCAAATCCTAGAATTTCTTCTTGATCCAACTGATAAGTTTTTGTGTAGTGTCACAGGGGGTTCGGTTTGTTTGTCCTTTAAGACCTCAAATTCCTTGTTATCTTGCGAACGAACGTCTCACTGAGTCACAGAGTTCATATAGTTGTTATATTGTCGCTCCGTGCGTAGATTCCAAAAAACAATCAGCAGCAAAAGTAACCGCGTTAGCCCAAGAGAGGGCACCAAAGTGGCAGCGTTGATAGCTTTGGCACATTGTAAAATAAGAGTTCTGAATTTTGGAAACTCATGGGGTTCAGGGAAAAGGTGTTCTTTCCATCCAAATCTTTTCTCATTATTATGATTATTTGCCATTTTTGAACGAAATTATCTCTCTAAGTTAGGAGGAAATTATTTTACAAAAGTCAGCAAATTCATTTTTAGACAAAATTTTTAATGACTGCATATCTTCTTATTATTTAAAAGGGGAAAAAATCAAAATCTCCAAATCTAAAGACATCTGTCCTGTGTCAGTGGTTTGGTTTTTTTCAGAAAAGCAATTAAACAAGATCAAGTAATAATAATGCAGACAAACTATTTGACGTGAATTTTTAAAGGTATTTTTGAAAATCTTTGTACAAAACTGCAGCTTTTCAAAGTTCCTGAAAAGAAAAGTCATCTTTATATAAATAAGTGAACCCTGACCAATCATATTTGGGAGTGTTTATTCACCCAAAATACTAAAATGTTCATGTAATACCTTGGATGTATAAAGTGTTTAGTCCACTCTTTAAGTAAATTCTTAATTTATGGTATACTTTGATTTATTTCCTTAGTTTCTATTTTATTGGCAAATTCTGGAATTCATTATCGAGTTTTAAATATTTTTTTTTTTTTGAAGCACTTTTAATATACACCTTCCCAAAAAAAGTTAAGTTAAAACAGGAAATGGAAGGAGGGGAGTGGAAGATGTCTTAAGTTGGGTTATCTATCACACGTGTACACTGTGCGCGGAGAGAGGGTATATATTAACGAGGACCGAAAACCAAAAAGTTGGAAAATCGAATGTATCTAATTATGTTTCATTGTTATGCATAAAAATAAGCATACATGCCTAATTTCCAAAGAATGGGAAAACGTCTTTAGTTGCCCTCATAGATAACTTGCTCACCCTGTATATACAAAAATACTTTTTCAAGTAACAAATTTAAGTAACTTATAAAATATCATTTCTTTTTAAATTGCTCTTTTTGCTTCTGAGGTTGTTTCTCTTCACTTTACCACAAACTATGACTTTTGTCCTTGGGATCAAAAATTAGGAATTTATTATAACTCCACAGAAACAATTGCTTTGAATTGTTTGAATTAATTGAAAGGCTGGCCAATAATATTTAGAATATATCCAGGATTTATTGCTTCCAAATCAAAATATACTTCCTTCATTTTAAATAAAAATTTATTGTATCAAAACATTTATGGGTGTTGCTAATCGGAGGAAAGATTATAATAAATACACGTCTGATAATACTCCTTAAATTTGTAAGAAATTGACACCCTCTGATGACAACACAAGCAAAACTTTTTAAAATGATCAAAGATAATCACATAATCACGACACAATAGGAAATCCACATACTAAATAATGTTCAAATTCATATGAATTGATTCTATGACTTATAGTTCAAATCAGGACTAAACTTTTGGTGACGCAATATTGAAACTGTTTTTTTCTCCTACAATGTTGACTTATGGCGGTCTTCTGGAATGCAATACATGGTAGGGCAGCAAAACGTGGGCACTTAATTAATGTATATTTTTTCATTACTATGAAAAGGTTTAATGATTACCTTTTGATATTCTGTTTCTGCAGTCCTTTTTACATAAACAAACTATACTAATCATTTAGTCATTCCATTATCATGAGCGAGCAAGAAGCAAAAAGGCAGCGTATCTCAGATCTCCTAGATGTTGGAGTTGATGTGATGAATATTACAGGATTTGTTAAGTTTTCTGGGAGCCTGGTTTTTAAATTGTCCTAGATGAAGAAAATAGAGAAACCCCTACCCAGGTTGTCAGGAAGTGGAGGGCATAATTTAAAGTGAAATACGATGCTCTTTTTAATTTTGGAAAAGAATATAAAGAAGGATCCCACTAAGTCGATGAATCGCCTCGCCAACAACTTCTCTGTGCCTCCTAGAACCATCAAAAAGGCTAAAAAGTACAATTTGGGATTAGTTTATTTAACAAGGACCCTACACCATCTTTTCATAGAGGGGATGAAGGCAAGGAGGCTAAAGTGGTGCAAGAAAATCCTCACATTGATCATTGTAAATGGGGCAATTGTGAAAAAATTTATTGGACAAGAAAATTTTCACAATTTATCAATTCCACAATCAACAGAACAACAACTAGCTTGCATAAACAAAAGAAGAGTTCCAAGGGGTTAACCACCCAAATATAAGGTCCAATCAATGGTCCTTGGCGTTGTGGCCTCTGATGGAAAGAGGATGGCAGAAAATTAACCAGGAAGCTTACTATAAGGTGCTTAGATACACCATCTTACCGTGGCAGAATACCAACTACCCAGAGGGTAACTACGTGTGGAATCAGGACGGCGACCTCTCTCACATGTCCACCAAGTGCTGAAAGTTCTTTGCAGATAACACGAAAGTGCAGATAAGATTTGAACCCACTAGACTTTTGGTGCACATTGAAGAGGAAAACCAACGGGACTCAACATTGTCAGAGGAGTTTGTCATCAACTCCTGCATGGCCTTCAGGCGACGTGTAAAGGCGGGGATTGATAATGAAGGTGGCCATATTATTGAGTGAAATAAGTTTTGCAAAAAATTTGTCTACATGTTTTGTTAATATTATTTTTTTCCTATTATTGAAAATATAAAATTATTGATGTACTTTTTAATGTATTTCCGCGTTTTATACCCTGTATATTTAACCCTATTTCTAAGCCAGAATATAATTTATGTATTAATATTAGCTATTTCCAAAAAGTTTGTTGTTACTATATAAATTGCAAAGAGGTGTGGGGCCATAACCCCGACAATCCTTGGTCCCACCGAAAGCCTGGACTCTTTTTGTACAAATTATTTTGAGATTCATTGAATATGAAAAATTTGTCATCGAAAGTATAAATACTACATAAATATGTCGATAAAAAAAACGGGTTTTTGACCATCACTTCAAAATTATTTTTTCTTGAGTGTTTAAAATATTCTCTTGCATGCAAAAATTAGGACTCAAATTGAACTGTATTTTAACATGTTATAAACTACACCATGTGATATTGCTTTGTCATCATGATGGTTAGATTACTTCAAGTTGAATTTATGTCCGAGCCTGGAAGGAGTGTATAAGGTTGCTTAGAAAGGAACGTCTCCTACGCAAGCAAAAATAATATATACTTTTGCAGATATCTTCTAAATCCATTCCAAAGCCTTACGTTCTTCACTTTTCTGTCAATTTGTACATAAACACATAAAATTAAAGAAAAGAGAAAAAACACAACAAATAAATTTAAAAAAAAGATAAAATCCCATTAAAGGAGACATAAAAAACATTAGACAATAAAATAATAAATAAAGAATACCACAAAGCAGAATAGAATTCTGAAAATAAGGTGGGCACAAAATTAAATTAAAAATAAAATTAGAATAAAAACCTCCCTCAAAAAAAATTTAAATCAAATTAGAAGCGAACGATTTCCACTAAAGTTAATTTAAGACCTTTTTTTCTCCCAAAAAAAAATATAATTATGGAAACAAGTCAATGTAGAGGTATTTGATATTTATGAAGGATGATCGAATAAAAATTAGTGATTTTTATTCACTTGTAAAGTGAATAGGAGGTAGACATTGTTAATTACTGCCATTTTGATTACTAAACAATCAATTTTTATAAGTATAAAAATCCTTTTTTTTATTATGATTAAGGAAAATGGTGAACAACTGCTATGTATTTGGATGTCAAAATGGGACCAACAAATAAAACAACTTCAACTGAGTCCTCAGCCTTACTATTCCAATTCTTCTGAGTCCATTAGCACGCTGATCATTCCCATCGATTGAATAGTATTAGTAGTTATGAATATATTCATAAGAAAGAAAAAGTGTTTGTTTTTATTTGTCAACAAATGTTGTTGTTTTTTTCATAACGTAGACTATACAAAGACAAGGCAAAACAATATTTTTATCAGTTTTGTTACACTAAAAACATAATTTATCTCATCTTGTAGGGTTTTAAATAACGCCACAATAGATATTACTGCCAGGAACATAAAAATATACAGCTTATTGTGTTGTCAGCTGTCGATGTTTCCATTAATTTTCTGCGAATCACTGATCTGAACGTTGATCAGGGTGTTATCGTTCAATTGCTGTCAACAAGCAATTGATGGTTTGGCTTCTCTTCCCCTAATCAGTGTTCTAAACGTTGATCAGCTAAATAAAAAAGTTACTCTTTTTAAGCTGTGAACAATTCCAAGGAATTATTGGATAATAATTTCAGTTTGGATGAACTGAACTAGAATTGGCTAACTAGAAACTGAGTTTGATCCTTGTTTTGGTTCTGCTTCTTCTAGGTAGGGAGATTACGTGATACACTATAGATAACGACGTGTGATTGGTTGAATTAGAATTAGCTTTTATAAGATATGAACAGTAATAATGATAGTATAATAATTCCATAGTTAGGAAGAAGTGGCCCCTAATTGGGTTACTACTAACTGATTTTGAAACTTTTTCATTGTTGTTTTTTTAGGAGGAAAAGGTGTGTGGCACATGAGGTAAAGACATACATTTTCTCTTAAGATGGAAGGTTGAGAAAACAGCTAAAGAGGAATGAACAACTAATAGCCCTATGAAACTAATAGAACACGAACTTACATGTTATTATTATTATTATTATTTAAGTGTGCCACTCCTTGTACACACATTGTATGTAGTATGTACTTAAGATTGTTGATTTGATTATGTGTTGCTACCATTTTCTTATATTGTGTACATTAGGGTGAGTCTAATATACCAACTTAGTCTAAAAAAGCTGAACCTTTTTATTTAATGTGTGTATATCACTAACATAAAAACATAAACTTTATTTTGATGTCAAATGTAGATGTTCTGTCTTCCCCTCACCCTACTCAGTGTTTTGAACGTTGATTGATTGAATTCGAATGAGCTTTTTTAATAAGTGAACCATTCCAAATAATCATTCCTTAGTTTGGAAGAATTGGCCGATAATTTCCTGACCGACAACGAATGTTGGTCTTCTTTTTTTTTTTTGCTGTTGCTTTTTGTATGAAAAGGTAAGGACGTGGTGCATGGTCTTAATGAACAATGACAAAAGCAAGCTGTAATTTTGTTTTTTTCTCAAAATTGAGAAATGATTACTTTTGTATTCTTTGGTTAATTATCATCAATTTCTATTAACAAATTGTTCCTATAATTTTTTTTGAGGTGCTGCAAATTGTACTTAAAGTAGCCAAGATTGATCGACACAATTAAATAATCAAAAATTGACAGATTTTATTTGAAAGGCCATATCGCGGTACATATAAGTCTCTTAAATCAAATAAAGGATCTAAAATATGATTAAAATAATGAGTATCTTAAGTCATCCTATAAATTTGAAACAAAGCCTATAATTGACTCGAATATGCCTATGAAATATTGGCCTGCAAGTATATAAAAATTAAGAATAATACTAATTTGGACTTTGTTCAAGATACATTTCATGGTGACAGACCGTAAAGGCGATTTTTTTTTAAATGTAACACAAACTATAAAAATTACAATTTTGTGCATTTCAACGTCCCTTATAGTTTTTTTACTAAATATCTATATAACCCTTCCACAACTAACCTCCCCCCTATACAATTGAATGTTGTATCATTTTTTTACTTATTCCATCCATTTTGAACTTTAAAATGGGGAAAATACTTGTATAAACATAAGAAACCGATGAAATATACGGTGGTATATCTTATTTTAAAATAATCTTAACAATATGAATTTAGGGTGTCAATAAGATATAATAATTTAGTAATATTAAATTTTCAATTTGATCAAAAAATATGATAAAATATGTATTACTTTATACCAATTTGTTGAATCAAAGAAGTACCTATCCGTTTTGATAAGGTTGCGTCTATTCTATAAAATAATATAAATACTATAATTTTGTAACTATCATGATAGACCTGATACATCGTTTCTTGATTGCATCATGCAACCTTTTTTCTGCAGGGAAAAAACATAAAAAAGACCCAAAATCATTTGATAGTTAGCCAATTCTTCGAATTATTTTCAGTAGCGATTATAAATTATCAATCTTTTTGGGATTCTCGCGAATCGATAATGTTTAAAAAATTTGGATAAACTTATCGACAAAAATAAGTTTAATATTACAGTTTTTAGATCGTTATAATTGACATTATTGTGTATTAATAGCAAATCATGAAGGGTATAATCTCCTAGTTGATTTGAAAGCTTAGTAAACAAATTCAAGACTTAAAAAACTTCGTTCTGGTTCGGTAGATGTTGGTCAAATAGTTACAAGAGCTTTTTTTATATAGGTTGAAAGGAATGGGAGATATTTAGATTAATATTGGGGTGTAAAACATCCCAATCCACTAATTGAGTTTTAAAATAAAACTCTCAACTCCATTCCTAAAATAGTGAATACATGAAGTAAAAAAGAAGACCAAAATTATTATTATTATGTATAAATTGTGCTCAAATTGCAGGTATATGTTTATTTGGTCAACACACAGTACACAAAAAAAGCTGAAGCTTTACCCTTCAAACCTTTAAGACTTGTTGGTCCCCAGCCTCACCCTAATAGATGTATAAACTGTGTACAATACTAAAGGTCAAATAGATTTAAAAAAAGTTAATTGAAGAAATGATAAGGAAGAATAAAAAAAATTGTTAAAATATTGAACTTAGTTCTATTTGTAGAAGTATGTAGAGACTCTTATTACACACTGTATAATTTCATTTCATTCCTGTACAACATTCATGCGATAGTTATACACTTTTTCATTGCAAATCTCTTCTGGTATAAATTAGATTTTTGTTTCTTTGTTTGCACCATGTTGTGTAAGGTGATCCACTCAGGCTCCGTGACATAAATTATCCCTCTCTCCTCCTTCTCTCTTCTTATTAGATTTTCTATATGTATATCTATCTTAGACTGTTTTGTAAATGCAGACAGAATGGAGTTTGAAATAAAGGAGAGCATTTTCGAATTATTTGGGTCAATTTAACCTGATGTATATAAATAGTCCAGACTGGGGACCCAACAGTACATTTTAATTACAATTACATACCCGCTCTTTATAACCACTAAGTGGCATTACCCAACCAAACAACAGATCAAAAATAAAAGAATAATTTATACCAGCTTGAAAAAAAGAATTAATATGATTTGATGTACCTGGGAGTAACTTTACTTGTTGCTAAACCTAATCTAAAGTCACATTCATTCTTTTAATAAAAAGTACTTCCCTCTTTTTATTTTTTAGTATGAGATGACCTAAACGCCTGCGAGCTTATATTCAATTTCACATCCCGTTATTATACAATTATATACAAATACTGTTTTTTTTAATATGACGCACACGCTCGATTGTATTCTTATTTCTTAGAGCAAATATATAAACTCAACAAATGACTTACTTTCAGCATAGATACAGACAGTTTTTACTTTATTAATATATACGGAATAAAAAATGTTTTCTACACCATAAATGGCCATAAAGCTCAATTAGCTGTACATAAATAAAGTAAATATGAGTTATTCAAGTATGCAGAAATGTCATGTGTATAATATCTCACAAGTCGAACCTTTAACCCCAACAGAGGTGAGAAAAAGTATTTATACTCTACGTCCTTCATACTTGCATTGTATTCAGTTAAAGTCCTTAAAGAGTACTTCATATCCTTTGAACAAATTAAAATGACTAACAAAGGCCAAGTCGAATGGCAAGTCGTAACTTTTCAGTGGAAGTATCGAGTCTTTGATTGTGCGATCAAGTCGAGCCCCAAGTCTTTAAAATATAGACTCTAGATTCAAGTCCCCACCCCTGAACTCCAATACGTTCTGTCAAAAGCTCAGAAATATTATTTATGTATATCTGCTTAAATTGACCCAAATAATAAGAAAATGATGTTCTTCATTTTAAATTTCATTAGGACTGCAATTCTGAAACAGTCTACTGAGTACATACTCATGTTTTGTACAATATGAATACAAATCCTCAAAATATGATGCTTGGAAAAAATTATTGTTCGTGTAAAGGACATCATTTATTATACGTAATTCCTACATAGATTCAAAAATAAAAATTCATATTAGACACGAGTAACCATTGTAATCAAATATGGAGAGGTTATTTTTTATTTTGCATTCGCTATTGGTTTGAGTTTATTTACAAATACTCTTGTACCATGAGACACATTCCCAATTCCAAAGAAAATCCCTATGCGCACTTATAAAGTATACATAGAGCATTGAAACAAATATATATATACTACATACCTTGTGTAATAAATCCTCTCATTCACGGAGTAGATGAAATAATCATGGTGCCAACTGATGCTATCTAACTTCATATCATCAAAAAGGATTAAAATCAAATCATATTTCTTATTTCCAAGGCCAAATTTAATCTAGGAGAAAGAAATTATTAATAGTCGGTTGAGTTAACACTTCGTTAGTCAACTGGGATACTATACATCCCCACATTAATATAATTTTGTTTATTTGTTTGAATTTACATTTTGTCGTCAATACTTTTCAGTATGCTTCTGAAAAATTATATATAAACTAAATAGAATTCTTTAATTATCTTGTTAATCCCTTATTTAGGATTTATTTGTATATTAAGGTTTTTGTAATCGAGGTTTAGTGATTTTAATAAAGTGCTTTGCTGAAATGTCGTTCCTTTGTTTTTCTTTTTGATTTATTGGAGTCTTCTTTCCATGTGAAGACTAAGGCGTACTACGGTAGCGACAACATTATAATTTATATATATATACATATGTATATAAAGTAAAGTTTGTGGAACTTTTCTCATTTTATTAATATAACTTATTTTTGTTTTTTGGAGCTAAAGGAGACTAAATAGGGGGTTGAGTTATTAATCAAAAAGTGACTGACATCTCAAAACACAACTTTACAAATAGGCACGTTTTCTTAATTTATCAAAATTCATAAAAATTATGGGCAAAAAAAGAAATCGGTGAATATTGCAGTTTCTTTTTTTTTTTTTTTTTTCAGATGCAAAAAAAGGGATTTCCCATGGAATATTGGATTCGTAGAAAAATTAAAGTTTGACGAAATTTGTGGGGAAATTCGTTTGCATATGAATATGAAAAACAAAATTATTGTGTGACTGAAATATCTGTCATTTTATGAATAATTTTCATCAAGTCAATTTTTATGAAGAAATGCAACAAAACAATGCATTTTGGACAAAAAATTCCACTCAAATTGTACAACAGAGTATTTTCTATATCCAGAACATTTTTTTTGCTAAATTAGCGTTATTTTTTTCACAAATTTTGAATTTGCATTTTTTTGACAAAAATAAAAGATGGAATTCTCATCTAAGCAATATTTTGGATGCAAATAATATGTTGGTATGTTATTTGAGGTGTATAAAACTTTTTTTGTTCATTCATAATAGTACATACATTAAAATGCTCACCCAAGGCAATGGGTTCTAAACATAAAGGAGAAATAATATTAAGTAACGCCGGCGATCCTTTGCTAATACTTTTTATAATACACTTAACTTTCTCAAAAAAATTGAGGCAAAACGGTTTTAAGGCGAAAGTACCTATTGCCGTAATTTTTGTCAAAAAAGGTTTCAAATAAAGAAAATAAAGCCTCTTAAATTAAATGTATTTTGGAAAAGAGTAAAAGTTACATGGTATGGATGTGGGCTTGTTACAATTATTCCAAACCAAAGATTTCCTCATACATCATCATTCGTCAAAAATTTAAAAAAATGGAAATGAAAATATTTGAAATGCTATATTAATTTTCCTAAAATATCTTGGTATGGGTGTACCATCATATACCATCATTAAGTACAATCATTAAAACTCATGCCAGAAATAAATTGCAAGTAAAACTATCCATCATCTCTAATTAAACCAACAACACACTTGTATAAATATGAAATTGCATCAAGGAATTATATTTTTTCTGTTTTCTCCAAGGACTTTCAAAGGGCATTAAGATATGTACACTACCCCCCGCTAATTAGAGCTCCGTTAAGCTATTATTACTTTCAATCGATGTTTAGTTTAGTTTTTGAAATTTATCAGCTCTGTCCTCCGTTTATAAAACCTATTATCCACAGTTTTTTCAGTTTTTTGCCTTGCCTCCACAGAATAAGTGATGTTTTCCAGATTTGCTTTGAATTGATAAATTATTAATTAACTCTATTACTAAGCAAACAAATTAACTTAATCCCAACTAATTAGCTACTTAGTTCATCTATATAGTTTTTACTCTCACAAAAAACGGTTGTTATTCAAATGTGGATATCAGGTCTTACAAACAGAGGGTAGAGATGATATATGTGGCATTATTAGTTGCGATACGTCAGAAAACAAGAAATGGGGGCAAATACGCAAAGGGTTGCAGATCTTCTCCACGACTATCACTCTGTAAAGGAGGTTGCAGATATTGTGAATTGCTCTGCTGAGATCGTCCGTAAGTTTGGGAGGAGCATTAACAACAGTGAGAGCCTCTCCCGGAAATCAAGAAGTGGAGGACATAAAAAAAAATTCACTGAAGACTTCTTGACATGTGAGTCTCAGGTTGGGGGCCAAGAAGTAAGGGGCAGTGATGAAAGAGGTTTGGAAGTCCTGGTTATATGCCAACTATCCTGAAGGGAATTTATGTTGGCAAAAGTAATGCATGTGATTTCTTTTCTTTTTTGTTTATTATTTAATAAGTCGTGGGTGTGCTAACTTCTCCCTCAAAAGTAAGCATTATAGCCTATATTTGCTATAAATTGTTTAAAAACTGCTTAATAAAATATATATTTATGAATTTAAATATGATCACAATATTTTTAGCTGTGTATTACTAAGAAAAACATTGTGTTAGTCGCCACTTAGATCACACGGAACGAGAAGAGGATTGAGATAGCAGCGCTCGTCCGTGTGGGACTGTCCCAAAAGGTCATCGAGGAGTATACTGGGTCCTCTAGAAAGCCGATTTACAATGTATCCCATGCATTGAGATTAGAAACTAATAGTGTTATTAACTTTTTATATAAATTCTTAATGTATTAGAAAATTTAAAAAAATTATTTAACTCCCAAAAATAATATTTATAAAACCTAACCATCTTTAAAGGTGTAGTAGGGATTAAAAGGGAACCAGTAGTAATTACTTGGATCCCCTAAAGGGTTTAAAGACCCTGTAGAGGGAAGAAAAATAGTATATGCTATAACCACTACAGAAGATAGAAGGGGATAAGGTAGTAGAGTGTAAAAGACCGTCTTAAAGTAGTATTTTCTACTCTAAAACCTCCCGAGGAGCATTCAACAATTTCGTTTCCAATGCCTGGATTAATCGAAAATTGGTTATTAATAACTCTAGCTCCTTAGAAGGGCATTTGTCCTCTAGGTAAGACGTAGCCATAATAAGAATTACAATTAGAGATCCTGCCATTAAAATTTAAAAATAAACACCTAGGTAGGAGGTAATCCCCCTAGAGACAAAAAGGGAAGTAACTCGCCCCCTCTTAATTCTATTTAATGAACTACTTATAGAAGGAAATAATTTTGGGGAAAAAATCACTCTTAACCTCTCAAAATTTGCATAATAGAGATAAGTCAATGATAACGGTTGGTCTGGTATATGAATTTAAATATAATAATAATAATTAATACCGTATGTCTCGCTCCTGCCTTCTCTTTGTAATCTTACAAAAATCCCATCTCTCCCTGATACTATGTAGATGTTGTTCGTGATGAAATGGATTTAAATCTTACTATCAACAATGGTACAATTTCCTTACACAAACTGTTTTTACTTATATGAAAAATTCAAAGTACAAGAGGCCTAATTAATGATTAACAGAGGTCTTCATTAATAGACAACTAATTGTTAATGGGCAAATTTAGGATATTAATTTCTTTTGTGGTTTAGCTACTACTGATGAAATAATGAAAACTTTCAGATTGTCAACTACAATACAGCCTGCACGTTAAAAAGTACTTAGGATTTGCGACTCTAGTGGTTAATACTCAAGTATCTACTACGTGAGCAAAACATACACAACACAAAATCAGTTTGTTTGATGTATAACAAAATGAGAATGATCGTTCATAACAAACGTAACTGGGATGATCACTCGGTAGAGCGCAAACCTCCGCCTATGGTCGTTTTTCTAAATGAAGTATCAATTCTTCTCCATGTTAATGTCAAAATGTGGGATGTTGAACATGTTTAATTTAACTAAATTGAATATCTATTACATTCATACTTTAATATGTGTTATATTTTTACATGCACTGTGTGTCACAAAGAGATGATTTCAGCTCTGTATCTCAATTTGTTCAAAAATGATGGTATATTATGTATTTTTGACCTTTTTTGTGACTTTGACCTTCAAGCTTAACCTTAGATTTCTTACTAATTGAAGAATTATTATTAAACCTACATAATGATACCAATTTGAGCTCTGTTCCTCAAATGGATTCTAAAGAATTTGTCAACTTTTACGTTTTGTGCTGCTATGTCTTTTGAACTTGATCTCTCAAAATTTAATAGACCCTTACTGAGATCATATATAATCTTTATACCAAGTTAAATCATAGCCATCTTTCTGTAACTTTTGCCGTACTCTAGGCAACCAGCAGAAAAACAAGCAAACTGCAAAAATACCGGTGGCGGTGGTAACCAGAAATTCTTCAAGAGGATAGATCAAATTAAGGGTAAGGCAGTATAGGGGCCAAAGTTTCATTGATCCCCAACCTTTTTAGAGTAAGAGTAATATTTATTTAATAGAATTATAAAGTTGCATAACTATGACGTCACCATTACATAATTTGGCCGCCATTTCCGAATTAATTACGACGACAATAAATGTGCAGAGCCTTTTTCTTTATTTCTTTTCTGAAAATTTGAATTTAATTTAATTTTTTTTTTTGTTCGAAAAAGATTTGGAATTTTATTTTTCTAAAAATTAAAATGAGGGACCCTTTGGGAATTTTATTTCATATCGATTCTTTTTATTCTTTTTTATTTTAAATGCAGGGGCCTTAGAACTAGGGGTGTACTGTTGCATCGAAATCAACAAGAATCGGCCTTTTTTGAAGTATTGGTTATGGGATTCGGCTAAATAATGCCTTTACTTATATTATATATGGTATATCTGCATTATTAAACAAAAAAAAATCTAATTTTATTATTCAAATGGTCAACCAATAAAAGGAAGTGATGATCATAGTATTGACTTTATAGAATTGCCTAGATTTAAGACTAGGGGTCCCGGATAAAATATTTGTTTCCTTCATTTTTAAATTAACATATAATGGGTGCAATAATAATAGACCAACATATCAAAATTCAGGTCCACCTATTGAAAATGAAAGACTTTTCAGTACTGCAGGTAATATATACGAGTCTGAAAAGTTTCCCACCTCCACGAGAAGATGGCAGCACTGGTAAATGTACATAAAAGGTAGTCGCCGTGAAAAATGTTGATAATTGTCCATCGATTATAGACAGTTCTACTATTTTTAAATCCCATTTATTCATGGAGTTACTAAATCAATGCATTTGGTCATAGAAACATACCAAATATGTAAATATAAGAGTTCCTTCTCGTGACAATGCACCTTGCACTCATTTTATACACTGTTTATGACTTTGCCCTTATAAGTTATTCCATTACATTGACTAAAATGGCGTAAATTAAAACACTCAGTCTCATTTCGGGGTCTTTTTTTCATGAACGTGTTTTCTAATTTATTCATATATTTATTATTTACGTGTATTTAAGACGTATTTGTAGTATATTATGATGTCGCTTATTTTTTCCATTAATTCTCATTCTCTTTCGGAAAGTCAACTCCCACATGCTTCCGGTACAATAATGCTTCATAGAGGTCCATCCGGTTCACTTTTCTCCTTTTTCTCAGCAAAATACATACATATAGTTTATAGTTATGTATTTACTTATTTGAAAGGAGAAAATATGCTGTGTGAATTGTATATAAAAAATGTAAACAGATCAAATCAGAAGGTGAATTACTTAGAGGAGGACAGATGGACAAAAGTTTGGCTGTTGCAGTAAACGAGAAGTATACTTATTATGTCATGATATGAAAAAAAAAAAAAATGAGGACATGTAGTAGATATATCAAATAATCCATTCAATATGATTATCTTAAGCAGTTGTTCTCGAATTGGGGAATGCCACCCCTTTTGGGGTCCCGGGTCACTTTTTTTATGTCCAAAAAGTAGAAAATTGACATTTCTTTGAGGGGCATCAAAACTTAAATAATGTATATATGTTTTATAAATCTATCTATAATCTGTCGTCTGAAATGGTGGTTCGCTTATCGAACTTTCCTGTGACCAAACAGATTTTGATTCTAAAACACTTGACAAATTCTGGATTTCTGTGATGAATGAGTAGTACCAACTGCAGGATAAAGCAGCCTTGGATTTACTTATACAATTTGGCTCAACTTATTTATGTGAGAAGACATCTTCCGTATAAACTTATATCAAAAATAAGTACATAAGATGATCTTCGAGCTGCCGTTTCCAAAAATAAACCTCAATTTGTTTTTTGTACATCTGTCAAATTAAGATCTTGATTCGTTTATAAACCTATTTGTACATCTTTAGGCTGTAATGTTATTTGTTTGTGAGTACCAGTTTTGACTTTATTTACCGCAAAAAAGAGAATTGAAATGATTCCATGTAGTACATATATAGGTGATTTTATATTTACAATATATTTATTTTTTCTTCGTTGTATTTCTTATATTTTTCTATATATGAAGAATTAAAATCTTTATTTTTGAGCAGAGTAGTCAAATAGCTGATATTATTTCCTATAGTTTTTTAACTCTATACTTATAATAAATGGCCTCAAAGTCATCTATCTGCATAAAATGATCTCCAAATTTTATATTCATCACTCAATCAGAGATGTAATGGTTGCATTTTGTCTAACTACATATTTGAAGGGTTAAACTCAAAAAAAGTTTGGAAACCATTATTATAAAGAAGCAGGTCCGCTACTGGGATTTTTTTTTTTTTGAGAGGGAGGGGGGCAAGACTAACACAATTTTAATTTATTTTTTAGAAAACCCAAATTTTTCAAAAAATGACAAAAATTAATATTGTTAATTTCAAATTGTGATTAAAAAAGATGTATTTTCAACAAAATTTGACAATATTTTAATCGAAGGAGCGGATTACCTCTCCATATCCCCGTAGTCACGCGCCCAAGGGCAGTCGTTCTCAAACATTTTACATTGATTACCTCATGAAAAAATGTCAAAATCTCAGAGTATCAATATTATTCAAAATTTGGCAATTTTTTGAGATAATGCTAAGAAAATTGTTAGATGAACAATACTCTTTCTTATCCACTTTTATTCAAATCTCCACGTATCACAGTTTGAAAACTACTAGTCCAAAAAAGGATTTTTTGTTAGATAAATTCTCATAATTTAGAGGAAAAACTCTCGAATTGCTATATAATTTATTAGTATGTGATTTGAAAGATTTTTTTTAAAAACAGAGAATCTCTTCATTTTGCCCAGGAATCTATTAACTCTTAAATAGTTCACTAATACCAAGCAAATGAGGGCCAATTTATATGATGAGGCATATGACTACGTAGATATGTTAACCACTACCATCTATAACATTTTTGTACATTAATTATTTTACAGAACCAGGCTTTCATTAAATTTATTAGGATCACGGAACCTCATTTTCAATTTGGATAAATCTTTGTAATGAGTAAGCTGTTGCTTTACCCATATATACACTCGTTCTTGTTTGTTCTTTTTACTTTTTTTAATTGAGTCGAAACTTTACTTAAAGAATTTGGAGTCACAAAACCTATCTTTCACCGAGTTTGAAGACAATCGACGAATAAATTTCCGATTATTAAAATTTATTTGAATGAAGTCTACCTGGTTTTAAAGAGTTAACTATTTAATGTAAAAAGATGCAACATTTAATTTAAAACATATCTATTGTTAAGTTGTGGATGATTAGATGATTAATAATTGGCGGGTTTGCAAAGGTCACTAATGTATTGTTTTTTCCAGAATTATTCAAGTTCTAATTACGAAATTTAGACAAACTTCGCTAATTTAGAATTATGATGTAACACCAAATCTGATGCTACTAATGTTAGCTATCTAGCATTATTATCTCTGTAGTATTTTGGGTTTAAAGAATTTGGCAAATTTTAAATTATGAAAATAAATTAAAAAATTGTTTTTTGTATTTTCAAAATTGAAGCACTTAACTGATTTTCATAAATCGCCACAATAAAAACTCAGACGATAAATTGCAATTAGTTTATTTTTGTAAAATATTTGTTGAACAATATTTATTTTCCATTGCAAACGTACGTTCCTTACTTTTCCAACGTATGACAATGACTAACTCTATTTTTTAGAAAATATTAGAATCTTGCCTCTTGAATAACATCTCGCCCACCCCATTGCTACGTATAAATCCCGATTGCCACGCATGATAAAAAATAAAGTTATGTTGCTACAAAAACTTGTTATTTTCAATGTACCGCGTGGTCCACTGAAATATGAATACTTACTAACTCAATTATTAATTAAGGTTGAGTGATTTAAATTAATTCATATTTCGATATATTAAAGCATGAATAATTAGTTACAAAATAAAACAAACTTGAACTCTTTGGCTTACGTACAAGTCGAGAAAATGACACTTGAACAGGATCAGAGAATTTCCATTTGCGCACTCCAAGCAGTTAGGCGTCTCCAAGACCACCGTCTACGTCGTCAACAAGTCTGAAACATTGGATATGAAGAAAGACATCGTCAAAAAGCCCAAATTGGACACGGATGAGTTAAAGAAAACAGGCCAGGTCAATCCATCTAGTCAATGAGGGATCATGCAAGGTTTTACACCAGCCTGTCCAGGGAGCTATCAAAAAAGTGAGTGGAAATAACTTTTTGAGTGTGGAGAGGCCACTATTGACTCCAGCAATAAAAAAAAACATTTCCTCCATTGAATGAGTCTTCCGAGTTCTTTTGAACGCTTTTTGGTCACTTTTGGCCCCCTAAAGCCCTAATAGCAGCCCCTGGACTACAATTTTTTTATCGAGGGGCCTGCAGTGTCTGTCATCCGAACACCGAGCCCCTCAAAGCCACTGTTCACCATCACTGGAACGCCATGACAGAGGACTACATCCGCAGTGGGTGCCAGGCCTTCTGTTACTGCCTCGAAGCCATCATTTCGCTAAGGTCGGCTACCTTAATTATTAAGAGAGCACAGACACATAGTTTTAGTATCCCGACAACACTGTTTTTTTTACATGATGATTATTGACGTCAATCGATTTTTTTTTCTTTCTACAGTGTTATTACTTTTATTATTTTATATACACCTAGAAACAACCTTTGTATACACCTATGTCCGTTATTTATAGCTATTTTGCTGATAATCTTTTAATAGAGTCATAATTTATTGGCTATTTATCTATATAATAAATAAATAGATACATATTTTGAGCATTTAGTACAAAAGTGAGCCAATAAATATTTTGTTGCTATTTGCTAAAGTAATTATTGTTTGTCGGGAAGAAGAAAAAAATAGTCTGCCAAAGGATTTTCTTTATACTTAGAAATGGGAGTAGATGTTATTATATTGTACTACTATCAAGAAATGAGTTTGGAGCCTTAGGGCTCTACAATATCATATTTTATGTATGAATCTCTTGGTACACAATAAACCAGTTTGGCAACAGTGTAATAACTACTCAGAGCTTACATGTGTACGTCCATCAACATAAAAACAAGCTTTCATAGTTTAGCATGGATTACAAGTGTATTCTTTGGTGAATTATCGTCAACTAATTACCTCTGTCAACAAAGTTGAAGGAGGTTATGTTTTTGCCCTTGTTTGTTAGTCACGAGGGTTAAGGCAAAAGTTCCTCATTGATGTTAACAAAACTGTGGTCCAATAAATTTCGAGAGGTCAAAGGTAAAGGTAACACACAACGTCAAACATGCATAATCGACCATAACTTTAGAACAAATTGAGATGCATCAAAATGCACTCTTAAAGTAAGCAAAATAGATTATCCCCGATAAATTTATATTGTTTTATTTCAAATGCAATATTGGGATCAAATTATGTTTCATAAATCAAATAAAGGTTTTAAACTATAGCAAAAATTCTTGGGTACCATAACTCATCTGCAAATTTGACTAAAAAGCATGTAATCGACCAAAATATTAGGTTGTATTTATAAGTTGTGTGCAAGTTGTAATTTTGTAAAAATTGTAACTTGTATAAGCAAATGGTTCAAGTTGAAACTAAATATTGAAATGAATAATTTTAAATGAAGGATTTACAGTACTTGGGACGAGGATAATGCAATGATAGGATATTCAATCCATGATCCATATATTACTGGTGTACTTTTTGTCTATTTTATTACAAATTAATCAAATCCAAGTACTTTATGGCACATTATAAAGTTCAAATGCTCACAGTTAAATCACTCATCAATACATAATAACCCATAATAAGTCCCTTAAATCAAATAAAGATTCAAAACTAAAGCTTCAATTAACTCATCCCACACATTTGAATATTAAATATATAATTGACTAATTATGTCTATCAAATATTGGCCTGTATGAAGTAAAAAAAAATATATTGCAAATTTCTCTTTTTCTTGATTTATGTTCAAGATTGTTTTTATGTTGACTCATCACATATGTAGAGTTTATTAGGTCTACGACAAACTCCTTTTATAGCTATAGGGATTATAAGAATTTGGGTTAGGATTAATATGAATATTACAGAGCTTTTTTTGCAAAATAATACGTCATTAAATGGGAAAAGTTCACAATGTGCTTCTAAAAAAAAAAATTTCAAATCTAATTCATGTTTTTCGGTGCCTTTTTTAGTTTTTATGCCTTAATTAGTGTTGTGTTCCAAAATAACTGTATGTAAGATCTAAATCAGTCCAATACTTTGAATCGCCAAGTTTATGATAGGACTAAGACTTAAGGGGACCAAGAACCAAAAAAAAATAGATTTAAAAAAAACAACAACTAAAAACTAATATATTTGGTTTTGGTCTTAGCTACAACGCCAAGATATTGAAGAGTCTAGAGTAGTGGCTCACAAATAACCTAGGACTCCTAGGAGTCAGTGTTGCTGGAACCATAGGTCCCAAGAGCATCTATGGGAGTGGCGTCCGCAAGGGTTGGGCTGGAGGGTCTGTAGCCCTCCCCAAATGTAGTTTGCTTTTTTAATAAAAAATTTAAATTTTGAATTATAATAATTTAATTTAAAAAAAAAAGTTAAATTTTTTGTGAATAGCTGTGAATTTTTGATTTGATTTCCAAAAATTTCATATTTGAAATATTAAAACAAAAATAATTTCTTTTGTTTATATGTTTATTCTTGAAAAAATTTTCAAAATAATTTAATATTTCAAATTTTATTTCAAAAAAATATAAAATTTTGGAATTTTTTTTTCATAAAAAATTACCCCCCACCCAACAAGAAAAATTATATTTATAATCCCACTGACGTCCCTCTATGATTCCCACTTATTTAGATTAATTCAAATATTTATATAAATAAAGTGTGAGATTTTGTGCCTATCACGTCACCATTACATAATTTGCATGTGGAGGCGGCTACACAACTGCTAGAAGTCCCTGTGATCCGTGGTGTACTGTCAAGGGCTAGGTGAAAGATTGTATTCAAATAATATTTAAAGTTTTTGGTTGAAAATATTTTATTTCCGTCAAGATATCAAAAAATGATATAGAGCTCCGAAGTGATGAAAAGGTTGAGATTCACTGGTCTAGAGTAAGACTTGAATAAGATGAGACCAAGCATTGAAAAAGAAATACAAATTGATTGTGTTATTTTTTTTTCATAAAGAAACACAACATTTTAATCTGTTTGCTTTGTTAATTGATCTTGTTTTTGTTTGATCTTGTTAATAAGAGGTGGAGTTTACGTAAGGACAGGGTCGTTTCTGACCTACAAGTGTTAGTAAACACATTTTTATATTAACAAATATTTACCTAGTGTGTGAATAGCTATATTTTGATATACTAGGCTTAGCAATATAAATTATTTTTCCAAAATGTAAGAAAAAAAGTCTTATAAATCAAAAAGATTATATTTTTGTTTCATAACGATATTAAACATTTTAATTTTTTTTCTTCCACAGTTTCGAAAATCATATCAGATCATTATAAACAAACTGTGTTATTTTAATACTTAGGAATTTTTCACCTGTTTTTATTACTCTTTAAAAAACTTTTTGCTAAGAGGTTTTAGAACGATAATTATTTCATAAAAAAGATGCAAAATTTAATTGGTAATAAATTTTTTTTTAGTTGTTGATGAGTAGTTTATAAAATAATTAGTTAATGACGTTTCTGCTAAGGGTTTAAAAATATTTGCTTTTCCAGAATTAATCCTTTTTTAATTACCCAATTTGAACAAACAACACTAATTTATAATTTTTGGAGGACACCAAATCTGATGGCACCAATTTAAGCTCTCTCGAATCATCATTGATGGAGTTATTAGGGTCCAAATAAATTTGCAAATTTTAAATTATGAAAATAAATTGAAAAATTGTTTTTTGTATATATGAAAGTTTGGTCCTCCTTTGTTATTTATGCCCCCAACAGTAGACTCTGAAGATACTACCCTGAAGGAGTTATTATGCTGATAAATTCTATAAAAATCATTTAACATAAATCAAATTTTCAATCTATAAATTAATTTGGAAATAATTAAAAAAAAGTTTCTTTTTTTATTTTTGAAATATTTCCTCAACCAAATAAGAAAACACTCCCTGGTTAGAAGATTGGCACAGAGTAAAAATTAAGGAACTAAAAAAACCACTCACAACAGAATTGAATTTTTTAATATATGTACAATATATATGTATAAAATAAGTATAATTATATTCAAACATACCTATAATGAAAATACAGGTAATAAATATGCAAATTTTACTTCTTTTTTTTCCCAATTTATTAGCCATTTTCTGTAAGATGATTTCTTATATATATTTTTGCATGTCCAAAGTAATGAAACTAAGCTCTTAGCTGAAGAAATTTCGTTAAAGGTTTAATGTTTTATTGACCCATTTTTTAGTTCCTTTTTGATTTATGGTTGGGCCGAATGTAGAAAACCCCTTTTATGTTTAACACGATGTAAATAGTTATCATGGGTAATCATGGAGGGCTCGAACTAATGGATATATGTGTGTACTTATTTATTAACGAATCATGGTTTTTTTACACCATGGGGTCAATTACTTTTCACAAGGAGTAATGGTTTTATTAGGAACTCATGTAAGTGATATCAAAAGTCACACAAAACTTGTTGAAGGTCGTGCATGATTGAGCAATTAGAGTATCCGATAATTGTTATCACTTACCTCTAATAATACTTTTGTATTTTTGGTAAAAGTGAGAGGAATTTACTAAGTACTGTAATACTTTGATTTACGAGCTACACCCATGTCAGACATGTCTTCATAATCTGAAACAAACTGGAATTTGCCTTATTAAGAGTAAACTATAATCTACCATTCGATTGACGTCAATAATCAACATGTAAATAAAACAATGAAAATCATATAGTTTTTATTTTCTTTCTGGGAAGGAGTTGTTACATCACTCAGCAGATTTCTTACTTAAATGGAAAAGTATATTGGTCAAAACATTATTCATAATGTATTGCAGTGATTGCCAGTGCTTGGGTTTTCTCCCAGATCTTGGGTTTTAATATCATCTAGGTTCTTGGTTTTTAGTTTAAAAAATGTATATAACCTTGGGTTTTTCGCAGATTAATAGGTGAAGCAAATAGTTCTGAGCGTTTTTCGAATTATTTTGGCATTAAAATTAAAAGTAAAATAAATAAATTAAAATTAAAAGTAAAATAAATAAATTAAAATTAAAAGTAAAATAAATAAATTTAAATTAAAGTAAAATAAATAAATTAAAATTCGATAATTGGTCCTCCACATTGAGCCTCATCCTCGACATTCCGCATTACCAAAACGGAATCGTTAGAACCACGGCATTGCTGTTGCATACAATACTGTATTGGGTCCATAAACAACACAATGTTTTTTGTCCACCTGGTCTGACTTTTCACTTTGGTCGTAGTGAAACTGAAAAATGTATCAAATTTTATCTTTTTTTACTTCCATTTTGGAATACTGTAACATACAACTGGCTTCACCAATCACAAAACTTTAATGAACTTTATTCAAGTGTACGCTTAACCTTTAAGCATAATTTAAGCTTTTTTATTATGCAATGTATTAATCTTGAGATATAGCTCACTAAAGACATCTAGCGAAAAACTATCAGAACTTTTTACTTGACCTAAAATAATAAGCTAATAAAGAACAATTAGAATGTTATTTTATTTACTTGTGAATAGAGCCTTGTGTTTTATATTACAAATATATTTGAAACCGTGTTAAAAGTGTATGTTAAAATCCCATCTGGGTGAAACTGGAATTTTCAAAACTTTAAGTGATTGAAGAACCAAACCTTATTACTGTTTTCTGCAATATGTGTTATTAAAGTTAAGCAAATTTAATATTTAATTTCGGTCCGAATATTTTTTGTATGTGATGATATAATCAGTATAGAAAAAAATATTGAGTTCCTTTGTTTAAGATAAAATACTGTAGTCAACTGAACTGTCAGAAATCGATCCAAATAATCAAAGTAACCATAAAATATTGAAGAAGTTTATCTTAGAGGAAAGGCATCATCATATTTAATGAATGGATAACCCCTTTGATGAAATTACTGATGGAAAATGTAAACATGATCGTTTAAAGATCCTATTAAAGCTATGAAATCAAATATGAAAGATATTTAACTTTAATACAAATGGGATAACTGCAAAACTAAGGCTACTAGATCCTAAAGTATCGCAAAATCACTGCATTTGAGCACAATCTATTATTACATTAGCTCTCCATTTCCCGTTACTTGAAGCAAAGCATACAGAAAATTACCTTGTTGATCAATAGAGGCTTTACCGTATATCTGTAGCCGATCATTTGCTACTATCTACAGAAATTTATTGAATAAAGATAAGAAAATGAATCATTATTTTAATATTATTGTAGTCTTGGGGTTTTTCTTGAAATCTTGGGTTTTAGATTGCTACGTCCACAGTTTTTATGTTCCCAAGAAGCGCTGGTGCAGTGTTGTCACAGTATTGATGCTTTTTAACCGGTTCCCGCACAAAAACTTGAGGACTTGCAAGATCACAAGCCCGAAGTCATGGGCCGATGTATTTTTCCACTTGGGCTACTAAAATTGTACACACCTTGATCGGCGGACTGCCTAATAGCAGACTAGACACCTTTTGCAAAGGTAATAATATGATTCTAGAGCTGACATTTTCGTAAAGAAAGAAGGAGTGCATGGAGAATGCTCATGGTATTACTGACCTTTTCCATTTAAAATACCAGATGGTCCGTTGAAATCTGAAGACTTACTAATTCAATAACTAATGAAAGTTGCATGATTGAAATTAATTCATATTTTGATATATTAAAGCATAACCAATTAGTTACAAAACAAAACAAATCTGAGCTCTCAGGTCCACGTACAAGTTGAGAAAATGATCCTTGAGCGTGATCAACGAATTTCCATTTCCCACACTCCAAGCAGTTGGACGTCTCTAGCACCACTATCCACACTGTCAGCAAACATAAGAGAGGAAGAAGGGCTAAGTCGAAAACGTTAAACTGTACCCAGAGGAGTTAAGGTAAACAGCTGAGGCCAATCCCCTCAAGTCCATGAGGGCCCATGTAAGAGTGATTGTGGAGAGGCCACTTTTGACTACAGCAATGAAAGAACCCCATCTCCTCCATTGAAGAACTTTTGAACACTTTTGACCCCTACAGACCTGATGCTAACACTCTCGACTACACCTTTGGGTGTATGTCGAAGGAAATGACTGTAGTATCCGTCATCCAAGCACCAAAGCCCTAAAAGTCGCGTCAGCCAGCACTGAGACGCCATGATAGATGAATACATACACATCCGTGCCAGGCCTTCCATTGCCTCCTAAAAGTCATCATTGCCCTAAGGTTGGCTACATTAATGATTAAGAGAGCTCAAGTACACATCTATTTAGAGCATTAATTTTCTTAAAATTCTATACTTAATTAATAAATTAAATTGAATTTAAAAATTTAAAGGGATCAGATTTTAATGTACCCCTCGGTAAAGAGGAGTACCTTCTCCATTTAAAATAGCAAAAAAAGTTAAAAAAAACGATTGAACGTTGAATATGTATTTATAGGGTGAAAAGGCCTTATATTTATAGCCATTTTCAACTTGTGCACGTACAAGTTAGCGACTTGATAGCAGCCCTTAAGAACTGTTTCCACTTTTATTATTGTTGTTGTTTTTTTATTTGCAATTCGTATGATGAATTGAGTCTTGTGAGTAATCTCATAAAAGAATGCGATGGAAATGTAATTAGTCTCTTCCTATTGTAAAATAAAATAGGAGTGGAACACACTATATAAAAACCGGAAGGTTTTAAAGTAAGTATGTGCATACTTGGTAGCTCTTAGAGAAGGAAAATTACTTTATGGACTTCAAACACAATTCCTAGGTCAGACGGAGTAATTATTATACAACATGGTTGATCTTATCTAGTGGTACATACTTTATTATTTCTTAATGCAAAATTGAACCGAGAGGTTTTGTAGGGACCTTTATTAAATAAAATTATCTGAAAATAGGGATCGGAACAACTTCTCTTCAATATGTGAACCCTAAACTCTAATAATTGCTTCAATACAAAGCCTAAATCCTTGTAGACCTTGACTAAATAGTCAGACTTGAGCTTGGTCCACTACTTCTTGATGGAAGGTTCTAGAGATTGGACACTCCTGTAAGGACTAGCAAACACTTTCTTCTACAGATGCACCTGGATAGAGTAGTCCAAAGGGGTTACGACTGGAGAGGAGGATGTCCTCATGTTGATGTCCCAAAAGTTCGAAAAATTGTGTCTCAGGAAGGTTGGGTCTTTGTGGAGTGATGACACGGAGCTTCTTCTGGAGTAAAAAAAAAAGTTGTCCCAGAACTTTTCTCTGGCCCAATGTAGAACTTTTTTATCCAGAAGTTCGATGTAAGCATCTGCATTGAACAACTCCTTCCTCTCCACAAAAATGGGAAAGCAGACTTCACCTATGCTGGCCACTGGATTTTTTATTCTTAGACATGTCTTACAGAAACTCAGACATTATCTATATGTTTATTTATGACATAGCAGGCGTTCTGCTTATTCAGAGCTGCAACAACAGTCAAAAATTTCCCATCAGAAAAGGGAAACTCGCATCTCCGAAAGATGTCGCACTTGAATCAAAGCCAATCTCGTA
Organism: Lepeophtheirus salmonis; assembly: GCF_016086655.4. Classification (NCBI taxonomy): domain Eukaryota; kingdom Metazoa; phylum Arthropoda; class Copepoda; order Siphonostomatoida; family Caligidae; genus Lepeophtheirus; species Lepeophtheirus salmonis. The sequence goes on from NC_052134.2 coordinate 46,963,865, forward strand.
GCCAGGGCTACCCCCAAACTTGAAAGTGGCCAGAACAGGGTTTATAATAACCTCTACCAACGAAGTTGAACAGGGGTTGTGTTTTTGCCCCTGTTTCTTTTTTTAGTCATCTGAATTACGTCAAGAATTACAAATCGATTTTGATCAAAACTTGGTACGAACATTATATCTGGTCACGGTATGAGGTCATTAAACTTTGAAAGGTCAAGGTAACACGATACATATAAAATGCATAATCAACCATAACATTGGGGGAAAAAAGAGATACATAACTCAACTCAATTTAATTTTAGGGGGAAGTTAGGCGCTCTATTGAGTGCACATTTAAGTTTCTATTTTGGATGGACAAGCTTGAGTTGACATTTTCATTTACTTATTTTTTTAAATATTTTAATGACTTTTTATTTAAAGAGCCCAAAAATTGAATTTGTATTTTTCTATGCAATTTTGGTATTATTACATCTCCCTCTAGTCACAGATTTGGTGTATTTAAAAACAAATAATTGTTAAGAGCACAATACAGAGCCGTAATCACAGTTTTGTTATTATGATTCTCAAGCTCCCCTTAAATCCCCTTCTCCATTGGTTATTGTCCTGCAATCTAGAATGTGCCCACAATTTTGCAGTTTTACTCTTAACTATGTTTCCATTTATAATTACGTTGGGATGGGGTATGCACATCGTTTTGAAGGGGCATAGTCCTCTATTTCATCCTACAGTTACGGCATTGATCAAATCCAACATCCTCCTGAATGTGTGATACAATAAATTTAGAAATATCAATGAAAATCCCATTGATGCTGTCAGAGCTAGGATCATATGAAGGGTCAGGGGTTTCTAAAGGCATGTAGTTGATCCCCTTTTATAGCATATCATGTTTATAACTATTTAAAATTGATACAGAAATGGCCCTCTTAATAGTAGTGGGTTTGTAGAATGGCCTCCCTCCTTCAACTTGATTCGCTACTGTTCATAGCTATCTTATGAAAAAGTGTCTTATTGACCGGTATCTTTTAAGAATGCACTAATAAGCTGTTTCGTTATTGAGATATTTATCTTACCTGGAACAAGGAAATAAAACTGGTTCATCAAATATACTCGTAATGGTTTCTTTCGAAGTCATTAAGGAATTTTCAGAACAGACAATTGAAGACGTATTTCAAATGAAACTTAAAAATATTGAACAAGATTCCCTAAGTTGTTGTAACATTAGCTCATCAGGTTCAAGTTGGAACATAGGATAACTTCATTTATAAATTAAATAATGAATATTTTAAAATATCAGGTGTCTTCAATTCATCAATTTAATCGGAGCAAATGAAAATTGATCCTCATAGTTTTTTATGGGGATGTAGCCTCCTAAAAAAGTCAACGTCCTTCCTAAATCTTAAAGACACATCTAAATCAGACGCAAAAGTCGTCCCCTAAACCAATATTTGCTACATAGTGACATTATAGATATGAGTCCGTGACTTCATCATTAGTCAATCTACACAAATAATTATAAGAGTAATAAATATTTTAATCAGGTTAAGTTAAGCCATAATGGCAACCTATTTATGAAAGATATCTTAAGTTTTACTAAGCTAATTCAATTTGTAAACTGAAGTACAGTAAAATCCAGTTAAAACGTAAACGCTCAATATGAACATTTGTATATAATGGACATTTATTTAAGTCCCGTATTAGTTATGTAATTGGTCGTAATTAATTTAATAATTCTTTTATAGTAATCCTTTTTTGTTGCTTCCCTGAGATTCGGCTTAAGTGGGCTATAATGAACATTAATAAAAAATCAAACTTACTAGAGGATGTTTCAAACTTTGGAACGTTTTTCTAGGACTGATAGTAGGGACGGTACAAATTTTAATTAATAAATTAAGGAACGGTATATAAAATATAGTCTCGGTGAAAACCGGTTTCAAAATTCTTGTCATTTACAGGGTTATGGAACCTTTGGAGATAGGTATTTTTGTTAGGAGTCGGATTTTGAGTTAGATCATTCTAAATAGTTAGAGATTAAAGGGTTTCAATATCTAACTATTGAATGGTTAGAAAAGAAGAGCAGATTCAATTTACTATTTTGGTATTTTATGACGTCACATAAACTTCAAAAATTGATATTATTATTAAAAGAAGGGTGCAATAATAGATCAAATAACGAGATAGGAGAGCACTGACTTGATGACCGACCAGTATCTTTGAATTAAAATCCAGATTGCTTGATATGATCAACCGGGACTTGACAATATTTTCAAACTGTTAGTGTTGGATTTGAAATAGTCAGAGTCAAGCTTGTAGTGAGAATCAAATAATTTATATAAGTTGAGTTGGAGTCGCAAAAGACCCTCCGATTCAACGACAATGCCTGCTCAACAACCCTAGTGTATAGATTTATAGATTGCGGCTTATAAATTAAGTCAATATTTATAGCCTTAATTATACAATATCTAATAAAAAATTGGTACAAATCGAAGTGTATTTTCTAGAGCGTTTCATAGAGGTGGGATACGCTTCTCTAGCTGTAAAAATGCCGAGGCAAAAACCTCTAAGAGAAAGAGTCCTTGATTTACCACGCGCACATGTTGAATTTACGACTATGGAGGAGGTCATTGGCGTCCCAGAATGCATGTTTTTGTGGATGCAATGAGATGTCTAGACCGGGAAATGGGAATCTGGGACTGCCAAACATATTACTGGGGTAAATCGCTCCCATGCCAGGGACGATTTGAATGAAATTATCGTCGAATGGATAGATTTTGATCCGACTGTTTCCATACGGGTAATAAGCCGAGAACTTTAAGTCCACGAGAAAACAATCTACCGCCTTGTTGCCAATATTGGCATGAAATCGTATGTACGAAGATCTGAGCCCTCCTTTCCTCCAAGTTGATTCAAAAACGTTTAGATAAGGTCCTGCTATATCCTTAACTTCATGAAGCAGACGACGTGGTACACAAGTAAAGTCTTCTCTGACAAGAGGCTTTTTACGGTTGGCCCTGCACCAAATCGCCAGCATGATCGGTATCTCATTTAGCGTTATTGCAAGCATTGGGAAAGTAACACCATCTCATTTCATACGGTTCAAAGGTCAATTTATAGGTGTATGTACTCCGGGATGTATTTTTCCCTTGATTATGGAAGGCCTATCTCGACGTGAATTATGTAGAGCAACAAGATAGATCCCCTGCTACACCTCAAATCCCTCCCAAAAATACTTTTACCCAGTTTTTGGGGGGAAATATTATGGTATAATTCGAAATGACCACCCTCCTAACAAAAATTAAATCCTCAGATTTATTATTTTTGAAACTTTGTCAGAGAAGGCCTAGTGCAACACGTCATCCATTCACCTCTATTTCACGAGAATGGTGGTCCTTAATTGATCCAGAAGAAATAATCCGCCCCTTTCAATGATTCAGGTTTCTTTCAAAGAAATGTGAAGCAGCAGAAGGTCATAAATTTAATTATTTATGGATATATCTAAATTTTTCGATAATTTTTATTAACTATTTAATTGCACTAGTTCAATATTGTATTTCATTTGAATGTCAAATTATGAGCCGCACCGTTACTTTACATCTCCCCCCCCCCTCATTATGTTTTATTACTATGTGGATTATCTATTACAAAAGTAAAAGAATATAGTGTGACGAACCCCTTCCTAATTTCCACACTCGCTGTGTGCAACAGATTATTCTTCAAAATGCAGAAACTTCTTCAAAAAAAAAAGTATAGATATCGTATTATTAAAAACTACTGATATAATTACAGAATCATCCATCCTCGAATGAAATGTTTCTACATACATATATAATATTATACACTTATACCATGGCACACAAAATGAAGTAGGAAGGGGGGCTAAAGGTGCAAAGAGAGAGAGAGAAAGAGACCAAAATATTGTTACGTATGTATGTTCTTAAAAAAATATTTAAATGAAAAACCGCGTATCACCTCACCACAAGAAATAATAAAATTCTTATAATTATTCACAATGAATTTTGTTAAAAGTTAGTTTTCTCTTGAACAGAGTGTTCATATAATAATAATAATATATATTAGGGAGAATTTAGTGTTGTGTCTCGGTCCGGAAATCCTAGACTGGCATCAGATTGTTATAATTTTTGTAGGAACGATAATACTTTGTTTGGTCTAAGTTCGGTATGGACCAGTCTTGTAGTTAAGTCTTGAATGGTAAACACATTGTTACCTTACTAACACAAAAATGTACACTATACAGGGTGCACAAGTTCTCTATACCGCAACTTTGGGCAAACACGGGTACTAGGGCAGCTTTTTTTTTTTTTTTTTTTTTTTTGTTAGATAGATTTTTCCAACTGGTGCTAGTTGGAAAAAAATGGAATCAATTGAATTTGTTGTCAAAATATTTTGGAAAAGGCACGGAGCCCTCCTTGTAATCCCCACTGGAACCGACAACATAATAATGGTTCGAACTCTGAGACTCAGTGAGACGTTCGTTCACAAGATTAGGAGGGAATTTTAGGTCCATGCCACACTTCGAAAAAAGTCTCGAATGGCTCCAAGACAATTTTTACGACTTCATCACACCGGACTTTTTGGCTCCAAACACGCCAGATCTGAAATATGATGGATTTTTTTTGTGTGTGTGTGGGGTGCGATCGAACGACAAACTAACCGAACCCCCTACAAAACTCAAGGACGAACTTACCAGTCGGATCAAGAAGAAATTCCTGGATTTGCACAGATACCAAGTGACAATTGTCTTCTTGCTCTTTCCGCCTCGTATAGAGACTGTAATTGAGGCTGGAGTTGATTTTATTGAATAAAATAAATTAGAATCCATCGAAATTCCATAAGTTGATTTAATTATTTTATCTGATACCTGGTTGGAGAGAAAATTGCATTTTAAAAAATATCATTTTCGCCGAATAAATAACTGGTGCACCATCTATCTTATTATCAGCTGTCAATGCGTATGCTTCCTTCCCTCTAAAATAATCAGGACACAAATTACGCAGCTACACAGCCAATAGGAAATATCTTCCCAAATTGTGGGTGATATGGAGACTATATATTTGTTTTTCTTTGCTTTCGATGTGTCTGGTTCCTTTCCCCTATTAGTATTTTGGAAGTCAATTGAATGAATTAGAATTAGCTCTGAAGCATTCCCAACAAATATTGAATAAAAATTCATGTCGTAACCTTTATTGTTTCTGGGAACTTTTCCACCAAAAAAAAAAAAAGAAGTCCAAGAATCAGTTGGTATTAGTTACCCAATAATTCCCGAATATGGTCTAATAATTGTGAGGAATTGTTCACAGCTTAGCAAAACCTTATTCTAATTCAACCCATCAACATTCATAGCAATGATTAGTAGACAAGAAGCTTAAAAACCAACACCAAACAATAAAATAGAAAGTGACATTTTTATGTTAGTAAAGTAACGCAAGTATGTTCCGAATTGAGCTCATTTAAAAGGACTGAATACGTTTACAGACGGCGTTACCTTACAAACACAAAAATATACACTTTACTTTGTTTCCAGCTGTCGATTTTTCTGTTTATTTTCCCCTAATCAGTGTTCTGAACGCTGATTAAATGAATAAAAATTAGCTCTAGTGAAGCTTTGAACAATTCACAATAATTATTGAATAATAATTATATAATTCAGAAGAATTGGTGGTCAACTACCAACTTATTTTGAACCTTTTATGGTCTTTCTTTTCCGATAAAAGGTTACAATATACAATAAATACAGCGACGTATAGAAAATGGGAATAAATGTTATGTATAGGATGGTCATTTCGTAGAGCACAAGGAGAAGGCGGGAGCAACGCTTATGCTTTTCTACAGAATTAAAACCGTTGTTAACCCCAGCTACCTACCACGTTAAATTTTATTTAGACAAAGAAATTAAGACTGCGGTTTGGATCAAAATATCGATTGAGATAAAAGACCGAACACAAATATAATTTCGTCCTGGACCGATCTATCACTATTTGTGAGTATGGACGTACATACAATAAATATAATTTCCCCTTGCTTTTCCATATTATTAAATATGTACATTGTACATACAAGGAGCCACACCTTTGCTCAAAAAAAAAAAAATTCAAAAAATCCTTATCATGGTTCATATTTGCAAAACGTACTGATTACATATTATGTTTATGAACAAATGGGTTTATTAGTTCCATAAATGGAATTATCATCTCTTTGATGATAATATATTATGTTTGTACTTGTAGTATATGGAATAGGACTAGATATATTTACTTACATATTACACAAAAATTATGTATTTAGTATAATTAGAAAGATCACTCACATGTCCATACGCCCAATTTAATTAATTTTGCCATATATATACGTTTATATCTCTATGTATGTATGTATTTTCTATGAGCATTGTACTGTTTACGTATAAGATAAGAATATAATGAAAGGTTGCGTGCGTTTAGTCATGAAATATTCTATACAAAGAACATGCCCTCATTTTTGCTCTTAGTTTGACCAATTATTTAGAGTACGGAGTGGGCACCCAAACTTGCAATAGCATTTAATTACAATTTTATCCTCTCTCTTTTAGATTACGAGGTTTTGACAACGCGACCAAACAACAGCTTAAGCAAAAATAAACAAGTAGAAGCAACAACAAAAGAGGCCTAGTGTGTGCGATCTCCTCTGCACCGGTGCCCGTTCCAAAAAGGCTGCAGAGACCATTGGCATCTCAATCCGGACTAACTTGCAACATCAAGAAGTCCATTACAGCTTCATACGGTCCTTCCAGACAAGAAGAACAAAAACTTATTCAGCAATATTGTGGCTGACTTCTTGACTGCCTCCATGTGGCCCTCCTACGTCCCTGACATCAACACCCTAGACCAAGGATGCCCAATCAATGGCCCGTTTCTCATATTGTAGCCCCCTTAATGTTTAAGTGCGACCCAGTACTCATTCTCATTTCAAGTAGCAAATCTTCGCACTATTTTTTTTATGCACGTAGAACTCGCATAATACGTAGAAACATTGAAAAATATTTCCCAAATAAAGGGACTACAGAGAGAAAAAAATTCAGGGGCATTCGATCAAATTATGTAGTAGAGCAACGACAAAAAACCCTCCCCCCAGATTGTTCCATGACCGAACTAACTGTTTGGACTTTTGGAAATGTCAGTAGGATACACAATTAATAAGATACACTATAGTTAATAAATGAATTGAGTTAAAAAAAATTGTTTAATAAGTGTCTTAAGGAATTATAACTTATATTTTTGGTTGATCTATTTATTATAAAACATCAGAAGAATAATTGACGTTCTTTTCATTCTTTTTAAGAGACTCATTACACAATCGTTTTGATTCAATTCCCCCTTTCATAACTATTCTACTAATTATAGAAACAGAAAAATCACCATGAGTTGGTCAATAAAGAAAAGAAAATAGAGTGCACGTTCCATGTCTGGAGTATTCAGAGCTTAAAAACAACTAATTCGAGTTCAACCAATCAACAAACGTTCAAAATACGAATAAAAGGGAACAGATTATTAGGAAATCAAAAGTTGACAAAGGAATATGCTATAGATTTTTATTTCGTGGTATAACGCCTTGCTCCATTTTTTTTATTGATTAGAATTACAAGAGTTTGGTCTGCTTCAACAAGAACGAGCTCATGTAAAGTAATGGTCAAGTGTCATATCCCTACTATTAGCTTATAAATAATAGTAGGAAAAATTGTTTTTGCGTCTGTTGGATTGTCTGTCTGTGGTCACCAGGATTACGACAAAAGTGATAGATTGATTTTAATGTAACTTTGTACAAAGATTAAATATGGTCACAGTAAGAAGTAATTAATTTTTGAAAGATCAAGGGAGACGTTGAAATAATAGGTAAAGTAAAAAGATAAGAGGGTTTTTTCACTATATTTCGACAATAAAATTAACATAGTTAGGATTATCAGATTTGGATGGTTCCAAACGGTTTTCTGGCTAATCTTCAGTTCCTTGGCAATATAATAAGTGCTCACATGCCGTTCCAACTCGAGGATTTCCATTATTTTATCGACATTTTCGACGTCCATATTACCAGAACGGAAATATTGAAACAACCGCTTTGTTGTTGTATGCAATACTGTATTGGGTCCATAAACAGCACAGTTTTTTTGTTTTTTTTTTGGTCGCCTACTACCCCTTTTCACTTTGGCCGTAGTGATACTGAAGAATGTATCAAATTTTCTATTTTAACTTCCATTTTGGAACGCTCTAACACAAAACTGGCTTCACCAAACACAAAACTGTAAATGAACTTTTTTTTAGTGTATATTTAGCCTTTAACCATAGCTTAACATTTTTTTGATGCAATGTATTAATCGTGATATATAGCTTCCTAAAGACATCTAGCAAAAACCGCTCAGAACTTTTTGCATAAACAAATACATAGTCGATCATAACTTTGAAACATATTAATGTACAAAGGTCAAATTGGTGTCATTATGTTGGTTTGATAAAGATGCTTCAAATAGCAAAAATTGCAAGGTAAAAATTAAAAGGTCACAAAAAAAGTCTCAAAAACGTATAATCGACCATTACTTTTGAACTAATTGAGATACGTAGCTGAAATCATCTCTTGAACAAACAATTAGTGATGACTCAGCATGCTCATATCATCACTACAACAAAGGAACATTGGCATCAAGTTGCAAATTTATATCGACAAAAAATTGCAAAGTCTTATTATTACATGTATATTTGGGTGTAAAATTCATATTGCGGAAAACTAATGATGGATTTCTATATGCATTGTGTGCCACTGAGCATATACTTTTAATAAATATAACACATATTAAAGTATGTATGCAATATTTATTAAATTTCATTATTTTCAGCATATTTAACATTGCACATTTTTACTTTAATATAGAAAAGAAAAGGTATTCCAACTTAAAAAAATAAATATAGGGTGAAGGTTTGCACTCAAAAGAGTGTCCATTTTAGTTGCTAATTAATTTCAAGTCTAATTTCTTTCTTTATTTTAAGTAAAGATTAAAAAATATTTTTGTGTATATGTTAAAAGAGTCAGTAGACTCTATTCAGCATTTCAATTTCTGTAGGAGACAAATCAATAGTGATAAAAATCGTGTGTATTTTGGGCATGTTAACAAGAAAACGAAAATCAACATTGCAATCCCGACAATTTTAAAAATGTTTTGGAAGGAGAGTAGGTTATCAGTCATGACGTTTTATTAGATCAATTGCAAACAAATATGACGAGGGAGGAGTGGGAGAAGGAAATAAAAAAGATATTCGCAAGAATGACTTTGATGTTGATCGTCAAGTCTGCTCTGAGCCCAAAAAGGGCTCACACTCCGCAATAATTCCTCAAAGTGAACCTCCATCTTTTATGAGCACAAAAGAATACTAAACCAGGTTTTGAATACAATTGAATGTAGAACCTTAGATAAATAATAATGACAACAGCTGAGATAAAGAAAATTTATTCGTTTGATTACTAATTCCAATTAAAAATCGACGAGTTAAACAATTCACACAATTTAGATCACAAGGCTGGCTTGTAAAAGAAAAAAATATTTGAGTTATCAAGTACGGATTCATTCATTTGATCCAAGTTTATTAACGTTAGCAAGATGAACGTTTACATAAGAGATCATTATAGATAATAATTAAACAAAGAAAAAAAAGACTTTTCTCTGATATATTAGATATTTTGCCCGATTTATGAGCCTGCGTCTAGTAGAGATTTGTATAGTGTTTAGAAATACGATCTGTTGTACTCGAATTATACCTAATATGTATTGCAAATCTTTACATATCCTAACAAATAAAATTAAATTAGACTACGTGATTATCAAACAATCAACTAATTTCGGTTTTTCAAAGAAGGACAGGTTGAGTGACGTAATTATGAACGCTATATTTGATGGATATTGATTAGAGTTATAGAAATATTACCTTCAACACAAACAATTTTTTTTTGTATGTGACAATCTGAGAAGTGTTTTTTATCAGTTGATATGAAGTAAGCATGTGCTCATGAAAGAGAAAATGTAACACTGGGGATTTGTTGGGAAGTTATAAGTCTAAGTTCTTGTTGAGCTCAGAATACTATTGTGGATCGTCATAAAAGAAATTTATAACTATGCCCTAACTCTAGATAAGTGGTGGGATTTGTGAGTATTTTCTTTACATCACAGCTGCTTGCAGCTAATCTAATCAAAGGCCATGAAGGCTAAGCTTTTCTCCTCCCAAACCTTATCCAAATTGTCAGTGTTATCATGTCAATTTCCGCTTTTTTAAGAAAATGACCATTTTGACACTCTCAGAATACAGTGAAGTTAAAAGGGAAAGAAAGAAGACTTCTTAAAATGAAGTGTTTATCATTAAGAGACACACTATTTAGAATTTTAGAATAATTTTGAACCAATATTTGTTCTTACTGAAACTTCTTTGATGTATGTACAAATGGGAGGGAAACCGGAGCAGGAAATGAATGAAACTTCACATCTCCATAGTAATTTCGATTTTTTTAAATAAAGAAAATAAAATATAACATAGGTATTGTATATTATGCAAAAACAAAAACCATGATGTTAATACAAATTTTATTTGTGAAATTTGCACATTAAAAAATGCCAACCTATTCCTGTTGACCTATATTTAGACTTTTCTCCTTCTATCATGTTCCTTTCTCATCCCACAATTCCGTATTTTAATTGGCACGATTTAGGAATAATTACTATTAGAACTTTGTGATTTAGTGAAGATATAACGTCTTTTTGCAAATATGTATGATATATTTAATAGCATATTACATTTTGCAAATTACTTTATTGCTGTTCCACCACAATTTATTAGAAGATCTATGCATATACAGGATGGAAATTATAAATTTGGAAAACGTAAGGACAATGTACATATATTACAATTTATATCCCAAAATTACTTCAATGGTAAACAAATCTTTGCTCTTATATATAGGGGTCCATAGTCAAATAAATCACTCAAACCATCTCCCTTGAGCTTGAAACCACAGCCTCCAACCTGGTTATGAGGCTGGCACAGACCTTGATGAGTAACTCATTGCCCATGTTGGCCACTGCCCAGAAGGACTCAACAGTGCAGAGGCGTCCTCAGGATTATAAATGGTATTTATTTATTTCAAAAGTCTACAGCTGTTCATAAAATATATATTTTTTGGGAAAAGAATTCAAATTTTAAATATGTTTTTTTTTAATTTCAAAAAATATATATTACAAATATTAAATGTTTAAAAAAAAATTCAAAAAATATATTACAAATATTAAATTTTTTGGAGAAAAATTTCAAAAACTAAATTTCAAAATATTACATTTTCTAGTAAAAAGCAAAAATTCCTTAATTTTGGGGGTCTACAGCCTCTTCAGCTTATCCACAGTGTGTCTCATGTTGATAGGACTTTCTCTCCAAGACTACCATACAAAGTACATATGACCACTTTTATTGACATAAATCTCAGAGTTCCCAATATATTGAGGTCGAAACTTGTTCTGGATTTAAAATCCCCATCCCGTATGTTACTGAGGTAGACGTTATCAGAGTGGGCCTTGAGGTGAAAACAAAAGTGTGGGCTCTTTCAGGATTGTGACTAGTGGTTTTTTTTTGGGTGTTGACGGATTCATTATTTTTTATGAGGATAATTTGAAAAAAAAATGCAAATCCTATGTAGTAGGACTTTTTAAGTACATAATATGCTTTAATCATACGGAAGTCAAATTATGAAAATTAATGAAAATTGCAGAAATGAAAATACACTACATAAAGGTTAATAGAAATCCAAAGTTAGACAATCACGTAATTGGGCTTACTAGAATTTTCAATTTGATGTATCGTACTGACTTCTCGGCAAGGAAGACAGATTTTGACAAAACCCACACATAATCATATTCTATGATTTCACTATTAAAAAGTATGGTGTAAGTCAAGCATCAGTCATTATAAAAATGGATGTTCAGTAACGGAGAGTTATGAGTGCAAAATCTTATTCGACAATAAATAAATAAAACATATGACATTCCTGATTTAATTTTCAATTGATATATTAAAGTGATTCAAATGTTATTATGACTTGATACTTATTAAATTAATTATTAACTATTGTCATTTGTCTTACTATTTTTGGAAGTTGATGCTATAATTTAATAATGAAGTGACCAAATCTGTTTGAAAAGCTATTTTTCGATAAAACACTTTATGTATTTGCAAATTTTTATAGAAGGAACTCATCCTCATTTCAATCATTTGAGGTTCATATTGATTGTATTAAATAGTGAGGTGCTCTTTTCACTATTGACTACTTCAACTGACAACGTGAAATACAGATTTACAAAGGTATTGACTATATTTCATATTTCTCTATGATTTCTACTCTGAATCCCTTCACTGCAACTTCTGCTCCAGCCTCTGACGAATAGAATTCTATTATTATTGAGATGAATATAATTGACGATCTATACTGTAGATTGTTCTTTAATAAATGAGGATTATGGAGTACGTGTTTTGAGAGGATGTTTCTGCATTCATAATTTCCTTGATGCTTTGAATATTGGATAATCCGTTATATTAATTTTTTCTTTTAGAAAAAATATATTTTTTCCTTAACTCTTGTACCAGGAAAAGAGAAAATCCCTCCATTGTAAGTCTAAGTAGAGTATAAAGTCTTTATTATTGAGTATTTACGGATAATTACAAGTCCTTAATGTTTTTATAGAGTCTTCAAATTTCTGTCGAATTCATATTTATGTCAATAGTTACTAATAAGACTTTTCTTTAGTGGTGTATAAATTTTAGAATTCGAGTTTTTGAGTTATTTATCGAGTTAAGTAATATTAATTACCGGAAACTGTCAGCTCTAAATACGGAATGAAGTAAAAAAACGGAGATGAAGGCAGGAAGAAAATCAATGTGACGTGTACCGCTTCTACGTTCTTTTATTGATAGTAATTTCTGAAAGGAATGACGATTTTTGGGATCGTATCGGATTTAATAGATATTGATTTTCTAATTATCCATTTATGTAAAGTGTTCTTCACTATAAACTCAATTAAATGTATTGATAACACTTGTGTGCTATCAATTCTTACTTAATTAGAGGGGGAAACATTAATGTTGAATCTATTTTTTGATTATTATTGAGCATTTCATATATCTATGTCAAGTGTTTTTATAAGCCTGTGCATTGGGATGAATTATTTAGATAAATCGATTATGTGTCTATAACTTTCATCTCGATCTAGAACGATATAGATAAGCTTTTAAAATTAAACATTAGTGTCGAAATGAACAGTAATTGAACTATTAATCAAAGTTTGTACCCCTGAATTTTTCCCGTGTTTTGTTAACTACTTGTTGAATCAAAATTTACATCTTATACATTATACATACATATATATTAGATCTTTTTTATTTAAATACCGTTCAATTATAATTAATGATCACTGATGAGGTTTAATGAGTGCTTGGGTAAGGAAATTAATTTAGGATAGGATGAGTGCTTGAGTTGGTAAACGGATTTAAGGCCTGGAGTTGGAAGAGGGCTTGAGGTAGGAAACGTTTTAAGATAAGTGGAGAGTTAGATTTAGGTAGAAGGTGTTCAAAGACTTCAAAAGTTCCCTTAAGAAATGTCTTTCCCTTGTTCTCACAATTTTTACGGACAATTCCAAGTCTTAAAATATATTTATTGAGTTTTTATCAAGTCCAGTAAAGTATTGAGACTTAGCTTTTGAGATCTGAATTCGAATTGAAGTCAAATTTAAAGTATGCTAAATCTAGGCTCGAGTCCAGCTTTGTACTATACTACTTTTGTTCAACTGTTGATGCCGTCTCGGTCCATGTTTGATACTCAAGGAAAAAAACCATCCTATTATGATGCACTTATAATAACGACACGAAGAAAAGGCTTTTTAAATATTTTGGCAGCTATTTTTAGTTATTGTATGAACAATACATTCTACATATCCTATTTATAAAATTGCTTAGTCCTTGAATAAATTGATTTACACGAATGACAATAATAAAAATATTTGTGAATCCATAGACGACGTCACTCAAATCCATCATTCAAATAACTTTTCCTATGCATTTGTAGGTATATACACATCAATGAATAGACTTACATACTAGTGTTGCAACTCAGTTGGAGATCGATTTTGTTCGGGTCGGTCTTAAGTGACCTTATTTCTAAACTGAATTGAACTGATATTGTCATCTATACCGCAGTTTTATACCGTGAGAGCCCTATGGACTAATTTCCCCCAGTTATATGAGTTGTACCAATATCCTTAATTAGGAAACAAACAGACAGAAGGTCTTTAACAAATCATCTATAAAAGGAGTCTAGACCCAATTTGCAATGAGACTGAGCAAGACATATTTTTAATTCTTTGAGACTCGTCATGGCGTTACTTTATTGTATTTTGCAACCTTTTCGCCAAAAAAAAAAAAAGGAAAAGACATAAAATCAGTTAGTATTTATTAGTCAATTCTTCCGAATTATGGTTCAATAATTGAAGAGAATTGTTCAGAGATTAACAAAAGCTCATTTTAATTCAACCCATCACGTTCAGAACACTGAGTAAAAGCAAAAAAAAAAAAAAAAAATCGACAATTGATAACCAAATACAAAAAAATATGTTAGGAAAGTAACACAAATGAGTTACAGATTGAACTTCTACGAAGAACTGAATTAGTTCGGTCCAGCAGAAATTATAACACTCTGCTACTTCATAAACAAAAAAAATATAAACTGTACTTTGTGGTCCCATGTTGAATTTTCGTCTTCTTTTCCCGTAATCAGTTTTTTGGACGATGATTGGATGAATTAAAATTAGTTGTTGGTAAGTTTTGAACAATTTCAAATAATAATTAATGAGTAATACTTCCCTTGTTGGGAAGAGTAGGCTAACTAATTACCAACAGACGTTGGACCTTTATTCTGTTCCTTTTCAGAGGAAAGGTTGGGATATACAATAAAAATAAGGACGTGATAACGGTTTTAGACAGGTGTTGGATTCCCATGCCGAGATTTATTACTAATACACCCATACATATCACTGATTCGGGGAAAATAAGCAGAAAATGGACCGCTGACAACAAAATACACTGTTGTTTTTTTTGTTGTTGTAGTTAGGTAACGCCTTGCCACATGATCATGCATCCGTCTTTATTTGTTTTACATCATCCAATAATTTTAAAGTAATTACTATTTGGAGTTTAACCACTCAGCATTAATAACACTTGATTTTAATGCCGCGTTACAACTAGAACAACTACATACTATTCTGACTTTGTCGTAAAATATTATCTAACTTTCAATTCCTAGCCTTAAAAAAATTATTTTATAAGACTTTTAAACTCTACGTCTAACCCATATTTCAATGCTATAGTCTTTTCAATTATCCTAATACATTTGAATTATGGTTGAGCCATTTTTGCACCCACAGATTTTGCTTTGCTCAATCATGTACTCTGACATAGTGTTGTATCGGTCCTTATTTAGAACTTTAAAATCCTGTCCCGTCCGATTCAATCTCAGTTACGTGAGTGAGTTGTTGAAGGAGTAATTTTGCCACAAGTTTCATTCCTGTTATAACATCTGACAAATTCCAACACACCCGGTACATTTCCATCGTTCATGTGTTAAATGACCGAATTAGTAAAGTGGAACAAAAAAAAACCTAACGCTCACAAACCGATCTTGCATTTTGAGACGCATCACTAATACGCTCATATTTATATTGGTATATGAGCCTTAAAAGGGGGCATTGTATATATTATGGACTTAAGTATAATACATATATTATTGCACTTGGACCTCACAGCATCATCAAATGCTCAATGCTCATACATGAATATCTAATGGACTTTGATCTCTAGTTAACTCAATAAAATAATAATCTTATTTTTTCTATTATACGTATTTATGAAATATTCATAAATACAATTGCAAATAATAAAAAAAAATGTCAAATTAAATAAGATTCCAAATAAATAAAACCGCATAATATGTCTATGAAGGAAGAAAAGGTTTATATTTATGTAAATATATGAATGTACTTTAATATTCAAATAGGATTCTCAATGAATTTAATAATAAGAATAAAAAAAATAGTCTTCATTAGAAATTCACATTTGATATTAAATAAATTGTAAGAAATATGGTATTTTTTAATATAGTGTACAAGGTTGCGTGATTTTTGTATGGTCGCAAACAATTACCGATGGCATTTAAGTAGGCTTGTATCAGTCCTTGATATGGTATTATTCTTTTATTTCTTTAATGAAAAGTGCGAACGCAGATCACTCACGTCGTTGTCTTTATTCTATGACAAAACCTTTCCTCAAAAAAGAAACAGAGAAAAGGCCCAAAATCCTCTGACATTAAATGAAATTTTTTTGGACAAAAATTTGTACAAATAAGTTTTAAATATAAAATTTCAAAAAAAAAAAAGTTTCAAAATCCAGAAAAACATTTCTAAAATTAAATTCCAAGTATTAAGTTTTCGGAGAAAAGTTTTAAAAATCCATAGCTATTTACAAACCATTAAATTTTTAGTACAAATCAAAAATTCCTTAATTTGGGGGAGCTACAGCCTCTCCAGCCCTCCTTTCCAGACGCCCCTGATAAGATTGGTTCATCTCTAATGTACCATGCATAAAATAAGCAGTGAAGCACAAGAACCAAGATCTCCTTTAGTGGTTCAATGATTACGTCTCTCAGTAAATAATTATCCTCTTCAACTGATTCTACATCGATGGGAAATACAAATAAATAATGTTTGAAAATGTTAACTAATAATTTTAAAAAAAGGTACATTAGTTTTTCTTTTTCTTTTTGGAAAAATGAAAATGCCAATATTTTATTATTCAAAATATAAAAGTCACCTTAAAAAATGAGATATCAGTCGGATAATTTGAGAAACATTATTCCACCCCCTCCTTCCCCCAATACAGAGTGCATTGTTAATACATTCCTAGTAACTTCATTCTCTGTTAAATTCATCCCAGGATAAATTTTACAGAAAATCTGATATTTCATGTTTAATGCATCTCTGTAAATAGTAAAATATTCTTTGAAACTTTGATAATTAATTTCAAAATTTAGTTTATAAAAAAACGAATACATGAAGTTTATGATAGATCAAGGATTGTCAAAGGATTTGACCAGAGAGAGACAGAGTTGTCTCTCTCTTCAAATCCTTTGACACGAGTCCTCCCTGTTGGTGGAATTTGAATAGTCAATAAGATAAATAAACCCTACTTAGCTATGAATATCAATAAATTTGAGCTCCACTTCTCTTCCTACAATGACAAATACCAACGAGAAAAAATAAAAACTTGATTAAAGACGAATTGGCATGCGTATATTATAAGCTTAGAATCATAAATAAATGCAGAATAGGAACACATTTGAAAAGGTCAAGGCTTCAATTCAATACAACATAGGTACATACATATATTCTCCAAGGCTCCCAAATAAGGAACATTACAAGTACATACAAAAGCGTTGTACTTCTCTCTGATCGTTCTACAAACAGACATGGAGATGTGGATCATTCCATCAACCAAAAAAGTATTAACAATGTTGTGTTATTATTTCTTTTTTTTTTTGCCAATGCAAAAAAGATCTTATTTTAAATACATTTGCAATGTTCTATTAATAGCTTTTGTATATTCGTATTTTTCTAAAATAAATATAAACGAATGTATCTTTTCCCAAAATACAAATACATATTTTATTTTACATATTTGAATGATGGAACTAACAGTAACAGTCGGAAGATCTAAAACTATATTTCGGCAATTTGCATTGCCGAAAAGGAATACATATGTGTTGGAAATAAACTCTTACTTTATAGCACATTAATGTTGTTGAAAGGCAGTGTTCATTTATTTTAAGCAGGGTTTGAGCAGATACAGAGTGTGGCAACATTATTTCCTTTTTTTTTCCAAAATTACCTGCACTCTGTATACCAAGTGGGAACTTAAAACTTGCACACTGGAAAAGAAAATGGCCTGCTATTTTTTTACTATACGTTTAACAAAACTTAACAATTATATTTTTCTGATTTATTCGGCCGCCATTGGTCTCATAGATGGTGAAAAGCCTTTGGAAAAAGGGTTGCAGGTATTGCAAATGAAGTTAGGGTCCTAGGCTCCCACTTCTTGTGGATAGAGTCCTTCATGGCTTCATCATTCGGATGATCGATGGTACAGAGCCTCCTTTCGATGTGCGGCTAGAAAAAAAAGTCGACGGGGTGGAAATCCGGACTGTATGGTGACCACATACTAACATCCCAGAGGGTGATGTTTTTAGCTTAGAAGGTCTGCGTCCTTTTTACATTGTGAGTGAGGGCCCAATCTTGCTGATAGACAACAATACCGTTGAGTAGATTTTCCTGGAGCCAGAGGAACCGATTGGCCTTGAATGCCTTGATGTGCATGGCTACCGTGAGCTGTAACCTCCGAGAACCGGATCAGGGTCGTCTTTGAGGGCATTTGCATTAATGAAAGGTTTTTATCGGAGCCCTTCTTCCTTTCTATAGTGTTGTTGTAGACTATCTTCTTCTTAACATTGTAGATGGTCTTACGTGCCATTTCCGTCAGCCTGGCCATCTCTGTTGGAGTGTGATCCGCACGAAGAAGAGTGGATGCCCTAAGCCTTGAATGTCCCTAGGATGACATTTCTCGTTCGATTTAAAAAATTCAACAAGCAGGAGGTTCCTGAGATACATGGCTACCTATAAAAATACTGACAATTCTAATTTCCTCACATAAAACCTCTCAAATTAATATAATACAATTGTGTAAGCTTCTAGTTTACAACTGCTATGTATTTGTTCACGAATATTTTTTGTCTTGATAATGACGAGCTGAAACAGTTTTTTTTTTTATTGTTTCATTTGGCTAAAATAAGAAATAACTATCTTCCTAAGATAATAAAGGCGAAACTAAATATGTGGAAGACGGGATGAAACAAAAACGAGACGGATTTAAAAATGCCTATGAAATTGTGATTTTTGTACTTAAAAATCGTCTTTTTTTACATGTGCCCCAGGCCATTGACTAATGAAGGGTGTAATATATTATAAAGATAAATGTAAAATACATTGTATTTTGAGGAAAAACAATGTCATCAAAAAAATAAATTCCTAAAACTAATATATAAAAATGTCATCTCAAGCAAATCTATCTCAAAAACAAAAATCCAAGTTTAGCCGTTATCCCCATGAATTTGTTTTTATCCCATGTCTCGAATTGTAAAAATGTGGTAGCAACAACAAAAAAGACAAAGCGTGTGCAATCTCCACCACACTGGAGTGAGTAGCCAGGAGACTATAGAGACGATTGGCATCTCCATCCGCGCTAGCTACAACATCAAGAAGTCTATTATCCCCCATACAGGTGAAAAGAACTAAAACTTCTGCAAAAACTATATGGATGACTTCTGGCCTGCCTGCATGTGGCCCTCGTCCCGCCCTGAGCTCAAACTCCTGGACTTTGCAGTTTGGGGTCTTGGAGAAAAATGTCTGTTGCACCTCTTATCCAAACTTGGATTCGCTCTAAGTTATTAACATGACAGTGTGGTGCGCCGTAGACACGGATTTCATGGTCAAGATCTGCCAATCTGTTCGCCGGCATGTTAAGGCTGTTATTGCTTTTGAAGGTGGAAATATGGGTTAGAAAATATAGGTATATATAGTGTTTAAATATATCACAAGTTGGTTTGGAGTGGTCTTTTATAGAACCTGATTGATAAAAATCAGATTTTTCGTAATTTAGCCGTCCTACGGCAAGTTTTGTTTCTCCTCACACTGTGAGCAATACCTAAATACAAAAATCTACGGTAACAAAGGCACAATTATAGATCCATAAGTTTGTAAATTGTCCAAGATGAATTCAATTTTTATTAGAGACGTAAACTTATGTATAAAAGTAGACTGTTTGTTTATTGGCCTGATGCTGTTTTTGTTTTTTTTTCGAATATGGAATGCCTGGGTTGATGAATGATAATACAATTTTCGTCCTATAAAGGGATAGGATGTTGTGGTTTGTTGTTCCCTCAATTATTATGTAGGTATATTCGTTATTGTTATTCCTACGTCGGTCGGAATATATTTTTTAAAAAGGGTGTCACCTGCTGACTGAGAGAATATTAAATTAAGTTATATAGGACTTATAGCTTCATTCCAAAAAGTAGGGAGGGGACACGTGTGTTTGTAGTACAATATCTCAACCCCTTTTTGGAGAAATGAGAGCTCTACATTAACCATAGATTGCTTAAGGGTGCTATTATTGCATCATTTCATGTCAGCTGTTACAAGGGGAACTTTTTGATAAATACATTTATAAAGTTAAAAATCTTACAGTATAACTAACATAAGGTTTATCCTCTCATAAAAGAGCAACAGCTTCGATGAAATCATGGGATAGCAGCACTATCAAGTAAAACAATGTTCCTCAATATTCTCACTATGACATTAACAATAATATAATTATAAGTTATACATACAGGGTGTAACAAAGAAATCCGGTGTTTCCGTATTTTTCCGGCATATATTATATTGAAAAAAAAAGTTATTTTTTATTTACACCCCATTTTTTAACTAAGCATATCTTGTTCATTATTGGTCATATCGAATCATACAATAAGTCGCTGTAAACGTAGGTGTGATTACTACAAGCGCTTTTCGGACAATATTTCCATGTTCAGTCGTGAATTATCGTGCGTCGAGCATGAAGGTAAATTTTAAATTTTTCAATAGTAAAATTTAAACGAGAGATATAAGAAAGTCATCTGAAAATATAAGACTTAAATCCCTTGCAGAGCCTCACGATTATTGTCAGACTCAAGTTTGGTCCACTCTCTTCTTTGTAGAAGCCTCTAGAGGCTGGACACTCCTACGATGAGTAGAACATACCCTCTTCTCCAGATTTGCCTAGATAGAGTAGTCCAAGGGGTTAGCGTGTTGAGAGGAAAGCGACCATATGTTTAGGTCCCCAAAGTACGGTAAAATGTATCTCGGGAATGTCTGTGTTTTAGAGGCGCGATGACACGGAGTTCCGTCTTTAATGAAAAAAAGTAGTCCTCGAACTTTTGTCTGGTGCAAAATTGAACTTTCTTATGCAGAAGTTTGATGTTTTTATTTCTATGGACCACCCGATATTCTCAATGATTGTATCTGATGCTGAGTTTTTGTTTTTTGAATAAGTCTTCAAAAATGAGGGTTAAATGTTATTTTAAAATAGATGGATGAAAAGCACCGGATTTGATTGTTATAGCCTGTATATATGCTGTGTTCCAGTTACAATTTTTGTAAAAGTTGCAAATTGTATAAGCAGATTTTACTTGTAAACATTTCTATGTTTCATTACGCGACATTGAATACACCCTCAGTCATTTTAGTGATCAAATATGAATTGATGCTATTATTTTTTTAATCTCCAATTTTAGTCACTACGAGTTATATGATTGTGACCATTTGAACTTTATATTGTGTCACAGATTACTTGTCGATTAATATTTTTTAGTAAAACATAACATCATTAATACATGGACAATATATGGAGTACTGAATGATTGCATTATTCACATCACAAATTCATTATTTAAAATTATTCATTTCATTTTTGGGTTGAAACTAGTACAATTTCTTCATACATGTCACAACTTGTAAATCACATATATGTATATACATTGGGTGGAGACTACTTCCGTTCAAAATAACTACAATGAAGGTAACTTGAAGGCCTAACTTTCATGAATGATTGCATCAATTTTACGAAGTCATCTCCATTTCCATAACATGATTTGAATCATTTTCATTACTGCATATAATTCAATGAAATCTCACTACTCTATCTAATATCTTTCGTATTTTACTATCAATTCCTCCTACCTTTTAGTGGAGTCTGATTTGGAAACCATTCATGAGCGCAAAAGTACACAACACCTCTAAAATAATAATTATATTATTCAATCGGATACGAAATATGAGGGTTTAATTAATTTAAAATTGTATTCATCGATTGATTTGAAAACGAGTTAGTTTGAATGATGTCATGGTCCTAATGGCTATAAGGAAGAACGGGAAAATTGGCAACCCTTATCGGGGGCGTCTGCAGAATTATATTTGGGGGGAGGGGGGTTAATATGAAAAAAAAATCAAAATACATAGCTGTTAACAAAAAAAATATTTTTAAATCCACAGCTATTCTTAAAAATTATTTATTTTTCGAAATAAATTTCAAATATTCATAGCTTTTCTCCAAAAATGTAATTTTTAGAAAAAAAAATTCAAAGATCACAGCTGTTCACAAATAATAAAATTTTTTGGAAAAAAATTTCAAAAGTACACAATTATTCTCAAAAAAATTTAAATATTATATTTTTTGTAAGAAACAAAAATGCCTTAATTTTGGACACTACAGCCCCTCCAGCCCACCCCCTGGGACGCCTGTGGTTGTTCTTTGGGCTTAATTGCCAAGAGTTGATTTGTAATACAAAATACTTATTATGGTTTAAATCTATTTAGAGATTTAATAATTAATCAGTAGGTAGTTTTTTCCACGAATTTTATTTGAATGTGACCTGCCAAATATTGTAACTGCTCCTAAATAAAATCGCTACTAATAAAAGCAAGTTGGGGCCATTATCCTAGGGTATGTAAAGAAACTTCTATTGAGTAAACAATGGTCATACATACCCCTTTAATTAATTTAGTAAAACTTAAAGGGTCTTTCATGCACGAGAAAAGTGTGCAATTATTCATAATTAGGGCTTGTTAAAGTATTTATTATTTATATTTGTGTAGTGACCTCTATATGTACACAGTAACGACCCCTATATAGATAAAGAATCATCAATTATACACATATATAAGGGGAAAAGGTTATTAGTAAAATACATTTGAATATACTTTTCGAATCAAAAAGGATATCCCTAAATTAATTACCCCGAACATTAAAATATCGAGGATGGAGCAAGACAATGAAGCAACACGAATCGTCAGTGCACTATCAGTTACTCTTCCTACATTCTATACTCAACAAACTTCCTTATTGTTTGTTCTATCTGAACATCAGTTTACGGTCAAAAATATCATCCAAGAGACAAAAGTACGTCTGATTGTCGCTTGTCGTGAGGGACCTTTGATAGAAAATCCTCTTAATGTCCCATATTCTTCATTAAAAGTAGTATTCTTAGTAAATACTTATAAGCCTTCGAATAACATGAATTTCACAGTATTGGGGAACTGAGCAAGCGTAAAGCATTGGCATTGCTAGATAAAATAATAAATCTCCTGGATGGACAGAAATTCTGTATTTTAGACAGAGGTTTCTTCATAAATACACTGCCGTTAAAAATCCAATTCCAACTAAAGCAAGCCGATTTTAATGTCCCACACACAAAGTGGCAGATGTCGCTAAACAGCTATAATCCCAGCGACAAATCCAACAAATGACGTCTTCCTATAAGATCAGTTCTATAAGTAAAACAAATAAAATCATTTAGTATTACCATGAACGCTATGGAGCTCAATCCAGAAAATGCTCTAGCCTCCTTATGCTTGAAAGCTCCATAAACACACAGGATTAGATGATAAACATTCAATCAACCTCGATTACGTAAAATTGACAATAGAATTTATCTGAAAAACTTTGTGATCGATACTGGTGCAAAAATCATTGTCAATTAATGATCCCAGCATACGAACGTGTTCAACAATAACTTCATATAAACGGCTATGTTTTTTCTTGAGCTTTTATCAGAGCAAGAGTTGACTATGATGGCGTCATTTTTAGGTAAAATGTTATATTCGTACAAGTCCTTAATATTTAGGACGTAACCGAACGAGACGTTCAAACTTTGCAACCGAAACATCCCTACATTACACCAGGAACTGTAAAAAATATCTCTTATTAAACAACATACCGTTAAGTTTTTTACATTGAATGTAAGGTCACTGCTTTATATTTACAAACATTGAAGATAAAACTTATGTTAATAATACCCATTCTACCTGAAAATTGGATTTAACCCCTCTTATTTAAAAGGAATGAGTCACAATATGTAATAATATAAGTTATAACTAATGACCCAGAGATTGCTCTAAAAAAATAACCTATTTCATATTTTCTAAAAAGTAAATAAATAATATGATAGATAATAGGACTTTAATAGTCTTCATAAATTTAACTATTTATTTTTCCTCCTTTATTATTAAACTTGACTCATAATGGCACGTGGCACGGTAGAATTGAGCTCAAATGATTTATGATATGAATAGTCAGAGCAAATATCCGAAGTGAAGTGCATGCCTAAATACGTAATAGTGATGTATCGAATATCTAACAATGCAGTATCATACAAGCCCAGAGGCGTCCACAGGGGATGTCGTCTGGAGGGGTTGTAGCCCTCTTCAAACAAAAGAATTTTTCATTTTTAATAGAAAATGTAATTTTTTTAAATTTCTTCCAAAAAAATTTAATTTTTTGACTTATTTTGAAAAAAAAATCCAAACAAACCAATCTCTCCAAAAAATATAATCATATGGACACCCTGAAGTCATTTCCGAATTTGAATATTTATAAAATGGAGATGATCTGTGGATACAAATATTACATATATCCTGGATTATTTAACTTTAGAGATCAATGGGACTTTGAAGGATATATGGAGGGATTTTTTTCAATCTCTATTCCTTAGGATATGATCATAGAGTTAAAAAAAATTGAGTGAGGATGTGAAAAAAAAGTTAACGCAGTCGTAGTAGACCAAAACATTCAAATTCCATTGGTGTCAGCAGAATTTTATTTTTGGAGAGGCTAGGTTTTCCAAAAGAATTTTAAATATTGAATTTTTTCGAAAAATAATTCAAAAATCCATAGCGATTCTCAAAAAAATAATTTTTTTTGAAAAAACCCTGAAAAATCTACAGCTGTTGTCAAAAAAATAACACATTAAATTTCAAATATTAAATATTTTAAAGATTCAAAAAAACTTGAAAAGTTAAGTTTAAATTTAAAATAGTAAATTTTTAGAAATAAATCATTCAAATATTTTTTTTTTTTTTAAAGCAAAAAATCCTTAATTTTGGGAAGGCTACAGCCCCTCCATCCCACCCCTGCGGAAGCTCCTGAATTGTAACTCAGCAATAAAAGGTTATGTTAACAAAATAGAGGGCGCTCCAAATCTTTTTATGTTCGATCCCCCCGATATTTTTCATTTATTAGTTTATCCATGGAACTCTTCAGTTTTTAAAAAAGGTTAGGTTGATCCTATACAAGATCTGGAGTGATTGATATATCATATATCTAAAAGTCAAACATACTGTGATAGAAAAATTTAAATAAAATAATAAACTTGGGTTTATGTCAGCTTGTGAAAATGATGTTGCATATTTTTGTACGCTGAACTCCATTAAAGACATATCAATTGTGAAATGTCATATGAGTTAGAAAATTAAAGATTAGTATTTTTTCTGTATAATCAATAACCACCAATAATTTTGTTTATTAGAAGTGATTATCAATCTATTAATAGTGAATTCAGCCCCCAATAAAAAATCCGTGATTACAGGACTGTTACATGAAATATTTTTTGTATTAGCTGGTGTTAAGGCACCTAACTTTAACAGCCTAAATGGCTACTATTTTTCATGCCAATTTTTAATAGTAGTGTCTGCAGAATGAGGAGGGGGTTAAGAAGCTTCAGTGTCTCTGGTATGCTCAAAAAATTAATGTTAATATGGATACGTCTTGAATAACAATATAAGGGTTAGTGAAAAGAAATCCATTATTTTTAATGGATTTTTTTTTCATCTTGGTAATCAAAACAATGCTTTACTGACTGATGGACTAGAAGATTTCCATTATCTTATTTACATTTTCGACAATTGGCCTTCCAGAGCCTGATGCATCTTTGACATCAAAATTCTTGGAACGGAATCGACGAAAACAAAATTGTGCGTGATTGGCTGTTATAGTATCAGGACTATAAGCACTATTCACATTTTCAGTCACTTGGCTTACATTTCCTTCTTGTTCAAAGAATGACTGTAACATTTGGCGAATTTTCTCTTTGCTTGAGTCCATCGATAACGCACACTCAAACAATAATAAGTCAAACAATCTTAAAGCTGTCCAAAAAAGTTTGTTAGTGCGAAATCTTATCTTTCTAATGCCATCTAGCGTACACAGACAACACTTAGAAAATGCGATATACCCAATACAAAAGCCATCTTTTTAAAAATAATGGATTTCTGCTATACTACGCATATTATTTGATGCATCACTAATAACTCGAACGTTCAGGTCCATTGATTCATTAACTTATAATGAAAAGTATCTCCTTCAAAAACAAGTTTTTCTGCATTCTTCATCACCAATGCAGTATTTTTATGTACATAATGGCGAATTATTTATGAGCAACGATTAAGTTGACAAATGGTTCTGGAGAGAGGGAAGAATATTATACTACTTGAATACATTTATTCTTGGAATAGTTAAGATCTAATAACTCTTATTAAAACTACTTGTCTTGAATAACATAAGACGTTTTACATATTTTTTTCGTTATTTAAAGTGTTTGCGTAACTTAATTACCATATAGCTATCCAGGAGGGTTATAACACTTTTTCTAGATACAAAATGTATTTCAACAAAAAAATTATGTTAATATTTTTATATGTTATTTATTATTTTGGAAAGGGACTCATTCGATCTTATGTGTGTACAAAGTAGGGAAGACGGGAGACTGTTGCTACACACTATGGTAATATATTCAGCAATATACTTAGTGCTTCATTAAAATCTGATTCCTTTGAATTTTAAAGTTCAACTAGATATAATTTATTAATTAACAATAGAATTTCAACAAAATTATTCCCATAAATAAATGTGTGTCTGAGCTCTCATAATCATTAACGTAGCTGTCCTTAGCGGCAATTATGGTTTTCAGGTGGTAGAAGAAGGCATGACAGCCGTTGTAGTCCTCTGTACTCTGACATGGCAGCACAGTGGCTTTATAAGACGCCAATGACGAGCCTCACTCTAGACGCCCAAGCACATCAACAAAAGATGAAAACGTTGACAGACGTTGGAAAATAAAAAATCATATTCAGGTTGCAATTGCACAAAAAAAGCACCATATTCCATTGTTATATTTTTCAACCTATAGTTGCAACTATCCCTGGGCTCCCCTACATGGTTCTTAATAATAACTATAACTAAAAACAATGTATGTATGTAAAGATTTTGTTGGAGATAGCAATGAAGAGTTTTTCATCTAAATGGCTTGTTGCAAACCCTTATTAAAAATATATACGTAGAGAGGATCTCAGTATATTTTTTTTCTCCTCATTATTATAGATCCAAGAGAACTCAACGATTTATACATACCGGGTGTTCACAAATATGCAGTACACTTTTTTAATACAACTTTATCCAAATCTATCGAAGCTATAAGAGGTGCTACTGCAACATTATTTAAAAAAAAAAATAAAGACATGTGTCCCATCCATTTATTTTTCAAAGGTTCCACCATTCTCACTGATGCAGGCCTCAATTAAAGGTAGGACGGATCCACATTTTCTCAGATCCAGGTCGGTTCATATGTTTAGACTTAAATGCTTGGGTAAATTTTGTGTATCCAAACTTTCGGATCCAGATCTGAAACTAAAATTAAACAGATAATTGTTTCGATAAGCATTTTCCCAAAGTTCATACTTAAATAAAATAAAATCAGTATTAAGGTCATGTTTTTACTGATTTTTTCCGATGCGATGCTAGTAAAAATTTTCCCATGCCGATTCTATTTTAAATAATAGTTAAAAAATACCACTTTGCCGTAAATTTCTAAGATTTACAATTCATTAATTAAATCAACTTCCTTTATTTAATGTAAATAATACTTATATTAAATCAAGGAAGGCGATTCCTCTGCTCGGCAAGCTACTTCCACGGCGAATTTTCCTTCGTGGAGTAATCCCCCAGCTAACCTTGCAAAGGAAAGCTTTCTTAGATCCCTTTACGAAACTTAGTCCCATAAAATAATAGTATCTGCACCAAGTGTTAGACCGCTCAATTATCGGTCTGAGTCGATCACGAAATCGACTCACTTGTTCGGTAATAAAAAAATGAAACAATGATGAAAGCCTAGTAATATGACTCAGCCTTACCTCGGTCTGCGGACTGAAGATGTAGATCACAAAAAAAAAAAAAGTTTTTAAAATTATACAACTAGCCTGAAGAGACATAGGAATGTCCTATTTGGAAATAGTAACCAAATATTCATATAATACCAGGTTAATAGAAATAACAGGTTAGATCATCATGTAATCGGGCTTGCTAGCATTTTCAATCTGATGTATTGTACCGACTACTAGGCAAGACAGACATATTTTGACAAAACACCCAACCACTCATAGTCAATGACGTCAATTTACTAGAATTTTCAATTTAAGATATCGTACAAACTGCGGGGCAAGACAAAAAGATTTTTGATAAAACATGCAACCTCTCATCTACTATGACGTCAATATTAAAAGCGTGGTGGAAGTCAAACATCAGTCGTAAATGCGTTATGGTATAACCTTGATTTCTATTAACCTTGATATAATATTATTTTAAAAAAGGTGTGTGACGTCACATTTTTTTCCTTTTCACATTTTTATCTGTTCAGACCGCGGTACATAGACTAGCTCAGTTTAGAATGATGGATAGTTGGCCAGTTTATTCAGTCCAGACAAACCCAACACTATCTGCAACGATTGCATGTGTTAAAAGTACTTTGGTTCACCTTGAGTTTGTGTTCAATTTGTTTCTTCTCAGTTTTCGAGGATTTTATATAATAAACTATTTCATAACAGTATTTATAAATTTATGGGACTCAAGTACTAAATACACAGGGTTCTTTTCATATAACTTACAAAAGTAATAAATTGTTAAATCCCATTAATGAATAATAATACATAAGGATCAGAATTCCAAATTAAACATCATTTTCCCGATTACAGAAAAAAAAACCTGATTTTCCGACTCTGATTAATCGTCCCATCACTGCTGATTAGTGATGCAAAACAATAAATAACTGAAATTTATTACTATCAGAACAGACATATTAGTTATGACATGGATTTCTCAACTACTAGATAATCAGACTCATTAAATAATCACGCAACCTTTATTTTGCACACCAATTGATTTTTCTTATTTCATATTTTTTCCCTCTTTCCTTTTCAAATTATCTTACTCCTTCCTACAATGTTGCTTTAATTGTTACATAAACTTAGATGATAGATATTTTTTTCAGTGTATAATAAAACTAATTGTGTGAGAATCAATGAATTTATAAAAAATTTTTATTTGATCAAAATAATTATACCAATTTTTATAATATTTGAAGGATAATCAACGATTTGAGTATCGTTATTTTTCTATTAGGTGGGTTTTTAGTGGTTCTCTTTTCAACTTTATTTCGCACTTTATCATTTTTAAAAGATGCAAAGTTCTTCATGACATTAAAAAAAGTATCCCTTAATTTGGGATTAAAGAAAGAAAAAGCATGATCAGATTTAGAAAACAGGCCATTACAATTTCCTCTAAACATATATTAAAAACTTTTTGAGGGGACGACCTCGATAGTTTGTTGGGCATATCTGACTAGTCTTGTGCACTCAAGTTCGTAAAGTTATTTGATATGTATTAATTGAGCAGATGTTGGCGAGTCATCAAAATTTGGACATACAAATGTTAATCTGTTCAGATGGTTTTTGTATATGTTTTCGAACAAATGAATCGTATCAAATAATAATAAAAATAGAGCAAGGCTTGAAAGGATATTCTATATATTCCATAAATAAACCACCAAAGTTTATAATTAAAAAAATTGACATTAGGACAGTGGCCAACTGATGGGGTTGCCACCACGTTAAATACTATTCGTTTTAGTAGTTCTAAACCTTTGAGATACCATTGTTCTAGATGATATATTCACTATTTTTATAATGGCAACTACATCATAATATTGACCAGCAATCCAATTTACCATAAAGCAGAGAGAGTTTTAGTTTTCTCCATCTTCATTGAATCCATAAATTTTTCTCAACATATATTCAACTTTTTGAGCAGAATATACTTCATCTAAAAGGATCGACACTAATTTGGTATTGCCGTTCAAATCCTTGAATCTTTGCTTTAAGTAATTTTCTATTGACAGCGAAATTCCAATAGTAACTTGCATGGAGGAGGATATTTGCATTAAATATGATAAACTAGAAAGGAATAATGTTTTGCATAATTCTTGATTTAGGAGAGAAGATTATTTTTGGCCAAAGAAAAGAAATGGCAAGTGTCTTCTATTTTCAGCCGTGGATAACGCGGTTGTCAAGGGACTTTTTATTACCTTCACGGAGATGTAGCGATTGTATTGTTGTTTTCTTTAAAATTATTGTTTTTAATGTGATATCACTCTATGACGGCTCTGTTTCAAAGTCAGATGGTAAAAAGTGTATAGAGTATACCACTAGCTTTAATAAGTATGGAGATTTTCGTTTAGTAAATATAAAGTTGATACACGATATAAAAATACAACAAGAAATATTTATATAATTATAATCTATTAAATAAATATATATTATAAATTGTTATCATGATTTTACTTGTAAAAATTTACAACAATATTTTTCTATGAAAATATAAGTCTTAATAAAATTTAAAAAATATGAATATATTACCAGAGGTTATTCCTTCGGAACAGTAGCCTTCCATAATTATTGAAGATTTGGATTTATATAGACAATAATTAGTCGAAACATTTACTGAAAATGAAATCAATTGTCCACATAGTCTAGTAATGCAGGAAAAGTTTCTCAAATCCCCATTTCCGAAATAATATTTCAACTTCCTCCGAGGTTATAAAGTCCTTCTTATCCATATTACTCAACCACAAATATCACATTTTATTAAGACTGAATAATGGCTATCCATTTATTATGTTTCTACTAACTATTTAACATTATTATAAAATATAAATCACTGTAGTCTTGCTGTTCAAGTTGAAAGGGGGGGGGGCGTCTTATTGTTTAATAAAGCCAAATAAATTTTGGAGAGTAGGGTTGTTAACATTACATAAAGAGATATTTAAGGGGTTGAGAAACTTATAAAATGAATTTAGCATTAAGAGTAGAGACCATTATTCTAATAAAGTCCATGTTCTCATAGTCCTCGTGCATTCGATTCAAACGAATCTATGAAATTGAAAACATTCGTATCAGGACTTATAGTTATGCATCAGACGCAAAAATATGGACAGAAGCTTTCCTATTTCCGTATAACCGATGGAGACGAGAGCAATTCCTGAAATTCCTATTCAAAATTATCTGAATATTGAACCATCCAATGGCAGATAACTTCATTGTAGATGTCCCCAGCAATGACACAGAATTTCTTGAGATGATTAATCTCCTTTGTACAAAAGAAAGGCTCCTGAAGGTATATATTTTGTTAGTAGTGTTTCATCTATGTTTCGGAGTAGTTAAAAGTAATCCTTCGTCATAGAAGATATTATTAATCACTGGAATTAAATCCTTTTGATGTTCTTGCTCGATCATAACAATGATGCTTACCAAATATTTGTTCAAGGAACTAAATGAAAATAAGGTTTGTTTACGGTATCTCAAAGAAAGGTTACGTTGTTATTGGGCATCCAGGTGTTTAGAAATACATGGTTATTATTATAAGTATTTTTCTAATAATATTGGACACGTATATATCGCAAACTCTCCGCCGAAAAGAAACAGAAAAAGCCAAAAATCAGTTGGTAGAGGCCAATTCTTCTAACTATGGAATTATTATTGATTAATAGCTAATAACTGTTTGCATCTTCATAAGCACTAATTCGCATTCAACCAAGTAATGTTAAGAAAAACTTCGATATCTATCAACCAATCTGCCCTCTGTTTGTAAAACATATTATCCACATGTGAATAATCACCGTTTTTTTGTTATTGTAAAATATATTTAGATTATCTAAGTAGCTAATTAGTTGGAATTAAGTCAAGTTACTTTGTTTGCTTAAAAAAAGAGTTCATGACTAATTTATTAAAAGAAGCAAATCTTTAATCATTAATTCTGTGGAGGCAAGGCAAAAAAATGAAAAAATGTGTGGATAATAGGTTTTACAAAAAGACGGAAGATTAATACAATGTACTTTATAGTGTTTGTGAGCATGGCATTACCTTGCTAACACATGGCTATACAATGTATTTTGGGGCCATCTCTCGATCTTTTTGCTTCTTTTCTCCTAATCAGTGTTCTGAACGTTGATTGGTTGAATTATAATTAGTTCATTTTAAACTGTGAACAAATATAAACAAAGAATCATTGAACAATAGCTCCATAGTTGAGAAAAATTGGCTAACTACTAAATGATTTTTTACTCTTTTTTCTTGTTTCTTTTTGGGGGAGGTTGCGTGATACAATAAAAGTAACAACGACTGAGATAACACCGTATGGGATAACTACGCAATGCAACTTTTTATGTAGATGTTACCAATCACAAATCAACATAAATAGAGTGTATTTTTGATTTAGATATTTTTTTTTCATATAAATAGGATTAAGTATTAAGCAATACACGTATATGCTTTTTAAGATCCGGAAAATATTTCGGATCTTGTTTATGACCTGTAAAGGTTCGGGTCTCGGATCTTTTCGTATAATACAAGTTTACTTATACCTTACTCGGGTACTTCGGATCCAGATCCAAGGCCCGTTATATCTCTTGCATCAACACAGTGACGGAAGGACTTTACTCTGTGAACAGACATGTTGTTCCAGTGGAGGTCAACAGTTGCCCTTAGAGACTCCACATTTAGGTGGTGGATAGCCACGTGCCTTCTGCTCCATATGCCTTCACATAAAAATGTCTAGGGAGTTCCGGTTTGGGCTTGGCGGTGCCCTGAAATCATTTGACGAAAATCCCTTGAACCCCCAACTTACTCTTCAGGTAGCTTCGAATATGCTTTGCATGCGTGAAAAGGGGGCCCCCATCTTTTGTCCATATCAAATCCCCATCTGCATAGGAGCTGTTCAGGGGAGAAATTATAGTGTGGTCCATGATTTACTTGTATTTATTGCCATCCAAAGTCCGAATAATCTAAATGGGGGAAGCTTGAACCATCATGCACACAACTTCCAATATCATGGCATTTTATCAACATCCTGGGGCTTGTGTGCAATGCAGAGTTCATTCCTCCTGTTGAAGTACTTGTCCACCAGGAAGTTCGACTCATCACAAAAAATAAAGACTTTCCTATTTGACTTGAGAAAATTTGAAATCGTTCTTACTCTTTCAAGCCTTTTCCCACGCTGAACCTCAGTAAGCATTTGTACTGGAACAAAAACACAACTTTTCATTCAGAAGTCATTGTTTACCACATTAGCCATGGTGCTCTTGGTCATATTCAAGTTGCAAGCCGCCTGTCGAACCGAAGTTCTTGGTGTTGTGTATCACCATATTTTATTTTACTTCATGAATATGACGTAGGGATCAGTTTTAGCCATAGTCAATCAATGTACCTTTTTTGCAGTAGTGTAAACTACTATATATATTTTAACCTCCTAGTTTTATGCACATCCTTTTAAATAGTAATCCCTGACAAATATAAGTTAGTGTATGATTATACCCCTAATTCAATCGTATACTTTATTAGCTCTTCCTCCGGTCTGGTAGCGTTCTTGGAACACTAGACTTGGGTTCTCCTCCACTAAAATTTCGACATTTTGCACCAACCTTTCAGAACGAACAGATTTGGGTCGTCCTACTCTTGCAGTACACTTGGCATAACCTCCTGTACCGTTGTAGATTTCCATGGCCCTTTCAATGGTGGTGCAAGAGACCTTCAAACACCTGCAAGAGATATCGATTGGCTTATCCACGAAACGATTTATGACAAATCTCAGCCATAGTTGATTTACTTAATAATCAGAAAATCAATCTAAGAAGCATTTTGGAATATTTGTTTTAAGCATCACATAATGTCATGCTAAAGGAATTTTTCCGATTACTTAAATCTGTGAAAAGCTACATCATTTTTATTTTTTTTAAATGTACCGCATATTTGTGGACGCCCGGTAAATATATATATAAAATACTTCTTTGCCTGATCTGAAAATGAGATAAAGACCCTGTTATAATACTAGATGTAAGTATAATATAAGCAATGAATGAAGTCTTTGTTTAAAAAAATATATATATAAATATAAAATACATATTTGTTAAAAGAATTCACAAGGAACACACATCCTACAATATTTGCAAACAGTTATGATTTTTCAGCTTGAATAAATAAGTCCTCAAAAATTGGCCCCATTTTGTGACGTGGGTATGTCATATTGATCTACATAATATAATATTGCATGCATCATTAGCACAATTTTTTTTTTTACCTGAACCTTAATGAACGAAACAGTCTTCAAAGCATGAAAAACCATTTTGACACTGACAGAGGTGTTGTTGACCCATGCGAGTAGTCCAGGACGCGTACCCATTGGGTACGCATGAGAAGTCTCCGCAGGATTATATTGGTTTTTGGAGAAGTTTTGCTAAAACATCCAAAAATCCAAATTTTTTGAAAAAAAATTAAAAAACCCATAGCTGTTTATTAAAAATTAAATTTTTTAGAAAAAAATTTCAAAAACTATATTTTTGGAAATATATTTCAAAAATGAAATTTATTTTAGACGAAATTTTACCTCTATTTTCATCCTGAGCAAAAATGTTTCGAGTAAAAAGTAAACGTCCCTTAATTACCCTTCCAGCCCATTCCTTGTAGACATTCCAAGGGGTACTTGAAAATTTTCAAAGATATACTGATACCAAATCTTCAGCCGATTCCGATACCATCTTTATAAAAGATTCCGATTTCTTATTAATATTATGTATAAATAAATTACATAAAAAAATAACAAAAGGATTTACTTTTTTAATGTTTAACGTTTTGTTCATTAGGATGTTCGAGAAAATACATAAATTTATCAATTATGATTATATTTAGTTATAAATAATTTAAAATTAGAACTATTTAAAAAGTGAATTACTGTCTGTTCTCAAGGGTCAATTTATTCCTGGTTGGTTCATATATATTTCCCGCACGACGGCATGGACCGGAATTTTGATATGCAAGTCTATCAGTGACCATTGTAGGTAGGAGGCTATAGTATATACTATGATCCTCACTTCCTTTTATTGATTGACTATTTTTTAAAATAAAATTAGTGTTTTTTTTCATAATAATATATATAATTGAGAGTAGGCACATGAATCGTTGGAGAATCAGTAGGCGCAGGGTTTGGCTGCTTGTCTGTAGTAGCTTATCTTTCTCAAAACCAGCTCTGTTTCTACACCCTTTACACACCTACTAAAGTAGGTTTCTACGGCGTTACCTAGGACATTAAGAAAAGTAAAATTAATTCTGAACTCTTTTGCTTCATATAATAAAGAACTATTCTTGCAGTATGTATCAATCCACACATTTTTTAAAGGAGATTATATGGTTTAGAGAAGAAAAAAATGTTCAACTTGAACTGTAGTTCGCTCAACTTTCATTGATATTGTCAGACATCCTTTGTCTTATTCTCTCATTCTTTTTTTCTTCTACAAACCATTATAATCTCCTTTTAAAAAAATATGCAATGATACATACCAATATGCAGAGAAAATCATTCTTAGAATTTTATGTTCTTTATTTTTTGTTTTATAAGAAATAGTAGTTTGTTAGTGGGGAAAAAATGGTTGTTAGAAAAATGATATTTAAAGGGCGCCAGGGCCTAGAAAAACCAAAAGAATTTTTACCAGAACCTTTTCTTGAGCCTTACGAATCTACATGACAAATTTCAACACAATCCATTCAATGATTTGGGTTTGATTCACGGAAAAACATGCAAACAGACATTCGAATTTGATATTACAGACCTTTGGAATTTTAAACTAGGAGCACTTTTAGTTTGTAAATAAAGAAACTCCAAAATAGCATGATAACCTTGACAATTAAGAAAATGTTTGGGCGAAGAAAAGTGTAGGTATTATGACGTTTTATTAAACAAACTACAAGCAGATATCAGAGGAAAGAAATAAACTCAAATCCCAGCCTGTTTTTAGCAAGAAGCTAGAAAGGAATTACTTCCAAATAGATCATCAACTTTACTCTTAAGTGAGTCATTCCATGTCAAATTAGCAAAGGCCTTACACAAAGTATGTCAGATTTTCTTCATTTTTATACATGTGTTACCTTTTATTGTTAAAACTTCCCTGTCAAAATTTGAAGTCATTACGATGAGACGTTCCCGAGTTATTGTAGTTTTCGTTAAGGGCCCATTTCTAAATAGGACTGGTTCACATAAGGATCCGAAAACTAATTTAGGTAATATTTGGAGAAGTACTCGTAGAAAAAGACTACAAATTTCCATGTGTGATCATTTTTTGATGTAAAATTAATAAAAATATATTAGAGCATCCATAAACGAAGGCATTACCTTTCAAAATCACTATTTCTGTTTCAGAAATATGTCAGAAAAATGCTTAGAATTTACAACTCTACATACCTACATCATTAGCACAAAACAGAAATAATAACCGATTACAGTCTCCATGATATGAAAACCAGAAACATAAATCTTTACTCTATACTATAAAGAGCTTATCTTCATCAAACCTTTGATGATTAATGAAAGGCAAGTGTCTCCTTAGAAGGATAAAAAGTTAGCAAACGAGTTATCACCCTGTCAATAGTAAATAATTATCTGAAATATGTCGATGTAATTCATTATTTTTAAACCCTTGTTTATAATATTATAAGACATTTATGAAGATATTTGTACACCATTTGATTGTATATTTCATTTACAGTTATGGTGAACATAACTGTGAAGGAGTAAGGTCATTATCGATGACAACTGAAGATGTTCAATATTTATAAAACGTGTTTGAACTTATAAGCATCATATTTTAACACAATTATAAATATTCATATTAGCAGTATGGTATAATTTTACATATTATATCTTCCAATAAAACTAGGGTAGGTTTGTCCGGCTTTACCCGGACATTACCATTAAAATTTAATTCTGAACTCTTCTGGTTCATATAAAAGAAAAAATAAAGACTTATTCTCGCTCATGTTGCATCTTTGCACACCTTTTTTAAAGGTTATGAGAAGAAAAAATATTTAAGTTGAACTGTCGTTTCCTCAACTTTCAACTGTCAAAAATCCTTTGTCTTTTCCCTCTTCCTTTTTATTCTTCTTTAAACCTTAAAATCTCCTTTTTCCTTTAAATTGTGCAAAGATAAATACCAAAATGTAGCAAGAATAATTCAAAGAACTTTATGGACTTTATTTTCTCTTTTGTATGAAGTAGTCGTTTGTTAGTCAAAAAAAAATTATTTCAAGCCCGTTATTGCCTTGAAGGTCAAAAAATGGTTACCAAAACCATTTTTTTAGCTCTAAGAACCTACATGAAAAATTTCAGTAAAACCTATTCATTGGTGATTCCTGGACACACCCACACAAAGACATTTGCATTTAATATATACAGGTTTATCCGTAAGTCTTAGGACGAGTTCAACAGCCAAGAAACTACAAAAGTATTTTTTTTATGAGTGCCAGTTCATTACACATGGGCACCATTTGAGGCAACTAAATCTCTCAGACGCGTCGGAACTGCTTCATAAACTGTACAGATGGTCTCCTCCGACAAGTTGTCCCGTGCAGACACTATGGCAGCCTTCAAGTCGTCGACGCCACCCTTGGAAGTCACACTAACCTCCTTCTCCAGAATGGAAAATACGGATAATTCCATTATGTTGAGATCTAGTGGAGAAGAGGACCACATGTCCTTGCTCCTAAAGTGCTCAAAAGTGGTTTGGCATCACTTTTGCACAGACTTTTCAGTATGTTAAGATGCTCATTCCCGCTTGAACAAGTTATACCCTTCCCAGTTCTGTTCCTGTATCCATGAAAAGTCAGCTTCTTACATATTATGGGCTCCCTAACAAGCTGCACTTTTGAGACGATACAGCTTCATTATCAGGTCTCCGTGACCACCCTACGTATGGTTTTTTGACACACAACAGCCTCGCGACACATCTTTCTTATAAAGCGCTTCTTTTTGCAGTTGATCTTCAACCTTGTTCCCTCGATGAAGGTATCCTCATGGACCTCAGGCGACCACTCTTGGGCCTGTCATTGACACTCCCAGTCTACTTGTACCGCTTGTTCGTGTAGTGAACTGATGACTTAGTCACATTGAGGTCTTCCATAGACTTGGTAATGGCCATACAGCTCTTCCCTTCCAAATAAACCGAAATGATGGTGCACTTTGGGTTTAAAATGTCGTCGTAGAGGCTCAAAAACACGTTTTAGAAAAAAGTTTCATCAACAACAAACAAAGATTGAGGTTGCTTAAATAATATGTAATATATAGAATTTAAAAATATTCACCCGTTTAGGAGCAATATTAAGTTGAAGTTGTTGTCTTTTGATTTATGGGCCAACCTGTAGATTATCAAATTTCGTTTAGGGGGTAACTTCTATTTATCAAATTGACGACGAAGTCATCATTTTTTGTTCAAATTTAGTCGGTTTGAAAGTACTTTTTTCCTCGTGAGATATCTATTACTTTTATGAGTAGGGCTGACATTTTTGTAAGAAAAAACTATGTTTAGCCTTTAGAAAAAGAAAAACGGTTGTTGCGTGTGTCCTTTCTTCTTTTTTGTTTGTGTTAATTATTTAATAGGTCGTCTTGGGGTTCACCAAAGGAAAGGAAGTATTCTCGACTATCTTTGGAGTAAAATGTTTTAAAAATACGCAATAAAAGAAATATTTATGAAAATAACTATATTTAAGATTTTTTTCCGGTACTGATGTTATTTTCTTTGTAGAATGGTATCCTCTTTTTTAGCAGTAGTTCATTTTCTGCACCCAAAAAACATATAACAGACATCTGATTTTTCAAGAATCTTATTTCAGTCGTACCATATGTGTCGCTCCCTCCTTCTTCTCGCGCTCTTCTTTTTATAAGGTACCACAGATTAAACCATTTTTTCCATTCATCCCCCCCCCCAGCAGCAAGGTTCCTGAGATTTATTTTTTGCTCATTAGAAGTCCATTTTTATGGCCTTTTTTAAGAAGGATGAATTTCTATCTTTTTTTCTAAAGTTGCGTTTTTAATACACTTTAGTTAATTCTTAATTTTTCTCCTAATTTGGGGTTCTATAAAATATTTACCGCTGGGGTACCCATGCCACTCTGCCACTGCTATTAAGTCTTAACCAATTATCTACCTATGGTTCATACATTGCTTTAAATAGCATTTTCTTGCTGTTATTTAGAAAAAAATTATAACTTATCTTGATCTAAAAACTCTTACCTACATTTTGATACTAAAGTTAATTATGTTTAAGTTCATTATTTTATGTCCATTTTAAAAAAAGGAGTTATTGTCATTTTTAACATATAAAACAGTGGTTCCCAACCTATGTGTCTCGACCTCAAATGGGGTTGCAAACCAATGCCAAGGGTTAGTTAATTGACTTTGACCCGAATCTGTATATTGAATAAAACACACTCAAAAACATAAGACAGTTATATAAATTCATTGTTTAAAACTAAAGGTAACAGTTTCCTAAGTCACTCAACACAACATCTGAACCAGCATATAAAATGTTTGGTTTCTTTTTTTCTTTTTCTTTTTTTGGTTGCACCACCTTTGTTGAATCTAATATATATAAGAAACACTGAATTGAATTGAAGTCCTTTAAAATATAAAAGAGTCAACTCATGAATGAATGAAAACCAATAAAAGGAAAATGCACTGCATATATGTTTATTACTAAAACCTTGAGGTGACATTTACAACTACATGCGCTTCTCAGTTTGAAAACCAATGCTTCACATAATACACCTATAGCACTATTTTTAGTTTGAGATAAATTCTCTTGATTGTACAAAGACTTATTCTGATTAGATGAGACAAAATTAGCATGATTTATATCATAAGACGTGATATGAGATTGAGAACTTTAATTTATGGTCGATGCATTAATGTGTTGAATGAGTAGTCATATCGTCAAGTAATAGTTGTTATTCGGAGAATAATGCAATTTTGTTCGTACATATTCTTCCTGCAATGATATAGTTAATTATTATCCAATAAAAATGGTTGAAAGCAATGTATGCAATGAGTATTTACAAGGTAATGAGATGAAACAAAGGATAGGTCATAAATCCTTTTTATAAGATTCATTAAAATCACAAAACTGTTCATGCCCTTAATGAAACTGAAGAATAAATACATTTAATTCTAATTCAATATCCAATCTGAGTTTAAATGTTGCAGTCTATAAATTATGAATTGTTGAAATCTATTTTCTTATTCCTTCAACAATTTACATTGATAATCTTCAATTTAAACAATTTAATCAATTGTCCTTTGTTTCACGTCCTTTTCTCATCTAGGTAAAGGGAGTCTCATATGTTTAAGGGCGCCTTCAATCAGGAATTACTCGCTTTGTGGTGCTTTAGGACCAACTTTTATTAAATGAAAAGTGAAATAACAACATGCAATTAATTCAAATCCAGACCCTAACTTGCAACCGACCCTGACATCCTCAAACTTCTCATTCCCACCTTGGCACAATTTACAAATGATTTCCTCGTCGAGGCGATTCCATGGAATTCAACAATACGCCCCATGCCAATTTATTTCTGTCCTCCATAATGTTGGAATCTTTAACCTTGGGATGGTGTAGTTGAATTAGATATTCTTCACATTGAAGTCCATTAAGGTGTTAACAATGCCACGTTTTTTTTCTTTTGCACACCAGAGATCGATAATGGCTTGACCCAAAGCTCTCAAGTTTTGAAAATAGTTCGTCGTGATATTCTTAACTTTATTACGTGACGTCATTAGTGTTGTAACGTCATTTTAAATAAGTTCTGATAAATGAATAATAATCATGACTAGTTTTTTTATCCACTCTCAACCTCGACTGACAAAAGGAAAAGGAAGTATTTGAAAAACATATGGCACCTAGCCGTCTGTATTTATTTTTTATTTTTTGCCAACTCTTAACTATTTTTAGAGAATAGTTATTAATTATTTAATACCTTTTTTGAGTTTGAGCAAGGAAAATAAACTCAATCTTTGTTTATTCCAAAAAGGGAGAGGTGAATACAGGCAAAAAAAAATCATTCACTTCAGATTAAATGGCACTTGTTGCTTGTTTTGAGGCTTTTATGATGAGGATGGGCGGCTTCTACTTCAAACATTGGGGTTTTAAATTTCTTATTTTGAACTGTTTTGAGTGAGAACGTGAACTAAATTGTAAAAGACAATTACGTGAGATTGCAGAGCAATGTAGACGTTTTTCCGTCTTTAGAGAATTTTTTAAAAGACAAAAAATATCAAAACTGAAGCATCAATCATGGGATGGAGAGCATAATCAAAAACCAGGAAGTTCAAATAGGTAGTAATACTTTTTTTAAATTGCCTGTTCTAAAAACATAAGGCAAACCTTTTATGTCATTCAATTTCGAAATTATCATATTTTAAGCTGATTTGAAGTCTATATTCCATCCCAAAAAACAATTCATTTCTTGTCTTGCAATTATAATATATATTTCAGGTTATTGCCATTACTTTAAATGTCATAAGTATGAGTCTAGCAAAAAGATATTATATACTAAAAGTATTATATATTAGCAATCAAATAGGAAGTCTTGCCCATGTTGAGTAAGAACTAAAAAAAAATAAGTCAAAGTATAAGAACACGATATAAATGTATTGTCCTTCTTTTTCTGCCTGAAACCCAATACTGCTTGTCTAATCAAATAAAAGTTTGCATTTATAAACAATAAGGAATATATTATTATCAACAGAATTGTATAAAAGATGTCCTAGAAAGCAGGAACGATCTGAACAGGCTTTTGTATTATCCAAATCGGTTATCATTATAATCTATTTATTGACATATTATCTAAGTATTAAGTAATGACTAGTCTGTGTGCTCATGAAAAACAGAGAGTAATAACGAAGTTTTGCTAGGGAATTATAAGTATAGGTCCTTGTGTGAATCGGAGTAGAATTGAGGATCAACATCAGAGGGATTCCAGCCTATACAGAGTGGGGACCCAAAACTTGCAGTAGCATGAAAATATTAGGAAAAACAGGATTTTCATGGAATCCAGAAAGACAAGTCATAACCAATTTGTGACATCCTTAAGTACTATAAGCAATAACAGCCTCGACACTTCACAGAACAGATTAGCAACCGTTAACGACGAAGGCCGTCTCTATGGCGTACCATGCTGTTTAGATGGCAGCTCGGAGTGTGACAAACATTATTCTCCAAGACATCCCAAACTGCAAAGCCCTGGGTGTTGATGCCAGGGCTGTAGGAGGGCCTCATGGAGGCATCTCATAGCTCAGATTAATCTTGATCCCGCCATCTCTTATATCTATACAGTATTTGTTCTGGAGCTTATCGTGTACTTTTGATATTTTTTTGAAAAAAAAATGACTGACTGTTTATACAGAAAAAAAATGGTCCCTCCAAATAAATGAGGCCGAAAAATAAACGGTCCATAAAGTGTGACCGAATCAAAATCGGTCTACGGTCAGAAATCGTGGTTTAGACTGAAAAATCGGTCCAAGTCGGCGTAGAAAAAATCACTTAAAATTAAACCCAAAAAAAAAATCGGTGCTGTGCCGAGTCTCAACACTACTAAATACGGAGTTGATATAATACAACGTCATCTTAAGTAATCTGTTCTTCTCCCAAACATTTTTCAAATTGTCAGGCTTACCATGATCATTTTTGTTTCATTTTTACATACCGGTTAGACATGTTTTAGAAATCACTGATTATTTGTGTTGGATCGTGGGAGTATGTCGTGTTTATTAGTCTCATTATGTATTATGTTTTATGGATGTATTTATTTATGTCTGTTTATGCTTTTGTTGTTTGTTTATCGGCGTCTCAAATGTATGTAGTACACGTGTAAATTATAGAATAAAGTTAGTTAGTATTAAGTAATACAAGACTACACATAGTGTCAGGAGTAAAACGAAAAAATTTGCGAATTAAGGATACATTGGAATTGTTCCGGTACAGAATATGTTTTCAAATAGTAGTAGTCTACCTCCTCCGAAGCCATTGGATCTCTCTGGCAGTACTAGCGAGAATTTCAAGATGGTTCGCCAGCTATACA
The DNA here is from genome assembly GCF_016086655.4 of Lepeophtheirus salmonis. Taxonomy (NCBI): domain Eukaryota; kingdom Metazoa; phylum Arthropoda; class Copepoda; order Siphonostomatoida; family Caligidae; genus Lepeophtheirus; species Lepeophtheirus salmonis. Next base: position 47,007,171 of record NC_052134.2, read on the forward strand.
TGATTTATGTGGTTGCCGCAGGATTGGACAAGGGGTCCAAAGAAAGAAAAAGTGCTTTCCTCTTAAACCTAGTAGGTGAGGAGGCTCTTCGGATTTATAATGGATTTGTGTGGGCACCCGAGGCAGGAACGGAAGGAGAGGCAGGATATGTCCCAGAGGAGGACAAGAACAACCCGGAGACTATTCTATTAAAATTTCAAAAATTATGCACTCCAAAGACGAATGTAATGTATGAGAGATATAAATTCAATCGATGAATACAGGAGGAGGGAGAAAATTTCGATAATTTTCTAGCCAAGTTTCACCCTTGTGAATACATGTTCTTATGGAGATATGAGGGACGAGTTTATCAAAGATAAAATTGTACTTGGAATAAATAGCGACAAGGTGAGATCAAGGCTCTTAAGGGATGGTGATCTTACAATGGAAAAGGTCGTGCATAAATGCAGAGCGGAAGAATGTTCAAGGAGATGGGCTCTTGAGATTAAAAATGAGTCAAAGGTTCAAGTTCAGGCGATTGGAACCCGAAGATTTAGGAAAGACAAAAGACATCAGGATAAAGGGAAGCACCAGAACTTCAAACCTCAAGGATCAATAAAAAAAATTCCCAGTAGTGTGGAAAAGAGGTACACCCGAGAGACAAATGTCCAGCAAATAGCAGTAAATGCAAGGGAACTGGGCACTGGGGTAAAGTGTGCAGAAATCAGCAAAGGATGGTTCATGAGGTTGTGGAGGAATTACCTGGTTTAACAGACTATTTCATAGGAAGAGTTGAAGATAAACCAATAGCAACCCAGAATAGTAATAGGGCTTGGAGGACTGAAGTGTAAGTGGGAGGTAAACGCCTTTATTTCAATATAGATACCTGGACCGATGTAACAGTGGCAACCAAAAGCGTTTATGAGACTCATTTCAATAAATATATATTAAGAAAGCCTACGAAATTACTGAATGGACCGGATCATAAAAAGTTACCTGTGATTGATGTGTTCATAGGAGAGATTAAGAAAAGAGACAGGAAGATTCGGGAAGAACTATATATTCTTTCTTCTGGTTCTCTATTACTTGGAAAAGAGGCCAGTAGTGCCTTAGGAGTGGTCAAGTATATCCAGCAAGTAACAACGGATCCGATTAATTCTCCGGAATTCAAATCTATGTTTCATGAACTTGGTAGGTTGGAAGGTGAATACAAAATCAAAATTGAATCGAATGTGGAGCCTTACAGTGTCATGACTCCAATGAGGATATCAACTCCACTTCTACCTCTAGTAAAATAAGAATTGGAAAAGCTCGTAAAATAAGATGTTATTGAGGCGTGTGTGGAGCCATCGGACTGGTATTCTCCTATGGTAGTGGTTCTGAAAGGAAAGGACAGAGTTAGAATTTGTGTAGATCTAACCAAATTGAATTTAGCAGTGAAAAGGGAAGGACTTATGCTTCCTACAGTGGATAATAATATTTCTTTAATGGGGGGAGCCAAGTTTTTTTTTCAAAATTGGATGGCAACGCAGGATTTCATCAAGTGTGTTTGGAGGAAGAATCCAGAAAGCTTACTACTTTTATAACGCCGTTCGGGAGGTTCCAGTACAAAAGGATACCCTTTGGAATTAAATCAGGCCCGGAGAAGTTTCAGAGTGAAATCTATAGGATTTTGGGAAGTCAACAAAGAGCAGTTTGTCTTATGGATGACATTGTTGTGTTCGGGAGGAGAAAAGAGGAGCACGATGAACGACTTGTTCAACCCTTAAGGAAGTTGAAAGATCTGGAGTTACTTTAAATAAGGGAAAGTGTCGATTCGCTCAAAGCCAAATAGATTTCTTGGGTCAAATTGTTGGAGCAAATGGTGTGGAAAGCTCAAAACAGAAAGTTGAGGCGATCATGAAGATGAGAACTCCAGAAAGTGTTAGTGAGGTTAGAGGGTTGATGGGAACTGTCAATCAGCTCAGGAAATTCTTGCCAGACTTAGCAACCAGGACACAACCCATACGTGAACTTCTGAAATCTACTAATGGATGGTATTGGGGTCCGGAGCAGGGGAAGGCGTTGGAGGATATAAAGAAGAGTCTCACTAGTAAGCCAGTATTGAAAATATACGACTCGTCGTTAGAAATGAAAGTATCAGCGGACGCTTCTTCTTATGGATTGGGAGGAGTCTTCATGCAAAAGCACGATGATAGATGGGCGCCAGTGGTGTACGCTTCCAAAAGTATCTCAGAAGCCGAGCGAAGATATGCTCAAATCGAAAAAGAAGCTCTAGCGTCAACTTTTGCGCGTGACAGATTTTCGGATTACATTCTTGGTAAAGACATTTTATTAGAAACTGATCATAAACCGTTGATTCCGTTATTGTCGACGAAGGATTTAGATCAACTTCCAGTAAGGATTCAAAGATTGAGGATGAAGCTAATGCGATATTCTTTTACGCCAATACATGTGCTGGGTAAAAATTTGAATACGGCTGATACACTTTCACGATCTCCAATGGATAACAAGGAAGAATAAACTTTTTATGAAGAATTGGAATTATATGCAAATCATATATTAGAGGAATTACCTATCACCAATAGCAAGTTAAAAGAAATTATACATCATCAGCAAGAAGAGGAAGTTTGTAGACAAATTATGATCTATGCATCAGAAGGATGGCCTGATAAACATCTGGTTAAAGGACTTGTTGGACAATATTACGCTTATCGAGCAGAAATGACAGTTGTAGGAGGGTTGTTAATGATGGGAACTAGGGTAGTGATTCCTTCAACAATGAAATTGGATGTGTTAGATAGAATATATGAAGGGCATCAAGGTATTGTCCAATGTAAAGCTTTGGCTCGGAACACGATATGGTGGCCAGGATTAATGAAAAATATTGAAGAACTTATTGAAAATTGCCGGATATGTCAAGCCAACAAGAAAAATCATCCGGAGCCGTTAATGCCAACAAAGCTTCCTCAAAGGCCGTGGTAATATATCGCTACGGATGTTTATGAAGTAAATGGGAAACAGTACATTGTTCTTGTGGACTATTATTCAAGATGGATTGAGGTGGCTAGTTTACAAACGACAACATCAAAGGAAGTCATTGATAGGATGAAACGGGTATTTTCTAGATTGGGAATCCCAGATCTAGTGAGGTCTGATAACGCCAGTTATTATACATCAAGAGAGTTGAAACTATTTACAAATGAATATGGTTTCCGTCATCTTACAAGCAGTCCTGGACATTAATCAGGAAATGGAGAAGCAGAGAGAGCAGTCCAAACTGTTAAAAGACTGTTATCAGGCAGCAAGGGCCTTTATTTAGTTTTATTAAATTATAGAGCTACTCCTCTCTCCAATGAATATTCTCCATCTGAGTTAATGATGGGAAGAAAGTTAACCACAAAAGTTCCTGTAGCTGCATGCCAGTTATCTCCAATATTAATACCTAGCCAGGCTCTTCATCAGTTGGAGGAAAATAAAAAGACGGCACAAAAGATTAATTTTGATCGAAGACACGCAGCAAAACCTATGATTACTCTTCAGAAAGGAGATGAAGTTGTAATACCAGATAGAAGACAGTCTGGGATTGTTATAGGAAATTCAACACCACGTTCCTATTTCATTGAAACGGATACTGGCTCGTATGGAAGAAATCGGGCCCATTTAAATAGGATGCCATCTCCTCACCTAGAAAATTCTAAATCTAAAGAAATTAATCAGGACGCAAAAGATCTAGGTACAGCAGTTCAAAAAGAAATTGTTACTAAGTCGGGAAGGGTGTTTAAGCCCCCAGCGATCTATAATGCTTTTGTTTAAGGTTGAATTCATTCATAGAAAGGGAGATGTGGAATATGTCGTGTTTATTAGTCTCATTATGTATTATGTATGTATTTATTTATGTCTGTTTATGCTTTTGTTGTTTGTTTATCGGCGTCTCAAATGTATGTACACGTGTAAATTATAGAATAAAGTTAGTTAGTATTAAGTAATACAAGACTACACAGATCGGTCCTATGATTGCATTACTAATCAGACTTTCAGAATCTTTTTTTCAAATCGGGCCGGTATTTTTCAGCATTCATAAGTCCTAACGACTAATAAATTATTCTTCAGTCCTATGGTCCTATTTATTTATTATTATGATTATTTTTAGTCTTAGCGAGGATTGAAGAAAATATTAATATATAAATGAATAATAACTGTATAGAATGTATAATTCCTAAGTACTGTAACCTCTAATACCACAGCACCAACTTTAAACTTCAGGTATCACTTCTTTTTAAAAGAGGTTAGGAATAAAACTTCAATAGCTGAATTGATATAGTTTTAAACTAAGTAATTTCAGCTATTGCAGTTACTTTAAAAGATTTATTAGGACCGGTCCTAGGACTAACAAAATTAATAAGAACCAGTGGCATACGCAGAATTGAAATTTTCAGAAAGAAATTTCAAAAATCCACAGCTATTCACAAAAAATTAAAAATTTTGGTAGAAAATTTTAAAATTTTTATAAAGAAAAATCCACAGCTGTTTACACAAAGTCTAATTTTTTTTGAGAAAAAATTTCAAAAAACCATAGTTACTCACAGCAAATAAATGTCCTTGGAAAAAAAACCCACAGCTGTTCACAAATAAACTAATTTTTTTTCAAAGAAAATTTTCAAAATTAAATTTCAAATATTTTTGTGAGAAAAACTTCAAAATCCATAGATATTTACAAAAAATTATTTTTTATAAAAGATTAAATTAAATTCCAAATATTAAATTTTCTAGTAAAAAGCAAAAATTCCTTAATGTGGAGGTGGCTACAGCCCCTCCAGCCCACCCCCTGTGAACCCTCCGGAGCAATGGACTGATAGAACTGCAGTCGATTTATAAGACCGATTCTACAACACTAATTATATTAGAGACCAAAATTTTTTGTATGGAACAAGGTTGCGTGGTTTTCAAATGACTAAATGTAGCGTGACTTAAATTTCAAACAACATATTATTTGGCACTTTATAGAACTTGCGGCTATATACATAATTATAATTCAAAAGTAATTAGCCTATTTTCCTCATTTTATTTTTGTTTTTACATATAAATAATTGTTTTTTCTTCAAAAAAACAACTATAATTAAGATCTTTAGTTACATATTATGTACATTTTTCAATCCATACATTATTCTTATTTGTAGAAAAGAAGTTCATTAATTCAAAGCAACTCAATTAATTAAATCCAAAAAAAATGATTTATTAAAAGAAGTGTTCAAAACACCAGGCTTTTGTTTCACTGTATGAGAGCAGAAAGTAAACTGGATGTACATGTAAGTAATCTGTCTGCATGAAGGCACTCTCAGGGATTTACAATTGTGAAATGTAATATAGGCACTATAAAAAAAAGTGAAGAAAGATATTCGTCAAATTTTGAAGGTTGCTTTTTACATTTTTAGGAACACGGCACAGTGAAGGTAGTAGGTCCGAAGTAGAAACACGAAACGAGAACAAAAAGAATAATTATAACAGTAGTAATAAAACATTGAATTAATTTTTCGGACTACTTTTTGAATCATATTATCAGAGAAGTAAGTTACTCTCCGATGCTTTCTTGCTCTTTTTTATATCATATAAATAATTTCCTTCTCCATGACTTTCCTAGACAGGTATTACTGTCTATCTACATCAAATTATATTCATGCATCTTGATCGAATATTTATTTGAAGTATCGAAAAAGTTACATTGGCGTGCAAACTTCCTTACTCAGCATTCTTTATTTTTTCCCTTTAAAGTTTAATTAAAATTATTTATTAGTAAATCAATTAGAAGTGACTCATTTATTCTTTTATAATACAATACAATGATTAAATTCAAATCTATCACTACTTAAGTTATTTCTCTTATATGTTAGAGAGAATATTATTTAAAGGAAACGCAAAATACACCTTATTAAATCTTCATTATTTATTATTCTCCTCAAATAGTAAACGGAGAAGCATGTCAGAGATTTGGAATAGCATAGCTTCCAGCCTAGTGGTAAGCAAAGCATTGATTAAACAAAATTATTTATATAAATGTTCAAATGCGACAAAAAAAAATTACAATACGATAATAATTAATAAATTACTTAACCATTCTTACAGTGTTATACTTCCTCCTTCCCGGATCCAGTGACGTTTTGTGATGTTCGACGTGGAGAAGGCTGCTCCATTATGGGGCCTTCCTATGGATGTTCCACCGGCCGTGATCAAATGAGTTGTCATGTGTCTCTTTGTAATGCTCCAATGGAAGTGTTTATTCTGTTTGGGGTTATTCTACTTTTGCTGGGAATTGTTTTGCTGACTGGATGCTGCTTCTGCTGTTTTTGTTGTTGTTGTGGTAAATGCTTTGGGGCTCGGGGATCATCCATTTGTCATTTTTGTCGTAAGTGTTTTATTTATATTTTGGAATTATACTTATAAATAAAAATTTTATTAGACCAAAATCCTAAATTATTTTATTGAATCATAGAGTCAGATCTAAAATTAATTTATTAAATTAAAAAATAATACACAAAATAGGTAATTTTTTTCAATAATTCAAATATTAACCTCCCCCCTTCCCCTATAAACCGATAAAGATTGATTTTAGAGCGGAAAACTCCATTCAAATCCAAATAAATAACAAAATATTAAGGATATGAACTACTTAACAATTGAGTGCAACAAATGTTTGTGAGCATTACTTTTGATGTAATTTAACTTATTTATACTATATTCCAGAATATATTTATGACTCAAATCAAAAAATCTGTAGACTTGAAACAGATCTGATAAAAATATTTATGGAATTGACCTTTAGAGAAAATATTTGAGACTCTACTCGATACTCAATACCAAGACTTTGGAACCTACATGAAAAGGAACATAGAATATAATGACTTTGTCCCTACACTAGCTAATATCTAAAAGTAGATAATTAAAAATATCAAATTCAGTAAATTTGTTTTAACTTTGAGCCCTGCTTTCAATTTAATTATATTCATTAATCATTGCTAATATCTAAAATATCTGTATCAAATAACAACTATACATGGTATAATATACTTATATAATTATTTCATGTCATAAAATATGAGAAGGAGTAGACATAATCTCATTATTGATTATACAATTTGTAACTAGCAATGACTAAAAAAATTGATTTTTCCTTGTGATTTTAATTTCAAATCTAATTAATTTAACTTTCCAAGCCGAAAGTAATTCCCTAAGCTCTTTGATATCCAAGTAGAAAGGATTTAATTAGCTCACTTCTCTACATCAGTATCAAATTTCTTCTGCAGTATACCTGATTTTTTTAATGTATATTTTGATTTCCGATAAATATTCAAATCACGTATTTTAAAAATATTGCAAGTACACATATTTTATATATATATAGATAGATAAATAAATATCTTCCCATATTTATAACTCACATAATATATACTAACACTATTTATTTTTTCAAGCAATTCATCGTATATATCCTAGGCCAATATCCATACCCGTACAAAAAACAATTCATCACCACCATGGAATCCTAATGCCGTCTGAAGGATCTGGAAGCAATCCCTCTGTCATAGAGAATGAAACCTCAATAAATATGATTGATAATCAACCCATTACTATATATCCCACTCTAGTACCTTCTGCTCCGCCTCCCCCACCAGACTATGGAACAATGTACCCCAAAAACGATAGGGATTGATAGCTCATACATTTTGAAGAAAAAAATATATAGTAGTTCATGGAGCATTTGTTTCCTATATATGGATCTATTGGTGAATCGTTACAATCTCTCCTTCTTTTTGTGATAATTATTATTGAGGATTTAATTAATTGTATTTTTTTTTAAATAATAATTAATTAATAGTTATATTAATAGAACAATATCTCTCATTATATCTTTATATATAAATAAATATACTTGTCTATATATGGTCTATTTTATTAAATGTTTTCAATAGAGGAACTATTTATTAAATTTTATAGCAGAAAACATTAATTGAGACTCTTTTCCAACTTTAAAAATTACATCAATCATGTGTTGAGGGCTGTTTCAATCTATCTATATATAATGTAATAAATTTGCCTTTCATTGAATTTAGTGGTATATGGAGGGATCAGCAACCTATGGCACGCGGAGGCATATTCACTAGCACGCGCAAATTAGAATATATTCCCGAAGTTTGTCTATGTTTTTTACCATGATGGTTGATACTGGCCTTCCCCTGGAATATGTTTTCAGCTAGATATGAATACGATAGACATACGTTTAGATAGTGTTGTGTCAGTCCGTACATAGGGCTGAAGACTGCAGTTCCGTCTAGTTCAGTCCTAAAACATAAAAATGTTGGTCCTTGATGATGTTTATCAACTTTATTTTTTAATTATTTCTTTTGCAGACAGTCTTAAGAACCAATCCTAAGACTGGATTGGACTAGAGTCAAGAACAATCCATTACAGACTGACACACTAAGTATAGATAGTTATAAAAAACTATTTTAGATAGAATAACTCAAAGGAAGTGGCTTCTTTTGAAATGGTACCCCTTCAAAGTACTCAAAAAGTATATTTTGTTTTGTAGTATTAGATTGACAAGGGTTGATCCATTATATTTTAAAACATTTGAATGGCATAATTAGTGTCAAAGTGATTGTTCGTATAGTTGTAGTTTATTGATTAATTGTCTAGTTACGCAATCATAAAGATAAAATATCAATATCATGTATCATGTAATATTTTATAATATCATGTTAATTTTAGTTCACTTCAACTTTTATGAATATAAGTATATATACTTTATCGATTTTAATATTATACGCTGGATACTAAATGTTGTAGTAGGCGTACTCTCAATCAGAAGCTTTATATATATGTAATTTTAATTTACGAAAGTATCAACAATATTCTATAAATCAATTATTAATTTTGACTCTTAATATAATGTAATGCAATAAAATAACATCCTTGAACAAGTTTAATGGTGCTATCAACTTATGTTTTTTTGTTCATCAATGATGAATCATCATGGCTTCTATAGAAAAAGAGAAAAAGAGAATTTTCTTCTTTCCTTTTTTCTCTCCTTCCATATTCTCATGTCTCTTCTGGCCGTTAGATGGAGACACTGATGGATCAAAACCAGTTAATACGTTTTTTTGCTTGTAATCCATTAATTTGTACAAGCATGGACCTCACTTTTAAATTATATAATGTAGAACATTACATAAATAATTTGATTTTACCAGTTTATTCGTAAATTTGAAAAAACTAAGTATTAACACGTTGAAACTTAAATCTGTTGTTAGAGGTAAAAAGTAGTGTTGTATGGAATATATTGGAAAAAATGTTAGTGTATAAGCATACTTACCTGGCTAGGAGGTGAACCGTGATCAATAAGGCGGTTCCTCAGGGGTGAGGGCTTTCCATTGCACTTAGGTGGGCTTGACCTCCTCCATTATCCCAAATGTGGATAACTGGATAGCATCATTTCTGATAGTGGGGATCTGCGTGCGCGCTAATCCCCTTAAAATGCAATTATCATACTTCTGGATATTCATTAAACTACTTGACGTGAACATATTTACGCAGAATGAATAATTTCGAGTTCATAATAATTATCTAATCCGTGCATACAAACGTGACATTATAGAAACTGGATATATAAATAGTTAAAAAATGCAGATGTGTCAAATATAAGTGACAATAAAATACATCATGTTCATATATTTTTTTCTTGTATATAAACAAGATGTGTATCGTACACGAATCAAAGTAAAATCAGAGTAGGGAAATTATAGTTAATTAAGGAAGTTCTTATAAAGAATACTATTCCTTAATAAGAATAGCAGCTGCCTGTAAGTGATTAAGGGAGTGCTGAAAATGTATTAATTGTATTTTAAATGAAACCCACTTATTTTTTTAATAACATTAATGTATGAAGACTATTATATAATATAAATACTGTATAAACAAGGTGGAGATTATAAATACGGAAAACTTCAGGATAATATTCATATATTACAATACATTTCCCAAAATTAATTCACAAATCTTTTGCTCATAGATGAAGTGAAGCCAATCACTCAAACTAAACACCTCCAGCTTCAGCACAATCTCCACCTTGGCACAGGCCTTGACGTGGAACTCCTTGTCTAGTACCTCGAGAATGTAAATCTACAAGGATTCAATAGTGTTATGAGCACATTTATTGGACTCTCTCTCTCCAAGACGCCCCACATAGTGTAGTCCAAGGGGTTCCGATCCGGCGAGCTCCTTTATCTTTTGCTTAATTAAGTCTGAAGTACGTTTATTTTCTCTCAAAACAATCATGAGTCTTCCTTGCAGGTGGTCCGGACTCATCAAACTCCTTGAATGATTTGGATCGCAAACAATTGATTTGAGCAGACTCGATATGTCAAGCCCAGGTCTAAGGCACACAACAATAGCCTAACTGCATTCATAATCGTGAAGGATTTTGTATTTTATTTTATATATTTTGGTCAGTTGAATCTGATGAAGACACTTTTATTTACATAGATCTGAGGATTGCCCAGATATTGAGGTCAACATAAACTTGTTCTGGATTTTAAATTCCTACCCTGTATGTGTATTTTACAATGCATTTTAAACTAAATTTACGACCCTGATAAAGGAATAATTCTTCTATAGAACAGCTGTCCCTAGCCTTTTTAAACCATTACTCAATTTGATTCCAATGGAACCATTCCTTCTAATCCCTCACCCCATTAGTGATCCTAAACTGTTATAATTTTTGTAAAACATAACTTTTGATCTGGACCGATCCCATAGGATAATTCGGTCTAGATTGGTCCTACTAAATATTTTTCTCATTTGAAAATCGGTAGGTGTCAGGAATCATCACCAGAATGCATTTGCAAGTGGGGGGGGGGATTATATAATGTCGGTGTCATTAGGGGGCTTACACATAATTTTATTTGGTGGAAGGGGCAGAGCCGTGACTATAATTTTTGGAGGCGTTTGGCTCTTTTGACAAATTTTATTAATGCCAAATTTGACATATAACTTTTTTTTTTTAATTTGTAGTTAAAATTTTTGGAAAAGAGGAGGGCAAGATGAACAAGTTTTCTCACCCGAATATCGATGCCCTGAAGTGCGTGATCACGTAGAAGTGGAACTCGAACTTCATCAAGAACAGCAGTGCTTGAGTTATTCCCCGTATTGAAGCGATCATTCAGAATGGAGGGAGAAATATTGAATAAAAAGTGTGGAAAATTGTGGAATTACAAACTTTTGCTTCAAAAGTTTGCCATAAAAATGGCACAAAATAAAAATATAGAGACGTGAAAACGGCTTTTAAAATTTTTGAGTCCTACCTCTGTTGAACAAATTACAAAATCTGTCTTTGCTTCCTATATATGCCGAACTGAAAATATAAATACCTTTCTTGTTTCAATGTATTTCTGTTTTCATGGTCTTAACTAATAATGTGCCGCGAGCTGAATTTTGCTGCATTAGTATTTTCGAGTTTCTAAAAAGACACACGAGGAATTACAATCTTTACTCGTTATTCGCTTGAATACTCAGCCTAACACTTGCTAAAAAAAACTCGTCAAACAAAAAAAATCATATTTTTAAAAGAATTATTGAAACTTGTAATTTAAAAATTGTTTTTGTTATTTATTTTCTAAGCTTAAAAAATAGTTAAAATGATTTGAATGGTATTCATAAGCCTAACTCAACAGTTTATATAGTCTACACATCAACATTTACTTTAGTTTAGTTACAACTTACAACTGATATATTTTTAGTGGCACTGATGCTGATTGCAATGAATACATATGATAATATGTAGAAAAATAAAAGTATTTAGATGGCTAATCATTATTTTTTACATATTCATCCTTAAAGTGGGAAAATTGAAGTCAAAAAATTTAAATGTACATAGTACTTTGTACATTTGTATATGAATTTATTTAAAAATAAAAAATTGTGACTATATTATTAATCATTTTCCTATTAAGTATTAATATCTACTATTTCAAAGAGGATACATTTTCACAAATTAAAAAATAATCTATATAAATAAACCTAAAAAAATAATAAATGTACAATTCAAAAGTGTATTTAACTTTAAAATGGAAAAAAATGTTTATTTATAGAATTTCACAATCTTCAAGTTCAAGTACTGATTTGAAAAGATAAAAAGGACCGTTAGAATTACCATTAAAATTCTTAATGCCCAATTTCTCAACACAAGAAATTAATTGTTCCCCTTAAGAAAAATTATTTATCGAATACAATACATATTAAAATTTTAACCAATAAATCAACTTTGAAGAAGTAACCACTATTTAAAAAAAAAAGATAATGATAGTTTCGAAGATAATAATCTAGTACCAAAATGCTGCAAGTGCTAGAGGAATGGAGATTATGTTTAAACTTGAATCTCAAATATGCCAAACGAATTATATCATAATTATAGTCTTAATAAATAACTATTAACTATAGCTTAGTTATTTTAGTAATAGATTATGTGAGGTGATATGATGAATGTATGGGAGTCTTCCGAGAAAGGTCGGCTTTGACACTTTAGCAACTTGTTCTGCATGTACCCCTCCTTAACCAAGACACATGAGTTTAAGCTAGCTTACTTGGGAGCTGTGGTGTTCTACGAACACCAACAGACGGACGTAACGGACCGGAGTAAAGCCAATAAGAATACCTTTTTATTGGGGGTACAATCATACACTAAATATATATTCTATAAGAGATTACACTTAAAAAGGATGTACATAGACATAACTATTAAAATATATCAACACGTAAAACAAAAGGTACATTACTATCTATTTAAAACAAATCCCTACGTCATGAGCTAAAAGTATATCAAAGACAAAACATAACAGGAGCAGAGTGCGTAATAAGTAGCATTTATCATGATGATCAGTTATTATTAATAACTGATCATCATGATATATGCTGCCACTTATGTGAAGTTCCGATTTAATTTAATTAACTACCGGTCTCCTTATTTTTGACAATAATTGTAATAATATAATTAACTAATTTTTTTTTAGACTAGAATTTGATATAATATAAGATATTGATAAACAAAAAATACGTGTTACCCTCTTCAGTATAAATAAATAAATGAATTTATATGAAAAGCGACATCTAGCAAAAAAATATGAAAAAAACTGACAATACTATTTTCTCAGGCTAACAACCACGTTTCGCTACTTGGTTTAAACCTTTAATTCAGCCAAGTTTGTCGTTTATCTATTGGTCTGAGGGGGAAAAAAGTCAATATGTTTCTACATAGAGTTTCCTCTGGAAAAGCATAAATATTAAATTTCACAAGAGAAAAAGAAGTCAGTCTAGGAGCCCCAAGTTTTGACGAGTTCTGAGGTTTTGATGGGTTCCGAGTTTTTGATAAGTTTCGAGTAACATTCGGTTTTTTATGACTACTGTTCCAGTTTTTGTGTTGTTTTTATTTACTTCCTAAAACTCGAGTAGCAATTTACGAGCTTTGCTCGTGGCACATCACTAGTCTTAACATTCAAAAATTGCACGTCGATTGTCATTTAAACTAACATTATAAATTATTTTATTTATACTATAATATTTTTTTTACGTTCGTATTATTTTGCCCCTGTCTAAATCATAAATTTTTTCTTGTTAGGATTTCTTCTTTCATTAGAGTGAATTATATTACCAGTGATGTAAATCCAATGAATTTTTTACCTGGTCATACTTTTTTGGAATTGGAAATCTCAAGAATGAATTTTCTTTTCCTTAGCAGTTGTAATTAGTGGTGGGAATTATGATTCCTTTTAGTGAATTGAATCAGTTTTAAGATGCCCCCCTTCCCCTTGCTCCAATAAAAATATACATTTTAAAAATATTGTGGATAAAGGTATTCATTCGCATCGAACTGTATACCATCCAAATTAGTATTAATGAATACACACTGGCTGACTTTAGTTGGACTCAGACAATTTCTTCGTTCAGAAATTATTTTTCCTCTCAAGCTGAAGACATGCTCCGATGGGACAAATCAGGGGTACCCACAGGAATATCCAAAAACTTAAATTTTTTGAAAAAGAAATCAAAAAACCACAGCTTTTTACAAAAATATTTTCAAAAGTCCAGAGTTGTTTACAAAAAATTTCAAAAGTCCAAAGGCATCAACAAAAAATTATGAAACCCACACCTGTTTACAAAAATGTATATTTTTTCTTAAAAAATTTCAAATATTAAATTTTTTTCTTAAAATTTTTTAAAATATATATAGCCCTAAACCAAAAATCAAAAATTACATTTCAAAAATCCACAGCTAGTCACAAAACAATTTCAAAAATTAAATTTGAAATAATAAATTTTTTGAATTTTTTTTCATAAAATCATCTTTTCATACAAAAATAATTTTTTTGGAAAAAATTTCAAATATTAACTTTTGCTGTGCTGCCTAATTTTCCCGAATGACATATTTTTTATTTATTAAAAAGCAGAAATTCCTTAAATTTTTTTTAAGGGGGCGGGGGAGGCTACAGCCCCTCCAGCCACCCCCTTTGGACACCCCTGATCCACATCCAAGCTAGTTCCAAAATTGCCTATTGAAAAGGATGATCCAGGGATCGCTCTAGAGAAGGAGTATGCACTACTTAGCCAAATTAAGTTTGATAGGAAAATAAAGAATTTATCAGATAAATGTAAGGTTGCAAAACCAATTAATAAGCTTTGATCATTAAATTCATAAATTTCGATGGAGTTTCTATTTATAAATAAATAAATATCCCAAGTAAAGTTGTAAAGTCTAATTTTTTCCTATAATTTCGTCTATAAGTTTCATTATAAATCATACATATTAATATAATATCAGTTAATAGCTATGTTTTCGCATTGATTTTAAGAATGGTGAGCTTCTTTGTTGATTATAGAAATTATCACAAGTTGATGATTGAATCACACTCATATTTAATTAATCCCTTGTGTTCTAAATTTGAAACAGCTTTTATAACATTAGTATAAAATCATATAGTGTAATACTAAAATTAATACAATACCACATTAATTGCCATCGTCATGGATAGATAATCATAATTTGGATGCAGTCTCCAGCATGATCAAATGGTCTTTGAAAGTTAAACACTTAATCCGTCTCTACTAAATTTTATAAGCCATTATAAATTATGAGAATAATTGAAAAACGACCTAAATAGGAGAAAATAAGTATTTGATGCCTTGCCTATTTTGTCACTGACAAGGAAAAGAGCTCTCTTTTTTAATTGCAGATTTATTTTAACTGTGAGGGACATTTGATTATATCAACAAAAATGTTTGAAGGAAGAAAAATGTTGGCCATGTGAACTGATGGGCCCAAGGCAGGTTAGATTCTTTCACAGCCGCTTCTCTGAGCATCAATGATCCCTTGTAATATCCCATAAAACACTCAGGTTCGCTAGATAACTCGATGCAAAAGTTCGCATTTCAGTTCAACATTCAATATATCCA
This sequence comes from Lepeophtheirus salmonis, assembly GCF_016086655.4. Classification (NCBI taxonomy): domain Eukaryota; kingdom Metazoa; phylum Arthropoda; class Copepoda; order Siphonostomatoida; family Caligidae; genus Lepeophtheirus; species Lepeophtheirus salmonis. The sequence goes on from NC_052134.2 coordinate 47,022,648, forward strand.
AAAACTTCCCGATCGTATGAATAATAAACATAACATCTTTAACTTGTCCTCTAATTAAACCATTATTAACATAGCGTTCATTTTTAGTTATAAATGACTATGAGTAAGGATAACCTACATATCTGTGGGCCGGGATGTATTTTTAGATATTAGATGGTATTCATGATACTCAAGGAAACGGCTATGGTGGAATTTTTTCATTCAATAGTTTGAGTAGATTCAATTGAACTGCTACCTGTATGTACGAAATACGAATAATCTCATCTATAAAGTTATTTTGAAGATTCGTTCTATTGTGATTCATTTCTCTGGTGAATCAGTCAATTTGTTAAAACAGTTCAGTTGGTGACTTTGGAGTAGGTGGTGTGCGGGAATTAGAGTGCACTCAAAGTATCAAGCTACCGTGTGATATTTTAATATATTCATATTTCATAATAGCTTAACAAAAAGTCAAAGTGGATAGAAATACTTCAATGAGGTTGACTGATAAATTATGTATATCGGAAACTTACGGTATCAACGAACGAATCAGTAATCATTTATGCTGCATGCAACTGAGTCGGTGCAGTACGTTCACTAAAAGAGTTGTTCAAAAGAACAAATTGTTAGCGAACGACACAGCACTAGTCGTCAATAAGATTTAATAACTGGGTAGTGAGCATCCTTTCGTGTATAGATTCAATTACATTCAAAACCTGTATGAATATTCGCGTGTGCTCATAAAAGACCTTGAGTATTTCTTGCTGAGTTATAATTGTAAGTCATTAATGGACCCAAAGTAGATCGACATCGGAGTAATTCTTGTCAATGTCCTGGTTTATTTCCTTCTCTTCCCTTGGAATATCTGATCTCCTCTAAAACATCCCTCATATTGTCATGGTTGCCATGTTGATTTTCAGTTTCTTTTATTTTAATATGGTCACAGGATTTTCATCACTATGATTGTATTATGTCCCATGGGAATATTAAAAAGAACCCGAATATTGACGGGGTAACATTGAAAATTTGAAAAAATGTTTTTGTAAGAGATCAACTTAGCTGGCATGACGTTTTAATAGATAAGCTGTGAGCATCCCTGAGAGTGCTGGAAAATAAGTAAACTTAAATCCTACTACGTATAATATTATAAAGGAAGAACTGAGGCAAGAATATATCGCTAATTCAAATCTGTGTCCAATGAGGAATTACACATATGATAATAGTAACTGGAAAGATTGCACAAAAATGTATGTATTGGGGGAAATGATTCCGGCGTCACTTGCTCTTACAGAAAAAAAAAAAGAAAATAAGAGAAACTCCTTTTTTCTCTTCTTCTCTTCCATATAATCATGTGTCTTCCGACCGTTAGATAGAGACACTGATGGATCAAATCTGGTAAATACGTTTACTTGCCTATAATCTGTCTATCTGTACAGGTATGGATCTGACTTTTAAATTATATAATGCAGAACTTTACATAAATTATTTCATTTTACGAGTTTATTTATGAATACCATAAAAAGTAGTATTAACACGTTGAAACTTAAATCTGTTGTTAGAAGTAAAAAGTAGTGTTGTATGGAATATATTGGAAAAAATGTTGGTGGATAAGCATACTTACCTGGCTAGGAGGTAAACCGTGATCAATAAGGCGGTTCCTCAGGGGTGAGGGCTTTCCATTGCACTTAGGTGGGCTTGACCTCCTCCATTATCCCAAATGTGGATAACTGGATAGCATCATTTCTGATAGTGGGGATCTGCGTGCGCGCTAATCCCCTTAAAATATATTAATCATCTATTAGAACGTTCATTGTAGAACTTGCCGTGAGCTACATGAGGCAGATTGAGTTATATCGAGCTGTTATGATACACTAACGTAAGCACTTTTATCCCCCAAAATATCTCATTAGTCTTTTTGTTTTTTAATTTATAATCTACAGATTTCCAAGCGTATTGCCTTTCTCTCCCCGATACTATTTTCAATAGTAGTATACTTCGGCACAATAATGAAGAGGCATCAATATCCCTCCAACTTTTTATTATTATAATCTTTTTAGAGCGAGGGGGGTCAATAACTAACAGTATAATCGGGATTAAGGCACTGATAATATATAATCATGTTGAAAAATAATATTGTTGTTTTTATTCATGTATCGTACACGAGTGTAGGACAATCAGATTTTTAATATAATTAATAATCAGGCTCTAGAAATTACTGTTCATTGATGAGAACACTCTTATTAATATTATTTGCCTCTTAATCAATAATGAGTTTTGGAGTGGAGAAATTGTGTTATAGGGAGTAAAGCCTTATATAATTTAAATAACAGTGGTGCATAGAGAAGAATTATACATAATAATATTATTGTATTATATAATTTTATTATGTATTTTTAATCAAATTTACAACACAGATGCGTAAATGAAGAATTGTGTTACCCCTTTCTTTACAGCAGCTATTCTTAGCCTTTTTACCAATATTACTTGAGTTGCATAAATCATGTGTTTATATCACCCTGTATGACTTCGAAGATTATTTTAAGACACCTTTGAATAGAACAAGATCTATACAGGAGGAAAGTTTATCTTAAGAAGGATAAAGTGTGTGTATATTTTTGTCGAAAAAACCAAAGGAGTCAATTATCGAGTTAAGAGCTTTAGTTGATATAGGAAGGAAAATCCCCGTACGTACTTTTGAATCCCTTCTTAATTTAAGCTTGACATTAAAATCCCCTGTAATTATAATAAGTCTGCTTGAAATATTGGACTAGAGTTTGGAACTAAAATATTCAGGATCATCATCAATATTCGAGCCTATATTTCTAAACTGTCATTACGAGTGTCCAAAAATTAGCATATTGCATTTATATGTTTTCCGTCTTAGTACTCTAATTCTATACTTAGGGACATTTTATTTTTGACAAATATAATGAGTAATGACTCTTCCATCGAATGTACAAAGTCACTATTAAACAATTACAAGGATGAATAATAATACCGTAAAACAATTTTTTCCCCCGATATACATCGTATGTAGCAATACAATTATATCAGTGTTAAATAGGAATTTCAATCGTCCGGATACAATAATTTTTGTTTGAGATTTCTTAAAGAGTTTACATTTAATGAGAAGATTGAAACCAAGGTAACTTGAACTACATCAAAACTATGTTTTTTTCTTATTATTATTTTTTTGAGGTTAAATCACTTCATTTTGGCATTTGGTGTGTTTCTTAAAAAAGTTATTTTCGGATTAGTTCTTAATCTTGTCGATAAAACATTTATCATCGATATATCTAAAGGAGATTTTCCTATTTGTAAAGGGCTAAAAAGGTTTTTATTTACTTTTATTGTACTATCACCATTCGTGGTTTCATTTTTAGTTTGTTCTACTCAATACCTTGCTCTAAAGTGTCAGGAGGATTGGATTTGAACATTTTTGCCTTGAACGTGTCCCCCTTGTAACGCTTTTGCTTTGTGACATCTTCGCCTTCTCCCGTTTTTTCCTCGCGAGGTTTTTACCTTGAGATTTTTTGCCTATGATAATAATAAAGAAAATCCTACTTCTTTTTAGTTATATAAGTTTGTTAATGGATTTGATCCCTTGAGTTCCAGCTTTCAGAAATTTGTAACAAAAAGGTAAACAGGCTAGACAATCCATGCCATGAAAATATATTATAATCTTTATTTATATCGAGGATTCTACGAGACTTATAGATAAAGATGGGGACTTCGTCCATGAAAGTCAACATAGATTTGTGAACATGATAAATAATATATTTACATTAATTTATCACAATCATAGATTGTGCTATGTTCACCTCGACTCTTCACTTGAGCTTCCTTCCCTGAGCCTCGGAACTAAATTATCTTGCAATCTTTTGTTTTTATATCTTATGCGCATTTTGGGATTCTATGTGTGAACCAACTCGTTTCTTTATCACAATTAACCATCTTCCTATTAATGTGTTGATCTTGAATTCTAACGAATGGAAGAAAAACATAGTTTCAAGACCCTTCCTAAATAAAGCATCCTTTTTAATGGTTGATAAAGACAAGAGCCCGATTGATCTACAGAGAAATCGAGCTTTGAGGATTGAGTAAGACAAGGATATCTTCACAGTTTGAGGTTTAAAGTTGGAATATCATTTACTAATATTAGTAACTATAATTATTATTTCACAGTCATTTTTAAACCTATAAAAACTCAAAAAGTCCATTTCTAGAATGGGATATTGATCATCGGGGACAATTTAATTTCAATCGAATAACCTTCTTAAAGAGCGAATCGAAATAGATGATAATAATTTTCGTTTTAGTAAGTATCTATTATAAAAATAGAATACAGTCAAGATTTTATTTAATAATCTTAAAGTGTGGACTAGGGTTTCTCATTTTTGGATGATCTGTTAATTTGGTTTTCTGTTGTATATTAATGAAAAATAATATGTTTCAGTCTTCAAAGGTTGTATGTGTGACCACTCTAGCCATTTGAAAATGACATTTTTAGATTGGATTGATATATTTGTATTGTTTTATCTACTGTTAAATCAATTGATAGAAAATCGACACTCTCAAATAACCTTAAATTGCAAACAAGGGTCATGCTCATATTTTGAGTGAAATGATCAAATATAAAGGTACATACTCACGGCACAAAGGTACACCACCCAACACTAAATTAATATAAATTGATTCAATAATATCTTAACAACTAAGTTTAAGTATTCATTGATTGATTCCAGGATTTATAGTTAATATAAGGATTAAAATATTGGTGATACAATATATAAACTGTTTTGTAATATATTATATTGTTGGCTCGTGGGAGTTATGAGGAACTTAATATTATTATTATTTTTTTGTCTATGTCTGAGCCAGATTAAAATTTAAATATTACTATTAGCTATTTTCAAAAAGATTGTCTTTACTATATAAATTGTAAAGAGGTGAGGGGCCATACCTCCCTATGGCGTCACGGTGGCCTGGAAACTGTAGTACAAATTACTTCATGAGTCATATAATATATATATAATGTATCATCGACCCAATAAATACATAGGTATAAGTCGGAAAAAAACCCAGAAAGAAAATGATATAAAATTTTATATTAACACACTTTTCTAAAGCTATTTTCCTAATGCACATGTCAAGTTTAAAGATTGTAGTATATAATCAATTTTTATTTAATCAGATTTGTTTCAATATATTACTAACATACCAGTGTTTGAACTAAAACTCTATGCAGTCCTGCTAAAATATCAAACAACCCTGTTAATTTTTCAAATGAAACGATAATTTTAGGTGTAATAGAGGATATTTTTTAATCATAATTATGAATTACTTTGACTCGGAAAAGTAATATATATAATTATGTTCACTCAAGACTAATCCTTCCATCCCGAATGAAAGAGTTGTAAATGTTTTTGTTTTTTTTCAAGTATTAATAGCTATAACAATTCAAAATAAAATTAGTTAAGATTTACTTTAGTATAATAAAAATGAATAAAACCTTAACAGAAAGTATATTTGTTTATCATATAAATAAAGACTTATATTTCAGCCATTGTACCCAGCATTAGTCATTAATCATTACCATGCACAATCTAAAATAACTTAGAGAGAGAGATGATATCAATACTTATACCAAAATGAAAAAGTTAATTATACACTGGATTTAATATTAAAGTTGGTATGGAATAATGTGATACGAAAAACCGTGTCCTCACCTAAGAAGTCTAATAATTTAAAGATGCTCAAGAATATAATTTAGTAAAACCTACAAAAATAGATTTTTATACCTAAAAAAACTATTAGTTTTTAAAAATCATAAATTTGTGAGCGTTTTATTAAATTTATATAGTCCATTAATTCAAATTGATGTACTAAAATAACAAATACAGAAGGGAAATATAATTATTTCACCAATGATACATATACATAACTATGATTAAATGAAGAAAAATGATTTCAAACAATTATAGAAATAAATACGTCAATCATTAATACATTTTTCGGTGATATATCTACAATCTATCGACAAAAATCAAAAACTAAAGACCCAATGAGAGATTTTATAGTGAAATAATAATAAATATAATCCTTGTTATTTCTCTACAGATGCCTCATTTCGTCTTTAGTTTAGTCTGAAGACATACTCTCTATTTGAGGTAACTTTGTGAGATATCTGGAAAGATCGAGATGCTAGATTGTATTGTCCGATATAAGTGAATATATTCTAGCCCATCAGAGATATCTACGGTTCCAGCCAAATGCGGAGAAGATTCTCTTGATGCCTTTGGAAGGTTGGCCGACTAATTACACGATTTTCCAATATATGTCATATTAATCAACATTCAAAATAACCCTAGTTTGTTCAGTCTTGATCTAATAAACTTCACACTACACAAACAGTTATTTTATTCTTTGATTTTTCATTTTTTGAATATCCCTCCAAAGAGAAGAGGAGTTTTTAATTATATATTTATGCTTTATTAATTATTATTATAATAATAAATGTATAATTTAAGATACAATGGTCAATTATTGACAGAGGTGGGAACTTGGACTCAAACTATCTACTCGAGTCCATATTTTGAAGGCGATATCACAATCAAAGACTCCAAACTTGACTTGGTATTCATAGTTAATTAACTCCTCCGACTCGACTTAGACTCCGAAGCAAGTATATTGTGGACTCAAGAAAAGCCTCAACACTATGGACCCTATATTATAGTTATGGACTTGAAATGAGCTTGAATGACATCTGAGGACTTAATGAAAATATTCAAGGACTTGGACATTACTTGGACTTGCAGCGTAAGGACTTTTTCCCCTACTCTGATTAATGTTGTATTGTAAGCTGGTGAAGTGGAACTGACTCTCCGAAATCTTTGGAGGTTATGCTGAAAGATATATGTAGAAAGGATAAGACACCTTAGCATTCAAGTGTGGACTCATTACATTTTTGAATAATTATTTATAAGACGACCTATCGAAAAACAAATCCTGCTGTTCTACATGCCATGGCTATTAAAAAGAAGCAAACGAAAAACATTATAGTTCCATCAATTTTTGTACCTGAAACACACCTTGCGAAAGGTGAAATACGAATTATCCATCTTCTGAAGCAAGACGCAGTAAATAATTATTAAATAAACAAATAGACTCATTTCACTCACTCCAATCGACTCAACAATTTGTCAAATCTCCAATTAAGGTTGTTTTTAGAGCAATAGCTTACTTTTTATTCTAATGAAACCCGTAAGAAGCTTCCAGTGCCAAAGTTTGTGGATATTGTGAGGTCAAATAAAGTTAGGATTGTTGATGCCCTTCATAACGTCTTAGCTTATATGGAAGTAATTCTTGGGGAGGAAGACTATAATGTGGAACCAAAAGAGGTGATTACGAAAATTTAAGAATTTATTTCTTCTTATGTCTTGTATACCAATAAATTAAAATTTGGCAATTTTGCTCTCTTCACGATCAATGAGGATAGAAGAAGACTAGTATATACAATGTACCTATTTCATAAGTGCAATGTGACTAGTAATAACACGTAGTAAAATTATAATATAATTTCTTAATTAAGTGAATGAATAGCATAGAAACGTCTAATTTCATAGTTAAAAGCTATGGTCCCCATGTTAATGTCCAAGAAAATAGGAAACGCAAGAAACATAGTGATCCTTAGTACCCAAAAATTATTGTATTTAATATTATAATTTGCTACACGAAATTGTAGCAAGTAAATGAACATTTCATATCTGTATTCAGAGTGAAAAATTATCTTTATTCACCTAAATTTTTTTCTGTGAGGGCATTTATAAAAATTATTAGCATATTTTTAAAACAGGAGTCTTGAATGTATTATTATTGGTTTATAATGTCCATAAATTATTTTCTACATTATAGATGTTGTTTTATTGAACATCTAAGAACATAATCTTCATGTATATCTTTGTTCCTTGGCTTGTCTCCAAATCATGCCAAATATTCAAAATTTATTTATTGAAGGTTTCCCCACAGCAAAAAACGAGGTGTGATTTCAATCTCCGTGCTTTATTCCCTGGTTTAGCAAAGGAGAAAACCTGAATCATCATCTTGTTTGACATTTTGTTTCAAATTTCTCAAAGCTAGAATACAACGGTGACGAGTCCAGTAATAAGCATATATAACTAAGATACTAGAATAAATATGGATTTGGTCATCTTTCGATATATCTATAGTTGAGGGGTGCATCAAATTATTATCATTATTAAAATCCTGGTCTTTTTCTTCCATTGGCAGCATATCGTCGTTTCTAATTTGAAGCACTGACTCATTATGATTTCCCTACTTCTGGATTAGTACGGATTTATACTCCACTATTTGGAGTTTCTAGCTGGCACAATTATGTTTAGTGTGACCAAATTGAAAACATCGCTGACATTATTGTGGGACACACCTTAATCTTGCATTTATTCGATTATAGCCTTCAAAAAATTATATGAAAATAATGTTTTGAGGATTAGTGGAAAAGGGGAGCTTGATGATCTAATAACAATTAGACATTTCCTCCTCCAGAAAAAAAACCAGACCAGTTGGCAATTAACAAATTATGTTCTAACTATGTCATTATTATTCAAATAAATAATAAATATAATTATAATAAATAATAATCTAATAATGTGATAAATATATAGAATCTGCTAAAGTTTTTTTTTTTTGTGGTTTTGCACTATAGTCAAAGAAGAAGAAAAACATAAATTTCCTTTTCCTCTCCTTCCATATTATAATGTTGCTTCTTGCCGTTAGATAGAGACACTGAGGGATTAAATCCGGTTAATATGTTTATTTGCCTAGAATCATTTTTGCTTTTACACGTATGGACCTGTTTTTTAAATTATATAATGTAGAAATAAAATAAATTATTTCATTTGTCGAGTTTTTTCGTGAATTTGATATAACGAAGTATTAACACGTTGAAACTTAAATCTGTTGTTAGAGGTAAAAAGTAGTGTTGTATGGAATATATTGGAAAAAATGTTGGTGGATAAGCATACTTACCTGGCTAGGAGGTGAACCGTGATCAATAAGGCGGTTCCTCAGGGGTGAGGGCTTTCCATTGCACTTAGGTGGGCTTGACCTCCTCCATTATCCCAAATGTGGATAACTGGATAGCATCATTTCTGATAGTGGGGATCTGCGTGCGCGCTAATCCCCTAAAAATGTATTAATCATCATAGGGGTTTTATCAAGATTTAGTTGATGACAATGTCGTATTTATTTGAAGTGCTGCATTTCTTATGTTTTCAATAGATGTAAATTATACTTTTCGACAAATTAATGAAGAGGCATAATGAAGTGTTATTCTTTTTAGGGGTGTTCGATAACCAATAACATAATCGGGATTACACAACTGAATATGCATCTCTGATAATTATGGTAGACAAAATATTTATTAATGGTGAAAAATGGAATATTTATTTTCATTCTTGTATTTTACACGAATCAATTAATTATTAAATAATCATGCTCTAAAGATTAATGTTCATCAATGAGAAAACTCTTGTTAATATTATCTACCTCTTAATGAGTTTTGGAGTTGAGAAATTGTGTTATTGTGTTTATTGAAGGGAGTAAAACCTTATATAAGAATATTATACGTAATTATATTAATGCAGTATGTAAGTATTCTATAATTTTATGATGTATTTTTAATCAAAGTTACGACAGATTCCTATATGAATAATTGTTTATCCTTTACAGCAGCTATTCTTAGCCTTTTTACCAATATTACTTGAGTTGCATAAATCATGTGTTATATCACCAACTTCAAAGATTATTTTAAGAAACCTTTGAATAGGACAAGATCTATACAGGAGGAAAGTTTATCTTAAGAAGGATAAAGTATGTGTATATTTTTTTTGCGTGACTACCAGTGTCGGGAAAAACCAAAGGAGTAAATTTTCGAGTTAAGAGCTTTTGAATCCCTTCTTAATTTAAGCTTGACATTAAAATCTCCTGCAATTATAATAAGTCTGCTTGACATTATAGACAAGAGTTTGGAACTAAAATATTCAGGATCATCATCATTTGAGCCTATATTTCTACACAGTCATTACAAGTGTTCAAAAATTTGCACATGGCCTCTAAAAGTTTTCCGTCACAGTACCACAATTCTACACTTAGGGACATTTTATTTTTGATAAAAACTTTCGAATTCATTAAGTCACTATAAAACAACGAAAAGTATGAATAATAACATCGTACACCCCATTTTTTCCCCTAAGATATATAGTGTATCAAACAACACAATTATATCAGTGTTCATTAGGAATTTTAATCCTCAGGACAGATTAAATTTCAATTTGAGACTTTGCAGCGTGTTTATATATAGATAAAAAAAATGGAATCAGCTTTGACAAGAGAGAAAGGAGAAAAGGATATAATCAAGGGCATTTGCTAGAATTACTCCAATGGCTATCCCCAATTCTACTCTTAGTCCAACAAGGACTTAAAATTATAACTCCGCAATAAATCTTCAGGATTAAGCTCCGTCTTTTATGAGCTAACACAAATGTTCAAACAGGTTTTGAATATGATTGAACTCAGGAATTAAATAATAATGCCAACTGCTAAGGAAAACAAAATTCCTTCTTTATACTACCAATTTCAAATAAACGCTAAAAACATAGCGGATTTACATCATTGGCTATCAGGTGGTTACTTACTTCCATGGAACTAGCCTCATAGGTTGTTTCATTTTTACAGTCGGAAGGCCGCTTTGTTTATTCTTCCCGTTGTGACAGCTAGATCCTTGGAAGAAGATATTTTAAAAGGGATGGTGGAGTAAATATCGATTTGGTCATCCTTAGACATATCTAAAGTGAAGTGGGTGATCAAACTATTACCGTTATTAACGTCACAGTCTTTCTCTTCAATCGTCGTTATTGGTTTGAAGCACTGATTTATTTACTCCTTCTGGATTAAGGATGGTTAATAATCCACTATTTGGAGTTTATAGCTGGGGCAATTTTGTCTAATGTGACCAAATTGGAACCATCGCTGACACTATTGCAAATCTTAAATTTCAAAGATTACCTTTATAAAAATAATAGATAATAATTTTTTGATCATTAATGAAAAAGGAAAATTTGATGCTCTGTTCACAATTTTTCAACATTTCCTTCCTCAAAAGTAAATGGAAAAACAAAGACCAAGACCATTTGGCAAATAACAATTGGGTCGAAACTAGTGATGGAACAATTAAGAAAAGTCTATGCCGATTCCGATGCGATTCTAGTAAAAATTAGCAATACCGATTTCGATTCTTTAATATTTTAAATAATTGTTAAAAATACAATTTTTCTATCAGGGGAGTTTATTTTTGGAAAAAAATTTCAAATATACAATTTGATATAAATCTTTTCAAATATCTACAACTACTCACAAAAAATTAAAAATTTCAAAATTAAATTGTTAATATAAATTTTTTTGAAAAAATATTAAAATATATATTTTTGAAAAATAATTAAAATATATTTTTTTGAAAAAAAAATCAAATATTAAACTTTCTAATAAGAAGTACAAATTCCTTAATTTGGGGACCTATTTTTTGATAACTTGGAAAAGTAATAAATAGGAATTGGAATTGCAAATTAAATATTTTTTTTCAGATCCCGATTCCAGAAAAAAACACGCGAGTCCGATTTATCGTCCCATCACAAGTTCTAACCTTTTCATTATTATCAAATAAAGAACGTTAAATAAAACTTATAAGGGCGAAAGAAACAAACAAAATTGACAACAAAATACAGGAATGAGTTTGTAGGTATGTCACAAAATGCCTATTTTAGGAGAGGTAACATCTAGTATGAGGCGTGCTTGGAAGTAATAAGTGTTTAGGGGATCCCCGTAGAAATGTTGGTTATTTATAACTTAAATTGGAGAAATCAATTTGAAGTCATTTATATTTAATATAGACAAATTCGTAATATTTCCACCAGTCTATTTTTTTTAATCCGTTGCTTCGTTTAATCGAACTATTCGATGAAAAATAAGTCATCTCAAAATAGCTTTCAAAATTACATATAAAGTGTAATGGATAAAAAAAAGTTATAATGGACTGTAAAATATTTATATTTTTAGTATCATGTAAAGTTTTGAATAAATCTGTTTATGCGATGGTTATTAATTTTAAAACGACAATAGCACTTGCAATCTTTATTACTGTGCAATATGAAAGTACTTTGTCTTAATTTTTAACCTCTTTGTTAAATTGTAGTTAATTACATAAACACAACAAATAAACGGTGTAAAATTTCGATCATAAATTGGTCATAACTTCCTTAATATTGAAGCTAGATACATTATTTTGGAATCTAATTGTCTTTTTTACCATGATCTATTAGATAAAATAACCCCTAAAACTACCAAATCTTTCCAAAACCATGTAATTATTATTTAAATAAAGAAATAATTCTAATTCAAGGAATCAACGTTAATAAACTGATAAGGGGTGAAGAAATGGAACAATCGATAGCTGACAACAATATGAAGTGTTTCTTTTTCTATGTTAAAAACAAAAAGAAATTTTCTTTCCTTTTTCTTCTGCTTCCATATTATAATTTATAATGTTTCTTCTGAGCGTTAGATAGAGACACTGAGGGATTAAATCCAGTTAATACGTTTACTTGCCTATAATCCTTTTTGTTTGTATAAGCATGGATCTGTTTTTTAAATTATATAATGTTGAACTTTACTGGAATTATTTCATTTTACGAGTTTATTTATGAATACCATAAAAAGTAGTATTAACACGTTGAAACTTAAATCTGTTGTTAGATGTAAAAAGTAGTGTTGTATGGAATATATTGGAAAAAATGGTGGTGGTTAGGCATACTTACCTGGCTAGGAGGTGAACCGTGATCAATAAGGCGGTTCCTCAGGGGTGAGGGCTTTCCATTGCACTTAGGTGGGCTTGACCTCCTCCATTATCCCAAATGTGGATAACTGGATAGCATCATTTCTGATAGTGGGGATCTGCGTGCGCGCTAATCCCCTTAAAATATATTAATCACTTTAGAAATTTTATAACTTGCCGTGAGCTTAATGAGGCAGATTGAGTTATATCGAGTTATTATAATACACCATACTTACGTAAGCACTTTTATCCCCCAAAATATCTCATAAGTCAAAAACAATAATACGTTTTTTAAAAAATAATTAATGAAATTTGTCATTTAAAAATTGTTTTATAAGGTATTTATATTCTACAGATTTCCAAGCGTATTACCTGTTCCTGGATGATAACAATTTTCAATAGTTATCATCGGCATCTTAATAATGAAGAGGCATTGAGTTATAGGGAGTCCAACTTTTATTATTGTAATTATATATAGAAAGGGGAATATTATACATAATTATATAACCAGGATTACGGCACTAAATTTGCATCACTGATAATTTTGTTACCAAAAATATATAATCATGTTGGAAAAATAATATTGTTGTTTTTATTCTTGTAGCAGCTTGTATCGTACACGAGTGTAGGACAATCAGACTTTTTATATAATTAATAATCAGGCTCTAGAAATTACTGTTCATTGATGAGAACAGTGATATTTTTTTAATATTATTTGCCTCTTAATCAATAATGAGTTTTTATGGAGAAATTGTGTTATTTTATATTTTTAAATAACAGTGGCTCAAAAAAATTGATGAAGAATTATACAAATAATATTATTTAGGAGTTATAAATTTTATTATGTATTTTTAATCAAATTTACAACACAGATGCGTAAATGAAGAATTGTGTTCCTTACTTTCTTTAAAGCAGCTATGGGATTTGACTTTTAAATTATATAATCTAGAAATAAAATAAATTATTTCATTTTACGAGTTTATTTATGAATACCATAAAAAGGGTATTTACACGTTGAAACTTAAATCTGTTGTTAGATGTAAAAGTAGTATTGTATGGAATATATTGAAAAAATGTTGATGGTTAGCATACTTACCTGGCTAGGAGGTGAACCGTGATCAATAAGGCGGTTCCTCAGGGGTGAGGGCTTTCCATTGCACTTAGGTGGGCTTGACCTCCTCCATTATCCCAAATGTGGATAACTGGATAGCATCATTTCTGATAGTGGGGATCTGCGTGCGCGCTAATCCCCTTAAACTTATAATTACTCTACTTTAAAATTAAAGTGCTGTACTAACTGTGGGGATGGGGGTGTTGGTCCTCCCGTTAATAACGCTTTCAATAGTTGTATTTATCGGCACGTAAATGAAAAGGCATCCAACTCGTTTTTAAAATCAATAATATAATCGTGATTACAGCACTGCACTGAGTAGAAGAGGTATAATTTTAATTTGTTAATAATCAGTATCTAAAGATTACTACTGTTCATGGATGAGAACAATCTTGTTAATATTATCTGATCTTAATGAATGTGTTTTGGAGTAGAGAAATTGAGTTATAGGGAGTAAACCCTTTTATATTTGGAATATTAATATTGCATAGAGAATATTATACATAATTATATTAATGCAGTATGTGAGGCATTCTATCATTTTACAATGTGTTTTTAACAAAATTTACTACACAGATGGATAGAGGAAGAATTTAATAACCCTTCCTTTGTAGCAGCTGTTCTTAGACTTTTTACCAATATTACTAGAGTTGTATAAATTATGTTATGAATACGAGTGATATTTTTTTCTAGTCAGCAATCTGAAGTGTATGTTTTTATATTCCCAAAGCTGTTTTTTTTTATTTTTAAAACAAACATAAATAGTGCTCAAAAAAATTGATGTAGATTAACAAAAAAAGATTGTTTAGGGAGTTATAAAGGGTAAGTCCTTGTTAAAGTCAGAGTAGAATGTAGGATCGAAATTGGAGTAGTTCCTTACTGTTAATGTCCGAGCTAGGTATGGGGTGGGATTTGTGTTTATTTCCTTCTCAGTAAATCTAATATAACGAATAAGCTGTTCTTCTCCCAAATATTCATCGAATTGTCAGGATTATCACGTCATTTTTACAGAAAGGGAGTGTATATTTTATACAGCTCTACCATTAATTTTTTTTTTAATGCTCCTTTAATTAGTCAGATGGAGCTGTACCATTTAAGTTAAGTAAACATTATAATATTATATTTACTCCATTGACCTAGAAATTTTATTTTAAGTCTATATACATGAAGTTTATTTCCTTCTCTAGGAACGACCGGGCACTAACCTACTCATATTGAATTTCAGAGAATAATTTCTCCTCAGTGCGTTGTCCATTGAGCTACGTCTCTCCATTTGAGAATTTCAATGGAACAATTAATTCAATTAGTTGTTGTTGGGGTAATTTGAATAGAACTATTTTGTTCTGAACACTAAAATTCTGCTTGAATTAGTCCTACAAAAATATTGTTTTCATTTAAAATTCGGGGTTGGCCAGGGACGCAGATAGGATTTCTATGGACTTATTTTAATAATTTCAAAATATTTTATCAAAGTACTTTTTTTATTATACAGATTTACCTTTTTTAAGAAAATGAAAATCTATTTTGGGACTGGATTTCCCCACTAGCTTAAAATCTGTCCCGTCCCTATTATCGGTCATTAAAAAAGTCCCACATCTTAAAGTCTCCACCAGAAGCCATCATTCTTGGGAAGTAACAGATAAACGAATATAAATGACTGAATAAACTGGGAAACCCATATTAATAGAAACGATTTTGTTAAATAATTATAAATACTTATCCTTTAAAGTTAAAATAGATATTTACAATGCGCCATCCAATTTTGATATTATCTGGAGTTTTTGCTATATTTTTATATTTCGACAAAACGAATTGTTATTGGGATAATAAAAAAAAAATAGTTTTCCTTGATATTAAGAAGAGAAAAAGATAAATTTCCCCTCTTTCTTTTTTCCTTTCCTTTCCTTCCGTATTATCATGTTGCTTCTTGCCGTTAGATAGAGACACTGAGGGATAAAATCCGGTTAATACGTTTATTTGCCTAGAATCATTTTTGCTTTTACACGTATGGACCTGTTTTTTAAATTATATAATGTAGAAATAAAATAAATTATTTCATTTTACGAGTTTTTTCGTGAATTTGATATAACGAAGTATTAACACGTTGAAACTTAAATCTGTTGTTAGAGGTAAAGAGTAGTGTTGTACGGGATATATTGGGAAAAATGGTGGTGGATAAGCATACTTACCTGGCTAGGAGGTGAACCGTGATCAATAAGGCGGTTCCTCAGGGGTGAGGGCTTTCCATTGCACTTAGGTGGGCTTGACCTCCTCCATTATCCCAAATGTGGATAACTGGATAGCATCATTTCTGATAGTGGGGATCTGCGTGCGCGCTAATCCCCTTAAAATATATTAATCATCCTATAGAATTTTCATTTTATAACTTGCATCTCTGATAATTATGTGAGCTTAATGAGGCAGATTGAGTTATATCGAGTTATTATAATACACCATACTTAATTAGGCAGATTGAGTAATACGTAAGCACTTTTATCCCCCAAAATATCTCATAAGTCAAAAACAATAATACTTTAAAAATAATTAATGAAATTTGTCATTTAAAAATTGTTTTATAATTTATATTCTACAGATTTCCAAGCGTATTGCCTTTCCTCCCCGATAATATTTTCAATAGTAGTATACATCGGCACAATAATGAAGAGGCATCAATATCACTCCAACTTGTTATTATTGTAATTATATATAGAAAGGGGGGGGGGTCAATAACTAACAGTATAACCAGGATTACGGCACTAAATTTGCATCACTGATAATTTTGTTACCAAAAATATATAATCATGTTGGAAAAATAATATTGTTGTTTTTATTCATGTATCGTACACGAGTGTAGGACAATCAGATTTTTTATATAATTAATAATCAGGCTCTAGAAATTACTGTTCATTGATGAGAACACTCTTATTAATATTATTTGCCTCTTAATCAATAATGAGTTTTGGAGTGGAGAAATTGTGTTATAGGGAGTAAAGCCTCATATAATTTAAATAACAGTGGTACATTGAGAAGAATTATACATAATAATATTATTGTATTATATAATTTTATTATGTATTTTTAATCAAATTTACAACACAGATGCGTAAATGAAGAATTGTGTTACCCCTTTCTTTAAAGCAGCTATGGATCTGACTTTTAAATTATATAATGCAGAAATAAAATAAATTATTTCATTTTACGAGTTTATTTATAAATATCATAAAAAGGGGTATTTACACGTCGAAACTTAAATCTGTTGTTAGATGTAATAAGTAATATTGTATGGAATATATTGAAAAGGATGTTGATGGATAAGCATACTTACCTGGCTAGGAGGTAAACCGTGATCAATAAGGCGGTTCCTCAGGGGTGAGGGCTTTCCATTGCACTTAGGTGGGCTTGACCTCCTCCATTATCCCAAATGTGGATAACTGGATAGCATCATTTCTGATAGTGGGGATCTGCGTGCGTGCTAATCCCCTTAATTTTTTTTAAAGGGAGAATACAATTAGAAATATCAGGGCTCAATAGCCTTTGTAATATGAAGTGAATGTGAAATGAATGGGTTCGATTGGTGTGCGCGGTAATCCCCTATCAATTTTCAATACGGTACTATGGATTTTAAAACTCGAATGATTATTGTGGGATGTGGTCGTTATGTTAATTTATATCGATGAAAAGTATGTTCAATTTTTTGTTCAGCATTCAGCCATTATTTCGGTTTTGCTCCTTGCTCAAATTATAAGGTACTTCCATATATACTACGCGAAAGCAAATCGCGACTTCCCATTTGATAGTGTCAGGGAGGCCTCATTTGAGAACTAGGCTTCAAGATTTTTAACACTATAATTGAGTGACTGTTAGCGTTCAAATGAGCTACAACTGAGTAAAATTAATTTATTCATGGTCGAGATCAAGGCTAAAAGTCAAAGTATATGCAATTTGATTATTTCCCAGAACAGCAACAACACCAGAAAATCTGTATCGTGGACTAGTCGAGAAACTCCAGAAACGACTTTTACCTCATCTTTGTGGTCAATTAGGTTCTGTCGATCAATCAAACTAAGTTCCCAACCTCCGGAAATATGCTGGGAATCGTTACATCTACGGGAAGAAGATGCCCCTATCGTTTCACGAGAGGCCTGAAAATTGGGCCCAGGGGCCTTCTAAAGGATAACGTCCAAATACTTAGAGGGAAACTATGTATAGCAGCAGGCCTCTGCCACAGGGCACAAGGCTCGGACCACATAGCAATGGCTCGATGATAATTTTTCCAATTTCTGGAAACACGATTTCTGGCTTCCCTCCTCGCCCGACATAAATCTTCTCGACTATGGTATAGTTAAAAGTAGGGCCTGTGCCGTTCCCATCCCAACGTTGACGCACTAAAGACCTCTGGCGAGAGGCAATGGACTACTATTTCCGAGGGCCACGTCATCAAGATTTGCCCATGTTGGGCCATTTCGAAAATAACTTTGCAATTATTTAAAAAAAAAAAAAATATGGGACACTCGTTCAACACTATGTTGTTCTTAATGAAGTCGATTTTTGTATCCTACGCTAAAAGGTCGCGTTTTCTGTTGCAGACTGTGTATAAAAGAGAATCATATACAAGAAATTCTATGTAAATAACGGAATATATCTAATTATCTTAGCACATGACACTCTCTTGTTATTTCATCAAGGGGTCCTTAAGGAGGTAGAGAGACTATATATTTTATTTTTATGTATTTCTAGGGTATGATGAAATATTATTACTAGTAATGACATTATACATTACGGTGCTTTTTTTGCCATAAGATTAATCACTTAATTTAAAACACCACCTAGCATCTCCTTTGTCAAGACGCCCAGCACCTTTTGGATATTTCTTGGTTGTGTCCCTTCCAAAACTGCCAACACATGTATTGCATGGTTTTAAAAATAATATATACTCGTGTAATGCTGAATTATATTTTGAAAGAAGTATATTTAACATTTTTAAAACCACTAAATTAAACTATAATTATATTATCTATTCGCTGCAAGAAGGAGCTGTTTCTCAAACTTCTCGTTCCCAATCCATTGTCTCGTCCTTCTCAATATTAATTTGGGTTTGAAGAAGAGTCTTTCTGAACTGGCACTGCTTGGGAGTATTATATTATACCTCATAAATACTTTTTTATCTTTTAATATGCAAGGATTGATTCGATCACCTCTGAATCTTGGCAAACAAATTGTCTTCTTATTCTGTTTCCTGGGAAAGTTGGCTAGACAGAAAATCTCCCATTTCCATCGCCTCATCCAACTGGTAAGTTATTGTCATCTCTTGCTTCTTCATATCCATGAAGGCTACTTTGAACTCAGAGAGATATGCTGAAGCTATCAGCATCTCTCAGGATTCATTACAGGCTCCAAATCTTTTATCTATACCAGAGAAGAGTGCACTAATTAATGGTTGGCATTTAGGTGTCATTTCTCACTTATCGTGAAGATACATTTTAAGGTATGATATAGTGGGAACAGATGACCCAGATAAATAGCCTTATTTCCCTGAAGGAAGTCTAAAGCATTAGCTACATGCTGCATCACCCTTGTACAATGATCTGTGTTATCATAGTCAAAGGCAAATTGGCAGCTGTAAGAACATATGTAAAAACATTCCAGCATATTCCCCTGTCCTGGACTTCAGTGCCTGTCTGTTATCTAAGATGCGATCAAATTTAAGGTATCGGAAGCACCTCTAGAACAGAAAAATGTTCTATTATTGAAATTATATTACTTTTGAGTCAGATTTTATAAATATATTAAGGGTGATTTTTTAAAAAAAAATTGAAAAATTATATAAATTTCAAAAATCAAATTTTATAGTTAAAGTAAAATATATTCAATTTGCCAGGGGCTAAAGCCCCTCCCGCCCATCGACTGCGGACGCCATGGTGTGCTCATGAATGATGTTGATTAACACTAAAGATTTTTTAGGAAGATATAAAGTGTATGTCTTTTTTGTAGTAAGAGTAGAATTGAGGATCGATATCGGAGTCATTTCTGACTATCAATCTACCTTCTATTTATAAAACTTATTATTCACATTTTTTTTTTTTAGTTTTTTGCCTTGACTCTAAAGAATAAATTATTTTTTCAAGATTTGCTTCCTATGATAAATTATTCATGAACTCTAATGTTAAGCAAACATAGTAACTTGAATTATTCCCCACCCCACAGAAGAAAAAGTATAAAATTATTTTTGTAAACAAATTTCACAAATCAAATTTCAAATGTTAAAATTTAATATTTTGGAAAAAAGTTCAAAAATCTATAGCAGTTTACAGTCAATAAATGTTGTGTAGAAAAATTTCAAAAATTCATTGCTATTCCAAAAGTAATTTATTTTTTGAAAATTAAGTTATACCGGTAGTTGCATAAATACGCGGACTATTTGTGGCAAATAATTAAATGTGTAATATAATTCGTATGACGTATTTTTTTTGAGAATTATATAATAGAGAATTTATTCTGGTATAAAATTTAATATAATTATTGAATATAACCGCCATCAGCTGCTATGACACCCTCCAATCGCCCGCGGAAGGCCTTGCACTTATTGATGATGTAATGGTCTTCCATGGTTACCCATTGCTCATTGACGCTAGCCTTCAATGAGTACAAATTCGGTTGGTGGGAAGAACAGGCCTTCTTCTCAATTTGCCGCCACATACTGTGGTCAAGGGGATTCAAATCAGGTGCCAAATGTTTTTATGAAGTCCTCCTTCACCTCATCCACATTAATTTTCCGTGGTTTGCCGGTTCGAACACCCTCCTTTAGATCTCCTTGACAAAGCTTCTGGACCTTGAACACAGTAGTCCTGGATAGTCCAGTGTCCTTGATTATCTCCTTGACAGACCTACCGGCGCGGAGGAGAGTAGCAATCATATGACGTTTGGCCTCGCCATTCATCGTAAACGACTTTGTTTGATGCGAGTAAGAAAAACATAAACAAAGCCAAAAGGTTTATCGAGTTATTTTTTGGTGGAATTTTTTATTTCCGGTCACAGAACCTTGAGATATAAGCGTTTAAAAATTAGTCCGTGTATTTATGCAACTACCGGTATATATACATATATAATTATTCCCCACTTACATATTTCACATACATACATTCACATTAAACAGATCTAACTGTAATATTTTATAACTTTTATAATAAAAAAACAATTCCCGGTTTTAATTTAAAGAAGTAAAAATATATTATGGGAGAGAAAATTAAGATAAATTTCAGATATTATAAAAAAAAATTATAGTAAAAAAACAACAATCTTAATTTTTCTTGGCTGGGGGTACAGTTCCTCGAGCTCACCCCCTGCAGACGCCACTGAACAATGACAAAAAACGTTAATTTTTCATATGTGGATAATAGGTTTTACAAACAGAGGATATGTAGTGGGATTTGTGTTTATTTCTTTCTCAGCCAATCTAATATAACGAATAATCTACTCTTCTCCCAAATATTCATCGAATTGTCAGGATTATCACGTCATTTTTATACAACTCTAACAATTAATTAATTTTAGAATTTCAATGGAACAGTTCGTTCAATTGATTAGTGTTGGGGTAATCTATTTAAAGTGGTCTTACAAAAATATTTTCTCATTTAAAATTGGATTTGGGCGCAGATATGATTTTTAATTACTAATTTGAATCATTTCAAAATATTTTATCAAATCATTTTTTTTCTTAAAAAAATTAAATTTTTAAAGAAAATAAAAAAAAAATTTGGTACCAAGTCTCTACACTAATATAGATTAATAATTAATCTAGATATTTTTTTTAATGGCACTCTATTATATATTTTTATTACTACAGAAGATCCTTTTGTATATTAAACCTCTTTTTAAATCCTTAAAATCGAAATAATTCATAAAAAACTCAAAAAGTTCTCCTGTCACCAACATATACAAGACGTCTCTGCATAATGCGATTTTCAAACAATGCGGATATCGCATAATGCAGTACTTGAAATTATTTTGACTCACTGATGAATGCAATATATTCCCATCATATCATGTTTTTTTAGATTATGATAATAAATTATAAAAAAAACTATATGTTGAGGTATATAAGAATTTTTGTATGATGAGTTTGTTCATATTACACCTATATATTCATATAATAGAACTGTATAATTTTTCATAAGGGGGAGTGTCCCGTAAGTATTTGATTTGATTTAGAAATTCCTCCATCATGTTCATGTCATTTTCTCGACTTGTACGTACGACAGAGAGTTGAGGTTTGTTGTGTTTTGTAATTAATTGCTTATGCTTTAATTTATCGAAATATAAATTAGTTTTAATCACTCAACCTTCGTTAATTATTGAATTAGTCAGTTTTCATATTTCAATGGACCACCTGGTATTATATAACAGAATAAATAAAAAGGAAAAAATACATTCAGTGACATTATGGGGGATCAATTTTATTTTCATTAATTACCCACAACTGGGACTGAACTTGATGGGACTGGACCGTGGTCCTCGGTTGTAAATAAGGACCGACACAGCACTAGGTACTACTATAAAACGATTTTTGTATTTTATAATGCTCCTCTTCAGAGGATAAGAGGTTGCGAGATAGAATACAAGTAAGAACGTGCTAAAGCATGTTATCATCAATCAAAAAAGTCTCTATAGTTTGCTTTTTGCAAGCAATGTAAACTTTTTCTTCAACAACTTTATTGGTATTATGAATCTACCTTTAATAACTACTTCCTTAATAACGAATGATC
Organism: Lepeophtheirus salmonis; assembly: GCF_016086655.4. Lineage (NCBI taxonomy): Eukaryota > Metazoa > Arthropoda > Copepoda > Siphonostomatoida > Caligidae > Lepeophtheirus > Lepeophtheirus salmonis. Next base: position 47,045,407 of record NC_052134.2, read on the forward strand.
GACTTAATTATAAATTAATGTATGAATAGTTCATCATTATTCCTAAATGTTTATAATTTAGGGGAAAGTTTTGATTCCAAGACAATTCTTCATGATAGATACATACTTGGTTATTCTTTCGGGATCCTATTTCATTGGGTTCTACCGTGGTTTAACACTTATGGAAAATCCTGCATTTAATTATTTCATGATTCATTTAATGATTATAAAATACGTTGAATAGAACTTAAATGAAGAATCAGTCGCTTTAGAATTTTTACGATTTATGCTTCTACTCCTCTATTACGTTTTTGATTTACGCAGCCGTTGTCCGTAAGCGAGACACAGTCAGTAATACGTGAAGGGGTGGCTCTACTAAATGCTCCACTAGATTTATTATCAGAACTCCTGATATATAATCATATTTAACAATATTTGAGTATTTTACAGCCCTAAATGTTTTCCATCAGGCTGGCTGGCATCTTTATGATCTGGATCAATGACATCATATTGGTAATTTGGATTTCTTACGAACTCAAACAACTTCCTGTGAATCTTATCAATAATTTTTATCTTTTTGGAGCTCAAAAACGATTGAAACTCTGAATTTTGTTTTTAGAAACGTGTTAAGCGATATTTAGATAAAGGAACCAAGAAACATGGGGTAAAAACAGTGGGAGAGGCCACACTTTTATATCAATCCAGGAATATTTCCATCCGTATAGCGTCCGTTAGCGTGGCTCAATCGCTCCTGGAGGGAACGTTTGCGTGTTGTAATTGACTGTACGGAGATGGACTATGGAACACGCTCTTGTAGAGTCGGTTCAAAAGAAATGAGTTTGAAGCCTTTTTTTAAGCTCCACGCAGTGTGATATGGACACACATCACGTAAAGGAAGAGCTTTGTACATTTTGCGATATATGATTTTTTTTTGTTGTGGGGTTGAGTGGGTTAAGGGGTTCCTGCTGGCTCTACAAAAAACAGCTTGCGTACTATTAGGGATAATTTTCAAATGAACAAAAGGACAAAGGATAATTTATGGGTGGAGAAGGGATCTGTGTAAAGAAAAATGTAGAATTAGGAAAGTAAGACTGTTGTTGCGTGTGCTCTTTCTTCCTTTCTGATCATTAAGTTAAATGGCGTTGATGAGTTAACTTCTCCCTCTGAAGTAAGCATTCTCGCTTATCTTTTGTGGAAATTGTTTTAAGAATGAATAATTTAGTAAACATATATGAATTTACATATAATTATAATATATTCCCTATAATTGTTTTATTTTAAATGTAGAGGTTTATCCTCTTTATATATCAGCAAAAATTCAAGTTCTGCTTCCTAAATCATTTCACGGGAACCACTGTTTTAGAGGGAGATGTTAACACTCTCTGCGACCTATTAATTCATGAAAAAATAAAAAGTACAACCGTTTTTCCTTTTCTAATAGCCAAACTTTTTTTTTCCTTACAGATATCCCTTCTTTAGTGATAGTAACATATTTGTCACACAGTAACCAGTTAATTTAGCATTTTTTTTTTTTTGAAGAAAATAAGGGTAGTATTGGTTCTAAATATGAGACCAATAATCTGTCCCGTCCCTATTCTCGGTCCTTGAAAAAGTCCCACATCTTAAAATGCCCCAGAAGACATTATTTTTGGAAAGTAACAAATAAACGAATATAAATGACTGAATAAACTGGGAAAAACGCATTAATAGAAACAATTTTGTTAAATAATTATGAATACTTATCCTTTTAAGTTAAAATAGATATTTACAATGCGCCATCCCATTTTGATATTTTCTGGAGTTTTTGCTATTTTTTTATTTCGATAAAACGAAATATTTCATGGAATCCGTCCCAATGATAATTTCGGAGGAAAGGAGAAAACCAATACCTTTATAGCATACTCGTAAATAACTATGTGTGTTAGCATATATATCTTTAAGTAAATTATTGTTTTATAATTAATTGGTCAAAGGTATCCAAGGGCTTAGAGCTGTAGATGTAATCCTAGCTAGCAACAATCCTTTTAACTATTAATATTAATGCTCAATATGAAGAAAAGGTTATGAATTATTACATATATACATATATACCTATATATTTTTTGGCTAGTAACCTTTCTTATGAAATTTACTAAAAAAAGTAGGCATTAAATACAGAATAAAAACTTATTTATTTAATATATCCTAATATGTATAGTAGTGATGTGACGGTTCTCTAATAAATCCCGATACAATTTCAATATAAATTATCGATCCTGATTCTTTAATATTTTAAATAATAGTTAAAAAATACAACTTTCGTATACATTCCTAAGAATTAAAGTTGATAAAATCAATTAATACTGTAAAAGAAGGAAAAGTTTGTGATTTGAGATACGGTATGGGATATTCTTATGTTTTTACTTCTTTGATAGGTATATTATTGTAAATAAGAATAGATTCTCGTGAATTTATTCAATATTAATAATAATATTGTAATTAGACAAGCAAAATTTTTATAAAGGCTGAAGAATATTATCATTACTCTCCTCATGAAATGAATCATCATTATAATCCCCACTATTCAATTTTCAATCATTTTTTACCCTTTAGTTTTTAATTAAAGTTATTTTATTTAATTTTGAATATTATCATTTCAAAAACTTGTTGTTTAGTTTTGCGCTTAAATCCTTGACCGAAATATAAAACAATCAAAATGATGCTCTTGATCACATTCAACGTCAGAATTTCTAGCTAACATAGGTCTTCCACTGTTAGTTTTAAAATATTATAATTAGTGAAAATATTCTCTTGGATTTTTTTGTTGAAGATATAATTTTTTTAATTTATGAAAATATTGAATTAAAAAACGTACACACAAAGAAAAATAAGCACTATACTGAATTTTTAAGAATTCGATGCTTTGTAACTACTACGGTATTCTGGAACGAAGCAAATATACTTATGAATACACCTTTGACCAATGAGAGTATTCAACAAAAATCTTACGTTTTAACTATATACCTAGATATTTAGAATTAAATAATTGTAAATCGTAGTAAATTAATCAATTATCCAATTGATCCAATTTTCCAAGGCTAAATAATTAAAACAAAATATAAATTTAAACATAAATCAATGAAGCACATTAGTGTCTTAGATATGAGTTGTTTGTTTGTGATGTGCATCAATGACATTTAAGGACTCAAAGCAATGAAAGAATTTTCTAAGAATATTAAAAGACGCAATAGTGTAGACATTGGAGGGAGTTTCAATGGAAAAAATGCAATTAAAGTATTTGTTCTTCACTGTACATTTCATTCCAGTATTACTTGTCTTGATTAAACATATCTTCAGTTATTATCGAAGTATACAACGATTCCATACAAGATATAGAGGGAGGGATGTGTTTTTGAACCAATGGGTGATGAAGTAACAGATTTGGACATTAAAGGGCATATGCACAATGACTGATAATTTGATGACTAATGTTTATCACAAGAACTGTTTTCACAAAAAAGTCCTAAATTATTTTATTTCTTCCTTCTTCACCCAATGAAGTTGTTTGTATGTAGGAGGTTTTGAGCATTTCTCATTCTCTCTTACTGTGATATTATTGATAAAATAAATTACCTTCCTTTATTTAATCTAAATAATATTTTCATTAAATAAAGGAAGGCTTTCCAAGGCAAATTCTCCCAGGGTGAGTAATCCCACAGCTAACTTTCAAAAGACAATTTGGCAAAGAGACATCCCTTTAAAAATACTCATTTCCCTAAAATAACAATACCTGAACCAAGGTTAATAGAAATACAAGGTTATACCATAGCGTACTTATGACTGATGTTTGACTTCCACCACGCTTTTAATAGTGACGTCATAGTATATAAGTAGTTGCGTGTTTTGTTTACATTTTCCATCGATTAAAAAGGAAACATCTACATACATTCTTGATTTTATAATTTGACAAAGTCTTCATTTTATTAAAAGACATTCAAACCCATTGATGATCTTCCAAGTCGTAGTGAAGAATATGAAGCTAAGTTTCAGTTTCTACAGAGGATCACTTTGCCATAGTGGACACAAGAAGAAAACTTCCCTCACAATAGCATTAGAGTTTTGTTAAAGAATAACTCTTTTACTTCGAAAAAAATGTTGGCCATCCAATTTCCGAGGAATTGCTTGACAATGTTTTTAAACTTAGATAGAACACAGGCACTCACATTTCGAAAGTTTATTGTTTAAAATTAAATAATGAGCCTAAAGAAATATATATAATTTCCGTCTCTATTTTATAACTAATGAAATGAGCAGTTTTTTGCACGTTACTTTGCTATTTTTCTTTTTATGCTACTTTTGTTTACAATATTAATATACATTAGTCTAATTAATGTACGAGTGCAAATACATTTTTTTATAACTTCCTATTCTTCCTTATGATACTTTTCCATAATTATGCTGATGAGTTGATCCATCACATTTCGGTTCGGTATCAAAAAAATTCCCATGAAACTTAATTTTTTTGCAAATTCCAAAAAAGATTCCCATGGTTGAGACAGCCCCCCTCTTGACAATGTTTTAAGCCATAGACTTGGAGGAACTTGGATGTTGGAAGTATTACACCCCAGAGTGAGAAATTTTTGATGTAACGATTTGACCATATATTCAGTAACATAAATAAATCCTTCATCTTCACAGATTTTAGTAAGATGTAAATCATTAGATGGTTGTTCTATTGTATTTTGATCATTATTTATATCTTCCTCAATCTCATTTTTAATGATTTGAGGATAAATTGTATCATCAAAGTCTTGATAAAATTCTATGTTATCTTCTGAATCTGCTTCGCTCAAAATAGAACCTAAAGGAGATGCAGGATTAGTATATAGGTGTACATTAATGCATTGGTGGTACTACAACCTGTAATCTGTTGAAACATAAAAGCAAAACATTGGTCTCCTTGAGATCTGACGGGAGCATTCTCAACAACCATTTTTTCTGAGCCACTTATTACGAGTATCCGAAATTGATCCATAGCCTCTACTGCATTAGGATGAGAGTGGGTTCGTCCAATATATCTTATTCTTGAAAAAAAGTTATGGCCTTTTGGTAGGGCTTCAAAGTAGATGACTTAGGCAACACCACTTCACCATTTTTATTTCTCTTAATTTGCTTCATTGTTCCAATCACATTTATCATGCTTTGGATTTTAATGATATATATTCCGATTGAAGGATTTTCACTTTTTCGTGTAAATCTTCACTCTGATTCCTTAGTTACTCGAGTTCTAGAATGAATTGATCTTTTCTGGTATTAGAATCCCTACTAATTTGTATAATCTGGGATACACATACTATATTAAATTCGTTAACCTTTTCTAACACAAGTGTTTGAGTTGATTTTACGTTGGTTTGAGATGATTTGTCTAATGTTTCCAAATATATTTCATTAGAATCTTCTTCAAAATGGTCCACTATCTTAATTCATTTCGTTTTCCTTGGAGCTTGCTCAAATCCTTCTCCAGGTATGAGGCCTCTGGGAAGGATAGCATCTTTTTTCAACTTTCTTTTTATAATTCACCTTTTAAATCACTTTTATAAGCATTTCCTCAAAATGAGTATCACAAATTCTAGAGTATTTTGCTAAGGGTTCCTTTCAACAACAAACACTTTCCCATTTTTTCCTGCTTGAGGGATTCTTTGGAAAATGATGATAAATGATGTTGTCAGGAGAATCACAAAATGGCAACTGCACAGTTTCATTGTGTTAATACATTATACTTTTTCGGAATGGCGAATAGGTATTATGATCGTAATAATAATAATCAACTAGTAATAATATATATATATATTGTAAAATGTAAATAAGATATAATATCATACTCAAAGGATACCAAACTTCTCTCTCTTGGCCCACAACATAGTCCCAGCTCTTAATTTTGGCCTTTTGTGAATATGTATTTCACAACCCTTTCTATTCTTTATGACGTCAAAATCTCTCTCTCTTTCCCCGCAGTCCGTGCGATACATCAAATTAAAAATTATAGCAAGCCCGATTAAATGATAATCTAACCTTGTATTTCTATTTACCTTGATCTGCACCAAACCCACTTTTGTTCACCCTTAGAGTGTGTTTCAAGTTTTTTTTCTCAGTTTTCGAGCATTTTTGTATCATAATTTTTTTTATTACAATATTTATAAAATTATAAGACTCAATTAACAAATTCACATGGTCGTTTTTTATATCTAGAGGGGTATATTACTTTTCCATAACTTAGAAAAGTAATAAATACTTTAATGCCAGTAATAAATAGTAATATATAAGAATCGGAAGTGCTAATGAAAGATTATTTTCCCGATGCCAATGTATGACCTAAAAACCGTGCAAGACTATGAGCAGTGTTATTTATTGTCTACCCTGATTTCATCATTATTTAGTTCTTAAAAAGAGTATCATGGATGATTTGTTGGGAAATTATGATTAGCGTTTTAAATCGTTAGCTTTTTTGTTATTTTATCAAAACTTCAACTGACAATGAATATGGTAATCCTAACCATTTGAAGAATGTTTGGGAGAAGAACAGCTTATCTATCATAATGTATAATTAGATAAGTTACAAACAACTCTTTACAGGGGTGTCTGCAGTGGGGTGGTCTGGAAGAGCTGTAGCTTCCCTTCCCCCCAAATTAAGGAATTTGGGCTTTTTACTAGATTTATATTTGTGAGGAAGAAAAATTTTCTGCGAAAAAAAGGTAAACATTTATTTTTCAAAATATTTAATATTATAAGTTTTTTTGAACATTTGTAGATTTTAGAAACTTTTTTCCAAACCATTTTCATGGGGTCACGTAAGGCCTTCAAAAAAGTTTAACTCCTTTTCTTTGTTTGTCCCGTTTGACATCCAATAATTCACTATTTGACATAATTTTAAGAAAAAAAACCCGTTTTCATTGCGATAAAACTTGGGTGTGTAGGCCCTCAAAATGACCAACATCTACAATACTGACGTCACGTTAAAACGCTCTATTTATGAGAAAGATATTTGAAGTTCACTTTCTTGACTGATATCAACTGACTTTTTGATATATTTAAAATATATTCAGCCAAATGTTTTATTTTTTACTAAATGCAACTGCATTTTTGTACAAAGGCTGAAACCCAGATTTATTATTGTTATTAAAGTCGTAGGCCATGAAAATGACAATTAAAACATTCAACCTCTACAGGTTTCGCCTTTCAACCCTTTTTATATAAAAAAAATAGTTTTTAAGGTATAGCTACAATTCAGTACCATATTTCCACATGAAAGAAGTACATTGGGGAAAATCAAAATAAATAACAAATTGATACAAACATTCAGCATTTGAAAAATGATTTAATTATTACTTTATCTTGATAACAATTAATAAAAAAATGTTTATAACCATTAAAAATAGAGTAAAATTAAGGACCTAACTTAGAAGCAAATATCTTTTTTTTTTCAAGTGCTTTATACACTAGATGAAGCTATAGAATAGACCTTACATTTGGATTTTAAAAAAATGCCATAAAAAAGGTTGATTTTGATTGATTTTTGGACCATTTAATTTTTTATATTTATTAAGGAATTTTCATAAAATAAGCTCGTTAGGTTGCGTTGAATATAGGTTATAATTATATTCAAGAAAAAAAAAATATTGGAACTCTTCCTGAGTTTTTAAGTAATATAATATAAAGTATCAAAAAGAAATTTAGATGTAAGAGGCTTAAACATGTATATTGATGCTTCATATTCAAAATAACTGATTAAATCATAGATATAAACGATAGCATATTTTATTAAATTTACACTGCATAATATATATAATACTTGAATATATATACAATTGTATTTTGATGATAAATTCAATATACTTTACCCAATGAGATTGATCATTTTGTATTAATTATATATATATTACATATATGTCCATGCATCGCCCATTTTCTAATCAATCATAGTTAATGAACGAAATTGAGGTTCTGCAAATTTGCATTTAGTTTTGTAGAATATATCAGAAAAAAGTCATACGAACGACATATATTAATTAATTAGTTGAGAATTAATTGATTGAATAACCCAAAACAAATCCTTATTGCAAATAATAATTTATCATGTTGTTGAATATATTTAATTTTAAGAATATTGGGGTGTTTATTTATCACTTGTTTGGTTAAGAGGGGCACTTTGATTATGTTTATCATTTAGTTCCTGCCCCCCTTTAGTGCTGGGGTTGTACATTAACATTTTCTATGTATTTCACTGTCTATTGTAATTTATGTTAGTGATGACCTATTTAACTCAAATTAATTCTTATCCCTTCTGCTAAATAAAAAATAGTCAGCTAGTTGTAGATAATTACAGATGGGATTTGTGTAAGGGCGTTAGGAGATTGCTGGAGCGGGAAATATAGTTATTATTGAATTAATAACTTTGTAAATATCTGCTGCCTGTTTTATGATTTTGGGGAAGAAAATGAATTACTGCGATAAAGAGTAGATCCTTTTCCATTGAAAATAGCATTTTTACAGGGGAAAATAAGGAATTTCTATTCATATATATTTATTTTAAAATCAATTTACACCAATAATAGATTATAATTGTTCTTTAAGAGCAGTGTTTCTCTACCTGTAGGTTACAACCCAACTGGAGTTGCCTAATCTCTTCAAAAAAGTTGTTGTAAAATATCATTGTGTTGTATTCTTGTGTTAATATTAATATTATCTAATTATTATAATCAAATAATCAAAATTTGTTTTGTAAAATCTCAGATTGCCCCTGATGAATCGAGAGATAAGTATTAGGAAATAAAATATATTTAGTAATTTTTAAATTATGGATCTACTTTTATTGGTTGAAGCCGGAAATTGAATTATGTCAGCCAAATCAATGAACCCTAACAAAATAAAACTTTATTTTGACTCTAAACATCCAGACATTGCAGGCACGTATGTCCAGTATTTAAGGAACAAAGCTGATGGTGTAAAAAACGAACAGCTTGATTTTGGCGGCAAATACCAACAGCAAAATATGGCAGCCATTGAAGCTTTATATTTCTGGGGTTTTATAATCATCAAGGCTAAGAAACTTCACATCATTGCACAGGAGTTACTGCTGCCAGCAACTAAAGACGTTGTTCGAGTTATGCTTGAAACTGGCTATTCTAACAAATGAAGTATAATATCCGTATCTAATATCACTATTTAGCTCCAAAAATGCAGTAATGGAGGATCAGCTAATTTTGTTTCCTTGGGGTCACTGCAACATGGTGCATAACATCAAGGGTCACAGCACAAGAAAGGTTGGGAACCACTGTTTTAGAGGGAGATGTTAACACTCTCTGCGACCTATTAATTCATGAAAAAAATAAAAAGTACAACCATTTTTTTTCTTTACAGGTATCCCTTCTTTAGTGGTAGTAACATATTTGTCACACAGTAACCAGTTAATTTAGGATTTTTTTTTTTGAAGAAAATAAGGGTAGTATTGGTTCTAAATATGAGACCAAAAATCTGTCCCGTCCCTATTCTCGGTCCTTGAAAAAGTCCCACATCTTAAAGTGTCCCCAGAAGACATTATTTTTGGAAAGTAACATTCAAATGAATATAAATGACTGAATAAACTGGGAAAACAACATTCATAGAAACGATTTTGATGGATATTTACAATGCTCCATCTAATTTGGATATTTTCTGGAGTTTTTGCTAATTTTTTTATTTCGACAAAACTAATTGTTATTGGGATAACAAAAAAAAAAGTAGTTTTCCTTGATATTAAGAAGAGAAAAAGATAAATTTCCCCTCTTTCTTTTTTCCTTTCCTTTCCTTCCGTATTATCATGTTTCTTCTGGACGTTAGATAGAGACACTTAGGGATTAAATCCGGTTAATACATTTATTTTCCTATAATCCTTTTTGTTTGTATAAGTATGGATATGTTTTTTAAATTATATAATGTAGAACTTTATATAAGTTACTTCATGTTATAAGTTTATTTATGAGTTCGAACAAAATATGTATTAACACGTTGAAACTTAAATCTGTTATTAAAAATGTTTTTTTGGAATATATTGAAAAAAAATGATGGTAGATAAGTATACTTACCTGGTTATGAGGTAAACCATGATCAATAAGGCGGTTCCTCAGGTGTGAGGGCCTTCCATTGCACTTAGGTGGCTTAAACTCCTCCATTATCCTAAATGTGGATAATTGGATATCATATTTTCTGTTAGTGGAGATCTGCGTGCACCCTAATCCCCTAATAATAAATTTGTAGTAATTAATTATAATTAGTTATATCAGGGTTCAATAGATTCATTAATTTGTAGTTGGTATGTAACCAGTCTGGTTAGTATCAAGCCCGCTTAACTATTTAATCAAGGCCCTGTTCATATGAGCGGGTTGTCTAAACACGTCAGTATTCTAACTAGTTCAAAGATTAAATATCTACCTAAATATTTTTTTTTTGCTAATGGCGCTCATGAGTAGTTTATGGATGTTTAAATGAATACACTCTTATTTTAAAGTATTTAAATAATTCTAAATGGATAAATTTTTGATAAATAACAAAGGATATAAAAAACACAAACAGAAGAAGAGAAGTCTGTGAAGGAAATGTAATATGAACAGTCCATGCCTTGAAGGAATATTAAAGTGACATGGCACATATGTCTCCTTGGTTAAAGGTGCTACTTCCCAATGAAGTAGATAAAATATTTTGTTCTGAGAGTAGGAAATGTGATACTGTTTTCCAAAATTATAAGATGGAAAACCATGAGTCTCATGGTGCAAGTAAAACAAGATAACAAACAGATAAGTTGCTAGCTAAAACATCTGCTTTAGGTTCCTTCTAAAGTAGAATAATCTCCTGAATATCATAATGAAACTGTTTTTAATTGGATGACATTATTGTTTAAAACAGCCCTTATAGGGCATACAACGAGTTTAAGTGCCTTTTTGATATTGATATAGCCAAAGGGTTTGATTTTGTGTCTAAGCTATTAGATTCATAAGCGGTATTAGTCTAAAAATGATCTATATTTGTGGTATTCTCGGGCTGGTAAAAAGATGACTAACCCCGCTAACTAGTGTCTAATTTAACTTTAATAATATCGATCCCTGTTTATCATAGATCTTGGTAGCTGTCACTTGATCCAGAGACACATCCAATTAAATGGATATACTGAATTTCTTTTAGTGATTTGTTTGCTATTTTATCACTTTAAAATGTCTCAAATAAAAATGAGCAATGAAGTGAAAGCACTACAAAGAACAGCTGACTCAAATATGTTTTTGCATGATCATTACACCAGGAAGTTCACTTAATTCATTCACTGAAAATTATGAGGATGGTTTGAAAAGTTTCTGACCAAACAAAGATACAAGGACATTTTTTTTGTTCAACATAGTCTCCTGCTAACCTAGACATTTCTTCCAACGATGTTTCCATCTCTGCAAACCATCCAAACAATCTTTATTTGACGAAAATATTTGTATTCCACTGTTTGGACTGTAATTTTGTTTGGGGCGTATAATAGTGCATCCAAGTTTCATCAACAGTAATTATTGTGTCTAAACTTCATCAACTGTGCAATACACGATTTTGTCCTTTTTTCATAAAAACGCTCATATCAACTCACTCAAACGACTGTTACATAAAAGCCGAATGTCCAAAATGCCTGAAACTTTGGTGAATAACTGTCAACGGATGGAAGATAGATGTAAGTAGCTTTCATCTATAAGTGCTGCCATATTCACTTTACGATTGGAAACTTTTCACACCAGCCTCGTATGTTTTCAAAAATGTAACATAAATGAAAATATTTTTGTGTTCATTCTTCCATACTAATTTTATTTGCATCGTACGGAAATCAAAGAAAAATCACCGATTAGGACAATTATAATAATTGGTAAAGATTACTGTTCATCATCAATGATGTAAAAATGAGAGGGAAAGTTCAGGACATTCATTTTATTATTGCAAATACATTACTCAAGTAAGGACTGTGATTAATTCATTGATCTAGAATGTGAACGGGGTGAAAGCAAAAAAAATCCTATTAGCTGGTGGCCACCAATCCAAGGCCAAGGATGGATTTAAGATTGAAGTAATAATATCGAAGGTGATCTTTATAACGTGTGCAAGGTCTTCCAGATCATCTATGCCTGCCCTAGAGGTCTGGAAGAATTAGTGAAGATACACATTAGAACTTTTGACGAAAGATGAGCAAAGGTTGGTTTGGAATTGTGACGGAATAATAATGTGTATAAGTATCTTTTGTTTAGAACTGTCTCAAGATCCTTTCTGGACATGCAAGTTCTTTTTTCTGTTTTTCCTCGTTTTTTTTCTCTATTATCTTATTCTTTGATGAGTAGTAGTAATGATTTAATTATTGTAAGTGATATGTAAATAATAATTTAATGGAGTTTTAAGATAGGTAGTGGTTGCGTATATATATGTATATGTGGATGGTTATTGTAATGAAAGGAATGATATTGTTTAAAAAAAAATCAATGAGAACACTTTTGTTAATATTAGCTTCCTATTAATGATTTAGGAAGAGGAGAAATCTTCTTTATTGCATGGAGAATATTATATAATTATATTAATGCAGTATTTAAGTGTTTTAAATTTTTATTATGCATTTTTAATCAAATTTACGACACAGATGGGTAAAGGAATAATTATAATAATAACTTTTCCATTAAAGCAGCTGTTTCGGTCTTTTGGCCATCATTAGGTACCCAATTTCAGAATTTTAAAAGAACAATTTGATCAATTTTTCCATTAGTGATCCTAGAAACGTTTTTACATTCCTTGTATCACTCAACCTTTTATCCAAAAAGAAACAGAAAAAAGGCCTGAAATCTTCTGGTAGTTGACCAAATAGATCAAACATCTCCCAGACTATCAATGTCTGATTGTTTCTTCACAATTTTTAATATGGATTATTTTTTGTGAATGATGGCCAAAAATTCTTCATAGAAATACAACAAGGGGTTAGCAAGAAATTGTATTCCTGTCATTTTGGAAACAGTGCATAAGTATATAAAAACTTAATACTTATTTATCAAAAAATATAAATTATGAAATACCCATAAGTTATAAAGCAAGACGAGGTAATCCACAGCGGACAACAAAACAGTTAGGGTATTTTTTATTAGCAAAGTAACGCTTACAGTAGCAGTTTAATAAGAATATTCTGAGCATGAATAATTTTTTTACAGACATGAAACACTGTTTACCCCAGTTAGATAAAACAGAACAAAAATTCTTTAATTCTAAAGTTGACCCAGACTGGCGAGAAGCGTGGGACCTAAAGAAAAAAGTGAATACTTGGTGACGGGATCTAACAGAAGGGAAATCTTGAGAATACATGACCGTTCAATCATACAAAACCAGCACAGACCTCGAGTAACTGTGTGATATTTGTATTATATGTATACTTATATCATATGAATATTTATGTAATATAATAGTGGCATAACTCATAATAATGACGTCATGACATTTACAAGGTGTAAGTATTTATAAAAAAAGTCACTCTGTTATGACTTATGATACACCAACTAGATGGGATAGGTCAGATAAAGTTGGAGGGCATGATCAATACAGGATAATGTTATATGTTTCTTGACGCTTAACTAAAAGGAACAAGGTTTTATTGGAATAAACTTGAGGATCCATTATAGAAATCTGGAGATTATAATAAGCAAATAAATTTTTAATCACTAAGTGATCGAACAAATAGCGTTACAACGATGATACCACAAGGGTCACCTTAAATTGAAGAAAAATAGTTTTATGAACCTGATACTGTAATATACTTAAGCCAGGGTGAATGGATGTGATATTTTTTGTAAAAGATGCTCCTCTTGTAGAATTTGTTTTTCTAATTACCCCTGCCAACAAATTTAAACAGGGGTTATGTTTTTGCTTCAATTTGTTCGTGACTTACCAGGATTACGGCAAAAGTTACGGATTGATTTTGATAAAATTTGGTAAAAAGAGTATATTTGGTCATAGTAAGAGACCATTAAAAATTCAAGGTAATAGAAAATGTAAAAACATGTATAATCGACCATAACCTTAGAACAAATTGAGGTACGTAACTCAATTTGATTTTAGGGGGAGGTTTTGCGCACTACCGAGTGTACATTCCAGTTATATATTTTATTATTTCTAAGTAAGTTGATTATTTAAATAATGGCGATTAATAAATAAGTATAAATCTTCTACCATACAATTATCTTGAAATATAATAGTTTGCTCAAGAGTACTATCCAATTTTGAGAAAATGTAATTTAAAAAACTACCTTTTTGGAAAGAAACAATACCTCATTTTTTAATTTGTTATTAAGACGAACCAAATTTTTTATAAAAAAAGTATTAGCTATGTTTTTACGGAGGATAGTTATTTGATCTGTCTGTACGTTCATAAAAAAATATTGGGAGATCTTATGTCAGAATGGGAGGAGTTGCAGTATATAATATTTATTAAATTATTTTTTGTCAACGGGTCTATCCGTAAATCCATTTCAGGCAAGTTATATTTCTTCCACGAATTATTTCCAAATGAGAACATCAAAGATAAATAGTTTGATCCTGTAGGGAAAAGAAAATGTAGGAAGAGAGTTGTTGAAATAGGGTAAATATGGGATATAATATCAATAAAGAACGACTGCAGAGGGTCATTTTATAAATGATCAGTTCAGTAGCAAAAAATCACTACATAAGTTGCTATTTAATTTCCATATTTTATTCGTTATCTTGGAACTTTAAAAATTTAATTGCGTAACTTCCAGTAATTTCTACATAAAAAATAAGTTGGAAATTTTTATTGTTTTTATTTTTTGTGTTTCTATATTAACCGGTCACATGTGCACTCTAAGATATGAAAACATCACACTCTTCATATATATATATTAAAAATAAGATAAAATTGTTTGTCAATATTTTGGACCCTTAAATATGTAATTTTATTCACAAAAGACATAATATTCATCCATTTAAATGTAGCCCTCAAATTTCCTTAAGGAGTTCAATAAGTAAAATATAGTTGCACAATCCAGGCGTCCCAATTTTTTAAAATAATTTCATTCTTTGACTTTTTTGTAGATGACAAGGTCTGTCGAAAATTTGTCCATAAGATCTAATCCACTTATTCAAAACTAAAACGAAATGAGTTTTACATATAAGGTAAGTGATATTTATGCTATTCAAAGTATTACTGAATCAGACCATTAAAAAATAAAGATATATAATGAAGTGCATTTAAATAGCTATTAATGAAGCAATGTTTGTCTGTTTGTCTATCGATATCTCATTTTTGACTGTGCGCTTAATATCATATAAATGCGTCACAATTTTCTCAAATAAATGATTCTAGGACACTTTGCCGAAAGCCACATTGCAGAATGCCAATTTAGGGACGTCTGCAGGGCGTGGGGGAGGTTGGAGGGGATGGATCCCCACAAATTCGGGAATGTTTGCTTTTTATTAGAAATTATTTGGGCCAGGATGAATTTTTTTTACTTAAAATAGAAGTGTATAATTATTTTTTGAAAGATTTATGTGAAAAAAAGGTCAATCGGGGAAATTATGTAGTAGAGCAAAAAAATAAAATTTTTAATAACTTTATTCATTAAGATTTAACATTTGAAATATTTTTCCAAAAATTTATTTTTTTGTTAACAGATGTAGAATTTGGAGTTTTTTTTGGAAAAAATTTAATATTGGAGATTTTTTGTGAATATCTGATAATTTTTGATATTTATTTTTGCAAAAAATTTAAAATTTAAATTAATATTTTTGGATTTTTTATTCAGAAAACTCGAAAAACGAAGCCCCCTCTTCCCCAAAAAAAAAAAAAAAGAAAGAAATCCAACGGACTCCCCTGCACTTTACGTAACGGGCAGTTTACCAAAAGATTGACCACTTCACTTTATTGTGACTTTGCCAAAAAAAAGTAATAATTATATTTTATGATGATATATGTTACAATACTATCCGTACATCCTACTGCAATTTTAAAAGATAAATATTTTATTATTTGCCGCGAATTACAGTGATTAAGTGTTCATTAATGACTCTCAAGATGTGTTTTTCATTGAATGATAAACTTACACTTTACTAGGAGTACAAGTCCTATGAAAAATATTCACCCAAGAAATACAAATATCGATAGCGGACAACAAAATTCATTGTTAACAAAATATATATATTTTAACAAAGTAACGTCGTCATGTATAGAGTGGTATTCATGATTTTTGTTGAAAAGGTTCTAATAGTGGTTCGAGCCAATTGTTGAAACATCTTCATAATAAAATTAATCACACAAATACAAAATTTATAAACACTTAATCATTGCAATTCTTGGCTAATTATTAACAGTTTATCTTATAAAATCGGAGTATCAGAATTTCATAGTCTTGCTGCATGAATCATCATCAAATATTATTTCGACATACTGGTTATTTGGCAATGCGTCCATTGGGTAAAATGACACACTAACAAATAACAATGTAGCAACGAGCGTGGGTAGTTTAAGCTCAGCGCTTCATATCGGAAAAAAGAAAAGAAAATGGATCTATATTACTGTAGTTTGTCTGTAATGATATTTTTAAGTAATATGATATCGTAGAATTCGATACAAAACTGTGGTAAATGTTGAGTCAGTCTCCTAAGAAGTTATAAAAATCTCAGAAGAAATTTGATCGAAAAATCTCCTAGGGACAGGAGTGTCAAGAAACACAGAACATTTGATGAGTTTTAATTATAAACATATCGGAGACTCAATGAAATATTTGCATTTTTTCAAATTGATAATCGACCCATCATTTAAGAATCCAGTCGATACAACACTAATTCAAAGTTCCAATATCTTACCCCATTTCACCCCATACATTGTTGGACACGCTCCATGCGTCAAATTTATGTCTATTTCACCATCAGAAAAAAGGTTAAACCAAAACACAGAGGATCCCTTCCTAGGATAGGCAACTTTTCCTATGTCAGTGAAGGCAGTTCCTCCGCCATCCACATTGCTCAGCTAGAAAGAGGGAAACAATTGTATATTATTAGCATAAAATGTAAACCACGTGAGATATATTACATAGAGCATCAATGTGGCTATTCTGTTACCAACGTAATCATTGTTGGAATTCAGGAACTAGGGATAAGAGCATTGAATATGTATCATTTGAAAATAGTTATCAATTATATGCTTACAGCTTGGTGCGTATTAAAAGTGTCCATATGTGGAAGATACACTCCCCCTGGGGAATATAATCCAATCTGTAATAGGAATCTAGTTAATAACATAATTAATTATAAATGAATAATTTATAAACAAAAAATTGATAACTTGAATATGTAAAATATTAATTAAGAAATGTAGTAATTTGATCGAATAATTAATTTTCTGATCAAAATATAACAAAAATTCTAAATCATTTCAATTCTACATATCTCTATTTATGAAAATGACGTTTATTTTGGGTATTTTAAAAAAAAAATATCAAAAATTAACATGGTAACCCTGACAATTTGAGGAATGTATTGAAAGAGACTATCAGCTACAATCAGCTGTGATGAAAGAGGAGGGGTGAAGGAAATAAACAAGGACATTGTCAAGAATTACTCTGATGCCAATCTTCAAATTTACTTTGAGTCCGACAAAGACTGGGCAACAAATCCTCGAGGTTACTTTGCGACTTTTATGAGTCCACACTAATGTTCGATCAGGTTTTGAATATAATTGAATCTATATAGGAAAGGAAGTTCATTACTCAGGAATTAGATAACGACAACTGCTAAGGAAAAGAAAATGCATTCCTCAGACTACCAATTCCAGAACAACGGGCCAGCTAAAAAATACAGACAAATTTACATCACTCGTTATCTCACTAGGATAAAATTGATTTTTAGTCTTTCCTTCCTGTTTATAAAAGAAAAATATTGTGAGATAGAATAAAGGTAAATTCTGTGAGGGATAAAGTTTTTTTCTAATATTTATATCTCTATTGGTTCTAATAATAAGAAAGCTCCCATAAGTAAATAAAAACGTTTATGAACTGCTGTTGATGACATCAATTGATATTTCTAATGAGCAAAGATACCGTTCTCTTTTCAAATTGAAACCGATATAATCTTGTTTCTTAGTCTGAGAATGATTAAATAATAATGGTAAATGGCTTCATGGTTTCAAATAGGTTTGATGGGCATATGGTCTGAGATCGAGTATCAAATGATGTATTCACATTACGATTAATACAAGGATGCACTGTAATGCTTTTGAATGGGTGTCTTATACTCTCAGTGAATATATAAAGTGAGAAGTTTTACTTGAGGGCGCCCTCATTTGTATGATTCCATGGGATTTTTTAAATGTTTTTTTTTTTTTTTGGTTTTTTTAATATTTTGGCACGTCAGATGCATAAAGTCTAAGCTCAAAAGCTAATTTCATAGCAACAGCAAATGATGCAACGAAGTAATTTGTATTTTTCAACCGAAATTCGACTTCTTCTTAGTGCTTAAAATTCGAGATCTTGTGAGGGTTTGATTGGATAGAAGGAGCCCTTGTGACATTTTTGTACAAGAAGCAGTCCCTATATTGTCAGATTTTCAAATTCGTATCAAAAAAAATAATGGTATAACAGTGCCCTCTTTAAATATATGTTTATACTTATTTGCGGACATCTCCAACTTGTCCAAACCTCAAATAGGTTAAATATTATATTGCAACTTTAAATTACTCACAATATATGAAAATTTTATTTGTCAATAACTTTTCAACAAAAAATATATGGCAATGTGGAAATTATTTATATTCCAAGTGTTTAGTAATATATATACTACCTGATAATTCTCTGATTCCACCGTAAGAAAATCCTTGATTGATGCTGAAATACTCAGTTGTGTAACTGTTGCAAAATATTTCGATATTTTCTGTAGATTTGGATATTCTTCATCGTCTAACCATGCACTGGATTGAGTTCTATCGTAGCTGTTCTAAATATAAAAATGTCAGTATTATATAGTTTTCAGCTTATTACTTATTTTGCAGTTACTTACTATGGTCCCTTCATGTTCGTCCGTTACATGTGCTCTGTCTATCTGTGAACAAAATTTATTGTCTGTCAGCTTTATGTATTATATACATATACAACCCTGCCCCAAAGCTTTACCACAAGTGGTGAAACGAGGACCACGTGATCAATATTTGTACAAAGTAGTGATCTTAGCGACTCTTTTTTTCTCACTAGGGACGAGGAGTACTTGAATATCCCTCTACAGCTAACTATCCAATCTACATGAATTCACTCTTTTCATAGGAGCATGAGTCTTATTTACTGATATTCACTTGTTAATAAAGTAGGAAAGAACTCCCTAGATGATAATATTATTTTATAAAAAATATCATGTACGTATTTTTCCTCAAATAGAGAGCGCTTTCAAAATTATTCTGATCATGCGCCATTTTTTAACACGCTACAGACTGTCAGACCACAAACTTGAGGATACTATATATATAGTTTGCCCATGCTCAATTGATTTAACTGGGTGAGTTCTGCATGGTAAGAAAAAATTGCAGACGCCATGAGGAGAAACGACAGAAAAAGATAAAGTGGTGTCATAAGACCGTAATCGCCGTAGTTCAGAGGGTCTGGGTACCCTCAATTGTTTTTTACAAAGTAATATTTATCTACTTATTAATGGTCAGTACAATCAACCCTAATAAATAACTTTGATTTCAGCAATATGTCATCTATGTTACTATAATAAGCGACATCTTGAGTGGGGAAAAATATACCGAGAAAACAAAGAATCTATACAAGCTAACAGGCACGTTTTGTCACTATGTTTTAAAACTTTACTCTGCCCTTACTTTCTGTATACTCAGTTCCTTAAGCTTGTCAATCCAAGAGAATGGAACAACATCATGGATTTGAACTAATATTGGGCTCTCACTAAGAACCTCAATTTTGGCTGGTTGTAATAATAAAAATGGGTTGGAGAAGTGTTTGATATAGCATCTTTGAGATCTCAAATATGATGTTTTTTTGGCCCATTTCTAAAAGGATGAAGGAATTTAGAGAAATAATATCTTTGGGAAAAGTTTTTATTATAAAAATCAGGATATTTACTGGTACTTCACCCCGGCAAATCGGGAAAAAATCTCTGGTCCAAAGAGAGCTTTGATTTGAAAATTTATTGAAATGTTCTTTTTCCAAATTCCTCATTTCTTTGGAGGTTATATTCCTATTTCCATTGAACTTTTGAACAAAAAATTCTTCATTGGGATACATCAATTGCCAACTTTGGCCAGCCCATGGTTTTTGAAAGTGTTTATCATGCTATGAGAGTAATTAATTTCGATTGAAGTATGTGAAAGCAATCCTATTTTAACGCCTTACTTTGTCCTGGATTTCTAAAAGAAGCATTTTGATTTCCTCAATAAATTTTTTTTGCAAATTATCTTCAACACTTAGCCTATAAAGAGCAGCAATTCAATGGAAGTGAAGGGTGAACAAATTAAAATTATAAAACCTTATAGTACCCTCCAGCCATGTTATGGTCAAAGCATATTCAATACCAAGACCAATAATTGTTCTATCTGATCCGTAATACAAGATCTTAACGATTTCATAGAGCTCTTCAGCTGAAAGTCTTGCATTTGTCTGTCGAGTTCCGAGTCTGCCCATTGCCATATCATAAGGATCTAGCTCATAAACCCGCTGAATCCTTATCAATGCAAATGTAACTCCAACCAAATCATCTTGTGATATATCATTGATTCGGGGAGAAATTATAAAATCCTTTGTTGCTTGAGGAGGACCAGGATCCTAAAAATAGATAAACATGCAATAAAGGATTTTTTATGCAACACTACATAGATATTTCTAGAGAGGGAACATCTGTTATTTTTATTTCGAATCATGAATCATAAAAATGAAAAAAAAAAAAAAATGTAGGGAGGAACTCACATCTTTCATTTCATTAAGCTCTTTTGCAATGCTGGGTAAAAGTATGAAAAGTCGATAAAAGAGAGAAAATATATGCAGTGGATTAGCAACTAGTTTCTCAATTCCAAAAGCTTCTTCTTCGTTTTTCTCCTGACTCTGAGTTCCAATCAAACTCTCGAGCGTATTCTTTTTTAAATACCTGCATATATTAATGGTTCATCAATGATGAAAGGATGATAAATTATTATAAATAAATAGGATCAAATTCACATAGAGAAGGAAAAGGGTGAAACACGCACTTATTCAATAAATTAAGATAGATGGGGTTGTCCTGTGATGCTACACTAAGGGTTTGGAGAAATAATTTTTCCTCTTTCACAATTTTGGAAATAAAAATTGGATTCGTGAAGAGGTCCAATGGTTGTATCCGTCGTATCAACAGAAACATATGCACAATAATGAAGAACCTCATGTTTAAGAATCGATGAACATTCAACTGATGATGTTAATAAACCTTTATTATTTTTCATGTAAATTTATTCAAGTGTTTCTATAAAAGCAATGCCTATGTAAATACTGTATCAGATTGGAGCTATAAGGATAAATATGCTATAATTGGCTAGTAATGCACGATTTATAAAGCAAATAAGCTACTTTGTAGGGGTTTGTATCAACACAGCTTTATTTAAATGAATTGCTAGCAAGATAGTAGAACAAGGGCTCTCAACAGGTCGCCCGCAGATCAAATCCGGCCTGTGGATGCATTTTCTACGACCTACATGCTCTTTTTCCTCCAAAGCAAAGTTCATCTTTTGTACATTGTTAATCTAAGGAATAACAATGTAGGTACATTAACGAAATTTCATAGGCGTTTCACATTTAGCATTGAGCGTGTATACAGGGTGTACTGTATATTGTGCTGCCCGATGTATATCAAATGAACATTTTTTTATATAAGAAATATCAATGTAGTCATAATAATTAATGAAATATCGAAGGCATTTTTTGTATCGACCTTGAGTAGTTAAGGATAAACCAAGTAACACTCCAGAGACGTAAGTACTTGTGTCACATTGTCATAACGTCATATTTTTTTTTTCTCAAGCTGTTATTATTATTTTTTATTCTTGAGGAGAGAACATATATATGTATTTATCAACTTCCATTGAATGTTTTCATGAAAAACGTTAAGTAACATTAAGGATTTCTTGGGATCTTCTATATTTTTAAGCAAAGTTTGTCTATTCGATGATGTATAATAACTTTATATACAAAAATATGTATTAAAACGAACGATAAATAAAATTACAATATCTTTCCATCTGTAAAAAAATTGCCTTTTAGTCTGGAGTAGGCCTAATTAAAGAGGTAAACTGAGCTATATTAGTGAGTATGGAGGAATTACCTTTTATGAAACTATTTTTTTGTGAGAATATCCATGCCATAGTTTACATGTTATTAAAGTGTCATTTTCCTTCTTGGTTCATCATGTTTCCCTTGTATTGGAGAAGGAACCAAATTTGATGAATGGATTACTTTATATAAATTAATTAAGAAATTCATGTCTTACCTATAGTAAAATTGATTTAATTTCCCATTTCCGATTGATTTAATGTATTAAAAATAGTGTTTCTGATTTATTCTGAATATGAATATATGTTTATTGGTTATTTTTGAAGAATTTATTATCAAGGAGGTTTCGTTTTCTCCTGTACATATACAAATCTATTAACAAAAAAATAATTTCTCTGTAAAAAATTAAATTATTAAATTTTTTGGAAAACAAATTTCAAAAATTAAAATTTCAAATATTCAATTTAAAAAAAAAATGTAATCTTTCTAGTAAACATAATAAATTCCTTAATTGTGAGTAGGCTACATCCCATCTTGCTCACCTCCTGCAGACGCCTCTGGAAATACCTAATAAAGGGATTTGTGGGCTCTAAAAAAAACAACACATACACTATTATCAATAATAAAAATGAGAATATATTTAAAATTTCCTAAAGTATATAAATAAATACTTAAATTTAGCAGCATTTAATATTTAATAATATGATCTTGAAATTTGAAAAATAAATCAATCTGGGAAATGAGACACCCTAATTCATATATCACATACTCAGAAATAGATATCCAAGTGTTTAATGTTGTAGATGTAATCCTAGTAACAATCATTTTAACTATGACTACTAATACTCAATATGAAGAAAATGATATGGAATACACTGGGGAAAATGAATTTCCCGTTTTCTTACTAATCGTACTTTCAAAGCTCGAATTTGTATTTTGTATTTCACGAAGAATGACGAGATGAAAATTCATACTTTGACTCGTAGATTAAAAGCTCGAAAATCGATGTGTAAAGACTCGAAACTTCAAAGTCAAAAGATTAATTTTTCAATGAAAGATGAGAGCCGACTCGTATTGAATCGCCATTTCCCTTTTTATTATATTATTACATTTTAGTAAATTAGTTATTAATTATGCCTGAATCATAGTTGGGGACAACTCCTCCTTAGAGTTCGAATTGCACTTACGTCACATAAGTGAATTCGAGTTGAGACTCAAGTGATAACCCTCGCAATTTGATTAGGATATGTCATTATATTGCAATTTTAGCCTCAACTCCAATTTGAAACATTTAAAGACTTGCAACTCGACTAGGACTCGATTAGTTCAAAGACTTGATACTTGACTCATACTCGAAAAAAAAAATGTTTCGTTAACAGCTCTGAGTTTGTATTTTTTTTCAAAGCTTATAAAACCTAAATTACCATTGCTAATGGATCGTAATTATTGCATTATTTGGGGATTCTATCCTCTTGCCCACCATGAAGAACTGTAGACCCTTGGTTCAAACCAATACGAACCAAATTAGTCACATAATTGGGTATATATCGGACGCCTTGTCCTAAATCTTAAGGTAGGTTCCGAATGAAAGACAAAATACCTTAAATACAACAATCTTTGATTAATGACTCTTATTAAATATGAGCCAGTGACGTCATCATGAATGTATCTGTTATCTTGCAGCTAATATAAGGTGTACTAAAAATAAATACCTCAATTTTAATCGATTTTTTTTTCATTAAAGTCTATCTCTATGGTAATCAAAATAGTGATTACATAACCGTCGGAATTGACAATTTCTATTATTTTATCCGATGTTCGATAATTAAAATATAAGACATTATTCCAATAGGGACGGAATCGGTTTTAATACAACATTTCACAAAATTATATTCTACATAATTCTTTACTATGGGACGTAGATGTTTTCATTGTATCTCGCAACCTTTCATCTTCTAAAAATAAAACCGAAAAGAAGCTCAAAATAAGTTGATAGGTATCCAATTCTTTCCAACTATGACAGAACTCTTTTTAATCTACATGCAATCAACGTTCAGAACACTAATAAGCACGGCCTGCTTTTTAAATAAAAACAGATTTCCCTATTTTCGGCTGTTTTAATTAATTTTCATGAACATTGTAAGCTCAAAATAGGCAGTATATCGAAATTTGATTTTTACATTAATTTATATCAAAATAGGATCATTGTGTAGAATTCGTGCCGTTTCATCCTCAGTCATTGATAAGATTATCAATTCATTACAGATAATACATAATTAATAATTATACTTATAAAATATAAATATGAGTTGGTAAAAAGAAAAGTTCAAACGACTTGTATCGAATAAAAATACAATATAGGATATTAATATTATATATAATTCATTTTAAAAATTGTAGATAAATAATATGCCAGTCATAGTCTAGCAGTTGGTATTACTGACTTATTTGGTCAACTACCAGATGATTTTGGGCCTTTTTTCTGTTTCTTTTTGGAGTTATAATAGTTTGGTATGTTGAAAACATAGATGGCACTTCACATATTTTTATTTTTTTAAATGTTTATTTAATAATATAGTAATTTATTACCATAATTATATAAATTTAGAAATGTCAATATGTTAATAAAGTATTTTTAAAAAGATTATTTTATGAAGTATAATTTTATTTTAATCCAATTTATAAATTTAATTATAATTTTATCTAGTCTTTTAAAATGTTTATGATGGATTTGGGAGATCATTCTGACTATGAAATTCATGAATCAAATAATTTTGCTTCTTAAATTGAATAAGATTCCTGAGTATGCTCCGAACTTTGGTCCCAGGAATCCTCTCAAGTTCACGTTTTCCCAAATGATAAAATTTTAAGCCTGCATAATATAATATTTTGAAGTAGATTTAATTTGTGTAAATATATGGTTCGAGACAGGAGATGCATCAAACGGATGATCATTATTAGATTGAAAGGCCTAATTATTTTTTAGGCCCTTTATTTTTTACGATGAATTTACTAATACTAATATATAAAATAAATAAATAACATGTTTCCTATTATTTGGGTCAACTATCTTTTTTCTCTCGTCTAATGGCGCGACGTCAAAGTATTTCCCTTGCTATTGGTCAGTATTATCACTCTAGGTAGTGTATCTCGATGGTTTTCCCACAAAATTTTAAACCAATGGCACTTTGGCCCCTATGGTTTTGGCGACACTTGCTCCTACATAAAAAAAAAGATCTAAAGATAAATTTCATTTTTCCTCTTCTTCCAAATTATCAGGTTTCTCTTGGACGTTAAATGGAGACACAGTGGCAGGAAAAAATGACAACGGAAAAATGTCAAGGAAAAAATGGAAGCGGAAAAAATGGCAAGATAAAAATAAAGAAAAGTGTCTAAATGGAAAAAATGGCAAGATTCTTTTAAACCGATATCATATTTATCACCAATATTATATATGTATAATAAGAGAAAAGAACATTAAACAAACACGACAGCGGTTCCAATGGAAGGAGCGCTAATCACTTAATTCTCTGTTATTAATTACAATATCATTAGACATGATAGACTATTCATATTGGACAAGATTCCCCACCCAAGGAAGGAGTCGATTCTTCTCTTTTGAGGCTTAGATTTGGTTTCTTCTTCAGATAAAGTTTCAATCTGCCATCACTCCCGTAGAAATTGAAATTCAAGCATCTCCTGTTGAGGAGAAACTATTTTTCTACTAATTCTTAGAGAACATGAAAGTATTTCTGTCTTTAATTAATGAAGATCGATCTAAGCATATAGAAAAGCACTTCTAGATTAAAAATGGGTCACTGCATTTATCCAATTGTTTGTGTGCATTATGTGTGATATGTTTCAACATTAAAATAATAACTAATATATCAAATTCATGCTGTCATAATCATAAGTAAACATATTTATTTTATCACAAATTGATAGATGTAACTTTTTATGATTTTTTTTATTGATTTTTTCCCATGGAATAAGATCTAAATTACTGGAAAGTTACGCATTTTTTAAACATCCATAAGCCGAAAATAACGATTGAAATTACTAATTTGATTAAATATATTTTATCCATAAAACTAACTTTTTAAGTGCCTTTGGAAAAATATTATTGTATTTATGATCAAAACAAGTAGAATAATACTCCCCATGATCAAAAGGAATAAAAAAGATTGTATTTCTCTGTCATTGAAAGGTAAACTTGAGTTAAATAGAGAACAGTTTCACAAGTGGCAAACTTTTAAAATACAATTTAGTTAAGAGAAATATAAGGCACCTGAAATCTTTGAGTGACTGAAATCTTCCCATAGAGTTGGCTCTAACTATAAGTACCTAAATTAACCAAATTAGTTAATTACATAATTATCGAATAGATTTTTTAGAGTCGTTTCTGTCGTCATAAAATATGTATTTACATTTATTCAATAAATAAATTAATTGATGGAATTAACCATTGACAAAGGAATTTACATTAATATTTGTTTTACAAGTTAATGAAGTTGGAGCTGAATTTTCATTCTAAATTGAAACGAATGAATATATAAAGTTATAATATTCATATTCTTTGATAAATATTACCGAAAACCATTATTATTTATGACAAACGTAGTTACATATTCAAATGTCATTGTACCATACTAGAAAAATACACTTAAAAATTCGTTGAAAGAGCCTATAAGTCACTTTTTATTCTTCTCATACTTTTATTTACTTGATGTAGTGTACTGCAAACACTACCAACAAACGGAAGTAACGGACCGGAGCAAAGGCAATAATAAGACCTTTAGATTGGGGGTACAATCATACACTTAATATGTATATTTTGTAAGGGATTAATACTAAAAGGATGTACATAGACATAACTAATAAAATGTATAAATACGTAAACTCTACTTAATAAAAAGGTACATTACTACCTATTTAAAACAAATCCCTACGTCATGAGATAAAAGTAAATAAAATGCAATAAATAACACTTGATACATTGGAAGTATGCATCCACAGTCCTAGATAAGCAACTTCGAGAATTTGAGTCCTTTAGATAATTACGTAATACAGCCTATTTTGTTCTCTTTGGACAAGAAAGAAGGTTTATGAAGAGACGAAGACCATCGTTTCATTGCGATTTCAGATTGCTTCAACTGTACTGAGCTTTACAGTTTTCTTTGCACTCTCCAACGACTCGACCTTTGACTACCTGCCCGAATCCTTTCAGTGGTTTGTCGCTCCACAGCCAACCACCTCTTCTTCTGACACATCCTGGATCATAAGGAAGTGGAAATCGCTGCTCTCGTATAGTATTTTGCAAATGCTTGTCCGTCAATCCAAGAGTCTTGTCCAATATGAATAGTCCATTATGTCTAATGATATTGTAATTAATAACGGAGAATTAAGTGATTACTAACCGCTGTCGTGTTTGTTTATTTTTCTTTTCTATTATTAGTGATCAGTTTAAAATAATCTTGCCATTTTTTCCATTTAGGCATTTTTCTTTTTTTTATCTTGCCATTTTTTCCGCTCTCATTTTTTCCTTGACATTTTTTCCTAAACTCGGAGACACTGAGGGATTAAATCCGATTAATACGTTTAGTTGTCTATAATCCTTTTTGTTTGAATAGGGATGAAACTGTTTTTTAAATTATATCATGTTGACATTTACACAAATTATTTCATTTTACGAGTTAATTTATGAGGACCATAAAAAGTAGTATTAACACGTTGAATCTTAAATCTGTCATTAGATGTAAAAAGTAGTGTTTTTAAAAAAAAAATATATTGAAAAGGATGTTGATGGATAAGCATACTTACCTAGCTAGGAGGTAAACCGTGATCAATAAGGCGATTCCTCAGGGGCGAGGGCCTTCCATTGCACTTAGGTGGGCTTGGCCTCCTCCATTATTCCAAATGTGGATAACTGGATAGTATCATTTCTGGAAGTGGAGATCTGCGTGTGCGCTAATCTCCTAATAATATAAATATTATTTATCAATATTGGGGTATCATAGATAATGTTACGGGATTCATAGCTAGCTGTTTAACTCTTGACTGATTGTAAAATAATTTTACAATCAGTGATTTGTTTGTTATTATTTCAATTTTATAATGCCACAAATAGTAATGACTATTGAAGTAGACTGCAGTCAACTATGTCTGATTTCTTGTTGGTCTTGCACGATACAAACTGCAAGGAAGTTTAGTTAATTATCATGGAGTAGTGAGAATTATGGTATCGTACACAAATAAAAGAAATATCATCGAATAGGACAAGTATAATTTTGATTTATTAATCATTGGGCTCTAAAGATAACTGTTCATCAATATGAAAAACTCTTATTAATATCCTCTGCCTATAAATGTGTTTGGGAGTGGAGAAACTGTATTACTGTTATAGGGAGTAAAAACGTCTATATTTTGAATAGCATTATTGTATAGAGATTATTATACATACGAGGTGGTCTGAAAGGTTATCGACGCATTCGTAAATAAATGCTAGTCACATTCATCTGTTGACAGTTACTCACCAAAGTTTCAGCCATTTTGGACTCACAGTTTTTTTTCCAGTTGTTTGAGCGACTTGATTTGAGTGGTTATCTGAAAATGGACAAAAGCCGTCATTAAATATTTGTTGTCTTAAATGGCTGAAACTGCTAGTACCATTTATTTAGCATCTATTGACAGGTACTAAACAGTGTTAGTATTTATATTCGTGATATATATTTTAATAACTCTACTCTTTTCAAAATTATATAATTTTGTGTTGTCATTAGTTGATTTGATATATTCTTGTCTTTATATGATATATTTTTCTTAACTATCAACTCAAAATATAGTTGCTAAAGAGGATTTACAAAAAAATAAACGTTACATTTATTAACTAGTGATAAAAAACTTCTTGTAGAAACTACTATTAAAAAAAAAAAGTAAGAGACAGCTTGTGCCAAATGTAAAAAATTAAGTATTATAAATGAGCTATTCTCATCAAATTTAAATATCTTAAAAATAATACACAAAATATTTGAGTAAATGGAGAGACTAATTTTAAGTTTAGTCATGCTCTTCATATACTTAGTTCGATCTTTATTATTAAAAACCGAAATACTTCCATGTTTCTTAAGAATTAGGAGAAAATAAGAGATCCGAAGTACTTTATCCATAACAAGAGATGCTCGATTTCTGATATATACGGTATATATGTATGCGTTTTGTTCAACATATATTTAAAAAAGAAAAAGGAAGTACTTTATATATACATATATATAAAGAATGTTATTTTAGATTTGGTTTAGCAACTATCTAAAGTACTCCTTCCTCAACATGTCATATTAAATTTAATTTGAGGAGAGAACATCTTAGTATTGAGTAACTACATGGTACTGTGCTCATGTAAAACAGATAGTAAGGCTGGAGTTTTTTTGAGGAGTTATCTTCTATATTATGAAACCAAAGTATATCTGTTCGTTGACGCCTCAAAACACTGGTCAATGTCAAGCACTACGGCTAATATATATATTAACTGTAGTGAAAAGAAATCCATCATTTGTTCAATAGATGACTTTTGTAATGTGTAATTCACATTGTATATGTGCAATCCGTTTATACTAGATGGTGTTAAAAATATAAAATTCTGAAGAAAAAATGATTTAATTTTGTGATTGTTCAACTAAGTGTTCTTTGAGTACGCGTTAAAGATGTACACAAGCAAAGAGAAAATATGACGTATCTTACAGTTTTCTTCGAACAAGGTGAAAACACAAGCCAGGCGGCTGGAAATGTCAATAATATTTATATTCCTGATACTGAAGTCAAAGATGAACTACGCTCTGGAACTCCAACTGTCGAAAATGTGAATGAAATAATGGAAATCGTGAAACCGTCTGTTGAGTCTTCTATGTCAATCACACTCGGACCAATTGAGCCACAAAAAAACCCTGATCCTAAAATTTTTTGTACATTCATTTTATTATCAATTTAATTTTTCAAATTTTTTTCATGAATTTAATTTTCTGTGAAAAGCAATTGAGTTTTGAATTTTATATGTGAATACCTGTGGATTTTTGAAGTTTTGAAAACCAAACCCCCAACCCCCCTTTCAAAAAAAAAAAAAATCTTGCTGACGCCCTGGTATCTTTGTTAGGTTGGAAACATTTCAGAACACCCTTCTATATTAATACTTTATTAAAAATAACAACAATATTTATGGAGTACATCAACATTTAACACCGTTTTGCAATGAATACATTCTATATAGCCTACAGGTACAATACGGACAAGGAACTCCTTTCTTCCTATGTTGACATCTTGTCAACACAATAATTATTCTATATTTCCTTAATGAACCCTTATTATATATATACATATTTATAAACTCAAATCAACAAACATTCCCGTATAAAAATTTATATTTATGAAGAACCAAAGGCACTTATCTATAGTAACCAATAGTAATAACCATTTACTAATGACATAATTGCTTTCACACAATTACAATAAATAATTTGTCAAAAAACTGAAATGGTGAAATAAACACGGAAATACCTATGTACAACATTCTACATAATAGATCATGATTGTTATACTACATACAGTGGGACTTTGTGTGTCTGTGTGTTTGTTGATAGGAAGGAAATAACACTAATTAAAAATAATTAACGACTACGAATTATGTAGACACAGAGTCATGGAACTAAGAAAAATGACGTTGGGATGATTCTGAGTAATAACAACTTAGCAAGGGAAAAACATAAAGTGCAGAAAGACCTTCTTTATCCGAAATATATAGAGAAGTCCAATTGTGGGTTGGAGTTCTAATTTGCACTGTTGTTTAGTCAAGTTGGAGTTGTAAATCTGGAGCATTTATGGTATGTAAAAAAGAAACCGACAATCAACATGGTTCCCCTGGCATTATGAAAAAGGTTGCGGAGGAGATCAGCTATAATCCGCTGTTACAAGAGAGGGTGGGGATAAGAAAACAAACTAGGACTTCGGCATGAATGACTTCGATTTGGATCCCCAATTCTACAAGGACTTATAATTTATGTCCTTCTTAAATAAATGTGAAAAAAGATAGCAAATGATAACTGAAAAGACTTAAGTGTCATCAGCAAATGGGTTGTAATAAATGTTCATGTCTAAACTTCTTAGTCAAAATAATTTATACATTGATAATAATAATATTTGATTTGTAGGATTCCTTCGATAAGAATCCATTTTTGATGGTGTATTTAGACTAGTGAGGGGAACTCCACACAATTGCTGTTGGTAAATGGCTTTTTTGTTCTTCAACATATAAACAACAAACATTCATGGAAATGTTTCCATAAGTGCCAGCCTGCAAGATTAACAAAAGAAAAGTAAGCACTTGTAAAATACTAAATCAGAGGCTTAAAAGTTCCATAAAAATATTTTAAACTGTCCTAAATTATTATTTGATTTGACAAGAGCTCTATTAAATATATAAACGGGAAGTTTGGAGTCACTTCATTCGAAATGGAAGTCCAATGGAGTTGGAGTTCTCAAATTATAAATAATTGGAGTTGGAAGAGCTTAATAATGGTTCAAAAGATAAACAGATTCCATCTACTATTTTAATATATTTTATTTTCTCCAACAAGGATATACAATTAAGACTTCGCAATAAATCCTCATGGTTACTTTACGTCTTTTATAAGCACACAGGAATGTTCAACCAAGGTTTGAATATAATTGAATCTAGTATGAAAAGAAGTTCACAAATAAGAAATTAAATAATAATGACAACTGCTGTAGAAAAAAAATGCATTCTTCTGATTCCGAATTAAAAAAAACAAAAACAACAACGGACTGGCAAAAAAATTCACACAATTTATATCACTAGTATCCATCACTAAATGTAAAAATACTACTATATGTAATTGAAGAGTAGTTATAATCTGAATATACGTTTTTTGTTTTCTAAAGGTGCGCTCATTATTCTTTCACTCTTGAGGAGAGAACATATACGTATAAACGATAAAGCGTAACCGTGAATAAGTTTGCTCATGAATGTCGGAGAGTAATTCAGAGGAGTTATAGCTAATTGTAAGTCCTTGTTGCATTTGCAGTAAAATTGAGGATTGATTTCTGGTTAATTCCTTCCTAGGTATATAATTGATATATACAGAGGGGGTGGGGTTATTTTTTCTTCATTTCATATCTGCTTGCAGCTAATTGAATGAAAGGTCTAAGCTGTTCTCCTTCCGAACATTCTACAAATTGTTAGGGCGACCACGTTGGTTTTCGTTTTTTGAACCATACGACAGTTTGAATAATGCTTGGGAGGACAGCAGCTTTGCTGTCATGACACATACCATTTATTTAGAATAAGCTATGACGGGGACGGAGGAAGGAATGAAAACAAAACAAGGACATGAGAAGGAATTACACCCTTGTTAATACACAAATCTACTCTTACTCCAACAGAGACTTATACTTATAACGCCTCGACATCGTCTCAGTGTTACTCTCAGTCATTCAGGATTATAGGTTAAAAAAATATGAGAATGGAAGATGGTGCTCTTTTTTCTAATGTCACCTGAACAGGTTTTTTATTTTCCAAAGCTTTTATGATTATTCTTTTATTCATGAAGATAGATCGTATAAGTATAAAATAATCAGTAGTGCGTCATAGATGGAGAGGGTACGTGGACAAAAGTCCACGTAATATAAATTAAAGGCCTACTCCAAATGGTGTTGTGATATATCACATTCAGACATTTCCCTCCTGAAACATAAACCAACAGCACCATTTCTATATAAACCACCAGTAAGGGACCCTCCCAATCCCCCTTATACAAGCTGTGTGGGTGCTTTCAGCCACCACCATGTCCCAAAATGGGATGAAACACACCGCCACTATTTAAACAACCACTAAGAGTGCCTCACAACCCATATGTACCACCAAATTTTTGAGCTGCTTTTGGGTACGGCAAAATGGGATGAAACCAAACGCCACTATCTGAATTTACCACTCTTCCATTTACACAACGAATGGGCTCCCAAAATTAGAGACTGTTTCGGGTTTCATCTGATTTTGAAGCCCGGCAGTACCCGAAATAGCCCCAAATTTCGAAGTTTAAATGGGGGTTTGTGAGGGTTTCTGACTGTTAGTTTATGTAGGGGTGGTGGGGTAAATATCATGGGCTGGAAATATTTAGTGTGAAATGTCGTACAAACAGTTTTTCATAAATTTGAAATGTAATATTTTAGGGTCGACGTTTTGTAACCTACTACCATGGAGAGTAATCCTGAGGATTTCTTGTGGAGTTATAACTATAAGTATAAGTCCTCGTTGGACATGGGGTAGAATTGAGGATCGACATATTTGCAATTTTTGACTATATCATTGAAGTGGTAGGCTTAGTTTCTAAAGTCCCCCAAAATTTGTATAAATATATATATTTATACAAGTTGCAATGTCTGCACAAGTTTCAATTTCTTTGTCTGAAACTGCAGTATTTTATTACAAAATTGGTGATTCTAATTACCAACACTATTAATTGATACTATCATTCAATTTTATCTATTAAAATTACATGGTTATTATTTATTTATGAGTATTATAATTGTGGGCATTTCCATGCCGGAAAATTCCAGCCATGTATTACCACAATCGGAATACCTCACCCCAAAATGGTTTGTCCAATGGCAAGACCACCAAGCATGTTAAAAACCACCAACGCCACTTCCAAAAGCATTCACAACCCCTTTGAATACTTCAAAATAGGACCCGAGCCCATTAGTTGTTTAAGACTACGACACACAATGCAGGTTAAAAACCAACACCTCCACTTAAAAAAGCATTAAGATTCTTTCCAAATACTTCAAAATGAACCCTGGGCCCATGGGTTGATTAATTATACAGTAAAAATACCAAAGAGGTCAAACAAATTACCACCGCTTCTTCATAAAACATACTTCAAAATGAACACCAAACAAGTTTTGGCCCAAGATATTCGAATTTTGTTAGTAAATAATAATATATTCCACACTGGTAATATGGGTAGTTATATTTCATTGTTATGCATAAAAATAAGTACACATGCCAAATTTCAGATGGATATAAGAACAATTTTTAGCTGCCAACACGGGATTGAAGTATTAATGTCGTTTTTTCTTTTATTATACCTCATTTTGTAACATGTATTGGATGGTAATTCAAGAAATTCAAGTTTATTGGTCATTAAAATTGTCATTTATGTAATTAGTATCTAGGTTAGAATAATTTCAAAAGAAGTGACCAGCGTTTCTCAATCTTTTGCTATTGACATATTGAGTATTCCCTACCTAGTTGGTAGTTAATAAAAATATTTTTTGTTCATCTCGCCTGGAGTATCTCGACGTACCTTCATTTGAGCATCACAAGTATAAACAACTAAACTTGGCATAATCGCTTTTTATAACCTCAACAATAAATAAATACGAAAAAGTTTTTTGGAAATGAGGCAATTCTGATTTTAGATGTTCATTCTTTGTTTTATTGCTTTTAAAAACATTTTTTTATTGTTTAATAATAAATACATATCCAAGTATACCCAGGTTATGACGAATTCATGTGAAAAGAAGTGTCAAAGTGTCAGAGAAATGTACCAATAATAAAGAATTGAGTATTGATCAAAAATATGTGTATCAAATTCATCAAGTTATATTGGAAGGCCCTGTTTTAGATGATCTATTTTTTTTTAAATCCAGGAAATATAAATAATTAAAATTAACAGTTCTTACAATGAAGTTAATATAACTTGATGCAGCCTTCTACAACTGAGAAAAATTAACTACTGATAAAGGACTTTGTCAGCAAATGCCTGACGACGTACAAAAGTTTTTTTGGGATTGCTCTCTTGCCCAGGATCTCCCCTTAATAAAGACAAACTTCAAGGTCCTAAAGGAGAGCATCACTCTTCCCGAAGAAAGATTGCCTTATGTACAGACCTTGTCTGTAAGAGCCTGCCCATCCACAAGTTTGCCGACAAACTGTATGAGATACTCAAACAGACCCCTGCATTTGATAATATGAGTAATATTAGTTTAGTATTCTCTGGTGAGAATGTGTCTGGGTTGAAGAAGAATCCCAACATCACAGTTAGTTTCAACTGCCCCCTCATGACATCCATGGACTGTGAAAGAACCTTTAGCATTTACAAAGACCTTCTCACCCATAAGAGGAAGAGACTCTCGGAGAACCACAAAAGCGATCAGATGATTATTCAGTGAAATAAGGGCTTTCCTGGAATACAAAATTATAACCAAAATCAATCCCTTTTTACTGGATTTATTTGCATCTTAGACGTTTTTCTGCATTTTTATAATCATTTTCTGTTTACTTTTATCTCAATTTCTGTGTATTATTTGGAAAAGTAATTAACATGCAAATTTCTACTTAACTGTATAATTAATTAAATATGTTTCCATAAGCAGAGTTAATGGGCACTCATTTGTCGTGGTGAATTATTAATATTTATTATTAGTATCATTTGCATAATAATATTTAATGAAACAGACATTAAAAAGAGTACTGCATGTTTTATCTCTTGCTTTGTGCAAAATTGAGGATATGGAATGCTTTAAATTCCACATTATGTTACATAATATATTAGTTATATTGTACACACATGAAACCTTTCTATATATTCTAAAAAGGTTTCTAATTCCTTTCTTTATTTAAATATATCTTTCCACTAACCTATAGCATTTTTATATATTGAAATATTAAAGTAAACACAATAGGGGCTTGGCCCGTTTACCCCTTTTTTGGCGATTTTGTTAATTTTTTAATTTAAAAAAAAATCAATTTTTGTCGAAATAAAGTTGGTACTAAAAAAATCCTTAACTAAAGGTTCACTCTAAGCATAGATAAGTAGTGATGAAATTGTGTGTATTTTGGCGATGTTGAGAAACAAACTAACATAGACACTAGAGTGTTCGGTATTTTTTAAAGTTGACCAAATTCAAAATTATCATAAATCATGACATGTGTGTAGAAAACATATGATCAAGAGAAAAGACACAAAAATTTAATTGTTACAAATCACTCAAGATTAAAATTGAATGAAAACTTTCAAAAGTCTGATTTCATGAATTAATTTATTGAGTATTCAAAGATTTAAAAACTATGTATGTTTATGCCCATTTGTATCTTGTTCTTGAAAAACTGTAATTATATAAATAGCTGAATAAATAGAAAAACTATAATTAGTTAGCTATTTTTGTATGCGTGGATAGTTATAGCATGAGTTTTAACTTACAAAACGTACAACATAATAAAGTAAAAAAATAAAAAATATTAACAAATGAAAAAAAAATATTAAATAAGTTTTTGTTTTCTTATGCCTTAACTGTAATAAGA
This sequence comes from Lepeophtheirus salmonis, assembly GCF_016086655.4. Taxonomy (NCBI): domain Eukaryota; kingdom Metazoa; phylum Arthropoda; class Copepoda; order Siphonostomatoida; family Caligidae; genus Lepeophtheirus; species Lepeophtheirus salmonis. Next base: position 47,082,073 of record NC_052134.2, read on the forward strand.
TTTTTTTCTTTTTTTTAATTTGACCTCATTTTGAAGTACTCCGGAACGCTGGAACTTTGACGAGATGGAGGATAACTTTTTTTGAAAAAAATAATTTAGGAGGTGTTTACCAACACCTAAACACACTCATGATTCATGATAATTTTGAATTGTGTCAACTTAAAAAAATAGAGACCACTCTAATGGACAATAAAGCGTTTTGATTTTCAACTTTTTTCGAATTTAGATTACAGCTAGTGCGGAAAAGTTGTGATAGGGTATAAAAATTACCTATGCAAAACTGCATTGTCTTATGAGGTCATCTTTAGACATTTTTAACCTATTAATAGTGTATATATATATATACTTTTCTAAAATAGTCCTATGGAACAAAAAAAGGAAAAAAAAGTGAATACAATTTGATAATCCGCATATAGTGCGCATCTATTTTTGTACATTTTCAGAAAGAAAAGATCAAAATTTTCTTATATTATTATCTCTTTTACCTCCATAGGGTGGCTTTAAAAAAAATATTTATGTTTTTTATATATTAGATGATGTCTAACATAATTAATAAATGAAAAATAATAATTAATGCTGTATTTTATCCTTATTGACAAAATAAATAACTTTTGTATCCTTTCAAACTTTGAATTAGATGTGTTACCTAAAGATGGCCCAATAGGACAATGCAATTTTGTATAGGTAACTTTAATACGGGATGACCAACAAATTATGGTAATTATTTGATCTATATATGAACTCATGAAAGATAGAGAGTAAAGCCGAGGACTTGTCTCTTTTGGACTAAGAGTAGAATTGAGGATCGACATCTGAGTAATTCCTAAAAAGAGTATTTTATGATGTGGGATTTGTTTCTATTCTCTTTCTCTCACAGGTGCATGTAGCTAATGGAATAAAACGTTATGACACCTCTGCTGTTCTCCCACAAAACAATCTTCAAAATCTTACTAGACATGTTTAGAATTTACAACTCCATCTATACACTGGAGTAAACAAAGACGACAATTATTTATTGAATGGGTTGAACCCTCCTTTAGAAAATATCCCTTTTTTACGCAGTTAATGAAATAAACGTTAGCCCAAATATTAAGCTGATTTTATTGTCTGATACACTGTCGACATAAACTCAAAATTACGCTTTTTAATTTGGGAGAATGTTCCTAAACATTTTATCCATTTTTTGCTTGTAAATATCAATTTAAACGCTAAATACTTAGTTGAGTTCAAGATAAGAAGTTAAAACGTATCATTTTTTTAAATTAATCATAACTATAATTGTTTGGGTCACCAACAAGATATAATTTGTGTTATAACATTATAACTTCATTTTTGATGAGGTCGAGTGTGATATATAGAATAACAGCTAATATTACATTAGAAACAAAGTATATTCCTGAAATTGAAAAAAAGAAAAAGAACGACTTTAAAGCTGAGAAATAAATCGAATTATCAAACCTTGACTAAAAACTACAAAATTTACTAATAATTCCAAGAAAATACATTTTTACAACCACTGAAAATTGAATTTATTCTGAAATATATTTCTAAAGCATTCTTAAAAGTTCCAGTAAAGTCTATTTTAAACAAATTTGTACCTCAAATATGGGGTCCATATAATCTAAGTTCACTAACAAAGGGTTAATCATTTATACTTTTTCTATTGGACAGATCCAATGCATTGATTTTCATTTTTAATCCTCAATAAGAACCTACAAATGTATATTTTAAATGGAAAAGTTCATATTAATAATAATATTATTATGGAAATAACATTATTGAAAATCAATCAGACATTATATATTGAAATATTAGTAAATGTTTGTTATCTTAGAAGTAGGTTATATGCAATCCAAATAAAACTTGAAAGATAAACAATAAATTTGACTAATATTTATGGTTATAGTTAGAAAAAAAACCATGAATGAATAGTCAATTTTCAAACTTTTTACTAAAGAAAAGTTTTTTTTTTCTTATAAAAATAAATATATGTACATCACTCAATCAATATTTTGCCAGATAGTTAAATAATCCCCAAATAAGATTATTAGATATTTATGTTTATTTGAGTATATATTTTTTTTTACTAATTGAAAACCAATATTGCACGATTATATAATGTTATTTATAGAGGTGCAGAAAATATGACCTTATGGTCAGTTTTAATTTTAGAAACCGAAAAATATAATTACAGTTACTCACAAAAGTATTAACCATTTTGGACGCACAGTTGTTATTTGACAGTCGTTTGAGAGAGTTGATGTGAACTGTATTTTTTTCCCATCAATAATCAGTTTAAAATTAAAACACTCCATTATTTTTATCCATTTTTTTGGAAATAAAAAAAAGTAGTTTGACTCTTAGGATAATAACTTACAAACTAATGACAGATTGTTAAGAAATTTAATCAGCTGTCTTTTGAAGATTGATATTACCTAAAAATGAGTGGAATAAAAATAAATATAGGGCCATCTATGTGTGAAATCCTGGAATACTTTTCAGCCCATGTGTTACATGCCAATAGTTCATAGACATATTTGCATTCATTAGAGTCTTTGTATAATTTATGGGATTAGTTTAAAACATTTATTTGATGTAATAGAGTTATATTGGGCCCAATATGGCCTTTCAAATAAAATCAATAATAATTAATATTTAATACAAATAATTTGTTGTGTGTTATGAAATATTCATACATAATATATTACCAACATAAATAAACATTAGTGTTGGTTTCTAGTAAGGTGATCAATAATTATTTATCTAATAGTGTAAGTAATTTTAGGAAATATTTATTTGCAGAATAGGCAATTATTTCAAAAAAATTTTATATACAGGGTACGATTTTAAATGTGGAACAGTTTAGAGCTCATTATCTTGACAACCCTGGGATCTATATTATTAAAATGGTGCTCATCAGATTCATCTGACCAAAATACAAAATCTTTGAGATATCTTAGAATACGAACGACTTGCGGTTATAATTGTGTACCTCCGAAGGAGATTATTGAGTTTACAAAGCTGCCCAAGGCAACTGTAGCACGTCTGATAGTCCAATAAACATGCACAAAACCGTGCTGACTCCTTGTGGGCCTCCCTTCTCGAGGCAGTAGTAGTACAAGGAGTTCACCATCAATACCTCCGCCAGGTTAGAGGCTGTGGTTGACGCTGGATGTGGTTAGTTTGAGTGATTGAACTTTACAAAGGACTCTAACATGTAAAAACAAAAGATTTGTTGATTGCTGAATTAATTTTGGTAAATGAATTGTAACAGACATTGCCCATAAATTTATCAGGATCTAAAATCCTCACCCTGTATTTCATCTCAACAAAGTATTAATTAATTTAGGTTGCCATGTATACATAGTTATTAATCAAAGTGTATAAGATATTTAAAAAAAGCCGTCTTTTTTATTTTCCAAAGCTGTAAAAGGAGCATCTACGCATAAAGTAATCACTAATGCGTGTGCTCATATAAGACGGAGAGTAACAATGCAGGTTTGCTCAGGAGTTATAAGTGTAGGTCGTAGTTGAACTCGGAGTAGAAATAAGGATCGATATCGGAGTTATTTTAGCCTATATGCTTACAGCTGATCTAATACAATGTTACAACAGCTAAACTGCATCACTCCTACACATTTATCAAATTTTCAGGTCTATTTATGTTAATTTTCCTATTATTTTTAATGAATATTAAAAAAAAAGGTTCCATTAATGTTTATCTCTAGGGCAATTATAACAGTGACGGTCAGACTCGACGATTTACATTATTTTTTATCCATATTTTCTACAATAGGTCTTCCAGAGCATGTTGGGTCTTTGACATAAAATTACTGGAACGGAATCTAGGAACCCCAATAAGTTTTTTTAGTACATCATCTTATCTTTTCTACGATATCTATCGTAAACAGATCGCACTTATACAGCGCGAAATACACATTACTAAATCCATATATTTCTTTATCTTATACATAAGAGTATTATTACAAAAACGAACAAAAAAAGAAGTTATTTTTCGAATATAAAATTTAAACTCATTTATATAAATATTAATAAATTTAATGTCATTTTTATTCATTTTGAAAAGTTTCTTCTTACTTTTTTCTCTTTATTTTTGGGATAATGACTTTTTTATACAGTTAAGTTTTATATATTTATAAAAAGTCATTTTTATAAAAAAAGGTTATCGCATTAATAATCCAAAAATTACAGTATCATAGTCTCTGACGCTAATATTTCGAAATTGATCATTCAAGTCTTGTACAGTTTTTCAAATAATATTTCTGGGAAGCTCGTGTACTTAAAGAAAAAAAATCAACCTGTGCAAAGTTGAGTTTGTTTCAAGTTTGATTAGTACTCCAATCTAACACTAATTAAATACATTGAGTTGAAAAATCTTATATTTATTACAGTTCCAACTCAAGTAAAATTATGTACATAAATCCTTAATTATCATTTTCATCGATAACTTCATAAAATCTGCTTGGTTTTTAATTCAAAGTTTCACAAACTTTTACATGAATTCATTTATAATATATTCAAAATTAAATATTTCATATACAGTGGAGAACATAAGTGTTATTTGATGGGCTTCCGATCAAGCAAAGGCATTAACGCAGAGCGTCCAGTTTTTTGGACGCTAGAAAAATAATAATTTCAATATAAATACTGTTTGTTGTTTCCATTTTTTTAAAAACAATGAATATCTGAAACTATTTACAATCATTGAGTATCAGTAGGTTATAAGCATTTTCCCATTACTTTTTGAATTATTTTGCAATATATTTGAGTATTATAATATTGTGATGGTTGGGCTGGGGAGGTTGTAGCCTTTTCTAGTAGAAAATTTAATATTTGAAAAAAAAAAAAAAATATTAACAATATTTGAAATTTATTGTAATTTCTCGAAAAATTAAATTTTGTGTGAATAGCTATAGTTTTTTGTCTTTATAAAATTTAAAATGTAATTTTTGAAATTTTTCTTTAAAAAATTTAATAATTGAAATTTAATTTTTGAAATTTTTTCTAAAAATTTAATTTTTTGTGAACCTCTGTGGAGGTAAGAATTTTTTTTCCAAAAAATAAATTTTTTGGGAATAGCAATAGATTTTTGAAATTTTTTGGAAAAAATTTATTTTTTGTGACTAGCTGATGACTTTTGAATTTTCTTTTCCAATATTTGAAATTTTATGTTTTTGTGAATAGCTGTGGAGTTTTAAAATTTTTTCGAAAAAAATTAACATTTGAAATTTAATTTTCCAATTTTTTTGTCAAAAAATATTTTATTTTGGATTTTTATACGAAAATGTTTTAAATCAGCGACGTTTTTGGTCTTATTATACGTACTAATATATTCTATAATTCCAGATCGATTTATAGGTTCATCTATTTTAAACCTATCCTCTACTCGACCAAGCTTGGCCTTCCAACGAATATAGCTCCACCATCATCAAGAGTTCTCGAGACGCCAGCTGCTACAAAATTGACCCATAGCTCTGTTTTATATTCAGATATAAAATTATATACAGTAATACCTTGACAATAGCATACCAATTTAATTAGTTCCTTGACGGAGCTCATAAGTCAAAACAATTTATCCCAAACGATATAAGTAAAAAAAAATTAACTAGAAGTGGCTCAGCGCGTTCTGTAGCCAACTTCTAGATCAGTTCATATTGTTGTAGCACTCGTAGTTCAAGATATTATTGTATCTTTGTTTTTACCACTTGCCATAGCTGATGTTAATTACTGCAGACTGAAAATTTTTATCTACTACAGCTTTTTTTTGCCGAACTGCCAATCGAAATCCATTTTTCATCTCTACATATTTATTTCTCTATAGGAAGTACATATTTATATAAACATAATTTTGTTTTTTCATGCCTGAGTTGAGATGATTTATCAAATGCATACATATTTAGGCATTCAATATATATACAATTTTACATAGTTATTGAATCAGTTTCCATGAAATAATCTACATATCCTGATTGATTGATCTCATTAGTCAAATCTATGTCTTGCACGTTGCCTATGTATCTTATATATTTTGCAGTCCGTGCCTTTACAATATCGTGTGGTGAGGGATAAATTATCTTCCTAACTCAAATTATTACATATAAGAAATAAATCTTGGGAATACTGTTTTTATTTTATGAGTAACTAGCAATGGGTTCCCGGTGTTGCTCGGACAAGGAGGGAGCGAAACATCACATTGATAATGGTCAAAATATTTGAAAAATTATTCAGAAAATAATTCTTTATACATAATTATTCTATTATACTAATAATTATAATATTCATGTTTCGTTGTTGTCGAGAAAGTTCCAAATAATTCTAATTCTCTTGCTATGATAATAACAATGGAGGGGGAAATTGACTATCTTTTATACTGCATATAAAATATCCATCCAGTTTAGTAAGTTAATCCACAAAGTCTCATCATGGCACCCTACCCCCCAAATTATTTTACTATTGCCTCTTGTAACCTAAGTATTTTTATTATGATTAAAAAAAAAGTGTTATAAACTTTAAATAACATACCAATATATACGCATAAAAGATTGTCTACATGAGAAGTCCATTTTTTATGTTTATCAAAAAATTGCCAAACAAAATTCTCTCAAAAAACTAGAAAAAAACTTTTTTTGGACTGATTTTGCAAAAAAAAAAAAAAATTAATAGCATTTATTGGAATTGTTAACGAAACAAAAACCTACCATTATTTTTTTGTACCTTCAAAAACAAAAAGTTATTGAAATAATGTTCTCAAAAAAATATACCGCCATGACTGATTCAGTTTTGCCAATATTGAAATTGAAAATGCTCTGGTTTAGAGTAAGTGTTAAAAACTTTATGTACAAAATGCATCACATTGTGGCATTTCTTCTTAAAAATTGGAAGATTACGTTTGATGAAAAATAAAAAAATAAAAATGTTCAGAAAATGACAGATATTTTAGTTAAACATTCATATTTTATGTTTCAAATTTATATGCAAATGAATTTCCAGACAAATTTCTACAAACTTTATTTTGTTTACGAAATTACGAAAAACGAAATTGCAATTTTCACCAGTTTCTTTTTTTGGCCATAACTTTTTTTTACAAATTTAGGAAACGTAGTTATTCTTATTTTTTTTTTTAAACGCCAATCAATTATTGATTTATAATGTAACGACCTAGCTAGTCTCATTGAGCTCCAAAAATGTTTTTTGAGTTTTGATTAGAACATATATATTACCCTTCAAAAACCGACACCCCAGGGTCAAAGGAGGTTCATATTCAAAATTTCAGCCTTCTAGGTGAAACGGTGTGGGCACCTATACTTGACATACAGGGTATGTGAACAAAATCAGACACTTCAAAAAACAACAACTACACGCTGATTTTATAATATTTATTGATAAAATAAAAACGAATATCTTTCCTAGGATATAGAGCAGCTATCTGTTCAATGTAGCCGCCGTCTGTGGCCAAAACCCGCTCCATGTGGCTACGAAACCGAGAACAGGTATTTTGGATCTCACTGAATTTCTCCTTGATGCAGGTGATGAGAGACTGCTTAGTGTTGTGGGAGGAGCGGTTGGTCATGTTCTCCACGTAGGACCAGACAAAGTAGTCCAACGGGCTCAAACCCGGTGATGAGGGAGGCCAAGAGGAGAAGGGTACGAACGCAAAAGCATTGCTTTTCAGCCATTCTTGCGTCCGCTTAGCTTTGTGGGCCGGAGCCAAGTCCTACTGCCACATCCACGGCCTGTCATTGACAACAGACTTGCCATAGCTCTCAGGGAACGCTGGGGGTCCTTGTCGATGATGACCCTGACGTTGTTGATGAACGTGACGTCCCGGACAATCTTGGTGCTCTTCTTCTCCTTCTTTTTCCTGTCAACAACGTCCATCGGGTTCGATGACTCCTCCAGCTGTTTCCTGAGACTTCTGACCGTTCTAACTGGCATTGACAGAAGGCCAGAGATGTCAGCATTGCTTAATTTCATGTGATCACTAAGCATAATCTGAATAGCAGTGCACCTACAATCTCTCTAATTGAACGTAATGACTTTTCTAGGCAATTAAAATGATGCTATCACTACAAGTGGTAAACAATAAAAGAAACCTTTAACCTGGGAAAATTTTCAATACCAAAAATAGACGGATCAGACATCAGCTGATGGGTAATGTCGTCTTTAAAATACGGCAGATTTTGTCAACGCACCCTATACACAGACACACACAAACTTTATTTTATATATAGAAGGTGTTTTCCGAAATTGTATCCTATAAATCTGAATATACTGTCTGAATTTCTTTGTTATTTTTTTCTTCAAGACTTTTATATTTGATTTGAATAACAATTACTTAAGGATGACTATTATATATGTACATAAATTATAGTTGTATAGATATATACTATACCGTCATAAGTCCTTGTACACTTTTTACTTTATTAGAAAGAAAGAGAAAACTTGGCTTAATATTAATGATACAAAAAAAATTGCAAAAAAGGAGATAAAGGATATTTCAATTTCTATTATTTTTCAAAAATATATGTTGCATACAGTGGTTCTAATGATCCAGAAGTTACGTGCAATCACGATAAGATAATTTGTCCCTCAAACCATTTATGATAATACATATAACTATTTTATTCTATAACGCCTACTAATATAACCCACTAAAGGCGATAGTTATTTAGGACAAATATAAAACATTTGAGAGAATTGTTTATCTATTTAGGACTCAAATAAATGAATTGTATTTATAAAAATCTAAAAATACCCGTGGGGCCCCAATAAGAGCTGAATAGTTTATTAAAATATCCCTAGTATCATTAACATTTAGATGTTATAAGATATGTTTTATCATTTGGAGACATATTTATAAATAAGTTATTGGATTTAAAGAATGATTTAAAAAAAAAACATATATTGATAAGTTCATTTTTGTAATTATATAAACAAAATTTCAAGAAAAAAATTTAATAATCATTTGTATAATTGCTATTATTTGTAATATTTATAGAAGTACGAGCGGGGTCTGAAAAGTTTCAACCTCAACGTAGCGTAGATGGCAGCACTCGTTAATGAATGTTAGTCACATTTAAAGGACTCAAGGGAAAGAACGAAAACTAAATTGCCTTAAAATTTTCAGCTCCCATAAGATCTAAATGAAAGGTTTTGAATGGATTTTATTTAATATTTTGTTGGCCAAATTTAATTGTTTTTTATAACTAGCCTATAATTTTTTTCCATAATAGTAATGTCAATTGTATAGTCTTGTGTATTATAAAAATGGATCAGTCACAGATGAAAATTATCTAGTCTTCTCGTTCATGAAAATGCTTACATTTCTAAAAGACATAAGTACAAGAAAGTTTGTATTTCAATGCCATCAAAAATGCTGATTAGAATCCAAACCAAAGGGTAAAAAAATTGTGAAAACAATTTTATGAGAGAATATCACTGAATACAGTGCATTCATGAATTACTCCTCCTTGTAACGGATTATTAACCCCTAAAGACAATCAAGACTGGACTGTCAAATTTTTAGTCTATCATGTAATTTTTGTTGCGCTGTAGGCCATTTTAATTTCCAAAATTATTTTTTATTGAAAGTCAAAGGAGCTATTCTAAAGTCTCTAGTACCGTACCAAATAAGGTCATAAATTGTACTTTTTATAATAATTTTTAGTATTTCGGTTATCTGTAAAAGTATTATGTACCTTATATTCAATAATTTAATTGGTCTCAGAATAAGTGCTCAATGATTTGCAGGCTTTCAAAGTTTGATCAAAGATATAGAGAATTAATAGAGCAAAATTGAACTAGTTAAAGATTTTGTTTGATAAAACGTAAGTCATTGATCATATTTTTGTATATTAAAATTACCTGTATAGCAAGCAACAAAAACGGACTAAGAAGCCTTAGACTTTGGGAAAGTCATTTTTTAATTTATCTCAGCAGAAAAATTATGTTCCAAAATGAGATAGTCTAATGTGCACATTATATCCTTTAAGGGCATGAAAAATGTATTTGTAATAAAAATACATAGGTCCTACTTTAAAAACCCATACATACAAATTGATTTCCCTATTAAGTCAAAGATATTTACATTTATTCACATACGAATAAAAAAAAATAACCAGAGTACATATTTCCAATATCTTTATGTACATATTTTGCTTATAATACTAGGAATTCATTCAAAGTACAGGGTGAAATAACATAGCTTTCTTTTTTATAATGTCTGTCAACCAGGCTGGAAAAGTAGTTGTGGGGAGGGTGTGGTTATATTTTAAAGTTTTCTTGGAAATTTAAGTAAGTTAGTTTTCATGAGTTGGAATAGAAGGAACATACGTTTACTGCCGAAAAAAAATAATTTAAAAAAATGGTTTGACGGAATAAATGATAGAATTAAACTAATTACAATTTAGCTCTTGAGTTTTTATTCGTGCAATTTATGAACATTAGCTAATTGATTCCATTTAATAATTTACAAAAAAACATTCATTCAAATAATTTTTATAATTTGAAATATTTGAACACAAACATCTCAACGGATGATAATTCTAGAGAGATGAAATTGATGTCATCAGAAGAAATATCAGTATAAAGTAGTTGTTCCTCTAAAACCTCTTAAAGAAAAGTTATTTATAGAGAAACATTTATTTTCATTATTTTCAATCCAAAATGACATTTGTGAAAAATCCGGGCAAAGTTATGCTCTTTACATATATTATTTTACATGGACAGCACAGGACAGATTTCATGCCTCAATTTAAGGATCGATACAACCGGGTTAGACCGTTGTATTTCATCACATTAAGAATCTGATAATTTATATGTAGAAGAAACTAATTATTCAATAAATACAATTGTTGCAAAAAAAGTTCATAACAAATTGTAATCTCCATAAACCTGTTCAGTTGCAATATGACAACAGGTCAAATCTCAAGCAGATGTTCTGTCATAACAAATCGAGATTTGTGTTTATCTCATAAAAAGTAATTAGTACTCAAAAGGATTCATTAATATATTTCCAAGTAATTAATCTTTGTTTATGCTTATTAAATACGTATTGACATAATTACAAGTAAGAGCTAAGATTTGTGAATTGATGAATTATTTTTGGGAAATACATTGTAATATATATTATCCTTAAATTTAAGATCCATATCCTGTACATATCATTGGCGTAAATAGGCTTCAAAAACTACTGACAATTTAGCTTCGTATAGAGAGTAATGTAAAAAGTCTTTGTATTTAAGTTCTAAGTCTATGATCACTAGTGTAAGTGCTTTAATATTTCTTAAATCGAGTTTTCATATTTATATAAATATTATTTCAAATTTATAGGAATTTATTAGTCAATTTGGGCCTATATAAGTATTTATAATTAATTAAAACTAACGATTGCAACGAATATACCTTTTTTCAGAAAATAAATAGAAATATACTTTTCTAAAATAAAGTCATTCAACTAAATATTGACAAAGTCAAGGAAAAGGTGGTACTAAAAAAAAGTCATTAAATTTATAAATGAACCAATTATTATTTAATTAACATCAGTTGGTGAACATCCTTTTCAAATGTAGTTAGTGAACCGGGTAAAAAAGAAATCCCAAAAATAAAACGTATATAATTACCTTGCAAGATGAACAGCTGAACGATTAGTATATTTATACTATTCCTTCCATTTTGCAGTCGTAAATATCAATTAAAATGGTCAAACTACTTGTATGAATATAATACATTAATAATAAATTAATCCTTCTTCTAAAATAATCTTTATAACATGAGTTTAGGTTTTTTTTTACAAGAATACATTTGTAATTTTTATAGTGAAAACATAAAATATTTATTACTTTAGGCGCATTTTGGGGAACTATATTATTACCATTCGGTTTTGATGAGATAGTGGGTATTATATAAAATAATAGGTACTAAATTATGATATTTTAGCTGCCGTTTCAGTCCTCACATTGAACACAGAAGAATCATTAGGAAATGCAAAGAAAATACTTTTAATCAAAATGGTTCATTAAATTAACTAAATCTCAATAAAAAAATGCTAAATATATTTATAAATCTTAAATATGGGATTTTCAAGTAAAATTAATGGTTACATATAATCTGATTTAATTTTTGAGGAGCATACTGAACCTTTTTTGTTTGTTTTTTCCTACTGCGTACGATCAAATACCAATTATACAGGGTCGTTCATGTGGTTGACCACAGAGAGAGCAAATGTCTCCTACGTCTTTAAAACCAAGTTTCCGGTCAGAATCATGACCCTTGGGGTCAGTAAGAGCAATTATTTGAGCCAAAAGACAGGGTGGGGGACGATAGGTACTATGAGCTCCTGTCTGACCAAGTGATACTTTGGATAAAAACTGAGCCCAATAGTATCAAGTTCCTGTGTCAACAATACTCGCCCTACTCTCATAAGGCTTCCAAGAGCCAAAACTTGTTTAAAGAAGAGAAGGTGTCATTTTGACCCCCCCCAATCTGGTACTCTAACACCCTTTATATTAATCCCATAGATTATTTTCATCATCAGGTACAAGAACAAAGTCTCTCTCGTGGACGTGGTTAAGGCATGCAAATCCTTTAGGCATCGTATCCAACGAATGATTGGAAAAAATAGAAACACATTAAATCAATTTTGTTGTTAGAATTTTTAAACAAAACTTCAAACCTCTACTTGCTTCTCTTATTGTTCAGGATGCATTTAAAAGTAGTTTGGATTTACGTGAATGACCTTGTAGTTCAAATATCAAAATATTAATCATTTAATTCTCATTATTTAATTTTTTATTCTGACTCAAATTGAATTTTTTCTCCATTAAAGGTACTTTGAAGATTACTATTCATTCTTTAAAAAATTAAATGAATTTGAAGAGAATTTGTTAAGAAAATGGTCTTTAGTCTTTGACTTTTAGCTCAATTCAATTCTCAGGTCTTCAAAATACGAGCTCCAGTTCAAGTCCTCACATCCTTTAAAATTTAAAAGAAATGGTAAATACTTTTGCAGAAAACCTTGTCATCGTTAAATCTTAAGTTTATTTAAATCGTAAGTTCAGCCTTGATTCCCCTAAAATAAATATACTAATCCCTGTTTAATTTTGCTATATTAACTCTTAAAATACCAAACAATTTGCTGTACATGAATTGGACCCATATTTACTCTTGGTAATCTTTTCATGTCTCCATTGCAAAATAAGGGTTTTATTACGAGGTTAGCAAAGTCTAATTTATAATAAAATCTATTACATAAATATGGGTTAACCCATTAATATCAGAAAGAACAAAAACATTCCAGTTTAATAGAATATTTATATTTTTCCTGTTAGTAACTAATTACTAATTAGAGGAGGAAAATTGATATCAGCATATTTGGACGAAAGTTTGAAATTGTTAACCTTAGTTCTTTGTAAATATGAGAACTTTTATTACTCTACGTATTCTGTAATAGGTTTTAAGTTTTATGAATAAGTTACTAAGCTTTTAATGGGCCCATTGGACCAATTGGTATTATTTGTATGTTTGTCGAATATAATATTAGGCCGAGGAAATAAAAAACAAACAAACTGGGGTTTGATTCAATATCTAGAAGCACAAACAATGCCACCGAGTTAAGATTGTCTGGAACGATTCAGGAAAGTAAAACAAATAATCAAAAAATGGGCAAAACGAACCCCTTTGGTATTTATAGGATTTGAACAATAACCAAATCCTGGGAAATAATCCTAGGTAAAATAAGAATGTTGCTAAACGCTATAATGTATTTTGAGTTGTAAATTATGACCTCAATTAATTTTGATTCTTGCAACTTTAAGTATCAAATTCAACTTTTCTTCTTTATCTGAAATGTGAGAGGGCAGCAATTAGGATTATGATTATTTTAAAATGTATATTAGTGCATACGTATTTTACAGTCACCCAATACAGTTCTTATAATTTTATTTTTGATTAATTACCTTGAATTTGAGATACCTTGTAAATATATGTTCATGGATTCATACAGATTCAAGGTCAAAAATTGCTTTACAATAATCAAAACTATGCTTTATGTTCGGGTAATTTGTTGTTTTTGGCTGCGACATATAACGTCTTTTTCTTATGTTGTTCTTATTTTCTCATTCATATAGGAAGGTTGAGTGATTTTTTAATTTTTTTTGTTGACATTTCAGTTCAGCCATCTTTTGTGTTAATAATAAACATTTCGTCATCTTGTCATCTCCTAGATGCTCCAGTTGAAGTAACGAGGATTATGGACATTGTGAAGTACTCCAGGAACTTGGATTTCAAGATTGCCGAAATGAAGAGTGATAGAGAAGACCTCTCCGGGAAAGTAGGAAGTGGAGGGAACAATTTAAAGAGGGATTCGGAATTCCTATCCAGCTTGCAGAAGAAGATTAAGGAAGACACAGCCAAATTGACGAATCACCTCGCCAACGGCTTCTCCGTGGCTGCTAGGACTATCTAAAGGGCCATGAAGGTCGAATTATTATTTTTTGTTATTATTGAAAATAAAAAATAATTGAAATACATTTTTTTTGTAAATTTATTATTTCTTGAAAAAGGTTTACTTTGAAGTATATTGACAGTATTAAAGAAAATACTCAGTTTTTAATTTAAATAACTTTATAGAGCTACTTCAAAATATTTTTCAAATCTGTTCAAACTTTTCTCAAATGTTATTGTGAAAGATTCCTTTTTTTAACCAAAATCAATTTACTTTTCTTTAAAAAAATAAATTACTGTCGCCAAATTTATTTTGCCTCTTTAATAATTAAAGTATAATAATTACAGCTTAAAAAAACAAACAAACACACTCTATAGGCTGCTAACAATAAAAGATTCGCACAATAAAAAATGTCTTCAACCCTACTTATAGACCCTTTCTTGACAAGTTAAATAATTTAATATGTACTCATTTTTAAAACAAACATACTGTTATCAACAATTCCTTTAATTTAAGTATCTCATTGCATTCAAACTAAAATAAATCAGCGACAATGCTATTGTAGGATCTCTTGGTGAAATATAAAAATAACTTCATTTCATAAATCCTTGAAAAAGCAATCTATAAAAACTGCTTAAGATATTTTAAGCTATAAAAATATTACCTAGCCTTGAAAGGACTATCAATAGCAGGGGTTCACTCCCGAGTTCCAGGAATCCTTTTTCCCTGGATGTATCAGGATTTTAAACCGAAAAGGCAAATGCCTCGTAAAGTATAATATTTTCACATGAAATTTCAAATGGAAAGGCTTTTATTATTCTTGAAGTTATTTCATAATATTTTTTCTAACACCAATTTGAAAATCAGAATGATCTATATTTTAAATATTTTTCTGTACTTCTATAAAATAAAAACGTAAAAATCACAAAAAAGTGGTTATTTTTTTATTATCCATCTATTTATTGAAGACACTCTTTTTCAAACAATTAAGTCAATGCCCTTTACATTCTACGGCTTGAAGGATATACTCTCTCTGCTTGGGATTTTTAGTTGTTATGTTTGCATGGTCAATCATCATTTATAATCCTCTCTCTCTCTGCAATACCCGAATATTATATATATAATTTTTTGCTTTCATGTAGTTCATAGATGAAATTCTGGACAAATAAAATTATTTAATTTAGTTTTTCAGTTATACTATAGAATATAGGTTTGCCTCTTCTAAAGTTGTCAGTTTTTTTAGTCAAATATAATTTCAGGACTATATTCCTCTTTTGATCATCATCTAAAACATTGCTCAATAGAGGAAATGGAACCAACTCTTGGGTTAAATACCACATGGGATTATAAAGCTTCTTCATAAAGACCTCTGCTAGATCATTCTCAATTCTTCTGAATAGTTTAAGTACTGCGGTCTCTGGACCTACATGTTTCTCTTTACCTTCATTATTCTGGGCTATTTTGATACTAAGATAATTAAATATAAAAGTAAATATATAAAAGAATTATTCAATAATGGTTTTATTTTAGTTTAATGTCTTTTTTGGCATTCAATGCTGTGTTTAATCTATACTTTTTGTCCAAAAACTACGCAAAATAATCGAAAAAGGCATTTGGGAAAAAACTTTGAGGCCGATAAGGCAGGATATAGGTCATACTTAGATCGAAAATAATGGGGAAAATGCGGAAACGTATCAAAATTCATAGTATATTTTTGAATAGGTCTACTGGACTGCAAATATTTTCGTCAAATGAAGAGGCAGTTACCTTCGTGAACAAATAACGCCGAGTACTATTTGGACAGGTTATAGAGATGGGAGCATCGCTGTTAGAAGTTTTTAGAATTACAAGGAGACTATGTTGAATTTTAATAGAAAAAAAAAATCTGAAAAAATGTCTTGTATCTTTGTTAGGTCGGAAACTTTTCAGATCACCATTGTATATACTACTGATAATGACGATATGTTAATTAATTAAATGATCGGTGTCCCAGGGTTTTTTTTTAATAAAAATGTTAATATAGTTCTCTAATTTATGACATAAGTAAGTACACAATATCCCAAATTGTCATAATTATTGCCAGAGTGGGTTGACTAAAGTTTTCACGACTTATGCATTGGATTGTAAGAATACGAGTGATGGTCAAGGTGTCTTTGAGTACTAGGATAAGACTCTGTATTTCAAACTTATACAACCCCCAACTCCTCTAAAAATAAGCTTCTTCATCACTTACTATCGAAGTTTTTGTTGCAGGTTCGATGCGGGTTCAAAATTCTAAAAGTGGAACTAGCTGTCTCTAAAAAACCAACCTGCGCACGATAAGTCATAATGATAAAATGAAGTAAGTGACAATTGAAAATATATGTTTCTGTAAAACTAGATTAAAATATCTGCTTTCTTCTTCAAATATCAAAGAAATACTTAAACTTCATGGCGAGGGAGGAGGGAGAGAAGGAAATAAACAAGGCAATTGGAAACAATTACTCGGATGTCGATCTTGAATTCTACTCAGAGTCCAACAAGGACTTACAATTTTAACTCTGCAACAAATCCTAAAGATTACTCTTTGTCTTTTATGTGCACACATTAATGTTTAATCAAGTTTTGAATATAACTGAATGTAGTAGAAAATGAAGTTCACTTCTTAGGAGTTAAATAATAATGACAACAGCTGAGGAAAATGAAGTTCAATCTTCAGATGACCAATTAAAAAAAAAGCCGAGAATATGAAAAACTACACTGGATTTTCATCATGAAGTATAGTAGTCAATTAAAATTGTCAGTCTGGAGCAATGAACGTCAGCTATGGCAAAGGGTAGAAACCAAAGAAACTATATTAAAAAACTAGAAGCAACGCGTCTGACGAATTAAATAAGCGATCAGCAGAGATGAAGGATAAATTATTTACGTCCAAGTAGTTTTGTGTTAGTTCTTATTCATTCGGTCCAGTCGAGTCTTAGGATCATCATACCTTGAGACCGGTCCTTCAGACCGTTGGTTCTTTGGGCTGTCAGTACTACAACTAATTTAAAAAAAAAAGTTGAATGACTTCATTAAGGACCAAGCTTTATAAATTATAGGACTAATATGCATTCTGAACTGCACCGGACCGAGACAGAACTGGACTCGACTTCATTCTTCAGTCCTAAATAAAGATTGATACAACACTACATACAAGTAGATATTTTTTAAGAAGCCAAAATTCCTTATAGGCTCCTGCAGACTCCCCTGATTATTGTATATTATTTTATCTCTGGTTATAAAGGTGTATTTCAATGTTGACTGGTTAACTTTTATTACAGTATCAGAGTCAATCAAATTTGAATATATATTTCTCTTTCTCTTAGTTGGAATAGAAGAATAAAACAAACAAATGTGACGTCATATTACATGGCTTTAGCTAGCAGAAATCTTTGTTTAATCATTAGTACATCTTGTCACCTCTATGTATTTATGTTTCTATGGTCAATACTTTGACAAATATTTTATTCCAGAAACACTATTTTTTCAAATATTAGCAAAATAAATGAACAAAGAATAATTAATTAGTGTATTTTGAGCGTGAAATTTAAACGTAATTCATTTAGATTGTTAATTTAAAAAAAGAATCCTTCATTTCATTTACCTATATTAATATCCAAATTTATTTTAAACAAAATTCAATCTTATTTTCCTAACAAATGTATGCATTTGCTTTTATTGGACCTTTATGACCTTTTGACACATCCTACATAATATTTGACTTTTTTGATCCTTTTATTTTGGAATCTTTCGTATCTATGTAATTGGCCATTTTTGAATGCTTCATAGATTTCTAAAAAAAATAATATTGTTATAGGGAAAAATTGTCTACCAATCACGAAAAAAAAACAACAAAAAAAGTAAACAGAATTACCAATATTTGGTATTTTGGTACTTTATTTGATTTAATCTTGCTTCTAAGCCCAATGGACATATTTTCCTGAAATGTATAGATTAAAAAAGGTTTTGCGATCAAATTTCACTTATTGAACTATATATAGATCCCTTTAATCTTATTCCTAAAATCTTATTTGTATAATAATCATTTATAGCCTTTAAAATTAAGAGTAGTACTATGGAAAAAAAAAGGTTACGTTAGATCTTTTGTTATGTCTTTATTAGAATTCTTAATACCAATAGTAATGTATTGGACAACGAGCAAGATCCATGTCAAAAAAGCGTTCACGAATCAAAACTGACTCAGAAGTATAAAGTGTAACCATCAATGTATACTTTACTAGTTTGAGCCTGCCCGTTCTACGGACGCATGGGAGATGATACACCTGCCCCACCTACACCTGAAAATTATTGAACAGATTGAATTCTCATAAGAGTTCATCCAAGACGAATTAACAGCCTAATCAATCTCCCCTTCCCTTCTAATATTTAATAGTAGAGTGAAGAACAAAAAATCTTGCTGGCAAGAAAAAAATGGAGGAGGAGGAGGAAGATTCAAAAGTTTATTTTTGTGTATATCACGTCGTTATCTTTATTGTAACACGCAACCTCTCCTCCGAAAAGAAACACAAAAAAAAGGCCCGAAATCATTTGGTAGTTAGACACATAAGTGTTGCGTCTTGACGAGGGAGAGACGCAAGCTTATTTATAATAGGAGAGATCCAGGATGACCAAGAGACATGAGGAGAAGAATTCACGTGGAGGAATAATGTAACACTAGATCATGTGTATTCTAACTATACTCTAATATATTTACAAAAGACGATACTATTTATAACACGTAAAACTCAGTACTTATAATACATAGACGAATATACAAGAAGATAAAAACCAGAAAGGACATATTAAATACATAACAATAAGTCAATCATACCAATTGCTATATATCTTTTATATACTCCCAGACCATCACCGTCATATATTATTTATTCACCATTTTTAATATATATTTTGCAGTATATAAATCTACATTGTATTTTATTCGTTAGTATTGCTAAGTAATATTTTAATAAAAGCTACGCTTTTAATATGTATTGCTATATGATAGCCAAAATTTATTCATATAAATAATAGATGACCAATATATATATTATATAGTATAATATATCAATCACGAGGGATCAACAAGAAATTGTATTCCTGGTCTTTAGGAAGTGGAACATAAGTATAGAATAGCTTAATACTTTAATATATTTATAAAAAAGAATAAATTATGAAATAGTCATGCCGTATCAAACGAGAGGAGGCAATCGACAGCTGACAACAAAATACATTTGGCATTTTTGTGCAAACGAGGTTACGTCGTGATATACGATGAGTGACAGAGAGTCACACTAAGGAGTTACCTATAAGTGTGAGTCCTTGTTAGAATCGGAGTAGAATTGAAAACGGAGTAATTTTTGCGTATGTCCTTACTTGATACTGAGTTTGACTTGTGTTGATTTACTTCATCTTATAGCTGCTTGCAGCTAGTCTAATGCCACGTCATGACAGCTTAGCTGCTCTCCTCCAAAAATTATTTAAATAGTCAGAGCTGTTTTATTAAATTAGCTGCAGAAACAGCCACGATATGAAGAAAATAACACAAATTCCACTCCATATCTAGCAAAAGCAATGACAAAAGTTAATCGGATGTCAATCTTCAATCTACTAAGTCCGACTTATACTTATAAGTACCCAACAAATCCTCATTTTTACTCTCCGCCATTCATGAGTACACGCACTTGTGATTACTTTATATTTAGATGTTCTCTTCTCAAGAATGAGATAATAATGTTAACAGCTTTGGAAAATAAAATAAAAACTATTCACATCGCCAACTACAAAAGTTTCAAAAGCAAGTAAATATTTTGAGTTAACAACTCTATTTCTAGACCCTAAGTTCGAGGACCTTCGAAAGGGGCTAAACTTCGAAAGAATCCCAAAGGGGGCCACGGAGTCCCATAAGAATAACAACTCACATATAGTGTTTTTGTTGGGATATACTCTCTGACCAAAAGTAGTCAAAATTGTTAATGATGATATTGGGAGAGCATATACACTTCACAATGAAGGCCCCAGGGTTACCATGTTAATTTTCGGTTTCTTTTTTTACGTAAGCAAAAATGCTTGCAATTTAAAATCCTACACATATGTATGCTACCATTTGAAGTGAAATATAATTGTTTTGGTATAGTCCGTATTTCTCAGTATCGGGTTAAGACCAATTTTTGAAGGTATTGGTATAACTTCGGTCTCAATCAACCAATGTCTTGGATTTATTTCTAAGAATTAAACCAATGTAACTAGATTTAAACTTTACATTAATAACGTAAATTATTTTCTCTTGATCTGTGAAAGTATTGATATTATCTTGGGCATGACTATGGTGATCTTGACCACTAGAATGGCTCAATGTTTCTCATATAAGTAATCTACTCTAATGTTAGATAAATTGTTGGCCTTTTATTTCAAATTGTATAGCAATGGCTCATAACTTTAAATCAGGACTCTGGAGTCGGTGAATAAAATGCCTAACACCACACACAATTTTGTGTTAATATAACCTATATTTATAATTACTATTCAATCATATTTGAGTATAAAGACTATAAACATAGATTTAATTTTATAGCTATACATAGTTATTGGTTCTACACAGCAAATAATTGTGCCAGGTATAAAGAAAATATTTTGAATATTGTAAAATATTTAATATGATGAACAACAAAGGAAAGGATCAAAAATTATATTATTTATGTCTATTGCTAGTTCATTCATAAGTTTATAAACATAATTTATGCACTCGTGACCGAGGAACAATATCATATTTACTACAATGTTAAACTTTACACGGATGACATTGAGTATTCACGAGACTAAGTAATGTACTACCATAACTAGTGGCTACGCTCTACGTAAAATAATAATTTAGACTTGATATATGTTCGAAAAATTGTGATTTAGAGTAAAGAGCACGTACAGAAAATGTTTAATTTTTTTGTAGCAAAATTATAAATTATTTTCAACTTTGAAATTTTATAAATTTATTGTACTTAAAACCTATAATTTATAATAATTTAGAAGAAACTTTAAAAATCTCAATCTAAGCCTTAGTTTAGAAATAAGCTTTATTTAAATTACGTAGATTATAGTAATTTTAATAGTCAGTCAGAGTTGGTAACAATTGTCCGACTCCGACTCCGACTACACCAAACAAGGCTTTGACTCTGATTCGCAGCCCTCCCTAAAATAGTCATAAACAAAAACAGACTGTTTCTAAACATAAATTAGATATAATTTAACCGATGGTATTTGTTTCTATGCAATGCGAAGAAGCAAAATTGTCCTTATCTTATCCTAAGGGGATTCAAGTTGTTGTCTTTCTGAAAGATTTATCCAATCAGAAACTATACTTAAATTAAAGACATAATACAAATATACAGGGGTTTGCAAATAAATTGGGAATTTTTCAAATTGCTATATCTCGACTCCCACTTTTAATTTGGCCCTAAAAATTACTTTGCTGTAACTTTTTGAATTCTCTCTTGTATAAGATACTTTGTTTACAGAGAAGGAACAGGCTTCAAGAGCTTATCGCTGTCCAAAGCTTTTGAACTAATTGAATCAAAGTATTATCACAAAGGGGTTCAAAATTCATTGTGCACGTCTAAGAGAAAGAGTTTGTGGTGAACGCAAAAATTTATCAACAAAATGCAAGAGTCATCCAACTATAGTCCCGCCATTTTGGAAGTCCAAAAATCCGACTAGAGTCAGGGTTTTGGAGCTATGGCCAATAAGGGTTCCATCATGCCACTAACATTTCATCGAGGCTGGACTTAAGATCAACACCTGAAGATCCTGAAGGACGTCTCGCTACCCTGGATTGGAGGAGAAGTTTGGCCTGAACAATGTGATACTTGTGCAGGATTCTGCCCCGTGTTATGCCTCTAAGGCAACTAAGATGCTCCTATCTAAGAGGCTCTGGCTTTTCGTGAAGACTGAAATATGGTCTTACAATAACTCAGATTTGAACTTTCTCGATTACCATCTGTTGGACATCCTTCAAGAACAAGTCAACAAACGCTCTTAAAGGCAAAGATGACCAATAACTAAAGGATGATTCCAGCTAATCATGTAATCAATGCTACAGCATGATTCAGGGCAAGAATCACTAAGGTTAGTGCAGCTGGACGAGATCAAATCAAATGAATCAAAACACAAAATGCACTTACACAATTTTTTGCATTTTTCAATATATAAATACTTCTTTTCTGAATAAATAATAGCATATTAGATGAATTTTCTTCTTTTTTTCATAAGTAATTTTGATATTTTTCGTCTATTTTCTTACCTAATGCAGGGATGCACACCGTATATCGTGCTCTAGAAGTGACGGATTTTGTTTAAAGAATATATTACAGAGTTCAGAAAATCCTTCTTTTAATAGATAAAGCTTTCTTACTTATAGCACAAAAAAGTATACTTCATAAGAAAATGAAGTTTGACTTAATATAGAAGCCTATCCAGAGTGGGTCTGTTGGGGTTCTGGTATAATTCATTTTCGTGGAAAGATTTCTATTTAAAAGTACCAACATTTGAGAGAGGTCTAAGCATACCATGTATGGGTCCCTTGATACCTCTAACTACACATACAGTAAATTCTATGAGATAAATCTATGTCCGAGTAGTGCCCTTCGTAAATAATAACCAATCTAGCTTTTGCTTCTTATACAAATGTACTACATCTGTATTGCAATGATCAACGTATTTAAGTAGTCATATAAGAAGGAAAATGACTTCAGTCTTATGTATTTCTAGTTGATTGCTGCCCTTTTTAGGGGACTAACTAAGCAATGCAACTACCAATTGATCAAATACATTATCCAAACAGGAAATGGATACTTATTATCACAACCCAAGGCATCATTAAACTCTGATCGGGACTTTTTCCTTAATACAATTATGTTTATACTACTAAGAATACTTGAGTTTGTGTCCTTTTGTTTAATGGTAATTGAGACAAGAATTTTGATCTAGCTATTCAAGATATTAAGGAACTTGTAATCAGGATTCCTTGTCTGTGGCCCTTCAACACAAAAGAAACTATAAAGATTTTTCTCAGAATTGAGTTTGAATTACATTTGTATCCTTCAAAAATAATAATTGTTAATTTCTATCGACAAATTCTTTGGACTAGTCCTATGGAAGTATTACACATAGGAAAGGAGCTCACAAAGTTGTGTTGCAGTCTGTAGCTTGTTATTTAAACTACATGTTCTAAAAAATGGCACATGTTAAGAAGAACTTTCACAGTGCTCTCTATGTGAGTAAAAAACACATATTTTATTTGAAATAATATCATTATTTAGGGAGTTGTATTATTTTGTCGCAAGATGATGCCACTCTCTGCCGCTTTGTTTACAAACTAATATAATTAAACAACAACTCAAGTCTCAATGCATTGAAAGAAGCAAAAGTTCATTATAATAATGAAATAACTAGAAATGAATTGTTTTTTGTTTTTTTCAAAAGGTCATATTGGAGTAAAATTTAGTTTGATACATCTAATGAAGGTATGTACTAGGGACAAACCTTTTTGGGTGTCTCAAATCTTATCAAAAATGTGAATACAAGACCTATAATTGATCAAAATTGGGTTATTTGAATATACATATATGATATACGAAAAATAAAGTTAAACATTTCTCATTTTCCGGTATTTTTTTGAAATTGTTTTTGTTTTAACCCAGTGCATCTCTTCAATTCGAGGATTTGCTTTATTTAAAAAAACCAAAAAACAAATTATAGTCTTTTTTCTAATAGTCCATTTATTTTACCTTAAATACTTTTTGTTTTCTTTGGAATAGAAGCATTTACAAATGAGAAGGACACTACAGCACTAACAAAAACAAATTTCCATGGCCAACATGTCTTTATGAACTCTATGAAGAAGCACTGTCCTTGATCTATGTCCTCTAGCAATTTTTTCTTACTCATTCCCTTGCACGTGCACCCAGGAAATAATAAGAAAATAAAGTATGACCAAAAAAAAAAAAGGAGTTAATTTAGTGTTTTAATCTAATGTATTAATAACGTCTGAACATTTATGAGATAAATCCCCCCTACTCTCATACACACATTTTGAAAATCACACTACCTTTTGAACTTATTTTTAACCCAATAACGTACAACGTTGTCACAATGTTCTTATTTTTTTAAATTACATTTTTTATCATTTTCCAGAAAAAAAACCCATTTTGAAATTTAGAAAATTGATCAATATTGAAGATTTTGTGAGTTTTTGGCTATGAATTCTGAATTTTTATATTATTAAAAGGTACAAATTGACTGCATTTGCTGTTTTTTGTAAATAAATGATCAGATTTGTCATTTTTTCATAAACAAGTGGTTTTCGCACTTTTTAGGTAAGTTTTCAATTTTTTATATAGTAATCAATTGATTATGTATTTACAATTGTATTCATAAAGTTTTTGAGCAATCAAATGGTAAAATTGCTCAAACAGAAGATGCCAAAACTCAAATATTAAATATGATACGTTTGTCATTAAATACGCTTCAGAGTTGAGAATACATTTTTTCACATCTATCTTCAGTGTGTCTCTGCGAATTGTGAATGAATTTTCCCAAACTCAACCTTACTAAGATTCTGAAAAAATACAATTAGTAAGACAATATGACTTAACACAAAAATTAAATCTGAAAGTGGCCACCCTTGGCCTTCAACTTGACTTAATAAATGACTGATGCAATTGGAAAAATATGTATCATCATTGGATTATTAAACAGAAAGTTCGATTAATGTTTAAAAAAAATATTTTGGTTGTTCTTATAAATTGAAAAGGCTTGTAATTTTTTAAAATATTAAGAAAATCGGACGACAAATTAATTAGAATATATAAAATGATATCCCCCCCCCCTTATATCAAGCTAAATTTTATTCATAGAGTTTATAGAACCTTATAAAATATGACATTATCACGTGCGCTATCATTTTCTAGTTGGTAATTCGTTGAGTATTTTTTTTTAAATTTTCCATAGCTATTATAATTATTTTTTAACTATTCAAGAAATAACATCTAAATATAAATTTGCCTTTTTTTTTTTTGGTTTCTTTTTGTAGAAAAGGTTGCGTGATACAATAAAGGTAACAGTGTGACTTGTTTGTGAGCTCATGAAAGACTTAGAATTAATATTGAAAATTTGTTGGGTTCTTATATGCAGGGATGTGAATATTGGCTAAATTGCTGTGAGCTTAAATTGAAAAAATGAGTATAGGTTGGTAAGAGTAAATTATAAATGCTATTATTAATTATTCCTCTCTATTTGAAAAAATGTTATGTGGAAGGGGCACTATAGTTTAAAATGATCTCTGTTAGCAGATATGTCGTCTCTCAAAGTTACCATTAGGGATGTGAAAATTGTTCAAATCCACGAGAACATACATTTAAAAAAGTATAAGTTGGTCAGTAATCTTAGTTAGCAGATAGGTCATCTATCAAAGTTACCAACATATACTTTTTTTTTTTATTTACACTCACGAGGATTTTTAAATCCCTTGGTGCATCATTGTCGGGCAAAACACTGTATATGACTTTAATCAAATTTTACAGAAGAACCAAAAACGTAGGGGTAATAATTATAATTTAGTCTTTCTTTTTAATGAATTGAAGGTCAAATTTTACATATTTCTATTATTGGATGGGTCCGTGGGTTTCTCAGATAATCTCCTATAAAGTAGTGGTTACAATTTTAGTTTTTACACTCATAATATTAAGTGAAATATTAAGAGTAGCGACTGGAATACATTCATATATTCAATGATTATTATTTAATTTTTTTTTTTTGCAAAATATTTATAAAAATCCTAAAATACCACAAATATATTTTATTTATCCTAAAAACTGATTTTTTGGCATATTTATTGGTTAACTTTATGTCATAGAATATTTTTATTTCAAAGACATCAGCCCAACTAATATAAAAGCTGAGATACATTCTACTCTAAGTCCTACAAAAATAAAGTTTTGGGCGGCTAAGTTTCTGAGGAAGTTATAAGTGCCACTCCTTGTTGAACTCGAAGTAGAATTATGATTGACATCGGAGTAATTCTTATTCATGTCCTTGCTAGTGGGATTTATGTTTATTTCCTTGCTCACATAGCTGTTTGCAGCTAATCTAATAAAAAATTCTTAAACTGTCAGGGTTGCCACTTTCATTTCTGGGTTTCTTTTATTTTTACATACCGATAGTCATATTTTATACAACTCTAATTACGTATATCAAAATCACTAAATACAAGATTAAAGTAAAGGTCCTTGGAGTATTAGGCACATACTTACATATGTAGGCCCCGGATATGGAGTTGCTCTTCACGAATTTCCTGTAATAAATTTCTCATTAACTTTTATTTTACTCACAATATTTGATGCTCTTCTAAAAAACAAAAAAAAACAAAATAGTGTGTTCTTCCTCATTATTTCGATTTCATTGAATTTATTTACTGTACCTATGGTGTTAAGCATATATATATCTTGAAGTGATAACTAGCTTTGAAATATAATAGCATGAAGGTTGTTGTTGTAAATACCGGTGCTATAGTGTTTCCAAATTACTGATGTATTTATAAAAGTACTATACTAAATTAGTATTGAAACCAGTAGTTGCAGTTTCATTTTGTCATACAAATATTGGCCCACCGATGATGCACACTCTTCCTCCTAACAAACCATTTATAACAAAAAGTTATTAAATTTTTGAACTAAGACATGGGCAGAAAAGTCCCGGCTTAACGAAGAAAACATGTTTTTTTTTGTTTATAATTGGCATTTTTTTAATTATTATTTCTTATTTATTCACCTTATGGAGTCTACGTAACACTTTTAAGACATTCTTAGCCTGAATAGTATTTTTTCCCTTCAAAAAGCAGTGGAAAATTAATTCTTTTTTATAACTAAAAACATTATTGTTTACCTCAAGATATATTTTTTTGTAATTCATTATCATATTATAAAAAACGCCATAAGAGGGGGAAATACCACACTATACAGGGAGTCAGAATAATTCAAAAAACCAAGTTATGCAAAATCGCCGTGTTTGAAACCGTGTTACGCAGGGACATGAGAACTGACTTGATCCACATTTTTGTCTTCTAACTTTATCATGGTGTTCCATCACAAACACAAAATTACCCATTGTATTTTTTTGTCAGCTGTCTGTTCTATTGTCTCACTTAATGTATTCAATGTAAGACAGGAATACAGTTTTTGTTGACCTCTTTTCGTATATATATGGGTCATTCCATAACAATTTTTCACAAGGAAACGGATTCGACTAAAATTTGGTATAGGGTTTTATAATATTAATAAAGATATGATGTTATAGATCATATTATTATTTGCCTACTTCATACCTTTGAAGGTTACAAATTTAAAAAAACAAAGCCCATATAGGTACCTTGAAAAATTGAAGGTCAAAAAATTAGGTCACGATTTACTTTTTTTTTAAATAACATAAGTTTTGTTAAACTTAGAAATAGATTTTCAATCATGGGCTATACTTACTTTGGTTTAAGGGATCTCGCTAATCAAAAATTAATAAATGATATTTTTTTATGCTTAAATGTCAGAGCTCAAAGTTGGATTGAGTTATATTTCTGAGTTAGTTCATTGTTAATAATACCACAGAATAAACTTGAGTCAAATTCGTTTCCTCATGAAGATTTCACCTGTTATGACTCATATATTGCCAATTTTATTATTTTTACGAATAAATTTTGGTCATCATATGGTGGATAGCTAACCCTTTTGCGAAATGTTACTAAATAATATTATTATACAGTATCTAACAAAATACAATGTAGGAATTTAATATTATGAAAAACAATATATACAATTCATTTTAAAAATAGTGGAAAAATAATATAATGATGATCTCAAGTATCTAAGATATAAATAACAATTGGTATGATTTACTTAACTAACTCAAGAATATAGAGTGTACTCTGATGTGAACTTCGATTTTTCTACATCTTATGTATTAATTAGTGTTCTGAGCCTTGATTGGTTGAATTATAGTTAACTATTTCAAAGCTTTGAATCATCCCCAATCCATAGTTAGAAATAAGTGGGAAACTACCAACAGATTATGGGGGTTTTTCTGTTTCCTTGCAGTAGGAGGTTGTGCAAGGAGATGTAAAACGATCGGGAAACTAGTTGAATTGAAGTCCTCTTCGGAGTTCGGCATAGTTACATAGTTTTCGAGAAGCCTGTTTTCAGGAAACAAAGACTGATTACAAATTATTTTACATACAACATTTTTTTCAAATGAAAAATAATAAAAAATGAGTAACTTTTTAAATTGAATGAGCATATTTAAATGTAACTGTATGATTTTCTCAGAACTAGTACTCTTTAAATATTCTGATTTCTGTAAAAACATCTTATTTGTATGCAAAAACATTTAACTGGCAGCCGATATTAGAAAGAGTCTTAACTCAGTCATATAATACAAGAAAAAAATAAGTGAAGGCTCAAGCACACCCTCTACAAATGAAGTAGAAAAACTGAGCAATGACTACAATGACATAAGACCATTTGTAGACCATTTTTCATATTTAAAAAAAAAAAAATACAGAAGTATTTATTCGATTTGAATAATTAAATGTATAGCTTTATTAAAAATCAGGCCTGTTAAATTCATAAATCAGAGTCTTTATAAAATTATTTCCTTTCAATATCAAGTCATAGTACTAATTTCTCAGTTTTTCTTCCCCATTTGTTGGGGCCGTAGTTGAGCCCTTGATGACAGGTTTCTAATATTATATGACTCAATACTACTATATGTCACACTCATGCCTTCTCCTCGTGCTCTACAAAATCCCCATTTCTATGACGAGTGTAACCAGCGTTTTTTTTATTTGCCAATGCTGTTAACATTATTCTTTAATTATTGAGGAAGGGATATCTGCAAGGGTATTTACAAATAAAAGAAACAGAAAATTATCGCGAACAAAACATAGCCAAAATATTTAAGTGGTTCTACTCAGTTTTGGAAGGACTTGGAGTGCAGCCACAACTTTTTTTGTAGTCTTTAGACATTAAAGCGGTTTGATTTTCAACTTTTTTCCAATTTGGATAACTACCAATGTGGAAAAGTTGTCATTTGATGTGAAAATTAACTATACAAATTTGCAATCTCCTACAAGGTCATTTTTAAGCCGCACATCTCAATCAAATAATGAAAAAAGACAAAAACTCTTTACTTAGTGAAAATAAATACGAAGAAAACAGTGTTTTGCATAAAAATACTTTCATAACAAGTGTGAATATAATTTTATTCAAAAATAGCACAATAGAACAAAAAAAGAAAAAAAAATCAGAAAAATTTATTTATATGCGCATGTTGTACATCAATTTTTTATATTTTTAGAAAGAAAAGATCAAAATTATTTTATGTTATTCTCTCTCTTTGCTCCATAAAGGAAGCTTTTGAAGAAATCTTTATCAATATTTTTGTATGTTATAATAATGTTTATGATATTAAATTAATGCAAAATAATGATTAATTTTGTATTTTAATCTTTATTGGCGAAATAAATAACTTTAACCTCCTTTCAAACATTGAATAAGATCTGCTACCTAAAGATGAAATCGTAGGAAAATGACATTTTGCATAGGGTATTTTATTAACATATCACAACTTTTTCGAACTAGTCATAATGGAAATTATGAGAAAAGGTGAAAAAAACACGACTATAGTCATACATAAAATATGAACCTTGATACTATTTTATTTCAAAAATATGGATCACTCTAATAATAAACGTACAAGTTACGACATAGGATGGCAAAAATGTCAATCGATTTACATATATTATTATTGCCTATGAAATACGAAATCTATGGATTTAAAAAAAAATTTCAATTCTCTATAGTTTTGACAAAAGGAATAATTTACTTTTCAATGACACAACTATTAATCCTGATTAAAAAATAAATAAACAAGTGTACACATAGCTAAGCGAAAGAGTTCAATTTATGAGTAAAATATGCCTTATATTCAATATTCAGGGCATGGATATTCGTGAACCTATCATTAAAGCAAAAAAAAAAAAAAAAGCCTTTAATTTTGCCTTGAAATATACAAACATAGATATGTTATATATATTTGAAAATACTTTTAATATATGAGTAGGGTAGAATATAACTAATGACATGCCATTCATTCAGTAATATATAATTGTACCCTACTGTTGTGAGGAGAAAGGTTGCGTGATATTTGTAGAAAAAGATATTCAAATATATGTATTTCCTTCATATTTGAAATATTAAGAGTGTATTCATAATGTACGCCACTGTACTTATATATAGTAATATACAGTGAATTTCAGATAAATTTCCCTTATCACTATTTAAAAACTTAATCTTGACTCAAATGAGAAACTGTAGATCCATTATTATCAGGCAAAATGATAGGTCAATATGTGTTGACAAAGTCCCTCCTGTTTTCAGAAGCAAACCCCGGCTGCTGTTATGGCATTGGGTGTTATAAGCAGTGAAGGCTATTTTATGGATTATTATTTATGTAGTCAACCAAGATGTTTACATAGATGTACTAGAAACAGTTGTTGTACCCTGAATTAAGACTGTGGTTGCTGGTAGGCCTGACACATTCCAGCAAGACACTGCATCAACACACAAAGTCCGGAGAACAAATGAACGGTTGAAGAAGAATGTAAATCCCTTTTGGCCACTTGAGGTATGGACTCCAAACTCCCAAGATTTAAATACATTTGATAACTATCTTTAGAGAAGGTTGGACGCCAGTGGCTGCAGGACTCACCGTAACAATATTACCTCCCTAAAGCGTTCCATTACATCACCAACCAGATATCCTTATCCATCAGAGGTACCTAGGTTATGCTCCAAATTTAAGGGTTGTGTGGAAAAAGTCCTACACCAAAATTATGGATACATTGAATAAAAGGGTGTTATCCACATCTCCATAGTAAAGTTTGCTAACTAACTTTTTTTTTAAATTGTAACAATACATTTATAAGTGTAATTCTCTGAGGACAATTGATCTTAAAGAGTCTGTATATTAATAGAGAAAAACTCCCCTGTATGTATGAATGAAAAACCGTCACTTTTACACTGTATATAGTGGTCCTTGGTGTATATGATATACATATTTTGATCACAGACATAACAATGTAGTCATATTAATTAAATCTCGCTGGGCCTTTTGCACGTAGCATGTAGTACGAACCCTTATGTATCTGGACGACTTGTTCTGGACTTACTGGACGAATGGATCGCCGAATGGGCGGATTCAACCCAATCGTAGCAATCTGAGTGATGGTTCGACGTCCTTGAGAGGAAGGCTTACCACGTTCATTATTCAAGTGTCAATGCATTCAAGAACACCATAATAATTAATGGGGATAAATGGATCCAGAAGAAATCTGTGGGGCGTGTCGTAGATTTCGCCCTCGCCTCAAATTTGAGTTGGAATTTAATTATTTTTTATTCCATACTTTAGTGTTAAATTTAATTATTATTTCTATTAATTAATATAGACTTATTGATAAAATTTTAATAATTGGAATTTTTTTAAGGGCAGGACCAGTAGAACCA
The DNA here is from genome assembly GCF_016086655.4 of Lepeophtheirus salmonis. Lineage (NCBI taxonomy): Eukaryota > Metazoa > Arthropoda > Copepoda > Siphonostomatoida > Caligidae > Lepeophtheirus > Lepeophtheirus salmonis. The sequence continues at coordinate 47,114,152 of NC_052134.2, forward strand.
GAGAACCACTAGAACAATTTTGGTATAATAAAATTGATTGTTTGAGAATATATTGAAGTGTTAAGAATACAATAATGATGTATGTAGAACTGACTCAGCATAAAAACTATCAATTATGTCCCATCTTATTATGTCAATATATATTTTATATTGAAAGAAACAAATTATGAAACATAAATACATAAATAATGTGTATTATATGTGTAGATTCGACTTCAAAGGCTGTTGCACAGTACCAACATCGAATATTTAACACTCTCGACATAATTCTGATTTTGGTTATTCCCTGGTTTACTCTATATTCAGAGCATGTGAAAGATAAACTCCTGTCTACTCAACTTCAGTTTATATTGCGAAATAAAAATAGTTGTATGTCAAAGGATCGTCTCTGTACACCTTCATCGGATTGGAGAGTTTGTTTGAAGAATATTGAAGCGATCTGGAAAATGTTAAACTTGAGTTGACTACAGAGGCTTTCGGCTTCTGAACATGAAATTAAAGAATATTCTTGCAAGGTTCACTGAGCAAAAATTTAACGAAGAACTGTTTATGGAACCACTCTGTTTCAGACCACTGTTAAGTATGGGAACTTTTGGAGGGAGATTATTCGCTCATGGAATTCTTCTATTGGATTAGTCCTCCCTCTTTTGGCTGCGGATGAACCATTGAACTATAATCCCAGGTTCTATACAAAGAAGCTCCTAAGTGACAACCTTCAGATTAGCATCTGTTGTACAACTCCATAAAGAGTCCGTGCTCAAAGACGTTTCGACAGGTTAAAAGAATGATTCAGATCATAAAAAGATTTAATTATTAGTTTTCTTGTCCTCCAACTCCCTTTTACATTGTTTTGGAGACCGCGCCGTTAAAGTGAGTCTTTGATTCTATCAGTGTAAGCCTCAGAAAGGAAACTCCAGCAAGCTTAACCAAGAGGAGGCTCCAACGTCTTGAATCCCTTTCCAATGAAGATGTTTCATCTGCCTTCAAGATTTTGCTAAATACCTTTTTTGATGATTTTGCGTAGTTTTTGAACCAAAAATGCGAACATAATAGTCAAAAATCCCTAGCAGAGAGAGTATCTCCTTCAAGCCTTAGAATATTATAAGTAAGGATTTTTGATTGTTTGAAACAAAAAATGTCTTTTATAAATAAATGCATAGTAAAAATAATAACTTTTTTTGTATTTTTTACCTTTTTATTTATGGTAGTCTATAAAAATACATAAAATAATACCAAATGAATATCATTCTGGTTTTCAAACATTGGTATTAGAAAAATTCTTCAAAAAGGAGAATTTGAGAAAAGTGTATAATCTTTCAAAAATATTAATATCTTTTCTGCAAAAAATTGCTGAATGTAAGAGAAAATAACATTTAAGAATGGGAGTATATAATTTTTGTACTGTGGTCTGTGCACCCTGATGTTTCTCCTTAACTTCATTGTACTGGACAATCTACATAATTTAGTAATAAAATATTTAAAAAGTATTATAAAGAAATGGTTATATTTTAGTTAAATGACTTTTTTATCATTCAATGGTGTGTTTTATCTATACTTTTTGTCCAAAAACTACGCAAAATCATCAAAAAAGGCATTTTGGAAAAACTTTACGGCCGATGAGGACGGATATAGGACATACTTATATCCCTAAAAAAAGGATTTTTGAGCTTCTCACATCTTAAAGCATGGGGAAAAAATGCAGAAACATATAAGGATTAAAAAAAAGTACACTTTTGAATAAGTTTACTATGGGACCCTTGGAGGCATCGTTTCAAACATCGATCTCAAAGACTGACCAGTTGAGGATGTCATCCCCTCCTTATGAAAACTGCAAACAAAAAATTGAATTCATCATTTCAAAAGCCCTATTCATTCTCTACTCTGCACGTTCAAATAAGATCATGATTCCTATAGGTCTCGATAAGTTGGTCGGAAAATAACTTCATCTTCCGGAAAAGTTTGGGAAAATGGGATAACCTCAATGATCAACTTACTGCATATTCTTTGCTTCTACTTAGAGTCCGACTTTTTAGCTAGTTTGTATGTATTATCTATACAAACAATCAAGTTTTCATTATATTATAGTATTGTTTCTTAAATAACCAATATTGAGTCGTGTAATTTTAAAGTATTTTTTGCGTTATTTTCGAGAGTTTGTCATTTAATAAGTGTTGAAATAAATTATCATTGATAAAAAAGAAAATGTATTTAATTTTAAACGCAAAAAAAAAAAAAAAAAAAAAAAAAAAAAAAAAGAATTGAATACATATTATACTCCATACTGTTTAAGTCAAATATTTTTATTAGAAAAATAAATAAATAACAATTTGTAATAAGAGAACATAAGAATGGAGTTGTGTATTTTTTATCGGCAAAATATAATATATTATTTTATAATTAAAAAAAACAAAACATGTTTTCCATTCCTTGATAAGAATTTTAAGATGTAATATATAGAATTATTATTTTTTAGAAATTTCTTTTTAAATTATATATTTTTGCAAATAAGCAAATATATGAGTATAAATATAATTAATATACAATGCGTTCTATTGAAATGACATTTCCCCATATAACAGCCTTTATTGCATCTCTCAACTTTTTCTACAAAAATAAATATATATATAAAATGTCCGTTGTTAACTGAGTGGTATATACAAATGTGAAAATCCAGTGAGGAACGGGTATGTTAGAAAAAACAACTCGAAAATAAACATGGCAACCCTAACAATTTGAAGACTGTTTTGGAGGAGAGAAATAATAATGCTCATGACGTTTCCTTAGATCATCTACAATCAGCTGTGACAAGGGAAGAAGGAAAAAAAGGATATACACAATAAAATTTGCTAGAATTACTCAGATGTCGATCCCCAATTCTACTTTGAGTCTAACAAGGACTTACGAACCCTTAGAGTTACGCTCCGCCTTTTATGGCCTGACACAAACGTTCAATCAGTTCTTGAATGTAATTGAATCTATTTAGGCAAGGATGTTCACTACTCAGGAAACTGTTAAGGAAAATAAAATTCGTTTTTTTATACTAGCAATTACAAATTAACGGATCAGCTATAAAACACACCGGATTTACATGCAGAAGGCAGGAGAGGCTTTTTCTAGGAGGCTATCTGAACAGATGCTTTTATTTTCATATGCTCCTACAATACTACTATTATCATAGATGAAAATAATATTATCCAATGGTATTTAAAAGAGAAATTCCGAAATCCGAAAATTAATGTGGACAACCTGATAATTTGAATAATGATTGGGAGAAAAGCTGTATAGCTATCATCATGCTTAGATAAGCTACGAGCAGCCATGCGATGAAGGAAATAAATATAAGCCCCCACCACTCTTGATGTGTTCAGGAATTGCTTCAATGTGGATCCTCAATTCTATTTGAAGTCCAACAAAGACTTACACTTGTAACATTTGTGTTTCTATCCGTCTTTCACTTACACTTGATTATTTTATACTTATTGTTCTTTCTTTAACAATAAAATAATAAGTATAACAGCTTTGGAAATTAAAAAAAAACAGAACACATATTTTCAGGTAGTAACTACACAAAGGTTCTTTTATTACAATATTATTTCTATTTATGATTATTATTTAATTTTCGAGGAGGAAACATTTAAGTATACAATAACAACATGTGTGTCAGCCCATGAATGACAGGGAGTAACAATGAGGACCAAGGAAGGAGAAGGATATCTAATTGACAAACGTTAATTCAATGTTATTTCTTCTTAATACTTAGATCCCATTTTCCCATTTGTTGCTGGGGGAGAATTATAATAGTGCGCTTGAATATTATATATTTTTATCAAATGTATTGTTATCAATTTAAAAAAAAAAGTGTTATGAACCTCAAATAACATACCAACATATATGCATGGAAAAAATTTGTCTAGATAAAGACTCTTTTATTCTTGTTTTTATTCTGTCACAAAATTGCCAAATCAAAATTCCGAAGGACTGATATATCAGTCTTTCAATCTTATGATCCTAGCTATTTTTTTTAACTCATAGCTAGGATTGAAGAATATAATAAAATAATAAATGATAGCTAAAACGTATAATAATACCTTCTAGCCACATATCTCCTACAAGTTTCTTGTCTCTTAGAGGGAGGTTAAGAATTATGATGTAACTTCAGCGACTCAAATGACGTAGTTTGTAGTAACTACGTCATTTCAGCTGTTGTAGTTTCTACAAAATACCAATAATTATCGTTCCTAGAACTGACAAATGTTATTAGGACCAGATAAGACTGTTGACTTTGTATTTTTTATAATTATTAGTGTTCAAATATAATCCTAAATAGGAATAAAAAAATATTACTAATATAATTTAAAGAATCTCTTACAGAATAAGCTTTAACAAAAAGTGTTCCCCGGATCTTTTTATGCTGCTTCTACACATTTATTATATTTTTCTTTAAAAGGGAATGTTCCATCAAACCTTATTTTTTCTATCTAAATAAGTTTGTATAGTAAAAGTAACGACACTTTTACGGTCCACTAAAAGTGTTGAATATTATTCCATAACTAACTGCGCAGCCTCCATGAATTCACCCTTTTAACTAAATTAGCAAGTAAAAGTTGCATATGACATGAGGGAAAATGATCTCAAAACACTGTTTTCCGATCCGAGATGATGGGTATAAAAGAGGCATTTTTTAAAATTATAGACAACCCTGAGAAATGAAGTCCTAGTGGATTTTGTATATGTATATACTCTCATGCACCAATTGGAGCTTTGTGATCGATTTAGAAAGAGAGTTCCCTTATCTATGATACGAAAACTCTTTTGTGGTCGTTTGTTAGTGAGGTCCTTCTCTCCTGAACTAATCTGAATAGAAATAAGGTGGCTGATATGCTCGCCAGGGTTGGAGGTCTGGATCGATTTCCTACCTGAATTTTTGGTATCACTCGGTCATCTCTTAGGTTGAAAGTCTCTGCCCACTACATGGAAAAATGTCGTACTCTTTGGTCTAACCTTGACTATTGCCGTCCAAGCCGTGCGATGCTTCCTAGAGTTAGACTTGGGAGGTGGAAGTACCTCTTTGATTTTTCGGAAGGAAAACTGAACTCCTTGGTTTAGTTTACCACTGGTTATTGTCTCCTAAGCCGACATTATCACCTTATTCACCAAGAAATTAGACCGCTATGTCGTGGGTATGGCTTAAGAGATGAAGAACCACTTCATCTGGTATATGAATGCCATAAATTTATAATTGAGTTGACACAGTTTTTTTGGACAATTTTCAACCATTTCAAGGACCTTGCGTCTCCATCCTATCCAGTTTCTTACTTAATTATGATGTCGGACGTTGGCTGAACAATGCATCATCCCTAGAACACGTTCAGCACGCACTTCTGTAGGAGACCCAACCGGCAAACTATTGCGAGGGGTACCACAGGCTAAAGTTATTTTTACATGTCCCCGTAGTGATTGTGTTTTTTTATATAACGTGAAGCAATAAATGTTTTAAATTTAAAAAAAAATGAAAATTACAAAGAAATGGTGAAGTGACGTCATAAAAAGTAATATTGTAACATAAACTAGATTTCAGTAAGACCAGAAATTTACTCAAGCTCATTTTACTACTCTCTTTCAAGCTTTAAATTAATTTAGACCCATTTTCCCAAGGGCAATTAACTTATTAGCAATTTAATTTATATTTTAAGGGGGGGGGGGGCAGGAGGAATATATTTTAAGCCATTCATTCAAATTAATGTATGTTTCTTACGTTGGAAGGTGAAATTATAATTAAATATTTATTTATGGGTTTTTATAAAAATAACTATATTTATTCTACCGATATTATATTTTACTTCATCTATAAAATGTGATACTCATTAAACACTTACAAAACTTGAGTAATATATTTGCTAATAAAACAACATGAGTAAAATATGTCGTATAACTTTTAAAAATTGATACCAGAGATGACTACAATTACAATCATTTTAAATTAAACAGCAATTTAATTATAATATTGAGACAACATCTAAAAATTGTCCAAAAAGTTATTAAATGAATGATATTTGTTTAAATTTTTACATGAACATATTGTATACAAATTCAACCAATTTGATCATTGGTATTTGAGCTTTAAATCGAATTTTGATATCATCAATTTCAGTTGATGAGGTTTGTTCTTAACCATCCCTTCTTAACTCTTTCTTCTTTTCATTATTCTCGCAACACAATGATATAAATAATACTTATACACTCTTATTTAAAAATAATTTCCACGTCATGACGTCTCAATATCTTTTGTGATCAGTGTTACCAAATAACCGACTTTTATCAGGTTCAGTTGACCTTCAAAACCGTAGCTCCTAAGGATTTTATCAGCTTTTTTAAGAAATATATATAATTATAGTACTTATATTAACAGATACATTTATCATACATACTGTTGCAATATTGAGAAAAGGTATCCCAGCTTGTTTTTATGTTATCGTCACACCATATATTAATTACAAATTAAAAAGGAATTAAGAAGAGGATTAGTGAGTTTGTTTTGGTATGTATTAATAAAATAATTCGAAATAAGATCTATAATACGTGTACATCCTTGTAATAGTATAATTTTTCCTGAAACACCGCAAGCATGATATTAAGTTTAAGAAAAACTTAATTAATAGAAAATCCCATGCAGTAGGAGCCAATATTCAGTCTGATGCTTTAAGGAGGACGTACACATGTAGTTTGTGAGTATAAAAATAATCTCGAACAAAAATAAAAAAAGAAGAAAATCCCAATGTATTATTTTACTTCATATAAACTTACAGGCCGATATTTCATTGGCATATTTGTGCCAATTATAACCTTTGTAGACAAATTTGTGGCATGATATAAAAAAACTCAATTTTTTTTAATAAATCTTAGTATCTATATTTGATTGAAGGGATTTATATTGGGCCCCATATGCCCTTTCAAATAAAACCGATCAATTTTTCATTCTTTTATTCTGAGAATCAATTTTGGATACTTCAAGTGCAATTTGCGCTGTCTTCAAATGATTAATAAGAATAATTAGTTGATGTAAACTGATGATAATTTGTCGCAGAATACAAATATAATCCGCACTCAATATGGAGAAAAATATTTATAGCTTACTTTTGTTTGATGGTCACATATGTCAAAAATCTGCACAAGCCTTTCATTAACAAGCGAAGGCGATATGTTCAACTAATACTATTTATGTAAAAACCGTTTGTTAAAGCCTTAATAATAATAAATACATATTTTTTATAGGTACCATATATGAAATATATCAAGTTGTACTCCTACTTTGTCATACAAATATGTATGTAAATAAGATGACAAGAGACCTTTTCCTTGTTTTATTTCTTTAACTGACAGAAAAACACTTCCTTTAATTTACAACTTGAACGTTACTTCAAAAAGAACTTTATTTGGTGTCCTACAAGGTTAACTTGATCAGAGTATGTACTCACATATTTACTCACGTAGTTACTTTTTTTCCCTGCAAATTAATATGTATATATGTACCCATAATCATCTGGAATGAATATGCAAATATTCAAATCTTGTTGAAGTATTATATGAATTTGCAATGCAAATTCATTTTTATTTTGGTTGTATCCCTATTTGGAAAGAGCTGACAAAAATATTAGATAAATGAATATATAATGCATAGTCTGTTATAAAAGGAACCTCAATCTACGATTATATAAAATTAATAATTTGGTAAACATTGAGGACAAGGTTGAAGAGTCTATGAATAACTATTGCATGCTGTTGTTCATTAGAATTGTTTAATTCAGATTTGAATACGTTTCAAAATTTTGTGTGAGCGAACTTTTCGATGTAAAATATTGACCTAAAGCTTGTTTTTAATAGTAAATTGCAGCCAAAAAATTATTTTAAATTAATAATATATGTTTTTTTATTGTTTATACTTCAGTTTTTGTCGTTAAGATTTTATTTCCAATTTTACCAATAGATCTTACATCATTGAAAAGCCGCCTTCTTTTATTGTGATATGGTATAGTTTGAAAATTTTGCTTTTAAAGGGGGAAAATATTATGAATTTTGTTTTTCAAACTAAGTTTTTGGGATTTTGAAAAATGAAAACAAAAATTATGTGTTATTTTATCCACTTTTTAGATACAACAAATGATGCATTGTTGTTTATTAGTCTAATCTATGCATTTTCTCTTCTGTAAAATATCTTTGAATATTTTATGACCTGGAAATTATAGTGGAAATAATTACTCTCTCCAAAAGTTAATTACGACACGTATAAATTTTGTCCGGCTTCACTGAAGCACATATCTCATGGACGGCTGATTTGAGTAAACTAAAATTTTGGACACCTTTTTTTTCATATATAAATCAAATTATGCGCTACAAATCATGGAACTACGTGATGATCAGGTGATATGTATTCGTTGAGTTGATATGGAATGACCTATAACCAAATAATTCAAATCCTAGAGTGATAAATGTACCAAGGTTTGTATAAATCCAAGACGAAAAAGAAATATTATTACTAATCGATTTATGTTTATGTAGGAAAAAAATGAGTAGTTTTAACCATATATTTCATTTACTTTTCGAAAAACAAAATTGTAATTGTAATACTGAGTAAATATGAGCATTCATTCTAATATGTTATTGAATTTAATATATTTTGTTACTCTGATGAAGTCAAAAGAGATCAATCGACAGCCTTGAACCTTAATTTTTATACAAAAAAATCAACAACAAAATTTAATTAATTCATGATGAAATTTTGGAATTTAAAATACATTATTAATTATGTGGTATTTATCTTATTTGTGATTTTACTTCATTTTTTTTCGTTACCTAAAAACGTCGTAACTTTTATTGTACCTTGCAAAGTTTTTTAACAGGAAACATAAATTAATTTTAAGATTATTTTTTCCAACTTTATAGTTATTATTCAACAATTGATGATAATTGTTCACAGAAAACCCCATTAATGTAGAGTGGCAAAATTTCTTTCCACACATTATTTACTTTTTTGTTATCAAAATATGGGTTTGGTACAGAATTTTCCACTTTGATGCCGTTAATTTTGGGATTGGTGACGGTAGAGTAGAGCGTCATTTTACAGAGATCCATATGAAAATATTTACTGGGTTGTTCGTGGCTATAAAGACATCATTTCAAACCCACCGACGGATATACCATACAAAACTTGCAAATCAGCCAAGTACAAAGAAACAAACAACGGTTTTGAAATTGTAAATGACTCTTACTCGGATGACTTTGTATCCTGGCCAGAAATAGATCTTTTACAACTGAATCTTAAAAAATATATTGATTATATTCATACCACTGAAATGAAGCTAAAATTACATGTCAGTGATGTTCTTTATTTGCCCAGTCTGTGAACTTTTGGTGTAACATGGAATTGGATCCAAAATATAATTATTATAATTTGTTAAATGAATTATTTGAGCTCAAGAAGGAATATTATCATAATACTGTTTACATTTTATGTCAAATAAATTTATATTGTTGTCAGAATATACAATACTTATGGCGTGATTTAAAAAAAATCAATTTAGTGGGAACAGGAACTCTGCATCCTTCTTAAAATTGTTCCCTCTACCTCTTGTTTCCCTGGAGAGGTCTTCTTTATCATTATTCATCTTGTCCACTTTGAAAACTAGGCTCCTGGAGTACTTCACAATATCCATAATCCTTGTCACCTCAACTTCAACATCTAGGAGATCTAAGACTTTTGGCTTTTTGTTCACTCATAATGATGAAATGTTTATTATAGTTTGTTAATACAAAAAAATGGCTGAATCAGAATGTCAAAAAATAATCACTAAACCTTCCTAAATTAATGATAACATTAACAGTCGACGCTTTACTGCCCAACTCTCAATACTATTTTAATGAAAGGTTCCAAAAACAATATTTCAACTTATGATAAATGAAATATTAGCCCAGTCATTAGGAAATAATGTTTCGATATTGAAAGCTACACAGATACGTTTTAAATATTTATAATCGGTAGCAAATATATTCCTAGTACTTGTACATAACGTTGATTATAGGTTGTGGAGAAGATACGCCCCCATATTCATGTATACGTTGCAGCCTACAATTACAATTGTTTTTTTTTTGCTCTTCAGTATTTTCCATTAGGTAACTCACGTGAACAAGGATATGTCCTTGGGACATTGCAACACGAATATCGATTATTGATTACTATATATTCTGTTGTTTTAATGTATATAAATAACTGAATTGATTTTTTAACACATTTTATACAGTGTTTACAGAATGTTTTAGGGATGTATCGATCCAAAAAAATGACAATCTGTCCGGTTCGGTCTTAAATATTAAGAACACTTCCGAATCAGAAGCAAAATACGTACCGTCCAACTATAATTAATAAACGACATCGTCAGAGATATCTAACAGTGAGATTATCATATATCAATATTCTATAATTTTAAAAAGCCAAATGTAGACTTTGATTAGATTGGTTACTATACAGGGTGGGACCCAAAATTTGGAGTATCATTTAATTATGATTACCAAAATGATAGCTGAAAAAAATGTAAATATATTTTTTTATCCCATGTCTCTAAATGAAAAAATGTCTATGCATAAAAAAAAGGCAATGCGCATGTGATCTCTTTCCCGCCAGTGTCTTTACCGATACGGCTGCAGTGACCCTTGACATCTCCATCCAGACTGACTACGACATCAAGAAGTCCATTACATTTCCATAGAGCAATAGAGCAAAAGAAGAATTAAAACGCTCTGACCTCAACCCCCTATTCAACTTAGAGTTTCTTGGAGAAGAACGTCTACCGCATCTCTCATCCAAATTAGGCTTCGCTTCGAGCACCTATTATGACAATGTGGTACGCTATGGACATAGCCTTCATCGTCAAGAGCTGCCAATCTATTCGCCGGCGTGTCGAGGTTATTATTGCTCATGAAGGAGGATATATTGAATAAAAATATAGCAAAATATAGTATTTAAGCATATCACAAATTTGCTTTCAGTTGTTTTTTCTTGATTCCAAATAAATCACGGGTTTCGTAATGTAGTCTTGCTACTACAAGTTTTGAACACAACTCTGTAATATTAGTGAAAACAATGCATTCTAGAAAGTCTTATAAAATTTGGCACATTTTTCAAGGACCAATAACAGGGACGAAACAGGAATTGACGTTACTTTTATGTCCAACATGAAGGACCGATACAATCATAGAAGGTGTAATGTGTATCTAATTAATGTATTTGTGGTGCACAAGTTGAAAATTATTAAAGTATATTTGAGTAGTCGCAATTTGTTTGGCTCATAACTAAGGATGCCATTTTTGTAAAGGAAAAACTAAGTTTAGCAACAAAAAAAAAAAAAAAAAAGGCACCATATATCTTACTCCTGCTTTCTCTGTGCACTTTTCACAAAATCCCATCCCTACTCATAACAACTTATTTAAACACAACATCATTTTCATCCATTTTGACTCCTTTGTATTTACAAGTATTATGACTGTGGTCATTTAAACTTAATAATGCGCCACATAATACTAATCAAAAAGTAATTTTTATTAAGGAAGTATAAAATTAAATTATTAATGTATCGACCATCTATATATTACTCAATTATTGCATTTTTCTCATCAAACTGTACATTCTTTGCTATATATCATTCATCTCATTTTGACACAATATATATATATTATCCATGCATTAAGGAATAATTTTAAATAATTTCCCATTCAATATCCATTTCATATAATATTAAATTTATGTCTTTAATTTTCAATAAATTGAATTCTAAATCAATTTTATATTTCATGCATAATATTTAATTGGTTCCCACTTTAATTCCTAAGTTTACTTGCAATCAGCTCTACGAATTTATGCTCTTCCATTCAATGACTTATTTACATATTCAAGATTACAGCCCTACCTAGGATTAAGAATTAGAGCCGTGTCGGATGCTTTAAAAGGGCTATGAGTATTTTGATAGTGTATTCGGGGAGTGTGTTTCGGTTTAACAGTTATGATAAATTATTCAATTACAGGAATATATATATATATAAGTTGTCTGAAGAAAATGATTGATTGTCACGACGTTATGTCACTAATAGTTTTGTTACAATACCAATATTTTGTAGAGGTTCTGATTAGACATGGGCTGATGTCCTAATATTTACGATCCGTCAGTCCGATCCGAACTGATATTTAACATATGATTAGATTTTACCTGTATCCCTTAAAGTATTTCTTTTGTTTTGTTACAATGGGTTTGTTTTATTTGCCAACAGCTTCATATCTTAAGGATTCAATATTTAAAAGAAATCAGTATTAAATATTTATCAGCAGATTTTCATCAGCAAGGTTTTTATTATTCCCTCAAATCTGACTGGTAATTTTGGAGTTGTAAGCATTGAAGAACATGTTATTCATTCGTCTTGTTTTTTTTTTTTTTCGTTTGCTAGTTAATGATTTACTTAATCGAAAAGACTGACTCGTGTTAGACATATTTATATGAATTTGTAAAGTTGTGAAGAACAGATTAATCATTTGATTATCAATAATGTTTTGCCGGATGAAAGTTTAAAAAAGAGCAATTGTAATGTTAGACAAATATGACCAGTCATGGTAATGGATATATCTTAGACTTTTTTTTTTTTACCAGGGAGGCAAATTTTGTGTTGCACTCTTTTTAAGAATACCAAAGCCAGGGATGTTCAATCTTTTTACTATAATGTGATGCATTGCCACTTGAAATATTTTAATGAGCCAAAGAACCTATTAAATTAAACTTGATGTAAAATGTCTTAAAAAAGCAACAACTATTATTTGCATATTTATTTCAAATTTAGGCTTAATATATAAAATGACCAAATATAATTTTTCAAAGCCAATCTGGAAACCCTGTTCAATGGCGTATGCCGGATTAGATTTTTGGGAGAAGGGGAGGGGCCTTGGCTTTTTTGAATTTGTCTTTAGATTATAAATCCTTTAGCAAAACAAAAATTCCCCTCTGTTTTCTTATTACAATTTTTCTTCGCCAGAGTGATAATTGAAAAAAAATTACAAAACGTATTATACGCGTTATACGCGATTCGACGATATTGCTACAACTTTGCTAAAAAAAACTACTTTGCCCTGAGTATAAGTAGTGGGCCGCACTTAAACATTATGCTACCGATGGGACATTCCTGGCCTAAACCATCAAATATGCATTCATTCATTAATCATTAAAATGCGTGAGTATTCTGTGTATTAAGCATTCCCTTCTACAAAAATTAAATAACAATATTTTTCCATTTCCTCCTTTTTTCTGATTGTATCACATAAAAACATTGGAGCAAATATCGAAATTTATTATAATTTTCTCCGATACCGATACAATGTAGTATAGGATATTTTGCCCAATATAACGGTTTTCCGATTTTCATCCAATATATTATATACTTGATTTATATTTTTTTAACTAAAAATATAAATCAATGAGGTTTGGATAGGGAGTTATAAGTTGTATGTTCTTGATGGACTCTGAATATATAATTGAGGATCGACATCGAATTCATTCCTGCATATATGTCCTTACTATATATACGGAGTAGGATTTGTATTGATTACCATCCTCTCACGGCTGCTTGCAGCTGATCTAATACAACATCATGACAGCCAAGAAGCTCTACTTCTTAAAATTGTTAGGGTTACTCCCTCATTTTTGGTGTCTTTCATTTTGACATGCCGACAGGGCCTATTTTATGAATCACTGAATTTGCCCCATCCCTGTTTATTTTTTGATTGAGGGTGTGTGAATGAGTAAAGTTATTTAACGAACATGTTTATTGACTGATAATTATTTTAACTGAACTACACATTTGACATTAGTATTATGAAAAATATATTGGCTAATTATAACAAATAATTAAATTAGGTCAACAAAATAATAAATAACCCTTCCCCCCCAAGACATTTCAAATAGATATTATGCCAGCTGGCATTTTTAAATCAGCAACGAGAAAAAAACAAAACAGAGTGTCCCCCTCTTTCCTTTGTGTCCTTTGGTAGTTCTAGCATAAAAATTATTTTTTCTTCTTTTAGTATAAAAAGACATAATTTTATTGGAATACCTATTATTATTTTTAAGCGGGATCCTGCTCAAAAACAATTCACGGGAAATGAGTAAAAAAATAAATAAATAAACTTGTAAATAATAGCCTAGCGTATTTTAATCAAATATTGAAGAAAGGATCTTAAAAATACTTTTTTATACGCTCTAACAGACAATACCATTCTCAGTTTTCCCCCATTACTTGCTTTTTTTCTGTTTATCTTCCAAATATATCAACTTTAAAACTGTAAACATAAAAGAAGTACCTATTCAATGATCTTGCTTGAAATATATATGTAAAAACCTCCTTAAAAAACTCTTATAGTAGTTACTAAATCCCTTAAATATATTTATGATATATAAAGCAATATTAATGCTACAAACATATAAGTATTCTAATAGACGTATGATGGAATACATATACATAGAAGAGGAAGAATATTGTATTGAAATAATTATCTTTACGGCTTCTCATTTAAGATATGATATCCAACATTTTATGAGATCTACTTGTTGATTTTGTTTGTTTGTTTACTAATTGGTTGGTTGAAGGACATCTTCAATTTTAAAAAAACTTGTGGAATCATTATCTTGACATAAAGTGTCGATCTACATAGGACATACTGTTTCAATCTTCTTTAATGGGTTGAATTCATGGAGAAAGAAATATAAAAAGTGCAGCTGTAGTTTAACAAAGAAATTTGAGCACCTGGGACAGCAGTAGAGGGAAGGTCTGTTGCTGTACGAATTTTTATATCTTGGCCATGAAAAAATGATTGATTTGGAAGAAAAATGTTAATGGAAAAATAAGAGTATAAACTTTTTTATGGATCTCTCCTCTAAAAAAAGTTCAATTGATGAAGTCCTTGTGTGAATCTCAAAATTTTAATATTTCAAATTTTTCCAATAAATAAAATAACCAAGCCTTCCTCCCCCGGAAAAAAATCAATCTTGCAGACGTCCCTGGCTTTGCATCTACAGGTAGAACGTTGTTTGTTGATTTGGCGGCTAATCAGATGTATTTGGCGTCAGTTAAAAAAAATTACATGGCTCAACGAAGTTTTTATTCCCCGATCGTGGAAAAAAACAGAGTTTCCTTTTTGCAATCGACACCAGTCCAGACAATTTTGTGATTGTATAAATTCTTAAACCTACACAGGGCCTATATCTCGAGATTCAAGAAGGAACTGGAAGACTCTGGAGGTGATCATGACCCTGCTCCATGGCTCACTGCAAAGAAAATATTGATTTGTTGTCAAAAAAATTTATTGGACTTTTTTGGACACAGTGTTTAGCCTCCCGGCTAAACCTATGGACTTTTTTGTGCAGCTTTGCATTTGAACGACTCACCAATAGATGATCCTGCAACACAAAATCTGAGCTGATGTCCTTGATTCGGAAAGAATTCCGTAATCTTGCAAAGGAGACTTTCATCAAGTCCTGCTCCCGTTTCCAATGGGAAATCGAGGCTGTTATTGACACCAAAGGCAATTATATTAAATAATATTAAGTTATTTTTTATTCAGCTATCATTTGGGATTGGTTTTCATTAAAAGCAGATGATTAGTTTAAGAGAAGATCCATAAAAAAATAAAACGTCTTGCTTCTTAAATAGAGGTCGCGCCCTGTATAGAGGTGACAAGGTATTCTACTTGGCTTACTTATGCAGACAGTAATACTTATTCTGATCTTGAAGAGTTTGATACAGATGTTGTATTTGCAGTAATAGTAGATATGTTATAATCTGAAGGACTAAAATTCAACTTGATCTAAATGATCACAACTCTAATTTTGGGAATCATCATGTTAATAAAATTAAAATGCAGAGATCTATTCAATTTATGGCTGTTTCGGCGTCATTAAAACATAAATAAATAATCGGCAAAATAAAAAAAGAAGGACGATACAAACTATTGACCAGTAGAGAACATTCTCACTAACATCATAAATTTCATTATAATTGAAGGAGACGCCATCTTGGGGCCCATAAGTTGACATTTTTACTACATAGTATTACCGAATTTCAAATAAATTTTGATAAACCTTCATCAAATGGCTGTAATAATAATAATAAAAAAAACTGACAACTTCCATTTGATACTATTTGATGCCAATAAAAAACACTGATATTGAATGAAATCAAAGTCCATGTGTTAAAATCCCTCAAAATGATTCGATTTGTACAAAATTAAATACTTTTAAGGACAAAAGAAGTAGGATTATTAAATAAAAATATTTTCTTATTTCATTTGGCATTGTTAACTTTTATCTTCAACATGGAGATAAGATTGTATAACGATCTAATACATATTTTTAATGGATATTAGGCTCAGATATATAATAAAACTAGACAGTATAGTGATAAAATTTTGAGAGGCAGTGAGGTTTAAAAAAAAAAATCCTCAAGTTCAAATTGGATATCTAATATGTCCAAAAGCTAACAGCTGAACGTAATTGAACAGCTTTTTGCATGCCTTGTCACCTCTATATATTTATCGTTGGATGAATTTCTTCTTCTGAAGACTCTTAAAAATAACTGACAACAGTTTATTTTATTTAAATATCTTGATGTAACTAGTCATAGATTTTAAAAAAAAGGCGAGGGTATGCGATTTGCTGCACGCCAGAATGAGTGCCAAGTACATATATAATAAAGATCGCAGGTATTTCCGCTATCTTGTTTATAAGATTATAAGGATGGTCAATTCAGATGAGAGAGGTCCTGTGAGGGTAGTAGATGCCAGAAAAACTGGATCATAGAGGACATGGCCACTGCATTTACCAGTAATCCGGTCATGTCGATGAGGCCGTAAGATTTTGATGAGATTTTTGAAATATTTGGGCAAGGATTCTGATGTGCGACGGCTTTAGCAACCACTTTCATCAGAAACCAAGGCCACCTGAGTCAAAAGACGGCAGAAATTGTTGAATTGGTTAAAGCATAAACGTCGGTTTGGCCACCCTTCTCCCCAGACTCTTCTCCCACTCAACTATACAATTTGGGGTGTAGTGAAGAAGAAAACCTATACTACCCATTACCAAAATTTGGATGATCTATAGACCTTGGTAGCAGTCAAGGAAAATCCTTTAAAAAATAGAAAGATATATAAAAAAGGAAGTCTGTGTTGAAACCGCGATTTTGTTGTCCTTTTTATTCCTGCAAAATTGTAATCTAGTTGTTCTTTATCAAAAAGCCCACGATTGTATCTTACACATTGTACATTTTACTGTAAAGAATTTAAGAACACCATTATATATTATGAAAGAATGGGGCTTCCAAGCATAAGACTCTAAAGTAAATATTTTAGTTACAACAATTTGGCACTCACCTTACGATTAGGTAAAAAGAGCCACTACTTATTAAATAGATAATTTGAGATTAAGTCAGTGGTTCTTAACATTTTTACTAGTGATGAGACTATCCCCCCCAACATCAATGTTCAACATTGATGCCACTTTAAATAAGCACAACAGCCGCTATATCAAAACATCCAGACAATGTCCCAACTTCAGTGAGATGTGTCTTCAGAACAAAAAATCCGACTGGAACCATGGTCTTGGCGTTGTGGACTCAGCCCTCCTATTTTTACAGAGAAGAAGGAACACCTCAATGCAGATGCTCACATAGAACTTGTGGATAAGAAAGTGCTACCTTGGCCCAGAAAAAAGTTCGGGGACAACTTTGTTTTCACTCAAAACAGAGCTCCGTGTCCTCGCACGTTTAAGACACAGTCCTTCCTGAAAGGCAACTTTCCATCTTTTGAGACCGCAACATGTGTCTGTCCTCCTCTCCTGAACCAAGCCCTTTGGACTAATCTGTCTAGGTACGTCTGGAGGAGATGGTGTGTGCTATACCAGAAACGAGTGTCCTGTCTCTAGAGGCTTCCATCAAGAAGGAGAGGACCAAGTTCGAGTCTGACTTCATAGTCAAGGTCTGCAAGGGATTTAGGCCTCGTATTGAGGCAACTATTAGCGGTGAGGGGTCACACATTTAATAAAAGTTGTGCTGATAACTATTTTCATATTATTTTGGAAAATAAATATCCTCACATAACCTTTTATTTAAATTTTACTCGTGAGAAATTGAAGAAAGTAAAGTGTGTAGCATAGGATATGATCAAACCTGTACATGCGAAAAATATATATTTATTATCCTTGGCGGTAAAATTTTGGCATAATACAGAGTGGGTACCCAAAACTTAAAGTATTATTTAATCACTATTATGTCTCGTTATTTTTAATCTCGAGGTTCCATTATGCAACCAAACGACAGCTGAGATAAAAATAAACAAGTTTGGTTTTTTCCCATGTCTCTAAGTGTAAAATTGTAGGAGAAACAACAAAATAAGCGTGTACCAATGATAGAGCCGTGGAGGCCGCAGATAACTTTGGCATATCCATTCGGACTTCCTACAACCTCAACATCAATAAATGAATTACAAGCACATGCAAACAAGAAGAACCGAAACTTCTGTAGCAACAATATGGCTGACTTCTGGCCTGCCTCAATGTGACCCTCAAAAGGCCCTGATCTCAATCCCCTTGACTTTGCAGTTTGAGACATCTTAGAGAATAAATTTTAGGGACCTTGCATCCCAATTTGAATTTACTACGAGCTGCCATCATGACCGCATGTAAGGCCATGGACACGGACTTCATCGTCAATAGTTGAAAATCTGTCCGGCTGCGTGTTGAGGCTGTTATTGCTTGTAAAGGAGGAGATATTACTAAAAAAATATGCCTAAATTAATTTTGAGTTATCTTTGTTGATTCTATAAAAATTAAATTTTTCGTAATTTTGTCGTGCTACTCCAAGTTTTGGTCCCGACTCTGTACATCCTAAAAATTGTAAGTTAATAGGGAAATTATTATTAACGTTTTATTATTAACTTTTTTTTCCCATATATGTATGTAATATTTCTTGAGTGAGCAACGTGCGTCTAATTAACTCATTAAAATTATTTCAAAATGAGCTTAATGCATTTTAGAGTGCTTCATAATTGTTTTGCATTCCCCCCTCTCACAAACCATTTTCTTAGTAAATATATTTTACTGCGCTACATGATAAATCATAGAGAAATTAAGCCTTCAATCTATTCTCATTTTGTTAGTGATTGAGTGTGTACATATTATTACATACATTTTGAGATCGATAGGCACTCTCTTTCTTTATCTACAGATCTATATACAGTAACTGACAAACAACTACACCTTCATTCTCATATGTTCATGACCCCAATGTCAAGACACGTGAATTGTAAACCATAAATTATCATGTTAAAATATAATCATAGCCATAGAGTCTACAAGAAAATCTTTTGAAAATATATTCGGAGTCCTATGCAACAGACATTTTACAACCAAATCAATTGAGCCTTTTGTATATTAATACTTGTAGGAATATAATTATCCAGTCATCAACTTTGAAACGGATGCACTCAGACGCATGGCGTACAAATTGACATTTCATTTTTCTGTCTATTAATTGTTATGGTTTAAAAATAGTACATAGCCACAATCCGTGAACAACTCCTTATGGGGGTTTTACCTCTTTAACACATAAATTTAGAGTGTATTTTGTATTTAGCTGTTGATTTTTCTGCTTTTTTTTTATTAGGGCTATGGCAAGGCGTTCCATTTACTCTATGTATTTTGTTCTCAACTATCGATACGTCATGGCTATTTCATAATATATTTTCTTTTTCTAATCACTAAACTTAGTTTTTTCTTTACACAGGTCCCTTCATAAGTTATACCCTATTATGCCCCGTTTCCAAAAAATAGGAATACAACTTCTGGTTGATCCTTCATCGAAATACCTATGTTGTGTTCAAGTTGCGATATCTGCACAAATTGCAACTTGTATAAGGAAATTGTACAAGTGACAATTTCTTCGTTTTAAAATGCATTATTTAATTATTAAATTTGATTATTCAAATTACCAGCTATACATCCATACAAGTAAGTCAGACAGTGGACTCTACGTAGTGTGAATACAAAAGGACTTATATGTTCCTTTTTCCAAGGTATCTTAGACCCGAACTAAACATATTTACCACCTTTCCTTTTTCATGACATATTTCCTGTTTTTTTTTTTAATTCAAGACTTTGAGAGGACAACAAATCTCATCTTTTTGCTTTTTAGTATTATTAAGATTATTTTTTATGCTGTAGAAGTAATATTTTAGTAATTAAATAGATAACAACCTAAAGGTGAGCCAGTGTAACAATTTCGTCAGAATTGTATTTGAGTCCACTTTTTTAATGTCTATGTTAATATAATTCTTTATACCTACGTCTTATATACGACTGATTACGATAATGCGATCAGTGATATAATATCACCATATCGCAATTGATCGCTGATCATAAAAAAACTCCGATCAACAAGTCTGATTATATCGAATTCGGACCTATTATAAAAATATGAATGTGAAAAATGATAGAATACAGGCAGGCGTAATTTTCACACAAAATATCTCTATTAAAGTGAGAATGATACAAGAAGAATTTTAAATCAAAAATATAACTGGATATAATTGGGAGTTGAAGGTAAAATTGTCGTAAATCGACAAGTACAAATATTCAGTGTATAAATCATTTTAGAAGGATATTTAGAGAAAAACTGTTGAAATGAATTTCTTAGACAAATTTTAAGGTACAAATTGGAAAATATCATTATTCATCGTGAATGAATGGAGTTTCCAATCTTAATTCTGTAAAGTAAATATTTAAGCTACAGTAATTTGGCACTCATCCTACGAATTTTAATTTCATTTGGTTTCGAGTTCATATAATTTCGAGTCCAAATCAAGTCGTATTCCCATTTTCATGGTATCGAAACGAAGTTAGGAACAATAGGAACTATTGTCCCACCACCTTGCATAATTTTTATACTGATCGAGAAAAAAAATGTAATGCTACAAAAAATTAAAATGTTAAAATTGGAGTTTTTTTTTGAAAAATAAGGTTTCTTTTTGTTTAATTGGTTTTATTATTCACATAATTATATACCAACTAGAATGTATCTCAATTTGTATCAAAGTTATGGTCAATTATTCATTTTCTACGTTTTTTGTTACCTTGACCTTGATCTCTCAAAATATAATGACCTTGATTGCCAGAGATAAACATACATCACATCATGAAATAATAAAAAATTAAGACAGATGAGAAAATAAATATCATAATAAATAAACACTCTGTTTTAAAATTATCCCCCTCAATTATAACCTAATATCCTATTGTATTCTGTTGATACTAAAAATAATTTTCAGAAACGATTGCTTAAAATATGTAAACATTGAGAGAGGTAAAATAAACACGTAAAAGTTATAATCATTTTCTAAACAAATATAAAATTAAATTTTATATCTTACCAAAAAAATTTAACTCTAAAATTTTTCAAAAAGTCTTTGACTCCTTGAAATAAGTTATGAAATATTCGATTAATATTGTAAAAAAAATCCCAAAGTTATGTCATCCCAAATAGAAAATATGCTGACGTAACCTTTATATAATTAAGTTATACCATAGCCCGTATACGACTGATGTTTGACTTCCACTACGATTTTAATATTCACGTCAAAGCAGATGAGTGGTAGCGTGTTTTGTCAAAATCTGTTTTTTTTTTCCAGCAGTTGGTACAATACATTAAATTGAAAATTCGAGCTATAGTGATGTCACAGTCTGGCTATAAGTGTTTTCGTGTTTTGTGTAAATACGCTTGTCTTGCCCAGCAGTCGGTACAATACATCAGATTGAAAATTCTAGCAATCCCGATTACATGATTGTCTAACCTTGTATTTCTATTAATCTTGAAAAAAGAAAAAAAATTCTACCCGAGAATCATAACTTTGTCAAAAATATCTCTTCTCTGTTCTCAATTTCAAAATTTTTTGTTCTACTCTGTTATTAAAAATAAATGTTCCCCATTCTTTCAATTTTTAAAATTAATGTCTTGGTTTCCCTGTTTAAATTTTCCTATCCAAAGCAAATAATTATTTCTTCGTCTAGACCAAGAATAATTAACTTTTAATATAATGGGCAGCATTGCCAATTGAAATATTAGAATGTGCCACAGAACATGTTAAAATATATTCCATGGAAATTGCTTTGAAAAACAAAAAACTATTAAATAGGAATTATTTCAAATTTAGGCAAAATCTAATTTTTCCTTGCCAAACTGCTTCAAAAAAGCCAATTTGCCATCCCTGTTAGTGGGTGTCCGAAGGATTATATTTTGGTCCACTTGATAATTTGATTCGGATGACCTTTTCCTTTCTTTTATTTGAGAAATATTTTTTAATGTTTGTATTATCGGCGTTCTACGCGTTTTGATGATATTGTGACAATTTTTCTACAAAATACAACATGAAGAGGGGATGAGTAGTGGGGCGATCTTATACATTAAAAGGGTCACAATTTGGCATTCGCTCGACGGGTGGATATCCTTGGTCTACAATCCCATCCAACCCATTTCCTGAGGATACCCCTGACACTCCAAATGGTTTCACGTCTCAGACGTTCGAGTCCATAATAAAATGACTAGAGTCTTATAAATTTTGAGTCTTTTTTCATAACCTTTTTGTAGAAGGAGAAAAGAAAGATACTGTAGTTTTATTTTTCCAGCATATCCCCAACTTCAAAGAAATGCTTATAAATCCCCTTTTTTTAAATGTCCTTCAATCCTTGAACCTAACGCTTCAAATACAATAGAGAAGTAGTAATGAAACCTTTTCACCCCCTTTACAAACAACCGTCTTCACATAGACAATAGGATATGTAAATATGATTACAAATTGTTTCAAATTAATGAACATAGTGTGAGGATAAGGTATTTCCTTCTGCCCATTTAAGGGATTGCCATGGGTATATTTAGGCACACACAATACATAAGTGCAGAGTTTTAAGACACGTCTCATTAAACGTAATTTATCTTACAATATATACATATACATGTATATAAAGGTCTTTTAAAACACAGTAGTCTCCCGAGATATGAGTATAATTTGTTTTTTGAAACTATTTTATCTCGAGGGAAGATTTCGATGCAATACAAGTATAAAATGAAAATCTCTTTGATTATTTTGTAAAAAACAAATTTTGCACAAATGAATTAAAGTGAATAATCAAATTTATCTTTGAGCATAGAATCCAAAACTGATCTAAGTTTTTCTGTTTGTCGTCTGATTTTTGAAATATCAGAGATTATAGTATTCAAGAGGATAGTATTCATTGCTCAATGCCATTTTTTACAGTTAAGACAATCACCAAATTAAAATTACAACTAATAAAACTTATGTGAGTGTTTTTATTGATTCTGTATCTTATTCTGAGCTTGATATATATTTCTTTTTTATTGTGAAAAATGATGAATAATGACACTCTTCTTTAGATTCTTATAACTTATTCAAGGTGATACGGAATATTAAATGTTTTTTTTTAAAGATCTATTTAAAAATATGCATTTACAAGGATTTTTGTTAAATTTTCTATTTTTTAAGCAATCCCAATTTTATGAGTGTGTACTAGCAAATGGGAAACATTATCATTATATTGTTTACAATTTTAAAGTCAATTTCATGACGTCATGTCCTATAATAAATAATGAGTCATGTCATTACATAATACCACGTTTTGTACAAATTCAAATATCCTATAAAATAATTTATTATCAGACAACTCTTCTTTTTTCATTCATCAAGGGGAAATGACTTATTTACCTAACTTTTCACCTATGATATATTTACTTATATAGGCATAACAACTTCCCTAAGCTCTCTACCTTTTTATATGGGTAATAAGAAATTATTTATATCTCTTTATTAACTTCAAATCTCCATTTAGCTAGAACAGTTGTAAATCTGTGAATAAAAGTGGATGCATTACACATTTTTGAATAAAATGTTCGATTCATATTTGTTGAACGGGGGGGTTTCATAAAAAAAATGAAAGTATACTGTCAAAATTTGAATTTTTTTAATCATAATTTGAAATTAATATTAATTTTTGAATTTTTTTTTTAAACCCTCGGTTAGTGAATATCCTTTTTTTTAGTTAGTGAACTGTGTAAAAAATAAACACCACAAATAAACAAATCTTTACAGATCTTCCTAACTAGACATTCGTAGTTTGTTACTCTAAGGGCATTTGCTCTTGGAGCATATTTAAAGAATTGACGATGGATATCCAACATTTTTACAATCTGGACAAAACCGGATCGCTATGGATGAAGTTCATTGTGTGTACACATAAGAAACGAATATAAAATCAAAATTGTACATAATACGTTGAAAACAACCAATATTGATATATATCAGAGGAACAAACCGGACCTTGGATGATTATCAAGCTTAATAAGTGGTCAGTTTAAAATAGTCAAAACTTCTCTCAAGTGGCTCGAAAGCTTCGAACCGGTTCGTTGCCCGTTACATAACAAGGCATTCTATTTACATGTCTCTGTTTTGGCGTGTAGTTGAAATAAAGACTTCAAGAGAGGAAGATATATACACGATATCTATTTATTTAGAGCGTTACATCTCACTTTATAAACTTGGAAATTAGAGCTTTTATGTAGCTCTTGTCATTTGCACTCAAGTAAACAGGATACTTTTTAAGTATTTTTAACTGTTTGGCACTGACGGTTTCCATCTTATGTTTGTTTCGCAGTAAATAAACTCATAGCACACTACTTTAGCATATTTTCGCTTCTGAAATGTGGGAAAATAATGACTTAGTGTGAAAAAACAATTGCAGATTTCGAATCTTAATTTATGGTTACCCCCCAAAAAATTATTAAACTCATTGTTTTATGTTTTACCAATGAATATCTCTTTCCTCGCTAGGTTAACGATACTAAAAATATCCAGGTGAAACGGGTAATCACCCAAAAATTAAAATCTGGAATTTTTTTTTTAAATGTAACCCAACGAAAAGTAATTTTATTGATGTTCCGAGTACTTTATGTACATTTTAACCAAAGTTCGTACATTAATACAATAGGATCCAGACTATGGTAACAATTTTATTGATTACAGATTCTGAAAAAATTATCAGTCCAATGTTATTACCATTAAAACATAATTATTTGTTATTATTATAATGAATATTATAACAACATTGGACATGTTGTTACTGACCCAAAATCTGTTGGTACTTAGCCAATTCTTCAATTTATGGAATTATTACTCACCAACAGTTGATAATTGTTCACAGCTTAATAATAACTAATTCAAATCCATCCTATCACAGTTGACAACGGAATACATTTTAAATTTTTGTCTTAGTCTGATAACGCCATGTGGAATAACCACCGCAAACGCAAAAATACAAAGTCTATTTTGTTGTCAGCTGTGATGTTTCTACTTCATTTCTCCTAATCAATATTTTGAACGTTGATTGATTGAAGTAGAATGATCTTTTTTAAGGTATTAGCCAATTCTTCTCAATTCTGAAATATTTGTTCAATAATTGTGAAGAATCGCCTATTTATAGACTGAGTTCAGATTTTTCATGTTTCTTTTTGAACGAAAGGTTGAGTGATATATTGAAGGTAATGACGTACGAGATGTAATGTTTATTTATCCCTTGATATTTGATATTTATCTTACAAACTAGGATTAAGCAATACTGTAATCTTTTTTAGATGCTAAAAATCACTCTGATTTTTCTTTTTCATCCGTTAAAAGTTTGAGTTCCCGAAGCCCGTAGTAAATCTCTAGTAAATAATAAAAATGGTACTAAAAGAATCCCTCGAGGGATTGTTCATATCTCGAGGTACAACCATAATATGGATTTATTTAAAAACACCTTTATTTACAATTTTGAAAAACAAACATTCTAACTGAATTTAACACAAGTGGAGATGTTGTTCATCTACCAATGCTGCTAACAATATATTTTCATGATGAGCGAAGAAAGAATTTAGGGATAAAAAATTTTGTAGCGCCCAGATCTTGATCAATACCTCTTAATAGTGAAATTGCAAGCTGAAAATGCTTCGAACCATCTTCGCAATTCGGTTGACATTTAATTGCAAACCACATTGGAGCGTAATACTTTAAGATAAATGCTACCAATTTTAAAAGGTTTTTGCTTGGCTTATTATTCGATATATAATAGCGCAAAATTTGATTAGCTTTGGTAAGCCATCTAGCCTCGTGTAAGGTTCCTGGTGATTTAAGGGGTAAGTGGGAACCAGGAGGAATTTTTCCAGACTGAATTGCCAAAACAATGTGGTAAAGGTAGCGTTGGTCATCACTTAAATCTGCCAAAATATCATTATTAATTCTTTTAACTTTTCTAACAACAGGCCTGAAATTGACGACTGACATTTTTTGTAAATTTATTGATTTTCCATTTGAGCCCCTATAAATTAACTTTAGCAAAAATAACATATCATGAAATATCATTTTTTAAAGCACATAAAGCTTTTTTATAAATAAGAAAAAAAAAGAAGTTTATTTCATACTTTTTTTTTTACTTGATACAGAAACCTTTCCGGACAAAAAGGAGGGGGGGTTATTTTTTTTCTCGTGGATTTTTTTTAGTATAACGGATTTCTATTTACCATTTGCAACTTTTGAGGGGTCAGAATGCGTGATAGCTAAATTTTGGGCTCCCATGATACCCCCTAGTGGCCACTACCCTATCAGTTTCTGACGTCGAGACTTGTAGTTTTCTTTCAATTTTACTTGACACATCCTTGCCAAAGGATTCACCCTATTACACTCGTAGAAAATATATATTGACGTTTCTATTTTCTCGCTACAGAATGTGCAGTTCATATTCTCATCCTCGTTATTCGACTTATTTGTATAAATTGATGAGGTAGCGATTCTGTAGCCATTTTTGCTTTGATGAAGTAAAGGGGGTTTTAAATAGTATTTTTGTATCAAAGTCAACCTTCGGGAGACCTAGTCTGTCCAACTGTTTGATTACCAGCTTTTCGGCTGAGGTTTCTCCCCGACCTAGTAGTTCCGTTCTTATTTTTTAATTTTTTATTGTCTCCAGAGGTATGAAAAAAGGAGTTGGTGGTCCAAAACACCTAGTTCCTTTGTACTTGAGGAAAAGTGAAGTTGCCTTGCTGTGAGTTATAAAGTTTGAAAGGGCGACTCCTCGTTCATTACAAAGTTAGAGATCTCCAGCGGTAATAATATCGAGGAGTGAATAGTATTCATTCATTGTATTTAGTCTTGGGTTATAGTTCAGGTGTTCTTCTTGGCCTAGGATCTTACTAACTTATACAAAGGTTTTTGACCACCCTTGAGATTCTTTTCCAGTACCAAATGGAAGAGAAAGCTTGTTCGTCACATGAAGAACGTCTAAAGGCCCTTGAAATATGTTTTCCTCGAAAGTGCTTCCTCTGATTTCTTTGTACTTTGACTGAATTAATATTGCTAGAAATCTTTACTTGTACAAACTCTTTTGAGTCAGCTAATTTTCAAGGTTGAGCAAAAAAAAAAAAACCAAAAAACAGTTCGACAAGTCCTAAGCCCCAATTTGTGGTTGACGCAATTAATCTCGATTCGGAAATACACTTCCCATAGAAACTGCTCTCTCTTTGTCCTAATTATATTGCAAATCCTTTCTGTGAAAAGATGCACAATTTTTTGCTTCCATATATATATTTTATATGTTATCCTAAATGGGACAAACCCGTCGACTTCTTTGGTAGTTATGCTTACCATTTTATCTCGTTTTCGTGTAATGGTTTTACCTCACTATGGCATGAAACAGAGTAAAAGTATGAATACGAAAGAAAACTCCTAAATAAGTTAATTTTCCATAGATGTTAGGACTTGTGTCTTTGAAAAGTTTACCTTTAATCCAGATTCCTTTCGGAATTGGACTAACACCCATTGAAGTTCTCGTATTGCAGTTTTTACTTCCTCCCGTACACTAGTAATAAATACAGAGACATTGTCAGCGAATAGCATTATCCTCAATGACTTCCTTCCTTTTTTTAGACCTTTGATTAATGGGTTAGAGATCACTTTTTCATGTATCAGTTTAATGGCTATAATGAACAATGAAGGTTATAGTGGGTCACCCTGCTTGCATCCTCTATTTTTTTTTATTTTTTTGTTATTGCCAGGCAGTTTGAGTATTGAGAAAGATAACCTAAGTATTGTTGCCACTTTTGAAATGTAATTTGGAGTTAAATCAGTCTTATAATTGGTTTAAAATAAGTTTATGGCTTATAGAGTCAAAACCCAGCTCGAAATCAACAAGTATCGTTTCAAATTCTTTATTAGTTTTTCCTTCACTTCTATCACATCTTGAAGTGATCTTGGTATGTCCTCTGCGAGTCTGTTTTTTTCCCCCTCCATGAAACCCTTTTGAGAGGTGGGCACTATGTATGGTAAAACTTTCTTTAGACGACTGTTCAAGATACGCGTTAGAATATTGTAAGTTCATACCATGGAAATTTGAAGCAAGAAGATATGTAGAATGTAGATTTTATACGACAGTTGCTCCTAACCTTTTGGTGCTGTGACCCCTGATTAACATTTGCCGAGTTACGGTGGCCCCAAAAAAACAAAACTATTAGGGTTGATCATTCCTCAATGCATTTTTTGAGCTAACTAGTACTAAGCTATATTTAAAATTTGACTACTAAATATCTGAAAATTTATAGGCACAATTATTTTTTTTTTCAAAATTTTGTTGTAAATGAAAAATTTAGTTTTTTCAATTCCCCCTTCAACCATGAAAGTAACTTCCTCACGATATTTTCTTAATCTTAATACTTGTCACTCAAATTTATCAACGTCAATCTTAAATTTTATATAAATAATTTTTATTTAAGTTGATCATTATAATAGGATAATATTGATTATAACACATTACATTGGGTATCATACAAAAACTATTTTGAGTGCTTTGACGATCCCATTAAGGGTTACAACTCGACGTTTGGTAACCACTGGTCTAGGGGTTATCATCATCCTCCCTTGTCTCATTTATTTTGCAGGAAATTTAATGTTCTTTGGCGAAAAAGAGAATTAAACGAATATGTTATTCTCCACTTTGCTCTTGATTGGCCGTCAGTAATAAATTAAGGGCTGTCAATCACGTATGGATAATTAAATATGTGAAGCAAGAAATATAAAAGGCACCAAATTAATTCATTATTGACTATTCAATAGCTCTTCATTGAATACGTAAGAATAACATGTTAATTAAAAATAATTACTTTTGTTAGATTTGATCAAATGAGGATTTTTAATTGCATTTCCAAATGTATGTAATTTTATTGATTGGAAAGTTACAGACGTCTATGTACATTAGGGAGGTTTGTTTTTATATTATTTTTTTTAAAATTTTGATTAAGTCTAGTCTGGAAAATTCTGTGATATTGCAAGAAAATAACTTATGCAAAATTTCGTTTTCCTACAATCTTATCTATAGGTAGCACACCTAGTTCAAAGTTTGAAAGGAGACAAAAGTGATTTATTTCGTCAAGGACAGCATTTATCATTATTTCACAATTATTAGCTATGATAGACATTATTCTAGCCTATAAAACCATAAAGAAAGTTTCTTTTTTAAGCTACCCTATGGAGCAATGAGGGTAAATAACTTTTTTTTTTTAAATCTTTCCTTTCTGTAAATGTAAAAAAAGGATGCGCACTATACGCGGATCCTCAAATTTTCATTAGTTTTTTCTTTTTTTTTTGTTCCATAGGACAATTTTAGAATTTTCTTTTTACAAGTCTTATAGTGAAACTAAATGTCTATCTAAATTATTTTATAGAAGTTAACTAAAATATCTTTTTAGTATTTATATTAACTAAGTAAAGAGTTTTTTCCTTTTTTCATAATTTGATGGAGATGTGATACCTAAAGATGAACTTATAGGACAATGCAACTTTGCATAGGTAATTTTCATTTCATATGAGAACTTAGACTAGGCGTAATCGAAATTTGAATACAAAATTGAAAATCAAACACCTCTAATGTACATATATTTAAGTAAGGAACTAGGATATTAGGTAAAATAACTCTTTTAAGTATTGGGCTTAATATAATTTGAAAAAAATATTTAACTTCATTAAGATAATTATATTCACATATCTCCAACCTGGATATCTCGATCCTAATAAGCTAGATCCATGTCCTTTCAACTTATTGTATTTCCGGTATAAGATTATGATATTGATAGTACATTTTTTGTAATTGGCCAATACAGTTTGATACTTTTTCATAAATACAGAGAGCCGGAGTTTTTGTTTACGTTCAATTCAAAACACTATATCGTTATCATGTCGAAATAACAACTAAGGCAAGCATTGTAACCTTTCTTCCTACCGAAATGTCCCCAATATCAGAAATTGCAGCCACCGTTTTTCAACTAGAATCTAAACAAAAATATTTTTAAAGATTCTAAATACTCCATAAAGAATGAACATAAGTTATCAGCCTCCTTTTCTTTATATTTTTTTTGTGAAGATTGTAAACGTTGCAAGACTATCCATTTCTCCCTGGAGTAGGGGAACAGGTTTCTAAAGACTAATTTACATCCCATTTTTTTTTCTTTCAAATGTTACTTTAATTGGTGAGATTAAGTAAGAGTATGTACATATATTACGGATTAAGTATAAGTAAACTTTATAGTATTACAAATACTCCATTTAACCTGGAAATTATCTTTGAAGTCCATCTACATTAAGTTCATTCCTTTCTCTAGGAAGAATTGAAGCGCAAACCTACGCACATTTAGTTAAAGAGAATAATTTCTCCCCAACTGTGTATGAGCTATTAATAATATTCAAAGTTTCTACTATTTTTCATATACAACGTCGTTACGATTATTGTATATCGCAACCTTTCTTTCAAACAGAAACTAAAAATGACCTAAAATCAGTTGTTAGCGAATTCATCTTCCCGAATATGTATGAAATTGTCATTCAATTATTTGGTTGAATTTTTCACAGCTTAACATAAAGAAGTCATTTGAATTCAACCAATCAACAACGTTCAGGAAAAGGAAACAAAGCAGAAAAATCAACAGCGGACAATAAAAACATATTTGTGTTGTGTGTGTGAGGTAACACCGTGATATCAAACAAATTTGACAGGTCCATTCATGATGTACTCGACTTTTGCTTTATGTAATGTCCATCTTAACCAAGGAGATGATGACAAAGTAACTTTTTATGACTTGAAACACTTTCTAGGGACTCTTATGTAATCACTATTTTCGTGCCGGTTCCGATACCAATATATATATATTGGTATTTTCGTAATTTTTTTGTTATAGAAATATGAAACAGAAAATCGAGGCCAATAGAACTGTATATAGAGAAACATCCACATGATTTTTGTTTGGAATGAGGGGTATATCAAAAATTTGATGATTTTTTTAATAATAAAATAACTTTTATATTCTTACTTTTTTTAATAAAGGAAAATATTTTTGGACTAGGAGAGCAAAAAAGTATTAAGTAGCGTCATCGGCGCAAGGACCAGTTCCTACATTAGTTTAATGCTATCTGTTTCAAATGCATTAGCCTCCCTTCCCTGGTACTTCTTTAGACATTTTGATAATTTTGCCTTACGGATATATCGCCTTAATATATATATAAATGAGAATAATAGATCATTTTTGTTATTTTTGGTTAAATTGATGTTCCCTTTGAATTTCTTAACTAAAATATGTAATGTGTTTACAATAAAACGTAGTAAATGATTGTTTTTTGTTAAATAAAAGATGGAGTCATACCCCAAAATTTCAATGCATACACCAACAAAATTTCACTATGTAATGAATTCGAAACAGAGACAAAATAGGTTATAAAATTAGTGTGATATGAAGAACAAAAAGAAATAAACAGGGTAACGTTTCGATACGAAGAATTGCTAATCACTTATCCGTTAGTAATTACTATTAAACATAATGGAGTATTCATACTAAAAAAGTATCATGGATTGACTAACAAGCATAATATGAAAGAAAATATTACGATCATTATTCCAACAGAAAAAATACAAAACATTAATGAGACAAACATGTTGAGAACCACTGTTTTTTTATGAAGAAAACTTCATTCGATTCAACCATATGTAGCAATATATCAATGAGACACAATTTTAACAAATTGAGATTTGGTTCTGACCAAAACTTTTACTGTATTATATTAGTTTAGTGAAAAAGTAATCTCGTATTTCGTATTTTTTTTAACTAAGCATATCTTGTTCATAATTGGTCACATTGGATTATACGATGAAGTGTTGTTAAGATGGGAGTGTGTACTACAAACGCTTTTCCGACAGTTTTGGGCTTGGTTGGTTCAGTCATGAATTATCGTGCGTCGAATAAGGAGCTCTCAAAAGAAGAAATTCGCCATATTTTACATTTTTATTAACTGAAAGGGAAAAAACGCGTCGTATACGACTGAGAAAATTTGCGATGTATACAAAGCCAATATTCTTTCGGTTCGTGTTGCACAACAGTAGTTCGAGTGTTTTTGTTCTGCTGTAATGGAGGGGAATGATGCACCATGCACAGGCAGGCCTTTCGTAGAACAATTCAATAAAACTATGGAAAATATCAAGATAGACCGTCATGTTAGGAGTCGAAACATCACCCAGAAGGTAAATATGGATTGTCAAACTGTGTTGAACAACTTACGGAATCTTGTTTCATCTAAACAACGCCAGGCCGCACACATCTTTGATGACGCGCCAGTAGCTCCAAGAGCTCGGATGTAAAATTCTGATGCATTCAGGACCTGGCGCCGAGTGACAAACACTAGTTCTCATCTATGGCCAACGATATTGGGGTCACAAATTTGGCCGCAATAGAGGCCTAAGAAAATTGGTTGTCCATTTTTACCGCCAATAGGGGCAAGTGCTTCTACAAGAAGGGTATTGTGAAGTTGAATTCTCGTTGGCAACAACTTATTAAACATAACGGGGCATATTTGGCTTGAATCGTATGATTGTAACACTTCTTATAAAGCATTGAAATAAAGCAAAAAATACGAAATTATTTTTTCGCTAAGCTCTTATATTTATACTGCCCTTAGATCAATCAATCTATGACTATGGACTTGAAATGAGCTTGTATGTACTCTAAGGACATAAACTACTCTTTATAAAATATTTAGAAACTTAACAGAGGCGTTAGATTCTATTTGGACATAGAATATATACATTTTTTTACTTCGTTTTTATTATTTATATACTCCAAGTATAAAATGAAAAAGGAAATAAGAAAAGGAGTGAGATATGTATTTTTCTGCATAGAAAATGTCTTGTTTGATCAATAATTTATTAATTTAGAAATAATCTATCATCTACAGTAGGAGTTCACAACGGTTTTTGGGTATTATCAAAAGTATTATGTAAAGGTCCTCTCACGGGCCACACTAATGAAATATTGGCTTTAATTTAATTTGGAAAATAAATAATATTAACATGATAAAAAGCAAGGAATTCTGGAACCTAGTTTTTATTTCTACCCAGCATCTGGTCTTGCATGGGCTTTTACCGGATGTTT
This sequence comes from Lepeophtheirus salmonis, assembly GCF_016086655.4. Classification (NCBI taxonomy): domain Eukaryota; kingdom Metazoa; phylum Arthropoda; class Copepoda; order Siphonostomatoida; family Caligidae; genus Lepeophtheirus; species Lepeophtheirus salmonis. Next base: position 47,147,782 of record NC_052134.2, read on the forward strand.
TCGGCTCAATACCGTATGCCAGTATGCCGGATTTCTTTTTGGTACACTGCTTCAATTAGACTTCATTTATTTTATTTAATGCTTGCAAGCAAAAAGCAGATGAAGTAGGAAAGGTTAAGTAATATAAAAAATTGAACAAAATTAAAGGCAAGGTTTTATTAAACTACTCAAAACCATCACCCTCATTACTAATACTTAGATCACCATCTTGAAAGTCATAACGGAGTCCATGTTTTTGAACGGTGCTGCTAACAACCACTTTTTTCCACAATAGTTTGTACTTTATGTTGCGGATAAGGGGTCCGGTAGATCGTCCCCTTTCATGCTGAGTAAGCGTTCATCCTTGCACTGAATTGAAGGAAATACAGAGAATTTCCACAAAAGTGAGTGATTTATGGGGAAAACCAAGTTTCATGCTTCCTCTCTCTCTTTCTTTCCGTCTCTCATATTCTTCTTTTCTTTCTTCTTAGAGGCCTGACAAGTGTGCCAGCCGAAAAAGTGGTGTGATGGGACTACGCCACGGTATAGCCAAAAAACCAAGGATAACTGAAATCAGTCATTCCATTAATTTAATTAGTGATTAATTTAGCATGGAGGTAATTTTGGTTGATGTAAAGGGGTGTGATGAAAATTTGAAAAGAAAGAAGGATATTAACAAGCACCGGTAGAAACAATTAATGACAACTGATTCATCTCACTTCGAGAGTATTGGGTAGTGCATGTCAGTATTTCACTAAAAACACAATTTAGGTTAATTATACCAGCATCAAATATATTTATTTTAATCATATATTTGTTATTTAATAGTTTCCGCGGATCGGACTTAACCTGCAGGCCATACATTCATGATTTGCGGATCTACTTTCTACAATGTTAAATACTCTTCACTCCAAATACTATTTTAGCTTATGAATGCACAGGTATAAGGATATAATTGCATTCAATTTGTGCTCTGATGCTCATCGTATCATATGTTATGTCACAAAAGACAAATAAAGTGTTAAGTTTCTAATTTGTTGGCGTGACTAAACACATACCGAAAACACTTTGCCGAAAACCATTTTGCTAAAAGCCACCTTACTGATTATTATTTTGCCAACGAACACTTTCCCGAAAGATCACATAAACCGAACGGACACATTACAAAAAGAAATGATAACTATATTTTATGTTGAGTCATGCTGCGATACTATGTAATTATGATTTCAATTCATTTACTCCAATTTTAAAACGTAAAATATTACTTATTAGCCATGAATTGCAATAAATAAGTGTTCATTAATTAATAATTACTTGATTTACTTCATTATGAAGATACTTCAACATTTTGCTCAACCCACTATTAGAACAATTCTAACAAGAATCATGGCAATCCTGCTATGAATTACAACGTCAGTTCTTATTGCTTTTCAAAGGGGCTTGTTCTCCTTGTATAGTTTAAGTTTCTCGTCCAATGACAAAACGATCTTGAGAATTGTAGAGTCAGATATTAATTAATAAATGGAAACTTAATAATTGCAATGTGTGGAAATAATTGAACATTTCATCTTTATAATAGAAGTAACGTGAATGGAAATCGTAATTATAAAGTATTTTCTGCAAACTGTCTTTTGAACCGACTAAACATCGTAGAGAAATACTCGTAGTCCAGGCTTAACTTCTTTGTTCTAGTCATGATAACAAAAGAAAAAGAGGATTTGTACTTTAAGAGTTCGAAACGGATAAGTTACCTAAAAATGAACCAATATTCGATCTGCATAACTACATCACTAATTCTAAGTATATTCATCTGTCACGCAAAAAATGACTGAATAAATAATTACAAAAGTCACTACTCAAGCCAAGGTTTCTGACATTATTAGGCCTAGTTCTTTTGAAGACTTGTAGTCTTTGAGAAATCGTGACTTAAGGAGCAACACAAATTGCAAATATTTCGAGATAACGAAGAAGAAGACTGCATGTCTCTCTCCCTTTCGAAGGTCAAAAGTGCCATTTTGTATGCGTCATCCATGATAATTTGTAAGGACATTGAACAAAAATAACAAACAGTAAAGGTTTGGCCTTTAGAATCGTTACTCAACTGAAGGAGTTGTTTCATGATATGATGGTTTGATAAATGGTCTTCAAATTTCTCGAATCTTTACAACCAATAATGGAGCATGCCGTACTATAAGTATTTCCTCCTTTAAAACCATCCTTTCTTTCAAAAAATCATGATACCAAGAAGAAATGCCTATAATCATAAACTCTAGACCTTGAAATACTTATTATACTTACATCCATCTATCTTTGAGGAGTACCGATCGTGATGTCCCAATTTATAGTTTTATGGGAGGGTATTGACATCAAATCCTAAGTGTATCACACATATGTTTGAGGAAAACAAATCATCATATCAGGAGTTATTTTATTCTTCTTCAAATTAACATTTGAAAATTCAGTAAAAATGATCTAACAAAATTAACTCATTAAATCATGAAAATTATAAGAGTTGAGATAATCGTTTTAACTTTCACATCTACTCCTTAAATTAAATTGACTGTGTCAGGATCTAAAACAATAATTGAGCACAATTAATATTCTGAATACACATACTCTAAGGGGATGAATAGTAGAAAAATCGAGAGTTAACAAAGAAATACATTTAATTTTTTTTTTTAGTGAGATAAAGTTGTTCTGAGTGGTCAATTAAAATCTGAATTCTGTTGACTTAAAACTTCAACAAGATAAAATTTATTAATTGAAAGTAGTATTTAAAAAAATTGCTCGATGTGTAACAAAGCTCCCTTAGAGGTAATGATGGCTAACGCTGAACGAAATCAAGGGAATTTATTTGACCAAAAAACAATAGAAGTTATGGGTATTTATGGATCAATCCCTCCATAATTTGAATGGAATCACCCTTTACTATTAAAAATCTCAAGAGGTCCATATATAAAAAATAATCAAATGTAAACCACAATAAGGATAGATCGTAATTTTTTTGGGAGCGCCCTCTATTTTGTTAACATCCCTATATATAGGTAACTACCACAATTTGAATGTTTTGGTCATTTCAAGTCTTATTTTTTATCTTTATTTCATAAGGTATGCGAAAAACTGTTCCATTGTCTTCATCCGTTAACTTTGGTATGCTTAAAACATAGTATGTTGAAGAAACAGCCATCAATTGAATTAGTTTCAAAGGTCATTAGAAAGGGAGGACTTTTTCATCTTTAAATCAAAAAGTCCACTAAATCAATGGTCGTAAAGCTACAGCATTGGTTTTATGCAATCAAAACAAAGAAAGAGGATATTGGTGTATCTGTTCTAAACATAGTAAGAAATTATTTGGAAATTTTCATAAAATAGAATGGAATCGACGTTCCTCATAGACAACGCTCTGAGGAGAAATTATTATCTTCAAGTCAATGATAAATATAATATTTTTTTTTTACATATTCAGTGCAACTCTATTCAACCAGTTAAAGGAATATTAAAAAAAAAGAATAAATAGGCTTTTGGATTATTTTTTATCAGTTTATTGTTCATGGGTAATTTATCGGATTTATAAAATATTATCTATTTTTGATACTTTAATGTTTATACATTGTTATTATTTGAGTACCAGAATAAATTGTTATTGGTTAAAAAAAATATCAATTAAACAGATTGATTTTTTCCCTCTCGATTTTGATATAAATGTACTTGTAGAGCAAACACAACAACCACATTAAACTTATCCTTAATCGGAATATTTATTCTCTATCTGTCTAACAATGTCAAGTAAATTTTTTTGTCATCAATATATTTTTCTTTCTCTATTCATCTCTCTTGTTCCCAATGAAGGTAATCAGTAACCCTTAAAAAAGTAATAATTAACAAAATCCAAATACTTAAGGATACCCCTTAAAAACATTTGAGACTACCGAGTGCTCCATTAAAATTTGAGCATTTTGATTTTTAAATTCAACAAGATATAATTTATTTATTAACAACATAATTTCAACAAAATTAATACAATTAATAGATGTGTGTCTGAGCTCTCTTAATACTTAATGTACCACCCTTAGTGGCATTGAGGATTCCAGGTGGGGGTGGAAGGTCTGGTACCCGTAGCATATGTATTCCTCTGTCATGGCGTCCAGTGCTGGCTGACAGAGGTTTCGAGGGCTTCAGTGTTTGAATGACGCACACTACATATCTTCCCCTCGACATCTATTCACTCGGTGTAGTCGAGGGGGTTGGCATCATGATTTTGTCAAAATTTCAAAAGAACTCAAAAGACTAATTAATAGGTCGTGTAACAGAGGAGATGACTTTCTTTCATTGCTGGTATCAAAAGTGTGGGTTCCACCCTCACAAAGTTCTTTCTCCCCACTTTTTTGATAGTTCTCAGGACAGTCTAGTGTGAAACCCTGATATCTCTTGGACTTGAACCCTTCTTCCTCTCCAACGTTTTTGACTTTTTTACATCGTAAACAATTGTCTTGGAGATGCATAATTGCTTGGAGTGTGCGAATGGACATTCGTCAATCACGTTCAAGTGTCATTTTCTCGACATGTGCGTAAGCTAGAGAGATCATGTTTTTATTTGTAACTAATTGTTTATCCATTAATATAACAAAATATGAATTTATTCAGATGACTAAACCTTAATTAATTATTGAATTAGTAATAGTCAGATTCAATGGAGCCCTCAGTGGAGAGAGCACTAGGTAGAGCGCAAATAAGAACCTCAAATCATTTTCCCTAAAAAAGAACATCAAATGACACTAATTTGAGTTATGGTTCTTAATTTGTTATTCGTGAGCTTAACTTTGATATTTCAAAATTTAATTTGAATAATGTGTCTCAGTTTGAACAAAAGTTATGGTCTATTTTGTACTGTTAACCTTTGACATCTCAAAATTTAATGAGTGTTCACATTTATAATCTTCCCACAAATTTCCACCAAAATTGATTTTGTAACTTTATGAGCAATTTTACATATAAAAAAATCGTTTTTGGGTTACCTTCATCTTTGAAACTTTTAAAATTTAATGGGTTTTTCATAGCCTTCCTACAATGCTTCACAAAAACCCATTTTGTAACTTTATCAGTAATCCAGCTTTGAAAATGAAAAAAATAACGTTTTTTGTTACCTTGACCTCACATAATTTAATGAGGTCGTATTGTTAACATATATCACCTTCCTACAATGTTACACCAAAATCGAGGTGTTACTTTGTAAATAATACTGGTTGCAGACAAACAAACAGAAGCGATAACATAGTGAATAAATATACGATTTCAAACGACAGTTAAAGTATAAATTATTCATTTATAAGTTAGTTGAGAATAATAGACTAACAACCAATTAACTTTATATTTTCTTTTAGAAGAATAGGCTGCATCATTCAAAATGACTCATTTCTGGGATAATATTGAAAGGACTTAATTTGCATCACTTATTTCGTTCTTATGTTTGCACTTACAAATATAAGTGTACTTTATACAAACATATGTGTTAAGATGTTTTATGAAAATACTAAGTAGATATACTAATCCTTTTTCCTTTTACAAATACATTAAGAAGGAAATGAGACGCCATAATCTTTTACATTTATATAAGCTTATTTGTATGAATGAAAGGACCCATCTTAATATACATATCTATATATTGTAGTTATCAAGAAAAGCTCACTTCTTCTCACTCACCTCATTTTACTTTTCTCACGTAATCCATTAGTAGGAAAACAGTATGTATTCTTATACAAATTAAAAAAATTCTGGGACATTGTATAGTCAACATAAAAAAAATCTTTAACTAGAATGGACACTCGGTATTGTGCAAAAACCTCTTCCTTTGCCCATTTTCCTATATCAGATACATACCACTCCGTCTAAAATGCAACACTTTTTAAATGGCATGCCTTTGTCATATATATTATATTTCGATGTTTAATCCATATAACCTATTGTAAACAATTGTCTAAAGAAACTATTAACAAAAAATAAGCAAAGTTAACGGAGAAATAAAAGTTTTATAACCAAAAACATGGATTAAAGCAGAGCTGCGATTCTGGACCTATCCACGAGTGGAACATCATCATCAGATATCTGTAAAGTGCTTGACATGTAATCGCTCTACTATGTACCGGGTGACCGTGAGATACACACCAAAATCCAGATCAAGGCCAAAGAGGCAAAAATAATTGGCTGTGGCAGTTAAAAACCCCATTGAAGGTAGAAGAGGCAAGGTGACACCCAATGACCTTGATCATGAATTTGACAGCATCTAGATCATCATGCACCGCTTGGTGAAAAAATGCATTATAAATTTTCATCAAGGTTTGGCCTTTGGAAGCGTATACTCCGGTGTCGCCGGCTGTCCCTCACCCTGGACTTTGATATTTTTGGGCACCACAAGGGAAGTTATCTGGAGTCCAATTGAAGGCTACCATCCTTACTACTTGAGCCAACCTAGTGCCAATCTTTTAAAGACCTGATGTGCAAGGTTTGCATCGGGATGTAACTGGTAATAAAGGGAAAAGGCGGCTTTATTGATTGAAAATTTAAATGAAGTGTCCTTTGATTTTGCTCAAGAAAATCCTCAATCTCTTTCTGTATCAACTGTTTGCAATATAGATGAATACAATAAAATCTTGGATTTTTGATTCAAATATAACTTTATAGAAATTATTTTTTTTTTTAAATCATTAAAAAAAAAAAAAGATACATTTTTTGGCACATTATCGTCCATTTCTATGAACAAATTATTCTATTAACACGTTGAAGAAGTAGTAAGTTGATAAAAGACTCTCTTTGATTACGAGAGACATTACCTTGGAAGCGATGTTCAAGAGCCTTATCGGGAATATGGATTTTGATTCCACGCGTGGATCAGTGGAAGATCATTCCTTGGACTGGATGCTTCGATATGTGGCTCCGGAATATTATCACAAGTACCGAAATTACCATAAGGAATTTTTTCTCTATCTAAAAATAAAAGTGCTATCTTCATGAAAAGAACAACGCTTCAGTTGTTCTTCTAGAGCTGCTGCTGTCGTGATATTTTCTCCTTTTCCTTAGCTGAAATACGTTTTAAACGTCAATTCAAATATTAAAAATAGGCTGGCTTGCATTGTAAGTAGATTTCAAGATGGGCCGGATGCCACGGATAATTCGGGAAATAATATACAAACTAGAAAGGGAAGGTGTTTGGAAATTTTTTAGGATAAGACAACAAAAAGTAAAAAATAATATGGAGTGAAAAAATGAAGGAAAGGTTAAGAAACAATGCACTGAATAAAAAAAAAAGCATTAGTAATTAAAAAAGACTAATGTTTTTTGAAAAGTTGAAAGAGGAAGGGTGGCCCTTACACAAATGTTGATAAAATAAAAGTTTATATGTAATAGAATAAAAAAGATTCGAGAAAGAAGCAAAATATATTAAAAATGGATGTCTCATTTGCCAGAGAATCTTCGAAATTCCACCCCAAAAATTCTTCAGAATACACCTGACTCTTCCCAATATGAAAGGAGAGACAAAACTGCTAAGAATATATTAATACCTTATTTCACTTATAGCATTATTGGGGAAAACCATTGAACAGTTAATAAATGATATGAAGAAAATATCTTACATAGTAAGCATCTCATCTGTCAGTATATTTAATAACACTTTATGTATTTATGCATTCATCTAATATTAGAAACTATTAACTATTTTTAAAGGTTACATACATAGGGTATACAATGAATATATATTTAATTACATATTTATAAATGTTTAATTTAATGTTTCATATACTTAAATTTTGTAATATAAGCACAATATAGATTTGAAGAAAACTGCAAAATTTGTATATGTGTATTTTATTTTGAACTTGGCAGGGGCAAAATTTAAAGTAACCATAATGTGTATAATTTTTGAATTGTAACAACACAGTTTTGGTACAGAAATGTGATAGATCATTTAAAAAAAGAACAACCTAATTTATCACCCAACCCTAACTAAAAGTAACAAAATTGATCGCCACAGTGAAAGAACGATACATTGATTGACTTTATTTGAAAAGCTATATGGGGGCAGGATAAGTCTCATAAATCATAGAAAGGCTTTGAAATATGGCAAAAATATTGAATATCATAAAACATCCGACAAATTTGGATACAAAGCCTATAATTAACTCAAATATGTCCATTAAATATTGGCCTGAATGTATATATGAAATAAAAAATAAATTGAGAGTTTATCTTTTTTTTGATTTTGGTTTAAGATTGTTTTTATATTGACGCACCACATATCTAACTCAACATTGTTACTAATAAACCCAAGGACTAGAGATTTGAAATGTTGTTAAAAGTCAAGTCTTCATTTTTTGTTTTTTTAATTCACCGTTCATGCCTTAGAGTTTAATAAAGCAAAATCAATGGCTTTAGACTTCTTTGGACAATACTTTTTCCGTTGAGATAATTCAAAGAGTATGGACGCTTTGATTAAACTTTGCATTGGTGATTTGGTGTTATCCATTTATTTTGACATTATTTGAGGTTTTGAATGGCTTGATTTTGGATAAATTTAAATGTATCATATTTTTAACCTTAAAATACCTCTAAAAAATTATATCACTTTTAATGTTAGGGACTTTTCTGACACAGATTGATATAAATTATGAAACAAGACAAAATTAAAATAACAAAAAAATGTCTATTTTTTTATGTTGTGCTTAGCAATAAATTGACATTTCTGTCTGCAATCCTTTTGCTTTTCAGCTCCAAATAAAGAAAAACAGTAGAATGAAAGCTTAAAATCATTAGAAAAGACTCTTTGATATAAGAATCAGAGAAAATTTAATTTATTCATCATTTTCTATGAAGGGAACGTTCAACTTGAGGCAAAGTATTTGCCAATATTGTTAAAAATATACAAAGTTTCTATATGAGGAAGAAAGTATATAAAATAAATAAATTTTACTTAAATTGATGGAAAAATAAAATGAGGGCCAGTATACGTAATACGTATGCCCAAAGTTCAACAACAAAGAAAGGTTAAAGACTAAAAAGCTACTCTTTGAACTCTGTTATGAGTCATTTTAATCCGTTTTCAAGTTCAAATTATTATTAAAAGTATATTTTCAACTTTTTCTTATTGAACTTCAAATATCAAAAAATAAGATGAGCTGATAGCTCTTTCGACACATAAATTATCACAATAATATATTAACATGGAAAATTCATAAAATTGGTAAATATAAATTAAAAAACCCATTCAAAACATATTTTTCCCATTTATATCTTCCTTATAGTGCCAATAATAACTACATAATATTTCCAAGAACATGGAAATGTAATTTGATAATGGGGTAAGATAAAAAAAAGTTTTAGATTAAACTTCATTTTGAAATACAAGGAAAAGTCACTAAGTTTGTCTAGAAAGTAAATTAATAACTATTTAAATATCTATATTGTACATAATTTTTTCGTGTTAAAATGCGTTTCAGATAAGAACAATATTTAAATTGAAACCTGAATGTTTCATTTCATGAGGTATTTCCCTGATTCAATTAAGATAGGACTTACTTCCACCCTCCATGAGTATAGCTATGACTTCAGATGCATCATAATGATGATTTTTATTCGCCCAATCTGTCAAATTTCCAAAGTTATCTTTGGACTTTTTTGATCATTAATATCAGCTCAGGATCCAATTGGATCTTAACCTCCTATTCTTAGACAGAATGAACCTCAGGTAAGTTATTGACATATTCAGCCAAACGATAGGAAAAAATTCCATAGGCTAATTTGTCAGCAAATTAGCCCATGGAATCATGTTTCAACGTAAATATTTTTATTTTATTATGCGTTTAAAAATAAAACAACAAAAAGAAGGAGGACTATTGCCCAAAAACATTTTTACCAAAGGACAATTTGCCGAATGTATATTTTGCCAAACGGAGATTTTGCCAAAGTACCATTTGGGACGCAGAAAAAGGATATTTAATAAATTGATAAATGCAAATTCTTATTTTAAAATTATGGTATAATAAGTAAGTGTTTTTCATATGATGTATATGTAAACTAATATCTGTTATTTTGAAGACAAATATTTTTTTCAATTATATTCATTAATGATCCGTGTATAAACACAACTAAGTAGCATATAATTCAAATGTAGTTCGAAGTATTTATTTTTCATACTATCATTTTAAATTGATTTTCAATATGTAAACGTATATATTAATGTATTAAATATCCTTTTTGACTTAATGTCCCAAATGGGCTTCAACGAAATGTTCTTTCGCCAAATTGCCCTTTAACCAAATGTCCATTCGGCAAATTTCCATTCAGCAAAATGTCCATTCATCAAATTTTCCTGCAGCAAAATTTCCGTTCGGCAAAATGTTTCATCCTATTATCCTAGAGGCGTTAACAACACGAAAATCAATTGAAATATGAAAAAAAGAAAAAAAAAAAAAAAAACCACGATAGCACCAACCTTTTTCCTTTTCTAATAATAAAACTGTTTTTATAATGCATATATACCCTTTAGAAAAGTAACCTAAATAACTCAAACGGGATGAAAATTGTCTTGCAAGGACTTTTAAATAAAAAAAGTACACATTTCAACTTATTTGATGAAAAAGAGGTAATATAACTTCGAAAAATAGGTTTTATGATACAAAAATTCAATTTTTCCCCTTATTTTCGAAAATTTAAAGTAGGTGTGCCATTGAAGGCAATTTTGTAATATATTTTCCCCATTGATCCCCCTTCTATATACGTACCTATATTGATGGAAAAATAAAGACATTTAAGCAAACCAAAACAAGCTATCCTTGAGAGTATTGCCTATGCTGGTAATTTTGATAATTACTAGAGGTAAAACACTATTAAAATATTCAGCAAAGATATCTCTTGAGATGAATACAATGATTTCTTTTGTAATAAGTTTTGTAAGTTAGCTCTCAGATTGAATTTCACTGGTTTAATTGTATAAACAAGGGTGGGCTGAAAAGTTTATTACCTAACAAAGATAAAACATTTTTTCTGAATATTTATTTTCAACATTATTTCCTTTCAACTTCACACATCCTCCATGTGATGCTCCCATTTTTGTAACGCGTCCAAATAGTATTGAGTTTTTTTTTCTCTTCAAAATCATTATTAAAAAAGGTGTTAAAGGCTTCTTCATTTGAAAAAAATCTGCTTTCATATCATCAAATAATAATCACTTTCCTAGTCCATTTTCACAAAAACACTCACATCTACCAACTCAAACGAGTGTTACATAACAACTGTGAATCCAAAATGGCTGAAACTGTAGTGAGTAACTGCTGCAGATGGCCCATAGATGTGACTAGCTTTTATTTACAAGTGCTGCCATCTTCATGTTTAGGTTGGTAACTTTTCAGACTACCCTCGTACATATATAGGTTTATTCAAGGATTTAACTAACAAAGGACTTTGAGTGTGCGCTTTGAATTGTTATGTGATGCCATTTATGATCCTAGAATTCTGTAAAAGGTGCATGTTATTCTAGAACACAAGGAACAGAATAATTATACTCATACAAAAGTATAAAAATTAGCTTAAACAAATACGAAGTGTATTTACAAGGTGCTAAACCAAAATATATAATTATTTATAACTTTAATAGTTCTGAAAAATTTGCCTTATAAAAACGATTTTAGAGACAAACGTCTGTTATAAAAAACATAGAAAAATGCTTAAGGCATAACCTTTATTCATGATGTCCCCTTTTGCGTCAATGAAAGCCTTCACACATGGTCTGAAATTCGAGCAGCAGTTAATATGAATAGGGCACAAAGGTTGTCGTCCCGTTGGTGATGGTGGATTTCGAGACTTCACGCTGGGGTGAGATGTCCTATTGGTGTTAGACTCCAAAACACTCCCTACAGCATAATACAATCTATTAAGATCAGTGCTATTACTGGGCCAGAAATAGTCCATATTCCGGTTACAAAACTCTTGGACTTTTATTTTATCAAATTGCTTCCTCACAGTCTTCTCACATCTTTACCTTCACTCAGGGCCGTCTTCATGTTGTAGAATGTGGAAAAAACATTCCAATAATGTCTGCAGCCTTTTTTAGGGCCACTTGTTCATAGATCAAATAAGGCACCCGCTTTCTTTTTGGTCTTACTGATATAATTTCCAGTCAAGTTAAACTTTATGGCCATAAACAAAAAACTGAATAACAGAACTTTAAAATGCTATAAACTAAATTTTAAGTTTTAGTTCCCCACCCTGTAAAAGGTATGGATCGAAAATCAGAATGTTAGAATTCGATGGTGTGGAAAATTTGTAATACCATGAAAGATTATTCCATTCCAAATTTCAGGACAACTGAACATATTTTGGAGGTTCTTCAATTTAGTTGAAGCTTTATTTATACATATTTTGTAGAGTGATTAAAATTTATCCCATTAAATCAAACTTGATTCTTGGACAAACTTAATTGATCCTTTCAACATATAATAATCACATGATTCATGTTCAGTTCATATTTAAAAAAAATATTCGGTCCACATATCAAATAATTTTTTATTTGCTCTTAAATATTGTTTTACTTTCATTCTTATGAATCAAGAGCAGAACAAAGTACTGATGAGTCATCATGAATATCTAATATATAGGTTATTCTTATAAAGGGGAACCTCTTATACTCACTTGCTCAAACTCATAATTTACACAAATTTTCCATCATGGCTATATCATAATTTATTCTGCTTTAAAAACAGACTAAGTAATAAGTTATAAAACTATACCGAATACTTATGTTCCGTGTCCCAAAAGTACAAGATTACCATTTCTTGTTGATCCCTCGTCGTATATATATTGATTATCTAATTTTTTCTATGAATAAATTTTGGCTATCACAAATGTATAGCCACGCTTTTAATAAAATATTACCAGGCAATTTTATAATACGGTATTGAATAAAATACTATGTAGGATTTTAATAATTTGAAATGTATATGTATAAGAGATCAGTAGAAGTTGATATTATTGAGTTATTTTGCTAACTAACAGCTGATTTAGTTCATTTTTTGAATAATTGCTGTGTGATACAATAAAGGTACAGAATAAAGTAATAAAGTGCTAAAGAACTCAAGGAAAAGATTGGAAACTCATTCGAAAAAGATTATATTTTTTCCTTCTTGTTCTTGAATAGCTTAAAATTGTTATCTGCCATATATTTCTATTTCTAAGGTCTTGAGGGCGTTACATTGAGTGAACATAACACTTAATTTAATGACTTGACATAATTAGCACTTAATCGTAATATATTTTACTTAATGGACATGTGTTGTACATTTTATAGTAAAAATCAATCAGCTACGGTTAAAAAATCTCCAGTCTTCTCCTTCATGAGAATGTTCAGCCTATATATCAATGCCATCAAAAGTGTAAATTGTACTCCAACCAACTTGATTATTGATATCTTTTAATTAGTTTAATTATTTAAATATAGGTATTATATCTATTATTTCTAAATAATATTATCTTAATTTTATTTTTTTAAATTATGATTTGTAAGAGTTTACTTAAGTATTTTATATTTAAAGAATAAATTGTTATATTTGAACTTAAAATGTAGTCTTAAATAAAAACTTTTTAAGTTATTTCTTAATATACTGAAATCAGATATTATGAAATATTTTATAAAAAAATAAAAGTTTGAGTGACGGAGCTCAATGAATTTACACTGGGAATTTTTTTTTTTGCTTGAATTCAATGTTCGTAGTTGGATACTTGGTCGTTCCTAGGGAAACATATTTTTATGGACTTCAAAGACAATTCCATTGTAAGATGCAGTACATTTTTTTTTGTACAAATGTACAACTATATTTCAAAATAATTACAAAATCTATTTAATATAAACTTTAATCATACCAAGCACGTAAACAAACAGGGAGACAAGGAAGTTCTTCTACTTCTTAATTCATATAAAATATGCTGTATTTTGGTTAGAATAAAATTTATTTTTTCTGACCGAAGACCAATATAAATAAAGCAGTATAATCTTAGTCTTAAAATCAAGTTGAATTTTGAAAAAAAAAAAAAATCCCGTGTTATGTGGTACCATATGTAATTTATAGTTTTACATTCAAATAAAACATAGTTGTACGTCTCTATATTGTTCTTTCAGAAGAAGCAAATCTTTTCTTCGATAGACCTTGCCTGAGTACTACCAAAAGGGAAAATGTTCGTAATTATTTGATATTTTAACCAATATAAGGAAAAAACAAACCCTACATTCCGGAGGGTCCTCAATACATCTATTGGATTGGATTCTAATAGTAGTCCTTCGATCTTTCTCTCAATCAACCGTAAGACGTGTTCCTTATCATTTTCTGCCATCAGTAATTCTCGAATTGTTTTGTTCTTCGTTCCTTTCACCTAATTAAAAAAACTATCTCTCAGGCCAAATGTCCTCTTCTTAAAGTATATATTTTGTCAAAATTTCCTTCTTTTCCAAATCTTCACTCAATGTAAAAAACTTTTTTGATTGATTAAAAACTTATCCCATAAAGTCTAGTCTCCTTCTAATTGATGAATTTATCATGTAGTCTAGTCATGGATTCTCATCAACAGGTTCATAGTTAATACAACTTGTTTTAAAATTTCAGAATTAATTCAATCGCTTTCCGACCAAAACATACCCATGTCCTTTATGATTTGGAGCAACTTAAATGGACCTTTGCCTTTCATTATCTCTAAGTCTTGCCTAGTCTCCTCCTCCAGTAACTCTGACAATACAGAGCCCTCCTCAAAAATTTGTCCAATCCAAAAGAATAACAGTGTCTTCCAAAAATCTCTGAAAAATATAATCCCAAACCACGGATTTCTTCATACCATATAAATTCTTCTCCACGAAATTAGCTTGTTTGGTCCATTAGGAAATATAAAATGTTAGTATATTGTATCCACTCTCTTTGCTTATTGTTCAGAAAACCTTGTAACCCTCAACAGATGAATTAATTTAGGTAGTATTAATTTGTTGCAGATAAAAATTCTGGAGGGAACATTTCTAATTGTAAAGGTAGTGTACTTATACATTGTGTTGACCAAATCGTTTCTATTTTTGTTTTCCAATTTTCAAGCTCACCCCTTCTTTGTAGTGCAACAAAAATCCCAGTATTTTAATTACTCCTACAGTTCCTAATTTTTGAAAGTCTAGTTTATTCGAGCAGTTTGTCATAAGTTTTGACTTATAAAAAATGACTTTTAATCCAAAGACGTATTTAAACTTTTCAAGGAGATTGTCCGTACAGTTAAGGGATTTAATAATTTGTGTTGTGTCTCCTGAGTATAAAGTAGTTAAGTCGTCTGCAAACACTTTTACTTTCCTTTTTAAGTTTCCTACTCTAATGCCTTTGATGACAGAACAATTTTCATTATTAGAGGGTTCAATACAATTATGAAAAGGCAAGGTGAAATTGTGTCGTCTTGGCGACACCCTTTACTGACTAAGAATCTATTATTACTCTTTTCATAGAATGTGTGGAGGTCACTTAGACAAATGTCTGTAGAAGTTCGACTTGTTTAGATGATATTAATTATTCATCATAGTACCTTGTATTATTTTTCTTTCTTTTCCTTTTTATTTTCGTATAAAGGAATAATCATTTTTACTCAATTAAAATAAAGATATTTACATCTTAGCATTGGTGACCCCGACGTGATATCATGACTCTTAAAAAATCTCATTCTGATGGTCAAGACCATGTGGTCAATGTCCCTCAGATCGAACAAAAGTACGTAGTGGAAGAGGTCAGCAACTTAACTCTTGCCGTAGCAGAACTACGTCTTCCAAAATTATCGGCGATGGATCTGGATAATCGATTTTGGAGAATTGAGCTGGATTTTTTGATAAAGAAGATCCATGAAGATCAGACCAAATATTGGTTAATGGCTTCGTCATTACCTGATGAATTTTTTAGGTCTATCCCAATTACAAAGGAAGATCTCATGTATGATGATGCAAAAAATGCAATTTTACAGAAATATGGTATCTCATCTTCAAATAGAAATGAAAAAAATTCTGATATGCAGTGCAATTCATCGGGATATTACTCTGGGGAAGTTATAGATGAAGCTGAGCGTCTCCTTGACGAGGAATACATCCATGATTTGCGTCATCATTTACTAAGGGAGCCCCTCATCAGAAATGTGCCTAAATACTAGCAAGGGCACTTGAAAGCACAGTCCCATTCAGTTGAAGAGTTGAAGGAAATGTGTGTTGCAGCCAAATAACTTAACAATTCACATATTTTCACGGTTGAAGACTCGTTCGTTTCGCCTCATATGAATCATGTTTTCAAAAAACCTCTTCATAACACGTCCAAATTTACTAAATCTAAATAGAAAAAAGATATCTGCTATTATCATTCTAAATTTGGAATGAACACAACTACCTGTTCAGGAGCTAGTTGCCATTTTTATGTACTTGTTTCAAAAAACTAAATTGCCTTCGGTTGCACAGGACCGAGGATGTAAATAAACCATCAAAATTCTTTTTCATCAAAGACAATTCAAATTTGATTAACTTTCAGATAGATACATAAGCGAAAGTGTCTGTTATTCCATTTCAAAAATGTAAAAGTCTTGTTCAAGAAAAACTTTCCCCCATTATTAGATATGGAGGACCCCTCGTTGATGTTATTGGTATAACAACTTTAACTCTCAATCTAAAAATCTAGGAGATTTCCAATGGAAATTTATTGTGGTACGAAGTGGTCGTCCAATTTTGGGTGCAGATTTTTTTATATAATTTCAGATTTAGAATTGATATTTTCAATAAAAAGTTATTCCAACATTAACCGTGCTTCATTACAGAACTATTGAAGACTCAAGAAATCATCTACTAGTGTCTTTGAAAATAAAAGTTTCATTCAAATTTATCCAGCTCACGGAGTTGAACACCATATCGAGACGAAAAGTCCTCCGTGCTTTGCAAAATGATGGAAGTTAGATGTAGAGAAGTTAAATTATGTACGAAAAGAAATCAACGAATTGTTGAAAAAAGAAATCCTTCGATCGTCTTCTTCAATGTTTTCTTCTACTATTCACGTCGTTCATAAACCCAAAGGAAGCTTATAATAAAACTGCAATCATTACGCTATTTGGTTTATATGAATATTTGATGATGCAATTTGGTCTTTCAATTGCTGTTCAGACATTTCAGAGACTCATCGATTCAATTCTACGAGGAGTTCCAAATGTGTTTGTGTACCTTGATGATATCCTTGTCGTTTTGGAGTCGATGGAGGAACATTGGAAAACGTTGAACGTAGTTTTATCAAGACTTAAAACAGCTAGTATGATCCTCTCCCCTGAAACATGTGAGTTTTTCATGAAATCAGTAGACTTCCTCGGACATTCTATTTCATCAAAAGGTTTTTGGCCTCTAGAATGTAAGGTGAAGGCAAGTTAAAAAGTACCAGCTCCAAAATCAAAAATGAACTGCATGGATTTTTGGGCATGGCGCAATATTCCTCTCAGTTCTTCAAAAGATTGTCTCAATGGACAGTTCATTTGTAACCCCTGTTAAAGAAGAATGTAATGTTTAATTGGAATACAGATCATGAACACACCTTTCAAAGTATTGAAAATAGTTTGTCTAAAAGTACTTAACTTGCATTCAGAGATAGTTATTTGCCTTTAGCCCTGACAACTGATGTATTTGATACAGGGATGGGAGCTGTTCTCGAGCCAAAGGTGAATACACACTGGCAACCTCTAGTTTTTTGGTCTCGGGATCTTTCAACGACACAACAGAAATATTCAACGTTTGACATTTTCTATGGGCTTTGGATGGGCAAGTTTTTAAAGTTTTGACTGACCATACTACTTCAGACACTGCGATTGACATTCACAATCGCTCTTGGACACTGAGACAGTTATGCACTTTTGCATTCATAGCAGAATTCAATTGTGATATCAAACACGTTTCTGGAAAATTAAATCATACTGCAGATGTTATTTCTAGCAGTATAAATAATATCACAATAGGCCCAACCTTCATTGAAGATATAATTGAGGATCAAAAGAAACAGGATCCTAATTGAGTTAAGTTTAAAATTAAACTTTCTTTTAAATACATTGCAGGAACCCTACTTGCTGGTTTTGGCAATGTTGACACATTCTGTGTGGCTATTCTGTACACAAAGACAATCATCCAGGATTCAAAGAAACGTTAAGGAGGGTTTCACTTTTCTATGCTGCCTAATCTGCAAGGAGACGTCAGATACTTCACTGGAATGTATTTAGCGTGTCAGAAAACCAAACCTTTCAGGACATCAAAACCAACGTCGTCTTTCAATCCTCCATCTGAAAGACTTTAATTTAATCACGTAGACATAATTGGTCGATTCCCACTAATTCAGGGACAGCGGTGTTCCCTAACTATTATGGATCGTTTCACAAGATGGCCAGAAGTGATACCTATTCCAGATATAACCTCCAAAATAATAGTCAATAATTTTTTGAGTGGTTGGATTTCGAAGTTTGGAGTTCCAAAAACCATTATGTCTGACCGAGGATCCCAGTTCACAAGTGCATTATGGATGAGTGTTTGCAGAACACTTAGGATTGCAAGCAAGAACACAACCTTGTATCATCGAGTCTAACGGACTCATAGAACGTTTCCACAGATCATTTAAGACCGGGCTAGTAGCACGAATGCTGGAAGAAAAAGAAGACTGGATCAATGCACTACCTGTAGTTTTATGGGGATTGAGGAACTCAGTACCAATAGACTCGGGTTCAAGGTATTCACCTTTTCAATTACTCACAGGCTGCTCAGGATCCATGGCCTTTAATTTCTTTAACGCGTCAAACTTTACTTCTGTCAACCTCGACGTCAAAAGTTTCTCTAATACAATGTAGAAAATAACACACGTTCCTCCGAGACACTTTATTAAAGGAGCCATTAACAAACAATTTAAAAACCAAATTCGTTTTTGTTAGATATAAAGCCATAAAAGAGTCTCTTTGTCCAACTTTCTTCGGCCCGTTTCAGGTGATTGAGAGGCAAGATCGTTACTATAAATTGGACTTTGGATCAAGAACTGACAATGTCTCAATGGATATACTTCGACAAGCATTTGGAGCTCCAAGTATCCTTCCAGCGTCTCCAACAATAAGAAGCACAAGATCTACAACTGATCTATTTGTTTATTTATCAATGTTTTTATTATGCCTTTTATTGTGTATTACTAACTAGACGATATATTTACTCACTTTGTCGTCTAGGGGGAGTAGTATAGGAGTTCGACTTGTTTAGATGATATTAATTATTCATCATAGTGCCTTGTATTATTCTTTTTTTTTTTTTCCTTTTTTTCTTTTTACAAAAGTATGATAATTTTTACTTAGTTAAAATAAAGATATTTAAATCAGAACATGTCTACCATTTCCGAAAAAAGATCTCCAAAACCGTCATTCCGAGACATACTCTTATCCATTGATGTAATATTTTATCAAAGGCTTTCTTGAAATCTATGGTCATAACTACTAAATCTAAGCCACCTTTCTCCGCAGTTTATATTGAATCTTTTATTCCTCGTGGAATATCCTCCATGTATCGACCCTTTATAAAACCTTTTTTGGGAAGAATGTATGATTGATTTCAAAACCTTTTGAATTCTTTTATTCTTTTAGCCAGAATTAAAGTATATAATTTATAGGTATTATTCAGCATATTGAGGGGCCTTCGATTCTCGATCCACCTAGTATAATTTTATTGGTTAGGTATCGAGATTAATCGTCCGTCAGTAATATTGCTTTCAAATTTCCTTTCTTGTAATGCCTCTCTATAAACCATTTCTAATAGAGGAGCCAACAAATTACAATATTTCTTAAGGTATTCCATCAGAAAACTATCTTGTCCCAGGGAATTATTCTTCTTGTTATATGACATTATATAGTTTTTTATGTCTTTCTGGGATATAAATTTGTCCAGGGAGTCTTTATTAACTTTAGGAATCCGTGTCATGTTTTCTAATAAATGATAGCCCATTGATATTTCGATTGAGCATTGTATTTCTCGCACATTTCTTCTCCTCTACAATCAATAGACTTGTTTATATATTTTAAAAAAACCCAAATATTATAAATTATTTTATTAAAAAATAAAAGTTTGAATGTGTAGCTCAATGGACTTACGTTGGGATAATTTTTTTCTTGAACTTAATGTTTGTAGTTTGACACTTGGTAGTTCCTAGAGAAATATATATATGTTTTATGTTTATGGGCTTCAAAGACAATTCCATTGTCAGAAGCAGTAATTGTAATATTATAATGTTTACTCATACTTAATCCTTGTAACTCCATCTGCCCAACTAAAGAACATGGATGTCTGTAGGAAGACAAAGATAATAAAAATAATACAATGATAAAAGTATTATAGCAGAATTTCTTATAATTTTTAAGGCCATTAAAACAACCAATGCATCCCACTTGTAGAATACCTTGCATCTAAGATACTTGGGTGTCCTTGGGTAATGATTGGATTACGTAAAAAATAAGTATATCTATATAGTATCAGTTCATGGTTACTCACTAAAGTTTCAGCCATTCATGACGTGCAGTCGTTATGTTGCAGTCGTTTGAGTGAGTTGATTGGCAAAATTGATGAAAATCGATCCCAAACTTTTGCCTTAATCCTGTTGACTTAAACATAGCTTTGTCGCGGAAGTAATTTTTTTAAAACTAAAATGTATATTTATGTTTAATGTTTACTCAAATTCACTTTATTTCATCAAATTATATATTTGATAATAATAGTACTAAATGTTTTGAGTCCAAATCTATAATAAGTTCTTCTGTATCAAATCTGGTATTTAAAAAGTTTTGAGTATTTTTACCGTTTTGTTAGTATAAGTTAAATTTTGATATAGACAAAAAATAAGTAAGCCACATAAAATTTGGCTTGTTCTTTGTAAAAATTTTAGTTAATTTCAAATAAGTGCTGAGATTTTAAATGCAATCTTCGAATTCAGAGAAAATGCAATTTAATGTTCATAAAATTGAGATATTTAAATTTTTAACCTTATAGAAGACGGACTTGACTCAACCAACACAATAAAACATAGATGTTTATAGGATCAGTAACATTTAATCTTTGGAGCCCAATTTAATTTTTAATTCATTTTCTATTGTTTTTATGAGATAAATTATTCATTTAAAACATATGTAATCCTTTTTTTTTTGTAGTCAAATCAAAATAAAACCTTGTTGGAACCAAAAAAAAAAGTATTTATTAAATCGGAAAATTAACTTCATGTGACAAATTTAATAATAGAAATAAAATTTATGCAAATTTTTATTTATCTCATTCTATTCTCAAAATTTTATAATTATAAAATTGCTAACAGTATTTTGTCAAAAAAATGACTTTAAATCCCATAAAAGTACAATTTTCCTCATCTACATATAGCGTTTGTTTACAAAACATACTTTTTATCTGCTAATTACGTCAGATTATCTGTTAATCTCTATATAAAAATTATTAGATAACATACATAATTTGGGAAGATGAACTTAATTATGAAACTTAATATTTATAGAGCTATAGATTATTTACTCATAATGTTAATTAGAACACAGACATAATTAGTTAATTCTAATAAGCTAACGTGATTGGTTACATTAGTGTTTTATAAGCAAATATTATATATGAAAAAATAAATATGCTCAAAAATATATCTTTAATTCACAAGTTGTACCTAGTATCGTTAGCCATTGGAGATATCTGTAAAAATCAAACTTGGATTTTGAGGTTTTGGTCATTTTTGAGGGCTTGACCACCATAGGGAAAAAATTGAAGGATACGTGCAGTAAATGTGTGAACAGTTCTCATTTGGTCGTCTATATCTTCTCTCCTGTTTTATTGTTCTGAAAAAATATATATATTTAATCCCAAACTAAAACTAAGTGGCAAAACGACGACCCCGTAATTTATTTGAGTTAATAATTTTGTTGCTAGTCTAGTTAGTCTGATGGAATTGCAGTATTAAGTATAAGTAAACATTATAGTATTACAATTGCTCCATCTTTGAAATATACTTAGTATATTTTCTTCTCTAAGGGCGATTGTGAATCCAACCTACACAACTGAGTTCAAGAGAATAATTTCTCCCGAGTGGGTTCTGCATTGAGTTACGTCAATCCATATACAAATTTAATTGGCTACAACAGTAGTTTTTCCTCTAGGAAGGTTTCTATGTCTAGCAATAAATACTTGATGAATTCACCCTTTTACTTGAATTAACAAGTTTAATTCTACAAAAAAAAAAAAAAAATTGACAAGGAGAGTAAGTTGAAAAATAACATAAAATATATCAGAAAAATGTTCTGTAGCTTTGTTAAGTCGGAAACTTTTCAAACCACTCTTGTATCATATAAATAATAAAAAATCTCGCAAGTGAACTTTTTTTTGTTTGGACAAAAATGAGTATATAAAGATTTTCTACAAACAACGAGGTGGAAGAAAAAACCTCTTGACTAAGGAAAGACATGGATAAAGTCTGACGTTTCCCATAATCTTGCATACTATTTGTATATACATTGTATGTCGAATTACCCGTCAAGAATAAATACATCTCTTAAGCCTTTATTACGATATTATTGACTCAATTCCGGCAATGGAAGTAATGCCTTTTCTGTTAGTTCACTTCCCACTAAAGAAATAAAATCAATTCCTCCATCAACGCGCTGTCCATTTACATAATTCAAAGTTCAATACATTTGAACACCATCATTCCTCAAATGGGCATTTCGAGTTTCTTCTACAACAAAATTCAGTGCCTTTACCAGAGCATTATTTTTCAAATGGTAATTTCGATTCCGCTATATATCCAAAATCCAGGAGAGATGAGAAGATACAATCTTAGTTAAGATAATGTTTTATCTTAAAGAGGGAGATGAAAGATATCTTTCCATCATTCTTATTCATGGGATAATGATTTAACTGACGTAATGGCGGAGTAAGAACCGGTTTCATTATCAATTTACTATAATACTACTATGCAAGTACACAATTATAATCTATAAATTAACAATGTGTAACAATACAAATAAAGAGAGAGTCTGGAATGAAACCCCGAGATCTCCTGCATGGACCATCATGGACTTGAGGAGATTGCACGGGCAGATTTCTTTAACTACCCCAAGTCCAGTTTGGCCTTTTTTATATAGGGTTCTTCTTACTCTCCAACGAGTGTGACTTGCTGAATGCGTAAACGGTAGTCCTGGAATCGGCGAGCGTCAAGGAGTACGTGAATGGAAATTTATCAATAACGTTAAAGTATCATTTTTTCGACTCGTACGTTAACTTAAGAGCTTGGGTTTGTTTTGTTTTGTAACTAATAACAACGTGCACAGGAAAATTATTTCTGAGCTAAATGTGGATAAGTTTGCGTCTCAGTCGTTCCAAAAGATAATATATAAGGACTTCAAATTTCCTTTCCTTGGTGAGATGGTGTAATTGTAATACGAGAATGTTTACATATTCTTAAGCAGGTCAACTCCATTTGACCAATTAAAGGAACATGAAAGAGGAAATGACCTTGTTGCATCAGAAGAAAAAACTTAAGCACTTATTGAGTATTATTATGTATTGTAATTACTCCTATTAGAACCAAAAGTAAAGAACATCATAGGCATTTTTCCCCCCATATAAAATTGCCTCACTAAACTTTGTTTCCAGAGTAAAAAAACAAGTTTATTTTAAAAGAATTCAAAAACACTTTTAAAAATACATATATTTTTAAATCTTTGCATATGACTTGAGGGAGAATTCCCTTTTTTTCATTGAAATACCTTGAAAGAGGAAGTATAAAAAAAGTATTTTTCCTTTTCTTATGGGAAAAAATATATTGTAAAGAAAATATTTTTCTTATATTATTGTCTAATAATTTCAACATAGAGACAATAAAACGAAATTCTATTTGTCTATATTCTGCACAATTTTATGCTTGTGTCTTTTTTCGTTTTTTCCATCCAATATATCCGATTTTTTTCTCTTTGCTCAAAATTTTCTACATGTGCTTATCATTATATGTAAAACATAGATAATATATAATAATATTATAAATCACAATATATTGATTTTCTATATAATGTATTTGTATGTTCACAATTGAACAAATCATGCAAGATTCAGGTCAATGTACAATTACCAATGTGGTTTGCTCTTGGACCAGGTATTACTTGGACGAAAAATTCCCCGTGATTAATCTGTATTAAGAAATGATTGCACCAGAAATTCACATTCGACCAATTCGAGTTTTTTTTTCATTACGGTTTCCATTTCAAGATTTTTTAAATTTAATTCTAAGTCTTAGTCGCAAACAGGTCCACGAGGGTGTTCCAAAAAAAAAAAAAAATATAGTATCGAGAATTTCTTGTTATAATTTTATGTTGTGTATAAAAATAATCATACATGCCAAATTAAAGATGAATCGAAAAACGTTTTTAGTTGTTGACACGGAATGAAATACACTGGCCAACACAATTTTTCTTGCATATTTTTTTAAAGTGAATCAAATTCAATTTTGGGCTTGTGAGTCCAAATCTGTCATTAGTTTTTGCCCATCACATCAAGTTTTGAACAACGTTGTGATGAAAAAATACAGTAACATATACCAAATATACATTATTTTTGTTTTAAGGGGTTTTGTTGCATATTGGCTGCTGATTTCAATGTGTCACTAGTTGTTGGTTATCACATGAGGTTGTTGAACTATAGCTTGATTATAAGGTTTTATTTTATTCCATTCTAACCCAGTGGTCCTTGTCAGCTTTACTGTCCCAGTATCAATTTTGTGTAAACTCCTTGTTGACCCAAAAGGAAGTTCACCATTTTTAAATCCACACAGATTAACCACTGATGATCGAGGTATTTCAATCGTTCAAGTACTATTTTGATGTTTCCATACTCCTCCTTCATGAAGACTGAGTGTCTAATAGGGATACATCCATATATGCTACCATTATGAAGTAATGGACACTTTCAAATTGTATTTCAGCTATCAATAAAGAGTCTACACTCACTTGAATGACTTGCAGGTAATCCCTCATCCACAAGAAGCCCTTCAATGTCACTGTAGTTTACAAAATAATTGTCAGAATCAAAGAACTTCCTCAGCTCTGCATCTCTGCTACGATAAAATGTGACACTTGGGCCATGAGTAAACATGTTTCACTCTTACAGTCTGGAAGCTAATGCAGCAGATTGTTTAGGTAAATTCAAATCTCGAATCAGGTCATTCAATTCAGGTTGACGTTACAGAGAAGTTTGACCAAATAATGAACCTAATAGTGTGTAATTTACATCTTCTTCATCATCATCAACTGAAGTATGTGCTTCTTCATCAACATCTACTAACTTGGTGAAAATAGGCACAGGTATTTCGTCCGAATGAGGAACTGCCCGTATTGTGGAGGAGATGCTAGGGTATGTCATGTATCACTTGTTCTTTTTATTGAATCCTTTAACATTTACAAGGCAGAAGTAGACATCATCTAGGTTGTTTGTTGGTTCTCTCCAAATCATCGGCACACCAAATTTGAGATTAGAGTTTTTTCCTTGAGAGCATGATCTCAAAGTTTTGAAACGAGTCATGCATACTATGTGAGGTGCCCATTTTTTTTCTTGGTCTGCAAGAGGTAGCTTAAAATAAGCAGAGTACCCACTCTTAACGAAGTGATTTATGTTCCGTCTTTGAGGTATTAAAGTGAAGCATCCACAGATATATAGCAGAATATAATTTGATCAATACAGCATTTTCTTCTCCATGAGGGTGTAGGCATGGCTAGCTTATATACTTATTGTTTTTATATTTTTACGATTACAGGTGCGGTATAAAAACATAAACAATGTTTTTTCTTGTTTCAACAGTCGTTTGATTGCGTAACAAAGCCTTATAATTTAAAATAATGGGGATGAAATCGTAATTTAACAGTAATGGAAGCTTTTGATTCCCACGTTGTATATTTTTATAAATCTCATATGCCCTCTGGAGTATCATGTATGAACTACTAAACTTGTTCATACTTTGTTATTTTGTTTTCAAGATTTTAAAAATAATATTATAGTCTATTTATATACTTCTCCAAGTATAATCAGGGCTAAGACAAATTCGTGTAAATTTATATTCAAAGTGTCAAAGAAAAGTTCAAACAATTAAATAATAAAGAATTGAGTACATATCTAATATATTTGTATCAAATTTATTATATTATATCCAAAGGATTTGTTTTGGATGATATTGCTTTTAAAAATCCAGGAAATATAAATCTTTGAAAATTGCTTACCACTGCGAATATAATTATGTATGTTTCTGAAGAAAGTCTTTTTGATCACTTTAGTTGTCTGTTAAATTTTGTAATGTCTTTCTGCAAGGTGCGGTAAAAAAATATTCAAGTCGATTTAATTGCATTTCGTTAAGTAACTTATTGGGTTTTTTTTTTTTTTTTGATCATATATGTAGCTTCTGTCATCCCCAAACTTGAACCCCCTAAAATTACTTTTGGTGAAGCACCACTAAGAGCATCACACACGAAATCCCATATCGAAATATGATGACCTGAAGTCTAGTATCTCTAGACAATCTCGGACAACTAGCTTAAGAACAAAATTGTGAAACCTTGTACAAACTTCAAGCACCATATTGAGGTTGTCATTGCTTCTAATGGAGGCCATATCGAATAATATTTAGTCTTTGTGGATTTCCAGCAGTTTTTGTAATTATCTTTTTTCAAATCCATTAATAAAATTTTGAGCGTCTGAAAAAAAAAGGTTTTAGTTTGTCCTGACACAAAATATTTCTTTGGATACTCCAAAGTGGTCCACCATGAATAATAATTCATAAGTCGACTCATCAAGATAAAAGGTTTAAATTGCACATTCTATAGCGAGGGACTTGGAAATGTATGCACATATTCTTTACGAATTTGTTAAGATTGATCCTTGCATAAGAATGTTTAAAGAAAAAATAAAAGACCATCTACAAGTCCGGACGTCAAAAACAGATTGGGTAGTGGCCAAGAACCCGAACCTTCCTATGACTATGATAGAAGCCAACATCAGCAAAATATAGGAAATAGTTTATTCAAGTAGACGCAACAGGAAACTCATTCTGATAAATTTGGAATGTGTTCTTGTTAAAAAAAACTCTCTGTTTTGGCAAATTTCTCCAAAAATCAAAAGATGTGCGCACCAAGGAGAAACTACAGTACATTTTGTATATGCATGGACTTTTTAATACGAGAAATCCACAAAAATGACAAAGTCATTGGTTATAAATCCATTGGATCCATTGTACTCATTTCTATAAATTTGATTGTTTGTCCTACCTCCGCAATGGGGCATGAGCGTTGTTTACATATATTAGTTTTCTTGCAACTCTGTACATAAACCCAAAAAAGTAGCACATAATACCATTGGACCAATTAAAAGCTTATACTCTTATTTATAAACCTTAAAATCTATTCTAGAATAAGTAAAGGAACAGAAAATACTATATTAACAAAGAAAAAAATTCTTCCTGAATTCAAAATTTTACCTTAATAATCTCCAAAAGCTTATTTCAATATTGTGTCTCTAATTAGGAATGAACTATTAACAGGAAACAAAGGAACATTCTATTATCACAAAAATTTTATATTCCGGATATGATTCAGTTAATCCAAATGAAATCGACTTTATTATGATGTAACAGTAACACCCGACATTGCCCAGAGGAATTAAGTGTCGTCTAAAAAACGAATATTTTATTAATTATATAGACGATTAATTCTCAAGAAATCATCTTGGCTAATCTCCGTTTTTCCCGAGCACACTCACACGTAACTTCTCGTTACTTATTGAACCAAATATACATGGTAGAATCATATTTTTATTATATTTGAAAGCTAGATTTAATGTCCTTCAATTATTTATTATGATATCCGCTTCTCTTGATAACCTCTACCACACGGCGCCGAAAGCTGTGACAGGACCGGGTAACCTCGTGCAGATCCAGCTTTTTTCCATTGTACTGGTTCTGATTTTGCACTTTAACTTACATTCCCTAAATGGACGTAGTAACCCAAGGAAGAAATATCCTCTTTCATAAGGCCAAAAAGTACATGATGTCTTGGCCACAAAATGTACTTATTTTTGTAGCCCGTTTTTTTAGCCTGCAAAACCGCTCAAACTTGACCCCATTCGATTTCTTTCTCTGGGGATGGTCAAGAATGAGGTCTGTACATATTATTATTCGTCTGCGGATGCTTTGAAGAAGTCAATTACTCCTAAATTAGAAAAGTTGGATCTGTACGAGGTCGCCCATGCCTGCCAAAGCTTCCGGCGACGTATGTCCAAGGTTATTAAGAGAGGCAGGTCTCATAATGAATAATTAAATGAAGCTTTAAAAAAAAAATAGGGGTCAATCGTATCTACTATTTCGTTATAAGCCTTTTAATATTTTCCAATTTATCCATTTATCTTGACCACCCTGTAAATTACCCTGTTGTAAAGAAGAAACATCCTAATAAAACAAATTTATCGTGATGAAAGCACACAAAAAAGGTATTACACCAGGTGGTATTATAAATACAGTAATTTGTTTGGTATATTAAGATAGTAACAATCATTCCAAATATACATCAAAGAGTGTTTATTTAATGCAATAAAATTGCCCTGTTAATCGGTGGCTTCTTTCCAAATAGTAGGAACCAATGAATCAATATTTATTATAATAAAATAACTTGTCCATAAAAATGAACTGGAATCCAATCCACGATTTTTTCTATTTTAGTTCGCTGTTAAAATGTTAGTCCGCTGTTAAAATTTTAGTCTTCGATTTAAATTTTGAGCCTCTGCAGTGCCCGTCTACAGTCTAAAAACAATTTGGTGACGTGAATGGAAATCTTTGTTTGGGTACATGTTATATTTATAAACTAAAAATGTAGTAATTGAAATTTGTTTGTTCCATTGATTTATCATTTATTAACGGATATGTCGGATTTTCAAATACTCTCTATCGTTATATTCCTGTATTTGGAGTCCCAAATGTTATTTTTCAGAATACTATTACAAAAAAAAAAAAAAACTATATTATGATATATTTCATAATAGGTGTATACATTTATAAGTTAATCATATTATATAACTATCGAAGAGAAGTATGCACATTTATTCCATGGCATACATATAAGACGGTTTGTGACACATATTTTTTTTGTCAATGTTATTTATTTTTCTACACATATAAGGTTTTTAATAAAATTAATTTACTTGCCGTTTTTTGCTTATTCAAGGCCTAATCATTAAATAAAAATAAGCCTTTTTCTATATTGTCAGACAAACAAAAACACATTTAAAATGAAGTTTTTTAATGCCTCTGTTGTTTCTATTTTTACCACCAGAGGTAAGTATTTGTCTTTGAATGGTGATACAATTCTCTTCAAGGACAAGCGTACCGCTTTCCTTGTACTATCCTTGAGGATATTTCTTAATGAGATATTAGGACGGATTGTCTTTCAATTTTTTTCGAACTTCGGTTACAGGTAGTGTAGAAAAGTTGTCATGTGGAAAGAAAATAACCTATTCAAATTTCATTCTTCTGCAAAAAAGAAAACAATAAGGTGTCACTAATCAATGATTTCTTTTGAAATAGACTCATGATCCCGGATCCGTGACTTCTTACTCCTTCGTTCATATAGATGGAGTTTCTTATATTTCTTCAAGCCTCAACTGCGATCATGCCTATGAATAAGGCAACACTAGTCAATGATTCCTCCACGGAGTGCCTATTCTAGTTTTACATAAAATGATTGTCATATACATTTTTTAATATACAGGGTGCAAAAGTAAAACTTATAATTATTTATAACTTTTATTGAGCCATGTAGCTTATAGAAACGATTTTAGAAACAAATTAATTTTATAAAACATATAGAGAATGCTTGAGGGAGAACTATTATTCAATATGTCCCACTTTTACTTCAATGACAGCATTTGCACAAGGTATGATGTCCCTTTAATTGGTGAGATGGAGTTGTACTGGTTAAGTATAACTAACATTATAGTATTACAACTACTCCGTCTGACCTAGAAGGGGCCTTTGAAGTCCATTTACATTTAGTATATTGCCTTCTCTAAGAACGACCGAGACGCGAACCCATGCACATTGAGCTCAAGAGAATAATTTCTCCCGAGCACGTTGTGCATTATACTTCGTCGTTCCACCCAAGCAGCTGTTAGTGATGAACTTGTTGGAAAAGGTTGTCACACTCCTTGGTGATTGAGGACTTCAGAGACAAAACATTGGGCTGAGATATCCAATTGGTCATGCAATCCAAGAGAGACAATATTGTAAGGAAATTTGTAAGATATGCATGGATATTTCTTTTCTAAAAGTGTATTAAAATAAAGATCAAAATTATCCTCGTTTTTTGCTCCCAAGAGTAACTTTAAAGAATAACTTGATTAATATTTTTTTATAAGTATTCAATTAGATAGTTGTAATTTTTTTACTTTTCTTGCCTATTAGTAGTATTCTGAACGTTGAAATCAAATTACTAAAAAAAGCAACATGACAAATTCGAAGATTCATACTTCTTGGATCAGTTAAGGGATCGATCCTTTGGCTAAGTTACATCCTTATAACAATCACTAAATTCCTTTTGTTTATCCCCGTCGAAGTCATCATGATCATTATTTTTAACAAAGACTCCCTGAAGTTTTTGAAATTCTTTCCACTTTATAGTCTCGACGTAATCTAATTTGTCAACTTGACATATGTAGCACTCATTATTCTCAATTCAATCAATAATAATTGATTATTTTTCGGAGCACTCTAATCTGAGTCTAAGCTCCGTGAAATTATTTTCCTTTTATTACCTCCGTCAACGAAATTGTTCATATATACAATGAAAAATATGGAATGTTAAACGTAATGAGGTTTAGCATTGTGGTATTACATATCCAATCCAATAGAATTGTTATTTTTAAAATCTAGTCTTGCTAAGCTCTAGCTTCCCCTGAAAAGTACTATCCACAGATAATAAATTTTGTTTTTATAGTTAATTGTTCAGTTTCACCATGACGCAGCAAGAGTACAAATTTAAAGTCATTGCAGAATTGTTTGAGACCGGCAATGATGCTAAGGCAATCATAAAATATGTCAGGAATAAGGAAATGACTGAAGGTGGGCAAGGGGCTATCCCATTCCTCCTGTGGGTTACACAAAAAAGCCAAAAGAGGTACTGGCTACTTCCTAGCTAGGCTTAAGAGGCCCATCAAAGCAAATCCTGGCTTCTCAATAGCTCCTCATGCTTGAATGTGGTATATCTGTAAGAGGAAGGTGATCAGGGCTATAAACTACCTTGGTCTGAAGTCCTACATCAGGGGAAGGCGTGACCTTCTTACCACGAAGATGAAGGACATCAGGTTATAAAGGCGTAAGAAACTCCGTCTAATTTGTAAATCAAATCCAGGTATCATAAAGTTAGTTGATAATACTCTGAATAAAAAACGATCAATCCGAATTGGT
Organism: Lepeophtheirus salmonis; assembly: GCF_016086655.4. Classification (NCBI taxonomy): domain Eukaryota; kingdom Metazoa; phylum Arthropoda; class Copepoda; order Siphonostomatoida; family Caligidae; genus Lepeophtheirus; species Lepeophtheirus salmonis. The sequence continues at coordinate 47,179,320 of NC_052134.2, forward strand.
TCATTTGCTATCATTTTTTAAATATTTCACGTACACCAAATAAATTATATAGGTACATCTATTATTCACTCAGGCGTATATCGTCTCTTTGTGTGATACATTTCAATGCCAACTCCTGATAAAAACCCTTTTGTGCATATTTATTATCAGAATAATATCCTAAATTGGAACAATACATAGTGTATTTTTCTTCTCTTTCTTTACTAATACGAAGGAAACAAATGAACATATCGTGGTTTGTATTTTCTTCAGAATGAAGACACACACAAATATGATGGATTGCCTTATTAAGAAACTTCCTTCCCCTCATTGACTCAAATTTTACAGACTATACATGTTTGTATTGAACAAATAAACGATGAAGAGTTATTTACTAGCTATGAATTAAACTATGAACATTAATATCATACGAGATTTATCTTAAATCTTAATTAATCTATATTGACAAAGCAAAGTTTATCTTTATATATGAATCTTTCAACCAAATATAGATTTTGCAGTCGTTTAGCATTTAGCATCAACCATATGTACAGTGTGCACTCTATAAAGTGCTCTCTGATGAACATCATTAACATATTTTTATCTAAGAAATAACCATGTTGTTGTATGAATAAATATTGCAGTTGAATACAGGTAGCATCGAGCGTGTATGTAGGGTGCACTGTATATAGTGCTCCCTTATGTATATTTTCGACATATTTCGATCTAAGAAATAACAATGTCGTCGTATTACTGAAATATTGCATGTGTATGGATGTAGTATCGTGTTTGTATGCAGGGTGCACTTTTTTTATTTGCTTTTGATATATATAAAAAATGTGCAAAATCACAGCCAGTGACTAGAGACTAAAGAACTCCCTGGCTGATCATCAGTCATCACATCGTATTAATTTATTTTTCCTCAAGTCTTATTGATATGCTTTGATTCTTGAGGGGAGAAAACACATTAGTTAATATTAGTATTGGGTTTATACTCAGGATTTCTTTGGGAGTTATTTTCTATATTATTAATGCAAATTTATTTTGGTCGATGTCCAATTACTCCGTGCAATGTTGGGTTATATACTATTAAAGCAAAGTGTGTTTGTAGTTATTCATGTTAAAATCAAGACATTTTGGAGAATGTATACTTGATCTAAGAAATAATAATACATTCGATTGTGTATGTCATATTGACCCATTCCTGGTGATAGATTAATTAGTTTACTAGTATATTTAAGTTTGAATTTTTCAATCTATTTGGAAAATTTATTCATTAATTTTAGTTTATGTAGTATCTAGAGTACTTTACTTAATATTATATAAACAGAAAAGTATAAATTATTTACTGGCATACCGAATTACACAAGAATCTAGCTCAAATCGAGGATGTTGTTGAAATGAAAATTATGGGTTCCAGGAAAAGACAAATATATCGTGTAGGATAAGGCTAAATATTAAATTTAAATTGGAAATATTTTTGTGATCCTTGTTGTTACTCGGAATCCATTTTTTATCAATTTCTATCCATTATAAAATTAGATTATCTCTCGTGAGTAGGGTAAGCATAGTAATTTATAAGAATATATTGTTGTCATAGGAAATATGTTAGTTTTTACAAAATTTTATAGACAGTTTCAAAGATATTCAATTTTGTAAGGAAAGAGAGTAGAATTAAGTTGAAAAAAGTATATGCATCTGACGTTTCCAGATAGGATTTCTAAATATAACAAGGGTATAGGAGCAGTTGATCTCTTGTAGGCAATAATGGCTGTATATGGACCGAGAATTAGATAAAGGAAGGAGTGGGTTCTATATTTAACAAGTCAGCAGTTCTTTTGCTATTCAAGCCTGGCGACGTATGAAAAGCTAGAACAAATGCATATATGTCTCGTTTATAGAAAAAGCTTGTATTTTACATATATAAAAAATTGAAGTACTTTATATAAAAAAATAAGTGTGATAGGGAGTTATCATTTATTTTATGTAAACAAAGTTTATTTTTTTCTATGAATCTAAAAACTATGAACAAAACTATCTCTATTTTATCATATAACAGTAATTTAAGATAACGAAACTCTTAAAAAAAGAGGTGACAATTTGATTAAAATATTAATAAAACAAAAGTACTGAATGTAAATTGAGTTCACTCATTTACATATCTTTGATGAATAAATAATTAGGAATATCAATTTTGTAGAGTGCAAGGGAATACAACTAAAATATTTCTTCACAAAAATCCCATCCCTAACAGTTATGGAAGTAGAAGGATCCAGATAGCTCCATGAATATGTATCTTTTAAAGGAGAAAATGTCAAAAGATAAAATGGAGATATTTCTGCAATATGTATTGTACGTCAGCATAAAAACAATCTTGAACAAAAATCAAGGCAAGGATAAAATCCCAATTATTTTTTAACACTTCATATTTACAACACATGAAGGCCAATAAGTTCATAGAAATATTTGAGTCAATTTACGCATTCAAATTTGTAGGATGACTTGAGATACTTTTAAATTTTAGCTATAATTTGTAAACTTAATTTCATTTGCAGGACTTTTATTCGCCCCGATATGGTCTTTCAAATAAAATATTTCAATTTATAATTATTTTATTGTAACAATCAATTATGGCTACTTTATGTGGAATTGCGACAGCCCCAAAGGGTTAATAAGAATAATTTGTTGAAAAGAACTGACAAAAATTCGTCCAAGAATAATATGCAATCCGTTTAGAGAAAAATTATTCGAGCTTGCGTTTGTGTTGACGGTTGAAATATGTTCCATATCAAAGTTCACTGGTAGATGTATTATTTAATATTTCTTATAAAGTTATAAGGGTCTTTTGTTAATCTGTTCTTGGAATAACAACCTATTTATATATAACAGGATACTATTTCAATTAATAGATAATATTCCGGATATACAACTGGAATCAATTACGATGAATACTTACTTTTTTGTTAATCTTTAGGATACATTAAATACTGTTAAGATGTCTAATGTCATGTTCTGTTTGAAATAATTACATCAACGCGTGTACAAAAGCTACAATTAGAGTTGTTTAAATCATGACCCGCTAACAACAACCGAAAAACAATATGGTACTCCTTTCAACTCGGGAAATGTTTTGGAGGAGAAAAGCTTAACTGGCTTGAAGTTTCACTAGATAAGCTGCGAGCTGCTATAATATGAAGGAAATAAACACAAAACCCTCTCCGTTTCTAACAATGAGATAGATTGAAGGTACTCTGATGTCGATCCTATATTCGACTTTGAACCCAACAAGGAATTAAATATATAATTCTCCAACCAATCTTCAGGGTTACTCTCCGTCATTCATCAGCACACTCACATGTGATTACTTTATATTTATATGTTATCTCTTCAAGAATTAAAAAATAATGATATCAGCTTTGGAAAATGAAAATTTAAAATACTTCTAAGATTGGCAATTAGAAAAAAAAAAATCTTACACGTGTCAAGCTAATATTTTATACAACTCTAATTATTAACTTTTTCTTTACAGAAAATAAAACTAAAGTTATAATAAGTTATTTCTAGAGATGAAATGTTTGAAGTGAAAGAAACTACCTTAAAAATGTCAAAAGACACGTGTTTTCATCTTAAAAATACATATTTTTATGGATAATTTCCCTGCTGCACTGACGCTATTTTAAATGTAAATGTGCAAATAACAAAAGGTTGATAAATACTTTTCTAAGGTATCATCCAAAGGCGACATCAAGAGAGAGGGATTCAATAGGAAGTGATGAGGCCTTTGGGTCTAAGTAAAGAGGTTGTGAATAGCAAAAGATTGAGAGCTATTGCTCTAATTGTATCTCCCAAAGGTGAGATGAATAGAGAGTGATTCAATAGGAAAAAGTGGAGGGCAGAATGAACGCTATTGCTCCTTTCTCCATTTTCCTGATTCCTCCTGGGCATCTCCAGTCTCTGAGAGTCTTCTTTTTTATTTATCATTCTGAAGGTCAATAGATGCGATTAAGTTTTTCTTTCTTTCACATAATGGAGGAAAGGTTGAAAGATTCAATGAAGGGAGATTCCTTCGTACTATATGAATAAAACAATGGTATATATATATATTTGCATTGTTTTTCAAATTGTTTTTTTTTATATGTTTTTTACCTCTATAAATAAATTTAACGTGTCTTTATTTGGCCTAATACTACCTGTGTATATTCCACCATGATGAGTGGATTGTTACTAATTACAATGAATTATTGAATGAATATACAAACAAATATACATGTGTATTCATTACTGCACTAGAGTAATCATTATGCTGATTGAATTTGACGTTATTTTGGCTTCATTAACAGCTCCCCTATAAAAAAATGGATGAACTTATTTAGTAATCCACTCCTACGATATTGTAATTAATTTATAAGTACAGCAGTACGAGCAACATGAGAAGTACATGTAAAAAAAAACCCAATGATAATGAAGCAGCAATACTGATTGACAGTGTCGCCACGATCCTTATTACTTCTGTACAGTGTTCATTATTAGTGACATCGGCTCATACAATAAGAAGTTGAAAAGGTATGAGTGTATACTACAAACGTGTTTTGGACAATATTGTGCTTGGCCCGTTCAATCTTGAATTATTGTGCGTCGATTATGGAGGTCACAAATGAATAAAATCACCAAAAACGCGTCAAAAGGGAGCAAGAAAATTTGCTATGAATGCAAGCCAATACTCTTTAGGTTCGTGTTGTACAACATTGGTTCTGTCCTCTACTGTGAACAATATGTCCGTTTGAAGCTAGCAATCAAACATACACGTAACGGTATTGGTGAATAGGAGGCAACAAGACATCATCAATACAAAATCAGGCTACACACATCCTTGATGAGGCACAAGAAGCATTGGGAGCTCAGATGGGAAGTAACAATGTATCCACACTAGAGTTCGGACCTGGAACTGAGTGACTGCCACATATTCCTGTCTATGGCCAACGTGCTTAAGGCTATAATTTTGGTCTCTATAGAGGCCTGGGAAAATTGATTTTGCGAGTTTTTTGGCAATAGGGACAAGGGCTTCTACGAAAAAGGCATGATGAAGTTGGATTCTGGTTGGTAGTAAGTTATGAACAGAACAGATAGATTTGGCTTAAATTAGATGATTGTTATACTTCTTACAAAACATTGAACTAAAGAGAAATAAAATCTAAGAGAAGGACTTCGTGTATCAGCCGCCATTGCTTACTCAACGTAGGCAAGAGTACAATGACTTATATACTTTGTCTCCAAGTATCTTGTTCGAAGCATTTGTAGAAATTTTTAATTATTAAATAAATCGTCAACAAAATAACTGGGTAATTGGTGACAACGTTGGCTAGAAAAAAAAAAAAAAAAAATTCCTTACTAATCTTTGAAGACAGTTATAGACAAAATTTGGTTAATATCTTTAAATCTCTCGCTATACCAATTTCTCATAATCTGAGATGCTGCTGTACTGTACTTATTTAAAAAAAAATAACATTATTTGTTTATTAGAATTTTTTTGTGTAATTGTAAGTAATCAGTTTATAGTTCATACAATTAAAAGAAGATGATTTCTTTGGAATTATAAACAAAGTAATCCCTATCAAGTTTATCGTTTAACTTAATTTGATGTAAACAGCTATGAATTTTTAATAACTTTTTTTCAAATGTTATAAGAAATTTGTCTTTCCTTTCATTCCAAAAATAAACTGCTTCTCATAATATTTTAAATTTGTAACTTTCATTCCATGTTTTTATGTCTAAAAATTAAATATTTATTGTAATAATGTCGTTTGTAAATAAGTCTACTATATGAAAAAAATTTATTATAATAATAATTCGATGAATGAAAAGATAAATTATAACTTTTATTTTGGAACTATTTTTAATGTCAATAACTAAAAGTCTGATGAAACTGACTATACATCCATATTTTTATTTGCAAACTAAATATTTTTTTGTTTGTGTATGTGTAAATGATTACTTTTTCATGAATTTTTTTTTACTTTTGAAATTTATCAGAAATTGCAGTGTACACAAAATTTTATGTAGTCGTATATTCTGAACCTTTGATTTAATGTCAATAAAAAAGTATTCTGAAATGTAAAAATATAAGAAAAAGAGTTGTATTTTAAATTTGTATTTTTAGAAGCTTTTTTTTTTGCGCTATGAGATTCAAATAATCTTTTCCATTTATTTTGACGCTTTAGCCATATTTTGGCAATTTTTCAAATAGAAATTCTACAAAATTCGTATAAAGTTAATGTCTAAATATTTTATCCTACCTGAAAATGCTTTATACAGAATAAAAGGTAGGATTTCTACATATTAATTTCGACCAGTGGGGTTATTCAACGCCTTTAAGGGTCCGTTTATAGTTTGTATTTATAAAATATAAAAATTATCATTGATACTGAAAGTAATAACTCAAATGTAAGAATATTAAAATTCAAAAGATAACGTTGATGTGGAAAAAAAAAAATATTCCCAGAAAAAAATGATAACAAAGGTGAATTAAAAAGTTTTGTGCGTTTTTTCGCTTTATTTTGATAATAAAATTAAAATAGTTAGGATTATCAAATTTAGATGGTTCCTAACGATTTTCTGGCTGGTTTTCAGTTTTTGAGCAATGAAATAAGTGCTCCCATGTTGGTCCAACTCGACAATTCACATTACTCAATCGACATTTTTTCAACGTCCATATTAAAAGAACAGAATCGTTGGAGCCATTACTTTGATGTTGAATTCAATACTGTATGGGGTCCATAAACAGCATAATTTTTGGAGTTCGACTCCTCCATTTTTTCACCTTGGTCCTAGTGATACTGAAGAATTTATACAATTTTCTCTTTTTCTACTTCCATTTTGGAACACTTTATCACACAACTGACTTCACCAAACTGTAAATGAATTTTTTTGAAGCGTACGTTTAACCTTTAAACTCATTCAAGCTTGTTTTGCTGCAATGTATTAATCGTGAGATATAGCTCACTAAAGATATCCAGCGAAAAACAATCAGAACTTTTTACCAAACCTAATATATATATATATATAAATATGTCTAGCAAAAAAAAAATGAAAAAATGAAGTAAAAATTGCTTCAAGTCAGCCTTAATTCCACGACGAAAGCATAGAGATATAGTTATACTTTAGAGACTAGCCAATCTATAATAAAAACTATGCTTAAAAATGTATATAACGCCTATGAAAGCCAATACATGGAACTAATCAAACATGAAGCTCCTTTATTAATGAATATTAACATTAACTATGTATAACTTTGGTAGGTATCCCCAAAAAATATCACAGAAACAAATGATTGACTCTGCCTTTTGTTGACTTTAGGTTTTACTCATATAAAAAAACTGTTAGCGGAGGGTATTTTGGATTCTCCAAATACTTTCTATGACATACTTTTTGTAAATGGATATATTCACAGAAACAGAGATCAAATTTGTTTTAAAATAATTGATTTTATTTCTTACAAATAAGAAATTTTTCCTACCCTATTTATAAAAATGATAATTTAGTTAAAGAATAACCAAATATATGGTTTTTAAAAAAGGTCTCAACCATATGGATTCTATTATATCTGGCAGTATAATGTGTTGTAAAACACTTTTAAAATAATTATTGCAGGTAAATTAAATTTGTGGAGTAGTTTAAATGTTGAAGACAAAACTAAAAAGTAAAGTTGATTTTCTATAATAAAACACACTATGTTTGTAGGTTAAAATTACTTATATTTGCAAATCATTGTTTTTTATAGAGTATACAGTTTAATAGAAATTGCAATTTTAATTTAAAAGAATAAAAATAACTACATTACGTAGCATTTTTACAATACGTATATTCTATTTTATGAGATTTTTTCTTTAAAATCATTATTTTGAAGAAATCTATAATTGCTCCTTATCAAAAAAAAGACATGGCTTAGAGTATGGATGGGTCTTGATAATAAGGGTACCCGTGAACTCTAACCTAGAATATGAAATGTAAAAAGATTTTTAGAGGACAAATAATTAGTTGATGTATTCGCTTATAATTTGATTTATTTAAAGTACTTCAACGGTAAAGATTCGAATTACATTCAAATAATATACTACTCTGTTGTGCTTATATAAAGATCATTTATGAATAACGTATAACTAATAAAAAATATTTTTCTGATAAAGAGCACTCATTAATTTAACTTAAATGACATATACATATAGCGTAGGAACAATACCTATTTATCATACTATCCTTTTAAATTTAATTCAAATTGAACATCGTATATATCAATATATCCTTTTTCGCCCTTATTATCTTTCGGTAAAAATGTTTTCGGCCAACTGTCTTAAAATCGTAAAAAATACTCACTATCATCAGAAGTGCTTGAAACTAATTCAAAAGTTAGCAGAGGTTAGGTTTTTATACAAATGATATCACGATATATTGTTGACAACATTATCACGTAATGTTTCATTATTATGGTCTTTCAAGATTTGGCTCCGCCAATGACCCTTTGGGACCTCTGTCAAGGGCTTCTGCAGACCTTTTGTTTTTGTGGGTGGGTCTAGAATTTAGCCAAAACTTGCAGAAGCATTTTTGTACGATTTTATCACCGTTATTTTTCATTACAAGTCAAATGATAGCTGAAACAAAATTAAACAAGTTTTGTCTCTAAGTGTAAAAAATGTCAGTGCAATAACAATAAGGCAACACGTGTACAATCTTCTCTGTGTTGTTATAGCTTCCGAGAATGGTGCAAATAACTTTTGCATCTCCATCCGGATTAGCTACAAAATTAAGAAATCCATTACAGCCCTATATAGTACAGAAGAACCAAAACATTTAGAGTAAAAATAAGATTGACTTATGGCCTGCCTCCACCCCTAACCTCGACTTCCTGGACTTTTTTGTTTAGGGTGATCTAGAGAAGAATGTATGTCCCACCTCTAATCCAAATTTAGACTCGCTCCGAGGTGCCATAGTGGCAGTGAGGTACGCCATGGACACGGCCTTCATCGTAAAGAGCCGTCAATATGTTTGCCAGGCGTATTGAGGCTGGTATTATGTGAAGAAGGACATACTGAATAAAATGTATTGTCAAATATAGTATTTTAAACGTATTTCAAAATGGTTTTGAGCTGTCTTTTCTTGATTTGATAAAAATCCATTTTTTCGTAATTTAATTTACTGCATGTTTTGGGTCCCCACTCTGTATATATAGTAGGATGATACCTATGCCCCGTTTTTTTTTCTTCAAAAAGTTACGGGATGTTAATGACCTTTATTCTGGTCTTGAGGCTTAACCTTATAAAACAATTTTTCAAAATTTGGTGAGGATTGAACAATACCTTGCACATTTGGATTAAACATATTGGATTATTTTCGTTTCATTGCATAACATAAAAAATATATAAATTGTTTATCAAATTTAAATTATTTATATTTTCTTTCAATATTGGATTTAATCACGTAGATTTAGATACTATCTTGTATTAGCTGATTGATATTGTCGCTGGTTTGGTAAGAGACTCGACAATAATCAAGTACTTGTAGTATGTATGTTTTTCCTCCCTTTTTTGATCTGCCTTAATATTCATTATTATTCATTGCAAAGCTTAACTCCCCTCTCTGTAGTATCATTTATGTACAACAGATAGGGGATTTTATAATAATCCGTAAGTACTGTTTGATTTCCATTAACATACAAGTGTCTTTAAAAAATCAGAATTGATATTTATTATTCAAAATATCGACCAACTATTTAGACCTAGGAATCCTGACAAATCAGTTGAATTTTCTTTAGATACTTTCTGGAATTTTGGTTTACCACTTACAGTTCCACATCTATTTCAGAATTTCAAAAGGTTTTCTATTTTGATAACTTTGCTCCTAATCCTCAATTTTGCTGCTTCATCAATAGAATCACTAAACAATGCTAATGGAACCTATTCTTTTGTGAATCATCACCAATGAAACCTCATTACATTAATAGGGGCTCTTGACAAAAAAGGTTGAACATTATTATATTCTAAGACAATATGCATTAGATTTAAATGATTTGAAAAGTGAGCTGTTATTCATACAAGAATATAACATTCTACGAAGAAATGTGCAAATTGTTTTAATTTTTTGAATTGTCCAGAATAAAAGACTGCTCCTTAAGCCAATGACTTTTTTCGACCTAATAGTAGTATCATTTTTTAATTGACTATAGCAATGGTATCCACCAAGGATTGTGAAGAGCTCCAGGTCTGGGATTTTTCTTCACCATTATAGATGAGTGTGAGCTGAATTAATTATTTATTGTCCCTTCTTGAATCGTGATGCAGTAACACCTAGTAAGTTTCCTCCTCCAACTCCAAAAACAAGTATGGGTAATATTTCTTTATATCGTTTAGGATTTTCAAGAGTTTCCATGAGTCTTCCCCTTCCATTGCACTACCATAACGAATGGGGCTTAACTTAAATCAATTTTCTTTACGTCAACGTTGCTTGCTTTTATCAAGTTTTTTTTTATCAAGCGTGTGACTCAAACATTATTTCGGACGGTAGACTCAACAACGTTAAATTTTTTAGAACCTTATGTGGCCAGAAACTTGTAGCTCAAGATTTAACAATTTGACAATGTTTTTGATTTTCTATATGAATATAGAAAAAAAATAGAAGTAAACGTTATTTTTGTCTTTATTTCTTGATCAATATTTTCTGTACTTTCCCTTCAGACTGCTCAGCATAATTTTCTCGGCATTGCTGTGGAAGAATGGCATGGCTTCTTTTAGGTTTTTATGGAAACAAAAGACATTTTTTTAGATTATCTTCTACCAATAGGAATTTAAAGACAATTTTTGTAGTCCTTGTCATGGAAAGATATAACTTTTCTTGTAATGTTTTTTATTGATCTTCTGTATTCTTCCATTATCGTTTAAACGTTAAATTTGATTCATAACACATTGAATTGCTCAATATTTCACTTCTTTGTTCACTGAAGAGAAAATATCAACTTTAAGGGGTTTAACGTAGTCTAAATAACATGACAAAACAACTTTCTATCCTGATAATTTTGATCCCTTAAGATACTTGAATACATGCACTTCACTAAGAAACTTAAGTAAAATTTTTGTGGACTATCTTTTTGCATTTCCATTATGTAATTACTGATTATTAGATCACGGATAGTAATAATTCTTTATTATTAAAAAAAAAATATGGAAAAGAGGAAACAAAGGAAAAATATTATTTTTTTACGGTTTAACACAGATCAAAAATATAAATGTGCCAACAAAGATATTTTCTAATTTGTTTAATATTCCTGATTTAACCTCAATATATCAAACCAACAAGATCAAAAGAGGTTGGGGTAGAGAGATCCTTCTAATGTACGCATTTCTGTGCTACAAAAAAATAAAAATAAATCCTTGTACTTTTTTACAATAATAATATTTAATTATTATCAACCGAGACTATAGACCTATTTAAAGTAATTGCATTGATGTGTACTATAACATTCATATTGCATATAGGTAATGGGTGTATAGGTTTGCTGGACTACAAGTGCCCTCCCTCTCCAAAAAAAATCCCAATGGGTATAATTAAATGTAAATTGTTTTGTGCCCTTCTGCATGTAATATATTATTATATTTTATTTAATATTTTTGTTTTTATTATTAATGCTATATAGTGTAGGCATTCGTCCTTAATACTTGAAGGTCTTTAATATATAGTCATTTATGCTATGTAGCAGTTGCCATTTTGTACATTATATTACGTGAACAACCAGATTGTACCAAAGGCAATTTCTTTGTCTATTAATGTCTTATTTAATTACAACATCTATCATTTGAATTAACAATTTTACATTGATGCTAACATTATGGGTATATTGTATAATTTTTCCCACTCTTTCTATCTCGAAATTAGAGACAGCGAGGGAAGATAGTTGAAATTCAATTATCTGAACTTTTTAAAATAATGAAATAACTATGCAATGCAAAGTTATTATTGGAGTAGGTGAATAATCATCTAAACTTTTTTCAGATATGCGGACAATGAAAGATCATGAAAAATATAGAAGGTTTCAGTAGTAGGTTGTGATTAATCTTATCTAGTATTACATATTTTATTATTTTCAAAAGGAGAATGACGGAGGAATAAATGTTTTTTTCAACGTTGAGGCCACTATGAATAAGCAAAACAGCTTTTACATCACAACCGAACATCCAAACAATCTCCCATCTTCAGTGAGACATGTCTTCAAAACATGGACATCAAAGGGCAAAGTCATTTTTGTGGAGAGGATGGAGGGGCTTAATGAGGATTTGTACAACTCACTTTTGGATTGGAAATTGCTATCTTGGGCCAGATAAATGTACGTGGACGACTTTATTTCCACTCGAGATGGAATTTCGTATCATCAAGCCGCTAAGACTCTGGTATTCCTTAAGGACATCTTTCTGGACTTTTGGATCCTCAATATGTGGATCCCCTCCTCCCCAGATGCAAATCTCTTGGACTTCTCAATCTAGGTGCGTCTGGAGGAGAGGGTGTGTGCTACTCCTCACAGGAGTGTCCAGTCTCTAGAGGCTTCCATCAAGAAGGATTGGACTAATCTCATGTCTGATCATAGTCAAAGTCTGCAAAGGATTTAGGCCTTGTATTAAGACAATTATTAGACATGACGGCTCACATTTTGAATAAAAGTTTTGCTGACCAATATTTTCAGGTGATTTTGTAAAATAAAAGTATTCACAAAATCTCTTGTTTCAATTTTACTCTCTGAAAATTAAAAATAATATAATGGGTAGCACTAGATAAGATCAACCCTGTAATTACAGAATGAACGTAATATGTATAATGGAGAGGGACTTCTATACCCTCAACTCCTGAAACAAAAAAGTACTATAAACGTTGCCTAATTCTACGTGGAAACTTATTCGAGCAATTATGATCGATTGAATAGAGGTCCTTTCTTCCTATTCAAATAATATATTATTCACTTTTCGAAATTATTTCCTTATTTTTAAAAGCTTGCAATAACTGAATTTTAACTATCCACTTTCGCTGTCTCCAATTTCGAGATAGAAAGATAATGTATGACGTGCGGTAAACGGATTCCATATACCCACCATGATTTTATTATGATCTATTTAAATTATTTATGTGTTTACGAGTAATACAACTCTGGGCATTTAATCTATATTAGGTATATGTCACGGAATTCTTATTAAATATTATTTTTAAAAATAATACCAATAATATATTACCCACGTAATGGTATTTCAATTATTGCATTTTACTCATAACAAGGACTATAAATTTTTCATTTGAAAGAATTTATCTCAGTTAATAGTGGCAACTTGTGCAATAAGTATGGACAAGTTACAATCAATATAGAAAATGAAATAACTTTTTTACAATTTGATGTTAATTACTAACTTACAAGAAATTTGAGTCTATTTTGTACGATATGTCAAAATACTAAGTATTACTAAGTTTAAAACTTAATAGTTTCGATTTCGATTATTTTCCCCTTCTTTTCCCATTATTTTCCTTGAATAAGTACAAAACGTTTCATGAATCTAAAATGTACCAGAATTAAAATTACACCCATTATATTTCTCTTTGTTTATAGGTACTGTGAAAATAAAAATAAAGTAACATCCAAACTATTGATCAAATAGTAATCGAATAGTTATGTTCTTTGAGGTTTTGTCCTCATATTCATAAATCTTATCCAATTATATAATATATAAATAAGATTTGTCAAACTGTAAATTTTTACCTATAGCTTATATACATATATACCGTGTTGTGATTTTTTTTTTTTGACTAAAATGATGTATAATGTTTTATGAGTTCATTTAATATCCAAAACAATTTAATTTCTTTTATAATAATGTTATTGAAGATAGTTAATCTTGAATAATCTTGAAGTTCTTTTGATGTAGGTTTCTCATATGGCAGTCCTTTAAGAACCCAATTTTTGGGTATCATATTCTGCAGAAATGAAACTCTCTTTATCAGCATATATTATAATCCATGTGATTCAGATCTACTGATATGGAAGGGCAAGAGTTCACTGTGAAAATTGACGCCCATGGTCATCTCCGTGATGGAGAGATCCGGCTGCTCTGCAAAGGCTTTGACTACAGCTTCAGTAGTCCATTTTCTTGGATGATTACTCTTGAGGTCTTCTGCGAGATCCTCACTCTTATCCAGGCGCTCCTTGACACGGTAAATGGTTGTGATGGAGTCATATTTGGCCTCAATAACTGGCTTTGAGACATTTTGGGGCAAGCAAGGTTGCGATCTTTCGTCTTTGTTGTTCTTGCGGTATGAAAATACACTCTTATATTTTGAATTGAACATGAACACAAAATGAATACTCCGGACTCTCTGTAGAACGGGGAAATAATCAAATTGTTGTGGTATAGGTAAGCTGAGTTGTTCAATTTTAAAAATTGTCTTAAGACTTTTGCACGATTACATAATAGTTACACATATGCATCAAATTACATTTTATAATGACGTAGATATGTCACCCACGCAAGCAATGCATGAATATTTGTCATATCAGAACTCAAAAATCATTTCAAATCCCTTAAAAGATTACAAATAATTATGATTTTTGTTTTATTTTAGAATCCTATTACACAATAAAGTTACATTTGAATAAATCTGTCAGTCGTAAATTGTCATTTTATTATTAAATCAATTGACAATTAAAGTCCAACTACCATTTAATAATTTTTATAATTTATTTTTTCTTTCTTCATAAATATAATCAAGTAAATACCATCATACATTCAAACCACTTAGGTATAGGTAAATTCCCACGAAGAATAAAGTTAGTAGAAAAAAAAAGTATACATTTATTTTTAGTGGCATGCATGTACTTATTCTATGACCTTTTGACTTTCCTATGAAACTTCATCATATTTAAAAGTATCTAATTAATAACCTTATTTCCTTTTATCCTTTTATCAAAGTTTTCCTTTTTAATTTAGAATAAAAATTAACAAGTAAAAATAATACTTAAAAAAAAAAAAACATAATTTTTTCAACACTAACATTAAATGCATTGATCCTTTTGCAAACTTTGCACATCTAATTTCGACTTTCCCCTCCCTGATAAAAAGCATTTAATCCTTAATTTCGATAAGTGTGTTGCAGGTTTTTTATCAAAGACGTGCAAATTTTGGGCATACTTACTTTATAAAGTATATGTAAGAATGTGTAAGAAATGCGAAGGAAATATTTAGTGTCCACTTAATTAATTTTGCTAATAAGGTTGCTGACAAAATTCTTGTGGTAATACCGTTGCCTGGTAAAATTGTGGTGTATATTATCATTGTGAGACGAAATGGTTTTGGGTGATACCATCGTAAATCAACCTCATTGTAAGCAATATGATTGATAGTAATTTCTTTAAAATACATTATTATTGTGAAATATTTAGAAACTTTTAGAAATTGGTGATGATTAATTGATGATGATTTCATTGGATGATATCTCTTATGTTGTCTTTTAGCACAAAAAATTATATTATAGACGATTCAGACGTGTCTTTTAGATTTAGAACAGAACAAGACGTGAAAATTGTGGGGCCCATACACTTCTAATAATCTGAAAAATATGTAGAAGTGATGGTCATGAATAAGCTCCAAGCAAATTTGGATCCTACTGTATAGGTTAATATGAGTCATAATGATAGTAAAGGAAAAAATTTCAAATATTTTGTTGCAGCCTTGATTCAAAATATTGAATATACAGTATTTACCGAACATTCAGACTCAATCAGGAAAAAAAATAATGTTACACAATTTAACTTTAAAGATGCTTAAGACATCTTTGTTTAGAGCTTATTTCCAGTAATAATTACGTCATTCATTCTCTTTGCAATGTGAATTTAATAACATAAATGTATCACTTGGACTTACATCAATCCTTTACATATATAAAACTTAAGATTGACTTAGTTGGGTGGATCGTCCTGTTCTGTCCCTGTTATTGTTTCTTTCAATACGTAATCCATTTTATAAATTTTTTACTTAAAAATTTTTATTGATTATTTCAGATACTATTATTATAAATAAATTTAGTCTAATTATTTAATTTGTTATTTAATAAATTAGAATTATTTTATGCTTCTATTGAGACAGATAATTATTTTCTATTATGTGTTATTATTGTTATAAACATAGGACATTTATACTTCCAACATGAAAGTCATGGATTATTCAAGAAAAAAATTAACAAAGTATTTTTCGTAGCACTGTTTTTGTGTCCTTAAGATTGACGACAAGACACTAAAATTTTGGGACCATATGCTACTTGCTTGGCTTGAATTTTATGTGCGAAAGGGCCATTGAAATATTCAGCCACAGGAAGGGGACACGCAGTACAGATTTGAATGAATTAATTAGAGTTATTGGCCATCCCCCCCCCCTGCTTAGTCATAAAAAATGAAGCCCTAGCACAGAATATATTTAAATAAAATAATTTAAAATCTTAGTCAGTGCCTATTAACAAACTTATTTAAAAAAAAAATTGCTAAAATTTGAAAATAAGTTCAAATTTCATAAAAAAAAGAAAACCTTTGTCTGTGTCCTAGTTACGGGCTTACGATAAAACTGGCCTTGGGGATACGATTTCCTTGCCTCTTTCAATACCAGATCTCTTCAAGAGAGATACAGTTGAGGAAATAAGTACTTATTTGATCCCTATTCGATTTTGTCGCATAATTTCTATGGGATTGATGTCCAAAGACTGGTTAGGCCACACTATGGCCTTAGTGTGTGTCTTCTTAAACACCTCATTGTAACCATGGCCATATGTTTAGGGTAATTCTTGTGCTGTAAAACACCATGACACAACCCATTTTCAGTACAATGCCTAGAGGAAGGAGGCGGTCGACAAGATTTCCCAGTGAATAGACACCCATCCTCTCTTTGATGCGGTTAAGTCGTACTTTCCCTTTAGGAGATAAACATCGTTCAAACATATTGTTTCCACCCCTGTGTGGATAGTGTTCTTGTGTGATTACTCAGCCTTTTTTTTCCTCCCAACACTTTTTTTTGGTTCTATAATGTATCTCACTATTAAAAACCTATTTTTAAAACTATTGGCCGTTCTTTTTTTGACAGTCAGAAAACTTACAAAATAGCGAAAGAGATCCATTACTTATTTTCTCAACTGTACATCCCTAGCCTCTCTGTATCTATAATAAATATTTTGATAAATTGTGATGTAAATACATAAAGGTCCTTCTCGAACAGAGGGGCCCTGAATTTTTTCGATGTGATTGATCAAAATGTAAACATTTTACTATTTCTTTATAAATAAATGAATTCAATATCTAAGCATAAAAAATCTAAAGATTTGGCATCAAGGTTAACTTTAAGACTTTTCATATAGCATGCGTCCTTCATTTGTATTTTTTTAAAGTAGTCGTAATTATTTTTTAAAGATATGTACATATATGTTTGTGTAATGTCGTTAAGATTATCTACGAATGCTCAAGGAGCAAATTTAAGGTAATAAATAAGACGTTTTAGTAAATACATCCATATGTATATTTTGTGTAAGATGACCCATCTCATACTGTTTTCACATATGTGTGGCGATAACATAAAAGCAAGCTAGGTTACTTTTCCTCAATATTGGGACAGTATGATAAACGTTTTTGTTGATATGAGTACTTTAATTTATATTTATTAAAAAAAGTGATAAAATCCTTAGGAGCCGCGGTTTTTAAGGTTAACTGAACCTGATAAAAATCG
Organism: Lepeophtheirus salmonis; assembly: GCF_016086655.4. Classification (NCBI taxonomy): domain Eukaryota; kingdom Metazoa; phylum Arthropoda; class Copepoda; order Siphonostomatoida; family Caligidae; genus Lepeophtheirus; species Lepeophtheirus salmonis. Next base: position 47,197,079 of record NC_052134.2, read on the forward strand.
GTTATTTGGTAACATTGATTATAAAAGATATAGTGACGTCATGACGTAAACATTATGTAAAAAAAAAAAAAAGAGTGTACAAGTATTCACATAGCGAGAATAACAAAAGTAAGAAAGGGACTAGCTTGTTAAGAAGATGCCTCACCAACTGAAATTGATTATATTGATTTAAAGTTCAAATGACGCACGATCAAATTGACTGAACTTGGATTTAATATGTTCATGTAAAAATTTAAACATATATCAATCATATTAATAACTTGTTAGACAGTTTTTCAGTGATTTTAGATTGTATTTGACTCTTTAAAAATCCTCTTTGGGTTTTCATCAAAGTAAAAAGCTTATAATACGTTTTTCTCTGTTTCATCAAAAAAAATACCAGTTCTCTTTTATGTCATCACCACACATGTGTACATATGTCCACAAGGTTAAAATGCTAACGTCTTTGGGAATTTGATACTTCCCATAAGATACTAATATATTGACTAAACGTGGTCAGATGTCAAAACATTTTCCGATCCGATATCTTTCCAAAAATATTTTTCATTCTGATATTCCGTTCAGATCCGATATTTTACAAACGATTAAATGTATTTATATCCATGAGATCATTTTTTTTGTTTTGACACCGTTGGTTTGTTTCGTTTGGCAACAAATTCATGTAATAAGGATACAATATTTTAGAAAAATAAATTAATTAATTGATCGATCGTGAGCCATTTGAAAAGTTTCGTATCACTAGTTGAATAACAAGGGGAAAAAGAATATAGATTTGAGCTATTCTCCCCCAGAGTATATATGAATATTTCAACAATTACCAATAGTAATAGTAAGGCAAACAATCTGTCATATCCTTTTTAAGAAGCATATAGCTCATAAGTAAAGTTAAAACTAACTTTACCGATTAAAAAGGATGAACGCTTGATATTTGTGTTCTTTTTTCTTTTTTGTACATTATTTAATTAGTCATGGAGGTGTTAACATCTCCCTCAAAAAACATAATTCTCGCTTCTCTGTGGTGTAAATTGTTTTATAAATGCATATTAGAATAAATATATCTGAATTTAAATATAATTATAATATTTCCCCTGTACTAATGCTAATTCAAATGAAGAAGTTTATCTTATCCACTTCATAACCCCCAAAAAAAAAAAAAAAAAAAAAAAAAAAAAAAATCATATAACAGGGAGGTGATATTAACAGGGCTTTAATTCAATAATGCTATAAGTTTTGTCCCGCACCTTCTCCTTGTGCTCTTACAAAAAATAATCTTAACATAATATTAAATGTATTCATTCATCTTAGTATTAGTATTCTGTGTTTAAAGAAGAACTCCCTGGCTGCCAAAAATGAACATAATTTACTTTTCATCCCTAACTTTTTTGTCTGATTGTATCAAATAAAATAACAGTTTAGACATAAAAAATTTTCAGAATTTTTTCCTATACCTATACCATGAATATATTGGATATTGTGCTTGATATATCGGTTTTTCGATTTTGATCCGATATATGGATGAGTCTAGTATTAGCACAACTTTGTCTAACTATCTTTGAGTGAAAAACTCAACACAATTTTTAGAAAAAGTTGATTTTCCTAGAAATTTCTTTCACAAATTTAAATAAGTTTTATGTATATGTATATATTTAAAAAAAAAGACTAATTTCTTTATTTATGATCAATAATTGACAGAATCAATATATTTTTGGGTATAGCTTTTTGAAAAATGGGCTGTTTTAGTTGTTTGGTTTTCAAACTAATGACGGACCTCGAGTATAGCAACAAAGAGCAAATTTGGTTTCACTTCCAAGTTTTTTGTCAAAATCTTAAAATATCTGAAAGATCAGATATTTTTGGTTCCATACTCAAAAGTTTTAAAAGCCTTACTTATGTTGTTAACCCCCAAAAAGTTTGAGTTTTACACAAAATAAACATGAATATTATTGGATCTTTTTAGAGAAATCTGAAATATTTCCCAAGGTAACATCATAATAACTGACTAAAACTATTTTAACAAGGAATCTTTCAAAACATTTTTCCAACCATTTCCAGAAAAAAGAAATTATTTACTCTTTAGTAATCAAATATTAGGGGGTTTATTAAAATTTGTTTTTTTTTAAAATTTCTTTGTGACTAACTTATGAAATTGAATTCCTCTTTCAAGAAATTCTTAATAATGTCATTTAAGTTCAACATTATAACAGTCAATTTATTAATTGTACATACCAACAAAAAGTATCGACAAATTAGTTTTGAAATAAAACGAAGTATCTAAGAATCTCTAAATATTATATTTATACCGAAACTTATGTTTTAAAGTCCAATGTATTTATTCTTTCGAAGAAATAATACGTATAATATAAGTATAACGGTGCGACAAAATAAGATTTTATTACATGTAGGAAGTTGACTTATTTTTGATACAGTAGACAGTTTGAGTCAAGGATCTTTAATTTTAAAGAGGTCTTAAAAAAGGTAAAAAAAGTAATGAGATTGATTTTATAAAATAATTTTAAAAACTTAAAAAAATCGTAATATAGCAGCATTAACAAAAAGAAAGTCACACCTGAAAAATTGAAATGAAATTGTAGAAACACATTCAACTTCATTCTTGAACATGATAAATATTTTTAGTACATAATCTGTTATGTCATAAGATAGAAAACGTACACTATTACTGATTTATACTTGGACTTAAAGGTCAGTTTAGTATATACTTGAGAGCAAAGTTTTTAGGCCTCAATTAAGCACCAATCTTTTTTTTACTTTAAATTTAACAAAATCACCTCCTGCCTCAATTAAAGTCTCTATAAGAGGCCCAAAATGCAAGATGGACTTCGCCCTTGGTCCCTTGGTAAATTCTGGAATTCATTCTTGATCCAACTGATAAGTTTGTCATTGATGTTGCAGGGCGTTCGGTTAGTTTGTTGTTCTATGGCACAAAAAAATCCATCATATTCAGATCTGCCGAGTTTGGAGGCCAAAATTCCGTTCAGATGAAGTCGTCAAAGTTATCTTTCAGCCATTTGATACTTTAGTTCGAGGTGTAGTCCGGAGCTAAATCCTTTAAAGGCCTCAAATTCTCCCTAACCGTACGTATGAGTATCTCACTGAGTCCCTGAGTTCGATTGTTATGTTTTTGCTTCCAGTATGGATTCCAAGGAGGACTCTGTGCCCTTTTAAAGTATTTTGGATAACCAATTTGTCAATTAATTCTATTTTTTTTCACTTACTGCCAAAGTGCTCACATTTGCTCACGAGAGCAGGCAAAATTGGGGAATATAAATAGCTTGGACACTCTGATAAAATGAAACTGCTATATTCTAATTCCAGGTTCTATTTTCATTCCATTGTTGTATTGATATTTTTATTACATTGGTACGCATATCCAAAACGTATGTTGACAATATTAGTCATTTTTCATTTTTCGTTTGTTTTTTACATATAAAAAGGTAAGCCATATATTGTTGTGCTCTGCAATTTTGAAAAAAAAAAAGAGAATACAAATGAATTTAAAGGACAATTCTGTAAAAACTTTTGAAATATTTTTATTCTACTAATGTAGTTATTTTTTTTAAAAATTCCTTAATTTAGAAGAATAAACTATCTTTCAAAAGTTTTCTAAGAATTTTCCGTTAAATGGATATATTTTTTTATTTTTGTCAATATTAGAAAATTGCAGAGCACATAAAAAGACGTTTAACCTTTTTATCCGTCAAAAAAACTGACAATACCATATTTGTACAAATATAATAAACAAAAAAAGTTAAAGAATCAAATAAGAATGGAATTTAGAATAAGAAAATAACGGTTTTTCTTTTTATTTATTAGACCCATATGAAGATAACTTGGAACAATCATGAAATCATGAAAACATTGAAAAAGGTGAAAAAGGTTGTAGCTACATATAAAAAAGAGGATACCGGAAGTACATATCTATATAAATCAATGGCGTCTGTATAATTAATACTTTTATATATGGAGTTATAACATAATCAATCCAGACATTCATTTTTTATTCCATTCATAATTAAATCATGTGATCATATGATGACTAATTGAAATATATTCTTTCAACTATATTGCCAAAACAGCATGATGTTCAACTTCCGGAATCTGAATATAACTACACTTAACATATAGTTGGATAATGAACCTTGAAGGAAATTCCACTTGAGGCTTGTTTCAGGGGGCATAATGCAGTCTTTTACTTACTCAAATGAGTTTTTATTGCAACAAATACACATAGAAACATAAGGAGCCAATGGTAAATATAATTCAAAAGATTTCCGTAGGAGATACTAATTACAAGTACGTTGGAGAGGAAATACTTGCCTTTCAAAAAAAAAAAAAAAAAATACAAACCATAGATTATAATATAATGAAGCTCATAACTAACTTTTAATTTATTTTTTAAAGGTAGTTGATGCCGTGTTTCAACAGCATTTGATAGTATTTTTGTCTGTGTGTGTTTTAAGGTCTCAAGATCTTCGAGAATGATAATTGTCTTGAGTATTGTTTTATTTAAGGTTACTTCATTTCATATATAGTTATCTAACTGTATTTCCCCTCTATATGAACCTATACTTATTTTACGGAAAAATGATTCAAATTTATGAAAAACTCAGTCAATGAACTGATTTCCTTCTCAACCTTGTTTCTTCTAACCAAACTGTTGATAATCAAAATTTTCTCATATACAGCAGCAAATACTGGAAATATCTTTTAAGCTAATTTTTCGATAAAAAAGTAAATTTTCGAGTTTTTGAAGAACATAGATTTTAAATTAATGAATTTCACAATTCAAATGATGTTTGTTTTGATCAAATCAGACAACAATAGGTGTTTGAAATTGAAGGAAAATGTCAACGACTTGGACCACGTCAAAATACTAGTGCCCTCCATTTGTGAGAGTATCCCTTGGGGAAGGACTTGTTTATGTGGTGAAGAAGAAGATCAAGGATGGAGAAAGTCTGTTGAGGAACCCTCAGAGTGGATGGAAGAACAACGTTTGGACTAATGAGTTTTTGGAGCAATAGAGAAACACTATCGATTACAATCCAACAAGATCAATGTAAGAACTTTCTGGAGAGTTGAGTGTCTGGGATGCCATAGTGCACAGAGTGGTGGGGGGCCTTACTATGACATCATATGTCAGAAAAAACATCAGATACTTACTGAATCGGCCAAATAATGTGCAAAATTGATAAGGTAAAATGGGCCATTTATTAGTTAGCCAACTTTTTGCATATCATCACCTGACTGTGCTCCTCTAGATTATTGAATCTGGGGTTATGTGGAAAGTAGAGGCTGTGCCAACCCCCACTGGTCTGTCAACTCCCTTAAAGCTGTTATTGAGGAACAATGGGCTTCCATGCCGGATAACCATGTTGTGAGGGTCTGAAGGGTTAAAATTGGGACAATAGTTGAGGCAGAAGGTGACATTTAATAAAATGAAAGTTAATTTTGTAAATAATTAATTGCTGGATTGAAATAATAATGATAACAGCTGAGGAATAGAAAATTCATTCTTCACATTACCAATTCCAGAAAAAGCGGACAAGTTAAACTCAATTTATATCACCAGTTAACTCCCCCAACCAACACACACTCATAGTTACGGGTTAAATATCTCGGAAGAACAATCTAATGACCGAGAAAATAAAAGAATATTTAATTTTCAACGTTAATTTTTTAATTTATTTCTGTTCAAACACTCAAAAAATGAAAAAAAAAATGCTGATTTTTTCAAAAACTTTCAAGCATAGCTACAGTAGACCCTTTATATATATATTATATAAATGCATGGCTCTTTTCAATGCAAGAGCCTAGGACAAATAAATATCTCTATTCCTTAATCATAAGTACAATGATTAATGACACTTAAAAAAGTTTGATGACATTTTATCGTCATTTGTTATATATATTTTGTTTGCCTAGTTTAATATAAACAAATGTCATAATGGGATGTGTACAATGTTAAATCTCAAATCCTTGAAGAGGTTATTTTTTGCAATTTGCAACAACAACAAAAACAGAATATTATAAACAAAAAATGTTATAACGAATAGATACTATGCATGCAGGTTCTTTTTATAGTCGGTGTTGTGGGCAAAATGTATATTCATGCTGATATTTTTTTATCCCATCATGCCAAGGGATATCTACAAAGAGAATATAAACAATTATGTATGTATACGAAAAAATATATGTCTAACTTTTATGGCAAAGTTTTTGAATGAATAAATATAGGTACATATTCTATTTTTTATCGTTCCTTGTATTGTAGAAACGCACCATTTTGCAAATAAATTTGTTTTATTAATTTTGTGTGTTTTTAAATAATCTTTGTCATGGTTTTCATTAGCTATTTTTTCAGTTTGTTGATTGAAAATTATTCTATTAATACTATGTTTTGATGCACGGATAAGTAATTTGGTCGATTAACGATTATTTGGCCGATTATTAATTAAATTTTTTGAAATACAAAATACTGCTAAAACAATCACAATACATGGCAGTAATTCTTATAACATTGCAAAACTCACTGGCAGTACTTCCCTTGGCCTACTTAGTCTCTCACATAGTTATATTTTAGCTGTCGGAAGAGGAGGATACTGGATATCACTGTACATTAGGCCGGGTTGTCTTTCAACGTTTTTTGAATTTCGATTAAGGAATAGTTAGAAAAAGTTGGGGGTTGGGGAGGAAATTACCATTGAAAAATTTCATTTTCCTACGATGTTATCTTTAGGTAGCACATCTAGAACAAAGTTTGTAAAGAGACCAAAGTTCTTTACTTCGTCACTTAAGATTAAAATATGGTATTAATTCTTATTTTACATAAAATAATGATGGTAGACTTTACTCTAACTTATAAAAACATTTACATAGTTTCTTTTTTAAACCTACCGTATTGATTAAAATGAGGAAATAATAAAAAAAAATTATCTTTCCTTTCTGAAAATGTAAAAACGCACAAAAAAAATAGTGCGCAATATACAGGGTTCATCACATTTTTTTTACATTTTGTTCTTTTTTTTTCTAGCTCAATAAGACCATTTTAGAATTTAATAATTTAAATACTTTTTATAAGTTAGAAAAAATTTAATGTGCGACCTAAAGATGACCTCGTAGGACAGTACAATTTTGTATAGGCACTTGTTATGACTAGGGTATGCCCTATGACGACTTTTTCGCACTACTCATCATCAAATTTTGAAAAAAGTTCAAGGTGAAACCGTTTTAATGCAAATGCAGTTGTACGATTATTAGGAATATGAATATTGGCGGTGAGCAGGAGAACTACCTGTGTGAGAATGTCATAAACAGTGATGAAAATTCATAAATGGGCATGTTAAATAAAATAAGAAATTGAAAAGGAACATTTTTCCACACAATTTTAAGAATGTTTTGAAGGAGAGAAAGAATAATGCACATGATGTTTCATAAGATCAGCTACAATTGTCTGTGACAAGAGGAGAAGGAAAACAAAGATATAAACAAGGACATTTGCTAGAATTACTCTGATGTCGATCCTGAATACTACGCTCAGTCCAACAAGGACTTACAATTATAACTCCGCAACAAATCTTCAGGGTTACATTCAGTCTTATATGAGCACACAGTAATGTTCAATCAGGTTTTGAGTATAATTGAATTTATTTAGGAAAGGATGTTCACTACTGCTAAGAAAAAGAAAATTCATTTTTAAGATTACCGATTGCAAAAAAAGGGCCACCTAAAACTGGTCTAAATAATATGATAACTTTAATTGACGACATATCTCCTGACCGAAATCACTGTAAGCTATAGTCCTCCTCGCTTGTTAAAAAGTAGGATTGAACTTGAATGGTCACTTGGTAGAATGCAAAGCTCCTCCTATGTTACTTTTTCCAAATGAAATATTATTTTTTTCTTTAGGTGAAAGTCATAAATGTACGATGTTGAATAAGTTGAATTTAGTATATATTGTATTTAAACTTTAATATGTTTTGTATTATATATACATATATGTATTGTGAGGCACAAAATGCAAAGACGTCCATCCTTAGTTTTCAACAATATGAATTTTATTCCAAACTTTTTACATATAATGATAAAAATTTGCTAAATAGATTATGCCATTATTTTTTGTTGTAGTGATGATGCCAAACTGCTGAGTCAGCATTATTTCTGTGTTCAAGTATTTGCTCTGTATATCAATTTGTTCAAAATTGATGATCGATGATGTGTTTTTGACCTTTTATGTGACTTTGAACTGTAATCTTAACCTTAGATTATTTACTATATAAAGCATCTTTATTTAAGACACACTATGACACCAATTTGACCCTCAACATGTTCCTTGGCCTCTCGAAATTTAATGGCCTCTTACAGTTACCATATACAATCATATGCGTCACTTTTGCCGTAATCTTGTTGACTATTAGACAAACAAACATACAGATACAAAAATATAACTTTTATTCAACTTTGTTGGCGTAGATAATAATTAATTAAATCACTAATATGCTGCATGTTATAACATATACTTTTTTTTAATTGATGCTTACTAATATTTACCCTATATATTTCAATTTCTAGCAATTCTCATGTTTTGTCTCTTATTACGTTTTTATCCATATAATCCTCAAATTCTCTGATTAATTACATTAAAGTATATTTACCTTTTGTATTTGATTTTGTAGCTATTTGAATGTTAATTAGAACAGTTGTAAATCCTTAGCATTTTGGAGCGTGCTTTTATTGTTAGTAATCTAAACTGTATTATTTCTTTAAAAAGTAGTTGCTAAATCATACAAAACCTTAATTTTTTGTATTTATATTAACATACAGATTAATTGGTTACTTTGCCATTTAATTGGTACATCTATAAGGTAAGCTTAAGATATCTAGAGAAGGGGTTCTCAACCTTTTCATGACTTCAAAGCTCTACACAATTTGTTTAATAGCTTGCGATACATATTAAATCATCAACTATTTATTATTTATGTTATCCAGCCCTGACCAATGCACTGTGGAGCACATATGATAAGATGAGCTATAATTAGGAACCACCTTCCATAACAAACTTATAGTTTTTATGGAAAATATTTTTAATTTTTATGCCATCAGCCTCATTCCTTCAAAATTTCGCGTCAGGTATCTTTGATTAGTCCTTTATGATAATATAAATCAGATCTAATTATAATATACAATCATAATAATAATCAAAAACATAGTACTTGAGTCTGGTTCCATTTTAAATCATTTTTTATGTGCTTGGAATCGTATAAATTGGGAGGTGCAGTAATTTTGTCTCACAGTTGTCTGTGAATTAGAATTGTATAAAATATTTTGCTTTTCAGCAATACTTCATATAATTTTTGTGATATGGAATACGGCTTTATTTGTTCCAACGTGTACAAAATTGAATACTAAAGACTATGATTATGTTTAATAATTGTTATCATCCGCCTACGGGTACGCCTCAGGAATAAGTTACGGCTACGGGTATTACCCGGACTTATCCCTTTTATGTATGTATAAACGAGACGAATTGTCATGAAACCAAGCTAAGACGAATTGATAACTTTATTTATTATTTTATTCATATATAATTTTTTCAAGGGGATACAATATTTTCCAGATATACCCACACATAAAAAAATTAGTAATGTGTATACTTTTTTATTTTATGTACGACAAAATTGTCGCTATCGCTGAGGCACACCCTAAGAGTAGTCAGCATTGCTCGAAGGAATTAGGCGTCGAAGAATAGGTTTTTTTTTGCTTTAATAATATAGAAGATAAATCTTTCAAATTATGTGTGTTACTCTCCGTGTTTAATTAGTACACTTACACTCACTCAATACATAGAAGTTCTCCCTTCAAGTATAAAAAAATAATCATAACAACTTTTGGATGAGTCAGACAGTACTTTATCTGATTTTTAAACCTCATCTAAAGTCGCATTCATTTTATTTTTTCAAATTTAATAGAAAACATTTCTCTTTTTTTCTTTTTTAATATGAGATGAACTAAACGACTCCAAGATTTCATTTATTTTATACCGTACTCCCTGGATACTCTCTATTTCTTTCTTTATACTGTATAAGTCTATCATATACATCAGAGAACACAATCTATAATCTATAACCTGTATAAACACTAGATGCTACATGTAAACCGCCTTCGATATTTCATTAATAAACCTACATTGTTATTTCTTATATCAAAAATATTTATTTGATATACATTAGGGCGCACTATATGTGGTGTATTCTGTATACAAAGTCGATGTGACATGCAAAACTTTATTTTTGATTAAAAAAAATAAATATTATTACACTTAATATTATTTGCATCTCTACTCTATGATACATTTTGTAGTCATCCTTTGATAAACATAATACTGCCGATTTTTGTTTTATTCGTTAAATATGCTGAAGTTGAATCAAATATTGTTAAAAAGCGGACATTAATATAGAATATTACATCGTTAAATAAGTCCCGAGGTTTTCTCACAGATGGCACCACTATTTCCAAAGCTATATCTTTTTTTACGTAGTACCAGTCTTCAAACGAAACATAACAAATTTCTATGACAATCAAACTATTTTTTTACATGTTACAGGGCTTGAAGTGACTCTGGTGTTCGTAAAAAAATGGATTCAAACTAATTTCATGTGTTGATATATCACTGCTTCTTAATGGGAAAGGATAACGTACAGGCAAAAGTTGTGCTTGATAAGTGTTATTTGAACTCTATTCCATCGAAAGTGACTGTGGAATGTTGGTGTACTGAGTTTAAATGTGGTTGTACAGACACCGATGATGCTGAACACTCTGGTCGCCCAAATTGTTCCCGAAAACATACAAAAAGTCCACAAAATGGTTATGTCCCATCGTAAATGAAGATACATGATATTGTTGACATACTAAAAATATCAAATTACAGTTTGTTAACAATTTGAATGAAAAATTGTTATGAAAAATGTATTCACAAAGTGGGTGCTATGTTTGCTCACAGTCGACCAAAAACTGCAACGTGTCAAGTACTCAGAGCGTTGTTTAGAGCTGTTTCGCCGCAATACACCGGAATTCTTGCGTTGATATTTCAAAAATTACAAAAAAAGTTATTAAGAAAAAATAGAAATATCATGCTATGAAGGATACTATGTTAATGAATAAAGTTGAGGTTTGCTAAAATATTGGGTTTTACTTAGTTTGCGTCAGGACTTATTGAACGATGTGTTAGTTGAAGAATTAGGGAAACTGACGTAATTGTCTAAGTAATAGTAAGCTTTGAGCCCTTTGGGAAAAAGTTTTCTTATTTTGACATAATCCTTAGAAAATTATATCTATTTTATTATATAGTAATTTTTTTTCCTAATAACCTTTTTACAGAAAAGGACATATTTTTTACAATATAAAGGGGAAGTGGATTTTTGACAAGGTATAAAAATATTTATTTTTTAGAAATTGAATGAATTTTTTGGCGCTTTGTGATTGGATAAAGAAAACAAAGATAGAAACATTCTCCATCTTTGATTTTCCTGTTGACTCAATTTATGTTATGTCTTTTTTCCACATAAAAAAAATGATGGGTCCAGCTTTAAGGTATGAAAATAAACTTGTCATATATATTGTATATATAGTTAACACCAAAAAAGTATAAAAAAAATCGTTATGAATAAATATGCTGTGTGTCAACATCAAAACACTCTCAAACATTAATCAAGAAAAGGAGAAAACCCCAATTAATTTTATTTACTTCATATATACAGGCTTGAGTCTGTTAGATAAGGCATCACAGTATGCAAAGGCCATTTCCATGGGAGTGTTGCCCCATTCATACCTGAGGTGGGAATTGGTACATGGCTGTCTCCTTTTATCCAAGATGGTACCCACATAATCAGTGCTATAAATTTTGTACCCCTAGGGCACAAAGATTAGGTTCACTTATACCATAACCCACAATGGTTTTTGCATCCAATATATTTTACTTATATTTAGCTGACCAAAATACTATTATTTTGTTAGGTTGAATAGAACCTCAATAGAAAAAACTTTAGTATCACTAATACAATGTTGGGAGGCGTGCCAGACTTGAACAATGTACAAATTACATATTTGAGCCAATTATAAGGTTTGTTTTCAAATTTGACGGATGATTTAAGATCCCCAAGAATTTTTGGTATATTTCAAAACTTTACTTTTATTTAAGATACTTTTTTTTAGTGTGACAATCAATTTTGGGTACTTTAAGTTCAATATGTAGCACTTTCAAAGTGTTAATAAGTATGATTAGTTTATGAAAATTGATAATTAGTTGAAGAATCAGGGGCGTAGGAACTATTTTCTAAGAGATGGTATAAGAAAATGCTTCAAATTTTATTCAAAAATTACCTTTTAAAATAAAGTAAAATTGTACTGGGTGCAGAAGCATAACTTATAATTTTTATCTATTTTACTGATCGGAAAAATGTAGCATATAGAAACTAGAAACGATTGTAGAGGCACACAACTTTTATAAAAACACACATAACTTTTATTCAATTTCCATCAATTACTCCCTCTACAGGAAGTCTGAAGTTCAAGCTACTGTAAATGATGAACTGTTTAGAAAGGTTGTCCCACTCCTTTGTGTTAGCAGACTTTAGAGACTTCACATTAGGATGAAAGTTGGGTTTGGACTCCAAAACGCTCCAAGCAGCATAATACAATGGATGAATATTCGAACATTAATGTGCCATATTCTGGGTACAAAACTCTTGGACTTTTATAAAGAAATTTTCAATTTACATAATCTCCATGAGCATTTACAAAAAATAGAGTTTTGGAGCTTCGAAATGTTTTTTTATAAACAACCTCTTAAGATAATTATTATTAACGAAAAGTGAAAAGGAGTATACTATCACTAAAATACTTAGACTTTACAACTATAACCATGTAACTACTATATTATGTGCACAAAATATTATTTGAGAGCTGAGCTCTAGAAAAATGATGGAATAATTTGGTTGTAGGCCTACTTATTCAATATTTTAGTATGTAATCAATAACTTTGTTTCTTCATATCAATTTTTTTTATTGTCTTAACATAAGTTAATAACTTTTCTTGTATTTTCTCGGACAAGAAGATTTTCATAGTTGATCAATTCTACAACCTCCTGAAATACCGTTGATTTGCAGAAACAAAAGAAGAGGTCCAACGGGTTTAACACAGCAGATATCCGGACCAAATAATGGTCCTTGGCGTTGTGGCCTCTGATGGAAATAAGCTCCCCCTGTTCTTTGTCAAGGCTGGACAGAAAATCGGCTAGGAGCCCTACTATAAAGTGCTTAGGTACACCTAAGGGGGATAATTTTGGTAAGAATAGAAAAGCGTGCGATGAGAAATAAATAGATACGCATGGCATCATTGCTTAAATAATATACATCTTCTTCTATCAATTAAGAACGTTATCATTCCCACCTTTATTATTCAATATTAATATAATTTTAGATGCTGATAGTCGATAGAGAACTGAATAAAATCCCTAAAATAACGTCGCCTTCTGTCAGAATTTATGAAAATGAAGGCACAGGAATTTAGAAAATACTTAACGAATGAGAAACAGATGGCTTGTTCGATTTGTCGATATAAATGTACCTTTTGTCCCCTGTCTAGAATTAAACGCCACTCATTATTCTCATCTCATATCAAGAGCATGGATATTTATCTAAAAAATCAAGTTAATGATGAATACATCAAGTCAGACTTTAACTTTGATCTCACAAAGATGCTTATTGCTTGTATATACCCATATCCATTGCTAATCATCTACGTTCAAAAAATTTATGACGAAATACACGGGTAAACTTATCCCTTCCCCAGGAACCATCATTAAATTAATAGAGGATGTTGGTACTGATGTCATTTATAGAAATACATATAAAAATGTTTTGAGTTATCTACACCAAATGACGATCAAGTTATCGGTAAAAAGTATAAAATATTTATTAATTTGGAAATGGAACTCTGAACTTTGTACTATCTAACAGTAAGTATTCATTTTTTTTTAAATTTAACCATAAAATATGATTCTATTTTAGCTAAACATATCAAGAATTATGATACACAACTCATTAAATGGCAAAAATCACTGCTTAAATGGTCACAACAACGGGAGTAGTAGCTTTGGATGGTTTGCAACTAGTTTGTCTGAAACTAGTTTCTTAACTTAAAGACTAAAGTATGACCATTAGGTTTTCCAATATTACATAGTCAATAAGTATTACTTTTTTATCACTTAAGGCTTAGCTATGGGTGATAGGCTCCCAGAAATGGTGTTCAGAATACTCATAAAAGGCAAAAACAACTGCTTAAATGGTCACAACAACGGGGGTAGTTACATTGGGTGTAGCATTATAATTAGCAATTGTGTATATCCTTCATGATAATAGTATGTTGTTATATAAGCATAAATTATGGAGAAAAAATCTTTTTTGATGCTCTTAATAAGGAGTAATATAGCCGGACATTACTACATAATTAGCTTTTGCTCTAAATCTTTCAGATAGATTTATTTCTAATATTTTATTTATTAGTATATTTATTGTCTAATTTTATGATTTTGACATTTACTTTATTATTAATAATTAGTTAAATCTCATCGTTAGAGATATATCTATCCTATGCACAATTGTATATAGCAACTTCCACATGAAGAAGAGGGGTGATTATCTTTTTGATTAAACTCCACGTCTCGCTTGTGTTTTGCAACCTAAAGTTATGACATATTTAACTTGATTCCGGTGTCAGAACAAGAAAATATTATTTAGATCAATCTGTTAATTCAATATTCTGTATTTATAATTTATTGTTGTTATTAGTTATATGATTCTAATTGTATAATTTTGTATATTTAACATAAATGTATGATGATTTATTTTTTAGTATGTAGATTCTATTTAATTTAAGCTTTTTTTTAAAACTTGGAACTTCCAATATATTTCGAAATACTCTACTTTGTCATTTCATTAGCTATTAATCTTAGAATAATGTTAATAATGAATTACAATTTCATGGAGTGTGACGTTTTCAAATCTATTGTAACGGATAAAAAACGTCTAATTTAATTATACATAAACATTTTGCTAATAAATGCTGATAATGCTATCAGTATTTTAAACAATGATACCATATGTCTTCCTCCCCCTTCTCCTTGCACGCGTTTTTCTCTACAATATTATCAACTTTAGGTACACCATCTTACCTTGGCTGAATACCAACAACCGGGAGGGTAACTACATATGGACTCAAGACGGTGCCCCTCTCACACGTCTGCTAAGTGTCTAATGTTCTGTGCAGAAAACATGGCTCCATTTTGGTCCAATGAGATATGGCACTTTTTCTCTCCAGATTTGAACCCTCTTAACTTTTCTAAATGGGGCACTTTGTTGAAGGAAACCAATAGGACCTCACACAAAAATCTTGACTCAGTGAAGTTCTCCATAGTGGCTGCACGGGACAACTTGTCATCGGAGTTTTTATAACCAACTCCTGCATGACCTTCAGGTGACGTTTAAAGGCTGTGATTGATAATGAAGGTGGCTATATTGAGTGAAAAAAAGCTTTGCAAAAACCTTGTCTATATATTTTGTTAACATTATTTTTGCCTAGCATTGAAAATGTTAAATTATTAATGTATTTCTAAATCCATCTCTCGAGTCCACGTTTAAATGCCCTATCTTGTAAATAAATTTTTATGGTCATTCGGATTTATTTCCTAATTAAGTATATACATGGATAAAATAATTCAAATATACAAAGTAGTGTACACATATGGCTTTATCCCTTAAATTTTGGCCGTTTTTTATCCATTGTTTTTTAATTTATTGCTAAGGGCTTTGTTTAAAGAGATATTTTAGTTGGTACTTTTACTTCTTTACAAAACCATTTTCATAAACACAAATATGAGGGGTATTTATTTCATAATAAAACTGCTTTGATACAGCTTATGTAATTATATATTTACATAGTTACAGTTAGTACCTGCCATTCCCCGGAGTTATTGAGCGTTGACTAATAGATGCACATTCCTTTAATAATATTGAAGATACCTTTCTAACAATTTGTGTAATATAAGTAAAAATGAATAAAATTTTGCATACGTTTAGACTTGCTCATATAATACTAACTTATCCTTTCATTTTTTTAATATTATGCCACGCTCAAGGCTTCAAAAATGGCATACATATATATACATAAAGACGAGCTTTGCTGTAATAATATTGTTAACACTTTTTGTTGATCAATAAAAGTTTTCTAATCTGATATTACAGTGATTTTATTTTACAAAGAAACAAAAAAACAAAATGTTACAATCGAACAAGTAATATTAACAGTCCTATGTGTTTGCTCTTATTTTACATATTATTTCTGTTCATTATCCTAAAATTTTATGTTCCGGCTCTAATTTTTTTATTTGAAGAATAAAAACTGTATTTGGATTTCAAACATGTTTTAAAAACATTAAAAATCAAAGTGTTATTCCTTTCTAAACAAAATCTTAAAATATACTATTTTATAAAAACTTTAAATTATATTTAAAGCAGAATTGAATAACTCAATACGAAATATAAGCAAATATTGGAAATCAATATACATATTTCGAATGAATCAATTTACTTCTCTGTAAATTACTAATTTTTTTAATACACCAAAATTATGCTCAGGATTATATTAAAGGTAAAACAACTAAAAAAATTAAATTTTAAAGTTTAAAAGTATAAAAATATTTTTGAAAAACTACAATCTCTACAATTTTTGTGTAATCAAAATAATTAAACAAAAATAAAACCATCTGATGGATTAAATCATTAATAATTTACATCTTTTCTTATTCTTTGCCCACTATCCGCAAATTATAATGGCAAAGTGTCACTTCTATTAACCAACCATTAGCAGACAGCTGTAGCTGGTTCTTAATTCTGTAATACCATATATATAGCTCTCACCTTCTTCTCGTTCTCTTACAAAAATCCCATCTGTAACTATAACATTGAGAATAAATAATTTTCATGACGGAAAAAGGACAAATTGAAAAAGATACTCTGGTTCACATCATAACCAATCAAGGTTCTCATAATAGGCCATGTGTAGGGTATATACGAAAGTTTTTGGGAGTAACAAAACCTTACCAAATTAGAATTTGGCACTTATTTATTTAAACCACTTTCCTTATCAAGCACTCAATTTTATTACCCCTCCTATCTGCATACTTACTTTCTAAATTGCCCAAATTATTTTCCATCACAGTTTCATTAAACAAACATTTTTTGAAACTTTTTTTTATCTTGCATACCTTTTCTCTAAATGAAATGGAAAAACGCCTAAAATCAGCAATCCTCCTATCTATGGAATTATCAATAATTGTTGGGAAATGTTGTTAAGGGTTTCAAAAAAGCAGATTTGACTTCAACCAACCCCCGTTCAGGAGACTCGTATGGAGAATTGAAGTAGAATAATGAACACTTGACTACAAAATACAAATAAATATGTTATGATATTAAAGTGAAGCTGTATTAGAAGCAGGGATGTAAAAAAAGTACTGAAACACTCAGTCCGAGTCAAGAGTCTATTAAACGAATATCCAATGAAAAGTTGCTTTACAGTCAAAGTCAAGTCTCGGAAGACTTTAACTGTGTGATCAAGTGGAGTAGCAGGTATCAAGTGCAAGTCCCTACCTCTGGTGATAAGTCAACACTTTGTTGCTAAAATAATGTCAATCTACGTTTCTTACCATCCAAAAATGAATCCTCTTTTCTCACATTAAAAAATGCACGTGATACTGGCAGTAGCTAAGTTACAAAAAACGTGTTTCTTATCGAATTAAGAAAAGACAACTCGAAACCAATTTTTGATATGTTTAAATAGTATATTTGGCTATATTTTTATCCAGTATGTACTCCTTCACAAACAATAACAGCTTCGAAGCAGCTGTGAGCAGCAGCTATTGACGATGAATCTTGTGGTATTCTTCTCCAAGACACTTCAAACGTCAAATTCTAGGAGGTTGATGTCAAAGCTGGAGAGCCAAATGGAGGGCCGAAGTCTGCTATATTGTTGCTAAAGAAGTTTTGGTTCTTTTTGGCTGTATGACAGGGGTCTTGATATTGTAAAGATTCTAAAAGGAGATGCCAACAGTCTTTGAAGCCTTCTTTGCACTGGCATGGTGGATATTGCGTACGTGTTGTATTTTTGTTAGTGCTCCGACATTTCTATACTTAGAGACATAGGATAAAAACAAAATCGTAATTAAATGCTTTCGTAAGTTTTGGGTTACCACTCTATACATACATTAAAAGAAATGGAACATGAATGAAAAATATATAAATGCTTTTATAATTACGAAACTACTTTCTCAACAATTTTTGTTAAATGCAAATATGCATTTATATATATTATGTACATTTATTGCATATTTTTGAAAAATAATAATTTAACCCTTTTTTGAGGACCGTAAAATGTGCTAATATTAGAATTAAATGCATTCAATATTTCATTAATGCATAAATTGGGGGGAAGGGGGTTGTTGCTATAGAACATATAAAAAATGAATGAATGTAATTGAAATAAAACTTGTTAAATATATATAGGCTTCTAGAACCATTCTTGTAACAAGTAATGGTGTATCAGTCTGTTCTTTGGTGCATAAGACTGCAGTCTTGTCAAAGACTGAGCTTTCAGCTTATAAAGCATTGATGACGTTACTTAACTTAATTTTTAGTTCCATTAAAGTACTGAAAGTTATATGAACAAATATGACTATTTTTAAGACTAGACTGGACCAAATAAGGACCTCCACTACATTAGCCACGACAATTTAATGTTTAAAACCTCTTCGACTGATTTGAAAAGATACATATCGAATGATAACAAGTAAAGAGTGGTGGAGAAATAATGCAAAATGTATTTTTTTTTTTTTTGGTTTATATTTGACATTAAAAAAATCACCAAAATTTTTTTTATGTCTAGAAAAATTATAGAAGAGTATGTAGTTGTCATTGTCCTATACAAGGGCCTTGATACGAGATCGGAAACTTTGGATTCTATGAATCATTTGTGTTTTAGGAAAAATGGACCAATCATTAGCTACTTTCGACTTTTCCCTACCAATAGTAGTCATGGAGGTTGAGGTATGAAAATTTTCCGACCTAACAACGATAAAATAAAATTTTTTAAATTATAATTATAATTTTCAACATAGTCTATTTGTAACTCTACTTACTTGTCCCAGGGATGCTTTCATCCCTGTAACCCGTTCAAATATTACTCGGCGTTTTTTTTTCTGCCTGATAATTGTTCACAGAGACCTCTTCACTTCAAGAAAACTATTGTCCACTGTTAGGAATGTTTTTTGTTTCAGGTATATAATGGTGTATGTAAGTTTCCTCCGTAATTAATCGGCACCAAAACACTCACATCAACTCACTCAAATGGATATTACATATCAACTGCGAATCTAAAATGGCTGAAACTTTAGTGAGTAACTGCCAAACCGATGATAAATAGATGTTACTAGCTTTTATTACGTGTGCAGCCATTTTTACGTTGAAGTCAGAAATTTTCAGACCACCCTCAAATGTGAGAGGTCCTTTATTGAGATATAATGCAATCTTTTTAATTGTAAAGCTCTGGCGTTAAGCGTTCAGACCGGTTTATGTCGTATATTTTATTTTGGTCCACTCGCCTTATTTTCTCCTGATTAACTTTGTCCTAAAAATAAATATTATTACATATTCTAATACAAACCATCATCTGTGAATATATATATATATTTTGATGGGATACTTTCTCTGGACCACCCTATGCACAATAAATTTAATATATTTTTAATCCCCTTGAAAACTTCTTACACGGTCCATTAAATATACAGGGTGTGCAAGCTATCCATGCCACAACACAGCGACTTAGGCAGCTGATTTTTGTTTGTTCGATAGCTTATTCAAGCTTGTATCTTTTGAATAAATGAAATCAATTTGCAAATTCTTTGTCCTACATATTTAGAAAAGTAGTCCTTATTAGAATCGGCGTCGGGAGTACAAAGACTGATGCCTACATGGATGTGTTAGAGACAAAAGTGAACCCCGGAGCGACATTTCTGCAGATGGGAGGCCTTAAATGTAGCTTCAGGAGTTGGTTTCCTAACACACTTCGACAAAAAGACTCAAATGGCTCCAAAACAATTTTGACGACTTCATATTGAAGTCGTATTTTGGCCTCCAAACTTACAAGATCCGAATCGGATATTTTTTTTGTGTGAGACACGATAGAATGACAAACCAAATTAACCCCCTGCAACACTAAAGACGAACTTATCTGCCTGATCAAGAATTAATTCAATGATTTTACAAAGGACCAAGTAACAAAGGCCTGTTTGCACTTCCAGCCTCGCATAGAGACTTTAATTGAGGCTGATTTGATTTCATAGAATAAAATAAATTAGAATCTATCAAGTGCTCAGAATATAGTTTCTTTTTTTTATCTGACAACTGGATGGAAATAAAATTGTGTTTAAACAAAAATTTAAAAAAAACATTTTCCTTGCACAGACAGCTAACACACCCTGTAGTTACACGACATTTAATTTCAGTCATTGTAAGCGTAAATAGCAGTAATGGAGACAATCACTGCTGTGGACACGTTGAAACTCTTTTTTTTTCTCCTTCATACCATAACTAATTTAGTAAATCGCTACCAAGGTGCTTCATTTTTAAGCAATGACCTCTATTAATACAGATAAGTTTTATTTATACCCCCCACTAAAAAAAAAAACAAGAACATATTTACACATACACATATAATAATAGGAAGTAATTTGGGCTCTACTCATCCAATCCGTAATTCAATAATAAATAGTTATCAATGCAGTACCTACCTGTGTAATTATATGTATTCGAAACAAAAAACATTGAGAATAAATATACAGGAATAAATATGGTAACCATGTTCATTGTTTGTATATAAACAAATGTTTCGGTAATGGAATTATAAAATTCAATTAGATGCGTAGTATACAAAAGTATATTTAGGTACCTCTCAGTTATTTCCCTTTCAATTCCTAACATAAAAAATTTATTGGGGTATTTCTTTGCCCCCAGCTCATAAAGTATATCATTACCCCTTTTTAAAGAATTTCTCCTTAGAAGATATCTAAAAAGAATGTCTGTGCATAGTGCCTTTTTAAATAATCCCTGTATTTGTGGGGACCCACAATTTGTAGTAGCATGATTAAATTACAAAAAATGTGATTTTTATGGAATCAAGAAAAGATAACTCAAATCCAATTTGTGATATGTTTAAATAACATATTTAGCTTTATTTTGTATTCAGTATGTCCTCCTTCATAACCAATATCATCCTTGACACACCTGTGAACAGATTCGTATCTTTTGAACATGAAGGCTGTGTCCATGGCGTACCACGCTGTCACGATGGCATTTCAGAAAGAATCCAAATTTGGATATGAAGTTGAGCAGAAATTCTTCTCTAAGACGTCCTAAACTGTTAATTCCAGAGGGGCGAGGTCAGGGCTGGAGGAGGCTCATTAGATATTTGAATATAAAATATCAGGGACAAAATTGTAATTAAATGCTACAGCAAGTTTTGAGCCCTCACTCTTTTGATTAACGCAACAACTGAGATAATAAATATATGTGTGGTTAAAGTTATGTCAACCTTAATGCCATTAAATACCGGAGACAAAAAGCAAAGAACTCATTGTGTGAGAAAGGCCTCTAGCAATGCATCTAGCATATAAAGCAAATGTTTTACCATCTTCCACACTAGACATTGTTACATTATTTTATGAAAATGACAATTTTTCACGTATAATACCAGGAAAGAAAGACTGTGTTAGTCTCATTAAAAATATTCACAAACAAAAACAATTGGTTCTAAGTAACATTAAGAATTGTTTTAGTCTTTTAAAAATACATATCCTGTGATTGGCTATTCAAAATTTTACACATTGAGACCCAAATGGTGTATTTTACCAGGAGCCAGTGGAACACTACCACCAGAACACAAAACTTCTTGTTGAGGCATTGAAGTAAAATTTTCTTTTAAAGATCTACTTGCACAACTGGTATGCACAGTATGGTGTAAAGAGTGCAGGCTAGGTAGATGTGAGAGTTGTCCATACTCACAGGTCTTATTTGATTTTTTGTTTTCTCTTTTTTGCAATTCTAATGAAGATCACCAAGTAATTTTTACTCAGTGGACAAACACTGATAGATCTATCCTCTCCAAAATGATTTCAGATGTACCGTAAGAAACATTTTATATATATCTGGGTTGAAAACTTTGTACCGATCTCAACAGTTCAAGAGAGTACGCAATATTGAAAACTCGCTAGGACAGGAAATTATTTTAAATGTTGTTTATGATCTTTAGGGCTGGAATGTATATATCTCTTTTTCTGAACTCATTGGTGAAATTGCCAAATCAGTGACTGGGAGTATTTTTTTTGCTATGGGAAAACAGGTCATTGTATCTCGATTGAATACACTAATATGTTTTTGAAGTGCAAAAAGTGTTGCAACTGTTCCAGATCTCCCTCAGTCTTTTTTCTAATAGTTTAATATCTAAAGTCAAAAATCAATATGCATGTTGATCAACCCCTCGATCACAAAGATCTAAATATCAAATAAACGAGAATTACTTCTTGAATATTTGATAAAAAGTAAAACAAAAACCAGTCTAATAAAATTTAGATTAGGATTTCATTTCGGAGAAAACGGAAAAATAAACTACAAACTTGAAAACAAAAACGTTTTCTTAACAATTGAGCTTTTCAAAGACTCTTGAATGTAACCAAGGATGGAAATTTAAAAAAAAAAAAAAAAAAACAAAGGATTCTTTTTTTAAACTAAATTTAAAAGTGTAGCTTCATACTCAAACTAAATGCTCATTAAATTTATGAATATAGGCGCCACATTAAATATAGTGTAACTAATTTATCAAAGTCAAAGTATATTTTCTATTCACATAACTCTATAGTTCAGATAAATGGTTGGTATACTCACATATATGGTTTAAAGTAAATGTTTGGCTTATAGTGTGTATAGTGTGAGAGTAATATGTATAGATGTCCAGGGTGTGGCAATGAAATCAAGTCCTTAAGATTTCGGAATTTTCCGGAATATATGAACAACAAATTTATATTGCTTTTTTTTGTGATGAAATATACATATAAACTTTTTACCTTATACCCAAAACCGCACCATGGAGTCAACAAAAGAAGATTTCAACCCTATTATATTTTCTGAGGTTGAATGTATGTGTGCTGTTATGATGATGTTGGACAAAAACGATCTAAATATTAGTAATGATGATGTCCAGACCGTTCATGATTCTGGCAACATGACTGTATCCCCTGTTACACCTCAAAAACGACTCAGGATTTACATCAGGAACAAGGATATTCGACCTCTTTGGTCCCAAACAGGAATCAGATGTATTATTTTGCATGGAGCTACATTGAGAAAAAGGCGAACAGAGGTCATCACCCACCAAGAAGTCTCTGATCTACTCCATTGTCTTAGAAAACAAGAATTTAGATTGTGCTTACAAGGTAAGCATCAGTATATAGTACCGACTTTTACAGGCATTTTTCGATGTGCATACCTTTGATTGCATTATTTACCCTTATTTTATTTAACAAACCGTTAATAGTGATTATGAAGAGGTTTGGAGATAACAAAACTCCTTGCCTGGCACCTCTTTGTATTGCAAATTTGAAATTTGCCCCCGGAATATCAACTTTCGACAATGCGTGGCGTAGAATAGCTGATATAGTATCTACAAATTTATATCGAAGTTCATTTATGTACAATTGTTAGATTATGTACTTATGAGATAATCCATCGAAAGCTTTTTCAAAATCTATTTAGAGTGTTGTGAATTTTTTATTACCTGACGAACAGTGATCCATTGCATCTTGTATTGACCATCATAAAACCTGTCTGATCAGAACAGAGGATGTGGGCTTCAACATTCTATAGACTTATATTTAAAATGCCTGTATGAGTCTTGAATGGTGTATTCAGTAGATAAATTGGACGGTAATTTTCAATGTCTTTACTGTTTTTCCCTTCTTTAGGATCAAAGTCAAAATTCCTTTGCTGATGAAATCTGGGACAAATCCCTTATTGAAAATGTCCATAAAGACCTCATACAATATTGAAGGCATTTGTACATTAAAAGTCTTAAAATACTCGAAAGGAAGTTCAGAAGGCCCATGAGATATAATTTTTTTAAATTAATTTTTAATGGATCTTACCCTTGTGTATGGACAAGTTTATATTCTTAAAAATATCCTCAATTAATTAACTAACATTGCAATCTCTTTCAGTCCTTACTGGTTCCGATAATTCGGAGAAGAGGGTTTCCACTTGGCGTGTTCTTTGACAATTCTCCAGAAGTAGCAGAAGTTGCACATTTTATCAGTGGGCAGCTGGGGCAAGTATACAATTTAGAGTAGAAACTACATACTTCCACTGGTACCTCAGCAGGATCCTGAGAAACCCCAACAAGTGTCAACCTTAAGCAGGATATTTAAAAAAAAATAATAATTAGATAATAAGTTTTTGAAGTATACCTTTCCCTTTACATTAAAATCCACTATTTTTTATCATAATCTAACCATGGCTCCTTTACTTTCTTATTCGGTTATTTTCTTCAACTTTGAGTTTGTATCTAGACATTTGTCAACCATTTCTTCTAACCGTATCCTCACTCTATTCTTTTCTAAGACAGCTTCTTTACCGCCTCGTATAAATTTTTTTTGTACCCTGAATTCAATCTTTTTTAACGTTTCCCACGGTGAAATACTTGCAGAATCTAATTTTAATTTATTTTCACTGATAGTTTTAGATATTTCATTTCAAGAGTTCAGGAGCAATACATTTAGTTTCCAGAACGAGCTTCTTGGTTTACATGGGTTCCTGAAAGCAGAAATTAATGGACAATGATCAGAAATGATATTATTTATTTGAATTTTTAAATGATTTGACAGAAATAAACATGGACTATACAACACTAGCAATAAATGCAACAAACGTATATTGAGAAACTTTTTGCACCAAAAAATAGGAGACTTAATGTGTGGATAAAGAAATAGGATAGAAAATATGAGTGAGGAACAGATTAAGGAAAATATGTCTTTGGATCGTTTAAAAATTTAGAGGAGATCAAATCAGATACAATTTATGGATTTGGATCTAATTGAATATATTAAAAGCACAAGTCCATTTCAATGTATGGATTTGGATCAAATTGAAAATAATAGAAGTAGACGTCGAGTTGAAAATATGGACCAAACACAAGTTGAAAATGAAAAAAAAAAACCAAAACAAAGGAGACGACCAGTTGAAAATATGGATGAAGCACAAGTTGAAAATGAAAAAGTAAGACAACAAGTTGAAAATATGGATGAAACACATTTTGAAAATGTCGGAAAACGAAGAAGAATAGCACATGAAAATAGATAACGTCAAATAAATCAATTGATTGAAGCCAGGTGGGGAAATATTGATCAATTTGAGGTTTCCGTGGAACGGGTAGGCTCATACTATTACCTTGTATATATATATATTTATTTGAACCATAATTACTAGTTTTGACAAAACTAGATATCGAATAGATTACATAAAGATCAAATTTCAAAATGTATAAGAATACTAGAAGGTAAGATAAGGGATACCCAACAAATAGCTTGGCAACTACTTTTATCTTCCGATTCATCAGTCAGCTATTTTATTTAACTGTTGAATACTAAATTAAGAACAAGATACAGAATCATTAAAAACACTTTAACAATAAAAAACTCTTTTACAAACGTTTTATTAATCCTACTTTTCATTTGGGAATTTTTATTAAACTTAAAAAATGACTCTGAACGATAATAGCCCCAAATTACCATAGTCCCAGCTATTTCAGAATTCAGATGTCGGAGAGAAAAACTTAGCTCAGTTTTGGATTCTTTGCTTATATATAAATTTGATCATTGTCTTCAATTCATTTATACAAAATTCCCCCCCCCCTAATTTTTCCCCCTGTGTAATTAATATTGCTTATAATCAATGTTCCAAATCACGTTCCAAAAAATAAGTAGAATAGATCTGCCTATAATTTTTTTTTTTTTGAGAAATTCTATAATTTCATTAGTTATTTGAACATTCCTACAAATTAGGATTTTTTAAATATAATTAATAACATACAACATCCAAATTCGTAATAATAATAAAGAATCATACAAAATAAGACGTATTTTTTTACTATATAACATATTATAACAGGGTATTTCATTGTGAAGTATAAAAATCTTTTTGTACAAAATCATCTATCATAAATTGAGCCTCATGATGAAACAAGTTTTGTATTTAACATTTTTACGATGATTATCATTCTGGATCTTGTGTTGAAATGAACAAAAAGAAAAGGTATTTTTCAAAGTATTTATTGGAGAAATGATACATCAAATATAGTACATTCCGATTTCTTGTTTACAATAAGGAATGCTTTTAGTTTCTATATTAATATAAATGTCAAATAATATATGAAGTAATAATATTTAACGAAAAAAAAGACAAACACTATTGGAATTTTTGAATCCTGGAGTGATCTTGAATAATGATTATGAGCTAAATTTACTTAATGGTATAACTAAAAAATATACAGTTAGGCTTTCTATAATAAAAACATTGGAGGCAATTTTCAAGAAATTTTCTGGATAGTGCATCCATAAACTTTTTGAGAGAGTAGCATTCTATTAAACTGCTATCCTGAATAGTTTTATCAATATATAACTCAGTTGCCACCTTGATTAACAAAAATTTGTAGACCACATGCATTACTTCAAGGTTAACAAAAGAACGATCAAGCACATGAACTAGGATTTACTAGGATTGTTTGATCAGTTTCCGATCTAACAAAGATAAAATACATTTTTTCTGAACTTTTATTTGTCAACATAGTCTCTTTGTAATTCTTTACACTTCTTCCAGAAATGTACGATTTCATTTACAGTAACTAATCGGTGCCAATATAGCGAGACTCGATTTTTTCCATTTTCACAAAAAAAATACTACTTGACATTTTTTATCTGCAAGGTAATAGTTTAAGAGCATCTTTGAGTTTCTAGCTTAATGACTCCGAGTTGGATTGACTTAAACCCGTCAAACTTTAACTCAACAACCCTTTATATGTATGCTATTGTTTGAATCATTTTATAGGTTACATTTTTAACACAAATATTTTATGATAGCTCGATTTTGTCAATTTTAACGAAAACACGCACATACTGTGACATAACAACTGCTCGTACACAATGGCTGAAACTGTGGTAAGTAACTGTCAAAAGATGGTATATTGATGTGATTACCTTTTATTTATGAGTGCTGCCATCTTCAAGTTGAGGTTAGAAACTTTTTAGACCCCCCTCTTATAATAACTGAGTATTCATTTTAACAACCATTGAAATTGTATTTCTTTTGTTGAAATTTTGTCATATAATGGAAGCAAATAATTCTTGATATTATTCATTAATTTATGGATTTGTGTGTAAACTATTACTACATCTATTACTGCCCAACCATGTAATTATAAAACAATTTGGGGAATGTTGTCCAGTCTTTCAAGTGTTATATATATTTAACTGTATGATTAATTTGTAAAATTATGAATGGATCAGATTCTGGAGTTGTTGTTTTTTTTGACTGAGTCAAAAAACAAATTTATTTTATAACATTTTAATATATTTCTGTCAAAAGGACAGCTCAGCTTACCTTGTATATTGTATATTAAAAAAAAAGTATTTTTTAACAAAAATATTGTATAAATAACCTTTTCAATAGATAAACAAAATTAGGAAAAAGTCAAATTCCTGTCAGCCCTTTTCATTTCTTGATTCATTCATTTCATTTGATGGAAATATTCCAAGTGAAGTCAATAAGAATGTTGTCCAGGTCAGTTCTTTGCTCCGTTCAAAACTCGACAAGATACCTTCTTTGGTGACTGGACTTCGTTCCTCTTCCACTTCAACTTCCAGATCTTAGAATTATCAAAAATATTGAGTCAATTTCCCTTGGGGTTTAAGGCCAACTGAACTCGACAATGATTGTTTTGATATTTTTTCCAATAAACCAGAATTGACAGAGGTGTCTATGTTTTCTTGACCTCCTTCGGAACATTCCTGATGAAACAGGAATACTTTGAAATTGAACTGGATTTCTACATTAGTTTGGCTCACTTCATTATTCTTTGAACTGTTAACAACTAGTTTTGAGCTGACATCAATAACTACTTTTCCAGAGTTATTACGCCCCATGAGACCAAACTTCACTTTATCCGTCAAAATGAATTATATAAATTTAATCATACCATCGCATAGGAAGAGAGGCATAATGGATGGCTTCCAGCAATAAAACTTTGATTGAGATCAGGAAGGAGAGAATTGGTCTTTAATTAGAAACTACTTACCTATTTTGTCTAAAAGAAGCATATTTGACAGTAAAGTAGACGCTCGACTACCAACTAGAAACAGCTTATGTTCACTGATATATGAAACAGAAACATATGGTAAACTGAGTTCTTGATGGAGTGAAAAAGGGAATCATTAATACACAAGTAGAAGATACTCTCAAAAAGGCCAATGCCGACTTTAAAACTTTAGGTTAAAAATATTTTTTTTCCTTCCATAAGTATCTCCTTATTTCCTGTATTTAATTACTTTTCAATATGATAAAAATATTTTAAGTAACAGTTAGTATCTTATTTATAATGTTTTTACTTATGTAAATGATCCAACGTTTTACTCATAAAACAAAAATTATTTATTTTTTCCAAAGTTTAAGTCCTTTATCTTTATTTTCCAACACAACACGATATCCGTTTGGTGATTAATCAACACAGTCAACACCCACACCGTAAGAAATATAATTATCAAGTGAAACACATCATACACAAGTCGGCTGATACACATGTTAAAAAAAAAATCTAATTGCTTACTTGGTCGTTCTAGTGTTAAATGCTCCTGTTTTTTAATTATGAATTATGCTGTTCCCTGTATTTAGTATTGAGAAACATCAACTCTGATTAATTATTACCCTCTAATGCTGGGGTTTTCAAACTTTTCACATTGCATACTGTTTGAGGAAGTATTAAGATCTCTATTGTGACTATTCATGGTCAATTTCAGATACTATGTAAAATTTTAAACAACCTTTTTTAGTAGAAAATAAGGTGTTTTTTTTTGACAATTTTGTGATACTTTTAAAAATGTGTTTCCCCTCACTTTAATAACCCCTCAGAGCCACACCTCCACGTATGCGTTTTGAGAACCACTGCTCTAATGAAAAAGCATTTCGAGATGTTTTTCACTAATTTTACTTAATAAATTGTTCAGAGATCCATTAAATACGTCACGTACCCTCATCCCTGGTTGAAATTGCGAAGGTTTTCAAATTTACCAAGGCCAACTCAATTTTAATATGTATATTGTACAATACTAGCAACGTATTTGAATGTTTCTTCTACCAATGAATTTTTTGGAATAATCCCTTAATTAGGAGTAATTCTCCTCATCATAATTTGACCCCCATTTACTCCTAATAAAATATTATTAATACTCACGCTTGTCATTACTTTTCTGACATTAAGTGGGTGTTATTATGAGTATACCTATTTACACATGTAGCAAAGGGCCATTACCATTATTCATTCCAGGAAATAAGGAAAAACTATTGGGCATATACATACAATTCCAATTTTAGAGCAGTGTTGTTTAAAAATTATGGCAGTAACAGTCAAGTAAAGAAGAGATTATCAGATTCTTTGATTGGGATTGTCAACTTATGGAAAAGGGTACAACTCATCCTCAAAACCGATAATCATACTGATACATTTGAAGTAGAAGAGGACAATATTCCCCTGGAGATTAAAGACCAAAATTGGGTTAATTTGGTTGAGATTGACAATTGCCTCAGCAGCACAGAATGTGGGATTGACGATAAACATATATTGGAGGAGGTGAAGAACGAAATGAGGACAAAGGACGAAGTGGAGGAGGACGAAGAGCAATATAAATTACGACCCATGACGTTAATTTCTGCAGCTGCATCTGTTCTTGAAGCTACTTAAAAACTCCAAGGAAGATATCCCTTTATCCAACCTATTAAATCAACTACAAAAAGTTATACGGGAAAATATGTAAAAAAGTATTTTCTCTTTTGGTAAATAAATATATATCTTTAAATTATTCCAACAAACGGACTTCAAAATTGCACTTTTATTATATACGTCAAATACAAAATTACTAAATTTAGGGGGTTTGGTAAATATATCCGACCGATTTATAAAATAAAAATTAGAACCATGACTTTTTGTCACTATACGCGGACTGTCACTTTATTCTAGTTCCAATATAAGTGGGTTCCACTCTAGTAGGCAATGCAGACCTAAATCCGGATGCCTCATGATGTAATGAATAAATCATACTTTTCAATAAAAATAGGTAAATTTATAACAATTGTGCACAATTATGTATACATCACGGCGTTGTCACATTGAATATTCTTTTTGTCACTTCTCGATTCCACCGTCTTACTTGATACGTCATGACTCAAGGGTAATTATACTGTATTGGTTTTGCTTAATAAAACATTTTAACTCTATATATGCTTATTTTCAGAAAGTACATGGGTACAATTTTTGCTGATTCCACCAATTAAAACAAAAACAATAAATAAACGTATTTCTTATTTCTATGAAGACTCCTTCAGTTTTTTGAATTATCTTTTGGACTTGGTTCCAGGAATAACCCATAGTCTAAATTGTTTTTTTCGATGAAAAATACTCTTCACCAGTTGATGCTTCGATACTTATGATTTAGGGAGCAGCTTTAAAGATCGGGTGATTTGCCTAATTAACAACTGATTTTATACCTTTTTTGTACTCTTTTAGGAGGAAAGGTTGTAAGTTACAGTAATGGTAATGACGTGACAACAACTAAATTTGATTGTTGTTGTTATATTATGTATACACCAAGAGGTATTTGACTCAGCCCTTCCCATTTGTGTTAATATTTGAACTATCTTCTTATGAATAGAACAAAATTTAACTGTATTTATAAATATGTGAAAAACAGTCACAGAGTGCACTATATATAGTGCTTCCTGATGTATATCATAAATATATTTTTGATTTAAGAAATAACAATGTAATTAAGGGGTGTGCACATAATATCGAGCGTGTGTACTGGGTTAAGAAATTTTGAGATGCAAGAGTTGCAAATTTTTCCTTATAGAATAAAAATATATCATATAAATTTTAAAAGGTTTTGAAAAGTATTTACAGATAGCTTACCAGTTCAAAATGTTTTGAAACTTTACAATCTTTTTCAAATAGAAGTTTTTGACATGCATATCATCAGCACTTCGTGTTATAACACACTTTTTGATACAAGAAATTTAACTAAATAAATTTGCTATCAAAAATTTATTTTAGTTTTTTTACTAACGTTTTGTGCTAATTGATCAAAAAAAGCAAAGACTACAATAACATGCATTTTTTGCTGTATGTCCATCTGTCTGCTCGCAAAAGAAATGATATCCATGTGTACAATTTGTGTGTCCCAAATTAAAAGCATTGTTAATTTATTACTCGCAATAGGTAAACAGGTTTTCCTTTTCTAACCTTTTTTGGAATAAAAATACTTTATAAGCGAAATCCAGATAATAAATTGTAATTGAGTAAACAGAAATAATCATTGTAAGGACCTTTTTCTGAACTTTACTTGATCCAAAATGTCTTAATAGCAAAATTTTAATCAATGAGTAAATTAATTAATCCTTATTTTATTTTAAACTTAGATAACATTTCTGAGCACCGCTATTTAGTTCAAATTTTTCATGACAGAATATACATGATTATATTGAATGCATGTGCTTTGACACAACCAATTCAAATACGGGAAGGACTGCTATAACTTATGAAAACACCTTTTATCCCTCCGGCGTAAATAACATATCATGAAATTAATCATAAGCACAGAATTACCGTCATCTTTTGGACCTACGTCTTTTCCCGAAATTCAAATGTTCAAAAGATTTCAAGAAAAATGTACATCCATTAATAAATCAAAGTATGATACTGGAATTGAAATTTGTGAAATAGCTAGCCTCGTAGAAAATATGCAGGAAGAGTCCCTTGAGTATTCTAAGAAATATATGCAAACTAATCTTCCTCGACACGACTATAAATAATTCCTTAACCTAATAATTATATTCCTTGGTGATGTGCATCCACGAGGTGTAAAATTTATGCCACTTGTTACTATACATTTCGCCCAATGGCTATCAAAACTTTTATCCGGTCTACAAATTTGGATGTTTCGATTTCAATTAAAATTAACAAGGATTGAGCAATATTTGTGTGTTTATAGTTTTGGTGTATCTTTGAGT
Source organism: Lepeophtheirus salmonis (assembly GCF_016086655.4). Classification (NCBI taxonomy): domain Eukaryota; kingdom Metazoa; phylum Arthropoda; class Copepoda; order Siphonostomatoida; family Caligidae; genus Lepeophtheirus; species Lepeophtheirus salmonis. The sequence continues at coordinate 47,229,575 of NC_052134.2, forward strand.
TTGAATACTCCTCAAGCCTTAAATGCACTTAATAATGACCTGAATTCAATAAAATCCCTCCTTAAAACTTCTTTAATTAATTCAAACATATAAAAAAATTATTCAATCACTCATGGTACTTGTCCAAGAAAATTGTTGGATTATCTCTTTTTGACAGTGCATTAAGTTCAAAACCAAAAATACGTAAATTAAAAGCCCTGCAAAATTTGAATAATGATACTCAAAAAGACCGTTCTGGACTCTGAATGAATTCAAATACAAAAAATTGAAAGATTTTTTCGTTACAAAAATAATCAAAGAAACGATCTCAAAAGTCTGCACCTCCAAGATACTTTTTTTTTTTAGACACGTCCTGACTGATGGAATGATCGAGATAACTACCAACAAGCTCTTGATACTATCATTCATTTAAAAGTTATTAATGATCTTACTGAGCGTGGAGTTGGTCTCATTAAAGAATAGTCGTCTAATAACATTCAAATTCGTCCTCCAAGTAGTCGAAGATCAACGAAGCTTATTTTGTCCTCGATTCAAGTAAAAATACTCTTTTGAAATTTTAATTTAAAAATATTTGTGCAATAGAAATTACAAGAACTTTATTAAATGATATAAAAAATTTAAAACAATAATAAATCATGAAAATATAAGGAAAGTTTTAAAATTGAAAATAATATATATATATTGATATTTTCTTTACGTTGTGATTTCTTATGCATACCCCTTAATAAAATTGGTATAAAGTGATAGTTTTTAAATAAAAATAGCCCATAATAGTTTGGATATAAAAGAAGAATTTATGTTCTAAGGACTTTTTTATCGAATAAAGGTTAAATTTATAGTAATTTAACCTGTTCATTATACTTCAAGTAATAAATTGACCATTGCTAATGATTCGGCAAACATGAATTCTAAATATGGATATAATTTCTTATATGAGCAGACAGATGAACTTATAAACAAAAATTGAAGTTACGTGAATCTTTACTCGTTTTGACCAATTAGAACCAATAGTTAGTAGAATAATTATGAAATAATTTCGATTTAAAAATTATCTAAATAAATTTATTGTGTTTTAAGATTTGTTTTCACACAAAATTCTTAGATGATATTCAGGTCAAAATATTCTTTTTTGAAATAGAAAATGTGATATTTTAGAACCTTGGAGTAGTTATTCTATTTTTAAATACTTTTAAATCCGTTCAAGATTTATATACGATGTCTTTAGAATAAAAGAAAAAAAAATACGACCCTTGCAGCTCAACATTTCTTAAATTAAAAAAATAAGCTCCACCTTAGGGTGCACTGTATAGAGTACACCCTGAGTACTCGGCATGTAGACAAGGGAACTATTTCTGTTTGTTTTTGTTATCGCTTTCTGATGTATATCATAATTTATTTGCATTTATTGTATATGTTCAGATTTGAATGAAATTTAAACAATGCTCAATAAAAATGAAATCCCTCTCTTATTTGTAAAGCAGATATATTTTAATGGAAAGAAACAACAACCAAGTTGACGGTTTAACAAAGAAAAAAAAAGTTTATTCGTGTGCTCTTTCTTATTTTTTGTTAATTATTTAATAGTTCGTGGTGGTGTTAATATCTCCCTCTATAAGAAGTGCTATTTTAAATGTGGTTCCACTCTATATAACAATGATTCATTTTCTCCCTCCAAAATCATATATAATACAGTTGATATTAACAAGAGTTTTTATTCCCTAGTACCATATACCTCGCTCCCCCCTTCTCCTTGCGCTCTTAAAACAAATCCATCCTTACTTATGAGATAAGGAGCAGTTCGTTAATTATTTGCCTAACTACCAACTGATTTCGGACCTTATTTCGTTGTCTTTTGGAGGAAAGTTTGAAAGATACAGTGAAGTTAACGACGTGACAACTATAAAATTTTGTTGTTAGCATCATATCATAATAATTTCATGAGGTATTTCATTCAACCCTTTCAATTTATGTTAATATTTGAACTATCATAATAGTTGATAGTAACAAAATTGTGCCAATGAATAATTTAATGCATTAGATATATCTATAAAAACCCAAGAACTTCTCTCTGTGATCTTTACAGCTCCATACCGAGTATTTTGAGAACCCTTGACGTAATATTATTTTTAAAACATTAGGTTTATCAAGCCCATGTATAATAAGTACATTCTAAAATATTTACATGTACAAAGTTATTATCAATTAGTAGTATTTGTCGTTAGTTATATATTTGCTATACTTTTGGCTCTGATTATTGCAAAGAGTTGGCAATGCTAACTATAATAATAGTTAAGACAATAATAAAACTTTGATGGCTTTTCAAATGGTAATTAATGACATTAAAGGCGCAGAGAATAATTTTTTTTTTACCTTTTTTCTTACAAATATTTTTTGCATCTCTTAATTTTTTGAGAAAATCCATAGAAATAATGCTAATAATTTAATAATGATATCACAATTGTAAAAATATTATTTATTTAATATTAAGATACCTTCCCACCTAAAAAGGATTTAGTTGAAGTCCAAATAATCAACAATCAAAGCGGTAAAAAAAGCAAGACACAATATTATTCAAATCAACAATGACAACGTAACTTGTCTGCTACCGTTTTTCTATCTTTACTAAAAGCTATAAATCGAGTGGCGAAACGAAGACCATAATATAATTAATATATATTCCAATTTAGTAGGCTAAGCGGTATTTTTTTTTCTCCTCTAAGCAGTGGTTGCCAAGGTGAGAGTCGCAGGAAACAACAATTTTCAAAAAAATAAAATATATATATCATATCATTTGTGGCCCCAAAACTTAAATAATGATTTTTATTAATCTCTTCTAGACTATTTTTTAGAATGATAAAGAAGAGATAGTCCTCTACAAATACATAACTGGAGACGCCCCTTTTTGCAGCCACAGCTGTAATGTTATTTTTTTGTTAGTAGAATTAAAAATCTTTATTTTGGTCAATATAGTCAAATAACTTACATTATTTGTCTCTGGGTTGAACTTTAAAGGGATTCTATAGCCTTTAAGTAATCTATATGCATAAAATGAACTCCGCATTTTATATTCATCACTACATGAGAGGTGCAGGGGTCGCATATTGTCTAGAGACATAATTTAAGGGTCGAAAAAAAAAAAAAAAAAAAAAATTGGGAATCAGTGCTCTAAGGGCATGTTTTATACTTGAATATTATTCTATAACTACCTATACAGCCTCTATCAATTCACCCTTTCAACTGAATTAATAGTGTGAGTTCTTCAAAGGTAAAAAAAGTTTTTGGAGGAAAATGATTAACAAATGTCATCTGTGATTTTAGAAAAAGTACTATCTTGCCCCGAAAAAAGTTTTCACATACACCATGAAGCTGCTCAAGCAAATAGGTACGTTTGCCATTTGTTTACCTGTGCCTTTTCTCTAAATTATTGTTTTATGTTGATTTGTCCAAATCAAATTAAAATTTAATTAGGTGCTAGATTCAAAAATAAGGAATATTTCAATAGTTGGAAGAGAATCGGTGTAATTGACTGGTTATAGTGATGTCATCATACAAATATTTTTGTGCCGGTTCCTGTAACAAAAATAGTATCGATATTTTTATTCTTTTTTACATAAAAATGTCGTTAAGAATAGGCCTTTACAGGAGTGCTTCCAGGATTTGGGTGGAGGAGAAGAATAGCTCAGGAATTCTTTGTTTTTCTGGCTCAAAAATTGGAAGGGTTACGTCTTATATTTTTATGATGTAATGGTGCTCTAAGTCGGGGTTTCAATACCTATTTAGTATAGTTATTTCTTTCTTTATAGCAATACTACGATACTACTATAACATCAGAATACTAAACAACCATTCAGTTGTACGAAATTAATTATGTTTCCTTCTATAAGTAAAGGAAAGTTTGTAACATACTAGTCATGTTGCTACTTAAAAAGTAAATAAATTAAAAGCTACCCAAAAAATACATCTTTTTGAAGTTGTTGGTGTGGTTGAGATAATACCATCAATACACAAATTTACAGTATTCAGAACTGATGATTCATGTTTATGGATATATCCTAAGATAATGATGAGTAGAGAAACAATTTATCATCACCAATTCTTTGGAAAGAAGCGAAGAAGCACCAAATAATATGGTAATGAAGTTTTAGAAATAACAAATAATACAAATATATTTATGCACATATATTGGTATAAGATAGTATCAATTTACTGTATATTTTTTTTAGTGAATTATTGAGAATTAATTCAAAAGATTAATATAGTATATTTACTTGTGATATTAACCGGCATTCCTTAGAGTTATTGGGTGTCGGCGGACAGACAAATTTTGCTTTTATAAACGTCATTTAATGATATATTAACACAGTTAATAAAAAAGGTACACTAAAAGGCTAGACCTTATAAAAAAATATCACTCGATGAATATTTATAAGAATTTCATGAAAAGAGGGCAAATATTTTTTGAGGGAAAAATGAAAAGGCTGATCTTAAAATAAAGTCATAGAGTCGAAAAGAATAAGCTGTCAGTCAAAAAATTTGAAAAAAAATATTCAATTTATTTGGTGTTTCATCGAAAAAAATATGCAATGAAAGTTGATAGATACATTTTGCTATTTTATGTGTCTAATGATTCATAACTTTAACGCCAGATTATAGTGTAACACTTTACAGCAAAATCTGGGCGCAATAATTATATTTGCCTCTGCGAAATATTCCGCTTTTCTCTCTAAAGATACCAAACTTGGTAGGTAATTCCTGGGACTATGCCCTTCATTTGATGCCTTATCATATATCAGATTCCCCTCCATACTATACAATGTTGAAGAAGATCGTTCGGTATTACGATTTAAAAAAAAATAGTGATTAACGTCATAAATTAAAAAATATTACTCTAATGTTATATTATTTTATCCTTGCTGTGTTTTAATTAGTTAATTCTTTTTGATACTTTTATTGTTGTTAGGTCTTGGATAGTTGGTCTAAATTTAAACTACAACGCTTATGTATGTCTTTAGTAAGGTTATTCTTGTTAACATTTTATATTCTTTTAAATCTATATGTACATAGATCATCAATTATATTTTATTTTTTGTCAAATAAAACAGTCATGTATTTTTTACGGTATTACACGCAAGCACCAACAAACAGATATTATTGGAGATCGAAATCACAGTCAGTAAATTATTTCGGTCTACCACAGCAGGCGAAAGACTCAGTGATATTGTTGAGTCAATCCTTATTTAGGACTAAAAACTTCAGTTTCGTCCAGATTAGTATCGGTCCGATCCAGTTGAGATCCACACATCATTTCTAAAACTTATAAAGTTCGATCCTAGATGACTTTATTTCTTCGTTTTTTTCAGTTTTAGTACTGACAATACAAGGTCCTAATACTGAACTTGACCAAATAACTAAGGACTGACAAAACACAAAATATGATAAATATATTTAAATCAGAGAATAACATTGGTTCTAAGGCTAACCTCTCTTGACCCTTTAATGAAATGCGACTATTACAACCACTGAATACAGTCAAATCCAGATAAGAACAGCACTCTCCTGCTTCCACTAAATTATCGTTCTTAATCGAAGTTTGCTCTTGTCCGAAGTACAACTAAATATTGATTTATGAAAATAAATAATTCATAATTAATTATACTAATAAAGTTTTATTTAAGGTTTTCTTCCCATCACACCAAATGGTGAAATTATAAGATTCATGTTTATGATATTAACTCTATGGTTATTATGGGCGGTACAGGAGGGAAATTGATTAAATATAGGCTTATGTTTTGTATGTGAGTTCCATGAGTTTCTAGTTTAATATTTTTGAAACTTTTTTGTTTTTATTTGTTAAAAGTACCTACTAGCTAGATAATGTTTGTATTAAAAGAAGAAGTCGTATATTGATTAATTTTTTTTTTTTTTTTTCAAAAATTTTATTTTTGTATGAAAGAAAAATACTTTATTAAATTATAAATATGATTCATACTCATTGCCTTTTTGACAGTAAACGGGCGTTATTATGAGGTTACCTATGTACCCATGCAGCAAAGAACCAAGTTTTACTGTTATAAAAAATAAGGATGAACCATGGGTATAAATATTTGATAGCTGTACATTATATACTTATAATCTAATCTGTTAATAATTAATTCAGTTTTTGAGGTATTCCAAAGGTTTTTAACTGTACATACATAAAAATAAGAAATTTAAATATTCCTTAAACATTAAAAGAAAAAGAAATATTTTTTTCAAGGCTACAACCAAGAACTTGATTTTTTAATAAATAAAATGTATTTTTCAATATATTATACATATTACAAGGTTTTACATTACAATTAATATGTGTACTAATCATGTTTTTACCTGAAAAGTGATACCCCTGATTGAAAGAGAGACCAGACAGAGTGAAGTATAGAATAAAAAAAAGATATATACTAACAAGTGTGTTGACCTTTATTTCATATTATAAGTCTCTTAAAGCCTCCGGTAAGACCATTGGAGAATCTTGTATAAATTCAACACCGAATTCAGTGCCAAAAATTGTTCGAGCAATACTACATCCCTAAACTTGGATATCATAACCACAACAAAGTTTGGATGTTGAAAAAAAAGAAAAAGAAAATTGGTTTATGTAAAAGATGTGTTATGAATTATTTAGAATATATTTTTTTTTATAATAATGCTTATCACCTTTTGCAATTAAAGCAGCTCAAAATCGTCGATTCCCATTATTTTATTCATATTTTTGACAATTTACATTTCAGAACGTGGTGCATCTTAGATATGAACTTTACCAAAACAGAATCGCTGTATTAAAAATCCTCCGTAATTGGCTGTTACAGTATCAAGACATAAATACTATTCACATTTTCAGACATCTAGCTTGCTTTTTGCATTTATAGAAGAAAAACTGTAAAATTACGCATATTTTCTCTTCGTTTGTGTCCATCTTTGAAGCACACTCAAACAATACTGAGTCAACAATCACAAAATTGTAAAAAAAGTTTTATTTTGTACAAAATCTCATTTTTCAACTCTATCTAGGGTAAACTGCTTGCACTGATACAATGCGAGGTACACATTACTAAAGCCATGTATTGGAAAAATAAACTTAATACTCCTATTATACATAATTGAAAAAAAAAATGTTATATTAGGCCGTATTCCACTGTAGTTAGGGAAAAATCATTTTCAAATGTAAAGTAAAGATATGTCTGGATATAATCCCCGTCAACTGACGGAAACCTGCATTGAGCTTATCAGAATTAAATAACTTTTTATCGTCTGTGTTTTTATTTCTACATTTTGTGTATTTTTTGTTTATTGTTGCATGTTTTTCGAAGAGGTGGAATTGTAGTAACCGTGTTTAGACATGAAATGTGTGCCCTCTGATCGGATGAGAGATTGAAGCAGAGAATAAAGGTAATAATAAAGTTTGTAGACCTTAATTTCATATATCAAAAATCTTGTAAAGGTCCGAGTACCACACATTCGTATATAATAAGAAAAATGCTCGTAATCCAAGGCTGACTCAGATTTTGATTTTGTAAAATGAGAATTACTCCACTTCTATTGTACCTATCAAATGTTCCAAGGTATCAATCTTCATATTTTGGTAAAATTAAATCCGAGTTTTCCATATCCATGTTACTCAATAATGTCTCTAAATCCGAGGTATACCTGTTTTAGGGTATACTAGGTACATCAAAAAATTGTCATCACTTGAAATTTAAAAATTATATTACTTCATCATACCATAATTCAAAATTATTTTGTCACAGTAGGTAAATTTTCGTATTCTAATTTATTCATGAGACATGCTCAACTCAACCATAAATATAGTTGGTGAATATATTAACATAATCTAAAAAATGCGTGACCATTCATTTTAACAAAACAATTTGAGCAAGCTTTATTTTTTAATTTTACATAAAAAACACCCTAAAAGTGGTTAACTAAATATATAATTTGCTTGTACATTCAATTAATTTGAAAAATATAAAGGTTCTGTGATTAAAGATGTGTTTTGTTAGGGGGAACTGGGTATGAGAAAATAGCACTTGAATAATATTTGGGCTTAAACATTTAATTTATCAGGGCATTTAACTCCTACAAACAAGCCACATTTTGAATCCCATAACCTCCTTATTTTGAAGTGGATAATTTTTGAAGTTTGAAGCTTATCTTAAGCAAAATTCTTAGTAATATACTGTCTATTGGTCCGTTCCAATGCTATAAACATATATATACATTCATGATAGATCTGCTAATCCACCTCAAGATAAAATACATTCACTTTTTTTTTAAATTTCACCAAAAAATTCCCGAACAATTATTGTAAACAAAATTTTGTTGTTGTTGATGATAGATTAGCAATCTTTTCTGACATTGAGCCAAAAACTAAGTCTATACCCTTAAGTTACCAGAATACTACCTATATTTCAAGATTGCACAAGAACATGAACAACACATGTGTAGTTACTCTTTAAGGATACAAAATATATTATTTAATGATAGATTAGGAATGGCTTTAAATATGTGTAAGAGCTTCTCCTGAGGAATATATACCAATTATATTAGGGGTTAATGCTATTGACGCCGTTACAAAAGGAGGCTGTATCTACCATTAAAAGTTGCCATACTGGCTACCTTTGTTATCAGCTGATTCTACTAAGAATAAGCTTTTGCATGCGTTTTCTTTTGAGATGAATGGGTGCATACAGAGACTCTGAGATTAACCATAGTAACTTGATTCGGCGCAGGAAAGACCAATTCAGAGATTATGGAGTTGAAGATCTTTATAATACCGTCAAAAACTAAAAACGGTTTGGACAAAGTACCTTAGGGCGATTCTACCAGATGTAGAAAAAACAATGAGACCATCTAAAAATACAGTCTTGAATAAGTGTTGTTGAGTAAATTTTAAAGTTTCAATTATTTTAAAATATCTTAGAATATAGCACTTTGTTTGATGTACATGTTGCAAACAAAAAATCTGTATATGTCGCCATAGAGGAAAAACATCATAGACAAGTTAATCCGCGCAGGGAGGGCCACCTCGGAAATCATGAAAGCCTTCAACGTCAGTAAAGCCTCAGCCTGTGGGGTGAGAGGTCGTTTGGTTGATAGGGACAACCTTAAGGGCAAACCCAAAAGTGGAAGACCCACCAAAGTGAAGCCTGAAGACATCATGGAGGCCATGTCAGAGACGCCAAAAAGAAGAATGTGCATCGGTCTACTGTGGGTAAGGCAATCCAAAAGGAAAGGATGAATGTCTGAGAAGAATTGAGTGGCCACTCGTTTGGACGTATGACTTCGAATGCTTCTCTATTTTTATGGGTACATATGTGCAAACATAGTAGGTTACTCTCCGTCTTTTATTAGTATAGACGAATATTCAATCAGGTTTTATATATCACTGAATTTTGTAAAAAAATAAGTCGACTACTCGGAATTTTAGTAATAATGACAGCAGCTCGGGTATAGAAATGCTATTCTTGAGATTACCGATTTCAAATAAACGGGCCAGTTAAAACATACACACGATATACATCACTATTGTGGCGTCTATTCGAATCACTCATCCGTAATTTAGTTGAATAGGAGTATCACAATATATTCGGAAGGTTCTTTGTCATTAATACTACATAGTTACAAATGACTCAGATACCTGGGTCAATTCCAAGCTTTACTAAAGGACACATTCAAAGACTTTTGTTTATGGATGAGGTTGTGTGAGATCTTATCAATTGGATGCCACATAATACTAATATGACGTCTTTAAAATATCTTTGTTAAATAAGACTATTGTTTTCAGGGACATTGTAATGTATTGTACATAGACTAAGGATGTAGTATCATAGCCCCAAAATGATCATCTTGATATGGTAAATCTTGACGTATTTACGCGGATAACATGGCATAATATCTTTCAAAGTAAAATGGAATAACTAAATGTTTTGTCATAGTATCTGTATAACAAAAAACAAAATGAATTATCTTGATTGACATAAATTAATTATATATAGTTATGTTGATTGTACAAACATATGTTTGTATTTAAGTTCGTTGATTAGAACAAACGAAGCCTTCATTCACCTTGTATATATTATATATTTAAGAATTTAAAGTAAGACAAAATAATTCATTATTTCATTTTCAAGTCATTTTTGACAGGTTTAATGTTCATTTTTCTTAGATTTATTGACATTTGTTACATGTAAATCCACTTCAAGTACTTGACATGCAAATATCTATGCATCAAATCGTTGAATTGCATATATTCTGTATTATCTGATCATTTGTTTGCATAGTCCAAAAGTAACCCGTCAGTACCAAAGCAAGTTTTAATGTTTTTTCTCAAAATTGAGTTCGGATTACATTTATATTTTAAAAGGAATTTTTGACAAGTTCCTCTAACAGATTACTTTGAAAATGCCGCAAATTGCAATCATTGTGACCATTAACAATTTAATACTTCAGTATTATACGTTCAAGCCACACACCTCCTGTGACGTAGTTGGTAAGGTACGTCATTTCAGCTATTGTTGTTACCATAAAAGACCTTAGGACTAACAAATTCTATTAGGAGCGGACTGATAGTACTTTAACCTTTTTAAGACGGATCCAACGCTAAAAGCAAGAAATTCATATATCAATATTTCTTTTTTTTACATCGGGTTCTAATAAATAACTCACAATTTATATTTAAAATTTTGTTTCCCTTAGTTTTTTCTAGTACTAAATAAGTATCATATGATATTGGTTGATATTGATTTTTTTGCATCTAATACGGAGACGTTTTGTAGATATAGGACAGGATATAAAGTTTTTAGGATCGCTATATTCATTCTTAGGACAATACTATAAATAGTCATTCAAGTTATTATTGGAATTTTCTATACCGAAGATAAAATCAAAATTTACACATTCAAATGGTTCAAACTTATGGAGATTTTAAATGACTTATTTAAAAAAATTCTGAATATTAATTCTTTCTAGGAAAACCTGTTGTCGAAGTGGGAAATAAGGCTTTAGGTTTCAACATTAGTACGTGCGGGTCACACTCCAACTGAAATTCAAGGCTTATTGGAATCTCCAGGAAGATTGTGTACAACATGAAAAAGAAATAAAGACGAGATGTGAAGATTGAATCGAAGAATGGGTCTGGGAGTAAAGCTGTTATTTATAGAAATATCTTCAAATGCCACATTAAGAGAAACCATACTACGTCAATGCGAAATCATATCGGAGTCTCTCACACTACATAAAACAGTTAAAATAATTGGCGGTAAGTTCTTAGTAATGTTTGTGAGACCTATCCTTACGAACAGCATAAAATAGACCAACTTACAACGTTGGAAATAACTTTTAAATGACCTTTAATCTGCAACATTTTTCAGATGAAAAAAACATAAGATGTAGAGCTCATTTATAACAGTCGTAATGACGCTGTATAAGTTTCGGGAAGATACATGATGATATTAGAATAATCAACACCACAGAAAGGCTGTATTAGCCATGGCTTTGGGTACTGGCACCTTTCATTTAGTTCCCTGGAGCTATAGGTGGAAAGCTAAATATTAATTTGATAGTAATATGGTTTTCAAGTAGGATGGAGCTCCTACACTCACGGCCAAATTACAAAACTATTGTAGGGCAAAAAACTCTTTTTTGGTACAAAAAAAGTGACAATTCAACAGCCCCTTGACTATTTATTCGCACGGCATTATGAAATGAAAGTAATTGTAAATAAAGCCTGGATTAGATTGAGTCTGGACTACATACGAAAGACTTGCCTCACTTTCCAAAATCTATACCAGACATCCTTTGGAAAATCCTTTGTTATTAAAATTTTTTTTTGTAATATTAACATTGAATACTATTAAAAGTGTGAAGCAATTATAATATATAAAATTGTGAATTGAGTAAATCTCCATTTTCCACTCGGTATAGGAAAGATAAATATATTTGTAGGGTCCATGATAAACTATTATCTTAGTTCACTTTAAAAAACAACAAATGCACCGCATTTGATTGGTTTTTTTTGTATTATTTGAACTTTGATAAACCTATTTCATTATTTAAATTTATGTTGAGTCACCCAATAAGATAATCTATTCTAGATTCGATAAATGAAAGTTTAATGAAGGTGCCTCTATGTTGGGATAGTGCTGTGATGCAGACATTACTATCCGAGCTTATTACTTTGTCAAGACTTGGGACGTATATAGATATCAGTATCAATTCCATAGAGGCAATATTAATATTGGGAGTGAAGCAATGGGTTATTACTATTGGGATATAATTTATAAATTACTTTAGTAGTAATTTATGAAATACGGTACAAGAGAAAGTTTCTCTTTTTTAATAAACTTGACATTAAGATAACATTTACAAAAACTAAAAATCTTTACGAACTATAAAGTTTGGTACATACCATGAATCTCAGAAGTATCAAATCTAAAATTATTTTTAAGTATTGGGAGTATAGCTAACAATATTTAGATTCAATCTATCTGAAAATCCCCTGAGCAGTCTTTGCATTCTGAATAATTAAAGCATCATTAATTACCTCCGCCAACGAAGCGCCTGATCGTTTGTTTGTTACTTTGTTTACTAGTCACCAGTTTTACGACAAAAGTCAAAGATCGATTTTGATCAAAATTGGTCACAGTAAGAAGATATTAAATTTTGAGAAGTCAAAATCAAAGTAACACAAAATCTAGAAAAAAACATAATCCAAAAATATCTTTGCAACAAATTAAGATACACAAATACATTTACTTTTAGACTTAGGTTTTGTGGTCTACCAAATGCCCATTCTAGTTCATTATGTACTTATTTTAATAAAAATGATATCAATTTTAAATGAATTAGGTGTATGATAGTTGATTGAATCAAACTAATAGCTCCTTTTTAAAATGAATAGTCAAATTGTAAATAGTTTGAATAAAGATATATTAGAAAAGTTTATTTGAACTTGCTTGAAAAAAAAATATAATACAATATTTAACTAGTCATTCGAAACTTTGTAATTTATGCTTGATTTTTTAAACTTTTTAAATACATTAATTAGTTATTCCTTTCTTTATTAAAAAAGTTATCAATAACTTTGTTTTTAACTATGAAAAGCTATGGATTGAATTTTGGATCAATATAATACTTAACTTTTTATTTTTCTTCTTATCTTTACTGTTGGAGGCACTCGAAGATCGTTGTTAAACAACAACTGCATGCTGTATTATTAAAGCAAAATTCGTCTTTTTACTCCGGGTAATGCCAAGTACTGTCCTTAATTTTATTATAAGAAAAGGTATCTTATCATAGTAATTACAAGGGTTATTTATTGTTTTGGCATCAGTTATGACTAAAATCTTGTTCGTATTTTTCATTCGATCATTTGGTAAAATACTTATAAAGTTTGAAACAAGTATGTGTGTAATTTTGGTTCTAAAATTTGGGTATAATGCTTATAATATTAGAAACAAGGGCCTATCTAATTTAGATTTCGGATCTGGATCCAAAAGTTGGGGTACCCAAAATTTATTTGAATATTTACGCATATGATCCGAATCCGAACCAATACAAATCAAAGAAAATGTCTTTAGTTCTTTCATGGTTTGGATGAATTATGTATTCAATTGACTTAATGTCGACGCATTTACCTTACTTGATACTCGTTTAATGACATACAAATATGTTAGTAAAGAAGAGAACAATGCCATTCTAATAACCTTATTATAGTTTACGTGTCAACCAAATAAAATAAATCCCTTTATCTAATAGTTTAAATTGACCTTTTAATCAAAAAGGGTTATATTTTTAACACAGTAATTTACTTCATGAATGGTTTTGGTTTCCTCATATACCTACAAACAATGCAGTAATATAAATGCAGAAAACATATCCACAATATATAAATATATCTACCTACATACATATAATTAATCTTAATATGATTCCAATTGCATTCACTCATGGGAAAAAATAAATAAAAAAACACGATCGTATTTTTCATTATTTCTATTCTATTTATTCGGCAGAATGTATTATTATTTGTAGTTCATATACCCAACTTAATACGGAAATGCCTCAATTTCAAGTTCAAACAAGGTCAATCCATAATAATAAAGAGCGGGAGGTAGGAATGTACATAGTCATGGAGAAATACCGGGTGCGTAGTTGAAATCTGGACATTTATAAATGAGAGGACTCCGAATAGTGCATGACAAGAATTGATAATTTTGAAGTATTATAATAGTGAACGTTGGAGCCCAATTACATTAATACTACGTGTAGGACCTTCTTGGGGCGCATCAAGACCATTATCAAAGACAATGGAGGCTACATTCAGATGAAAGTGTGTCCGCAGGATAATAAATTTTTTGTTCGAAAAAAAGTGTAAGTTGATTTTGAAGATTTTCTGCATTTGCTCACAGCAAACAAGAAACAACAACGCATGGAAGATTCAGAGGCCTATTTGGAGCTGTTCTAGCAAAGGAAAAATGTATCTTTGTTGAAGCATAGATCCACATTACAGGTATGAATCAAAAAAATCAATCAATAGCTGAGTGAACGGCAGGTGGTTTAAGTCGTTTACAAAAACTGTTAAGTATTATTTGTCTATGTTAATTGTATCATCATTTTTTCTTTGATTCTTTTCATATCTTCAATGTTATTTTAATGAAGATTTTGGCTAAAAAATTTATTTGTCATATATTTGTTGAACCAGGGACTTACTGACAGATTAGATAATGTGGTCTAAATATTAAAATTCAATAGATATATCCCTAGAATAATGTATAGTTAAAAACATTCTGGTTGAACATTGTGCTATTAAACAAACTTCAAATAAAAGCCTTACTTTCACCTTCTAGTAGTATTAACAGGGGTTGGGAGAGTGAATAAAGGATCACAAATGGAAATTTTAGATTTAGAAAATGCCAAAGAAAGTAGAGTAGCAAGTAACAAAAATGTAATATTTTCTCTATTAATAAAAGTAATGAAAAAGTTTCTTTTATTAGATCCATTTATTTATTTATTGAAAAAAATATATATATAATTTATGATTAAAAATAATGCATTTTGAACTCCCTTACGCTTCATTATTATGAAATATATTAAAGTTAAAATTATGTGATATTTTGTTAAGTAGATAAATACTTTAAAGTGTCTACTCTTATATTGTCAAGTAATTTACGAGAAAAAATTAATTAAAAAAATATTGTGTGTAATTTATGATGAAAAATAAACATGGTGTAAGTTGTCACGTTTAAAAAAAAAAAGGCACAATATTAACTCTTTTTAATGAAGATGCATAAAACATATATTTAACAATTTGTAGAAAAGGCATCCTTTTAGCAACCTTTTACTCTCCAACCTATATTGTATTCTAACTCTAAAAAAATAAAGAAATTTGTCATAGTGTAGCCAAATTGTTGGACTTCCAGTTATATTTAGCCCCTAATTTTAACTTGTTTAACAAATATATATATCATATAGTTAAATCACAATACGTGCTTCATGATTTATCAATTTCTAAGCGTGTTTTTTTTTGTAAAAAAATCATTTCTTACTATTAATCACAAGAATAATATTACTCCTTATGTCCAATGGATCCTCCCTACATTTTTAATAATATATTCCAGCTATAATATTGTTCAGTTTAATTAAATTTTCTGTGACTGTGTGAAGTTAAACTTTGGTAATATTTTGGCCCCTTTTTTTGTTAGTCAAAAGTTATAGATCGATTTTTTATCAAATCTGGTACGAAAATTATATATGGTCACAGTAAGAAGCCCTTAAGTTCCATGAGTTCAACGTCAAAGGTCGAATTCAACGTTACACCGAACGACAAAAGTGTATAATCGCCCATAACTTAAGAACAAATTGAGATACATAACTCAATTTCACATTAATCCGAGGCTTTCCACTTTGGCGAGTGCCCAAGTCACTTTTGTCATGTATTTACTTCGATGTTTGAAAAATATCGGTTATGAAAAATATGATTCATCTGGTATCCTACAGATCTAACACAATTCATATAGAACGAGTACAATTTGAGACAGTAGTCAAACATATGTTTTTCTAAAACATACAATATACAATGTGTTGCAATTGTTTTCAAAAATTATACTTTTTTCATTATATACATTACCTAATTAAAAATAATATGCAGTAAGATCCGAAATAAATTACAAAAATGATTATATTTGAAACAATATAAATATTTTCAGTATGGGTAATTTACAAAATTATCTATATAACTGTTGCTTATGGGTCCATTGGACCCTTTTGGTTTGTAATGTCATATTTTTTTCTGGTTAAAGAAAGGGTCACTAATGATTGAAATATTAAAAGCAAGGTTTAGGTTAGACTTATACATTTAATTCGTTAAAAATATGAAACTCGGTGTCTTATTCAAATAAATTTTACCTCCCTCTACCATGTGGACTTCCTTGTTTTATTTTCTTTGCCCCCCTAGAACCACGTGTTTTTATGTTAACTGGCTCCCTCCCTAAAAAATTTAATTTTTTTTTCAAAGAAAGTAATATATTTTTTTCATTTTTCGATTGAACTTTTTTTAAAGCGCTTCTTGTAGTTTTTTTGAATGAAGGTGATTTAAAAAAACGAACATCGTAAAAAACCGACATTATGGAATTTTTACAAAAAAATATACAATATTATTTGGATTAGTATAGTTTATTGAACATAAATAAATATATGTTTTAAAAAAAATATTATTGTATCTCTAGATTTTACGCACTTTTTTACACTTAAAAGTATCCCCAAATTAAAAGTGGGATTTATAATACTTATGTAAAAGTATTTTTTATGATTAAAAAGTGTTTTTATTGATTTGGTATCTTGTTCTGAATTCGATATACTTCCATTTTTAGGCTAAACATATAAACGCTTTTGGTGTGCCTCTCGTGTAGACCCAGTACACCAAACCGGTTACAGGCATAAATCTTAAAGCTCTATGATAGGGATTTTCCATGTGCGGATAGTTCCAGAATTGAAGCTCTGTGTTGGTCCATGTTTCTAGCTATGACGCTTTTATTTCTCGGTTGACTTTGCTTATTTTTTGTCTACAGTTTCTTTAGACAATTGTACATCATATTTTTTTGAGTTCAACATCGAAATATAACAAATGTGTCCGATTTTAAAAAGTGTTGGATTTTAGAAAGAGAGTCCTGTATAAAAAAAATAAATGAAAAAAAATGTTTATAAACCTAGTAGAAATATTGTTCACGTGGTAATTGTTTTGACACTTTGCTCCTTCGTAGAATTCTAACTATGTACATAGTTTGTACATACAACATAAATGTAGATATTTCTTCACTCCCTTAAGCTGTCATGATTATGATTTCTTTATCTAGACTATATTTCACCGTCTCTTACGTAAAAAAAAAGAACATATCTGATACATATATAATATATTTCTTCATACATGAAAGGTAATCGAGAAAGGAAATCAGTGAATTTCATCACCTTTTTATGACTCCTTCATATATGTATGTAAACTTGTTCATACATACATTAGGAAAATAATTTTTTTTATTTTTTTCAAAATTTTTTTTGCCTATAATTACAAAAAATTAATTACTATCTACAAAAACAAATAATACCCTTATTTTATAACAATATTAAAAAATATCACGCATACATTATTTAAAAGAACTGAATGTATTATTATAACTACGGATGTAAAAATTGTCCAAATCAACACAAACATTCATTTAATATATATATATATTGATAATTTGCAAGATGTTTGTCTTTTTATCACTTATTTATCCCTATTAAAAAAAAACAACAACCAAAAAACAATTAAAAACAGCATAAGTACTAGCGAGCAAGGATCATTATAGTTTTTACAATGTTCTCTGTAAGCAAATATGGCGCCTATCAAAGTTGCCAACATGTATGAACTTTTTTGATTTACACGAGGATTTAGATAGTTTTTTTTCATCTCTAACTATAACATATTCTAGCATAGAGTGTTTGATATTTTTGGAACTCTCCACAAAAAACAAAAAATAGTTTTATATATTAAAAAAATTACCCTTACAAATATTGGCGGATCCCTAACCCCAATTTGTCCATGGCTCCTATAAATATACAATGTATATATTTAATTTTATATACAAACATATTACATAAGTATATAATTATGCTATGTCGTAGAAAAATTTCCTATAAGTGGATTACCCCCCAAAAGTGAGTCACGGATCTCATGTATGTAGTTCATAGATAACTGTTCAAAAATTGGAATTACAATATCCTCCCAATGCTGAATATTTATAGGTGTTAAATGAATACAATATTTATACGGATCCTCTAGTGGAAAAAATGGTTCATCACTGAGATTCATCCAATTCAATGGCTGTATTACAAATAATTTGGACTCTTGAAGGGTCTTGAGGTTTGGATTTATATTGTATTTAAGCGATTCTTAAATTTGTATTAAAATAGTTTTAATGGTATTTTGATAGCAAACATTAAGTGTATGCATTACCTTATATTTTAATTAAAAAAATCTTTTTTTGCGTGACGTTCTTTGCTTATATTGCTTTAAATATATCACTTTATGCAATTTAAATGTACTAATTATTCAGAAATAGTTCAGGGACGATAGATATTAATTTTTTTATACCCCTAATCTACATATAAAAAGGTTACATGCTTGTAAATAGTATATGAAATTAATGTATGAATATATCTATATATTATGTACGATAAAACACAAGATATTTTTGAAAGATAGAAAGACTATCACATACAGAAAATGAAATAAAAATGTAGTATCAAAATCTATCAAACACGCTTTTCTACTCCGTCTCCTCCTGTTGTTTTTATTGTGTTTGGTGGATGGAATGATGAGGATCATGATTGATAATTATGATTATGGTACTACTTATCTAATAAAAGATCCCACTGAGGGAGGAGAAAGATAAATAAACTGAATGTGTTGACCTTTTCTCTTCCCCTCTCCTCTGAATATTCAGTTATTCCTCCTGATTGGGATCATCCCAAAAATACATGCTTACATATGTACATTAGACTGCTCCGTTTTTGGATAAATGTAAATCCCACCCCCTCCTAAATTACAAAATAGGGTGGCTCTTCAAGAAGAAGGCCAGGGTTGCACTAAAGCAAAAGAGTAAGTTTTAGAGATCTTAGGGGATTTTTGGCGTGGTAGATGTAATTTTTTGGCCGAAAGTGATCATATTGAAGAACTAGTCTTCATCATGGTCCTCATCATTATCCATATCTACAAATGTAAATATTATTATCCAACCAGAAACCTTTTTATTATTACTTCGTCATGCATTAGCTCATATTTGATGCCTCTCAGGTTATTTTAATATAAAAATACTCTTAAATAGAAAAAGTGCATTTATTTAATCATTCCATCCTACCTGGGGCGGTACAAGAGTCCTAAAACAATCAATTTCGCCCCACATATAACCTTTACCACTCCAAAAATGCCCACAGATCCCTCAAACTTTGATAAATGACCTAAAAATGCCTTGCACTTTGCTAGAAGTCCTAAAAATGATATGACATGCTTAAAGGGCCTCAAATTGAC
The DNA here is from genome assembly GCF_016086655.4 of Lepeophtheirus salmonis. Classification (NCBI taxonomy): domain Eukaryota; kingdom Metazoa; phylum Arthropoda; class Copepoda; order Siphonostomatoida; family Caligidae; genus Lepeophtheirus; species Lepeophtheirus salmonis. The sequence goes on from NC_052134.2 coordinate 47,249,175, forward strand.
ATTTACTACCACAAAAAAAGTAATGATTTGCTTAAAACCTTGCTGACAAGAGTTTTTTTCTATGTTCCTAATAGAAAAGCTCTTTGTGCAGAGGAAGAAACATAAACTCAAAAATGGGACAGTCTACTCCACATACCTACAAATTTATATGGAAATAAAACTGGAATAAATTATAAGCCTTTATAACTTTGCAACAGAGTAGACCAAAATGGAAAAGAGAGTGTTTTGTGTAGCAATACATATGTATCAAGGACGAATCATGTATCAATTGTACAAATTTGTAGTTATACAGATTACAGAGTATTTTTTTGCATGATCGCCTTTCACCTTCCTCTGTAATTGCCTATTTTGGTCACAACTACCACGTTACAGAGGTCATTTATGACCCAGATTTGATTTACGCTTCAATTTTTCCAAAATACATTTAGTTAGCCATTAACTCTGTTAGGCCCAAATGTTTTTTCTCAAGACTATCTTTCTGTAGTTTTATATGATGGAAAATTGATTCTAAAAGTCCAGTCCTTTTAAATCCCTAATGTCATATGCAGATTGAAGACTAGGTAAAGACTGAAAATATGTTAGAAATACAATATTTTTCATTATAAAAGAATAATAAATAATCATATTGCTAAGTCCACAAAAATAAACGTATTGAATCTTAATTTTATTCTGTTAGTCGTATTTTTTTTTTCAAACATTGTTAGCCTTAACAATTTCTTTACTTTTTCATTTTTAAAGATTTTTTCCATTTTGTTAAATGTCCCCAACTTGACACAAAACTCTGTATATAAAAAATATGTGATCAGAGGAAACACAATATTTATTTAAAAATCTGTCAAAGAGTAGTTTTACTTTAACCTTCTTGTTGATTTTTTGGTCACACCAACTACTTTAACGTTTAATTTATGAATAAGATACTATAAATGGTAAAATTAATTTATTGTCATGTTTTTTGTTGTCTCATATTGAAGCTTTTGCATATTTATAATAATATTAGCAGGTACTTTGCACCGTAATGAACTTTTTCATAATAAAATATAACAACTATCTAGTATTCTGCATAATTCTTATATCGAAGAGTCTTTACCTAACATTTATTTTTCTAACTCTACTGTTTGATGTATTGAAACAAAAGAAGAAACGTATTCTAGACAAAGTTCCCAAATATATCGCAAAAAAAAGCACGAATACTTCTAATAGTAATTTCTAAGTTTGTAATAGTTTCATTATTTAGATCGATTTGAGTCTCAAATAACTCGTGTTATATCTATCAAAGAGATAATTTTAAGGTTAGAAATTTAATATATTTAATTCATCCATCAAACTTATCAGGATATCAAGCAAAGTCAAAATGTAACTATTATAATCAAATCACTAATGAAGCAACCATAAGAATTTGAACTTGAGATACTAACATTATAGGAAGGTCAATGACAAATATCACCATCAGTATAAAAATAGATGCTTCAGTTCATATTATAACGAAGATTCGTTATTTCCATCTAAAAAAAAATTGTTCAATCTGTTTTTCTTTTTCTTTAAATGGACGAGAGGAGGAGTATGGAAGCTGAAAGATTAATGAATGAAGGCATTATGCTTATCAAACATCGGATTCCAGACGATATGATAATTCAACCAGGAGGTCTATTTTTTTAATTTTGAAGATAAATGTACTGCAATAAGTGTGCGTAAAGCCATTTCCCACTAAAAAGTTTCCTTCTAGGGTTAGGTTCATTAAACTTTGTAAGTGCAATCTGTGTGGAAAAATAACTTTAAACAATTTTGTAAAACGAAAAAATTGGCCTCCGTCTTGAGCAGATCTGAATCCCCTTAATTTTCCATATTGATCGAGAGAAATGCCAATTAAGCTTACATAAATACTTATTTTTGTTATTTGCTAACAAAATCCCTGAAGAAACTGCTCATACCATTTGCAAAGCAAAAACCCAGTAGCGTTTGACCAAGCTTGGCTATTTTGAACAACTTTATATACTTAGTTTTAAATACTTTAATTTTCTAAATATATCAAGGTACTTATTTGCCAATTGGCTTATTCATATTTGTTTAATTTTAAAATTTCTACGAGACAATTACCAAAACCCGCCCTGTACATATTATATAAGATCTCCTTGATAAAAGCCATTTTCTTAATCAAATCTTATTGACAATTTTTGGGGTTTGTCCCTTTTGCTACTTTGGATCAGTGGGAGGAGTAAAGCAATGAGTTTGCACTTTACATATTTTATTGTAAGACGACACAAGGAAGGAACAAAACTCCCTTTTTCATATTAATCTAAATAAGTAGACAATATTATACATATATGAAAGAGAAAATGCTGTATATATATACAGTTGTATAACATACCTCGACTCTTTTCAATGCAGATCAGAAATAGAGCTTTTATAAGTCCTTCAATTTATATCCTACCAATATACTTAATCCATAAAAATCAAACAAATGGAAAAAAATAACGATTCTTCATCGTTTTCTGCTTCATTCACTTATTATTTCTACTTTATATAAAAAAGAAATGATGATTTTGCAATATTTGTTTCAAGAGATAATTAGCAGTTGAATGCATTTTAATACAATTAAGATCTAATCTAATAAACGCAGAAGATCAAACCATATATGGAGTACATAAACATGCATTGAACTGGCAGATTACATAAATGATAAAACAGTAATTTTCCATATCATTCTTGTTCATTTTGGCCTTTATCTCATGACAATTTTCAAGGTTCTCTTTTAAGAATTTTGAAGTTATTGGGAAGAAGGTAACGACTGCCAATCAAAGTTCATGGCAATGTGTATAAATTTAGGGCGAAGAAGAATTTCAATAAAGTTGATCATCTTGGATGAACAGCTCATTTGAGAAAACTTAAATTTGGCTCAGATTATTTTCATATAATAAGTAAGAACTTTTCTACTGAAAATCTTCAAATTCTTAAACAATCGAGTGATACCATTGTTTTTATTTATTGAGAGTAGGCATTAAATGTGAAATCGTTTCCACAATTTTGAACAACTAAGGGATTTTTTTCTAGAATAAAAATATGATGATTTGTCTACACATCTTTTTATCCATTATAATAATTTTCTAAGGCCATATGAAATAAACTCTCCAGCTAAACTTGGACCTTGGGACATCCATTAAGGATCCTTGATTTAAATCGTGCAAGGGATCTACACTGTGCATTGAAAAAATAAGTTATGGCAAATGAAGCACACATCACAAACCTACAAATGATTGATTATTAATTATAACTGTACTTTCCAACATTGTAAACATTGATTTATTTGGGATCTTAAACCAATGTATGTGTACCTTAAAATTTATAACTTCTTTTGTGAAAAATAAATGAAATAAGAAAAATTTTATGTTTTTATTTTCGGTTTTAAGACAATTGGTCTAAGGACAATTTTCCGAACGACATATCACTAAAGGACAATATGGCAAATTTACAATTTGCAGAAGGACAATTTGGGACATTTGGCCGAAAAATGATGTATAGCTTATTTATAGTGCGATAAATAGGTTTAATGACTAAAAAAACAACTCCCAAATATTTATTCGAAATTTCATGTATTTTGATTAATACTATTTTGGCCAAATATATGGTAAGGTAACTGCTCTTGTAAGATATTATGTTTGCTCGTCAATACATGAGTAATTTACAATATTCGATATTACATGTCAAATGATAATTAATTGGAAACGGAGAAGTGGTTAGCACTTATTCCATTAGAACCGCTGTCATGTTCATTTATTATTTGTACTCAAATGGTAAATATTCGAACTTCAATGGAACCACATACTACTGTGTTGTGTTTATATAATAATCATTAATGAATATAATCAATAAAAAAATATTTTTCTGCAAAAGAACAATAATTAATTTTCCTATATGACATATATACAATATGAACAATACCCATTTATTTTAATATAATATTAAATTGAATTAAAATATACAATTGCATATATCAATAAATTAAAAATCATTTTGTACGGCTAATTTAAAAATTGTCCTTTAGCAAAATTTCTGTTAGGCCACTCCAATTGATCTTACAATCAAATGATGAATTGATTAATGTGTTAAAATGATCATTTTATCCGAAAAATTCTAAATTAAATTGCAATTGAGCTTCTAAAAACAATCGGGTCTTCATTTTTGTTGAATGTTTAGATCAAGATAGTTGTGTGAGGTTGCTTTCTTTTATATGAATGTGATGAAAAATAAATATCGTACAACCTCACTCATGGGCACTTCAATGAGATAATGAGGATTGTCACAACCAGAACTTAAAAAAAAAATGCACTTAATCCACGGTCAATTTATAGTCATCGAAGTTAAAACATCTCAAAATAAAAATATTCAAATGTCAATTTTTAATGTGTTTATATTTTATACTGTTCTACGCCAATGTTTAAGTAGGGTGGCCTGTGAGATGCTTAAATATCTTATTTGGCATGCAACCTAAAACTGAAAGAAACACTTTCATTTAAAGCGTTAAAAAATGGATCTCATGTAAATCTTCAAATTTTATTCAACCTTTTTTAATGAATTAGGTACATATGGTAAGGTTATCCATAGGGTTTCTAGCCTAATTTATGGGGGGAGGCTTAACCTTCCACCCCAAAAAGTTGAATAACATTGTAAAAGTTTCAATTTCTTCGTCTCAAAGTGTATTATTTAATTACGACATTGGTTGTTCTAATTACCAACTATTGATAATATAATTTCATTTTTATCTATTAAAATGAGATGGCTATTACTTGTTTATGAATGAAATAACTCTGAGAATTTGAACTCTATAATGTACAGAAACGTACTTATATTTTAGTAATTTGTATAAAAAAATAGCCAAAAATTACACTATTAATGTATTGATCATCATCCATGGAATATTCAATCAGTGAATTATTCTCATCCGAAGTGCTGTAAATCATTCATCTCATTTTTAGGTTGCAACTGTTGCTTGTACGGCTTACAACTTGTACAAAGTCGCAACTTGTACATAACATATATATAAAATAATCCTATTTAAATAAATGGTTAAATTACTGTTTTGATAATTTTTGTTGCAAAGCTAGCGAAGCGCCTAAAGGTTATGCTATGAAAAAATTGAATGTAAGTTTTCTTTCGAAATAATTTATTTCCGGTAAATTTCCCATCGGTGTAAAACACCTATAAATCCCCCTGATTTTGAATTTTCTTTATCTTTCGGAGGAAAAGTTGAGAGATAAAAAGAAGATGCCTACATATTTATGAATGAAGATGAGTATATAACGATAGTTAAAGGCCCCACCCCCACTTTTAAAACAATTGACTATGAGTCAGGATTTCTGCTGTGTATGATTTTAATATAAACAATTATAAATATTACATACAAGGTGCGCAAGCTACCTTTCTGTAACATTACAGACTCTTTTGGGTAAACGTGGCACTTAGGCAGCTAATTGTGTTTTATATAGCTTGTTCAAATTTGTACCAGTTCGAGAAAAATGAAATCAACTGACAAATTTGTTTTCTGAAATATTTGAAAAAGGCAGGTAGCCCTCCTTCGAATCCACGCTAAGGGTGGCAACATAACAATTGTTTGAACTCTTGGACTGAGTGTGACGTTTGTTTGCCAGGTAAGGAGGGAATGTGAAGCCTCGAAGGCTTATTTTGAAGCAACAACAATTTCAGAAGAATCTTCACTGGCTCCAAACTAATTTGGACGACTTCATCTTGCCGGACTTATGGCCTCAAAATTGCCGAATGATAAGCTGATGAATTTATTTTGTTCTCGAACGACAAAGCAATTGCGTTTCAAAGAAATCATATTCACAGTACAGACAGCTAGCACACTCTTTATATGTGGTTTACCAGCTATGATATTGTACAAGTTGTAACCTATACAATAAGATTTCGCAAGTTGCAATTTATATGACTTGCAACGTTTGATTTAATTGATAATACAATGAAACTTTGGTGATGGTAGATATGAGACTAGCTTTTATTTTTATCTTTATCTTGAGGTTAAAAACTTTTCGGATCACCCTCGTATATTTTGTGTATAGTAAAAAATTTGGTTTATAAGATTTTTAGTGTTGGATTCGAATATTACTCGAACTCAACTTTAAAAAAATTAATTCTTGTATCATTCCTAAGGATTATAAAAAGCAACAAACTCTTTTTTCTACTGATAAGAAGTGATGATCATTAAAAATCAAAAACAATATTACTGTTGTATAGTATAATAGATTTGTGTATCAATTGACGTAAAAATAACCAGTGTATATGGCAATGTGAAATATCAGGGATTTTGCAAAATATCCAGACAATCTATCAAATTTCAATGAGAGTGCTCTGTGGCCATTTTAACTTCATTTACATTGGCAGATGAAATGATTGAGGGTAATTTGACTATTAAACAATTCATTTCTAAGCCATTTGAGCATTAAGGATTTGATTATGATACAATTGCATTACAAGCAATTTGATACTGTGGTTTATTTTTAGAGAAACTTATATTGTATTCATACAATTAACACTTATATTTCCAGTAAATTATTCTTGAAATCGACCTTGATAATTCAATATGCCCTCCCTCAGCCTCAATGGTGGCCTTCACTTTTTTCCTGTAGGCTTCACAAACCTTATTGATGAAGTCTTTTGACAAATTATCCAATGTGGCCTTGATGGAGAACTCCAAGGATCTCACAGACCTTGGATGCTTGTCACATGCAGCTTCCTCGACCTATGATTAAATGCAATAATCAAAAGGATTCATATCGGGAGAACTGGGAGGCCACGACACATTCAAAAGAAGCTTCTCTTTAGACCCCATCTTTTATAACAAGAAATTGTCTCGAGGCACTCAATTCTATTTTGAAAAATATACCTCGGCTAACTAGGTCTGGAGAAAGACACCTTGTCCCAAAGGTGGATCAAAACCTATCGCCACCATTATCCTTAGTATCAACGACCCTTTTTAATATCCTATGCTACACCCCTGCCCATAGGTTGAGCATGTGAACCACTGGTCCAAAAAATGGATCATTATCTTAAACTTCTTGAGCATCAAGGAACCCTTTTAAAAGTCCATAATACACCCCATTCAGGGGTTGTGCAAAAGAACCTCAGGTTCAATAAGTGGATCATTACCCGCCGCCTCCGCTTCCATGAGCATCAAGGAGCCCTTTCAATTTCCTATAATAAATCCCAGCCCGTGGATTGTGCAAGTTAACCGCTGGTCGAAAAGGTGGTTCATTATCCACCGCCTCCGCTTCATTGAGTATCAAGAACCTTAATTATCCTCACAACTCAACGGATAAAACTTTTTTTTTGGGTATTATACTTAGTAGGTTTTATAAAGTTATGTGTAACTTTGGTGGTGGTTTATGACCGTCAGACGGCTCCTATGCAACTGGAGGGCTAAGAGTTTTTTCTTAATACTAAAATGTAAGCCAAAAAAGTGAGAAATTTGAACAAACGTGATAAAATATCAGGAAGACTACACCATCAAGTAAAGATCTAATAAAAATTTATATTTGAATTATTGATCCTATTTAATAAATAATAATAATAATATTCGAACTAAACTGTTGTATATTTCATATAAATTTTATTATTTTCTTCAAAATAGACATAAACAAAATACTTATTTAAGTATACTTTTGAATATAAAATGTAATAATTTCAAAAAATCAGGAAGATCTCTGAAGTAAACTTCCAAATATGCAAAGTCCAATTGTGATAATCATAGGATCCTTTCTATGTATCGCTCTCCTACTGCCAAGCATGATGAAGAAAAATTAATTTCTACATATCTATAATAACCTACACACAATCATCTGTGGGGACTTCAATCTTCGTAATATTGATTGGGCATCTTGGATCCCCTCCTCGTCTACTAGAAGACTGTATATAGAAATTTTTCAAGATCTTTTCCCTGAACAAAAAGTCAGTAAAGCTACTCACTCTTTGGGCAATATTCTGGATCTGGTGCTCTCCTCCTTCAACTCTACTGTTAACACTAAAGTATTGAATGATATTAATCTATCAGATCTATCCAATTTTTTTCCTTTGTTTTTTTTTCCCCTGCACTGTCACGTTTTTTTATACTTTTATTTTATATATTTTAATATCTGTAATATATATATATTTCATAAAATAAGTCAACCTGTATAGGCTTTACTTATCGCCGCTGGTCGAAAAAAAAAAGAAAAAAAATTCTTAACCCTGTTAGAATCTCCAAAAATATTTAACCTTTGTATGTATTATGAGCGTTCTACTCGTTTTGATGATATTGCCACAATATTGCTAAAATATAAAATACATGAAGTGTAAATCAGTAGTGGGTCACACCTTATGAGGCCCAAGTTCCACAGGTTGGACATCCCTGCGATATATTATCAAATTCCTTGCAACAAAATTGTATCATAAATAAATCTTTAATCATAAAATGGCTTAGCAATGAATTATTTAATACTCAAATAACCTACAATCATTTCACCTGACAATGTAAATTAAGTTAAGAGGACAATTGACTACTCCGTGGGAAATTTCATAGATTGCCTGGATATTTTGCACATTGCCAACTCTGACAGACATTTTGTGCATTGCCCAATCTAACGGACATTTTGTAAAGTAGAACTAGATACAAAGATAACGCCAAGTTAAATAATAGTTTAACTTGTGTGGGAGTTTTTAAGAACAGAACTCAGCCAATTCGAAAATTGGCATATTTTCCTTACCCAAAATCTACCCGACAGATAGCTCAACAGTTTGATTGGTTTTTTTGTTTGGCTTGACTCCAACAACAGTAATTTATTTTCAAAAAATTCCACACTTTTTTTTGAATTAATCAAATTAACATGGTAGAAATTACTTAACGAGTGAAATATCCAAATTGTACACTAGGTTAATTAAATTTTTTAATTATACGAAACCACTCCCATAGGAGGATTTAGTATATGCAATTTAAGAATATTGATATTATTTTTTAAGGGGAAAAAAAAAACTTCCCCTTTCTGTTAAGTATAGATTCGTATAAATCTGTAATTTGTGACATAGAATAATTGAAATATTGATTTCTTTTTATTCGTTCTTTTTGTTTTAATGCCTAACGTCAATCACATAATTGAGTTTTATATTTCCAATAAGAGCCTTACAGGAGAGAGGGACATCAAGATTTACATTCCAAAACATTTTTTATGTGTAAGCAAAGATTTGAAACCAGCTTTTTATTGCTTTTCAATACTGATTACAAAAATTTAGTGTCCAAAAATTCAACAACTTCATGACATCTGACAAAGATTTGAAATAATGCAGAACCTTTTTGCTTTAAAGGAAAGGAGGATGATTTTTCTTCTAAATTGACAAATTGGTCATTATACTACTAAAATAATTTGTAGATAATTTTTATTGTTTGCAGAAAAAAAAAAAATATTTTAAAATATATATTGCACTAAGATATTAGAATGGTACACTAACTTCCATTCAGTCTATTTAGTCTAGATTAAATGACAAATGAAAGTATTTTAGTTCATATAGGTACACCGTCATGGTACTTCTTACATATGTTATAATCAAATATTTGAATGTAATTGAAAATGGATATGTTTGAAGTCCAATTGGTACAAAATCATTTTCTTTTGTTTATACAATAAAACACAACAAAAGAAAGGATTATCTATTAAATTGTTTTCAATGTACATGTATATCTTCAAAAATATTCAAATTATAGTTATTTAAAATTAAAGTTGGTGGCGTCAAGGATGAAACTTTAGAAGCCTCTAAATCCTGAACCGGAGGACAATAATGACTGAAATTTTGAATTTTTGAGTTTTTGACTAATATTAAAATATTTGCCAAATTTGAAAAAAAAAAAATCGAAGATGGTGCTGTATTGAGTCAATGATTTGGCTTGGAATGCCCCTTATATAAAATAAAAAGAATTTAAAAATCTTGAGAGAGGGGGAAATTTTTAAATGTATTTGAAAAATTGCTAGGATTTATGATATCGAAAAATAATTTTTCCTCCAAATAAAACGGTTTTATTTGCTAAAACTTAAAAAAATAAAATAGTTCTCACCACATTGTCCAATCGTGATGAGATTCTTGATAGAGAGTGATTGTGCTGTATTGATGAATTTTTAAATTTCTTGGTCGTCTCGTTGTCATGACCTGGATTAAAGTCAGTAGATCAAAATTATTACCTTGTAAAAACAAAGCACTATCACTTCTTGGGTCAAGGTCTTAATCCTTCAAAATTTATTTGTGTGAAGTTTTGCTCTTAAATGCAACACGAGTGTGGACATTACATAGTCAGAAATGTGAATACTAAAATACTTGAGAGCGTCATACATTCTATGCTTTAGGATTGAAAGTATGACGTCATTCACATATTGTAAGATAGAATAAGAAGTATAAAATAACCTTTTTGAACTTAGTAACCTTCAGTAACTTTTTGCTAACTTATCTCCACTGGCAGTATTTTGTATACTTTTTACACTTTATAAAGATATACCAAAAGTAATATTGTCTAACATTTGATAAATTTTAACTTTATACAAAATTTGGAATCATCAAAAAAAAAAATTTAGAAAATATTACTTAAGCAAAAGTAAAAGAAAAGATGTGTTTCCCATACGACCAAAAATATGCACATGGTTGGTTTTAGGGGTTGGGTAATTGTCACAGACACAGTTCTTGATTAGGGACCGCGCTAAAAATAATTTGTTTATATATATACACAAAAGAAATTAAAAAGATAAAACAACGTTACTCATTGGACAACGCAGTTGGTACAAATTATACTCTTAATGTGCATAAGTTCGATAATCTTAGTCAATTTGAATATAAATTATGAATATGTACTTTAAAAACAATTCCTATGTCAATTTAAGTAACTGTAGTAGTGTAATGTTTACTTATAAACCACTAAAACCCAATGCAAATCCATCTGACAAATAAAAGAAACATTGAAAAAATATTAAAAATACTTTCAAAATAGATATAAGATTGACCTTATTATTAAAAAGGGCATTTTAAAAATTCAAATAATTATTTTAAACAAATTAAGTATGAAAAAATATTAACAAAAATGGCTAAATCAGATTAAATCTTTTTTTAACAAAAAGGTCGGTCTAAAACAAACAATATGTTCTTTATTTTATTTTTGACAAAAGTGAAACTTTAAGAGTTTTATAAAAATCAAATTTAAAAAAAAGAAAGAAAGAAAAAAGTCCACTCATTTATTTTTTCTCCAGGCCTCGCTCATTTAAAAACCCGCCCTACATCCGTAAAATAGTTTGAGAACCAGTGCCCTATCATATGTAAAACGTACAAATTTGGTATTATAATTTACCTTAGACGGAAGTCTTTGATTATCACTTTTTGTACTAAAATATCCATGCAATGTCTGTTATATGTACGTAATGTCTAAATACAAAGGTGTTGTCGATTTAGCAGAAGGGGTTACTGATTGTGACCTTTGATCAAAGGAGGAAAGAAGAAGTGAAAAAAACACAGAAACTGTTTAATGATAAATAATAACAATTCCCCTCCCCAAAGAAATACAATCATTAAAAGAACACTTCTAAAAGATTCAAAGAGGTCGTATCCTTGAATTTTAATATACAATAATAGTAATAATACTCTCATAATACCTTCATATTTTTACTTTATCTTTTTCATGCCTTTTAAATATACATGCTTATATACCTATATGTTGGTATCGTTGAATAAAATAACTCATAGTTTAAATAGAATAACGTATGTATTTTTACTGAATAAAACAAATTAACAGTTTCTTAACATAATTAAATTTTGTTTCTTTAAATGATAAAATATTTGTCATAAACAAGAGAGCAGAATAATCATTGAATAATAATATTAATCGATAGATTAGAGTAGTATGAGTTGAAAGCGCGTGTTGGGATCCTGCAGAATTATTTACCACCATAGGTTGGTAAGCTATCAGAAGAGGAAGAGCCAAATCCGTTTTGGGGTGGCGAAAGGGGAGAGCCATAAGAAGACCCAGCTGAAGAGCCACTGCTTCCACGGTTACCACCACCAATTCCACTGGATGAACCTCTGTTGCCACTTGATCCACTTGATGAACCTCTGTTGCCACTTGATCCACTTGATGAACCTCTATTACCGTTGGATCCACTGAATCCTCCTGATGAGCCTCTGTTTCCTCCAGTTGATGGGGATCCGTAGTTGTTGGATGATTGGGAAGATCCAGCAGATCCACGATTTCCACCAGAAGAGGAAGAAGAAGATCCTCCAAATCCACCGCTTCCTCTATTGCTAGAAGAAGATGATCCACTTCCACGGTTACCAGAAGATGAGGGAGCGCCATAGCCGTTCCCAGCTCCTTGGGATGTACTTCCTCTATTTCCACTTGAGCCACTGTTTCCTCCTTGGGAGGAAGATCCTCCAAATCCGCTTGAACCACGGCTTCCTCCTTGAGAAGAAGATCCACCGAATCCACTACTTCCGCCTGAAGAAGATGATCCACTTCCACGGTTTCCAGAAGATGAGGGAGCGCCATAGCCGTTGACAGCTCCTTGGGATGAACTTCCTTTACTTCCACTTGAGCCACGATTTCCTCCTTGCGAAGAAGATCCTCCAAATCCACTTGAGCCACGGTTTCCTCCTTGAGAGGAAGATCCACCGAATCCAATGCTTCCACCTGAAGAGGATGATCCACTTCCACTGTTTCCAGAAGATGAGGGAGCACCATAGCCGTTAACAGCTCCTTGGGAAGAACTTCCTCTATTTCCACTTGAGCCACGGTTTCCTCCTTGAGAGGAAGATCCACCAAATCCGCTTGAGCCACGGTTTCCTCCTTGAGAAGAAGATCCCCCGAATCCACTACTTCCTCCTGAAGAAGATGATCCACTTCCACGGTTTCCAGAAGATGAAGGAGCACCATAGCCGTTAACAGCTCCTTGGGAAGAACTTCCTCTATTTCCACTTGACCCACGGTTTCCTCCTTGGGAGGAAGATCCACCAAATCCACTGTTTCCACTACCTCCTGTTGAACCACTTCCAGATGGAGAACCATAAGAAGCACCAGCAGCAGATCCACCTAATCCACCAGAAGAGGGTCTAGACCCACTTCCACGTTGAGATCCAGATCCTCTTTGAGAACCACGATTATTTCCGGCAGAGTATCCACCACCTGGGGCATTAACAACAGAGTTTTGATTGTTGGAGGATGAAGCGAGGAGAGCTTGAGTGGAAGCTTCTCTTTCAGCAGCAATGTCATTATTAATGGAGTAGAGTCCTTCAGCAGTAGAGCAGTCAAAGTTGAACCACCAGTCACAGATAAAGTATTGCTGATTAAAGATGGTTCCATTGGGGCACAAAAAGGAGTACGTTGTTAGACCGTCGGCTCCATCAGCAGCACAGATATGAAATACTTGACACTCAGCTCCAGTATCACCATAGTATCCACCTTCTACAGTGTTAGCATCACATGTGAATCCGGTATCAGGGACTTCGCCATAAATGGGATAATCCTGTCCAGGTACTCCGGGAACAGCTTTTTCAAGATCAGCAATGGGATCTCCGCTTCCACCCTCGAAGCCACCATTGCCTCCTTGTGGTCCATTTGCAAAGGTATTTTGTGTATTTTGAGCAGCAAATTGATTTCCAAATCCAGAGCCTCCAGAATTAAATCCGTTTTGAAAGATTCCACTTCCTCCGTTGTTAGATCCTGAGGAAGAACTTCCATATTGTGTTAGGGGACTTCCTCCATGATGTCCTCCAGATCCATCACCATGAGCAAAGGCAATGGTAATTCCTGCAATATGATGAAACAAGTGAATGAATTTTTTTAATTTTAATAAATGGGAGCTTGAAAGACATACCTAGAATTATGGCACAGGTGGAAGAGATTGAGTGAGTCTTCATTTTTAAGGATTTTTGTACTTTTTAATAAATAAATAACTCCTTCACTCTATAAAGTAATAATGCCCAAAAAATATTAATAAAACACTTTTGGAAGAAGAAATCACTGAGTATTTGGATATCAAGAATTGGAATTTTTTATAAAAAGAGATATACAGTTTATTTCTGTAATTTTATGTAATTGTGTACTTGTGACTCTATTGGAATCTTTAAGTTGACTGTAGATTAAAGGAAATGTCTGATCCTTTTATACTAACTTACAAAAGTACGTAAAATAAGTATGTAACCCCTCGTAATGATATGAAATTGTTGAAGATGCGCCGTAGAGTTGTTCCTTCGTTCCTGAAGGGTGATTGTCCCCTTATTTTATTTTTATGATATACATTATTTTGCATGATGTGTCGGAGTTCTACAACCCGTCGTTTCTTCCTCATTTTGTAAGTGCATGATTTTGGTACTGTAGTAGTTGTAGATATGCGTAACTGCGTGCACTCCTTCAGTACTCCGTCTAGGAATTAAAGTCATTTTCATTGCCATCTTCAAGAATTTTCCATTGATGATGTGAGTAAATATTTATTATTCTTAAAGGAAAGAAGATGGTTTCAGTCCACATAGTATCTACTCTTACATATATTTCCCCTTAAAAAGTTCAGTCCTTCACATCATTTTGTACGTAGGCCTATAGTCAATACCACTTTATCAGAGACAAATACTTTTGAGGGATCAAGACCAACATAAAAAAGTTGATATTGCTTTGTGGGTGGAGTTACTTTGGTATTGGTCATGACTCCCTAAGCTAACACATTCAAAAGTTGAGAAGAAAATACATTGAGAACTTAGAACACAACGAAAGGTTTTCAAATTAAGATGGATTCCGATAGTCACATCACTATTTGTAAGTATTTGAATCTGAAAAAATTATTTGACCATATAACAGAACCCATTGAAATTGATGAATGTTTGAAATTGTCTATCTGAATCCCCTATAATGTATATTAGACTGTCCTGATTTCCGACCAATGATGTTTTTCAATGTGCACAAAGACATTTTCTTCTGAAAACAATGACCAAAGTCACTTTGGTATTGTTTTAGGGTTCTCCGATCTTTTTAGGCGTAGTAAAACACGTTTTTGTATTGGAATCGATCATTTTTAGGCCATTCTAAATATGATATTCATAGTCAAAAATTGTACTCTATGCAGTATTTAATATGTAGTTGATATGTAAATTATTTTTAGTAGCTATTAAACGATGCATAGATGTCATTTATCAAAATGTAACCTTAGTTGTTGATTAAGTAGGAAGAATATCTTTAAATTTGATAAAACAGGGAAAATGCAAATCATCGTGTACATCTCAAACACTTTTAGTTAATAAAAACTAGGGGTACTATCTTTATTTATCTCTAAACCAAATACTAAAAATATAGAAAATACAATTAGTGCCTCATAATATCGTATTTGAGCCTGTACTAGAGGCTTAAATAGGGCCGATTTCGCCCCAAAATACAATTTATTTCAAACTTAAACTACCTGTGTTACGCTAAAAATAGCTTGATAGACCTAAAACACTGCTATAGTTAGGTTTTTGATTGACCCTTATAGAAGAGTTCTTTGTTCGTCCTGAAAAAATATATATTCCTGTAAATGGACACTCTAATCTACCTACATAATGTCCTTATAATTTATTTTATAGTTCAATTGCCCTTCATTTTTTGACATCTTTCGATTGAGTTTTTTATTTTCACATATTTTTTTTTCTCCTCAAATATTGCCACTTATAATTTATTGATTTATATGTAATTCTTTTCCCAAAACCCATAAATATAGTTCCATTTTAAGTCTCATATATAACGTTTCGTCTAAACCCCTTTCCCACCTAAAACGGTATATTTGTTATACCGAGTGGTCCAATAAAATATAAACAATTCGAATTTTAAACTTCAACAAGATATAATTGATTTGTTAGCCATATAATTTCAACAAAATTAATATAATAAATATGTCTGAACTCTCTCAATCATTATTATAAGCGACCTTAGCAGCAATAACCACTTTCAGAAGGCGACAGAAGGCTTGTCATCCGTTACAGATGAAGTCCTCTGTTTTGGCGTCCCAGGGCTGTCTGACGGTGGCTAACAGACCCTTGGTGTTTAGATGACAGACACAGCAGGCCATCACCTCAACATGCACTCAAAGGTGTAGTCGATGGAGCTGGCATCAATGCTGTAGTGTGGCTAAAAGTGTCAAAAAAGAGTTCAAAAGGACTCAAAAGACTCATTCTTAGGAATCTTGCAACGGAGAAAATTGATTTATTTCATTGTTTCTGTCAAAAAGGGCTTCAGGGATTGCCCTGTGCTATTTTCTGTAACTCCTTTAGGTCCAGTTTGGCCTCCATGATAGACCCCTTCTTTCTCTTCAACGTTTCGGACATCTTGACGGCGTAGACATTTATCCTGGAGATGTACAACTGCATAGAGTGTGAGAATGGAAATTGGTCGATCACGTTCAAGTGTCATTTTCTCGACTTGCACGTAATCTAAAGAACTTAGGTTTGTTTTGTTATGTAAATAATTGTTTTAATAAATCCAAATATGAATTAATTCATTTAATCAACCAATTATTGAATAAATCAATCAATTATTGAATTAGTACGTGTTCGGATTTCCAAAGACCATGCTGTACTTTTAAACAATATTTTATGCCAATGGGTTTTTAATATAGAGTTTTTGCTTGGGACTGGTCCAAATTTCAGTACAATGTTTTTTATTTTTCATTTAATAAATTAAACTTTTCCTTTGATTTTAGGTTACTTACCAACACACAATTAAGAAGAAAGTGGAAAATCGAGTTAATAAATTATATTGTATTTGTTTAATCATAAATCCATTTTTATTATTTGATGTATAAAATAAATTTGTCAATTTATTCTCAGAAAAATAAAGGATAGTTTTATTAACAATTATAGTCATAAGTAATTTTGCATGCCTATGAATTAGAATTTTCGAAACGCAGGAACGTCCCTGGGGAACTCGAAAATCTATTTATTTATACATTCAAAGAGGTTGGGACATCAATGGGAGTCTTAAGACCTGCAACTTGACTTGATCTACCAATCAAATACTTACGACTTAACTTGCACTCAAATGATAAGACTTGTGAATCGACTTGTGCACGAAATCTAATTTATAATAAATAAAGAAAAAATTTAATATACTATATTACTTTACAAAAGTATATTATGACTCTCGACTTAATGAAATGAAATTGATCATATTATTTAAGTATTAGGATTTGGAAGCAAAGACTTAAGGTGGATAGTTTGGAGTATAAACAATTTTTTCCGCTTCTGTAGCGCCATTATTCATATGTATTCCTGAGAAAAGGTTTTTTTTTTTTTGGAAAACCTAAACAATGTTATAATTTCGCTCAACAAAGTTCCCAATAGAGTTCCATGGATATATCGACGAGTTCATTTTTCTGAGTTTTTGACTGATTGATAATATGTACCAAAAGTGTCGAGTATATTTGTTATTTTTTATTCCATATCACACAAAAAATTCAAATAAAAAACAAAATCAGATATTATTTAAGCTCTCAAAATATTAATGAATCTATTTGACGCATTTTAATTTCAAAGATAATACAGAAGGATTTCAGCCTCTCAGATTGTGGTCACTTAAAAAATATGTGCATTTAAGTCTTTTCAAATTTTTTTATACTAAAATGAATATGATACAGCTCATATTCAAAATAATTTAGTGTATGCTGTAAAAAATGATCCCTTCAAACCGTGAAAACATCATATCGGCCCTAAAAAAAATTGAGAAATGAATCTTATAAGGTAAAAAATTTACATTTATTTCCTATGAAATATTTTTAAATTTTAGAAATGATAAAATAGGTTATTCATAAATTGAGGGTGGACGTAAAATTTTTTCATGAAAATACTTGAGATGGACGGTGATTTCAGGGGCTTAGTTAAATGAAAATTGTCAGATTGGACTAAATATATGAGTTGAATTATTTAGTCGTAGGTATGGACACGAAAAAGCCCAACGAATTGATTTATTGGTTATAAAGTATGTGATTGTGTGTTACCATTATTACAATTTTTGATTATTTTTTGGTGTAGGTCATGGATAGAATGTTTAGTTTTAAGATGAAATCCGTATTTATTTTAGCAATAATGAAATTCCTGTTAGATATTAATTCATTTAAAGTAGTGGTTCCCAAATATTTTTGAGTTCGACTCTTAAAATATGTGCCTAAACAATTTGTGAACCTTATACCTTTCATTGATCAATATAAATAAAATTTGCAGAGTATTTTATGAAAATAGGTGACATAAAGTCATATCACACCCTTCACCCAGAGACAATTAATACAAATTATTGGATTATATTTATCAAAAATAAAGATTTAATTCTACATATTATATTATCATAGAAATAAATATATAACCCAAGTGACAAACAGGATATTGGAATTCCCCACATCAAATTATCCAATCAATTCTTTACACCTTTACAAAGCAGGACTTTGGAATTAATTGACAACTTAATTGATTTCCCCTTCCCAACGGGATCAAGGAATTATTAATGTCATATTATTTATTAATCTTGTTAAGTATTATTTCGTTGATAATATATCTTTAAATCTTCAAATGAGTGAAATTTAGGCATAAGTGAAAGACTACTTAATTTCACTTTTTTGAATATGTAAAGATATGTTGTAAACACACTCATATATCCTTCCTATATCTTCATTTATTTTAAAAAGGACCATATTATTTAAATATATCTTGTAGTGTTTTAAATTTACTTTTTTCTACGACAACATTCACTCCAGTCTAGTTTGTTTAAATAACAATGGTCCTATAATATATTTAAAAAAATAAGAAATACCATGAAAAAATAATCGAATATATGGTAAATATTAAATCAGTCGTATGTACTACTTGGAATAATTTAAATACTATCAATTCTCTTTCTTTGTAATAGCAACTCAAATATTTTCTTCCATGTTCAGCTACGATCTGTATTTATTTTTTAATAAGTAAATACAGAAAATATATACAAACATACAAAAATAAGTTGAACCTATTTGTGCAAGTAAATCCGAAGCTGTTTTAGCCTACAGGAAGTATTCATTCGTAAGATAAATCCAGAATACGTTAAGTGTTTTAGAATCCCAATCCGTTTTTAGTGTTGGGTTACATAGAAGTTTGATAAGCACATCATCCCTGTTAGATGACAGATGATTAGCTGTGGCAGTAAATTGGTTGTATCAGTTATGCTTTTGTGGAGTACTATTTTCTGTAAAATATATTTTATTTAAATCCAGAAGAAAAAAGTACAATCATGATTATATAAGTTTGGATGGCAATCCAAGTAATGTCCATTTTAATTGTATACTTCTTTTTTGGAAATTATTTTGCGAACCCCTTTGGAACCACTGATTTAAAGTACATACCCATGGAACCAATCCTTCAAGCAGTTATTTCAATTTTTTGAAAGAGCTGGTATTTTTTGATGATAACCTTAGATAACACAGGGGAACAATTAAGTGGGGGGGATTTTGTACAAATGAATGGAATATAATAATCAAATTTATCTATGATTGCAGAATACAAAACTGATCTCAGTTTTCTCTCAGTCATCTGAATTCCGAAATATTGGATATTACAGTAATTTGGCACTATTATTGTTAAAGAGTTAATTTTTACCCTTAAAAAATCCCCCAATGAAATGTGGGAATTAATATTACGTATTTCGAAGTATTTTGAATGATTAAAAAGTGTTTTTATTCATTTTGTATCTTGTTCTGAACTCAATAGATTTCCATTTTTAGGATGAAAAATGATGAAAAACGACACTGTTCTTAATGTAGATCTCCTAGGATTTTTGCACCATTTTGTAGTGATCCCATTTTTACTGGTGTATACCTGTAAATAGTCAACATTATCATCACATTTTTTCTGATTTCAAATCTAATTGCATGACGCCATACGTTGTAAAAGGAAGATCGAGGCAATCGAAGGAAGATAATTTATAAATTGATCATAGATATTTGAATTTGGATACCTAATTCCATGAGGAACACAAGAGGATAATTCATCCGAGGAAAACTACCAGACCACATAAGGGAGTAGAGTGGACCCGTGAATGATAAAAGGATCGGAAAAATTAAGTGATCCATTCACAATGAGTAAATAATTTTAATATTTAAAAATGGGATCACATGAAAAATGCAAAATGGAACAAAAATCCTTAGAGATTAATATTTTTTTTAAATTATACGTTAATTATTTTTCAATAATATTAGATATGATATTCGTCATCACTACTTATTATGAATAATTTATAAAGGTCTAAAGAAGAATGTAATTTTTCAGCATTTGCAGCCTAAAAATGTAAATATATCGAGTTCAGAACAAGATACAGAATTAATCAATCACTTTTGAACATTAAACACACTTTAACATAAGGTTTATTAATTCTACTTTTAATTTAGGGATTGTTTTAAAGGTAAAAAATGACTCTGATCGATAATAGTCCCAAAATACTATAATCCTAGATATTCCAGAATTCAGATGAGTGAGAGAAAAAGGGAGATTAGTTTTGGATTCTACGCTCAAAGATAAGTTCCTTTTTTGGCTTGAATTTATTTGTACAAAATCAGTGTTTCCCTTTATAATTTATCATATTTATTAAAAAACAAACACAATTAAAAATAAATATTTTGCTAATTAAATATACATAATTTAAACATATCTTAGAGGTCTAAAAGTACTTAGTATATAAATAAAGAAAGTATACTTGTTTGAGGTGGAACGATCATAGTGGTACTTAATATAGGACAGATCCATATTTTCTTAGATCCGAGTCAGTTTGGATCTTTCACTCTGAAAACTTGTGTATATTCAGTTACCCAAACTCTCAGATCCAGATTCGAAACTAAAATTATACAAATACTTACCTCCAATTTTATTAGTATTTTACAAAAAGTTTAGACCTAAATAAAATAGGACCAGAAGTAAAATTATATTTTTACTCATTATTGATGCCAACCCCATAAAAAAGATGTTATTACAACTATAACATACTTATAAGTCATTATAAGAGTTATTTTTTAATAATATTATATACGTCATTACTTTTATTATACCTCACAACCTCTCATTCCAAAAGAAATTGAAAAGGGCCCAAAATCAGTTGGTAGTTGAACAATTCTTCCAGCTATGGAATTATTTTTGAATAATAGTTTATCACTATTCACACCTTAATATGAACTAATTTCTATCCAACCCATCAATGATAAAAACACCGATTAGGGAAAAATAAACTTCTACAGCTAACAACTAAACACTGTGTACATTTTAGTGTTGTAGTTCATGGTGTTACCTCGCTCATATAAAAATATAGAGTGTACTTTGTAGTATACTGTCAATGTTTTTGCTTCTTTTCTCCAAATAATTGTTCTAAATCTTGATTGGCTGTGTTAAAATTAGCTTCTTTTAAACTGTGACCAATTCTAATCGATCATTGAAAATAGCTCCATAGTTGAGAAAAATTGTTTTACTACTCTCTGATTTTCAACACTTTTTTTCTGTTTTTTTTCCGGGGAAAATTATTGAATAAAATAAAGGTAACGACGTGTGAGATAAGAATGGAGGAAATACAATGTGATGCAACTGTTTATATAGGTGTCACTTCGATCACTAAGCGAGATAAATAGAGTATATGTTTCTTAATAGGTAAAGGATTTTTTTACATAAGTAGGATTAAGAATTAAGCAACACTTGTGTAAGCATTTTACGATCTGGAGGATCCCTCAGATCTTTTTTATAAAACGTAAAAGTTTGGGTACCCGAAGCCAATTTGGGTCTTGATCTTCGAATTTTGGATAATAAATTTTTTTATTGCCTGTAGTTGCCTGTATACAGTTTATTCTTCTTTGTGTTGACTTTATATTCGTATTCAAGTTAAAAAGGGGAATTCATGGAGGCTGTATAGGTAGTAATACAGACTGTTTTAAAGCTTTAGTAGTTACAGCAGCTCCAGTGGAGTAAAAACAAAATTCTGAAGATGGAACCGCAGCTGAAAAGTGTAAATTGATATTTAAGGAAAACAGATTTCTCTTAAACAAGGGACTCCTTTCTTCTGAATTTGGAGAATGGTTTGGACTTCACTTTGTTGCTTCAACATTCAGCACCTTGGATCGAACTTATTGAATCTGTCAAAGAGTTACTTGTCTTAGCATGATAAAGGCTAAAAAATTTACAAGCATAATAATGAAAAATTGGAAAAATCATCTCAAGAGGCAAAAAAAAAAAAAAAAAGAAAGTAAAATACTTTATGTACTTGCAACAATCACATTTGTGATTTTTGGTTCCGAAAACAAAACATTGAAATATGCCATCAGCCACTTCTATTATAAGATGAATAAATTTTGAGGCAAAATCTTCAACTAGGAGATTGTTTTTTTGATTTTTTTTTTCACATAATGAGGTTTTTGAATTTAGTGATAATTTTGAAAAGATAGGTTTAAAAAAATTAAAAACAGGACCCATGGACTGTGTTTATAATATTTTGAGCATGGTTAATAATGGTCTGGAGAACCCTATGCTCGTTATACAGTATTTTGGATAATACATAAAATAGTTACTAAGAGTACTGTGTATGGGAAAACTAATATAGAACGAATGAGTTTCTTTTGAAAATGTGTCATGAGATACGGCTAGGCATTTTTCAATTGAATGTAAGCAAATAAAAAATGTCTGGGATCCCTTAAGGTGTATTTTTTAATTGAAATTTAAAAAACTATTAAATATTAAAGACTTTCCATATTTTTATATTGATCCTAATTAAAAAGAAATAAATTTTATTACCACAACAGTTCAGAGCATCTCATACAAATTCATATACATTAAAACGCAATTGTCTCATAATTATGGACATAGAACGACTTAGCTCGATGGACAACACCCTGGGGAGAAATTATTCTCTTCACCTCAATGTGCGTAGAGTCGCGCCCTGGTCGATTCTAAAAAAAGGAAATATACATTATGTATATAGACTTCATAGAAAATTCCAAGCCAGGTGGAGTAATTGTAATAATATAAGGTTGACTCATACTTAATCAGTGCAACTCCATCTAACCAATTAAATGAACATTAAAAAAATGACAAAAATATTGATAGATGTTTATAGGAATGTTTTTTTTTTGTGTGTGTTTTTTTGTTTTTCGATAGCTGCTAGCTTACCTCCACATTGTATGAGACTCATAATAAACTTATATAATTGAAATATAGTTGTACATGGATACAAAAAAACAATTGGTGATTTTATAATTCTGGAACACATTTTGTTTAATAAAACTTATACTATGAGATAACTCAGGAAGATCGGGAGTTCTTCAACACTGAGGAAGAGGTGATAAAAATTAGCTTTTAAACCAAATTCTGAAGTGATCAACGTATTATTATTTAAAACCCGTATTCGTCGAGGAATATTTTACGAGAAAAACATTTTTTTTTTAATACTTCATTTGACATCTGCAATATTAACCAACCCTCTCTTTTATTGACAAAGTAAAGACAATACTAAATTCTACAAATATGGAATGCAAGGAAATAAAACAAAATTTTGACACAACAAAACGAAAACAATACTGCAACATAGATATATAAGGGAAAATGCACGCCTTGTTAAGCGTGCCAAAAAACAACTATAAAATTTGCTGGTACAAGTTACAACTGGGATATCATAAATTGTATATTTGTATTCTTGCACGCTTAAAAAGGGACACCTCTTCAGAACATAGTTTTGTAAAGATTAAAGTATAAATTTTAAGCAGTCTTTTGGATGAAGTCCCTCAGCACCCATTTTTAGTAGCTTTTTTTCTCTTGAGCAATCTTTATTTGTTAAGAAAGAAGATCTAAATGCTTAGACTTTCAATTTCTTCTTCCCGCCTCTTAAATGATAATTTAACATTAATTCAATTTTTTAAATAAAAATATAAAAATTACACTATTAAAAGCAAAAATCCCAGAGTTATTTGGCATAATGTAGTTTTATACATATATGCATTTTAAACCTAAAACTTTACAAATATATAAATATGTATTTAACATTATTTATATATAATTGCAATTCCAGAAACTTGGGAACTCTAACAGCGTCATTATATAGCTATAACTTCGATGTTATTATAACTATTTTTAAGTTTATTATTTCAAGGTCCAAAGGTTATGGTTGTACAGTGTATATATATATATTTTTTTTTAAATTAGAGTATTAAGATCTTTTTGGATTTATTTGCAATCCATATGATTGCATTATTCTTCCTTAAAGATGATCTTAACAACAAACGAAAATATTAGTGTTGAAACTTGGTCCAAGTCCGAAATGTTTTTTTTTGGTTATGTCTTTAGGTAAAGTAAAGTTTCCAGTTAGAAAAGGGTAAATCAATCTGGTCTTAATATTGAAATATCGATTTTTTTTTGTTTTTCTAGAGCCAGTTATGAAAACCAATTTTTTTAATCGTACATTTGAAATTTAAGTTTGATTTTGTAAAAAATAATCTGGAAAAAATTATAAAATTAGATTTAAAAAAAAATTTATAGTTATCCTCTAACACATTAAATTTTTTGAAAAAAATGACATAACATAAAATTTTAATATTAAATTTTTTGAATACAAATTTGAACAATCCATGGATATTCACAAAAAATTGATTTTAGGTAAAAAGTTCCAAAAAACAACGGGAGTTTAAAAAAATTAATTTGTTTGTTCTTGTAAAAGCAAAATTCGGTACTCAGCCCCCCTGTAATCCCCCCTCCTACCTACGACAAGAAATAACTGGCTTGACATGTTGGTGAACAGATTGGTAGCTCGTGACGTTAAAAGACAATGCCCATGAATTGTCGTGATGGTAACTTGGAGCGCATCCAAATTTGGATGAGAGGTGCAACAGACATTCTTCTACTAGATGCCACAAACTGAAAAATCTATCCGGTTCAAGTCAGTGCTGAATGAAGTTCGCTTCCATGGTACACCACACTTTCATGATGGCTGCTAGATGTGGCAGACATTCTTCTGTAAGACAGTATCAACGACAAAGTACAGGTTGGCGGAAGAGGGGCACATAAAAAAAACTTATTCTTGGCTGTATTGGGTTGTCATGCACTTCTTGATGTTTTAGCTGTCCGGATGAAGATACCAACGATCTATGCAGAATTCTCAGCACTGATAACGGTGCAAAGGAGATCGTACACAGATGCGTCGTCAGGGTAAGTCTTGAAGGGTTTTTTCTTTTTACTAGAAAATTTAATATTGTAAATTTTTTAGCAAAGAATTAAAAATTTCAAATATACTTACTATTTTTAATTTTTTGCAAACAGCTGCAGATTTGTGAAATGAAAATTCATTACCAAAAATTAAGTTTTTCAATTTAAAAAAGAAAAAAAAAAGGACATGCAATAAATACAAAATTTATTTACTTTTGTTTCAGGTGTTCTTTGCTGGCATAATAAAATCTTGTTATTAATAATAAGGGCATAAAATTGTAATTTTACGCTACTGGAAGTATAACATTATTTTTTTATATTTTCTAAAAAAATAAGTATGTGCATCACCAATATTTAATATGGAATTTTAGTACGAGAAATGGGTACAGACCAAGTTGGAACAAATTAATAAAATGTATTACAAACTAAATACTAACTCTAAAACATACATGGGTATGCAAATTAAGAGACATACAACATAAATATGCATACATTTTTAAAATTCCCATCTCGTTATTTCAGTAAATCTTATTATATGTTATTTTTTCTCGAATAAGGGTAAGAATATTGTTTTAAATAGTTTTAAGCAGTATTGATTCAACTTATCTCACTGCATTATAGTGTTGGATTGAGATTTGGGTGGAAAATAATTTTAAACTATCGGATCCCTGTAAATTTCAGGATAGCGTTAGTATATAATAAAAAACAATGAAATTCTTGTATTTCTTTTATCGTTTTTAGAATATATGTACATTTTTTGTTAGATAGATAAATACAACATTGAGTTTGTGGAAGTCAATAGAAATAACTTAGGTATTTATTTAACTTACGAGAATTATTGTCAGAATCAATTTTGTGCTACTTTAAGTGCTATTTGAGGCGCTTCCAATGGGTTAATAAGAATAATTTGTTGATAGAAATGAAGAATAATTCATCAAATACAATTGTAGTCCAGACTCAATTTTGCAATAAACCATTCTAGCTATTTTCCATGTTGACGGGCACATATATACAAATCATAATTTTTGAAGAAATAATAAGATGTATGTTGGTACTACAAAAATACATTTTCAATTCTCATATTTTTCATTTCTATAATTATTTCTTATCGTGCACAGATTGTTTTTTAAGAACCCGGGTCCAGCATTTTAGAATTATATCATCCGATCCTATACAATAAAGAATATATATATGTATAAAAAGTGATAAACAAACTAATTTTGTGGTGAACTATACATAATTAAATTAAACTTTTACAATGAAGTTTGTTTTTATTCCACTTCAATATTACTTATTATTTAAAAAAAATATATATATATCTACTAGATTTTATGATAAGCTATATTTTAAAGTTTTTGTTATCTTTTAAATAAAACTTTATTATTAATAAATATAGTGGTTAATAATTACTCATTACTTCCTACTAGAACTCCATACAATAAAATTAATGTAATTTTTCAATAATAAAGTTTTTTTTGTGTGTTGTTAAAAAAAAACTATATTGAATATTAACAAAGTAGTATGATCCTAAAAGTATACAATAAAAAAAAACTATAAATGACTTTTGAAGAAATACATAATAAAACTAATCTCTTTAAAAACATTTTTTTTTGTCAAATGAAAGCAAAATTATTAATATATATTCACTAAAACTAAAGCAACACCATCTACATTAAGCATTATTAAAAAGGAGAAAGGCGTCAACGATTGCTCTCCTAACAATAAGGATAACGTATACGCATAAAGTAATCACTAGTGAGTGAAAGATGAAAAATATTACTGAGGATTTTAGTATGTCATTATTGTAGTCGGAGTCAAATTGAGGATTAACATCAGAGTAATTGTTGCCCATAGCTTTGCTAGATGCGGAGTGGGATTTGTGATCCTTTATCTATTATCTGCTTGAAGAGAGATAGATAGGACAGATTTATTCAGATGTCGATCCTCAATTCTACTCTGATTCCAACAAGGACTTATAATTATAACTCCTGAAGGTTACTCTCCATCTTGTACGAGTATATCCAAAAGTTCAATTTGGTATTTAATAGATATTGAAATCCACTCCTCGGGAATTCAACAATAGTGACAACACTTTAGGAAAAGAAAATTTAGTATGCAGTTTGCTAATTAGAAAAAAACAAAAAACAGGCACCCAATTTTTATTACTGTACCTAACATGATACTATAATTTGGGATGCAAAAGTTATTGAAATACTCGATAGAATATATTTAAAATATATATATGTTAGTAATATGCAATATATTATTGCTCCTATTAAATAATTCTACTTATTTGAAAAATTCATACATATAAGCAAGCAAGGAGTACTATAGTTTTTAAAGTGATATATGTCAGCAGATATGTCGTTTATCAGAGTTGACAATATAAATTTTCTTTTCCATTTACATTCAAAATAATTTAATTAATTTTTACGTATCTAACTTTAAGAATTAATGAACAAGCTGAATACTTCTTTGACAAACACTTCTGAATTCACAATCAAAAATAGAAGTCGGATATATTTTTTTAAATTTTGTAGGCAATAAAGGATATATTATTTCTAAATTATTATCAGAACAATACCTTTTCCACACAAAAAAAGACATTTTCCACTCTTCTCCATCCACCTTTTCTTTCATATTTATCGTTAAAGTGGATCAATAATAAGAACTCATCCTGAGTGACAAAGATTTCCCTCTTAAAATAAATTTACAACCATTTGATCAATAGCTATTATTTATTTATCTCTGTAGTTATTTCATTCAATTTATTAACATTTATGCCTTATTTCCTACGTTTAAGTATATCATGTACCATTAACAATAAATAAAAAAAGAAAAAAAAGATTTCAATATAGATAAATAGAATATTAATTCTCAACCTATCACCAATTTATGATTGATGAACGAAAAGATGCATTTTGAATTTTAGTTGTACCTAATTGATAAATTATTATACAAAGATGTAAATACATAATACCTGATCATATCAAGAGTTATCACAGTTAGATCTGATCAGTATTATAATGATGTTTATTAATGAGCTTTGTATCACTTAAAATTATTCAATCTTAGTCGTTATTTTCCTGGGTCTATGAAAGTACCAATTTTGAAAAATATAGCCTGTTTTAGTATCTATTTTATTATTGCCATGTTGTTGTTTTTTTACTCCACCTTTAACAAGAATGAATGGTTTAGCTTTGTTATTATATATGTGGCAAGTCAACATTAAAATAATCTAGAACAAAAATTAAGAAACGAAAGAAAATCCCAATTATATTTTATAATCATATTTGAGTCAACTATAGTCTTTGTTTTCAAATTTTTAATATGAGTTAGGAAACTCATTTTTTTAGGTATAGTTATTAAAGACTTGATTTTGTCCTAATTTTAGGTAAAGTAAAAATTTCAAAGTGTTTTTCGATAGTTGTCTTTAGTGAGCTATATCTCATGATTGATACCTTATATAAAAAAATCTTCAATCATATTAAAAGGTTAAGCGTACACATTCAAAAAAGTTCATAAAGGGTTTAGTGTTTGTTAAAGACATTTCTTTGTCACAGCGTTCCAAAATGGAAGTAAAAACAGAGAAAATTCGATACGTAATTCGTTATTTTGGATTTTAATTTTTTTTTGGTGTATTTTCGAAAATACAGCCTATACCCTTAAAAAAACTTAGAGCACAGGAAATTGATCTTGTTGTTTAAATAAATCAACTTAATTGTAAAAACAAAACAAAATTGTCCTTGAGAGTCCATGAATCAAGACCTGATCAGAATAAAACGTAGTTCTAGGGACGTAAGTCGAAATTATGATTAACTTTGATCTAATTCCGTTTTTAAAATTTTTTTTTGATTAGCGGACATGCATGAATACAAACAAAATATTTTACTATTGTAGTTAAAAAAATGAAAGTATTTTGGTTTCAATGTAAAATCAATCGTGAAAAAAAAATCTAAAATAAGATAAAATTCAAATATATTTTTGTCCAATTTTTTAATTTTTTCATTCGTATTTGTTGCAAAACAAAAATAATTTTACTTATAGCTATATTATAGAAATTGAAAATACCTACATTTTTCGACAAAAAAATCAAAAATAGGAGTACATCTCAATTAATTTTTTAATGTACAAATGTATAATTAGAATTAAATGTATTTTAGATGTATTTAAATCAAATATGGGTATTATATTCGAAGTTATGAGACGTGTTAAGATACTCACGAATGGTGGCTAAAGTTTAGATTCCTTTTTTGATTTGAAAAACTTATATTGGTCCCGATATAAAATTCCAAATAAAATCTATTGGGAGATCAATTTTGGCTACAATAAATGTAACAGTAATGGCGCCTCCATTTGGTTAATACAATAAAAACGAGGATAGAAATGATTAATAACTTACCAAAGAATACAAATTTACTCCACACTCAATTTTGAATTAGCTGGTTTGTGTGTTGACAGGCCACATATTATGAAGTTGTTCTAGAAATACTATTTTAAGTTAAGTATAATTTATTAGTAGATTTCATTCTCTTGTGTTTTATGTATCAATAAAAATATTTGTATTTTATAAAATGAATTTGATGATATGTCTATAAAGTCTTGGAAGTGGTTTTAAGACTTTATTTGATTGATATTGCCCCCTATATAGCCTTTCAAATAAAATATGTCGGTTTCTTTTTCTTTTAAAGTTACAATCAATTTGGATTACTTTAAGGGAAATGTGCGACGCTTCAAAAGAGTTAATAAGAATAATTTGTTCATAGAAATACAAATGTAGTCCAGATTCAATTTTTAGAAACATCATTATAGTTTGTTATTATCTGGACGGGCACATATATACAGGGACATCCTCTCAAAAAAAAAAAAATAAAGGAATTTTGTCTTTTTTTTTTCAAAACAAGGAATATCGGAAATTCATCTTATTTTATTAAATTTTTTTTAAATTGAATTTTTCAATCTGTTTTCCAAAAAATTTAATTTCCTTTTACTAGTTCTGAACTGTCAATAAAAATTTCAAAAAAATTCTACTTTTTGTATAAAGTTGTACATTTCTGAAAAAAAAACTTCCATATAATTTATATTTAAAGATATTTTCGAAAAAATTTAATTCTTTGTGAATTACTTTAGACTTTTGAATCTTTTTCCAAAAAGTTTTAATTTTTTGATTTTCTTTTTATATTCCAAAAACCAATACTTTTAGGGAATGTTCACGCTTCCAGAGAGTTTATAAAATAATTTGTTAATAAAAATTGACTATAATTCATCGAAGAATACAAATGTAGTAGAGATTCAGTTTGGAGAAACAATATTTTAGTTTGTTTTTATCTTGATGAGGACTTATTTATAGGGGTGTCCACAGGGGGTGCGCTGGAGGGGCTGTACCCCCATCCCCCGAATTTTGCCTTGAAAAAAAAATAATATTCGATTTTTTTATTTATTTTTAATTTCTTTTCCAACAAATTTAATTTCCTGTGGAAAACTACGCTTTTTGGATTTATTTTCAAATAAAAAATTAATATTTTGTTAACAACTGTAGATTTTTTAGGGTTTTTTTTGCAAAAATTCTATTTTTGAAATTATTATTAATTAAAATTTTATATTTTCAAAAATGTATTTTTTAAATTTTTAGGACAAAGGTTTTAATATTTGGAATCTACTATGAATGAATATAGCAAAAAATTATTTATGCTATGATAAATTTAATAACAATACGAGTTTGAGAAAAAAAAAAAATTAGTATAGTAATCATTTTTTAAGATTTAGTCATAAATCAAAAACTGAGCAGCAGATACAATATATGATAATGTATATCACTCAATGTATTTCTATTTATCTCTATAACGTTCTCAATTGGGATTCTAAATCGCTCGCAGGCCCTGGAAACAAGAACCCCATCCAAAACATTACATTATAGGATAATGGGTTCGATCATGGACTTCTTGGTGGTGTTAGGATCTCTGTTGACCAATGACTCGTGGTAGCTTATGTCAAAATAAAACATCAAATTCAGGTATGGTAAGCTAGAAAGCCAAATATCCTTGGAAACCCAGTCATAGCATGATCCTAGAGCTTCTGGTCACGTCAAGTGTAGTGATGCGAAGTGAAGAGAAGAATATATTGACTCGGAAAAAGGAGAAAAATATATTGGCTCGCGAAGAGGAGAAGAATTGCGACTTTTTCGAGTTAATATAGGGTCACGAAAGTAAATGCAATATTTCATTTTGTGGTAGGGCGTACTTAAATAAAAAAGGAAAGAAACATTTAAAAAAAATTAAAATCATTAAATTAAAGCAGTCCAAATTTTCAATTCGTTCAATAATATTTCAGAAATACTTCTTCTTAGACGAATGCAATGTGTATAATTATGCTATCAAATCCACTAAGTCAGGAAACAAAAATTTGAACATAAATTAACTTTAATAAAATATGAAAGAACATCATATCAAATATTGTGTCATAATGTAGGCAATAATTTCATAAAAAAGGACAAATATCCTTGGGGCACTTCCTTCGCATATGCCCATAGAGATATGTCTGAAAATATTCTCTAGAGATATTCATTACTCCTAGCCGTCTGAGCATACCCTTGAAATGACACCACAAAGACTCGATCGTCTGCGTATGATCTTTAATTACTGGATCCACAAAGTTATACTTATACATAACAGATAAATGTGCCATATTTAACTCACTCCCAAGGTTGCAAAAGGCTGCCCAATCGTCAAAATGACAGTTGTTCTGGGTAAAACTTAAAAATTAATTAAAAAATTATAAGATAATTCAGGGATACTAAATTATAGTATATATTAAGTTTTCATATAGGTAACAAACAAATAATGAAGTTTGAACAGGGGACATGATTATAAACTGTTAACTAAACGTCAATATGATGAAATTTGTTTTGTGCATATTTTTTAAATAAGACAGTTAATTTAAATTATATTAATAATAATAGACGAGTTTATTTTTTAGTTATTACTTATTTACTATTATTGTATAGTTGTTAGCTATAGAAATATGCATGAAAAGATTTTATGATAGGATAAACATGTCAACTTATTCCAACAATTATGATCAATAAAATCATCGCAAATCAAAGGAACAATAATGATATATAATCTTAAGACTTATTATTAGGTAAAAAATAGTCACGACAATGATTATAGACTGTTAAATATGGTTATAAATACTTTAATTAGGCTTTGAATTCACTCTAATCCGAGTTCATCGATCTCCATGAAAAAAAGCCAGTACAATATTGCACACTACGACTCTCGTGCAAAGTTTTCCTAAAAATAATTTTGCTCTCATGATTCATGGTAAATATAAGAAAAAGTCCTAATACCTTACATAATTATATGTTATCTCCTCCGGTCTCATCTCTCATTCAACGGATTGACTCCAATAGAACTCATCCCCTTCCTTCCTCCAAATACTCAATTAGAGCCAAATTCACAACTTGTTCCACATAATAAGCCTTTCTATATATTTTCGTGACGCTTCGAAGCCCTCAATTCAAAAGAGTCGAGATCCTTCTCCTCTTCATCTGGCAATTCATTCTTCTCTTTAGAGCTGTAAATTCTAAGTATTTACTCAAGAATCAAATTTTTAGTAGCTGGCAATCAAAACAGTGTTTCTTTATTTGACAAAGCTGTTATCTCAAGTATTTAATTTTTGAAATATCTTAGTATAAGGTAATCACGAATGTGTGTGCTCTTGAATGACGAAAAGTAACACCGAGTATTTGTTGGAGAGTTATAAGTTCAAATTGGAATTAGAGTTAGAATAGAATTGAGGATCGACATCGGCCCATGTCCTTTTTAGATACGGAGTAAGATTTGTCTGCATTCCTCTCATAGCTGTTTGTAGCTAGTTTAAACAAACATCATGACATCTAAACTGCTCTCTTCCCAAAAAAATTTCAAACTGTCAGGAATAGTTTACCATATTTAATATACTTTTCTCAACAACACAATACTGTGAGTTATAAAAACTTATATTTAATGATACTACAAATCATTAAATACAGAGTAGGGCTGAAAAACGTGGACTGTTAAGTAATATTTATTTTCACATAACTATGAAAAGGTTTAAGGATTATTTTTTGATATTCTGTTTCTGCCATTCTCTTTACATAAACAAACTATACTAATCATTTAGTAATTTCATCATCATTAGCAATCAACTATTAAAAAGGTAGCACATCTCAGATTTCATCAAATGCTGAAGTTGATTTGATGAAAATTACGGACATCGTTAAGTGTTATAGGAGCCTGATTTTTAAGTTGTCCAAGATGAAGAAAACTTTCCCAGGATGTGAGGAAGGGGAGGGCATATTTTAAAGAGGGATACGATGTTCTTTTAAAGTTTGGAGCATAATATAATGCAGGATCCCGCTAAGTCGATTAATCGCCTCGCCAACGACTTCTCTGTGGCTCCTAGGACCCTCAGGAGGGATATAAAGATTAAATCTTTCACAAGGATCCCACGCTACCCTATGGCAGAAGGCATGAAATCCAGGAAGCTAAAGAGGTGCAAAAAAATTCTCACATGGATCAAGACAAAAAGGTCATTTGTGAATATTTTCTCTGACTACAACATTTTCACACTTGATCAATTCGAAAACTGCCAGAACGACCTCTGGCTTGCAGAAACAAAAGAAAAGGTCAAAGAGGTTTACCACACCAAATATCCACCCTAAACAATGGATCTCGGCGTTGAGGGCTCTGATGGGAAGAAGATACCTCCATTCTCTTTTAAGGCTAGACAAAAAGTTGGCAAGTACTCCTACTATATGGTGCTTGGGTAAACTATCTTGCCATGGCCGAAGGCCAATTATCCGCTCTGTAAATGTAAAATTTGAAGAAATATCATTATTCATTAAGAAACAAATAAATACTTCCCTCCTATATATTTATTCTGATCTATCTACATATAAATAGGAGTAGTATGTACGTACTATTGTTAAGCCTTGGCACAAGACCAATCGTTGAAGTCCATATACATTAAGTATGTTTCCTTCTCTAGAAACGACCGTGGCACAAACCCCCACATATTGAGTTCAACAGAATAACTTATCTTTGCATATACGTAATTCCAATTTTTAGATATCTTAGAGTACGAATTACAATAACAAAAATCAAGGATATGGAATTATGTCCAACATATTTCATAGTTAATATTCACTAGAGTAGATTTGCCTGACATTGCATGGGACATTAAGAATTAAAATGAGATCTGACCTCTTTTGCGTTATTTAAAACAACAAATTAGGCCCTATCGAATTTAAAAAATTATTCTAATTAGATGTTGCTATGTATCTTTTCACACAATTTTTTTAAGAGAGATTAAAAGACTTTAAAAAAATAGTTGTTCACTCAACTTTCATATAATTGTCAATAATCCTATGTTTTATTTTCTCTTTCTTTTTCTTCCTCTTTGAACCTTATAATCTCCTTTGAAAAGAATATGCAAAAATGGATATCAGCGCAATATGCAGCGAGAATAATTCTTAGAACTTTACGGTCTATATTTTTTGCTTTATTTGAAGTAGTCGTTTGTTATTCACAAAAGACCATTTCTTGAGCCTTGAAAAGGTACATGAAAAATTTCAGCAAAATCCCTTCATTAGTTTAGCTGTGATTCCCGGACACACATACATTCACATTAAATATATATATACAAAAATCTGTCAAAAAAAAAAAAGATTTTTGCTTCAATATATACATGCAGAACTCCAGTATTACAGGCTTTCATACAATCCCTTAGTTCTGGATGTGACATTAAAATTAGAAGGAAACATCATTTTTGGGACTAAAATATACTTTGTTTAACTTTTACCAACATTTTGAATTCTTATTACAAAGAAGGTTTTTTTATTACATGCATGGATATTGAATACATTTCAAATATATTCTTTAAAATAGACATACTACATTCATAATATAGACTCTATGTTTCTGAATATATGTAGAGGGAGAGTGGAACAAATCTTGATTCGATTTATTGTTATACTTGGGAATAAATATTGAAAATTTGATTCGTTTTATTTAGGAAATCCCATTTTCTTTTGAAGTAGTTTGAATAGATATTGAATTATATTGTGAAATTTATTTATTTCAAGACAGGGAGTAAAAAATATATCAACTGATGATACCTACATTTGCCTACAATAAAATAACATAAATATATCCTTTGAAGACAGATTTGCATAATAATAATTTTTATTTGGTACATATTCGTTAAATAGCAGTTGTATATCTTAACTTGACATCACTAATTTGATTTTTGTTATACAGTGTATAAAAATCAAATCTGCGCATTTTTCAAAAATCTTTAATTTGTCACTGAAACCACATTTTGTGTATGAAAGTTGCAATAGAGATCATTGGATGTAAACGCCACCAGCATAAATCAATAAATCAAAGTCTAGATCCGTACCCAGAAGAAAAAGGATACATTGACAAAGTAGTTCCATGCCATGTTGGTCATTGTTGCCTTGATAGAGGCAATCAGAGAGTCCTTGATGGGATGATATGTTCGATTTTCTTTAGATTGAATGTAGACCAGACATAATAATCCATTGGATTAAGCTCCAGACTACTGGGGACCAAATTTTCTTTGCAACGAATTCATAGCAGTGTTCCCTCAGACATTTCAGCGACCTGCCTGACGCACGGCAAAAGTTTGAGTCTTATTGGCCAATACAAATTGAGACGCCAGTCACATTTGAGACTTCCTGATTTGTAATATCCATGTTTTTTGTACAAAAATCATCGTCACGGCACAATGGCGATCCTGCAATGTAAATTCAATTTTCTAAATATCTGGAGCAGGTTTCCCAATGATGCCAAAAACTCACTAAAGTTTGTTTATACAACAATGTTTTTGACGGTTATAAAAGAAATGTCATCAAACAGCTGTGTCATAAAAAATCGCCGTCGCACTTATGTGCCGATTTAATCTAAACATCCTCTACATATTTATTATAGTGTCCCACAAAAAAAAAAAAAATAATTTTTTTCTTTGTCTAGGATAAGGATAACTGGTGCCGAATTGAGTTTACACTCTGAGAATGACTTGATCGTAGGGGGACCAGAACATTTCAGACTTGAATGCAAGTTAGGGAAAAAGTATATATTATAAGTGATATTTAATTAAATAGCATTTCAGTAAATATATTTAAGTTTGTAGTATAAAAATTTGCTATATGTAAATCAAATAATTTCTAAGTAATTGGACATAACGTGAAGAAATTTAACTATATATAACTCCCTTTTATAGAAGTAAAATTGAGTTTGTGTTATTTTCTTCATTGTGAGGGTATTTCAAGTAGTAACTCAATATGTGCAAACCATGCGACATATATAAAAAGTTTGGATCAAAACATCTCGTTTTACATTGTGTTGGTTGCTGTTTTATATTTGGAGTCCGTATCAATGCTGCATGGGATTACTTGTCAGAATACTA
The DNA here is from genome assembly GCF_016086655.4 of Lepeophtheirus salmonis. Classification (NCBI taxonomy): domain Eukaryota; kingdom Metazoa; phylum Arthropoda; class Copepoda; order Siphonostomatoida; family Caligidae; genus Lepeophtheirus; species Lepeophtheirus salmonis. The sequence goes on from NC_052134.2 coordinate 47,285,859, forward strand.
CATCCGTATGTTTTGGGTAGCCTAGAGGAAGAGGGTAAATGTCATTATTGTGGCTAAGAGAAGCCAAATTGAATAAAGAATGTCGAAACAATCTGCAGTGTAAACTTAAAAAGGATGTTGACTAACGTTGGCTAATCTTTCCACATAAATACTTGCATTAAGATTTAAAGGAAATTAACGGAGAGCTAAATGAAGATAGTTAAAACTATTAAAAAAATACGTCAAAAAGTTATTTTCAAATCCCAAAATCTTCTTTATTTTTGAAAATGTACCTTATTAAATCAAAAGCAGTTTGATTGGTAGTTTTAAAATAACTTAAGAGGCAAATTTAGTATACCAAACATGTGTTTCAACTATATAACACATATTTTACACAAAATATCTTCTTAATGTATTATGTTTCTTTAAAAAAACAATTTTTTATTACCCTAGGAACCGCAACTAAAGTTTTAAAACTCAAAATTTATTACATTCATATTTCAACATTAATTTTTATGTCTTTTATACAATAGCTAATATTCAAAGCATATATCTAAGTCTCAAGCTTTGTTCCTATATACATTTTTTATTGTATTTTTTTTTACCAAAAAAGATAGCATAATTTTAGTAAGCTAATATGTTCACGAGGAATTATAATTATAAAACGAATTTGTAAATGTTGCCAACAATGACTAGGAATAGGTTTCGGGTATTTTTTTTTTTTTTTTGTAATCGTGTAGACACGGATAATTGAACAAAACAGGTGAAAACAGGGTAAAACAGAGCCTTTTAATAAAACAACATATGTATATATGCTGATAACCTTAACTAATTACAAAGAAAATTTTAGAAGTACATATTAATGAACAAATATGGAAAGCATTTAATATATTGATAAGTGATAGGATGTGGGGTGGCAATGGACCATTTTCCAATTCATCTTTTGAAAGGCTATAACAATGAAAATTTGTATGATGAGGTTCCTTCAATATATTCCTCATTAGAGCAGCTCCTCTTGATCAATCGTACGGTGCCAATTCAAGTTCCATGAAGCCATTATTATAAACACTACATTATTGCAATCGATGTTAGATATATTAAAAGAGAGTACTTCAAAATTTATTAGCTTTCCTACGTAGTTTTATTCGTTGTTATATATAAACAAACGGCAATGGATGCAAAAAAGCAACGGATTGCAGAACTTTTCCGCGCATGTCACTCTCTAAAGGAGATTAGGCGTACGTTAAGCCTGTTAGGAAGACAAGAAGTACAACAGTACAAAACAAGATTGTCACTGAAGACTTCTTGACTTCAAGGGACTCAGGGGGAGGGGGGGGGAGGGCAAAGAGTTCCAGGAGGTGATGAAAGGGTTGTGAAGCCCTGGTTGTATTCCAACAACTCTCAAGGGGACTATCATTGGCAATAAGACTCAACACCGTGTCATAAGGATCCTAAAAGCTCCAACTTGGTGCAAGTTAAATTTAACCGATTTCTGATCTCCAGACCTTTGGTGCACCTCATCAGCGGACTGATTGCCACTGGACTATGCAATTATGGGACTTCGTACAAAATTCTTCACCGTAATGTTAATTCATGAAGGCCCCTGTTGAGAAAGAGATGGCTGATAGGTGGCTGCAGCAAGATGACATTTTATGAAATAATTGTTGATAGTATAACATATAATAGTTATAAAAAATACGCTTGATACTATTTGTATATTGATCTTGACAAAGTCTTTCAAGTCTGTTTTTGTTAAAGAAAGGTTGGGAGAGTTAAACTTGAATGCTATGCAGCAAATCATTATTGAAAACACCTCCTTCCCTGTATGTTCACAGATATTTCTGCTTAAATGCAAACAATTTATGTTACTTTTTGCTTAAGTAATACCTATATGAATATAAGGTAATGATTTTATTTTCTCTCTGGTTAAGTATGCTTTAGCCATTTAAAAATAGAAAAATTACATGGGCGTACCATTCTTATGTCTCAACATATGCTATACCTTATAAAAAAAATGGAACTACCTGTTGTTAAATTAGTTTTTACATATAAGGTTAAGCATTAAATAATTACAAAAGCTATTAGGATCTCAAAAGTTCCAATATTACTTCTCTGCATGAGAGATCTTGATGTAAAGGTAAAAATCAATCCTTTTTAATGCATAAAATCTCTCTTAGTACTTGACACAAATTTCCTTTATTCCTCAAACAAAGAGATCAAATTGTCCTTTAATACACGATAAAGCTTTCTTCATGAATTATTTAACTACTTATATTTCAAATAGTTTTTTTTCGTATATACTAAACAAGGTAGTATAGTTGTTTTGTTTTTGTGTATTCCGTATTGAAAGTAAAAATGTTCTTGTGGACTTTGAGTACTATATCCTCAAAAATCTCTTAAGAAACATCATTTAATAGATTAACTATGTAGTTGTAGGATCTATGTACTTCCGCTATTTTTTTAAAAATAAACCCATAGATGACATGGTAGTCCATAAAATTTGAAGAATGTTGGGAAAGAGAGCAGTTAAGCTGTCAATGTTATAACGTATTCTTCGATTGGGTATCAGAAAATATACAAATATCACTCTGCGTCTAGCCAAAAAATAAAAATAAACTACTCCAATATCCATCGTCAACTATACTTTGAGTCAAACAAGGACAAATCCTCCAAATAATGTACTATTAATTATTACAGCTATAGGAAAAAAACAACTTTCAAATTGTCAACTATCAACAAATTCGCACATAAGAAAATTCTACAACTTTATTTTTACTGCAATATACTGTTTTGTCTTTTTTCGGACAGTCCACTGTTAATGTTCAATTTGTCTTATCTTAATACTATTCTGTCAAAAAGAATAAATACTATATGTAAAAAAAAAAAAATCGTCACTACCGCTTGTGTGTAACCTGAGTCGTAGATTTTTTGCACAGGAGTATTAGTCTTCTGCGTGGGAAAAAGTAATGATATTAAGCCCTGAATAAGATATGACAAGTATAAAAATATGAGTCTCTCTCTTATGCACAAGCCAAGACGAAAAGAAGACAAAACATATAAATGATACACAGTAATATAGCAAGCATTCCCTAAGAATTGGTTCTCCTAATATACTTCACTGTTTAATGCACTAGAGTTGTGAAATTCTAGGAACTAAAATAGAACGGCGTAGTTCAACGGATAACGCTCGTAGGAGAAATTATTTTCTTAAACTAAATGTGAGTAGGTTCATGTCTGGGTCGTTCCTAAAGAGACATATATGCTTAATGTATATGAACTATAAAGACAATTCCTAGGTCGGATGGAGTATATATAAAACCATTCTGTTAATTTATATTAAATAAGTGTAACTTCATCTCACCCATTAAATGAATATATTGGAAAAATAAAAACTTGAGACAATACATTCCTTTAAACTTCGATAATTATTTTTAGAATTGGTTAATATCTAAGTAACAATTGAAATACTATTTCCAAAAAAAAAAAATGTTGGATAAAGGAACATATCATAAACTAAAACCAAAAATAACAATAATGTTCGGTATACAGGTACACAGTTGTACTATGATACTGATGATGTAGACCCTTAAATTTCTAACAAACAAAACTGTCTCGTATAATATTATTTTAAAATAAAAGAATATACCCCAAATAAAAAATTTGCTGACGCCCCAGTTAGTATCTTGAAGAAAGATATTGTCCTATATCTATTATTAAAAAAGTATTGAAAGGCACAAACAACTATTTTGGTACTGGTACCAATATTTACGTACGTAAATATTGATAACGTGACAATTAAAGTATCTGTCAAGGTGGCTTGATATACAAGGCATTTCAATAACATATATCGGGACAGACTTACTTTTTAAATTGTTGTACCGTACTGACCGCTGGTCAACCTAACTAGAATGATTGTTTTTGTGACGTCAGAGTTGATGAGAAGAGTTTATAATATAATATTGTATAGTCATCGTTAATCAGTAATCAATTATTATTATATTAAATGCATAAATTTATATGGTGACTGGCGATAGAGTCCCGCATAAAGCTTGGATTCGCACGGTTGCTATTTGTATGAATTTATACATTAATCTATGATCATGCTATCTATCCATGATGATGTTAACGAATTATAAGTTACTTTTTAAAACTACAGGGATTCATTTTGTATCAGTGTGATTCAATCATCAACAAATTTTTTTTATCATTTCATGAAATATATTGGAAAACGCAAAGTAGTAGTTTTTTGCTTTTATATTTATAATGATTTATTTGGTATACCCTTTTGTATATATATATGATATTCCAATCAGTTAGATCTATGTATAATGTTGAATGCCTTAGATAAAACACGTTAATATATTCTTTTCATTATTTCAATATATTTACTTAAAACATTATTCCATATCGAGCCAGAAGGTATGTGGAACTTTTTATATCGGAACACAAATTGAATTAAGTTGTGGGTATTTTTGCATTTTGCTATAGTGTATACTTAAGCATGAATAACTAGAATAATCAATTACTTATACAATATATCAATATGTACTCAAGATAGTGGCGGCGATAGGGGTTGATCCCCCTTCGGGACCAGCTGTCCGACAATACATCTTGTTGACCAAGGTATATTTAACAAGATAAAATGGGACATTACATGAAAAGTTCTTATCATACAATAGTTTGACAATAAAAACGTCAGGGAAATTTCGCACCATTGTCAAATTGTTTGCAATGAAATTGTATCATAATAAAATCCTTAATGATCAAGTTTCCCTTAACATATTTATTACATAGTTAATGAAAGAGGTGACAAACCAGATGAAGTAATAAGTCTATGGCAATTGACCAAAGGACAATTAGCCGAGGGACATCTTAGAACAAAGTGATTTGAAACATCTATTGACATATTGACATTTTAATACTTTATAAAATGATTGTATGATAATTATTTTCCTTACACTCTTACATAAATAATTTATTTACCAGTAACGCAATATTATTTTTGTGATATAGGTAAACTTTTTGATCAATAATGCAGTCCACATAATCTACTCTAAGTATTAAATAAGACAATAAAGGATTATTATCCCAGGGAAGTAACTTTTTATTTTTTTAGAAGTAGATGCAATTGCGTTATAAATCTTGAAGATTAAGAAATGTAATTATTTAATTATATTACACTATAAAATAATTTCTTTGTAATATTAATGAAAAACATCAGTGCATAAATTTAGTTAACTAATTTAAACATCTTAATAAAAACAATAATGACTAGAATAATCACGCTCGAAAAATGTAAATAATTAAAAGAATTTTGGGTCTTCATTTAACATTACTTTATAAAACATGAAAAAAAAATTAAATAAAAAAAGTTAAAAGCTGCAAATTGCTCAAAACTACGAGTTCGTTTTGCCTTTTATAGAGTAATATTTAATCAACACACAAAAATACTTTCTCGTTCATTTTTTGAAAATTCCTTCACTACCTCGATTCAAACGAATGCCAACAGAAAGAAATTTATCAATCTGCCTGAAAGTTGGTTTGTGTTCTTCGAAGTGTCATCTCTTGGACTTTGAATATACTTTTCAAACGACCCTCGTATATTCACACCAAAGATGGATATGAAAAAGGGAGGTGGGAGAAGAGAAGTAAATGCCTTATTCTTTTGAAAATGTTTTTCTGTATTAATTTATTTATTTGTACATAATCTGTACTAAAATAATATTTTTTCCAACTTTTAATTTGTATTATAAATTCACTGGTATCAAATATAATGGTAAACATTATTCAATGTGTCCACGGATACTTACTAATTAATTGGCACTACTGAGTGGGGACCCAGCGCATGCAGTAGCATTTAATAATACTTTCATCCCTGCTATTTTTAATTACGTAACCAAACGCCATCTGAAACAATAATACACAAGGTTTGTTTTTATCAAATATCAAAGTAGAAAAATGTCAAAGCAACAACTAAAAATGCAACTTCTTCCACGCCGGTGCCAGTGCCTTTGGTATCTCAATTCTGACTGTCTGCCATATTATGTTGACTTCAGGATAGCCTCTATGTAGCTCTCCTCAAGCCCTGATCCCAACCCTCTGGACTTTGCATTTAAAAGTGCATTGAAGAAGAATGTCTGCTGCTCTTCAAATCCAACTGTGGATTGTCTCTGTGCATCTTTCATGACAGCGTGGTACACCATGGACACGTTGTTCATTGTCAAGAGCTGCCAATCTCTTCTCAGGCGAGTCAAGCCTGTTTTTTGTTAGTGAAAGAGAAAATATTGAATGAGCTAAATTTATTATTTAAATATATCACAAATTGGTTTTGAACAGGCTTTTCTTGTTTCTATACAAATCACATATCTTTTCTAATTAAGTCAAGCTGCAGGTAGTTTTTGACACAACTCTGTATGGACAAATAAAGTGTTGAGCCGAGTGATCCATTAAAATCTAAACAACTTGCCATTGGGGCAGTAGGGGGAACAAAAGTGTCACAAATGAGTTAAAAAAACTTATTCAGAGAGTATTGCGAGTGCTTGGACACTGTAGACCTTCCCCTAGATATGCACCCAAAATGAGTAGTCAAGGGAATTGGCATCAGGGCTATGGGGTGGTTAAAAGTGTCAATAAAATAACTCAAAAGACTTATTTAAAAGAGTCATGCAACGGAGAAGATGGGTTTTTTCCATTGCTTCTTTTCATGTCTTCCACCTACTTTTTTGATAGCTCTGTCAACAGATTGGTGTAAAATCCCAATATATCTTCCATGGGCCCTCATTGACTTGAGGGGATTGGCCTGGTCTGTTTTATTTAACTCCTCCAGTTTGGCCTTTTTGAAAGAGCCTTTGTTCCTTTCCCACTTTTCGGGCTTGCTGACGACGATGGTCCTGGAGACGCCAAACTGCTTGGAGTGGGCGAATGGAAATTTGTCAATTACGGGCAACTGTCATTTTCTCGACTTGTATGTAGGTAAGCAAGATAGTTCTGGTTTGTTATGTTTTGTAGTTAGTTGTTTATGCTTTAATATATCAAAATACGAATTATTTTTAATTTTTTGGTGATATTTATCCACCCAGTAATTTTAAATATACATATTAATATTGGGGTGGATAAACATCACCAAAAAATTATTGCGTTAACATTTTAAGGAAAGTGACAAAGGGATCTTCTATAACATTTTAAAAAAGTTACTCCCATAAATTCTATGTTTATAGTAATACGAATTTTGGGCTGTACTCAGCAGCTCTACTAGAAAGAAACTTGACGTAAACTATAATTTATATTCCTTCAAAAACGTATAAAGAGCCGGCTTTTGATTATTAATAACATTATCTCCAATACTTATTATCATTATTGTTAAACATCAACATAAATTTGACATTTATTCGTATGTGAGTCCAGCAAGGTATGATGCATAATTATTATTTCTGTGTGGTCTACAAAGTCCCTTTTCGCAAATTGGTATGGTTCTATGATTGCACCATTTTTATCTATTTATGCAAATGTACAGGTACATATATATAAATTTATGCAAATTTTTATCATAAAAAATGCATCATATATACCAAATCACATTAATTATTTGTCAAACATTATTTTTGTAAGGCTAATATTTCTTAACATATGTATAACTGTGTTTTAGTATTTTGATGTCTACAAAAAATATACTTAATTGATTTATTTATGATATAATGGGTACTTTCAATATCAAGTAATGACTAGTGCTGTACTGGTCCTCATTAAAGACCGTGGTCAGGTCTAGTCTGGCCCTTTCAGTCCAATCCCACTTGTCGGTCCTTAAAGGTTATAAAATTGATCTCGCGTGACGTTGTAGATAGTTTTTTCCTTTTTTATTACTGATTTAAATAATAGAACAAATTATATATTTAACTTAGTCTAATTGACTCCCAAAACTATGTATTAATTGAAAATGAGCTATTTTATATTAAAAGTATGAACTATTCCCCTTTTGTATAACAATATCTATAGTTCAATAAGTTGTAGTTTCTTCTATTGGAACGTCGTTACCTTTATTGTATTATCACGCAACCTTTCATCCTAAAATTAACGGAAAAAAGGCCCTAAATCATCTGGTAAGCCAAATAAGTGAATCTTACCAACTACTAAGCCTACCAATATTTTTTTGTACTTTCAAAAACAAAAAAGTTAAGAAGAATAGCCTTGTCGAAAAAATAACTCTCGATAACTGGTTCATTTCTGCAAATATTGCAATTTGTCATAACATTCAATACGATGAATGATGACTTGGACTGTAAAAACGAATTATTTACAAGAAGTATGCTCCTGTGAGTTTTAAATTTTAAAATCTATCAAAATATTCTCACTATGGCTTAAGAAATATTGCGTTTAAGCAACTGTTTATGAATAATAATTGATTGTACTACGCGGTTTTTTTAGAATTTTTAGAGTTTTTATTCTAAAAACTATGCCATATGCCTGTGAAAATTCCCTTAACACTCGATTGAAACTTCTTCACAACACTGGGTTTGCTCCAGTTTGAGAAAACGCAGCACTTATCTTAAAAATTTCTTATTTCCAAATTTTCAGATAAATTGTAAAGATGATTACATCTCCCTCTGAAAAAAAAAAGTATACATCCATTTATAAATTGAAATATTATCGCTACTCTAATGCTATTTGAAATGCAGAAGGTTATCCTTTTAATAGCAGTAATTCACAATCCCTCCCCCTTGCAATCAAATGATAAGCAACTGCATCTAACAAGAATCTGAAATTAGTTGCACCATAAGTATTGATTTGTTCTCACGCTCTACTAAATACACATTCCTAGTAATGCATAAGGACGAAAAGATTGTCTGATTATTGGTGACCATAAATTAAAAAAGAAAATGTTGGTAAAGCAAGATATAAATTCTCTTCTCAAATATTCTTTCCTTTTTGTGAATTCTAACTTATCAGGTAGCAAGAAGCACTGTAGATAGGGATGTTTCTATAATGGGAATGCTTAAAAAAAGAAAAGAAAAATCATTATTTTAACCCTGACAATTTAATGTTTTTTTCCCAAGGAAATCAACTACAATCAGCTCTGACAAAGGAGGAGGAGGAGAAATAAATAAACAAGTACATTGGCAGGAATACCTCCGATCTTGATCCTCAATTCAACAAGGACTTCAATTCCAACACCGTAACAATAGCTCTCTTTTATGGGCATACATGAATGTTCAATCATGTTTTGAAATTATTTTAATCTATTTAGGAAAGTAAGTTCACTATTCATTCTTCAGACTACAAATACCAAAAAGGTCCAGCTAAAAAATTTACACAATTTATATAACTAACTACACTATATACGCAGTGTGTTCGAAAAGTAAGGGTACTTTGTATTTTTTTAGGAAAAAATATTTATTCATTCATCAATATTAATGTGTTTCCCTTCAAAGTAATCCCCTTTAGATACAATAGACTTGTGCCAACGCTTTTCCCAATCTTCGATGCACTTCTCATTAGCTCCTTTCGATATAGTCTTGAGCTTTTCCAGCGATGCAGTCTTTATCTCCTCAATCGTTGCAAATCTCCGTTCTTTCATGGATATTTTCAGCTTTGGGAACAAAAAAAAGTCCCATGGGGCCAAATCCGGTGAATATGATGCCTGAGGTATGATTTTGGTGTTGTTTTTGTCGAAAAAAATGCAACGATTCTTTTGGTCAGTTGCGGCACAAACTTGGTTGACACTCATTTAATGCCTAAAATGTTCGAAACAAATCTATGGTAAGAACCAACCAATATGTCAATATCCCCAGCAACTTTTCTGATAGTGATTCGACGGTCTTCAAAAACATTTTTTCCCCCACTTCAACGTTTTCATTTGTTATTGACATGCTTGGACGTCCAGAGCAAGGTTCATCATCAGCATTTTTTCGGCCATCTTGAAGTGTTTGTACAACTTATAATTTTTTTTTACTCAAAACAATTTTATTGTATGCCATTGTCAACATTTCAAGGGGGTTTTGGAGCACTTAGTTTCCTTTTTTTTTTTACAAAATTTAATAAGAATTCTTTTATTCATGTTTTTAAATAGCAAAAATCGTCGAATACGAAAAATACTTCAACTATTATCCCTCTCATAAACAAACAAAATATATTATATAGCTAAAACAGTAAATATATGTTCATGACTAGTGTACTAACATAACAAAAAATCAAACAGCAAAATGTACCCTCCTTACGAAATTTGAAAAGTCATCTTACTTTTTGACTATACCTCGTAGTGATCTCTATCAGTAGAAAGGCTGTCTCTCAATACTACTATATGTCTTAGTGGTAGTTTGTACGCTCAGAATAATTAAGATAATATTTTCAGCCCTAATAATGAGAATACATTATAGGTTACCAACTGATTTTTGTGTTATCAGCGATCGTCGGAAGGACTCTTGTCTGTAACACTACTTATGCAAATAAATTATAGGTTACCAACTGATTTTGGAGTAATCAGCGATCGTTGGAAGGACTCTTTTCTGTAACACTACTTATAATTTTAACAAAAGGTTAATTTGTGTGTGTTTATATATAATTTATATACATTTTTGCCTATTGCAGCAATGGATGCAAATTTTCTACTACAACAAAGACACATAATAATATTGCATATACTCGTGTAAATATTTATGGTATGTAGATATTATTCATTTAATTTGAGGAAAATAGTAATTTTAATACAAATTTAACATAAGGAAATGCAACAAATATATATATAATATGTAGCGGGTGCAACGTTAAAAACTGAACAGTCAATGCTTTTAAATTTAACAAGATCTTTTTCCGTAGCTACAAGACATGGTCAAGAAATATATATCTACTATGGTCTCAAGACCCCTTCTGAAGACTTGCCATTTCTTTCTTATGCATTATTTGGACATATTGGCCCAGTTTTCGTTTACGTTTACTTGGATTTTGCCGCGAGTGTCACTTTCCGACGTAACTTTCTTGATAACTATAAAAAAGTTTTAGAAATGAAATTTCGACAGCAAAGTGTTATAAAATGTTTAACGTCCCTTATTTTATGTATGTGCGTCTCTGAAATTAGAACTTCTCCATTTGCCAATAACCTATTGTTCACATTTCACCGTCCCACTCGGTACGTAATACTTTTTTTAAGTGAACAACCCACGAATTAGCTATCCCAAAAAATATATATAAATTATAAAATAATTTTAGTGCATATTATTATTTGCGCTAATATGTAATTTTTTTTAATGGTTTCTCTTCAACATCATTACATATTATTTGTTAGTGTTCTGTAATGAAACTTTAAGCTTTTTCTTACCTTCACCTTTCTTTGTACTTTTTATTTTTTCTTCGTCATAAAGTACTTAATTAATGCAAGTACATAAATATGATAATAAAGTTTTAATAGGATCATGAAGGAACTTATGAGGGAACTGCAACTCTATTAAAAGAATGGTTCAATGTTCTATCATGCATATCCTTAGTGCCTGTCCAATAAAATAAATTGTATCTAGGAAATAAATACATATTTTTAATGGATCCTTCAGGCTCTTTCTGATGACTTGGTTTTAATACTTTACTTAAAGATTTCATAGGAAATGTCCGTTTTGTGGATCAAATGAGTTGTAACAAAAGGAAACTGAGCTATTTACGAATCGGAGTCCAGTATTGAGTATGGAAGTTTGCGTATTCATCTAATTTTTATTAAGTTCGTTTTTACCGTTAGTTGGACTAGAGACAAACACAAATGTGAAACTATAGTACAATGGCTAGGATTGATTACGTTAGAATTCCCCTATATTACAATTTTGAAGGATTAATTTTAATATTAAAATTCGACATATATGATAGGATGATTTACAAAACTTAAAAAAAAAACTACAACTTTTTATATTATAAATATGTCTGCTTGTTGCTTTTTTTTTTTTTTAGCAAAATTAAATGAATTCATCGACTCTTTTAACCCTTCTGTTAGTGAACTGGGATATTAAACAATGAGATTTAACAAAAACGGTCTTATTTCTTTTGAATATACATTTAACTACGAATACTTTTTCGTCTGCTGCTGTAGTATAAATTTGATTATACATCATTCCCGTTTATGATTTATTAATATATTTAACCATTTGTAACGGAAGTTTTGTGAATTGAATTTACTATTCTGTTTAGAAGTCGTTCCTCTGTTTTTTTCTTTTGATTTCTGGGATTCGTTCATTTTCCAATGTGAGGACTGAGGAATACCACTGTACCTACAAAATTATATTAATGTAGCAGTTATTTTATGTCATACACACACCCTCATCATAAACAGATGGGTGATAATTTGATTCCCAAAATTCTTGCAAGGTATTGATTGAACATTTAATAGACTTTTTATAAAAAATAAAAAGTTAATTATATTGCTTTTAGAATAACAAAAATATATCTTGTTGAAACCCCAAACTCATGCTCTTGAGTTTATTTAATAAATATGGATTTATTTTTTCTCGCAAGTGACATTCACTGAAGGAGGGTTAAAAAATGTTCATAATGTTTATGAAATAAAATTTGGGAGTGAATGACTTTATTGAGATTCTGAAATTAAGTAAAGAGATAAAAATAACTAGTTATTCCAATGCTAATTTAAGTTACTATTTTAAAGTAATCATTGTTCATTGGATTTGATTGGAAAATAATAAATTTTTGTACCATTTAATAATACAGCATTTATTCCGCATTTATCATTTATATATTAAATTTTGTAAATATTTGACTCAAAAGATACCCATAGCCTTTTATTGATCAATGTTTGGAAAATAATTAGTTTTGGATAATTAAATGATGCAGAAACTGACCACGTCATTTCAGTTCTCGAAGTTATATGTTAACTTCTTTCAAAGGGACAAGATGCTCGAAGTTTATTGTCGGATGTGTGTCGCTAGAACGTATTTTATAAATTCTAAATGGCATTCATCATTTTCTTCTAAAAATCTAGCCAAATAGATTTATCTATATAAAAAACTTGTGTTTTTTACAATTTTTTAGGAGTATTCGTTTAAATGTATCTCTTTTGTTCGTATTTATTTAAAAATACATTTAGCTATTTCAAAAAGGTTGAGTCTCAAAATATCGTAGTGTGGCGATGTCTCTACCAAGTAAGGCACTCCGGCCGGTACATAAGCCCTCTACAGACAATTGTGGATCGATACTGCATATATAATTTATTTATTTGACAAATTTGAATTATAGTATTTTTACTTTAAATTAATTGAAAAATATGGGTATCGAATTTATCAAGAAATTCCATTAAAAATATGTAAATTTGAGTAACACTCTCGTATAAAAATGCATCTCTTTAAATACTTCATAATATCTTGACATTTCCAGTCTTTTTACTAAAGTAAGTGCCTTAAAGAATGTTTGATACTTCTTTTAAAATATAATATATTAGAACAACAATTATAACGCTTCCAGTGCATATAAGATATCCTAATAATTCATACAAGAGGAATTATAAATATTTATCTCAAAGCGTGGCTTGAAGATATGAGATGAAATAGGATGGTAGATTCTTCATTCTTAATTATTTAATAATAAAAATATTGTTATGTTTATATTAGTGGATCTTCATTTATATTTATTAAAGATATTTTAGTTGGAATGAAAAATATTCGATTAGAGGTATGTTGTTAGAGTCACAATATATATTTGTTTTATGGTTTCCAAATGATACAAGAGTATGTCTGCCCGGCGTTTCCCGGGACATCAAGAAATAAGTATTAAATATGAACTCCTATTGAACTATTGTTCGCTCATATTTCATGTTATCGTCATTTTTTCTTCTCTGAAACTTATGATCTCCTTTAAAAAAAGTGTGCAAAGATATATACCAACATGCTGCAAAAATCATTCATAAAATTGTACAGTCTTTATTTTTTGGTTTATATGAAATAGTCGTTTGATTGTCATTTTTTTAGAAAAATGAAAATTTAATGGCAAAAAAATTGTTAGTAGAACCATTTTTTGAGCATTAAGAACATACATGAAAAATTTCACGAACATTCGTAGATTGTTTTAAGTGTGATTCCCGGACAAACACGCATAGAACAGTCATAGTCTTGATCTTTTTGTATTTCATGTAGTTGTCGTTTTTGTGGTTTTAGTGAATTAATATTATTGATTTTGCCTTCATTTCATGAGCACCTTCCACGAATTTCCTTGATACATATATCATATATGTTCTCTCCTCAAGAATGAAAGAATAACAATAATGGCTGGAGAAGAAAATAATAATATGATGTTATGACGGATGAGCCAGGGAGTACTTTACACTCTATATGGCTCGGTCTTAGCTAAATTATTACTAATTAATTATGACTCAATTGTAATTTCTTGGAACAAAAATTTGTATAAAAATACATCAAGGAGTACTATATACAGTGCACCCTATAAACATGCTCACTGCTACATGCAAAACACATGGGAGATTTTATTGCAATAAATGTATTCTTATTTCTTAGATAAAAAAAGTATATGGATTTGATATATTTTTAGATATCCAAATATCCATTCATAATAGTTTACTAGCTAGCAATAGTTGCTTGAGATTTGTACATGGACACCTATACAACTACAAACATTTGTAATTTTGTCACACATAACCTCTCATATCAATATAATACAAGAGTGTAATTTGCATGTTTCCACACGGTACATAAATACAAAACATTATTCTAGAAGTTATGAGCGCACTCCGCTCACTTCCGGATTTTGTGCATGCTATATTGCACTTGCTCATTTTTTAAGAATCATTTAGCACGTTTTCACTCTTGACATATTTTTATTTAAACTTAAAATGGCAAAATAGCGATTTTTCCGTAAAATTGTGAGTATACTATATTGTATATTACCTTGGTCTAAAAATTGCAAAAAAGAAGAAACTATATTATACGTAAAACCAATTTGCTAACCCGAATCAAAGAATTAAACTCTTCTTAAACCCAAAAATTATTTGTGCTTAAATGTCTCATTATTGAGGTATTTAATTAATGAGCATGTTATTAATAAATAATCATGTTTTGATTCCTTCATTTCAACAATTTATGATAAATGATGTATTCTGGTATAAGTATTTAAAAAAATATATAAGACGTGGTGTTTTATTCTTTTTCCCGTAATTTATAATCATAACTTTTGTGTTTTGATTACAATTAAATACATACTATTATATTCCAATTTATGATATTTTTGAAAGAATTTAAAGAAAAGATCATACTTGACATATGTGCACTTATTTATCTATTTATGATGATGAAAAATGCCCATTTTTCATACAGATTCATGCATCTTTCATCTAAAAAATTATTAGTAAAAAAAGTATTCCCATTCATTATCTTATGTTACGATACCATTTTTTAAAAGGATATTGATTTAATGAACATGAAAAGAGATTAGAGAATCAATTTTCATGATTTAATCCATTGAAAATCTTTTAATTATTTAATCTGCACTAACCATTAAATATTTCAAAACCCTTTTGTTTGTTTTTCTTTCTCAATAGGAGTACTAATGAACAAGAATTATAAATTACTTTAAGTTGAAGTAATTTAATCAATCCAATGTGAAAAAGGTGCTTTGTTGAGAGTGCTAAATTTATTAATTGAAAAATATAAATCTTGTGTTGCAAGGGATTCTTTGGCTCCTTTTTAGGTGGGATCAAGCTCCTTCCCCCAAAAATTTCTGAAGCCACATTAAAATTGTTTGACGTATATATATATATATATTATACATGTTTAACGAATGGGCTGAAAAATCTTGGGCTTCACATATAGATTGCACGATTTTTTTAATTCACCTCATTTATAGTAAGTACCAATCTTCAAAAGACAGCTGTCAAAATTTTATTACAATCTGTTATGTGTATGTACTATTCTACTAAAAGTGATGCTAATTTTTTGTTTTATTTTTACACTGCTTCTTGATGGGGGAAAATACCGTTTCAGCTAAGCAATTGCTCGAAAAATTCTTTTTTCATTTAACAAATAACAATGACTAATTGAAAAGAGCTTATTTTGTGTTTCCCATGAGACACTTCGTTGTTAATAACGCGAGTGGGAAGAGTCTAATACGTGTGGAGTTGCGATTGTTGACACCTGAAGTCAATGCTTTACATCTGCAACGTTGTCGAGTTCCTCTTCTAGACATTAAGTACAGCTGTTCGTAACATAATTTTCAGAGATGACAAACTATACCTTCAGTTGCTTGTATGAGCATGCAAGGTCCGATACCTGAATATTGAGAACCTGAAAGCAGAACTTTAAGAGGAGGTGAATAAAATGGACAATGATTGCACAAATAAGTTGTGCATCAGCTTCTGTAAGCACCTGGAGGCCATTACCAATGTAGGCTACCTTGAGTAATTTAATTTTATATGAAATATGTATCAAAATTTAAGTCACGTATGACTTATTGTTATGGAGTAGCTCTTGTTATGTGTAGTATTGTAAAGTGTAAAATTAATTTCCTCATAAACAATATTAGTATTCAATTTATTTTCCAATACATCCTTATATAATAATGCCAACATATTCATTTAATTGTTGGAGTGGGTAGGCACTCCAGGGAACCGCTTGTGTTAGGATTTCAGAGAAGTAATTGTAAATTAGGATGTACGATAATGTTTTGTAATTATTTTTAATTTAGGATAAATTGAAGTATTTATCATTCATATCGTAGCGTAGGTCGAGCATTGAGGGTCTATGTAAGGCAAGAATATAGATAAAAAAATTACACTTTAGAGGTCCTATTTGGAATATATATATACGGTAAAGACTCAATTACCGTTTTTCTATCATCATACCATCAATTAAAGGATAATGCTTCCAGAATGTTCATACATTTAGTCGAAACAGATCTTAAGTAATATTAAGAATAAATTATCATTTTTAATTAATTGAGTGTATTCCACTTTTATTCCTTAATTTTTTTTATCCATACCCATAAGGCATTATATTTTTAGTTGACAGTATTATATTAGTTAACGGTAATTAAGTATTAATCCTATGTATGATTTAAAATCAATTTATAACTACAGTGTGTTTGTACACAACAAATGATGGATTTCACAAAATATATATTGATCAAAAACAATTATAATTTAATTTTAATAATTGTTATAACTACACAAAAAATACTCTATATATAGAAACCACATTTGTTTTTCTGTTGTTGTTTTTCTGACCAATTAAAAGTTATTATTTAAAGTAGATTGAAATAAAAGAGAGACTTGAATCAAAACAATCCTATAATGAGTGTCTTAAAGAGCTAAACTCTTTATTTATGCTATTCAAATAACAATTAATATAAGTATTTTTGGAGACGTTCATTACACGATTGCTTTAATATAATTACATCTTTCATTTTTCATGACTATTATATTAATTGAAAAAAAGGGGACATAGTTGGTAAAAAAAAAAGGAAGTAAAAAAAAAAGAACGTGTGTTCTGTGTACAGGGTACAACAATAAAATCCGGTGTTTTTGATCAATTTTTGAACATAATAGGATCATTTTTTAAGATTGATTCAAAGACAAAAACTGATAATTAGATACAGCCATTGAAAATATATTTTACTCAATATAGTCTCGTTTGGTCTCAATAATAGCCTTGATTCGGGTTAGGACCTCTGTCAACCTTTAACTTCAAGTAGCTCAATGATAAGGTAATCTAATAGATTCAGATAACGGGAGTTGGGAGGCCAAATATATTTGGAAAATTAGTCATAGCAGTTCTTCTTGTCTTGTCTTTAACTTTGCAACCCTTCTCCTTTCGATCAATCAGATATTTATCCACTTACGCCCAGAATTAAATTTTTAATGAACATATTTTATTTACATTTTTAAAACATTATTATTAGGGTGTGTATAGTTCATGTTTGTATTTTGTGTTCCACAGTCGAGAAAAATTTACATCAATTTAAGTAAAAAATTGTCAGTTGGTTCTGCAGATGTTACTAAAAAGTCCCACCGATGAAAACTGTTGTGTTTGTTTTAATCTGAACTTATAATGTGTTTTAGAGACATAAATGGATACTTTTATAAACGTAAATGATTATTTACTACTACTTAGCGTACCCGGGCTTTTGTCTATCCAGTAAAATGAAACGGATGTCAAGGAGAACTGAAATGCATGTAAAATACACCACCAAGGCTTTTGTATAGTGTTTCTTTCTAATATATTCAAAACCAAAACAAACTCTACTCACCAGTCTATATTTCAGACTTTAATTCAAGTCTCTATCATAGAATGATGAAGATGTTATTTTTTCCTATTCAAAAATAGAATTACTTATGGATGTACAATATAACTCATTAACCATCCTCACTTCATCCTTCCCCAAGGGACAAACGTGTATATGTAAGTAAATTGATGGGAGGCTTAGACCTGACTAAGTACATTTTTTGGTAGTAAATGACAGTTTTTTGAGAAAACATTTTTTTGCAAAATAAAATTTTTGACAAATTCAAAAACATGAAAAATATAATTTGTTTTTTTTTCCAAAGTGTCATTATTTGCTTTGCTGTGTTCAAGGAAACATTTATGAAACTCAAGACTTTTGTTCATTAAGTCCTTAAACTATTTACACGAAAAAATGTAGCGCGTTATTCGTCAAAATTTAAATATTTCTTGGAGAAATCTAATATCTGTAAGAAAGTATAGATTAGTATATGTTGTATGTCAACATAAAAACAATCTTCTACCAAAAAAAAAAAAAAAAAAAGGAGAAAATCCAAACTCGATTTTTACTTGGTATATAGGTACATACATCCCAATATTTCATGGATATGTTTGATTCACTTATAGGATTATTACTCAAATTTATGGTACGAGTTAAGATACCCTAAAATTTTAATTATAATCTATTATCTTAGTTTGATTTTAGAAACTTATATTGCCCCCAATGTGGCATTTCAAATAAAATCTGATAATTTATAATTTTTTTATTGTGACTATCAATTTTGATAACTTTAATTAG
Source organism: Lepeophtheirus salmonis (assembly GCF_016086655.4). Taxonomy (NCBI): domain Eukaryota; kingdom Metazoa; phylum Arthropoda; class Copepoda; order Siphonostomatoida; family Caligidae; genus Lepeophtheirus; species Lepeophtheirus salmonis. The sequence goes on from NC_052134.2 coordinate 47,304,840, forward strand.
TGCAACATGCAGCATCTTCATAGGATTAATAAAAATATTTCTGGATAGAAATTGACTATCATTCGTATAGGAATAGAAATGTAATCTGCATTCAATTTTGAGAAAAATCATTTTAGCTTGCTTTTGTGTTGACGAGCCACATATTATATAGTTGTTCCAGAATAACCACTTCTCTTGAATATTAATTGTCGAAACATTCCAATGACTTGGTTTTTATATATCAATGGTAATTGTGATTATGAATATTTAATAAAAATGAATTCCACAGATACAATATTAAGTCCTTGAAAGTCTCTAAATATATAGTTTATCTATGAATGTGCATGGTAAGTAGATTGAAATATAGTAATTACATATGTACTTAAAGTATGTATTCATGCAGAGAAAATTGAAGCATATTTATTAAATATACCTATAATTACATACCAATACCATAAATAAAGAGAGAGATTAAAAATTTATGCATTTTTTTCAGAAAAAAAAAAAATATAATTCAAATTATATAGACAAGAGCAGAAACTGTTGTATCATTCAATGTACCGAGTGGTATCCAAACTTGAAGTGATTTTAATTACGATTTCCCTTTTTTTCAATAATACTTTATTACGCAACCAAACGACCGTTGTAACTAGAATAAACAAGTGTTGTCTTTATCCCATATCTGTAAGTGTAAAAAAAAGTCGGAGGGACAATAAAAAAGGTAGCACTTGTGCAATCTCCTTTGCACCTGTGTCAGTGCACAGAAGACTGCAGATACCATTGATATCTCCATCCGTACTACCTTTATCATAATTTCATTACCCCCTATAAAGTGAAGAAGAATCAAAACCTCTGTAGTAAAAATATGCCTGAATTCAAGACAGCCTACATGTGGCCCTCATCAATCCCTGACCTCAACTGCAAAATTGCTAAAAGGGGGAAAAATAGCTATTTAGAACAGACATGGGCAGCAGCCTGCTACTAATTCTTTTTGATCAATTCTCAAAAAGTGTCTGGAATAGAAATACAATCAAACCTAGTTTAAAGGCCAGCTCTTTTAAGATTGTCAGCCTATTAAGCGGCAATATCCAGATTTTTAATTAAAAATTGTTAAAAAAGAAGAATTTTTTTTTTAGAGATTACTAAAACTTTCCAGTTTATCCTTCCTGACCGGTTAAAGCAGGTTTGGTCGTATAAATATATATGTGTGTACAAGTTGCTATTTTGTACAATTTTTCACTTGTAAAAGAAAATTGTTCAAGTTGCAACCAAAACATGAGAAGAAGAATTATATACATATATATAGGGTTTACAGAACTTAGGATGAGGGTCATACAATAATGGAGTATTCCATGGATGATTGATATTGAAATGATCAATTTTTTGACTATTTTAATACAAATAACTAAAATATATGAATTCTTCGGAAGTTATCAGGATCAAATGCCCACATTTGCTTTACACATAACCATGTTATTTTTAAAAGATCCAAATAATATGATAGTAGCAATTAATAGTTGGTAATGTTGTAATAAAATAATGGAATTTAGGATGAAGAAATTGCAAACTTCAAAGTTTCAACTTGTGCAGACATTACAACTTGTACACAACATATATAATATACTTACGACCAGCAGTCACTTGGAAATATTATAATGTGCATCTAAATTGGAAAAAGGTTGTTCATGTCTGGTTTAGAGTATTTTTGATAAATAATAGGAAGCATCATTAAGAAAAATTATTTTAGACTCAATAAATCAACGTACATTATACTCATAAGGCCCTTTTTAAATTTGATCCAAAAGAAAAGAAAAACAACTTACTTTATTAATTACATTATATTTTTAAACTGTCCGACTATTTGTTATTTTTATTACTCTCCAAGAAAAATTCACGTTCATTGGAACTAACTTTCATACCCTTTATATTAAGACTAGAGGTGGGAAATCCATAACTAACAAATAATACATGATAAATTTTATATAATTAGTATACCATTAATCGATATCTTGAAAATGCATTTCCTGTACCAATTAATTTTAACATAAGCCCTTTACCTTTTTTTTTAAATACCTACTATATTTTGTGTAAAGGCGTTTTGCAGACATAAAAATGAATATTTTTTCTCAATTCGGTTTCTAAGAAAGGATAATTACAGATTTGTACAATATTAAAGAAATGAAAGCGTTTTTTTTTATTGATTAAAAAGTAATATTTATTAATTAGTTTGCAGTTGTTTTAATACTGGACAAAGAATTAGGTAGATTTTTTAGTAAGGAAAGCTTTTTTTTTGTTAGTTACATATTTATTACTGCTTGCCATACATACATAAAATAAAATTTTACAAATATAAGGCAACGAACACGGTTAAACAATGGGGTATTTGTGCTGCTACAGCAGATTCTGAAACCTAATTTAAATTAGAACTTTGTTCAAAAATATTATTTATTTTCTTACATTTCATAAAGTTTAAAATACAAAAGTCTTCGTTTTCCTCATTCATAGCTTGATGTCTCTCGAAATACAGGGTGGGCACCTATTGATGAGATGGTTTGCACTTTGCCTTTCTTCCGTACATACATTGCACGTTGAGCTTATGTCTTTCCACTTGCTTAGGTGGGCTAGCAAAGGGTCATATCCATTGTAGGTTTGTACAATGAGTCTCAATTTTGATACACTTTGACTTCGGCTTATTAAGAATAGTATGTGGACGTTTTATACTTTGATTCCTTTCATATCGGCCAGACCAATATTGATAGAAGAAGTCATGAATTACCTTTTTTCTGTAACTTGGAGGCGTTCCATGTGTGCAGCTAAACTTTTAGTACATTTGACAGCTGCTTATATGTAGTTAGGAAGTTATTGATATTTTGGTGGCTAGACAGAAGTATTAGGTGTCATTTAAAAAAAACTTATTCTGCAATTATGGAAAAGGCAGAGTGCCCTTGTTAAGATCCGCTCCAGACGAGACTATATAGATATTTTTAAGTTATTAAAGCTGGACAGGTCTTTTGTATAGAGAGTGAGAACGTAACTTGAAGAGTCTTGAAGAAACAGCAAAACTCTGATCCATACCATACTGGAAAGAAAATGTTGACTAGATTGTCAACCTTTCTTTGACTTTGCTTTATCCAGTCTTGACATCAAGCTCAATCGACCTCAACCCGATGGACTTTTTGTTTGTTTTAGTTGAGTGACACACCCACATATCTCCTTCAACACAAAACCAATCTGATGTCCGTAATTTATCAAACGGGACTGTCATCAACCCTGCTCCAGTTTTAGAAGTCGAGTTGAGGCCATGATTGAAGTCAAAGGCAATTTTATTGAATAATAATAAAAAAATTAGATGGAGCATTGATTTTTTATTAAAAGTGGATGAAATACTTCGGAGAAAATCTATTAAAAAAATTATTTGCTATTAAATTGAGGTTGCACCCTGTATAAAAAGTTTTTGAGGAGATCTTCAGATTTTACACCAGACTGTCCAGAGAGCTATCAAAAAGTTGATGGAAAGAGCCTTGTGAGGGGAGAGATCATACTTAAAATCACCAATAAAAGAAACCCATCTGCTTTGTTGCATGACTCTTTTGAGGTTTTTTAAAACTCTTTTTTGACAGTATTGACCCTCCCCCCAACCCCTCCTACAACCATGAAGCCAACCACTCGACTACACTTTTGGGGACATTTCGGGGGAAAAACTGAAGTGTCCTTAATCCAAACACCAACAACCTCAAAGCCACTATCAGCCAGAACTGTGACGCTGTAGCAGAGAACAACATCGGCAGCGGATGACTAGTCTTCTGCAGCAGCCTAAAAGGCATCATTTGCACTAAGGGCGGCTACTCTAATGGTTCAGAGAGCTCAAACGCACATTTATTTATAATATTAATTTTGTTGAAATTCTCTGTTAATTAATAAAAATATCTTGTTGAAGTTTAAAATTCTAAGTGTTCTGACTTTAATCAACCACTTGCTATATACGTTACATTGCATTTTTACTTTAATTATCCTTTTATTTTAATGACAAAAAACATTTTTCAAGAGACTTACAGGAAATTTTTTTATAAGTTTATTTGTTCAACTAACAAAAGTTATTCAATAAGTTTCTATTTTTATGTACTTGGATGGTAATGAAATAAAATAAAATTATCAAAAATAATAAATTTTCTTAACTTTAAAGAATCTCTAGATGTTATTTATATTTATTCTCTTGATTGGTAAACTGATTTTTGCATGAAAATGAACAAATTAGAAGTGTAACATATACCCAAAAAATTTAAAAAAGTCGTAAACTCATTTTAATCCTACCCCAAAGTACATGTTATTTGGTGCATCATATAATCAATCCTGAACAAAAATCAATAATTGGAGAAAATATAAACTAATATTTTAACTTCATATTTAAATACATATTAATATTTCATTCAGCATATTTAAGTCCAATAAAGGCTTTTATTCATATTTATGAAATGAATGTACAATACTCAAGAAATTAGTTATAGTTTAGAACGTTTAATGGATTTAAACGACTTATTTTGAGCCCTATATGGACTTCCAAATAAAATCTATCAACTTTTCATTCTTGTATAAAAACAATCATTTTAAGCTACTTTTTGTGCAATTTGCAGTACCTCCCAAGGATGAATAAGTATAATTTGTTGAAAGAAATAGACGATAAATCGTAAAATAATACAAATTGTGTGGATTACACACTCACTTTCGAGTGAAATTTTAACTTGTTATTGTGTTGACAGATCATATATACAGATCTTGATAATTGTTTTTAACCCAATTATTCTTTTTTGAAAAACTCTAACAAAAAACATTTCAAATATTTTTGATATTTTTGCAAATGATGATGAATTCACCAAATTGACGTTATTTATATCCATACACTTGAAGAATAGGGATTGCCACAATTTTATCTTCCTTTAAAAAGGAAATAGAGATATACATTTATTTATAACATAAAAACTAACCAGGTAGCTTATATAAAAAAATATATATATATATATATTCACATCTTGATATTGTGTAGACAAGATTGAACATCAATTTGATTAATAGTTAGACATTTTTATGCAATAGACAAAATTACATTGATGACAGACTACCAAAAAGAAAATAAGAAGCTAAAAGACTCATATATTCTTATGAAATTTTGGCAACAGCTTGTGCGATAGACTCAATGAAAATTACATATAGACTTCATAATTATTCGAGTGAGTCTTAATAAATGGATTGATATTTAGATTTAACTTAAATTGTTGTATTTGATAAAGGTTTGTAATGAGGAATGAAATAGTACTAATACATTTAATTGTAAGCTCCATACAGTTTTTGTGTTTAAAAAATGAAATTAAAAAAATACTGCAAACATAACAATTAAAGACTATTTTAAAGGATAGAAGCTTACCTATCAATACGTATGATTAGATTTGCTATAAATATCTTTGAGTATAAGAGGAAGGAAATAAGTATAAATCCCACACTGTAGCAACAAAGCCACGAATTCCTTGATTAAATATGTCAAATATTGGAAGAAATTATTACACTGCAAGTACAAGTCGAGTCGGATATAATTCCTAATAAGTTTAGTCCAAGTTTTATAAATATTTCTATTGAGTCCTCAGATATATTTTGAGTTATATATGAGTGAGTAACTGTCAACAGATGCTAGATAGATGTGCTTAGATTTTATTTATGGTGCTTTCATCTTCACATACCGACTACCTCGAAAATTTCTATAGTCTGATCAAGTTGAGTTGTAAGTATTGATTCAAGTCCAAGTCAAGTTCTAAGTCTCGATTCCAAGTTTCTATCACTTGTCAATCGTCAATTTTTCTCTGAGACTCTACAAGAAGTATTACTTTGAGCTCCCCAACAAATCAGGATTTTATTTTATGCACTTTATACTTAGATTATATTTCCTCAATAATAAAGAAAAATTATACCAGCATTGAAAAAAAACATGGCTCAGATTACCAACTACAAATAATCTCGCTCGCACATAAATTGATTAAAATTAACCAATTTAGTAATTATAAATTTATTTTTAAGTAAGAGTTTCTCATACTGTGAAGCTCAGCCCATAATGTTGGCACGGTGTTACCTTACTAACACAATAATATCCTATGTATATTGCTGTTGTTACTATTTCATAATTTATTCTTGTCTTTACTTATTCTCTGTTTCCAAAAGGACAGGAATACTATTTGTGTTGATCCCTTGTCGTATATTATATACAGGTGTGTGCGTCTAAAACTTAACACTCCTTTAAATTTTACGGCTTAAAGGCTTGGCAAGGGGTTCTTTTGTATAACTTAAGGTCAAAATCTTTCTTAAATAGCCGGCCCATGGCACTTCTGCTGACGTTGAACTCCCTGGAGAGGCCACTGACGGTGACCTTGTCTCTCTTCTCCTCGAGAGACTTTTTTAAGGCAGCAACCATTTCGTCCCACCTTCGAGGCCTTGACTTAGATCTTGTGGTTGCCTCAGGAGTCCCTTTGGCTACCACGCTGCAAACGGTGGTGCGGCTGCAGTTCAGAACCTTGGCAATTTCAGTGGGAGTTTTTCCCCGCACGGAAAGTGCAGAAATTGCGACTCGACGTCTCTCCATATTATCGGCTGTTGTTTCACTGTTGCTATTTAGATCTTGCTGGAGTTTTGTTTATAACTAGTCAAGACTCTTGCCTCGAAGTATAGACCAGTTTTAACTCAATAAAATCATAAATTATGGGCATGGCGTAAAATTTAAAGGAGTGTTCAATTTTATACGCGCACACCTGCATATATATGAACTAGTGTTTTGGTCATCTTATTATTTCTATGAAGATATTTTGGCTATCATACATAAATACAAATGTAAGGCTATTAGCTCTGCTTCTAACAAAATATAACTAACCAATATTATAACATAGTATCGAATAAAATACCATGTAGGATTTTAATACAATGAAATATACAGGGTTGATCTATTTTAATAATTTTCTATTTTTCTGGAGTAAAATTTAAACAAGAGTTTTTGTGAGGACATTTATATTACAAAATCATTTAAAGATAGTGATTTGTAACACTTTTATTCGATATTTTAGCCCTATAAGATGCTTAAATCCCTAACGGCCTTGAATATGTAGTCAGACTCGAGTTTGATCAACTTCTTCATGATGGAAGCCTTAAGAGGCTAGACACTCCTGTGAGGATTAGTATATATTATCTCCTACGGACACACCTAAATAGAGTAGTACGAGATGTTCTCATGAATACCTGGGTCTTCGGGGCGCGATTATATGGAGCTCTCCCTTGTGGGAAGAAAAAAATTTGTCACTGATCTTTCCGATGTCCCAAGGTAGCACCAGGTTAAGCTCCTCCTTCCTCTCTAGAAAAATACGAGGCCAAACTTTGCCTGTGCTGGCCACTTGATTTTTTTTGTCTTGAAGACATTTCTCACTGAAACTGAGGCGTTATATTGATGTTCGGCTGTGGTGTAGCGGCTGTTCTGATTATTACCAGGGCCTTCAACATCTAAAATTTTTTTTATCGAAATTGAGCAAAAACTTTACCCGAATTTTGTTGCGCTTGAATAAATTTACAATCTTTTTTGCTCCTTCCAACTGTTTTAGCTTGAATTGCTCCTAGATATGATGTATTGATGCCCTCCTCGGTTATTTTGAACCTATGCCATTCCGGATTGAAAATTATAAAATATATACCACTAGATAAAATCAACTCTGTTTATTTATACGAATATATGTAACTCATTTAAAAAACAGTAGATAAATAGTATGACTATGGCAGTTCAAAAGATAAATAGCAGCTCTTATGATTGAATTCTTTGGCTAACTACGAGTTGATTTCTGGCTTTTTCTATGTTTATTTTTGAATAAAAGGTTGCGTGATAAAATAAAAGTAACGACATGGAGAGCGATTTTATTTTCATCCTACAACTTTATAAAAGGACGAAAATTCAACTTGTCATTAGAGGAGAGAAGCTCAAATTTTATCAGGACTGCAAGTTAGAAGCTTATACAACACTCTCTTAAGCAGATGGTAAAGCTAAGTGAATATATAAAACATTTAGTAACTTCTATATGAAGAGAAAAATTAAGAAAGTATGAAGTAGTAGTGATTAAATTCTACTTATGAGTATGTGAGTATTTTGAAAAGTGTAAAATATGTCGATAAGAGCACTTGTCAGTAAAAATAATTAAGGCAGATAAATATTTGTTCAAATCCAATAGAGTGTCTTTTACCAATTACAAGGTGTAAATGTAAAAACATATTTATGGATTGCATATATTGCAAATAAAGCAAAAATACTCGTGTTTGATATTTTGGAACAATTATAATGACAAGCCTATTGCACATTAGTTATTTCTTTTTAATTTTGTTATCAAACACCTTAGCGCACTACTCAAATTGAAACTCATCATATCTAGGGAGACGAGGTACAGTTACAAAGGCCTCCTTCTTGAGTATCAATAAAACTAAATCAACAAAATTTACATCAAAAATTGTATAATATAAAACAAATTATTAAAAAAAAACATAAATATTTTTGTCAACTTTTCTTCGAGAGAATGAATAAAAACGGATTATTATCGGATGCAGGAGCCGTGAGACAAGTTTCCGAATTTGATTCCTTTGGTACCGGTTTTTTTTTTAATTGAGTTGTAATTTTACAAAAGGAATCATGAGCTACAAAACTTATCATTCACCGAGTTTCAAGATAATTGACAAATAAATTTCTGATTTATTAAAGTATATATTAAGTGTACAACAGTGTTAGATCAACCTTATATTGGTACTTTGTTATTTAAACGAATTAACACATATGGTATGTATATTCTTCATTTGACACAAATCATTGCACATAATCAAAGTTTTTGTATGATATGGATATCACCTACCTCTACTGATATTATATTTATTAACATATATAATGGTACTGTGAAGCATTAAATATGTCTTGCTGGATGTAAAAATAAGGAGCCCAAAGATTAACTTTGTAATCCTGACAATTTTAAGAATGTTTGTGAGAAGAACAAGGAATCAGTTATGACATTTTACTAGATCAGCTACAAGCTGGCGTGAGATATAAGAAATAAACTCAAATCCTCCTCCAAATATAGCAAGGATACATGGTCTGAAATTAATCCAATTTCAACTCCAAGATCATCAAGGCCTTACCTGTATAATTCCCATAGTTCTCTGGTTTACTCTCCGTCTTTCATGATCACATGCACTAGGTATTACCTCAAACTCAGATGTTCCCTTCTCAATAATAAAATACTATTGATAACAGCTTTGGAAAATATAAAACCTTGTTCAGATTGCTTCCTAGAAAAAGCCACTCCCGCTACATTGTACATATTTTATACACCTCTGCATATACATTTTACTGGCCCCTTTAAAAGTAACATTACAGTGAACTACAAGAACATTCATGCATTCATAAATGATAAATGACAAAATGTTTCCATTTGCAAATAAGTTATTATATATTTGTATATACAACTATAACATATCAAGATAAATCTCAACCAAATTTTCAAATGAATATTAATGAGATATGTACATTAGGATGTCCCAAGACATATAAAGTAACTTTTTTGTAGATAAAAATAGGATGTCCCAAGACATAAAAGTAACTTTTTTTGTTACTAAAAATCTGATATGTAAACTAAATATTTTTTTTTGGAACTCAGCTTCTCAAATATGAAGGAAATATTATTGTAGACAATATGTGAATAATAATATAATTAAGTTTTAAGATAGTTAATGGTTGAGTATATTTATGTATAGTTGGATAGTTATTGTAAAGAAATAAGTGGTATTATTATCAAAAATATATATATATTTGGGTCTTAGTTTAAAGAAAAATAAATAATCTCTTTTTTCTACTCTGGATTTACAGCTCTAGACTAGCGTTTAAGAAACTTTATTCAGTCAAAGAACTTTTTCAAGGTGCTTAGAATTTTAAGACACTTCTGTGTAAATATGATTAAAAATGACATTGCATGTCTTAAATGCAATAGTCCTGATTATTTAGATGATACAGTAATGAACAAAGCATAAAATGAACTGTTAGTAATAATTATTATAGCTTTGATTTTTAAAAACACTGTTTCACATAGGTCTTCACAAACTTTCTTGATTGTTCAAGTAATACAAGTAAAATAAAGGGTAAGATGTAGGTAAAATAAAATAAAAGGATATCCCAAAATTTAAAATATGGATACAGTAAGATAACATAAAGTTGCATTTAAAAAATGCACCAGAGATAATCTAAAATTTAGATACTTGTTTTGAACTACAGTAAACCCATGCACATAAAATAATCCCCAATCAGAGAGAAAGAGCGGTCTACATGTGTGTTCTTCATTAATCTCTATCAGTCACAACCTGTGATGGGAGTGACCAGTTCTTCACTCTTTGTAAAAAGATTTCAGAAACTGGGCAATGAGCTAAAAAAGTAATGTGTTCTATAGCTTTTGGTCCCTTCAAATCTGAATATTTACTAATTCAATAATTAATTAAGGTTGAGTGATTTAAATTAATTCATATTTCGATTTATTAAGGCATAAAGAACTAGTTACAAATTAAAAACAAGCACAGGAGCTCTTTAGCTTACGAACAATTCTAGAAAATACCACGTGAACGTTATCGACAAATTTACATACGCACATTCCTAGGAGTTGAGTGTCTTCAGGACCACCGTCTACACCGTCAGCAAGTCCGAAACGTTGGAAAGGAAGAAGGGCTCTGTCATGAAGGCCAAACTGGAACCGTATAAGTTAAGAAAAACAGCCCAGGCCAATACCATCATGTCCGTGAGATCCCTTGTAAAATATCTTGGGGTTTAACACCAATTTATTTAGAGAACTATAAAAAAATGGGTTGAAATAACAATGTGACGGTAAAAAGTCCACTTTTGACGCCAGCAATCAAAGAAACCCATGTGCTCCGTTACAAGTGCTTTTTAAATTATTCTTTTGAACTCTTTTTTGACATTTTTGTCCCCTTAAAGCAATGGTGCCAAGACCTTCGACTACAACATTTGTGTGCATGTCGAAGGAAGGCCTGCAGTGTCTATCATCCAAACACTAAACCCTCAAAGCCACTGTCAGCCATTACTAAGACACCATGATAGAGGACTACATCCGCAGCAGGTGTTATACCTAAAACTACTACCTTGGTTCCCATCATTGCTGCTAAAGGCAGCTACAATAATGATAAAGAGAGCTCAGACATATATCTATTTATAGTGTTAATTTGGTTAAAATTCCTTTGTTAATTAATTTATTATTATCTTGTTGAAGTATAAAATTCAAAATCTTCAAATTTTAATGGACCCCTCGGTACATCCACATGCTGACGGAAAAGATATCCAGCTTCCCCTGTATACAAAGAAACACAAGAGTGGGAGCTTAGAACTTCATCCTACAAGTTTGCCATATGAGAAGAGAAGGGTTTGTCATTACCTTGCATTTTCATATTCAGTTCGTTAAAGTACTTAAATATTCCAGGCAAATACACGAGTTTCACTTCAATTGCTCATCTGTAGAATTTTCTTTTGTCTTGGAGATTCTTCTATTAAAAAATATTCCCGACTTCTCTTTTTTCGGATTAGGCATACGCGATTCTGATGCAAAAAATCTACATTTTTCAAATAAAAGTTAAGCTTATATATTTAAACAAACTAAAAAAATATTAATATCCACAATATGGTGCAGATTTACTAAGCTGTTCTTGAAAACCAATAAATATACAAACTACTAATAAAGAATAATAAATGCAAGATGACGTCATTATCCTGGGAATGTAAACAAACTACAACTAAATAAACAACACTCATGCCTCATAAAAAGACGTTTATCTAGAGTGATATTAGATTAAATAAACTATACTTGTTGGTAAATGAGTAGTCATGAAGTCATTTTTTCACCTTTTTGAACATAGGCTAAGAAAACTTTCTTCAAATATCGTCAATACTAATTATTCATTTTATTTTATTACAGTACCTTTCAAAAATTAAGTTCACGGTGATTAAGATTGACGAAACATATGTTTTAGATAAATTATTTTGCCATATTTGAGTATCTGATATCCAAAATAAAAAAAAATATGGATATATAAAGAATATTCAATTTTTTGGTACTCCTTAATGTGCATATATAGAATTATATCTAAGTTTTAAAAGTATTAAATTACTCAATAATTGATCGAACAAAACTATATTTAGAAGCAAATATAAATAATACTTATGAGTTTAATTATTATAACAATAATTAAACTCATAAATATATAATATAAGATTCAAAAGATTTAAAAGAACTATAACTATGATTAAGAACTAATAAGTCACCGTCATAGGTTACCAAAGACCCCGAGAAACATCAAAAAGGTCTATATCAACCATTGATTAGAAGTTGCGCACTATTCTTGAATATTTTAAATGTAATAATTTTGAGAATTACTTGTTCAATATAAATGGCGTTTTTAGCCAATCCATCCAATAAACGAGAGTCGTAATAATTAAATGCTTAATTAATGTATTATACTTCAAGTTCCATAGATGCTTTTGATGAGATTGTGGAGATACATCAAATTCTTATAGGAATGAACCTTACACTTTAACTTTAAATAACCATATACAAATTAATCGAAGGAGTTGCGATTTGGACTCATAGGAGGCCATATCTATTTATTTCAAAATCGAATTCTTAATTGCCGCCATTCCTAAGATTTTCAATCGTTATGAGTTGGAGCTCCATTTAGCTAAAATACGATTTCTTTGCTATCTGAAAAATAGTTCTTAAACCAAAGAAAGACAATGGGTCCCATAATTTTAGAGATGTAGTCTTGTTGCTTCATACAAAGACCTTGCGGTAGAAATACCAAGGAAATATTAACACCGGACCTTGAAAATCCTGCCTAGACCATCAAAGATTGGCTGTTGACGCACCTTGGGATCATTCTTTTTATCCAAGGGAATTTTTGGAAAGTTTGCACCAAAGTTTGATCATTTATACAGAAAACTTTTTCTCCATAACACATTTTTTCCTGTCACTTAAGACAATCCAGAGCTTCTGCATACAAATTTCTAACCATTTTTTGGAACTGGCTATTCTTTTTGCTCTCATAGCATCTGTGAGTTTCTAAAAGTAACGTGGCATAAAGGTTTAATCGTCAAGCCAGTTTGGACCAACCTTTGCATTAAAAGCTATCAAATTACTAATTTGGTCACCCATCATGTACCGTTCCGATATTTTAATTAAAACTTTTTAATATTTCTGTTGGTCCATGTTGATCTTGTAGGGCAATTTCTTAGCTTGTCATCAAAGTTATAAGTTTAACAGAGAATTCAGATGGAATATTCGATGATACTAATGCTTATCAAGTCACCTAGCTATGGTGAATTTTTGAGGGTGTCATTCCTTAATTGTAAAGAGCTCCCACAAATTTCCTTAATGACTTAACGGATGCATGAACTAAATGAAGGATTTGTTTTGTACATATTTTATAAAAGTTGATCAAAGATTGATTTGAAACTAATCAAATTGCAGATTCGAAGCTTAAGCGCTAAAAAATTTCGTCAAATTATAGTAACTTTCAAGACTTATGAATAACATATATATATATATATGATCAACCTAATATTATAGTCTGATATATATGGATTTGAGTTTAAATTTCTTAGAATGATTTATATGAGATTAATATATGCATAGTGCATTTATTTATTTATGTACGCAGATACCTATATGGTTTTCTATATTTGCATAAATATTTTTAACAAGACTTGAATGTAGAAAAATAAATATAGCAAGGTGAAGATTGCATTCAAATATATTCAAGGATAAATATTTGGAGAAAGTATCATCGAAGATGCATTTTTAATAGGGTTTATAATTTCCCAGGATTTTTTTTGATTGGGACCACAGGAGATTAATTTTAAATTACAGGATCTCGGTAAATATTTGGATATCGAAAGTAAATGATAAATATTGGGAAGTTTTTGTATTTTTATCTTCAACAACGAAGTAGAACGAAGGTTACGTTTTTACACTGTTTTTTTTTGTCTGTTGGTGACTAGGATTACTGAAAACGTTACAAATAGATTTTGATCTAACTTGGTTCGAATATTATATGGTAACAGTAAGACGACTTATGTTTTGAGAGGTCAAAGTCGAAGGTGAAGGTCAGGTTAGTAAAAAACGTTAAAAATACATATTAAAAGTCTGGAATATCTGTTATCCAACAACTGATTAATGATAACAATGAGGGAGATAAATTGGGAAGATCAAATTTTGCTTTTAATTTTGTACCATTTTCATATTATTATTTTTTTTTCTTCTTTTTGTTTGCAACCTAAAATAAACACAAGAGTCAGCTATGACACTTACATGTAATGACTAATTGAAGCCTTGTACTTGAATGAATTACGGCACATTTATATACTGGATCATGATGGAAAATTAACTTAAATAATGTCCTGCAATTTTTAGAATTTTTCATTCGTCTGCGGAAAACTTTGAAAATTGCCTGGGGACGATTACCTCAAAGAAAATTGTAATGGAGGATAATTGCAAGTTAGGCAAATTGCCTGTATTTTATTAAAACTTCAAGATGAATAATAAAATATTAAAAATTCGCTAATAAATAGCTAAGGACATCTTAAATTATTATTCAATTCTCTCCTCCCTTGGATTAGTCAGTATCCAATACATCCAAGGATTCCCTCTAGCACCACAAACTAGTTTAAAGCCCATGTGATGCCCAGGATCAAGAGCTAGTGTGGAATAGTAAAAAACCACCTCATGGACAACTTCTAACATAATGTTTAGCCCTTGCAGCCTCATTCCTGGCAATATGTTACATTGCAAAGTCAAGGGTCTTTAAGATCAGAAGAAGATATTGACCAAATGTCGTCAAAATTGTATTTGCACAATTTTTTCCCTTATTTGCAGAATGGAGTGGGCCATAACTCCGCTGTTGCATTATTTCTAACTTGATTAATGAAATATCTTCGAATAAATACTCTTAATTAGATATTAGAACGACGATGGTATTATTTTTGATATCTATTTGACTTTGTTCTAAATGTTATTATGGAATATTCATATTTTAACCTTTCAAAATTTAAATTATTTTATTGATTTCCATTTGTAAACATTCTCTTTAAAAACGCAGTTTTGAACAGGATAAAAAATATACGCCAAAATAAAACTTATTTAGTTTAATGATAAACTGTTAACCGATTATATTAATAACGTCTTATAAATTTTTGTATCATATTTTAAACTATTTCCTCCATTTTGCTATTGTAAATATCAATTAAAGGGCAAAAAAACAAGTATCAGCACAAAGAAAATCCTTATTTTAAATAATCTTAAAAATATCAGTTTAAAAAAATTAATTTTGTACTGTTTTAGTAAAAACATTGAATTTTTATTTTTGATAAAAATTTGAATGAAGTATTTTTTTATTGAGGTTTTCATTTTATATACACAAACTATATAAAAAATAAATGAAGGAAGAAGGATCACGTAAAAAGATCACATAAATAAACATTTTAGTTTTTAACTATACCTTTCAAAAAAAAAAACCCTACCTTAACACTATACACATATTACTTATCAAATACAACTAAATAAAATCCTTCATCATACAGAATTGAGAACACACATACAAGGATTTAACTATAACCAAAATAGGAAAAAATAAGAAGAAATTCCCGATTAAAAGTACAAACAGTCTCAATAGTAAGACTATTTCTTTTTAAAAGCTTTGTAAGATCTTACAATCCACTTTAAAGAGTCTAAATATTTTTCGGACATCGAGTGGTTTAATCCTAATAACATCACCTCTATATTTCCCTCCAGATTCAGAGATGTCAGGAACCATCAAAGAGAGGGCAGTATACCTTGTAATAGCTAAGATGACAACAGCTCCTATCTCTTCAGCCGCTAAAGATTCGTAATTTGTAAATTTGCTGGCAATAAGGGCATTGGAATTAATAACACTAATTCCAACGCCTTTGTCTTTTCCGAAAATCCCTTTTGTTTTGAAAGCCCAAACAAAACCAGTGCTTTTGTAAATTTTGATTCTTGGTCATCTAGTCCCTTTAGGTTTAAGGAAATAAATACTTTTAGAATTCGAATACTGGGACAATCTACGGAAGTGTGAATGGAGGAATTAAAATTTTTTCTACAATCTGTACATGGAGCATTATAAAAAATCAGGCCAGCCGAGATTTGAAACTGCCCAGTAATTTTTTTGTCATCATAAATATATATTAAGGATGTCTCTACTTTTTATCCCCAGATTTCGGGAGATCTCATTCTTTTTATAAAATTTTAATATACCACAGCAACATTACTCATAAAATCTCTCGAATATAACATTTTCATATGCCATGGTGTTGGAGGAATGTGGTTCCTAGCAGTCCTAAAAAGTAAAAAACAAAATTTACCCTTCACAAATA
This sequence comes from Lepeophtheirus salmonis, assembly GCF_016086655.4. Taxonomy (NCBI): domain Eukaryota; kingdom Metazoa; phylum Arthropoda; class Copepoda; order Siphonostomatoida; family Caligidae; genus Lepeophtheirus; species Lepeophtheirus salmonis. The sequence goes on from NC_052134.2 coordinate 47,321,311, forward strand.
CCGAATCAGGATATTTTAGAAGGTCATGAACAGTCAAAATATATTTATTTAAATTCATACTTTCTAGGCAGCTCGGATCCTCTGTATTATAGATAATGTTTCTTTGCTACATTTTGATGAATTATATCTATGGTAGTGTTCGACTCATACGTTGGTGTTCCATACCATAAAACACGATGAGCAGCACCCCATGAAAATGAGGTTTTCTCGACTGGTCTGTTTGATAAAATAGTACCCATCATCAGAAGTATGTATAGAGGAGTACCTGATACAGTAACTTTCCATTCCAAGAGGGGATTTTTCGTTAGGTCAATTAGAATCTTCTGGTATATCTTGGGGATAATAGAATATAGTAGAGTTAGCCACCTCCAATAAAGAAGAGGAGGTACTTTGAATAAAAAAGGGTCTTCAGCCACGAATTTTCATCATTATATGCCGTCTCAGCTGAAAGAGGAAGATAATGTGCTTTATATAACACCAGGGGAACTATTTCTGCATCATACAATTCAACTCTAGTCAGAATATTGTATTTTCTTAATTCTCTTGCTTTTTTATATACCAATTTACACTGTGTTGTCCAATTTATGTAAGTTTCACCGTGTATTTGCCATTCTATACCTAAAATTTCAACCCTACTTCTGACATTACAATCTAAAAGTGTAGCCAAAGATCATTTTTTTATGTGGATTTGAGGAATCCATCTTATACCCATCATTTTTTTGATGAGGTTGCGTACACTGTAAAAAATAATAGCTATAAAATTATAATATTGTAACAGCCAATTTACGCAGGAGTCCTCACATTGATTAAAAGAAGAATCAAAGAATTTAAAAGGAGAAAACTCAAGAATAATTTCAAGAAAAATACTTGATTAACCTCTCTAAACCTCATTTCAAAAAATTGTATTATAAATCCACTGTTGTTCTATTGTTAATATTTAAAAAATTAACAGGACTCTTAAAATATACGAACCTGTGTTCTAAATATCCACGCATAATGTGTAACAACAAACTTATACATTGCATTTAATGGATCCAATATAATCGATAAGTTTGATGGATACATAAATAATAATTTATTTATCTAATGCAAAATTGTAAAAAAAAACAAATATAACTTTATAAAATGCATTGAAAATTTATATGTCAATATAGTAAGGAAATATCTTCTTTACACATATATGTTAATGAAATAATAAAATAAATCATTTGAAAATATTTTATAACAAATTGTTTTTTCCTTTAAAATAGATTTTTCATAAAATTGTAAGAAAAGGCCTTTGTGGTCCCTTCCTACAAAATGGAGAACAAAATAATATATCATCAAATTAAATATTTGAAATACATTAAATATTATTTTATTAATTTAATATCTTTCATTTCGATTAATAAATTATTTGAAATAGCACAAGTAAGCTAAAAAATATCTTGTGAAATCCGTATTCAATTTCAGCCGTACTAAACAAGTTGATCACGAATCTGTAGGTATTTTTTGCATCAAATCTTTTTTTTCTAAAATAAAAAATAAACAAAGCGGTTTTCTTTCCTAACCTTTTAAATTGCATTTCTCCAGGATTACATGATTAAATATACAATTTTAAGACATATTTGAAGTTAACATGAACTTTTTTATTTATTGTTCCTTTAATTGGTTAGATGGAGTTGCACTGAATAGGTATAAGTAAACATTATAGTAACCCAATTACTCCATCTAACCTAGGAATCTTTTTGTGAAATCCATATATAACTTTTATTTAGATTATAGATTTTTTTCTTCATCAATAGTAAGCTCAAACCTACAAAAAAGATTCAAAATGCTCAAAATTAAAATTAAAAATTCGTAAATAACAGATTTCAAACGAGATCAAACAGATTTGTGATCAACTGGTCACTTACTATTTGTATTGAGTTTAGAATTTTAGAATTTTTTGAAAAATTAAAATTCGGCTCATTGAAAAAGAGTTTAGGACTTATATTTAACAATGATTTATTTAAAGCTGAAGAAAGTACTTGAGTCCATAAGCTAAAGTACTCCCTAGATCATCACGTCATACTAAAAAAAATATGAAGCTGTTATTATTATTTTTTTATTCTTGAGAAGAGAACATTTAAGTATTGAGTGAGTGCGTGTTTTCATACAAAAAAGGGAGTAACAATGATAATTTATTAGAGAGTTATCTTATATTTTATGATAGTTTGTCTGTTTGTCGACGCCTAGTAACTCCGGCCAATGCCGGGTACTACCGCTAATTTAATATAATAATATAGACTAATGTGGTTCGGTATAAATGTATACTATAGTGATACTGTTGTATTAAAAAAAGGGTAATTTACAATACTGATAACAGAACCGTTTCTTCCAGCTCCAGTACGTCATAAAAAAGAAACTAAGGAAAAAGGAGTGATAATAATTAATCTAAAAATAGATATAATTATAAATTATGCCCTCTCATTCACAAACTTTTGATGAAAAAAATGAGTTGAGATGGGTTTTTTGTATAGTGCGTGAAGTTTTACCTATATATATATTTTTTTTTTTTTTTTTTTTCTCCCCAGCAAGGTTTTTATTTCAAGAATATTTGAGTTTATATAATAAAACAAGCATAATCAAACATCATAGTTTCAAATGAATATTTTTAAATAAAACTTAACTATTCATAACAAAAATTAAGGAGAATACTCAGCATTACAGTAACAAAGAGAAAAAGATGGGTGGGGGTGGGGGCGTGAAAACCGGACATCCTTGTCAACTGTTTTTTCCCAACTTTATAGGATCACTTTGGATTCAATTCCATTCATTAAGAAAGATGAAGTCACATTGCACAAAACTGAACGGACAGGATTGAATAATTTCTTGGTATTTTTTTTAAAGGCCTGTAGGATAAATTTATGCCTTATCAAATCAAACGCTTTACTGAAATCTAGTGCAATCATTACTCCGGGCGTGTTCCTCAATCTTTTTGAGTTAATAACAGTCTGTAAATTCCTGAAAATGTCTGCAATGTGTTTATTTTTTAGAAATCCTTTTGTTGCTGACCTATCTTTCGATTTAATAAAGGTTCGATTTGCTTAGCTAATACCCTGACCCATATGATTCGTTTATAATTTTTAATGACCTCAAATGGTTCATTCTTGTCCCATCAACCTGTGTAAACCTTGTGTAAAAACAGCAGGGAGCTTGCCTTTTGCCTTTTTATCGGTTCCAAATCCGATTAGGTATGGAATAGTTTTCTTAGGGCATAAAGTGTATATCTTCCTTTTGATGTTATCGGGGCCTGATGCTTTATAATCTTTAAAATGGTGATTAATATAGTAGAATATATTCTCCTCCGTAAATACAGAACAATTGCTCACCTTCTTTGGTCTAGGAAATCCCTTTCTAGCGCCCCCAACAATATTTTTGTAAAACTCATGGAAATATTCGAGAATAAACTTTGGTTCAGTTAGCACTTCCTTTTCAGGAACTATTGAATTAATTCCTCAAGTAGATAGTTCATTTGTTGACTACATACTTTTCAATCTTTTGTAGGGATTTCCTTCTATCACAACTTCTTTCCTCATTTCTTATTCAGAAATCTCGGAAATTCAAATTGGAATTAGAGTTGTACAAAACATTCTTTTCTAAGACACCACAAACTGCAAAGTGCAAAAGGTTAAGGTCAGCTCTAAAGAAAGGGCACAAACAGGTAGTCCCATTGTCAGCCAAATTGTTAATGCAGAATTTTTGGCTATTCATAGTTGTATGGCGATATAAATGACTTTTTGATGTTGTAGGTAGTCTGGATAGAGATGCAAACGGTATTGAAACCTTCTGGGCACTGACACTGGCGTGGAGGAATTCGTTTATGCGTCGTCTTTTTTGTTGTTGATATGGAACTAAAAAAACTTGTTATTTTTGTTTGTTTCAGCTGCCGTTTGATTGTGTAATGAAACCATGTAGTTCAAAATAACAGGATATATCGTAATTAAATACAAAACTGATATTGTAGGCTTTTATTTATGATATGGTTTACGTCTTTTACTTAAAGTTTGATATATTAGAGCTGAATTTTGTATTTCAATATTTTTTAAAGTGTTTTATTAAATGTGAAGTTGAAAAGACATAAATTAAAAAAAGAAAAATCCATTTCTTTATTTATAATTTTTTTCATATTTGTTCAACACATATGTCAATATAAAAATTATATTGAATTCGGAATATATCTTTTTTTTTCAAAATTGATTTTTGTGAGTCTATTATTGGATATTATTTTGACACGAATATCACTTTACTTAATCCTATTTTGATCCCTCTCAAATATAGTTAGATCAAATAACATTAACTAAACCTAAATTTAAGGTGTTTCTATACTTATATTGTACTATTAAATATATCATATTAACAATGATGTAGGTGCAGATAAAATTATTATACATTGAATTGCTTAAAGGCATATATGATACCCCTATTATGTTTTTTATTTATTTATTGAATGGAAAAAAAACTATATTGTGGTTGTATGTTTTAACAAGGGCAAGTCAATTAATTCAAACAATTCCAAAAGTTATGGGATGTTGATCCACACATACATTGAATTTTATTTTCCCTCTGTATGTAGGTTCTTAATTTATCTTATATTCTATTCTCAATTTTTTTAAGGACAGTAATTCACTTACTTATAAAATAATTCTAAAAATAGTAACTTAAAGCCTTAAGTACGTCTGAATTCTATTTATTTTCATGTTTTTTGTTGTATTACAACTATGGCATTAGTGTTTAGTTATTTTAATATAATATGATTATTTATATATATGTACCTACATATTTATTTAACACTAATTATTATATTTCCATGTACTAATGCTATTTCAATGTAGAAGGGTCTCTTCTTCATAACAATAATTCATTTTCTCTTCCTAAAGTCATATAACAGGTGGCTGATATTAACAAGGGTCTTAATTAAGTATTACCATTTGTCTTGATCCTCTTTTCTCCTCATGGATATGCGTTAATCCCCTCTCTACTGATGAGTGATGAACATATGAGTCTCCACCAAAGGGCTGTTTCCCCACGCTTTTTGTAAGATGATAACAATGAAAAGATGGGTGATAGTGACGTCATCAATATATGACGTCATTTTTGTGAAATTGCCCTTTTAAAATGGAATACTTTCAATTAGGTATATATCCGAATACCTTTTAAAGTTTATTTTAATTGTTTATCCTACAAAAAAATACTCTTTAAACCAAATTCATGGACTGCTAATCGAACTTACGGACATTGAGTTCACGGTAATAATTCTACTGGGTATGATGGTCTCTGAAATACGTCTTAACATTACGTTTTTTACCGGTTAAGGAGTAATTAACAGTAGGTTACCCCTTATTGCAAGTAATGTGCAGGTATTTTTGACATTGGTGTTATGAGTACGAGTTTAAAGGTATTACCCGGTCTCATATCTAATCAATCTCTTCATAAGCCACCATGAAAAGCCTATTAACGTATTAAATATATTTATATATGAAAGGTGTTATTCACCTTAAATAACAAAATAATCAAAAAATACAACTTCTCAGATTTCGATGACACCTAATATATAGTATACAACTCCTAGTTTTTTACATAATAATAAATAATATGTATATCATTTATCAATATTGAATCATCTGTTCCTGAGATATTGTAACGATTTCGACAACAAAAAATGCAGAAAATGATTTCCATTGTTGTTAATGATAGATGATAAGTTCAGAAAATACTCATGTATAGCTTTTCTGTAAAAAAAGTGATTGATTAATTGCTAAAAAGTATATTTCATATATAGAATTAATATCAAGTAAGACATCCATGATTAATAAGGATCCGAAATCATTGTATTATATTTTCTAAAGCTTTTGTACCTCCATAAGTAGTTGACTATTCTGAACAATGAATGTATCTATTTAAAGGTTAAACAAATTATGATTTTGCCAATTTACTTCACTAGTAGTCATAACCAAATTTTTTAGCATTAGAACTTTATAGGACTTCAATTGATATCAATTATATCTAAAAAACAAAAACAAACCCCTTTATTTCGTACTGTATAATTTATTATTACTGATGAAAATCGGGTGTATTTGTTAGCTTTTAGTTTTTTTAGAATTGATAATTTAAAAAATAAATTTTCTTTTCCTTAGTAGTTGTCAATATTATTTAAGAACAGAGTACCCTCACTGAATTTAGGATCCACATTAGAGTATTTATTTATAATGTCCTTTTTTTATCCTTCTCTCCTTCTTTTGTCGCCACAGCTGCTTGAAGTTGATCTAATGAAACGTCATGACAGCTAAGTGGCCCGCATTAAAAAAAATTCAACTTGTCAGAGTTACAATATCAATTTTCGGTTAATTTTTTTTAACATTACCCAAACTAATTCGATTTTCATCAATAAATATTATACAGTTTTTCAAAACCTTTCATTTAGGCTTATAAGAGTATATATGGAGTCATTGAAATGCTTTTTATGTTTCATATTTATCAAAAAAAAAAAACGATTAATGTATTTTGTACTTGAAGTTGTTTTCTAATTTTGTTTTTCTTTTAATAAAATAAATGCAATAGTATCCTAATTGGTTAATTTTAAGTGAAGGGTTAAATAATAGCTTGTTATTCTAAATAAAATGTATATAATTAGATAGAAGTTTTTAAGTGGAATATAATTTGAAAAACCCCATTTTTTAAGAGATACATATCATGCCCCCATATGACAGTTTTTATGTAATGCACTACAACCAAGATTTTAAAGTATGGCCAGTGTTCCATTAAAATCTGAACACTTTGATTGACTTCAAGAATATATAATTTATTAATTAAGAATATTTTTTGAACAAAATTAATAATATAAATAGATGTGTGTCTAAGATCTCTTAATTATTAATGTAGCCGCCCATAGGGGCAATATAGCTTTCAGGCGGTTATGGAGGACCTGGCACACGCTGTGGATGTAGTCCTCCGTCATAATGTCCCAATACTAGCCGACAGTGGCTCGGTGATAAGTAGACAAACACTGTTTCAATCCTCAACACCCTCGACATGGACCCAAAAGGTGTTCTGGATATTTTTGACATCAGGTTATAGGGATCCAAAAGTGTATATAGAGTTCAAAAGAACTCAAAAGAGTCTTGCTTATGCAAAGATAGGGTTTTTTGTATTGATATTGTCAAAAATGGCCTCTTCACCCTCACAAGACTAATTCTACCCACTGTTTGGTAAGTTATCTGGACATTTTAGTGTGAAACCCCGATATCTCTTGTCTGGTCTCTCATGAACCGTAAGGGGATTGACCTGGTCTGCTTTCTTTGACTACTTCGTTGTTCAGTTTGGCCTTATTGACAGAACACTTCTTCCTGTCCAACGTTTAGGACTTGATGAGGGCATAGACGTTGCTTCTGGAGACATCCATTTGCTTGGAGTGTGCGACTAGAAATTGGCCAATCACATTCACGTATCATTGTCTCGACTTGTACGTTAGCTAGAGAGCTTATGTTTGCATTGTATTGTAACTAATTGTTTATGCTTTAATATAATTTGAAATATGAATTAATTTCAATCACTCAACCTTCATACATTATTGAATTAGTAAGTGTTTATATTGCACTTCACTACCCGGTAATATAAATAGTAGTTTTGATTTTGGTTTAGCCTAAGACTTTGAGGTGTAAAGACCGATATATCGATATAGAAACTTCTGCAATAATCCTAATACCTAAAGAAAAAAAAAACAAAAAAAAAACGCTGATTAACAAAAAAAAATTATGTATATACCTAGGTTCACTTTGATATTTCGTTCTTCTTTTTTTCTTCTCTAAACCTTATAATATTCTTTTAAAAAAGTGAACAAAAATACATACAAACATTCTATAGAGAATATTTAGTGGGACGAAGCTTAATTTGATGTCGCTGCAGTAATGTATTTTGAGTGAGCTGTTGTCGGGTGCAAAGTTATGTTATGAATTGAATTTTGTTATCCATTAACACTTATCGCTTATTAGTTATCAGTAATAACTAAAATGTTTAAATATCACATGGATGGTTAATGCCATGCTTATATAATTTTGTCAGATGATACATATAACATTTTGGTTAAATAATTTACGTTTCAAACAAACGCTAAAAGACTGTTTGGATAATAAATACGGTTATTCGAGAATTGATTAATATATACTTAATGTAATTTATTTTTGTATTTAAAAAAAAAAGCGAAGAAAAAAACCCAAAAAAAACCCCAATTAATTAATAGAAATTGTAGCACATACATAAAATTACAATTTCAATTAACAAAAATATTTTTATCTAGTCTTAGACAAAAATTTATGAATTATTTGAATGAAAAAAGATGCTATTATTATGGCAATAGAAATAAAGGATTAAATATTGCATAGATGTTTAATGTACTCTATAAAATTTCGTCAAATGATAGATGGAATATTTTAGTTAAAAATGTTCAAAAAAATAAAATATTTTGGAATTTTATTTATTTGTTATTTTACATTGAAAAATATCACCCTAATTTTTGATTAAAGAGCTAAAAGCAGTAAAACTATCAACCCTTTTTGGACACTTATTTAAAATGTTTAATTCAATCACGGAAAGATTAAGGACTTCTTCTATAATATCTTGCCAATACAAAATTAAAAAAGTGAATAGATAATAATAATAAAAATAAATGATAATTGCCTCCACGACATCTTCATTTAAAATTATAATACGTCATAACTCATATGTACGTCATACATAACGTTATTGTATTATTATAAAAGTATAGAGTATTGAATAATCACTACATGATTACTTTTCTTAAAATAATAAATTTGATTGATTTTCTGCCCACCAATATCTGAAGTGAAATTCTACGACGACATCACCCTTATGCAATCTATGAATAATTCACAGAATTTGACGCTCTTTATTTTTGGTTTTATATGAAGTAGTGGTTTGTTTGTCAAAAATGAATGTTCTAGAAAAATACTATTTGAAGGCCGCCACGGGTTGGAAGGCCAAAAAAATTGTTAACATAACCATTTCTTGAACTTTATGAACCTACATGAAAATTTGAGCAAAATCCATTCATTGGATTGGCTTTGATTCCCAAACACACCCACAAACACACACAGGCATCGATTAATTAATGATTATAAGGATCCATTAAAAAAGTAAAATAGTTGAATGTAAAATGGAAACAAAAATCTTTGGAGTATGACTTGGTGGGAGGACTTTTGAATATATAATTCTAACAATTAAACTGGAGTATATTTTTTAGACTTTTTTATATTATAGGTCCTGTTACCAATAGAAACAGGATTTCAAAGTATAATTTTGAGGTCATTATGGTTCAACAATCTTCGATAAATCAAATACTTTGCTAACTTATAACTTTGACCTCAAAACATTTCAACTTTATATATTCACATATATTCCTATGACAAACATATTTACCATTCGTAAACCTTTTTTAACAAACGCCTATTTGGAACATCATCTATTTATCTAAAGATATAACTCATCCAAATTGAAGCATGTATATTTGAGCCGATACATAATATTAATAGTATTTTTGAATTGTCTATGGCCACCCAATATGAGTAATCAAGTACAGTCAGGAAAAATCGTGAGATATGCTTCTAAGAGAAAAAAAAAAGAGTTTGCAAATATGAAAAAGCCAAGTGTCACACTTGTTAAGAATGGATTGAGTATCAGGGAGAGGCTAACAGAAACAAAAAATATACGCTGTGAGATATTTATTTTAAACAGGAAAAATATTTTTTTAAATGTGAATAAATTAGATTTTTTTTGTTCCTCGTTTATTTTGTTTTTTTAGTTTGTAACGTTGATAAAATGCAAGATTGGAATTTTTGTAAATATTATTCTTCATTAGGACTCATTATTTTTTGCTCAAAATATGTACACTGATTAATTTGTTAGAAGATTTTTTTTATAGTGATAAAATTAAATTTCTTTTAAATCCTTAAGATAACCTTCTACCTTTTTTTCAAGGTTAATACTTCCAATAGTCTAAAGTGCGTATTAAATATACCCACAGAAAACTTATTTACTCACAAAAAATGGGTTATGTCTTGAAAACTATATGACCTAAAAGGAAAAAATACAAAGGTCCAATTATCGTGCAATTAGTAGCATCTGAAATTTTTTCTTTTTGACTAAAATTTCAGCTGGATAAATCTTGGTATATATTATGATTGATTGAACTTTAAATCTGTTAATAGTACAAAATCAACTTCATCCTGATGACAAGGGTCACCAGAAGTCTGATCCCAACTCATGTTTCATTATTTGAAAGATATATTTAAGTTCTTTTAAATGAAGTTTGAATTTGGTTTTGTAGATCTTATAGCTTTCAAGAGACCCTATATTTTTCATTGGAAGGTAATTTTTTTATGTTTTTTTAAACAAACTATATTCAACAATTGGAAAATTAGTATATATTAGAATATAACTGAACAAATTGATTCTGCAGTAATGTTTAACATTTTCTTATTGCAAATCTGTTGCAACAATTAAATATAAGTCGATATTAAGAAATAAATTAAGAAACATAAACGATATGTATAAAATTTTTTGACGAACAAATAAATGGACTTATTCAGTTGTTTAATAATTAACTCTCAATTAATATTGCGCATTGAGATATAATAATTTCATACTTTGGTAATGGATTACTAACATCTTTATGGCTATATATATTTAAATATTTGTATGATATAATAAAGAATAATTCGATCAAAATTACTGCACATTTCGTAACTGATACCAACGTTTTGAATGTTTAAGAATATTATTCAATTTCATTATGAACTTATTGGCTGTTACGACTTACTCCTATATCTCTTATGCCTTTTTTTCGTAAAAACAAGTAGAAGAATATTATGAAAGACTAAGAACTTACTAATTGAGTAGTTAAAATAATTAAACAGAAATTTCATTATCAATCTGTAATCACAAGTGTAGTCAAATTTAAGATAATGATTTATTATTGATATTAGTTGCAAATCATCTCAGTTGAGTTTGGGCAGCAACTTTTATATAAATATTATGGGTAGTTAATTATTGTCCGAGGTATCAAATTTCTTTCATGGAAATGACATATGTATTTCGACCAGCGGCGATAAACAAAGCCCATAAAGGTTGACCTATTTTATAAAATATATAAAAATTATCGTTCTTAATAATAGTGATGCATTAATAATACAAATATTAAAATATAAATGACAAAAAACATATGAAAACGTGACAGTACAGAGGGAAAAAGCAAAAAACAAGTGTCATGGACAAAAAAATTAACTAAAAATCGTTGCAGGTCAGCCTCAATTCCCTGGCAAAAGCATAAAGGCATTGTGTTTCAAAGAATAAGAGATCTGCGATATAAACTATGCTTAAAAATGTCAATCTTTGGTTTTGGTTGGTAGATGGTCTTTTGAGTAGTGAGTCTCGTTGTGTTGAACAGATAGCTTTTATTTATTATCCAGGTCCGTGGATATAGGTGCATTGTTTTGCTTAAAATTCGGTGTACTGTAATCATATGTTTAATTGGACGTCCATCAGACAAAGTGATGAGGCCAAGTGTTTTGATTTTGCATTTGTAGTTTTCGTTATCTCACAATTAAGGAAAAAACGACACAAGTCTGGCTTACACATTTTCTAAGGAATCAATCAATTATGATTAGCCATTTTCTCTATAAAGCGTTTCCCTACATATATCTTATTCAAATTTTAGATTGTATATAAGGATGGCCCATAAAAATTAATCATTTACTTTTACTTGTATCGCTCTTTCATTTAATTCCCTTCATTATCAAACTTCACTCAGCAAAATATTTTTGACTTTTTAATTAATATTTAAGGGTGGCTCTATCTCTTAATTTTCTGCCCTATAATTAAAAAATAGCTGGTAAAATTATATAACGCTGATTTTTTGTAATAAAATGAAGTTGCAGTACCAACTTTGTTGATAGAATTAAATACATTATTGGCAGATAGCAGTATTTTTCTGGTTTGGTAGTTTTACGTTCATTTACATAGCCTGGTTAAATGATTATGGGTAATTTGATTGTTAAACAATTCATTGCAAGCAATTTGATCATTAAATATTTGATTACGATACAATTTAATCTCAACGAATTTGATAATCGTGTGGATTTTCATTATATTGTATTCGGATAATCAAACTATTGTCTGATAAGAAATTGTCACGTAAGACCCTATTTTATTTTGAAAAATATACTTTGACCAACAGATTTTGTATGTGGACAGCTGGTCTCAAGGGAGGATAAAAAAATATTGCTCTCATTATTGTAAGTATAATGGATGCTATGATACACCCAAGCCCACGGGTTTTACATATGAATTGTTGGTCCAAACCATGGGCCATTACCCAGCGCCAACAAATTCCTGAATATCAAGTACCCCTTTTTTATACCCAATAATGCACTTCAGCCCACAGGTTGTGCAGGTATACAGCTTAGCTTTCATATCATGCAATTGTTTAACTGTCGGAATATGATTTAAGTTTTAATTAATGTGCATTTGTCTTGGAATGAAATTCCTCACATTCAAATTTCTTTTAATAAAATCGTTTTACAATCAAATTACACACATTGGTTTTACCTGGCAATGTAAATGAACGTAAAATTATAGCTCTATTGGAAATTTATTGATTGGCTGGGTATTTTAAAGATTACCTGCCGTAACGGGTATTTTGCAAAATGGCTTTAACATATATGATGAAAAATGAATCATTAATTGGTGACCCTTTGCTTCTTGCTAGTGAATAAATGTACATAAATTCTACGTTCATTAGTCTTGTAAAAAAAAAAACTCTAGCAAAGTTTAAGAAATTTACAATTTTAGTCATGAGTTTAAGAAGCGTTTGTAAATATCGCAAAAATGCTACCATTTTTAGGAATGAAAAGTATTGTAACAAATCGAGGGGGTTCAGAGAGTGAAAATACAAGGAAGGATTTTTTTAGTACAAATAAAATACTTTTGTACATGTCAAAATTTATTGATTTAGGTTTTAATATCTAAAAGCCGTTAATTGTGTCTCTTTATGTAAAAAAATGTTATTTGATACTTTATTTTAAATAAGATTTTAAAAGAAATTGATGATGAGTAAATGTAATTTTAAATGAGTACAAAACTTTTAGCTTTTTTCCAGTTTCCACTCGCGATATAACCAGTTCTGACGTCAGTTATAAATTATTTTCCTTATCTTTTGATTTGATCTCTGGAAAATTCCGTTTGCAGAGTCCGCCAAAAAATTAAAAGCGTTTCTGGATTTTGTACTTCTTAACCCATTACAATGTTGTGTTTTATATTTATTATAAGTGCTAATTCTAATTTATTTTCTATGTCACAGTATTTACTTGATGGCCAATTGAAATATGAACACTTACCGGCTCAATAATTAATTAAGGCACGTGATTGAAATTAAAGCATAAACAATTGGTTACAAAACTAAATAAACTTGACCTCTCTAGCTCACGTACAAGTCGTGAAAGTGACACTTGAACGTGATCGACAATTTTCCATTGGTACACTTTAAGCCATTGGGCGTCTACAGAACCAACGTCTACGCCCATGCAAGTCCGAAACGTTGGGGAGGAAGAAGGGTTCTGTCGAAAAGGGCAAACTGGATATGAAGAAGTTAAAGAAAACAGCCTAGACCAGTCTCCTCAAGTCCATGAGGGCCCATGCAATATATCTAGGGATTTTGAGCCAGACTGTCCAGAGAGCTATTAATTAACTGGGTGAAAAAAGCCTTATGAAATTGGAGAGGCCACTTTTTAACACCAGCAATGAAAGAAACCCATTTCTGCCATTCCAAGACTCTTTAGAATGAGTCTTTTGAACTCTTTTTTGACACTTTTGAACCCCCTAAAGACCTGATCCCAGTACCATCGCCTACACTTTTTGGTGTAGGTCAGTAGAAGTCCTACAGTGTCCTTCATCCCGACACCAAGGCCCTCAAAGTCACTTCCAGCCATTACCGGGACAGCCATGACGGATCACTACATCTACAGCGGGTGCCTGGTATTCTGCCGCCGCCTGAAAGACATCCTTGTCACTAAGGGCTTCCACATTAATTATTAATAGAGCTCAGTCACATATCTATTTATAGTATTAATTTTGTTGAAATTCTATGGTTAAAAAATGAATTATATCGGTTGAATTTAAAATTCAAATTGTTCAGATTTTAATGCACCACTCGGTAAGTTTTGATTAGCAAATGTTTAAAGTAATATTTTTGAAAACTGTTATTACACATTACTTTCAAAGTGTCTTGAAAAACAAGACTTTGACAATTGCAACAAATTATTTACGTTTTTATCTTTTTTCAACATTTACTTTCAACATAAGTAGTAAATGCAATTTTTCAATTTGTTCTATGCAAAAAAAAGTTTTATAATTCCAATAGTTGAAAGTATACGGTGTGATTAAAAGTAATATGTAAACTTTATCTGCTCAGAAAAATTGCTCATTTCTTGAAAAACCTTCAGATCTACAATACTTTATTTTAAAGAATTTATATAGATCTTTCAAATAATGCCACATTAGGACAGTGTGCCCAGCCATAAGTCCACGAAATCCCAAAGGTGTAATGATGAAAAGTTGGCAACATTTTTGGCATTGGAATATGTGGCCCCTCTCCTCCACATAACTTGTACCTATACAATGAAGTATACACCAATCTAGATAGGAGGGCATGCAGGATCTGCCATTCCTATGTTAATGGCATGTAGACAACCGCCAACGAACTTTGGGAGTAATCTGGATCTGTTGCGCCTGTCTCCTTCACCTGTAACGCATTCTGGCTACTGAGAGAGGATATTTTAATAAAAAAAATAGTTTTCCTTATTTTAAATTCATATTTTTATTGAGAGAAAAAAATGATCATTTCTTTAATTTTCAAATTTTATTTATTTATTTCACCCTTTTAATCTATTGGATACAAAATTAATAAGGTTTACTCGTTACTTGATTAAGAAAAATATATTGGTAATCAACACCTCCAAAATTACCCCGTATAATGATGAACTGATACTAACAACATTTTAATTAAAGTTTATATTTATTATATGTATGCCAAGCCGAGAAAAAGGCTTTAATAATTTTGTATCAACTTGAGTAACATAGAATATTATAGCAAATGCCACTTGCATGGTTGAAAAGAGGACTATAAATTAATAAATCCTGTTATAAATAAGGAGTTTATTTAAACAAATCGAATTTTAAGTTAAATCCCTGCTAAAGTTATTTATCCTACTAAAGGAGCTTCTACATAAGCTAGGGGAGCCATAAACGAAAAAAGAAGAAGGAAGTTTGTCTAAAAAAACTATTTTTTCACTAAAAAAATAATATATTTTTAATGAACCCTTTATAAATAAGGAGTTGAAATAAACAAAGTGAATAAGTCCCACTATATTTATGTAAAATCTATGCTAAAATGTTCAACCTAATTAAAGAACTATCTATGTGAGTTTTGTCTCCAAAAGCGGAGAAAAAAAGGGAAGTTTTATTAAAAAAACCAAACTTTTCCTTCAAAAAAAATTAAATAGGGAAATAGTAACTGGTCAATAAACAATAATGAAATTGAATTACCCTACCACGGGCGAATTTATTTAAAGATGGTTATAAATAATTCGGTCATTAAGTTTATCTATATATCTTGTCTCAACAATTGATGACGACCAGGTCAATATGACAGAGTAATTTAAGAAAATCTATATATACATTTGATCTAACTTTCAAGAGTCGTCAGGCATGAACAGAAATGGACTACTGACCAGTTAAATATAGGCCACTACCCTTTCCCTCATCTAATTCTTCCTCCATGGACAGATGTTATTGCATCCAAGCAATGCACTCCTCCTATGCCCTGGATATATTTAGAAACAACATCAGGAAATGGAAATATCCTCTTGCCTAAGAAAATAGAATATCTATAAACTTGTCTCTAAAATTTCATTATGTGTAAGATATTTTCTATCAAAACAATATATTCTTATGAATCACAATTGTACTAACGTGATGTTTATTTTTTAATCACCTAATTTCAAAATGAAATATGAATGTGAAAAGTGAATGGAAATGATTAAAAATTGATCTGGACCAACATTTAGGATCACACAAACAACTATAGTTAAAGTTTAATATGTAAACTGAACGAAATATTTGCTTTTTCCTGGAAGCTATAATTTTGAATTAAACATCACTCTTGATTCGAGCTATCAGCTGTGATTCGCCACATTAAATAATTTATTCTATTCTTGTGTATATATAATTAATTTAAGTACGCAGGACGACCGATAAACAAAATTTTAATTAATAAATATTGCATGTAAATTGAAAAAAAACAACTTATATGCAGTGGTAAATAAATTAACCTATAGCCTATTATGGGTTAAATATGAAAAACAAATTATTAGATGTATTAGAGGCAAGAGTATGTTGTATTATAATTTTATTAGAAAAAAATTGAATTTTTTAAAATAATATTATCAATTTCAAAATTAATGGTTTTTAAAATGTAGCAAATTTTTTGTGAGGAAATGTTAATAACTACACCTATTAATTGAGGAAGTGTTGGGTTATCAAATTAACAACAACAACAAAAAGTAGCACGACCCTCTCAGATTTGGAGGATTTTTGCTCAAGCTCAAATTGATGTATAAATCAAGTGTGCCAATTTTTAGGTTATTCACATTCTAAATGTTGTTCATGAGATATAGATACTTGTCCGGTTTGTTTGTTTTTTTAACCAAAATTTTCAGCGTCACTCTTATGTTTTTGTTACTGCACATTACTGTTTTTTGGATATTTTTGGATCCAAAAGGTCTTATTTCTTGAGATTTGGTAATTAATTATTTTAAATTAGGATAATTTCATTAATGAACTCTAAACTAAATACTAAAACGTTTTATGAACTCTATTTTTATTTGAAAAAAAATATGTAATACACTCGCAACATGTTCTACATATGCCGTGTATAAAAAATCAGGTTGGCTAATTTATCTTAGCTTTCAGGAAAGGATTTCAAAGTTAGGTTACTTTTCTCTAGAAAATTTGGTCAATTTTACGTTAGTATTTATATCTTAAACTTATTTAATTATTTCAATATACTGACTAAAGAAAACTCAACTAAAGTAATTCATAATAATGATTAAAAGTCAATGATGAATGACAAAAAATATAAGTACGTTATACTAGATCACTTGTCTAAAAAGATGTACATTTTTGAAAATCAACCATATTTGGCTATATTTTCTATTCAATATGTCTTCGTCCAAAAGTAATAAAAACCTAAACACGCCGGAGAACAGATTGGGAGATTGTATTAATTGAGTACCATGCTGTCATGATGTCAGTTCAAGGCAAATCCAAATTTAGATGTAAGGTGAGGCATACATTATTTTCCAAAACTGCAATGTGTTAAGGTCAAAGCTACAAAATGCCACGTAGAGACAAACAAGATAACAGTCAATTTGTTGCTACAGAAGTTTAGTCTTCTTGACACCATTCCATCCTTAATGGACTTCTTAATATTAAAGGTCGACCTGATGGAGATGCCACGGATCTCTGTAGCCTTCTCGGTACTGACACCGACACGGAAGAGATTGGAGACGCATTGCCTTTTTTGCCTTTACACTGACATTTTTACACTTAGGGAGATTGGATAAAGACAAAACTAGTTTAATTTTGTTTCAGCCTTCGTTTGATTGCTTAATGAAACCTCCTAATTTAAAAAAAAACCGGGATGAAATCGTAATTAAATGCTATTTCTTGTATTGTGTGAACAGTTTGTACATATAGTTGTTTTATAAATTGCAGCTTTAGGCCTTTTTGTTTTAATGAACTTTCATCCACTCCCATAAAATATATTTTATTGTGTCTATTTGCATGTAAATGTACTAATGTTATAAATATTTGGTATACTATTTTTTCTAAAGTAAATTTGATTTCATAAAAAAAATTGTTTAGTAATATAAGGCTACACAATAAACCTAGGGCATATTGCTGACTGGGCTTATTGTTTCTAACATATATGTGATTTTCAATTTAATAAATTCTACAAATCTTTACTATGACTTCGACTAAATTTAAGTTCAACTACACACTTTAATACTTTTTCTTATTACTTCTTTCATAAACCAAGAATCAAATGTACGCAGCTGTCCTTAACTTATCATCAAATCTTTATGTAAGTACTTCTGTAGTTGGTGTGTTTTGCCACTTCAATATAAAAATGGATATTTTAACATTATAATACTACATTTGCCGTTGGTATTTGTTAAATATAAAACTATAATCATTTGTACAAAAATTGAATATTTATTTACCAATATTCATAATATACTGTCAATTCATAATAAAAAATAGTAGTTGAAGAAAATAATATTAAATTTTGGATATAATATTCTATATTTAAAATTAAAAAGATAGCATTAAAAAAATATGACGAAAAAAAAAGTAAAAAAAAACGTTTTTAGTGTGCAATTTCTGAACATGTTCTTATGAATACAGCTATCAATATTTATTCTGAAAGTACAAAATATCTAAAGAATAACATAATAAAATATTATTTAAATCATCTTTAGCATCGTTAGCAAAAACAAGAGTGAAGATACATTAATTACTCATAGATATATTTAAGATTTAAAACTGTTTAAATAACAATGGAAAAAAATCTACAACTTGTCTTAATTTAAAAGCCATAAGTGTTAAATAAGAAATAGAAGCAGATGTGGAATCTGGAAAAATTATTTTAAATAATCTGCTTGTCATCGTGATTAGGTCAGTCATTACTGTAAAAACCATCCAGACATGTTGTCTTACGTATGCAACCAGTTCACAAGTAAAATATAGCGACAAAGAATTTATTACATTTGATGTAATGTAAAAATATATTATACACGCTATAATTTGGTCACTATTTAGGCACCAAAGTAGTAAATTGGCGCCATATCATACATGCTTGGTTTGTTCAAATGGATTCTGGAATAGGCGTGACAAAAATAAATCTTCAATGCAATTTGCTGTACCCATGGTACGGTGGGAACTAAAAAATCATTTTGAGCACTGTTATTTCTAAAGTGTGAACTTAATGGGATTTTCTGCCAATAAAAACCACCTGATTAAATATCCAAACATGGAGTTAGCACTTAAATACACTGAAACATGATGATTAATTTTGCATCACAATACCCCCAAATGACTGGCTTTATTCTATCATAGATGACATGGACAGTCCTGAAGGTGAAACTTGGGAAGGTACATATTAGACTTATGAAGGTTCAACTTTAGAGACTAAACTTCTCAGCCATGAACAGTTGAATTATCTTGTAAAGAACAATTTCTTGTCTAAAGAAAAAACAGAACTTCTTGCTTCAAGAATGTAAGAGAACACTTTACATGGACATAATTAGCTATTACCGCAACGGAATTTTTATTCTTTTCAGTTTACAGTCCTCATTGTTACTGCCAGTGCATTAATTGTTCGTTTAGAGCCATGTCTCAGACTTATGGGACATCTGACTTGAACCTCGTTATAGAGAAGTGTCAAATCTGTCCTTCTAAAAAATGGTAGTAAAATGCTATCCGCTCCCATTGCTCATTCTTACAATTTAAAAGACACATATTACAATATGGAAATACTTCTAAAAGAAATTATATTTAACGGTTATCAATGAAGATCTCAACGTTATAGGAAAACTAATTAGTATATAAATTATGATTTAGGATGTTGTTGTTTCCTATGTCTGTGGGGCAGTCGGACACTATGGAGCATTACAACAGAAGTGACAGTCATCTTAGGTCTACATATGCCCCAGGAACAAGCAGTGTCCATTTTATCCTTTTAGTTGATTCCCAAAATATCTTTCTACCACCTCTCCGTTTTAAACTTAGTTTAATAAAGAACTCTTTAAGCAATGGGTAAAGTCAATTCTGAAGGGTTCCAATATATTTTAAGAAAATTTGCAAAGGTAAGTGCCTCAAGAAAGATCCTGAATTTCAAAAAGCCTTAAGTCCACTGAAATAGAAGGCTTAGCTGGCTATTAAATCATTATGTGAAAATTTCTTTGGACACAACAAGTCGCCTGCATATAAAGATTAAATGAAAGACTGGCTTTTTGCTAACAAAAAATGTGAGTGCCGAATGTAGTTGAAAATCAACTTCCGGCATTCCTACTTAGATTTCTTTCCCGAAAACCTTGGTGCAGTGACTGAAGAACAAGGAAAGCAATTTCATCTAGATATTCGTAAATGGATAATTGCTACATAAGATTTCGGAATGAAATCATCTTGGTGGACGGTTGTTGGATGCTGTTTGGCGAGACAATCCTGACAATATACACATAAGAAAAACACATTAAGTTCGCTTCAAATATACTTATTTATGTCTATGTATATTGTTGTTTTGTTTTTTCAAAAATTATATTGTTTGCTTAAAGTTTTATATATCAAATAACAATGACAAATAATTTATTAAATTATAAACCACTGAAAGCTCTACGTGCAGCCAAAAAAAAAAAATCTGAGTTGAAATCAGTCCAAAAATTGTGTTTACTATTTTTTTTGAAAAATCGTCATTAAAAAATAAGTTTAATTTCTTGACCTGTGATAATTTATATTTATATTGTCAAAGTCGGTCCTAAGTTACTGCAACCTATATTAGTGAAGTGGGCTTATTCTTACAATAGGCTTGATTGAAAAATTTGAAAGATCTTTTCTGATAAATGATCATTTGAGAAAAATGGGGAAATTATTTAAAAAAAAAGTGTATTAAAAAAGTTATGAAAGCCCCAACACTACATGAATCTAAAGAAATAAGATTCAAAATCAAAATTTAAATGTGAAAAAATGTAGTTTTAAATGAGTCCAACACTTTCAGCTTTTCTCCAGTCTCCACTCACGCTATAAACAGTTCTGACTTCAGTTATGAATTATTATCCTTATCTGTACCAAGATTTTGATTTGATCTTTGGAAATTTCATTTTGGAGAGTCCTGCAAAAACTAAAGTCGGTCCTGGATCCTGTACTTTTTAATGCGTTACAATGTAGTGTTTTAAATAAATTATAAGAGCTAATACTAACTTTTTTTCGATGTCACAGCATATATCGGATGACCATTTGAAATCTGAACAATTACTAATTCAAGAATTAATTAATTCAGTTGGGCGTCTCCAGAACCAACGTCTACGCCCTCAGCAAGTCCGATTTTTGTCATTTTCAAAGAGTGTTGTACTTTAGACGGAGTAGCCTTTACTACTAGGATATTTCAGGGTGTGTGATGGATCAACATAGTAACAGAATAATACGTCAGTAATACAATTATACAAATCAGAGAATTATACCTTTTTTCAACTAATCCTAGTCACCTTATATGACAGTGCAGTTATTCATTTCTTACTCAATAAAGATAAAAAATCATTTTCAAAGGATGAAAGGATTTATATAAAAAAATGTATTTTGATGAGGTTTTTTATTCTTCAAATGTCTAATATAAGCTCTGGAATGTAATATCTACCTATTAATACCCTTTTTTTATTTTGAGAAAAGTTATCCATTGTGTAAACGATGTTGAGTTAAATTCCCCTGTCAAACACAATAAGTTAAATATAAATATGGATTTATGTTTCCTTTCACGATTCAAATACATGATTTCCTCTGGTTATAAAATACCTACTTAATCTTTTAGTAATTGTCATAATCATTGGTTAAAATTTAAAGATGAAATAGTTGTTTGTACCAATTATAGGAAATGTTTGATTAAAGAAAATTAAATGTGATGAAATAAAATTCAATTTTTTTATTGATATCCATAGTTTGTACATACTCAAAAAAGTATTAAATATTTTAGGTATGGCCTGAAAAAAATTATATATAAAAAATATGAATACACATTCTAGTTTAAAGTTAGACCTTCTATGAGGATATCTTTTCTATTTGACGTATGTGCTTTTTTTGAGCAATACTTTTGAGAAAATTAAAAACTTTTTAGTGAAATTCAGATCAATATACAGGTTGTGCAACATAATTACCTTTTTTTAAATGTTTGTCAAACAGACTGTAAGAGTAATTATGTTGTGATTTGTTGTATCTTTCTGGATATGAGATTCTAAAGTTATTTTTTTGTCTGTCCAAATCATGTGTTAGAGTAATGAGGAACTTTTGTTTGCCATCTAAAATAAATATTTGCCAAAAAATGGTTTGACACAATAATTTATAAATTAAACTATTCCAATTTTGCAATTAAGTTTTTAGTAGTACAATTTACAAAAATCAGTTAATGGCTTCAATTTCTAATGTAGAACAAACGATTTTTTAAAATTTATTTTCATAATTTGAAAAAAGCAAAATTCTTTCAATGCAGATAACTCCACAAATAATGATGCTAAACAACTAAAAATTATCCAATTAAATTTTGTGTCATGCCATAAATCTAAATTGGTACCATTTATTCAAATTGAATAACTGAAACAGGATTTATTTTGAAAAACTAACAATTTTAAGACCTTTGCAAAATATAAATAAATAATTCTTTAATCAGTCTATAGTTCAAAGATAGAATATTTTGGCGATTAAACTTTTAAACTTTGCTTTATTGCCTTTGGAAAAAGGAAACTATTTAGTCTCACACTGAATATAGGAACATAAAATCACAATAAAATTGTCGCCAACAGTACCACAATAAAAAATTAAAACTACGCCAGAGATGTTTACCATCGATTACCGGGTGTTCTATTGAAATCTAAGCACTTATAATTTCAATAACTAATTAAGATTGAGATTAATTCATATTTCGATTTATTAAAGCAAAAACAAATAGATACAAAACAAACCAAACCTGAGCTGTCTAGTTTAAGTACAATTCGAGAAAATGACACTTGAATGTGATCGACAAATTTCTATTCGTACACTCCAAGGAGTTGGGCGTCTTCAGAACAATCGTCTACACAGTCAGCAAGTCTAAAACTTTAGATAGGAAGAAGGGCTCTGTCAAAAAGGCCAATCTGGACCCAGAGGAAAACAGTAGAGGCCAACCCCTTCAAGTCCATGAGAGCCTGTTCAAGAGATATCGGGGTTTCACATCAGACTATCGAGAAAACAATCAAAAAAAGTGAGAGGAAAGAGCTTTTTTTGGACAGGCCACTTTTGACGAGAGCAATGGAAGAAAACCATGCTTTCCGTCGCAAGACTCATTCGAATGAGTCTTTTGAGTTATTTTGATCTCTTTGTTGACACTTTTGTTATCTGTAAATCCCTGATACCAACCAAGTCTATTACACCTCTTTGGTGATTGTTGAGAAGAATGCCTGTAGTGTCTGTCATTCAAACACCGAAGCCCTCAATGCCATTGTCATCCAGCGCTGGGAAGCCATCCCATCTTTAACTGGTTGTATGACTTCTTCTGCTACCTGGAAGCTATCATTGCCACTAAAGGTGGCTATATTAGTGGTCAGAAAAAAGCTTCAGCTTCTTGCATGACTTCTGCCACTACCTGGAAGCCATCATTGCCGCTAAAGGTGACTACATTAGTGGTTACGAGACTTTAGACAAACATCTATTTGTACTATTGATTTTGTTGAAATTTTATTGTTAATTATTAAGTTATATATTTTTAAAGTTTAAAATGGAAAGTGTTCAGAGTTTAATGGACCACTCCGTATTGTTTGCCTTAAAGCATTTGACAATATGGTTCAGAGTTCTGAGAAACTGATTGGATCCCTTAAGCGAGTAGTATATATGATTGAAAGTTTTATCAAATCCATATCTATCTATGTCGGTGATCTTGATGTTAAACCCTGCATAAATCGAAGTGGCGGCAAAAAATATTTTCTTGTAGTAATTAATTGTTTTTGACACATTTTATAATAAATTCAATTAATTGAAAATTATTTATATGTACATTAGGATATCAATTATTTCATTTTTGTAAAAAAATATTGTTTAAAAATGTTCCTATAAATAAAAAAATATTATTGATAAAGTGTAAACTACTTTTATGAATATTTAACGGTAGCTCAAGAGCCCTACAGTTTTAGGCGAGTAAATAATTATGTCCGATTTCTACCGGCTTATAGAATTTTGGGCCAAAATATGATAATGTATACAATAAAGGCAATCTCAACATAGCTTTAAAATATTTAAAACATTAGCATATATTTTTTTTTATTATCATGAGGGTTCGCTCGTATTATAATCTCCAGCCATTCTATAGGATTTTCCAAATTGTTATTTTGAGATGAAATGTTTTCATGGTTTGTGTCGTCCGGGAGAAAATAATAGTCCTTGAGATCTATCTATATAGGCATTTATACTAATAATCAGTAATACCATTTGTATTTTTTTGAGTTCATAAGTACCCAAGAACAGTTCCAAATACAAGCCTTGATAGCAAAAATAAAAATAGTCATGTATACGGTAAGAACCAATAAAAATGCAATACCTCAAAGTATGGGGATGGTGATGAAGATATTAATATCAACGATATAGAGTTTCGATGAGCATGGAATACTGATTAAATATATATTTTGATAACAAGAAGGGTAACAAGTCTACCGAAAAAAAGGGGGAGCAACGGGGGAAAAAAAAGATTATCCACCATAATGTAATAGTAAAGAGTTGAAACTTGTGTATTGAACTATTCTTTATATTTTCCTATAATTTTTTATCTGAATTATATTCCTTTTTTTTTTTTTTTTCTAATCCAATATAGCTTATATATTCAAACAGTGATATGTCTTATAAACAGAGACATTATTTAGTAAACTCTCATAATTAAAAATTAAAACTTTTATCACTAAAGTTTTATTTTTAATTATCGATGCCTTTTTTAAAAGTAATATTTTACTTCACATTTTTTTATTTTAATATGTGTATAATTAAAATTTTTAGACTTTAATATTTACAGAGGTGAGTAATATGGATAACTTTCATTGACGTCATAAAATACATGATAATTAAAGGCAATGCCGTCTTGGGTGCTTCAAATTGATATCTAACAGCATAACATGGACAAATTTACAAAATATTATTCTAATGAAACGTTATTCAAAAAATTTATTTCTTGAAATGTTAATTATTGTTTAATTATCTATGACATTATTTTTAAATGATTTTGTAATAAATACTGCTTGTAATTTATAATTTTTATTTTAGTTACGTTAAATAAAATCATTTGCATCATTTAATCAAAATTTATGTAAACTCTCAGGGAAGAACAAGTATTTCATAATATAAGCATCTACAGCTTGTCAGCAATTTATAAATATTTGCAATCTCAATTTTTTTGTAATATTGATATCCACATAACCATATTAATAAATATATTGCTATACATCACAAATTAATTGTACTTTTGATACTTTATAAAACTTAATTGAACAAATAAATACCTTGATGAGGAAGTTTATGCTATTACAATACCAAAATAGCTCACATAAAAAATGTTCTATAAATGTTGTAAAGTTGCATGTTAAATTATTATACGTTATTAATTTATCAATGTCTATAATATGCACTTATATCTCAGAGCAATGATGAAGTCATGAGAACGGTCAAAATACATACATATTTAAAAACAAATTTTAATGTAGTATTATTTAAAAAAAAAAAATAATAAATCAGTCTCTAAACGCATTTTGTAGTTACGTCGTTGCTCCGTACTTCCTCATACAGAGCACATTTTTAGGTACTACATATATACAAATATTTTGATGATGTGAAAAGTTAATATACACTTTATATGAAGAAAATAAAGTTTTATGAGTAATTGCCCAGAAAATGATTTATGAGTAAAGGAAATATTATGTATATAAATATAATATTTATTATATGAGAGAATATATTTTTACAGAAAAAAATTGTATATCGAAAATAATAGAGTTATGTTTTTGCAATGTAATTGGATAAGGAATATTAATTGAGACTGTTGCTACCTTTAGTGTTGTATCAATCCTTATTTATTCGGCCCAGTCCAATCCGCTCCTATAGTTCCTTAGGACTGTCAATCCCTGGACTTTTCCCCGAAAGTCGATGGTTTATTATACTTAATAAGATATATGAGATATATAATGGGCATGGCACTATTTTGGCGAAATTTATTATTTTTTCATTATAATGCAGTTATATAATTTAATTTATTATTAACAGAATAATTAAAAAGGAAAAACACCCTTATAACAACTCAATACATTTTATAATTGCAATCTGAATATTGTTTTTATTTTCCAAATAAAGACCACACCAGGATTAAGGGGTCAGACTTGTTAGCAAGACTTAAAACATTACTTGGATATACAGTATAATAACACTTTCCCACCTTGTTTTCGGATTACTACAAAAACTTTATTCAATCTTTTAAATGAATTAGTAGCGTATTTCATTTCACGGAAAAAATAATTTAGCACGATCCTGGGATATATTGATATGTCGTTAGTAAATAATAAATAATGTGAAATTTAAGCATTTCTTTGTATCTTTTACGAATAAATAATTAAATCCATATATTTTCAATTTTCACGTTCGTAATTTTTATAATTATCCGTAATAGTGCATGGTTTGTTTTCTAAAGCTCAATGGTCCAACTTGTTTGAGTTACGTAACCCTATTCTATCTATAAATAAATAATTAAATGGAAAGTAATGAGCAAGATAATTTTAATTGGATTATTTATAACTAAATAAAACTTATATAATGAAATATTTAAATACAGGATTTTCAAGAATTTGTCGTAGATATCCAATCCCGAGAAATTCCAGTACCCAAAGAGACTCTTAAATAAATGAAAATATTTATAATCCAATCTATTTTAATTGAAAGACATTATCCTTCCCAGTTTTAAATTAACCACAAGATGCGACAAAAAAAAATATTCCTGGGTTTTAATACGTTTTTCTATATTTACCTTTATGACAAATAACACGAAAATGATTATAATTAAAAAATTTGAGCGGGGAGGCAAAAGTGAGTGGTCATGGAAATGTTAAATTAAGCTTGTGTAACTTTTTTTTATGATTTTTCAAAAAACTTTTCCTTATGATTTTTTTAATAATCTTTTTTTGGATACTGAGAAGTACGGTATAGAAGCTTCATCATTCAACATGACATCCACTGGTCTCACTGAACGGCCTCAATTCTGGCCCTAAATATGGGGGACTTCTTCTTAATATTTCATTCAGAGTAATCTGTTCTCTCCTTGTCGATTTCAGCTTTGAGGGAGTCTGCATTGGTGGGAGTGATTGCATTGGTGGTATTCCTCTTGATGGTGCCGCACTAGAAAAATTCGAGGGGGGTGAGGTCTGATGTCTTTTTTGACGTAGTTGGATTTACAATATACGAAATAAAAGCTTATTGAATTGAAATCCATTTTTACAACAGAAACTTAATGACCAGATGAGTCATTTGCACAGATTAAAAATTAATAAACTAATCAGTTTTGACTTCCCATTCTGTATGTATTGATTGTTTTCAATTGATTAACAAATATTCTGACTCAAAAAGAAGTTAATGAAAAAAAAATTAATATATATTTTTTGTCATTTTTGTTGTATATTTTATCAAGGTAAAAAAATTGTATAGTTTTAAACTTGAAAAGCACCCTTACAAGTTACAAAAATTAAAGAAAAACGATATTTTTCTTTTCAGACTTATCTAATGTAAGGCAAATATTATTATAATTCGGTAAATCGGCAAATGATATTTCTAAGATAAATAAAGATAAAATAGCAAATATGAATATGAGTCATATCTGACGACTCAAACAAATAAAACTATTTTTTTGACTTTTATATTGTCACTTATAAAATTTGAATATAAAATTGTTCAAAGTTATAAAAAATAATTGGATTATTTTGAAACTTTGTCATATGTAGTTGCACTAATTAGGTAAAAGTGGGCATTTCTCTACTACAGTAAATTCATCTGACAAAGGAAATTGAAATTGATATGTGGCCCATAAACACAAAATAAGTTAAAATGAATTATCCAAAATTGATCGTCACCTTAGAAAGCATTAGAAATTGATATAATTTATTTAAAAATCCATATCTGGGTGAATGTAACTGTAATTATTTAAATAAACTGCATCTAAAATTTTGGGGTATCTTAACTTATCCCACAAATTTGAATACAGAGCACATATTTGACTCAAATCTGGATTTTTTTTTTACATAAAATTTTTATGTGTAAGGAATATTGAGTTTTATGTATTTATAAAGTATACCATGTGGCCCATTGAAATCTGAGCACTTACTTTTTCAAAAATTAATGAAAGTTGTGGGATCGAAATTAATTCATATTTCGATAGTTTAAAAAATGATCAATTATTTACAAAACAAAATAAATTTGAGCTCTCTAGCTTACGTACAAGTCGAGAAAAGGAAACTTTAACATTATTGACAAATTTCCATTCACGCAACTGTGCGTCTCCATAACCACTGTATACACTGGCAACAAGTCCAAACGTTGTAGAGGAAGAAGTGCACTGCCAAAAAGGCCAAACTTGACCCGAGGTTGTTAAAGAAAATACCCCAGGCCCATCCCCTTTAGTCTATATGGGTTTTTGCTAGAGATATCGGGATTTCATACCAGGCTGTCCAGAGAGCTATCAAAAAGTGAATGGAAAGAGATTTGTGAGCACGAAGAAGCCACTTTTTACAACAGTAATGAAAGAAGCCCATCTTTTGGCCTTTATTACCCCCCCCCCCTAAAGTCATGATGCCAAGCCCCTTGACTATATTTGTTGAGTTCATATCGAGATGAAGATCGGCAGTGCTATCATCCAAACACCGAGGCCCCTCAAAGCCACTGTCAGCCAGCACTGGAACGCCATGGCCGATCACTTAATCTGCAACGGGTGACAAACTTTCTGCCACCACCTGGAAGCCATCATTGCCGCTAAGGGTAGGTACATTAAAGGACACACATCTATTTATATAGTATTAATTTTTTGAAACTTTATTGTTAATTAATAAATTATATCTTGTTGAAGTTTAAAATTCAAAGTGTTGAGTTTTTAAAGGTATGTTAAGGATCTGGAGAAGGCTTTTTGTGTAGGACGGCATAGACAACTGCTTTAAATAGCAATCAAGGCCAACTGGATTAAGAGCAGCCAAAAAATTTTGACTTGGTAATAGTAGGTCATTTGAGCCACCCTCGTCGACATTGCCATTTTAGATGCTGTCGAGAAGATAGACTGTGCTACTTCTCACCAAACTTTTGATTACCTCAAGGTCTCTGTCAAGAAATACTTCAGTGCCTTTAGACCCAGGTTGGAGGCCACGGTAGCTGCAAAAAGAAATTATTTTGAAAATATTTATTAATAATGCAGTCTGAAATAAGGAATTGATGTTGTTTTCCTTTTCATTTTTGCAAAAGTTTACTATATTTGTTTGTTAGCAAAAAGTCCACGATTTTACATCGTACACTATAGAGAAGGCAGTTTCTACCTAAAAATAAAAAGGTTAAATGTTACTTACATACTAATTAACATGAGTATTAAAGAACTCTAATAAAACCTTTCGTGATTCATGGGGTATGTAAAATGTATGATTTATAGATATCTTTCTAATGGAAGGAGCTATGTACTTATATATCACTTATGTAAGTAGATTAGAGTGTTCTGAATTACAGTCACAATAGAATTTTCAATAGAGCGTATATTTTTATTTATTGGGATCCCTTTTTCATAGGATTTCTAAAAGTTTTACACCCACATATAATTATTTTGTGGTTAAAGTTTCATTAATTAAAAAATATTTTATAATCATTGTATATTTATATTTACAATATGACCCAAAGAAATTGATTATGAATTAGATTATGATATATATGAAGAGCAATGCTTCGTCCATGAGATGTTTTTGGGCTTGATTTGAACGCTTTCTTAAGATTTGGGACGGGAGTGTTCGTCAAAATTTCTGGAATCTCCTTATTTGAGAAAAAATTTATATATAATTTCGATTAAAATTCCGTATCACGTGTTTATCACATAACCAATCTTGATGAATATGAAATCTTGGTATTTAATCGTATCAAATAATCAATAACAAAAACTTTGTGAAGCAAATCTGATCCATCAAAAATTAGCTGGCTTATAATATACTATTGTAATTTCTTGTGGATCATATCGGGTCACAAAGTTAAAAAAAGCTAACCTACGGGTTCTAAAAAAACAGCCTCCACACTATTATTTCAAAACAGCTGAACCCACAGTTTCTAAAAAAAGAATCCTCTCCCTATTAGTGATAGTATTAAAAATTAATAAGAATTCATATGGATAAAACAAGCTAAAATTAAGTATTTATCTCTTAAAATCTTAACATAATAGCTTGAGTTTAGGTCTATTTATTATTTAGGAACGGGAACCTGTTATTTTCTGAGATCCTGTAAATTAAAAAGAAATATTCCTGAGAATCCTATAAAAGACAATTTCCGGGGAAACCCCTTGTAGTGACTATACCAAAAATTAATTTTATCGGCTTATTGTTTAAAAAAAATCTTATTTATCTTTTGTTATAAAATAAAAACTAACCCGTTTGAGTTAAATTATATACTTGATTTTGAATTTAAAAATCGAATATTAAATTATGGGAATACATATGGTTCTGGAACAATTAAATTTCACCTTGATATCTCAGAATTAGAGATGTACTGATGCAATCTTTAAGAACGATTCTGATTATTTATTAATATTATGTATAAAGAAATTATATAAAAAAAATATATTAATCTTTTATTAATTCTGGATTGACAAGAAAAAAACATAAATGTATCAAACATAATTATTCTAATAATTAGTTGTAAATCATTTGAATTTCAATTTATTTAAAACTTAGTTTCTCTCCATGCTCAGGAGTCAATTTATTCCTGGTAGGCTTATAAACATTGCCCACACTAATGAATAGATTTTCATTTTCAATAGATGGACCTGAATTTTGTAATGCAAGTCTATTATTATTGCACATATTTTATATCAAAATAAGAGCTGAAAAGAACCATTATTTATAATCGGGGCCTTCATGTGGGATACCCTAGTCTTAAACTTAGGTAAGTCTTGTGTATCCTCATCATTTAACAAGTAATATTCACTGACACGCGCAAATTAGAACATATTCCCGTTCTTTGTGTTTTTTTACCATTACTGTTGATAGAGGCACACTCATTGATTCGAATGTAAAAGTTGGCACTCCATGTCTCAAAGGTTGCCTACCCCTCATGTATATAAATAATTACGCACAGCTATCAGTAAAATCAGTATTATTGATTCCGATGTTTTAAAAAAGGTCGATCCTTTTAAATTCCAATGCATTGGTGTAGGGTGTCCACAGATTTTGGGATGGAGGGGCTGTAGTCCCAACCCCCTAAATAAGAATTTTTTGCTTTTGACTATAAATTCTTTTGGTCATATTATTTTCTATTTTTTTAACAAATTGAATTTTTTTTGCAAAAAAATTAATTTTTCTGTGAAGAATATGGATTTTTATTTTTTTCAACAAAATTTATTTTTTGATTTAAAAAAAAGTTCCAAAAACAAGTCTTCCAAAATAAATAAATATATATAACCATGCAGACACCCCTCTCTGTATGTCCTCACCTTCCCCAATACCATAATATGTAACACCAATGTGCTGCTCTGTCAATATCAACGTCTCAGAAATCTATTATGTCTATATGCTTAAATTGACTCAAACCATAATAAAATCCTGATGTCTATGTTTCTATATATTGGGATAGTAATTTTGAAACAGTCTAATATACATACATATATTTACAGCATACATTTGAAAAATACATAGTATACACATTTAGGTACGATCGCTTTCAAGGTGATAAATACGCTAATTCTTATTTACTTTCCAAGGATGTTTTCTATAGGTACAATACATTTATGGGTTCATTGTAGATATTTACATATTTACGTATAATCTCCTGTTATTAGGGAGCAAGGCTTTTTACATGCGTACATAATATATTTTGCATTCCTTATATTATAGTTTTGATTAGTATGGGAGCTACAATGGGCTGAAAAGTTTTGGGCTCTACACATAGATTGCACTAGTAATTATTTAGTCTTTAGTTGGTGAGTTATTGTGCTAAGTGTGACTAGTTTTGCTTCGGCCCTTATTTAGGGAAGAAGCCAAAATTGATCCCTTGTGACGTCTTTCAGATTTATTTTCCTTTTAGTTATTTCTTTATATAATAGATTAAATTAATAATGTTTTTTGCAAGATATGTGGAATAATCTTAATACAATTCTTGTTTTGCTTAATATAAAATCTAACATTTAAGGAAAAACTCCAAGGTCCCACAGTTAAGGATAGGTCCCAAAAGCCGACAATCCTCAGGACTGATCCCAAGGACTGACAGTCTTTACATAGGACATAATGATGGAAATACCTAAGAACCCATAGGAACGTTCCTAAGACTGGACTGGACCAAATAAACAAAGAACAACACAACACTAAGTTGTTTGATGGTAATTTTGTTATTTTTAGAACAATAGACCAGAAACAATTTTATGTTATAATTTTACATTGCTTCTTGATTTGAAAAAAAATACCATTCAAGCTAAACCATGGCTGGAAATTGGTTATGGGGACTCTACTCTACAAAACAAATTAATAATAGCAAATAAATAAGTTGTCATTGTCACGTTCTGCACTTTTCAGACCATATTTACTACTGTAAATGTCCTTTTCAATAATCTGTGTATATATTTTCATTTTATGGTCGTATAAATGTTCTTCCTTTGGAAACTCCAATTTGTCTCTATTTTTAATCGATGTCTGTTTCAAGACAACAAACAACCTATTAAACAGCTCCTTTAAGATTCTGTTTTCCGATACGTTTATCTTTTCTTTTTATAATTTCAGCTTTGTTATTTTGATATACTAAGAATTCATGTACCAAAAAAGATTCTTCAATATAATTGTATATTTACTTATCAACAAATATACAATATTAAATATATCAAGTTTTTTGATCATTACGAATATTAAAAGCTAGAAAAACCAATGTTTCATTCCAAGGGTGGTAGACATGTTTCACAAATCTCTGCCCCTCGTAAGGCTGTTGCTAAGTCCTTTGTGATTTACTATCAAATATACGCCGACAAACAATCCAAAAAGGAAATTAAGGTTACTTAGGTACATTTGAACATACATTTCTCGTTGTGGATCCTAGAAATTTGCAAGTCTCAAACCTCGTACAAGATACTAAAATTCTGACTCTAAATATTTACTATTCATCATATGGAGTTTCTCTGAGTCTGACACATTTCAATTTCTCACTTGGAGGTACTTTTCAAGAACCCTGACGAATTTTGTAGTTCCCAAAATTACAAGAATTGCATAAGGGACAATGTCTGTACTTTTTAAGTAAAAAAAGGTGAATTGTGGCTTTTAATGGATATGAATCAAAAGAATAAATTGCAAATATTATGGACTTTCTAATAAATCAATTTGTTCGCTTATTTTAATCAGTAAACTTGCATATATATTATGTACAAACACAAATAACACAGATATATTTAGCTCAACAACTTCTAAATACGATAAATCTTTATTATACATCATACAAATAAAATATGTAAATAAACAACCAAATACGTTGTTTGCAAGTTCTGTCTTTCCTTTCTTGTTCCTTCTCTTTTTTCGTAAACATGCTGTATGTAAGCCTTGTAAGGTCTTTCTAACAATATGTTGTACTACTATACATACATTTGCCCTCCCTCTCCCTTTAAAAAGTCACGTTCCTATTTTTCTGTTGGATTTTAATTTTTTTTTACTTTCTCGTTCTCTTTTTGTATTTAATATATTGACTAGAGCTGTGAGAATAAATAATGAACACAACGCGCAAAAAAATACCATTTCAAACATTAATTGTGAGTTTATAGTTCATTTATTCAACAACTGTACATCATATGTCCTCCTGGTATACTAAAAAAACAGAAACAGCAAATCAACATATGGTAATCCTGACAAATTTTATTATGTTTTTGAGGACAGCAGCTTTGCTGTTATGGTGTTTTCTATAATTAGCTGCAAGTAGCTATGACAGCGCGAGGAAGGAAATAAATTCAAATCCCCTAATGGTATACAGCAAGGAATATAAGCAGGAATTACTAAGTTGTAGATCCTCAATTATACACCAAGTCCAACAAGGACTTACACTTATAGCTCTCCAACTTATTCTTAACGTTAATTTACGTTATTTATGGTCATATTGTTTACTAAAACATAATCTTTTTCAGAATTAAAGAATAAATATTAAAGCTTTTGAAAAAAAAAAAAAAAATACTGTTAAATTTTCCAACTCTATAAAAAACTCGCATGCTCAAAAATGCTTGAGATTTACAACCCTACTTACACATCACCAACAAATCCTCAGCGTTTCTCTTCATCATTCATGAGAATCCGCATTCCGAATTACACTTATATACCTAGATGCTATCTCCTCAAAAATGTCCAATATAGATAACAGCTTTAGAAAATAAATACACAAAAAAAGCACAGCCTAAAACATACTTTCGATTAACAACCCTAATTATAACTTTCAAACAAGTACACAGCGTTACTCTCCGTGATTTATAGACATACAAACTCGGGATTACACTTTATACTCAGACGTTATCTCCTCAAAAATTGAAGAGGTATAATAACAGCTTTAGAAAATAAATAAAAATCTCTGATCAGGTTACCAACTTTAAAAAAACTTGTACGCTAAAACATGCTTGATATTTACGACTCTACTTATAGCTACCCAATAAATCCTCAACGTTTCTATCCTTGAATTATGAGCAAACATACTAGTGTGTACACTTTATAATTAGAAGCTATCTCCTTAAATATTAAGGAATTAAGTTTACAACTTTCGAAAATAAAAACACATTTCAGGTTGCCAACAATAAAAAATGTATGGCTAAAATATGCTTAATATTAACGACTGTTATATAACTCTCCAACAAGTCATCAATGATACTCTCCGTGATTTATGAGCATACACGCTTGTGGTTAAACTTAGTAACTGTTCCCTTAAGAATGAAAACAGCTTTAGTAAATCAAAATAAAAACACTGTTAATGTTGCCAACTTCAAAAAAAAATTGCACGTTAAAACATGCTTAAGATTTACATCTCTAATTATAACTCCCTAAAAATCATTAGTAACTCAAACTCGTGGATACTTTATACTCAAATGTTCTGTTTTCATAAATTAATGAAGCATGATGACAATTTTGGAAAATAAAAAGCAAAGTTTAGATTGCCAATGAAAAAGATTATTGCACGCTAGGAAGTGATTATAATTTACAGCTCTATCCACATGTAAGCAATAACTTTATCAAACTGTAAGTAGTATTGTGCAAATTTATCGATGAATGAAAAAAGATCTTTCCTTCATCTCTCAATATTTTTTTTTTTCTTTTTGAACATGCATAGAAACTGACCTTAAAAAATGACTTAAATGAATGACAGACGGAAGTATTATTTTAAATTATGTGCATACTACATAGGTGAACGTACAAATGTGATGTCTTAATAAGCACGTAATCTTGTATTGCAGTGTATTTACTGAATATAATACATATAGGTAGTAAATAAGTATTTATAGACTAATTAAGCAGTTTCCTATATATTTTTTTTTTTGTAATTCTCTGAAATGATAGATTAAATATATAGGTAATACTGGAATACGGCTCCAAAGACACTAATTACTTTTTCATCTTCATTGATTTTCCTCTACATATAAATGTATTTAATAATCTCTCTATTGAATGAGTTGTAGCAAATACCATTGTTCGTATGAAAATCCTTCAATGCAAATTATCTTATAACAAAAAAACATTTTGTTGATTCAACTTGGCCCATTGACTTCAAAATTATTACCTTCTTCATGGTAGAACTATTTAATAGCTAGTACATACATTAAACTATAGCAAAATGACAAAAAATTGGTAATTCGTAACATAAAATATTTTAATTTTCCACTGTATTCAGCTTAACAAGAAAATAATCTTGAATCATCCGGAAAAAACTTTGTTCTTATTCGACGTTTGATTTGAAAATCTGTAAAATATCGAGAGAAAATTTTTTTTCCCAAGCTTTCCTCTAAAATTATCGAGTTCAATTGATATATAGGACTTTTATGAAATTAAGTGCTGTATATTGGAGAGATATCCTTCAACAATATTCGAACAAAATTGCTCTAATTTGCCTCACGTTATCAGTATTTGAGTCCCAAAGATGTTACAAATAAATAAATATACTTTTTCAAAAAGAGTTATAGTTGAATAAGGGACATTTCTTGCTTCTTTGTTTCATAAATAAGGATTTCAATTTTTGTTATACATCCATCAGGTCTTTCTTACCCATAAACTGAAGATGGGGGTTTTGTTACTTTTTTGAAATTTTTTGATATTTTGGGAAGTTCAAGTCGTGAAAATAAAAAACTAAAAAGATGACATTAAATAATAAAGACTCAGTAGTGTTGTTTTGATTTTTGTTATGGTTAATAGCAGTAGCAATCATGTTGAATTGGGGTGAGTAATATGGAGGGACACTCATTTTACTGTTATTTTGATAATTTTTGACATTGCAAATTTCCTATCTTCTTTCTCAGAGCTTTAAAGAAAAGATCATAAGACATGTTGAGATAGACCATGGTTTCT
The DNA here is from genome assembly GCF_016086655.4 of Lepeophtheirus salmonis. Lineage (NCBI taxonomy): Eukaryota > Metazoa > Arthropoda > Copepoda > Siphonostomatoida > Caligidae > Lepeophtheirus > Lepeophtheirus salmonis. The sequence continues at coordinate 47,358,015 of NC_052134.2, forward strand.
TCCCCCAAGTTTCAATAGAATACTTTTTCATTTATTTTTGAAAGTGAATGTATCCTTTTCTTCTCCGAATAGAGTGTCTTTGATGTAACGTCTTGCCGTTGTGAACCAACTTGAATGCAAAATAATACCTATTTTAATTTTATGAAGAATTGTATCTACAATTCAAAGTTACCATTTTTGGAATGCAGTAAGAATATAATTGGTCGACAAAATATCAAACACACATTCCGACTTTTGACAAAATGGCAAAGTGACATATATTTTTCTTTATTTATGAACAAATTTTAAGTCATGAATAACACCCAATTTTTTTCCAATTTAGAACATTGTTTTACTTCTTTCATTTGCAGCTGATTTAAAACAAATAATGTGTTGTTGATTTAGTATATTTTCCTTCTAGAAAATTATGGCATCTTGGTGCAAATGTTAATATAAGATGTTTTTGTTCTTTTTAAAAAGTATATCTTTGATCATTATTATTAAGCAAAATGGTATTTGTTATGTTCATTCGTCAACCAAAAAAGTCAAAAGGGTTACAGACTAGTACCAACGGTGGCCACATCGACCATGGACATAAATTAACCACTTTTGAGTTTTTCAGGGATTGTGGCTTACAGGCTTCCTCTTAAGGCCATTATTTTCAGCTTTTATATATTGGTAATAATACTCTTAAATGATGGAGGAGTTCTTTTCATAACTCATTCCCGCGTAAAGATCCGATGACGCAGTATTTAATTTAAATAATTTTGTTTACAAGAATCGCTTTTATTTTTTTTGTATTTGTTGCTAATACAGTTTCATTCATGATTCGCTGGGTCACTCTGTATATAGTCTATCAAGATAAACAAAAGTCACGCCTACAGGCTCCTTAATTGCAAAAAACAATAATTGCTTAGTTTTCTATGCAATTATCATACTTAATTAAAGAAAAACATCGAATCTGTTCAAGGTATTACAATATATAATAATATGCAAAAAATTTAATGCGTATTTCTTTTTTTAAATGTGGAGTAACTCTCAATTTAAAACTCAAGAATGACACTGAACTATTCACCCATAATTGACAAACCTTTCAATACAGATGTACAGTCTACACTTTACAATATACATAGATCTAAATATATTATGAACGAGTGAGGTCTGTTATACAGGAATACTGATTCATTTAACACTCTGTTAATGAACAGCTTTTTGATAAGGCAGTTAGAAAACTGGGTAAAAAAGACAACCCAAAAAAAAAATATATTGATTTATATGCAAAACATTAAAACGAATATAATAATTACGTCATTTATTTTTTGTAGCATTTTTTTAATTACTCCATTCATTTTGCATGCGTAAATATGAATTAAAATGTTAAAAGTACTTGTATGAAGATAAAACATGCTATATTTATTTAAAATAATAATAATTACATGAATTTAGATTTTGTAGATAATATAGTTTATTATTCTTAGATAAAACAATAAATTTATATTCTGGATAAATTTTTTATGATATATTTATTCCTTACTGCGAATTTTTGATGAGGTTACGTGTATTGTATAAAAATATTAGCTATAGTATAATACTTTTGAATTACTTTATATGGGAACAGTAGACATTCATAATTTCTTTAAGGTAATAATCTCCAAATTATTCACAGTTGATAATACTGGGCCAGTCTTCTTCCATCATCCTGAGAAAGGTTTCCCGACTTTCTGCAAATACTTAATAAAATCAAATGGAGTACCCTTAAACAAAAAAAAACCCTCCTTATAATATTGCAGTTTTGATTCATCATCAAATATTTATCAAGTAAAAATTTTATTTTGAGAAAAGAATTAAAAATATACATTCATTCAGTAGGTAAGGAAGATTGGAGACAGTTGATACAACATGATGTGACCTTCATTCTCTTTGAAACAATTCTCCTATGAGAGAACTACAGATTTAAAAATATATAGACCCTAATTAGTTTAAACTAAGCTTTATTGTCCTAATAATTGGACCTATCTAAATACTTAATAGTATGGAATTATTTATAACTTAACAATAGCTAATTTGAGGTAACCAATCAACGTTCAGACTATAAAGAGGAACATGCTCAGGAGTTGAAAAATAGATCCCTGACAAAACAATAAAGAACACATACCGCTAGTATGATACTGATATCGCCTTGGCGAGACGAGTTGAGATACGCCTCGAATCATGAAAAAGATAGAACCATGAAATTAAAACTAAATATGTCTATTTTGATTTTGATTTTTGTAAATAAATGTTTAATAGGTTCATTACTGTTTTGATTATATCTTTTTTAGCATATGTATTATTGCTTCTGTTGTTAAATTTTCTATAATTATATTCTAATTCTTTAATTTATTTTATTAGTGTTCATACAAGCTATCTTATTTAACAATTGTACGTAATTTTATCAAGGTAAAGCAAGTTAGCAAACTGTTTTTCTTTATAGTATAGGTTTTTATATGGACTAATAATTAAAAATATTGTCTAAAATAGAGGTAAATTATTTTGAAATGATATTGTTTATTTAATATTCCAATTTAACTTATTATAATATAAAATAACACCTAGAAATAAATCTAATTTTCAATAAATCATGGTCAGATTACAGCTTGCGTTGATAAATGAGGGTGGTATGAAAAGTTTCTAACCTCGACGTAAAGATGGTATTATTTGTAAATTAAAGCTAGTCACATATATTTAGGATCCGTTCACATCTACTCACCAATGTTTTATCCATTTTAAACGGGCAGCTGTTTGAGTAAGTTGAAGTGGGTATATTTGTGAAAATTGACTTGATAAAGAATCGATGTATTGGTGCAGTTTAAACGCAATAAATCCGAGCTTTGGTGGGGATTCATTACTTTGGATGAAACATGGATATACCAATATACAATCAAAACAAAAATATAGTCCAAACAATGGACTGCTAAGATTTCGTTAAATTAAAATCTTTGCGAACAATTATTTTGCAGAGTAAAACGCCCAATACTATTTGGATGGGTTTACGGAGATGGGAGCATCACTGGGAGACTTTGTTGAAAATAAAAATTCAGAAAAAATATCTTGTATCCGTGTTAGGTCAAAAACTTTAGAGAAGACCACCTTGGTATTTTTCATAAGACAATTATATTAATAGTAAAATTTATGATAAAAGTATTAGATGGTGGGACTTATAATAGAAAGATGTAGTACATCCTTACAAATATTATATCTTAACATGAAACAGGAAAAATGCCTTAAATGAGTTGATAGTAGATCAATAATTTTCCCAACTATTAAATTATTGTTCATTAATTCTGGGAAATCGTTTACACATAAACAAGAGCTAATTTGATTATAACATATCAACGTACATAACACTGAGAAAGGGAAAAGAAGCAGAAAAATTGCAGGTATACATTTTTTTGTAAGTGAGTTAACGCTGTGATAAATTTGGAATGGTAGAAATATGAAATGCCTTATTCAAAACATTTACAAACAGTTCCACCAACTCGACGTAAGTTTAAGTTGAGCTTAAATTTGAAATAGCTTCTAATTTCTAATCTCATTTGAGTTAATGCAATCGGGCTATTGTGCTTCAACTGAGTCTAATCTTCCATACTTATATAATCATTTACTCCACAGAGAGGAGGTAATACTTTAAAGTATTGTATTTTCGATTCGTCCAAGATATTAAATAGAAATCATAACAAAGCGGCTGATGGCTTTCAAAAAAGATAAATATTTTTTTTTTAAATGAAACTCTATTTTAGTAAACTTTCACATCAGATACTTTTAATTCGTAAATATATTTCTTATATAGTTGAGAAGGAAACTCAGAGGAAAATTGTAGCAGTAAAGTAGCTTAGTTGAAAAATTTGGCAAATAGAATTTTAACATATTTCTAAATCCCTTATAATTTAAAAAGATAATTTATAATGGTAGGATAGAGACTAAAACCGAGGATACATTGTCGTGTATTTAAAAGTGTGGGCCAAGGGTTATTTTTCCTAAATATGGTAATAATCATACAATTCCAGTTTTTTCTTCTGAAATGATTTTGAACGGCATAAAAATATCTTTAAAGATAACAAAAAGGATCTAGGTCAACCATACTTTTTTTATAAAATAACTAATATTATTTATTTTGTTGCATAACTCAATAACTTTGAAATATGTATCATATGCATCCATCACGTTTGTAGTTTACGAAATACAATCCAAAACAAAAGTGTCTTCGTGACGATTTTTGTTAAAATTAATGAGGGAAAGGAGCTTAGAATTCAGAGCTGGATTGAGTTACAGATCTAAAATTTTATTTATTTTTTAAACATATTATTAAAGAAGTATAAATTTTTCATGGAATTATCCATATCCTGAATAGAGATTTTAATTCTGTAAAATTTAATCATAATGAAAAGTACAATTTATTTAATATTCTATTTATTCAGCAATTCAGAAAAGTTTTGTTTTCACATTTAGTGTACCATAGTGAAGTAAATCACTTAAAGGAACCACCTTCAACCTGGCTCTGAACTTGACTCAGTTATTGATGAGGAACTCATTGTCTATGCTGGCTACTGTGTCAATAATGGAAGCCTGCGAGAATTCAACAGTGTTATGGGCACGTTTATTTTACTTTTTCTTAAAAAATAGGATCAAAAGGGTTCATATCCGGTGAGCTTGGAGGCCACATGTCCATTTATTATAATCGCATATTTCGTTAATTAATTATCAATAACTAGCTAAAAACGATCATGAGTCTTCCTTGGTGGTGATCCTGAAACATCAGACTACTTGTAGGCTTAAAAAAAACATCAACAACAATTTATTTGGGGAGTTTCGTAACCTCAATAATCACCTTGCCAAGATATTGAGGTCTAAAGTAATTTTGAATTTAAAATTTACATTCTATATATTTAGATATTTGTTATTAATAAATATGAAGAAAGACAGTTTCAATATAAGACAAGTTGATCCTACAGGGCTATAGTGTTTCAACTGTCTTTAGTCTTAGCTACTATTTTTTTTTTTTGCAAAAAGTTATTGTTATGCTATCAATAAGCAACATGTTAAGTAACACAGGTATCCAAGGTCACCAACATAGAATGAAATTGCATGTTTTTTTTACTTATTACAAGAACCTAAGTATATAAAATATTAGTAGATTCATCTCGATTGTTCCTCTATCTTTTTACTTGGGTTAAACTAATATTATTTTATGTACATAACATTAATTGAAGAAACAAGGAAACATAAGAAGACAATCTAATTAGGCTGGCATTATCAAATCTCATGCATACAAATCGATGTGTACGATAAAAAATACCATTTGATTATAAGCTCCCAATTTATTAAAATCATTATTTTAAAACAAGTTTTGCTCATTTCATCAAAATGAACGTTATTTGACCCTTTTGCATAACTAATGAGATTGCAAGATATAAAAAATAATGTATACTATAAATGCAACCTATAGATTAGGGATGTATCAAATATATAAAAAAGTGGTTATATGGATGATGATATCAACTTTTATGGTTTTGTGGTTTGAATATTTCTAAAATTCAGGTAATCTGAGGATGCAGACATTCAATACATCGGATAGGGATTTTAGAGATTGAGAGTAAGAGGAATTTTTGTAAATGGGAGTGGCTTGTTCTGCCAAAATCAGCCTCATGCTTCTCTCGTATCGATATTGTCCTCCTTTGATTATGCAGGCAGTGTTAAGATATTTTACTTCTTACAAAGCTTTTTTTTTTACAATTGGTAAAATGCGCAAGTTATCTTGAGTAGAATCCTAGTTTCTGTAGTTATTTTTCTTCATAAATATGTCGCTTTTATGGTACCAAAATTACGCCTCTTAATCATTTTCCTTCCCTTTTCAGAATTCACCTTCTTACCTTCTTAATTCAGTTAAAAAAAACATATTTGTGGAAGTTGCACTTTCTGTTCACGAGTTATTAAAAAATATAGAACCATGATGATACGAACATGATAATCTTGAACGTTGATAGTCAGTCAACGGTCATTTTGATGTTTTGAAAACCTCTACGGTGGACAGGAATGTCAGAGTCCTTTTCATATCACTTAAGGACCTCCCAGTGACATCGCCCGACTCGTTCTGGCGCTTTAGATTATCGTATATGATCGTTTTTGTGTACTCTGTGGAGTCGATGATAGCCATCATACTGTTTTCTGCTCGACCTAATTCTGTGATAGTCACTCCTTGCGTCGATTTTATGGTATTTGTTGATATTTTTTTCGGCAAAATCGGAACCAAATGGTTTTTAGGAGTTGTAACCTCTCATATATGGCGATTAAATCAACTACAATGATCTTGTTATTTATTTTAATCAAGTCAAACTTTTTTGGATTGATTTGTCAGCCCCTATTCTATTACATACCCCTGTAACCGAAAAATCTATGTTATAGTGGAGTTTAATTGTTGTACAAGTAATTCTACTTTTTGTCTGAAAAAGTAGAATATATAAAATTATTGTTAAAGGTCGAATGGTTTAGGATCAGGGATACAACAATGATTATTTCTAACAATTCTGACAAAATTTAAAAACCCTATTTTTTTCATAGAACTTTTTCTTTAAAATATGAATGGTAACAATGAATATTGTCAATTTTAACTTTTGACAAAGAAATTCATATTTTAACATCACACATACCTTTTTTGTATTACAAAAAATCCCACTTTTTTGACAAATTTGACAACATGATTGTAGTTAAGCGAGTATAACACCCCTTCATATTCTTCTCCATAGTCATAAACCTTCTAAGGGTTATTATATAAGAAATTTAAAGCTCTACACAGATCTGTTTTTAAATGCAAAATAAAGTTAGTGCATGTAATCATGAACATAATTTCAAAAAAAGATCAATAACACCAACAATTTTTCCTTTTTTAATCACAAAAATGTACTTTTTATAGACAAAGACCACATCCCAAGATATCAGATAGTATAATACATGTATATAACTATTTTTTAGCTTCAGGTACAATAGGTTTTTTTTAATATCTAAAATAAGCAAATACAAATATTAAATGTTTTACCAACACAGAGATATGAATCCAAAATGTTCGGTCCAAAACTACCAAAAATGCAAGTACATATACACACATTAGACCTTTTTTTTTAGATGTAAATGCATACATGTGAATGCATTTTTCCCATGGCTAGTTTTCACAGTTGATTGACTTTTTTCTTGTTGTATATAGGCAATAACAACGTCTCATTATAAATTACTGCAAATAACATTTTGAATCATTAAAAACAGCTTATTATGCCTCAAAAACAAAATAAAAACCTATTAAACAAATAAAACTTATTATTATAATTATTGATTTTCTGTAAAAAAGAAAAAATACTTTCAGATTGGTTCTCAATTATATTTTTCTGATAAAACTAATTTCTAATTAATTTAATTATACGTATAAAGTATTTTAAATTAGTTGTTTTTGTTCAATTTGTTGTAAAAAAAGTTTAAAATACCCCCACTATATATTTATATTAAATTATGTATTCCTGTAGAGGACAAGACACGTTTTTAAAAAAATATTAAATGTGTACGGATCTAGAAAATCATTTCTTTCACGATTTCCTAACATTATGTGACACAAAACATGTAAGAAATGGGAAGGAAACGTGATTTTCCGAAACGAAGGATGATATTTTTGTAGAGCTGGAGTAGGAAGCTGGAGAGTGACTCTTGAATGGGTAAAGAAAAATACATCAATAGAATATGTTTGTACAACTACTCCCAGATAGAAATGGGAATAAACTTGGATCCAGATATGAGGTACCTTGGAACATTATAAGTAATGTCATAGCATCCAAAAAATCCGAGTTCGAACCGGCTTCGGGTACTCGAACTTTTACGGTTCTTAAAAAGCGTATAGTATTGTTTAATAAGCATAAAGTGTGTTTGTATTCCGGATACGATATTGATAAATTTGTATTATTCGAGATCAGAGATCAAAACAGACATTAGATCCTATTTTATTTAGGTTAGAATAGGTTGAACTCAATGGGCAATGGTTCGTGTCTTGGTTAATTCTAGAGAAGTAAATATACATAATGTAGATGGACTTCAAAGACAATTCCTAGGTCAGATTGGGAAATTGTAATGCTTTAATGTTTACTAATAATTGATCATTCCAACACCATCTAACCAATGATTAGAACATGAAAGATAATGTACATTAATCAGTATTTGTTTTTTTTTTTAAAGTTTGAACTACGGGTAATATCCTGATAAAAATTGAAACAAATATCCGTCTAATTTCGGCTACAGAGCTTGATTCGTAGTCAAAACCGAAATTACGCAAATATTGAAGTCTAAAGATCAACACCGACCTGTTTTTACTCCTCCTACTCAAAGTATCGTAATGTATATAACATCCCTAGATAAGTGAAAACGCATACAATTAATTATACAAGCAAATCGTAAGTTACAACTTGTAGAGTAGATTGTAGAATTGTATCCTCACACGCTTACAAATGCTCACATTTTCACATCTCTAAATTTCATATATTGTTTTTCCAAACTTATAACCCTAAAAACAAAAGATTAATGTTCTTCAAGTTATTCGAGAAACGTGTATGAGTTTATAAAAAGAAGTGTAAAAATGCGAGAAAGTTTGATATTTTGGTCATCAAGAATCATTAATATATCCATTAGGTTTTCATTAAAAAATTATGTAGACGCACTGTTTACTCACATTTTGTTTTAGTTCATAATTACAGTGAAGTAATATTTATTTTTGTACAGTTTAAATACACATATTATTATGAACATTAATTACATTTTTGTCTGCAATAACAAAATTTAAATACCGTAGATTCATAATCAAACATAGTTTTTTGAAGGTCGTTGAAGGGAAAGATTAATGTTTACCTATTAGTTGGATCCTTATGAAAGTAGAAAACTTTCAAGAAAACTCGTTTTATTACTTACAATATAGGAAATATAAGATATGAATGTAGAACAAAATATTACCCTTGGAGCATTTATTAAAAGAGTTGAATATGTATATCCAATTGTTACAATAGTTTTTAAGATCTAGAAAAGACAAGATCACTATTTATGAAGTTCATTGTGTATACCAATGGGGCCCACGGGACTATTGACAATAGGTTAGACCAATAATAGAGTTTTATATTTTAGGACTATGTTTGGCTTGAGAAAATTGTTGTATATTTTTGGAAAATGGTAATTTTATTTTAATTCCTATATAATCTTAAATAAACTATTAAATAATTCCATAAAATTAATTTATAGGTAGAAAAAATTCATAGAGTATACGACATGTTATATTTCAAATAAATCTAGCTAACAAAATGATTACAAACTCAACCATCAATAAATAAAACAAGGGCTATAAATCATTTTTGGCATGGATTAAAAAATCGAAAATCTACATAGTAACCATAACAATTTGATAAATGTTTTGAAGGAGAGCAGCTTAGTTATGAATACATTTTATTAGATTACCTACAAGCAGTATAAGTTGATAGAAATAAACCCAATTATCTCTCCTTATCAAGTAAGGAAATAGCAGATATTACTGCTTTTTCGATCCGCAATTATACTTTGAGTCTAACAAGGAATTATCCTTATAATTACCATAAAGGTTCATTGTGTTATTCTACGTCATTCATGTGTGAACAAACACGTCGTTAGACTTAATACTTAGATGTTATATCCTCAAAAATGAGGGAACAATAATAACAGCTTTATAAATAGAAAATACAACAGTTCAAGTTGTCAAATACAACAAAACATCCACTCTAAAATTTTTGCAAGGAATTTAGGTTTACTTAGTATAACAGTTCCTTATCAGATTGAATGAGGTTCAGTAGTAAATGTGAATAGATGAGTGTTGAATATTTATACAAACAATTACGATAACTTAAATAAATATTACTCCGCATAATATTAGAATACGACTAGGACCTCCCCATGGATGACACAAGGATGAATCTAGGCTTTGGATTCACAGGCTATTGAGTGTCATCAATTGAATATACTTATAGGATTTTTCGATTAATTTCTATCAGTGATGTTTTCACAAGACCAGTGTTTACCAACCTTTTATTTGCTACTGTCTGAATCACCATTGTTTAGAAATTAATTATATTTTTTTAATTTCTAGTACATATTTTTTTACTTATTTCAAAAGTATTTTCGAAGCCTTGAATCTGAAAAGAGAGAAAATCAGATTTTTTTTACATATATCATGAAACATATAACCTTTGCAGGTTAAAGGCATCTACATATCACTATTCCTCTCTTATGCATAATGATTAATGTATATTCAACAACAACATGACATAATAATGTATCTAAATCCATAAAAAAATAAAGAGCACCTTAATGAAGAATGTTAAATTTAACATCTTCAAATATAATTACACTTTAATTCCTCAAATATATAAATAAATATTTGGTTACTTTTTTTTACAAATATAGTATATTATAGTAATTACAAAAATTAAATGATGGGTTATATATGTAGTATTCACTGTTTCATGTGATAATGAGTCATGGCAGAGTCTGTAGATTTATGACTACGAGTCCGAATAAAAAACTACGACTTAAGTGTCACTTGAGTTCTATTCTTCAGTATAAACCATTAATGGCAAGAATTCAATCGTATTTTTGATAAGTTGTTTTCTATGAAATTTCTAATTGATAAGATTTATGTAACACATCTGAGAATTATTTCAAAATCCAGAGTTCAAGTATTTGTAAATACATAATGAGTACTAAATGGGGACCCAAAACTTGCAGTAACATGTCTGAATGAAAAAAACCGGTATTCTATGGAATTCAGAGAAGAAAAGTATCAACAATTTGTTTTAGTACGTTATCCAGGTAACATTTATACTCAATATCTCTTTCTTCACAAACAATAACAGCCTCGGGACGACAGCAAACAGATTAACAGCTCTTGACGATGAAGGTCCTGTCCAAGTTGTACGACGTTGTCATGATGGCAGCTCCAAGTTAATACTAATTTGGCTGAGAGGCGCAGGCAGATATTCATCTCCAAGGTGCATCAAGCTACAAAGTTCAGGAAGTTGAGCTCAGGGCTGGATGAGAGTCACATGAAGGCACGTGAGAAGTCAGTTTTATTATTGTTGAAAAAGTTATGTTTCTTCTTGGCTACATGAAAGGGGTGTCATGTTGATTTTCTGTATGTTATAGACCGTTGAGATATAAATGTCAACGGTCTATGTATCCTTCTAGGAACTAACAATGGAAAATAGGATATTTCAAACGTTTTGCCTTTTTTGCTGTTGCTCCGATATTTTTACACATAAATACATGTGATAACAACCAAATCAATTTCTTTTTATGACAGCTGTCGTTTGAAATCATTTTAGGGTCATATATATATAATATAATCAGGCAATTTAAGTCCTTATATTGGTTAGTCCAATTTTGACATGCAATATTTCACTATTTTCTTTAAAATAAATTAAAGAAGAATTTTCATTTGTTCGTTTGTCGTAATTAAACCTGATAATTAAAAATATCGGGGATTAAATCGTCATTTAATTAAACTAAAAATTTTGTGTCCTTACTCTTTAATATAACTACATCAAAATTAAATTATACTCATAGTTTGGAAAAAGTCCTTATACCACAAGTTCAAGTCGATTATCAAGTCTTTACTTGTAAGTGCTTGAATATTTTCTTTGAGTCAATGGCTATATAAATGAAAAAACTAAGCACCTACCTTGAATACTACTTGATCCCAATGATAAATTTGTAATTTTTTTTTTTTTTGGATCGATTTGAGATGAGAAAAATAAGATATTTTGCGCAAAAAATCTATTTTTTTAGTTGTTATAGTTATATTTGATATAAAACATGAAAATAAGATTGTATAACGATGTAATAACCTATTGTTAATACATTTTATGGTCATATACATAATAAAACCAGGCAATTGAGCTATAAAAATTTTATAGACAGTAAGATTCAATTTCTTTCATTTGTTGGTCCAATTTTGATTCACTATTTTCCTAAATATAAATGGTATTTTTTTTTTCATTGTTATCAAACTTGGTTATTTACATAGGCCATTAAAATTGTGACGATATATGAAAACCTTCTATTTTCTAATATAAAAATAAGAAACCCGGTTTAAGTGGTTATTTAATATAGATAATTATAAAAATTAAATGATTGCATCAAGTTATGGTTACAATGTTACAAATAAAATAACTTGTTTCTGGAAGTACAAATTGCAACTTGTACAATATCCTTGTACATGTTGTAATTTAACACTCTATAATTACCATAATCATATAGGAAAAAAATACCAAAAAATGTAGGTATTTGTAACTGTTAAATGCCTCGAATTCTTTATAGATTTAATCCACGCAAAGTATTTTTTAAAACAGAGGAAACAAGATCTTTCACTCCATTTGAGGAATGATGAATTACCCGGAGGAGAGTGGGATAAAGATCTATATGCTTACATAACACAAATAGTATCTTATATCTTCGAGGTACAGTTGTATATCTACATATATGTAGAATAAATTTATCAACTCCAAAATCTTAAAAGGTGTTGGTTTGTGACAAATAAGTAATTCCATCTTCTTCCACGGATGTTCACAATACTCCTTCACTGGTTAATAAATAAAGGACAATCATGGTAGTGTAGGCAAAATATGGTTGGAGCACGATTTAACTAAAAAATGAATATTGCTCCTTATATGAAAAACATCGTGTCTAAACATTATTGAGATCAAAAACGAGGGTTCTTCCTTTTTAACTGTTAGGATATCAGGATAAGCTCAGGAAATAGTGATACATTAGCTAATAAATAAACCCATTGGCTTCGCTTGTCGTATGTGTTTGAGTTAGATTGATTATTAAAAGCTATTTATTATTTATATATATGCAGGAGTTCGAATTGTTTAATTGATATTAAATATTCATCATAGTACCTTGTATACTTTTTTGCTTTTTACTTTCGAATAAAGGAATGATCATTTTTCCTCAGTTAAGAAATAAAGATATTTAAATCTTTATCATTGGTGACCCCGAAGTGATATCATGCCTCCTAAAAAATCTCATTCTGATGGTCAAGACCATACAGACAATGCCCCTCAGATCGAACAAAATAACGTAACGGAAGAGGTCAACAACTTAACTTTTGCTGTAGCACAACTACATCTTCCAAAATTCTCGCGATGGATCTGGAAAATTGGTCTTGAAGAATTGAACTGGAATTTTTGATGAGGAAGATCAATGAAGATCAGACCAAATATTGTTTAATGGCTTCAGCATTCCCATTCCTAATAAAAAAGAAGAACTCATGTATGATTATGTACAACAGATAATTTTACAGAAATTTGGTCTCTCACCGTCAAATAGAAATATAAAAAATTCTGATATGTTCTGCAATTCATCGGGATTTTCCCCTGAGGAAGTTATAAATGAAGTTGAGCGTCTCCGTGACGAGGAATATATCCATGATTTGTGGCATAATTTCCTACGGGAGGCCCTCATCAGAAATGTGCCTAAAGACTAGCAAGGGTACTTGAGAGCGTAGTCCTATTCACTCGAAGAGTTGAAGCAAATATGTGTTACAGACAAATAGCTTAGCAATTCACATATTTCCACTGTTGAAGACTCGTCAGCTTCGCCTCCTATAAATCATGTTTTCAAAAAACCTTTTCATAGCACGTCCAAATTTACTAAATCTAAGGAGAAAAAAGATATCTGCTATTATCATTCTAAATTTGAAATTCATTTCATAACTATCGAAGACTCAAGAAATATAATTTTGTCTTTGATAATAAAAGTTTCATTAAAACTTATCCAGCTCACAGAGTTGACCACCATATCGAGACGAAAGGTCCTCCTTGCTTTGGAAAATCAAGCAAGTAAGATGGTGAAAAGTTAAATTTTGTACTAGACGAAATCAACGATTTGTTGAAGAAAGGAATCCTACGATCGTATTCTTCTAATTTTTATTCCGCTATTCACGTCGTTCAAAAACCCATAGGAAGCTGGCAAATGCGCGGCGACTATTGTTAATTAAATAGGATGACGGACCTTAATCGGTATCCCCTCCCAAATCTAAGAGATTTGGTGGCTAATCTAAAAAGTATGACTGTTTTTAGTGTAATGGATTTACAAAGAGCTTATAACCAAATACCTATGAATAACACTTCTATAAATAAAACTGCAATCATTACGCCATTTGGTTTATATGAATATTTGAGGATGCCTTTTGTTATTAAAAATGCTGCTCAGGCATTTCAGAGACTCATCAATTAAATTCTACGCGGAATATCAAATGTGTTTGTGTACCTTAATAATATACTTGTCGCTTCAGAGTCGATGGATTAGTGTTGGAAAACTTTGAACGTGGTGCTATCAAGACTTAAAACAGCTGGTATGATCCTTTCCCCTGAAACATGTGAGTTTTTCATGAAATCGGTTGACTTCCTTGGACATTCTATGGCATCGAAAGATTTTAGGCCTCTAGAATGTAAGGTAAAGGCAACCAAAAAATACCAACTCCAAAATCAAAAGATGAGCTACTTAGATTTTTGGGCATGGCACAATATTACTCTCAGTTCTTCAAAAGATTGTCTCAATGGACAGTTCAATTGTACCTCTGTTAAAGAAGAATGTAAAGTTTAATTGGAATACTGAACATGAACTCCCCTTTCAAAGTGTTTAAAATAGCTTGTCTAAAGTACTCAACTTATATTCAGAGATAGTTCTTTGCCTTTAACCCTGACGACTGATTCATCTGATATGGGATGGGAGCTGTTCTCAAGCAGAAGGTAAATGGACGCTGGCAGCCTCTAGCTTTTTGGTGTCGGGCTGTTTCAACGACACTACAGAAATATTCTATATTTGATAGGGAATGATTAAGTGTTACGGAAAGCATCAAACATTTTCTATGGGTTTTGGATGGACAAGTTTTTAAAGTTTTCACGGACCACAAACCTTTAGTCACTGCGATTGACATTCACAATCCCTCTTGGACACCAAGACAGTTCCGTACTTTTGCACTCATAACAGAATTCAATTGTGACATCGAACATGTTTCTAGAAAATTAAATCATACTGCAAAGACTCTTTCTAGAAGTATAAATAACATCACAATAGGCCCTACACTCATTGAAGATATAATTGAGAATCAAAAGAAACAGGATCCTAATTTACTTAAGTTTAAAATTAATCCATCTTTTAAATACATTGCAGGAACCCCACTTGCTGGTTTTGACAATACTGACACATTTCGTGTGGCTGTGTCATCTCCAGAATTACGTCAAAGAATCGTGCATTCTGTACACAAAGACAATCATCCGGGATTCAAAGAAACGTTAAGGAGGGCTTCACTTTTTTATGCTGGGCCTGATTTGCGAGCAGACGTCACAAAATTCATTAAAGAGTGTTTAGCTTGTCAGAAAACCAAACCTTTCAGGACATCAAAACCAACGTCGTCTTTCGATCCTGCATCTGAAAGAGTTTCTTTTATTTACGTAGACATAATCGGTCCATTCCTACTAATTCGGGGACAGCGCTATACCCCAACTATTATGGATCGTTTCACAAGGCGGACAGAAGTGATACCTTTTCTAGATATTCTCCAAGACAATAGTCAATAATTTTTTGAGTGGTTGGATTTCGAGGTTTGGAGTTCCAGAAGCCATTGTAACTAACTGAGGGACGCAGTTCGCAAGTTCATTACGGATGGATGTTTGCAGGACACTTGGGATTGTAACCAAGAACACAACCTCGTATCATCCAGAGTCTAACGGACTCATAGAACGTTTCCACAGATAATTTAAGACCGGGCTAGTAGTACGAATGCTGGAAGAAAAAGAAGACTGAATCAATGCACTACCTGTAGTTTTATGGGGATTGAGAAACTCAGTACCAATAGACTCGGGTTCAAGGTATTCCCCTTTTCAATTACTCACAGGCTGCTCAGGATCCATGGTCTTTAATTTCTTTAACGCGTCCAACTTTACTTCTGTCAACCTCGACGTCAAAAGTTTCTCTAATACAATGGAGAAAATAACTCACGTTCCTCCGAGACACTTTAATAAAGGACTCATTAACAACCAATTAAACAAAACCAAATTCGTTTTTGTTAAAAATAAACCTATAAAAAAGTCTCTTTCTCTAACTTTCTTGGCCCGTTTCAGGTGATTCAGAGGCACGATCGTTACTATAAATTTGGACTTTCGATCAAAAACTGACAATGTCTCAATGGATTGACTTCGACATGCATTTGGAGCTCCAAGTATCCTTCCAGCGTATCCAACTATAAGATGCACAAGATCTACAACTGGAGAATGATCTATTTGTTTATTCATAAATGTATTTATGCTCCAGTTTATTGTGTATCACTAACTAGAGGATCTGTTTACTCACTCTGTCGTCTGGGGGGAATAGTGAAGGAGTTCAACTTGTTTAGATGATATGGAATATTCATCATAGTACCTTGTATACTTTTTTCCTTTTTATTTTCGTATAAAGGAATGATCATTTATCCTTTGTTAAAAAAATAAAGATATTTAAATCTTAACATATATATATTACAAAAAAATAGATTAATTTTTTTATATATTGTTATCTTTTTTAATACACAGAACCATGGATTTCTAGTAACATGTAATAACAAGGGTCGTCTGAAAAATTTCCACCCTCAACGTGAAAATGGTAGCACTGTTAAATAAAAGCTAGTCACATCTATTTAGCATCTGTTGACAGTTACTCATCAAAGTTTCAGCCATTTTGGACGGTCAGTTGTTATACAACAGTCGTTTGAGTGAGTTCATGTGAGTATTTTTAGTTGTTATTAAATATTTGTTTTTGAAAGTATAACCTTTAAATAGATTCAAATAATTGCAGACATATAAAGGCTTGTTATGTTAAAATTTGACACGTACAAGATAATCCAACTTGTAGTAATTGAGTTAAAAAAAGTGTCTTGTGAGGCGTGCTGCTGAAATTGTAACTAAATGTTATTTACTTATTCAATGTGGAGGCATTTAAAGATAATGAGAGACCCTTGATATGTGATGATAAAATTTCTGGATAACAGCTCTTACTCACAAAGGTTATAAAGTTGGAAAATCAACTTCGATTGAATATCAACTTCTATAGAGCCTTTTCCCTGAAGTCATAAATTGTATTATAATTGAAGGATACATCATTTAGGGAACTCAAAGCTGATATTTTGACTACATCAAATGAAAAAAAAATCAATAAATCATAATTCAACTATATCAAATGCTTTTATGAATAAAAAAGACATAAAAATTGCATTAAATACTACTTAAAGTCAAAGATAAATACTAAAATTTATATAAAATTAAAGTAATAGATACTGAAAACCCTTATGAAATGTTCAATTTTGTACAATTATTATTCTTTTTTGAGTGATTAGGGACTAGAAAGATCGAATATTAAGTATAAATATGTTATTCTTTCCCTACTTACAGTTATTTTAAATCTTCAACACAAAAATACAAATGTATAATTAACAATGCAATAACATATTTTTAATTCATTTAATCATACATAACATAATTAGGAATAGAGGAACAGTTTTTTGATAGACAGTAATGTTCATGTATAGGTTCTCAAAAGTCTTTGAGCGTTGGACAAAAATTTGATTAAAAGATCATCTTACAGGCCCATACTACTTGGCTTTAATTTAATTCGAAAGTTAATAATGTAAACTTGATAAGTCATTGGCGATTGAATATTTTTACATATTCTAACAAATGACAGTAATTTGCTTGTGACTTCTGAGCTGTCTTTTTAAAGTTCAAATCCAGACTAGTTGTGTCAATTTGCATTATCTGATCCAAGTGACCATGTGTTAATTTATCACTAAATAAAAAAAAAGATGGACATATAATTGAGCCCTCGGCGCAAATCCTCACAAAATGGAATCCTATCAGTGTGGATTTATTGCAAGGCATTCCTTCCAAAACATTCACCCTTCCCAATGATGAACACAGATTCCAAATTCGGTATCCTGCTCTCAAGAGGGATTTCATTTGACACTTTTTAATATTTACCGCTTCCTTTTTTCTCTCTCTCTCTTCCTATAAAATATAACATGCAAATATATGGACTTTTGTTATGATATCAATTCAAAAATTAGTTTTATAAATGACATATTATTATGGGATTATCTCAAATTGACAACGATATAGATCATTTTCTGATTTTTTTAAAATTAATGTTCAAGCTATCCAATCAGATACTTTTGCGATATATTTGTATTGAAACTATTAGCTTCTGAATAAAAAGCGCATATTTTCAACTTTAAATAATGGTAACTCAAGTTATAAGCACGATACATAAATTTTAAAAATAGTACAATATTTTTTTACATTACGCTTTCAAGTATACTTTTATAATTTATCCTTATCTTCAATACTTAAAATAGCTTCGAACCTTAAAAATAGCAAAAAAATAAAAAAAAACCTACAAGGCCTGTTTCTGTAGGCTATTATCCAGATAAAGAAAAAATATGGATATATTTGGAAGCAGGGGATGAATCTGAACTATTTTCATCATAATTTGCGTATGTGACATTGTTGTTGAAAAGTGTAATTGATAGGATTAAAATTTGTAATAAAAAAAGTGAAGAATACCAACCTTTGTTAAAATTAATAGTTTGACATCCAAAAATGTTCTACACCATAAATTGAAGCCCTAATTTACACTGATAAATTATTTTATATAATCAAAAGAAAACATGAATCATTTTGGAAAATGGAGAATGCCTTCATTTATTCCATTTGTCAAGAGTTCCATGGCTGAAAATATGCAAAATATGCCATTTTTTAGTGGGAAGGGGTTTTTATCCATCTGAAAATTGGTTTATTTTAAAACTTTCTGCAATACTTGTGAGTTTTATTATAAAAAATTGTTTAGTACTAAATTAAAAAATTGTTGTTTATGAAAATAAAAATCAGAAGCCAGTAGCGTATAAAACTATAATTTGGACCATTTTTATTCTTTGATATAACCATATATCTTTCTTTACTTTGCTGTAAATCTTTAACCAAAAAGCTAAAACACAATTGTTTTAAGTCAAACTGATAATTTCATTATTTGAGCTAGACGTATATATAACTTTAAGTAGGGCATAATGGCATAAAAATAACTTATCTTATAAAATAACCAATATCAATTGGAATAACAAATATTATATTTTCTTGCAGAAGATCCTTTGTTTTGCTGATTATCAGTGATGAAAATTGGTTGTATTTTGGGCATGTTAAAAATAAACAACCGAAAATCAACATAATAACCCTTATAATTGAAATAATAATATTTTGGAGGAGTGCTGCTTAGCACTCCTGATGATTCAGAAGATCATATACAATCATTTGTGACAAGAGGGGGGAAAGAAAATAAACAAGGACATTTGCAAGAATTACTCCGATTCTACACCATTCTACTCAATGTCAAACAAGGATTTACAACTTTAACTCGGCAACAAAACTTCTAGGTTACAGTGCATTTTTTATGAGCACACATGCATGTTTTATCACGTTTTGTATGTAACTGAATGTAGAAGGAATGGAAGTTCACTACTCAGGAGTTAAATAATAATGAAAACAGCTAAGGAAATAAGGTGTTTTTTTCTTTAAAAAAACAAACAATTTATATCACTACTAATTATGTAAAAACACATTCAGTTGAATTAGTTATTGATGATGGGCAACAAGACCAAAAAAAGGGTAGTCTTACAAAAACTTTACTATAAAACCAGTCAAAATATGGGCATTGTGCAAGAAAAGACAAATATACATGTACTTATGTGGTATATATGGCTTGCGATGTACCTTTTTGTTTACTTAATATGCTATCATATTAAAAAAATAATGCCCGAGTCTGAAAGCATGATAGATTGTGATTATTTTTTTTCAATCAAATCACCTTAAGTTCCAATTCAATTTCTCTCTACGAAGCCGAAAGCTCCAGTACGTCTTCATCAATTTGTCCCTTGACAAATCCTGGAACTCCTTTTTGATTGGACTGATAAAATCGTCTTTGATGTTAGAGAGTGTTCCATTGGTTTGTTGCTCAATCACACTCCACACAAAAAAATCCATCAGATTCAGCGAGTTTGGAGACTATAAGTCTGCAGAGATGAAGTTGTAATGGATCCTTTTGATACTTTTTTTTAGGTGTAGGGGGGAGTCGTTTCCTGCTTCTACATGTAAGGCCTTGGGATCTAACCACCCCAGACACCATGGCATGCCTCAAAAACACCTTGGAAGCCTCACATTCCCTCCTAACCTTGCGAACGAATGTCTAACTGAGTCCCAGAGTTCGAGCAAATGGTATGTTGTCGCTCCCGGCGTGGATTCCAAGGAGGGCTCCGGAAATTTTCCAAATATTTAGGATAACAAATTCGTAAATTGACTTTATTTTTTCAAAGTGGTGCAAGTTTAAAGAAGCTACCTAACAAAGAAAAATATCTGCCTAGGTGCCAGTGTTTGCCGAAGAGAGCGCGCCAATGTGGCAGCATAGAATACTTGTGCACCCTGTATATATTTAAGAATGATTACATTTTTAGAAATCAAGCTTACCCGAAACGTTTTTATAAAAAACAACATTCCAAAAAGTGTTAAAAATTAACTTACATTAAACTTTTTAAGAATCTTATGTTAACAGTAAGAGGCCATTAAATTTTGAGAGATTTGACAAGATCATCTAAAATGGTTTTTAAAGCAAGATACAAATTAATTATGTTGGTGGGTTATTTATGTTAATAATCAGAGGTCGTTAAATTTTAAGATGTCAACGTCACACAAAACACAAACGTAATTGATCATAACTTTTCAAAAACATGGAGATATATTGCTCTAATAAATGTTAATGTTTAGTGGAATACATTGTAGGTGGAGGTTTGCACTCTAACTGGTGTCCATTCTAGTTTCACAATAAATTCAAATTTAATACATCTGGATCGCTTAAAAATAAATTTTTGTACATATTCATGGTACAAAATATACATCTAACCCTTTTTGCCAGATGTATCTAATTGGGTACATTTATTGTATATATCTACACTTTATCATAACACAAATTGTTCTTTAGTTTAATCTTTTATTCAGATTATAAACTTGCATTTATGGATACTACTGTATTATTTTAGAGAATATATTGGTATCTATACCTGTATATATAAAATATATATATAAATTATATATAAGCCTGTATCAAGAGGTAAGACAAGTGGAAATGAATAAGTGACACTGATTAATACATGTTAACTAACATAAAATAATTTTAGTATATAAAAACCTCTTCAATGATGAAAATAGTAAATAAATTAAGTTACAAAAATGGGCATGTCTTCATTTATCATTTGCTAACATGTCAAAAGAAGGTCTATGAGTCTGTAAGAGGGCACTCCATCTTTGTTTTGTTCTGAACAACATATGAAAATAATATGATGAGCAATATGCTAATCAAATAACTTTTTATTGCAACAATTTGATAATTGTTTTTTGAGAAAAGCAGCATAGCTTTGATTACGTTTCATTAAATTTACTGCAAGCCGCCATGCGATGACAAAAACTCATTCCATATCTAAGAATGATATAGGTAGAAATATCTCCGTTATTGATCTTCAATACTACTCCAAATCCAAGAAGGACTTAATCTTTTAAATATAATTGTGCCAGTCCTTATTTTATCAGTACATTCCAGTCTTAGGATCGGTCCTTGAGAATGGTCCTTAAGAAAGAGATTCAAAATGACACTCAGTACTAAAACTCATTAAAAAAAGTTGCGTAATGTCATCAATGTCCGAACTTTATCGGTTTCAGGACTGATATACAGAACTGAACTGTACTGGAAGGAGCCTGACCTGGATGGAACTGGAGTCTTTAGTCCTAAATAAGGTTTGATACAACACTACTTATAACTCTGAAACAAATTATCAGTGTTAATTTGTGTCTGTCACACACTAGTATTGATTTTATGTTTATAAGTTTTCTCTTCAAGAATAAAGTTAATTATGATAATAGCTTTTGGAAAATAAAATACACTTATTTAGGTAGTAACCACAAAAAGTCTGCTCCCTCATCCATTATCCTTTTATTTTCATCAATGCCCCACAGTAAGTTAAAGATAATGACCGTTATGAAAAAGGCTAACCATTGAACGTATTTATTTAATAATTTGTGTATCTGGTGGATCGGAGATTGCAGTGACACGCTTCATATAGTCTATTTATGTGATAAAAAGCCTGCGTGTTAACTATATATAACATATTTAAATCAGGTGACGGTTATGGTAAAGTTTGACAGTGTGTCGTTTTATAAAAGACCTCCATTGCCAACCTCCCCCTACGAGAATGTTTAAAATTGCCATCTTTTGCTGAAGAACCATTGATCTAGAGGGACTTAACATTCTATCAATGCTAAGTGTAACACAGTTTGGGAATCATTGCTAGGTTACATGCAAAATACATATTTTCATCACTGTCTTGTTAATTATTTTATTACTTTTTTTTTTGACGTTGCAGAGACATAAATTTGCAATAATAAATGAGTTATACTTATTCTATTTACATACCATAAATTCATTTTTTTGTGCAAACTATAAAAGTAGCAAAAAAGAAGGCAAAAATCAATTTGCAATATATTCGCAGACTTTTTAGTTTCTTCCAAAAGACAAAAAACAATAACAACTTATTGTTGGCATTTATTACGCTTTTTGGAAATGATTTAGAGTTGAGAAAAGTTATTTATCCAACGAAGGGTTACAAATAGTTATTTTGCAATAAATAATGTACAAGGGCAAGGCTTAATCTGTGAAAGAAAACGAAAAAATAGACGGTTTGTTCTGCTACACTTATTTTTTTAATCAAAGGTTACAAAGATTAGGGGTGAATTATTTCCTCTTGGATGGCGTTAACTTTTGCAAACTTCTTGATATTGCAAAAGTGGTATTGTTAAGCACGCATAAGAAGTAATGACTTACATAATTATGTATTCATAAAGTTGTCAAATGATTAAACAGTGCATTTCATAGATTTAAAACAAGATATGTACAACATAATATTTGCAAATAAAAAATTGAATATTTATTAACTCTTATATACATATATTTAGATATTAAGGTGTCGTTAGGCAAATATATCTTTTTTTTTCTTCTTCAAAATCTATTGGATCTCACTAACACAAATCCCCCTCTCCTAGAATAAGGACTACAGTTGCCAACTTAAGCATAAGCTTTAATGAGGGAGGTATCACTCCCAAAAGTTTCACACCACGTCCGTTCCCATCCTAAATTTAAAGAATACATACATATCGGACGCAACAGCGTCCAATATAACCACCCTTTAAAAATTGCATCATTATAGGTATCTGCTTGTTACATCATTATAAATTAATGTTCTATCATTTTAATTTGTCTAATTTATATATACTTAAATTAATAATAATTGTTAAATATTCCTTTGATTACAGATGTTTAAAGTTTTACTATAGTAAATCTAAATTATTTCCACTATACTTGAATTTTTTATTAAATAAAAGTGTTGTTTAAAGACCCTCATAGTGAATAAAATATATTATTCTCGATATAATTTATGTATAATGGTGTAGGAGAGTCATGCCCATTTAAAACTCTTTCTTCAATGACTCAGAGATAATTTGGATTTGACCTACAAAATTATTTACACCAAATTTCAATAAATTTAAATGAAGGCATATATTTTAATAATATTTTTAAAGTATAAAATGTTCTAATCGCATGTCATAGTTAATGTTTAGACTCAAGTTGACATCTGATATCCTTGTTCTCGAGAAGAAAAAAATCACAAAAATAGAGTTTAAACATTTTTAACATTTTTTTTACTTTTATGGGATACCTAAATATAAATATTTATAATATTATATACCTAAATATTTCCATACATTAATCATAATAATTATAAATAAATTACCTTTTTGTTACACATTTGTAAAAGATAATAGTTTTTTTTTGGCAATGTTTTTTCATACATATTAATAACCAATTACTTCTTTGGTTATATCATTGCAAAAAAAAAAAATATATTGCTTTTGAAGACCTCTTTTCCTCCTTAAACTAATGGAGGCGTGCAAAGATTGCAAGATTTTTGCAATGTAGTCTTCAGTTGGCTAATTTTGCAATAAAATATATTTATTTTTTTAATGGAATTCTGTTCTAAATTGCTGCAACATGTTTTTTTTTGTTTTTTTTATAAAAATCTAATTTCTTCGCTGATACAATGCATTTAAGTAACTTGAGTGGAAAGAAAATCTATAACTTAATTAAACTTTTGTTGTTTCCCAGGGGGTCTTTTTATATCCTGCACTTTGAAATATCATTTTATTGGGTAGGTGCATAATTAGCTTTAGAGTCATTAAGAAATTCTGGAATTGACTATCGAGGTTTCAAAGAATAATTCGTACTTTTTTATATTATTCATCTACCCCAACGTTGAATATGCAAAAAATGGAAGAGGAACATAAAATGTTTTATTCTGAATAAAAGATGTAACGTATGATAATAATTTATTAATTTAAAAGTAACATTTTCCCTACAGAGTAAGGACCCAAAACTTGCAGTAACATTTAATTTCGATATAATCCTCGTTATTTGTAACTATGAAAATTTATTGTTGGCCAAATGACAGTTGAAACAAGAATATAAATGTATTGTTTTTATCTTATGTCTCTTAGTTTAAAAATGTCGGGTCAAAAACAAACAGACAAGGCTGTTGTAGCCCCCTTCGGGCCAGTGTAAGTACTAAGAAAGCTGCAAAGACCGTTGATATCTTCATTCGAACTACCGGCAACAAAATCAAGAAATAAATTGCAGCCTCATACATTCAAGGATAATAAAAACAAATACAAAAAAGAAAGTCTGACCGTCTGCCATACTTTCATCGTGCAGTCCTTACCTTAACCCCCTGATTTTTAAGTTTTGAGACGTCTTGGATGAGAATGTCGGCTACACATCTAATTCAAATTAGATGCGCTCCAAACTTCCAACATGATAGTGTGGTACTCCATGGATGCGACCTTCATCATTTGTAGCTGCAAATCTGTTCACTGTCGTGTCGAGGCATTTATTGCTAGAGACAGATAAAAAATAAAACATTTGATTATATCTCAAATTAGTTCTAGATATCTTTTTTCTAGATTTAATATCATACAGTTTTTTATTTATGCTACTGCAAAATTTGGGTCTGCCCTCTGTACAGTTTACAAAGTTTAATATGACTTTTTCTTAACACAATTTCAGGTGACGAATTCACACGAAATAATATATAATTATCAAATGTATTCAATTGTACAATAATAATTAAAATATCAAATTTAAGAACAACTAAGTGCAAATATAATTTTGAAAATGATAAAATATCCATTTTTGTGTTTGTTTTACTAAACACCTCACGGAAGTACTCATCAGGGTACAGATATTCTTTAATTATTTAATGAGGAGGGGAAAATTTCACTGTCTCACAATTGGATAATTCCTGACCAAGGCTATAAATAGGGGTTAAAAATATGAAATTTTTAATTTTTGTTGTTACCAACTGTAAATATTTCTTTATTTACCAAAGCTGTTTTCATTACTTGTTTATTCTTGAAGGAAAATAAATAAATATAAAATAATCCCCAATGTGTCAAAAACAAAGATTATTTGTTACAAAGATATAAGTGAAATTCTTTGTTGGACTCTGAATATAATTGAGGATCAACATTATTGTAGCTTCGGCCTTTAACATCGCTAGATATAGAGTCGGATTTGTGCTTATATCCCTAGTTTTATAACTTCTTGCAGATAATTTAATGAACCTTCATGACAGCTGAGCTGTTCTCCTACAAAACATTCGTTTTTAAAGATTGGATAAGGGATCACATGAGATATGACAATAAATGTTTGAAAAACACTGGAGAACATTTCAATTCGAGAGGACATAAAAATCCAATATGAAAGAACATGTGCTAGAAAAGTCTGGCCTTAACGATCCGATGTTTATATGATACAATTGTTTTTGGTTCAAGAAAAATGGTGGATCAATCAATTTCAGTTAAATACACCAACTGTAATGAATAAACATTGAATTGGACATTTATAAAATTTACTGTAAAACAGTTTCATTTAAAAAAAAAATCATTTAGCTATAATTTCATGTAAGGCTACGATCCTGAAAACAGAAAATAGTTAGATTTTTTATAATAAATATAATAATATATTTGATTATATAACTTTAAATATTCCTACTTTTAAATTTTAATGTTATATTTCGAAATCGATTAAATGTTACAGATCCTCTTAAAACATATATATGTATTGTTTTGGTTGAGTTAAGTCCGTTTTCTTTAAAATCCGTCAAATTGGCAGGGTACCCATGGCAATATTTGGTTTCGTTTTTCTTTAACATACCGGATTTTCATATTATTTAAATCTCTGGCTATAAAGAATTATCGATATGAAAAGTCAATATCAACCTAAAATTGACTGAAATTTCTTTTTTGTATGATTTGAATACTGTTAAAGTTTGAGATGTACTATCTTTTATTATTATACCATTTTTGCTTACTGAAGTGTATATACCAATATTGATTATACACTGTGAATTCATAAATCCCATGGATCCATTGAATGATTCATTAAACTAGTTTTCCGTAAATTTTTGAATTCCCTGTTGTTTAAAATTAATGAGAAATGCTGTAGAATTCTTTTTTGATTGCATTATATTTTGATATCTTGAACATGTATATATGCAGATATAAAGCTAATTTCCGCAAATATTAGTAACGATAATGATTGTATAATTATTGTGAATTTGAGGAAGGAATGCAGTCTGTTCATATAGTACCATTTTAGTAGAGACAAAGGAGGGGGTTGGAAAGGTAGTAATCTTATTAGTACTGCAAAATTCAAAGTGTTTAAGTCAATAGTTAAAAGCTGGTCAAAAATACTAATTAAGTCTTAGCTTTTTTCATTCGGTTATTATTATTTAGTATTTTTATTATATTTAAAATACACAAATAAAAAATCTAACATGTTTGTAATATAATTACGAATATTATAATATTGTATGAATAATTGTATTTTTACTAATATATTTCGGCGGATTAATTGGTCTATGTGGCTAATAAAATTTGACAAAGACATTCTAAGACTTCTTATTGATAAATGCCCCAAAATATAAACCTTAAAATGCTTAGTACGCTAATGTTTGGTCATAATTTTCTATTTAAAAAAATTAGAAATCATGTCTCTTTGTAAAAAAAAAATATTTCTTTTATTAATGCAATTTCATTAGTTGCACTGATTAGAACCTAAAAATTGAAGTCTATATGAAAAGTGTGACAGGGAATTTTTCTGTGTCATTATATATAAATTTTTTTTTTGTTTGCACTAATTAAGACTTGATGTTTTGTTCTTCTTGCGCATTGTTTTGATTTGATCCAAATCGGACGAGAAATGAGTGAACAGGAATAAAAAGGCAAAGGGTTTTGGATCTTCTTGACGCAGATTTTGATCCAAAAAGAATTTCAGACATCGTCGGCGAGACCGTACGGACAGTCTAGAACATCAGGATGGTCAAGGAGAATGGGAAAGATGTCATAAAGAAGGCAGGAAGTGGAAGAAATGGGTTGAAGCAAGATAAAACATTTCTCAAGTAAATGAAAGCCTAGATCCAGGAAGAATCAACTGCATCAATGCGCTGCTTAACTGACGCCTTTAACGTGGACTAGATCACCATCCGGAGGGCAATTCATAATGATCTCGGCCTTAAGAACTTTGTCAGGATTCTAAGACTTATTCTCAACGAGAGGATGAAATCTTTAAGATTGGGAAGTTGCAAAATAGCCATTAATTACTTCCATCGACTGTGATGATCTTCTCAGACAAGATCTTGACAGCAGACAAAGCTTTGAACCGCAGGAACAACAGATTGATAGCAGCATCACCTACGGTAGTCCAAGGCACCTTCAGGACAAAACATCCGGTCCAAAAATGTACTTGGGAGTCGTGGCCTCTGATGGGAAGAAAATGAATCCCTTCTTCTTAAAGCGAAATGAGAAAATTGGTGCAGAGACCCACTATAAGGTCCTGAGGTGGGAAATATTACCCTTGCTGAAGGCTAACTATCCCAAGATTAATTATGTGTGGACCCCGGTGCCCCCAGCCATACAGCCTTGATAACTTTTGCCCCCTTCTGGGTAAAGATATTCTGGCCCTCTTCCAGTCCTGATCTCACTCCCCTCGACTTGAGTGTGTGGAGCGTCTTATAGAGCAAGGTTGGAAAGACATCACACAAAAATGTGCAGGATCTCAAGGCCAGCATCAAGAAGCATTGGGCCTACATGTCCACCGATTATATTGTGGCAACCGACACCAAGTACCGACCTCGTGTGGAGCCTATGATAGATGCTGGAGGTGGGCATATTGAATAATTCTTACAAGGATTAATTGCTAAAAGTTATTTCAATAATATTTTTATTTTACTTTTCTAATCAAAATTTATTGAATCCCTCTGAAGTGAACTTCCTTTTCTATTTCATACCAAATATCATTGATGTATACGAAATTGGATGGAACATTTAGTAGAACTCATAAAAGGGGGAAAGAAACCTTGATGATTCGTCGAAGAGTTACAATTGTAAGTACTTATTGGACTTTGAGTTTATTTGAATATCTAGTTAGGATTAATTTTTGTATATGTCCTTGTTTATTAAATTATCTCCCTCCCACTTCTTCACAGCTGATTGTAAATGATCTAATGAAACGTCATGACAACATGGATACTCTCTTAAAAAAAAAATTTCAAATAATCAGTGTCACCATTTTCAATTTTGGTTTTTTAACATACTCTAAATGCTCCCGAGTGGCATCACTGTCCATTTACATAATATATTTTTTTCTAATGTTTCTAGAAATGACCGTAAATCAAACATACGCACATTGATTTAAAAAATTAACTTTTCTAGAGTTTGTTATCTACTGAGCTATGTTGCTTTATAAAAAAAAAACTTCCCAATTGGACGACGATGAAAGCACTATTTCACACAGATAACACACGGCACACAGGTTAAGCAAAACCATTGGAAAACTTCAAGAATTGAACTTAGAATTTCTTTGGCATCTACCTTACTCTCCAGATTTGGCTTTCAGCTACTATTGGTTGTTGGCAGACCTAAAAAGGTGCTTTTGTATAAGAAATATCTCTTTAGTGAAGAGACTATCCCTGAAACTTAGGATTATTTTTATGTAAAAGATAAAACATGTAATAAAAATGGCAATGAATTGGTAGGACGGCGCTGGAATGATTGAGTTGTTCTTGATGTAGATTATTTTAATTAATAAAAACAACCTTGAACGGAAAATAACTGTTTTCTCTATTAAACCTAGGACAGTTCAGCCTATGTAATATTTATCTAATGGTGTTCAAAGCATTATAAGTTAAGCATGAACGTATTTAAGAACTCGAAGGAATTAAAAATTTATTTTTATACATAGTAGAAAAAAAAACTTTTAATAAAAAAAGTCAATTTTTTTTTCTATATCTAAGTTTTTTTAAGACGTCATTACAAAAGTTTTATTTTTTCTATGTAACTTTATCTTTATTCTCTAGAATTTATGATGTAATATTACTTAACTAAGTAAATATAAAATGTGGATGAAAGTATCTATTCATTATATATTAATTGGTGCCTTTTTTTCAAAAAATTTACAAAAAGTAAAGTTTTAAGGCGGTTGAAGCACTTTTCGATTAATTACTCGGAGTTGGGTATAATTATACTTAAAAATTTGTAATTAACAAATTTAAAACTTTTTTCTTAAAAAAGAAACTGTATTTTCCAGACTATAAGTCTCAATTTTTTTTTTACCAAATATCAAATCAATAGGTGACAAAAAAAAGGTTGAAAATGTTTGATTTTTGACACTACTGCTAGGCAATACATCACATCAGACACGGATGCACCTTCATGGAAAGTTGCTCCATTCCCTTAATTAAAAGACCATCAATGCCTTTAAATTTGGATTGGGCATTTTGCAGAACTTGTCTTCCAAAATGGAAGATATTTCAAAGTCTATAAGATTCAGATCTGGAATGGATGGGGGCTTTTATTATTAAAAGTTAGCAAGATGAGCCTTGCATGATCTTTGCATCATTTTGTGTGTCTGAAAGGAGCACCATCTTATTGAAAGGTCTAAGCTCAATCCCTAATGTGGGAATTTGCCCGTGATAGGATACATTTCTCCAGGATGGTGCGCACGTATATGTTGTTAATTTTGATCCCTAGAGCAAAAGTTAAGACGCATCTTACTGGACCTTCTGATGTAACTCAAAGCTATCAACAGCTCAATTTTTTGCTAACAGTAGATTATAGGGAGAGAATCAGATCTTTTTAGACTAAACCCTAATCATTAAATTTACCATCACCTGAAAAAATAAAATGATTAGCCCTTGAAATATTACTCTGAGTCGTACCAGACTAAAAAAAATCAATAAATTTTTGCTAAATGAAGGATCACCAATTAATGATTTATACGCAAACATTGTAGACATATAATTAATAATTTATTCTAAAATTTTGTATAATTATATTTCTTAACCTCGTTATTTTTTAAATTTATAAACGATATATAAACCAATTTATGTTAGTTGTAATCAATTTAAGATTAGGAACTCTAATAGGATTATATTAATTATGTTTCACAAAAAAATAGAAAAGTAGAGGATCAGATGAGACAAAAAATATTATTAGGTAGAAAATCACGTGAGCTTAGAATTAATATTAAATATTTTATGTGATGGTTGTAATAGCAATTCAGGAATTTGGTCCGGAATATTACGGAGATTTGAACTTCCCCTTCAAATGCCACTTCAATGGCTGGTGTGTCAACTAAATATCCATGATTTGACATTAGGAGCTATTCAAGGAAATAGGTAAAGAGCAGCTGGGACAAAGTATTTAGGATAATTATATGAATCTAAAAATTTAAAAAAATGTCAATCATTCATAAATCGGTTGTTAAAAGAAATGTAAAACATATGAGTAAATATTAGAAAAAAGCAACGCTGTCTTTACAAAATTGCCTTGGAAAATTAAATCAGGAAACATTCATCTTGGTTTCTAATTTGTCTCTTAAATCACCAAGAACCTTGCATGAGGACAGATGGCTGATCAAAGTGAAAATAACTTAGGGATATATTATACTAACATGTAAACCAACGAAAAATCTTTAAAATATGATATGTTATTAAACAATTCATATTAATATGGTTTACAATTAAACTTTAATCCTATTGTTTTGATGGTTCGAAGACTTTTCAGTTTGAGATTTTATTGTCCATGGATACTGATCAGGATCTGCGTCCTATAATACAAAAGTACGAAGTAGAATTGCATTATTTACTAACCATTAAAACTTATTGTTACTAGCTTTGGTAGATGAGGATTCTGAATTTCATAAATTTGCGTTGCACCAAGTAATAAATGTAAGAATATTCATAATTTTCCTAATTAAATTAACTATGAATAGAACAATTCTATGCACATGATTGATTGGTCCAAGACAAATAGTCTATGTTCTTTCAATCTGACAATATTGGTCCAATGAAAAACTTTAAAAATTCAAGAATAAAACAATTAGATAAATATTCATATTGTTCCCAATCTCTGGAAAGGGAAGTAAAACTTGTATCATAATTAAGAACAAAGTTAAGGAGATTTAAAATAAAATATCAGTATCAAGTTTGATTAATAAAATATATCATTGATATAAAAATAATAATCATTATTGGTTAAGGAAATATTATTAATATTTACGAATGTTATCTTATTTTGTTAAATACAATTCGTATGCTGTTGAAGTTAATATACAACAGATAAATATACTAATTAAGATTTGTAAATACGTACCGAGTAAAGACAGATTATTAAGTAATTAAAATTGTCTACAAACAGGGTTCTCCATAATTCTTATTGCACAGCAATTTATATTGGGCTGGAAGTATTGAATATAGAATCACAAAACCTCACATGTAAACAATTGACCCAAAAAACTCAACCCAAAAAAAGTTGCTAACTGAAACACAGCTTTACTGCGCTAGGCCAGATCAAATTGCGCAACCAAAAGTACTCTGCAGCCGGTCTCTGGTTACAAAAAAAGACGAATCCTATGCAATTGTAATTATAATTAATTGAAAGAAAAAATAATTAACTTTCATATGAGCCTGTTCAGGTCTGTCAATGACAAAAGTTACACCTGGGGCAAGCATTTTAGTGATTTTGTCTTGTTAAAAATGGCACTTCTAATACCCAAAAGCAATGAAGCCGAAGTATGAGCCAATTGTTAAATCATCAAAGTCATAAATTAAGGTACAAAAAGTGACTGTCAGAATGCAAAGTTTATTTAAGACCACTTGAAAAGAATTCAGGAGGTCATCAGGGTTCTTAAGTGCAAGATTGGAGGGGTGAAACACTCAATCAAGGACATGGCCTGGATCATTGTCTTGGGGACATTCAAGATCAAAAAAGTGTGTGGTAAAATAAGCAAGGGGATTGGGAATGTGCTGGTCGCAAATTGAGAACACTTAATGTAAAGAAAAGTCAAATGGTGTCCTCGAAAACTTAATTTTAATATTAGGATTAATATTTAGCCATTTTTGAGACGCCTAAACTCTTGATAGCTATTTTTTTTCTTTTTCTGGTTTCAGTAAAACACTGTACCGTACAAACATTATCATCAACTGGTTATATATCAATTTAATCCTTTTAATCACTTTTTTGAACTGTTTAACAGAAAATAAAACTTATAACCAATTTAAATTTTAATTCAAACACATTAGTATGTCTCATATTTTTGTATAGATAGTTATGATATTTAAATCATCTCTTTGAATGAAAAATCTTATACTACAATATTCAAATATGAAGTGATAAAGTACAAGCCTGAAGAAAAAAAGAACGATCCAATGCTTAAGTTTGCACATTTATTCTTGAGAAATTCTAAGAATTCAATAGTTATGAGTAATTTAGTCAGTTTTTATGTTCTTTCTTTATCTGAAATAATAATATCCTTTGAGTATTCTTCATTTGATGTGAATTAAAATACTATAAATTACACCAAAAAAAATACGGTTGGTGGCGCTTCAAAAATTAAAAGATGTAATGTCAAAAGTTCCAACCGTTCCTCCTAGCGTTTAAAATATTACGTGTAAATACCGGATGTAGAAAAAGTTCTGAAACCTGCCTCTATCTTGTCATTAAAATTCTCATAATTAATCGGGATGATGTTCTACATAAAATTTTTATTTCATAATATTTTTTATAATCACAATTCCCATTAATTATGAATATGCCCAACATCAGTTTCAATGACAGCCTCCAACCACCTGCGGAACCCCTTGCACACATTGCTAACGTAGTCCTTTTTTTCATTATCCTCCACTGCTGGTTAATGTAGCTCTTCAGAGCATCAATATTCGGGTGGCAGACTTTGCAGGCCTTCTGCTAAATTTGCCACCATATGGAGTATTACAATATATTCAGATATTGGCTCTGAGAGGGACAAAGGTTCTCAGACAAGAAGTTCATGTTACTACCCATCCACTCTTGTACAATATTAGCAGTATGGGCCGTATACCCGTCCTCCTGAAATACGTACGTGGTCTTGTTGGACTTCTTCAAGGTCTTGTTGATCTATGGGACCATATTTTTACCATCAAGTAGTCTGCCGTGCATAACCAGTATCCAAGAAGAAACCAAATTGGTGGTATTTTTTCTCTAGTTGATGCCATAACCCCCAACATCATCACACAGGCCGGATGTTTGGACTTTGTGATTGTCTTGAAACTGTTGTAAACCTTTTCAAAGCATACCACCCGATTACTTTGCTTGTTGTAAACGGGGTCAACGGTAAAGTTATTTTCATCATAGAAAAAAATTGCTGTTGTGCTTAAAATCATTCAAGAGTTGTAGACATCGCTGAGGACAGAGTTCTTTTTGACGTTGGGACAGGAGTGGTCTCTCAATTCTTCTAAGTGACCTTCCTACAGCCTTTCTTATGGCCTCGCTCACAGTAGACCAATGTCCTTCTTGTTCATGGTGTACTCTGACATTTCCATCATTGGGTTGACTTTAAAGGTCTCTATGATGTCTTCAGGATTCACTTGGTGGGTCTTCCACTCTTGGGTTTGTCGTTAAGGTTGTGCTCAAAAGCCAAACGATTTCTGTCCCAATAGACTGTGGCCTTGTTGACATTTAAAGCCTTCTGTTGTGTCTTGACGAGGGAGAGACACAAACTTATTTATATTTGGAGAGATCCAGGATGACTGAGAGACATAAGGAGAAGAAATCACGTAGAGGAATAATATAACACTTATTTATAGGATCATGTGTATTCTAACCATACTCTAATTTATTTACAAAATACACGACCATTTATACTAAATAAAATACAGTACTTTAATACATAAAAGAAAATACAAGAAGATAAGAACAAGGGAAAGGAAATTTGAAATACATAACATCACCCCCCAAGCACCAAATCCATGACGGTGCTTACACAGGTTCTCCTCCATGAATAGCAGCTTATAGATCCACTCCATCCATGTCCAGGCGCGGACAAACCATTCTTTCTTGTACAGCAAATTTTTATCTCCATAGACGTGCCGTGCTCTCAGCACGCGCACCGGAGAAAGGAGAACAATACTCCTCATAGAGGTTTTAAGGACCCGAGCACCCTGCTCGTCCCTGGGAGACATCTTGCTCGATGTACCCTCATCCAACTCGGGATGATCCAGAGGAGAGACCGTTGCACATCCATTAACCAATGATGTGAACGGGAGAGTAGGAACAGCAGAGAACCAAAACTGCGTAGGACGAAATCCACTTTTAATTATGTGGCCCCTGACCCGGACACACACTTCACTTCTTGTAAGTGACCAAGGTTCTCTTCCTTCCTCCACGAGGCCCAAACTGAGGCACAGTCCATATTGCTCCGCCTTCGGCAGACGAACGAGCGTTATCCCTATCGACGAAAAAGGGCTTCACAACTCCAACAGGGCTAACTTCGCCGACGATCCCACAGCAGGTAGGTCACGTGATCCTGATCCCATCCTCGTTGCCAATGTTGTGTCTTGACGAGGGAGAGACACAAACTTATTTATAGTTGGAGGGATCCAGGATGACCGAGAGACATGAGGAGAAGAAATCACGTGGAGGAATAATACAAGACTTATTTATAAGTCCATGTGTATTCTAACCATACTCTAATTTATTTACAAAATACACGACTATTTATACTATATAAAATACAGTACTTTAATACATAAAAGAAAATCCAAGAAGATAAGAACAAGGGGAAAGGAAATATGAAATACATAACACCTTCATGATGTCCCAGGTGGTCCTCCCAACGCGGGTTAAATGCCTATGATAGCTCTTCTTGTCCCCATCTCGACATATACAGAATTTTTGTTTACAACATATACCTTAATCAAAGGCTTAGAATCCAAGCAATTCAAAAATAATCAGAACTGTATGATTTATTCAACAACAACTATTCAATGTTTTTTTTTTAGAAGGTCTCAATACATTTTGTACACCCGGTATTAATCTTGTATATTAGTAAGGAAAATATTTTTAGTTAGTTAGTCTGGGAAAACTCTCCTTTAACAAATGAGCGTATGTAACTAAAACTCAGTTCATAATGTTAAAAAAGAAAAAAAAAGTGAGTACATATATAAAGTTAATAAAACAAAGTTTGTCTAATTGTTTGTCTGAGGAGAACTAAAAAATATATTACAAAAAAACAAAACAATTATGTTGGATACTAAAGTATATTAAAAGAGAAAATTGGAGCACATATTTATACTAATAAAGCAAAGTTTGCCTGTCTGTTTTTTGATGAAAATTAATTGCAAGCAATGCCGTGTAATTTGCTAGTATATCCCAAAATTATTTGTAAGTTTAAGTAATATTATTAAAAAAATTAAGCCCGAGATACTAGAAATAACAAAATCAACATTTATGTGAGATTGTGCAAAATTCATTCTCACAAAATTTCATATGTTAAAGTTATAAACGTATCTCATATCTAAAGTTGATAATATTGTAGAGAAAAACGCGTGCAAGGAGAAGGGGGGGGGGGAATACATATGGTATCATTGTTTAAAATACTGATGTGATTATCATCTGCCTGCTTTATTATAATTTTTGAGGGTATAATGAAAGTATTTATTAGCAAAATGTTTAATGAAGATATACTACGTATAGTTGACTTAGACGTTTTTATCCGTTACAGTAGATTTTATAACGTCACATTCTATGAAATTGTAATTCATTATGAACCTTATTCTCAGAATAATAGCTAATGAAACGACAAAGCAGAGTATTTCGAAATATATTTGAAGTTCCAGGTTTAAAAAAGAAGGCTTTAATTAAATATAATCTACATAATAAAAAATATACCATCATACATTTATGTTAAATATACAAAATTAAACAATTAAAATCATATAACTAATATCAGTAAATTATATATACAGAATATTGAAATAATAGATTGATCCAAATAATATTTTCTTGTTCTGACACCGGAATCCAGTTAAATATGTCATAACTTTAGGTTGCAAAACACAAGCGAGACGTGGAGTTTAATCAAAAAGATAATCACCCCTCTTCTTCATGTGGAAGTTGCTATATACAATTGTGCACAGGATAGATATATCTCTACCGATGACATCTAACTAATTATTAATAATAAAGTAAATATCAAAATCATAAAATTAGACAATAAATATACTAATAAAAAAATGTTAGAAATAAATCCATCTTAAAGATTTAGAGCAAAAGCTATTTATGTAGTAATGTCCGGCGATATTACTCCTTATTATGAGTATCAAAAAAGATATTTTTCCCGTTATTTATGCTTATATAACAACATATTATTATCATGAAGGATTTACACAATTGCTAATTATAATGATACACCCAATGTAACTACCCCCGTTGTTGTGACCATTTAAGTAGTTGTTTTTGCCTTTTATGAGTTTTCTGAACACCATTTATTGGAGCCTATCAACCATAGCTAAGCCTTAAGTGATAAAAAAGTAATATTTATTGACTTTGTAATATTGGAAAACCTAATTATCATACCCAGTCTTTAAGTGAAGAAACTAGTCTCAGACAAACTAGTTGAAAACCATCCAAAGCTACTACTCCCGTTGTTGTGACCATTTAAGCACTTTTTTTGCCATTGAATGAGTTGTGTGTCATAATTCTTGATAATTTTGGCTAAAATAGAATCATATTTTAGGGTTAGATTTAAAAAAAAATTGAATACTTTTTGTTAGATAGAACAAAATTCAGAGTTCCATTTCGAAATTAGTAAATATTTTATACTTTTTACTGATAACTTGATCGTCATTTGGTGTGGATGACTCAAAACATTTTTATATGTATTTCTATAAATTACATCAGTACCAACATCCTCTATTAATTTAATGATGGTTACCCGTGTATTTCTCCATAATTTTTTTGAACATAGATGATTATCAATGGATAAGGTTATATTACATGCAATAAGCATCTTTGTGAGATTAAAGTTAAAGTCTGACTTGATGTATTCATCATTAACTTGATTTTTTAGATGAATATCCATGCTCTTGATATGAGATGAGGATAATGAGTGGCGTGTAATTCTAGACAGGAGACTAAAGGCACATTTATATCGACAAATCCGACAACCATCTGTTTCTCATCCGGTAAGTATTTTCTAAATTCCTGCGCCTCCATTTTCATAAATCCTGACAGAAGGCGACGTTATTTTAGGCATTTTATTCAGTTCTCTATCGACTATCAGCATCTAATATTATATTAATATTGAATAATAAAGGCAGGAATGATAACGTTCTTGATTGATAGAAGAAGATGTATACTATTTAATCAATGATGCCATAAGTATTTCTTCTCTTCTCCTCGCACGCTTTTCTATTCTTACCAAAATTATCACCCTTTGTCATATCCCTACAAATGAATAAGTATTCAAATCTACTTGGGTTAGTGATATAAGTCGGGACACATAGAACAATCAAGAGTACAGATTAGCATGTATTTCATTATTTTTTGTATTGAAAGAGTTTAGCAAAAAGTGACTTTAACTCTTTTTTTTTTCTTTTATCAACCAAAAACTACTTTCAAATTCCCCTTATGTGGAAATTCTGCAGGATTACTTCTGGTCTTTAGAATTATATGGGTCAGTTGATATAAAGGATGGCTTGAAACACAACATTTTAGTTATGGAATTAACAATGGCCAGGAGGACCCATATTTGAGAATTTTTGTATTTAAAAAAAAAAGCAAAACGAAAAAAAAAAAAAAAAATTGAAGAAAAGAAAATTAATCATTTTTTTTAAAATGATACAAACTTTTCTAAATCTTAAGTCCAGAGGCAGTAATATTTAGATTTGTTTCCTCTTTTCCTTTTGGTTGACCGATAAAGCCACTGATAGGAGATGATATATTTAAAGCCCATTGTTATCAAACATCTTGGACAAGATAATTTCATGACTTGACCTTCTCCGTAATTAAAGTAAAATGTTGTGTAACAACTGGCTCACGTCTTTCTTCTCTATGAAGTATATTTTTATGTTTTATAAGCCAGTAATAGTTTAATTAAGTTTGACATAGTTTTTTGGTGTTTTTTACAAATGATTATATCCCAAATATATTTGGATTATAAATTAAGAGAATGATGAATTCATTTTGAACTCTACTAAAAATATATTAATGTATATAAGTTTTATCTCTTTCGAACACATTGTAATAATATATGTAAAGGGTGGTCGAGAATTAAATACCCACAAAAACTCATTAAATTAAGAGTATTCAGTGTAAAAATTTCGTTATCCAAGGCATAAATATTGCAAAAGTAGAATGGTGCCTCACATCTCACTGCAAAAGAGGTACAAGAATAATAAAAAAACAATTTTTATCACTTTCTGTACAAAATCTTGACTTTGTAATGTAAGGGAAGGTTGAGTGATGGATCAATGAAGTGTCTAGGCTCAAGACAGATTCCCTGATAGGAGATGCAAATCTTCCGAAAGACGTTGTGTGTAATAGGTGTAAGTCAGTCCTGAGAAGACGTTTACGCCAAGTTGTTCGAAACTAGAGTAAGTACATAAAATAAGAGATTGGATAATGGTGAGACAAAATTAAAACTAAAAAAGTTAATAAAGGGTTCAACAAAATAACTTTCATTGTGTAGGATGTCATGGGTGTCGGTAGAGGGTGGGCTGGAGGGGCTGTAGCCCCAATTCCAAACTATTTAATTATTTTCCAAACAATTTAATTTTTTATGATATATGAAATTTTTCTACGAAAAATTTGATATTTGAATTTTTTTCGGAAAATTAAATTTTTTATAACCAATGGAAATAGATATTTTTCTGAACACATATTGATTTTTCAAATTTTTTGAGAACAACTAAGGATTTTAATTTGTTTTTCCAATAAATTATTTTTTCAAAATTCAAAAATAGTTATGAATTTTTGAATTATTGTTCCAAAACAATTAATATTTGAAACTGTTTCTTTTTTTTAAAATTATTATTTGAATTTAATTTCACAATTTTCTTTCCAAATTATTTTTTTATATATAGATTTTTATTTTTAAATCAAAAAACCAACAACCCCCAACAAAAATATATCATCCTGCAGATGTAATTGAATGTTTGACAATTAACCTGTATAAATCGTAACGGGGTTGACTTGGTTTTTATTTTACGGACAAAATTCAAAAATTCCATTGAAAACAAGTTTACAGCTATCAATTTTTGAAGACGTGTGTTTGCATTGGAAAGTAGTTATCGTCAAAAAATGGTTTGACATCATATTTTATAATATATAACTAATTGCAATTTGGATTCAGGGCTAGTTTTTTTGTTTTTTGGTTTGATTTATAAAAATCAGTTAATTACTAAAATCTCTAATA
The DNA here is from genome assembly GCF_016086655.4 of Lepeophtheirus salmonis. Lineage (NCBI taxonomy): Eukaryota > Metazoa > Arthropoda > Copepoda > Siphonostomatoida > Caligidae > Lepeophtheirus > Lepeophtheirus salmonis. The sequence goes on from NC_052134.2 coordinate 47,398,050, forward strand.
TTCACCAATTTACTTTTTCAATTCATTTTAGGAATTTAAAATTTCTCAAACATTATTTTAGCGTAAATAACTCAACGAATTATAACCCTAAATACCTAAAATTAGCTCTTTCAAATTTGCTATATTTCAAGAATTCTAAATTTGTTTGGTATGTTCGAAAATAAATTATTAAGACTGGATTTGTTGTGGAAAAATTCAGCATTTTAAAGACCTTTGAAACATTGCTAAAGCCTTATTACTTAATCAACTAATAATTCAAAACTATAAAATAATTATTAGTTTTTTTTTTTTTGTAAATGAGCTTTTAACTTACGCTCAATTCGAGTAAAAATGAGACTTAAAGTTGATTTACGAATTTCCATTCGCGTAATCCAGGCATTTAGGCGTTTCCTAAACCACTGTCAATACTGTCAGCAAGTTTAAAAGAAGAAAAGCTATTTCGAAAAAGCCAAACTGGACCCAGAAAAGTTAAAGAAAATATCCCTTCAAGTGAAGAGTCCCCATGCAAGAGATTTGAAAACCAGACTGTCCAGAGAGATATCAAAATTAGGCGGAAAGAGGTTTGTGAGGGTGGAGAGGCCACTTTTAACAATAGCAATGCAAGAAACCAATCTCCTCCGTTACAATACTCTTATGAATGAGTACTTTGAGTTCTTTTGAACTCTTTTTTTGACATTTTTGGCCCCTACAGCCCGGATACCAACACTCTTGACTCTACCTTTTGGGGGTATTTTGTCAAGATTTTTGTCTGTCATCCAAACACCCCGACTGTCAACGCCACAGTCAGTCAGCACTGGTACGCTATGACAGAGTACTACATCCACAGCGGGTGCTAGGCTTTCTGCCACAACCTGGATGTCATATTGCTGCTAAAGACGCCTACATTAGTGATTAAGAGAGCTTAGACAAACATATATTTATAGTTGTAATTTTGTAGAAATTCAATAATTAATTAATAAATTATATCCTGATGAAGTTTAAAATTCAATGTTTTCAGACCACTTGGTATTCTGTGAATTGTCCACAAACTATTTGAAATGCTTTTAAGAACTGTGTTAATCAAAAACAAATATTCCATTACATACCACAATCTAAAAGTAGTTTAAATTTTAGGGTGGAACTATAATTCCGGACCACCCTGTATATAGGTAAGACATGTATGTATGTCTATTAGATTCATGGACATTGCACGCATTTTACTGACTTTAGTTATATATTCATTTTTTTATTTTTTTATGTTCATTTTTGTTAAGATACTATTATGATCTTTTATTAGTTTATCAGGAACATGGATCGAACTTATAAACCAATAATGATGCATTCTTTGTATCAATATTTTTATGTACGTATGGTAAAACTAACACACTCACTAAAACAAAAAAAAAACCTAAAAATATCAGTAAAACCCATTTTAATTACCACACTTTTTCCACCTTGGTAAATTATTAAGAAGTTTTTTAAATGGCTATAAAAGTGCTATAACCATTGACTATGTCATAAAAGTAGCAATAAAAAAGTACAGGGTGTCCTTAAATTACGAGTGCAATATCAGATTTAAAAAAATCTTTCAGTTCCCAATATTTTTTAGATACATTTCATAACTGCACTATTTGCTTTTTTGTATGTAAATATATCTTTATTCTATATTTTAAGTTGACGATGCTGAAATATTGTTATTGTTTTTTCCATCAAATAAATATTTAATATCAGAAGGTTTAAAAAATTACAAAAAATAACTCATAACAGACGATAGTTCAATTAATTTACCACTAGATATACATTAGTATGAAATTTTAAGTCTAAATGCAGCATTGATAAAATAATACTGGGTTTTCTATTATTCCAAGTTTTTTATACAATCGACCAAATGCATTGAATTGTACAGTTTTTTAAGATTACAAAAAATATATTAATAAAGAATTACATTTTCTTCAATTATTTAAAAAGCACATAAAAAAATTATTAGGTATTCAAAAAATAGGGAGAAATCCCCTTTATACAATAAAAATATTAAATGTAATATGTTTTAAAAGCCGTCTGAGTATATATTCCTCACGATTGCTTTGTTCAGAATTGATTTTTTTTTTTTGGTAATGATTTTTTTGTGTTTTTTCATTTCCACTAAACTAGTTCCTATAAAGAAGGGTATTGGCGGGTTTTGTTATAGAAAATTAGCAGAACTGAGTCCTTACTGAAATATTATATTAAAATAAAATATAATATTTTCTACTGGGGCAACTCATAATTCAAGAGTGTAGCTAGAATCAAGAATGTTGTTCAGTTCAAAATTATTGCTTCCATCAATAAACAAATATTTTCATTATGGAATATGGAGTAATATCCACATTGCTTATAAAGCTATCAAAATTATAGCAATTAGACTAGTAAATATGATACTTTTTCATGAAGTTTTGTTCATACAAAATGGGCTTATTTGAACTTGATACTATTACTTTTCAAGATTTATCATAATAAGTTTAACAAAAATGTCTTCAAATCACATATATCATCTTAAAATTAATGCTGCTGATACTGGTGATAAGTTGATTAATTAACAGGCTCCAATTGAGGTCCCAGAGATCATTTTATATTTTTGTATAAAATGAATTATCCTATTTGAGTTATAAATAGATGAAATATATCTCTGAATTAAATTTAAATCTATTAAATAATCAAATTAAATGGGTTAAAGTACTGGTTTGACATGTACCTAGGATTAATAAAAAGAAAAATCTTCCAGAAATCTGAGTAACACGTTAAAAAAGGGAAATATGGATGTCACTAATGATATAAAATAAAAATGCCAACAGGGGTAATGGTCAATGAAAAATAATCTAAATAATAGGCTTTATACGGAAAACAATCGTTCTAAAACTAAAATTACAATTTATTATTTTCTAAAACTTAATCATTGTGTAGTTTGAAGATCATTCTATGGTCATAGTGTGTATCATTTTTGGATTATACGAGTCTATTTGTCAAATTTGGTAATTATTTCTTTTTAATAGTTTATTTCTTTACTTCAGTTAAATGCCTCCAATAAGATAATGTACTCTTACTTATAAGTTATTGAAGGAACGACTCAACTTTTTAGCTGTATAAAAACCTGGATAAATGAGATCAGATGCTTAAAATGTTTTGATAAAACGGACTTCATTAAAAACAGAAACGATTACTGGATGGTCAAAATACTTGGTGAATTGATTTTCTTACTTGGAAAAAGATTTTCAACAACCAACAAATAAATCTTTGTTGGAATATTTATTAATGAAGCTAATGGCCCCGTATTTGGAAAAAGGAATGAATATTACAACAGATAATTTCTCTACGGGATTGTCTCTTAAAAATGAACTTCAGACAAATAGGACGAGTATTTTAGGAACCATGAATCGTGCTTGCAAAGAAATACCTCCTGAACTAAAAATTACATAACAAGTATTTAGTTCAAGAATTTTTTTGTTAATAGTGGCAAAAAAAAAGACTTCTCACCAAGGAAAAAGGAATAAAAATATTTTAATTTTGAGGTCTGTTCAAAGTAGTGTGAGATTTTTGCATGGACAAAAAAGTTTACAAGAATCAATTCAGTATTATATTGAAACAATGTATGATGTTGATATTCTAGATAAAATTGCAAGACTTTGTTAAAAAAAAAAATGTCTTCTCGCTAATTGCTTCTAAAAGTTTTGTATTATGCTGGTATTAATGCTGTTATCAGAACATAAAAGTGACGGATAAAACCTTACTATCCGTTTTAGCAATCACAAACCGTTTATAAATTGATATCATTTTTGATACCCACCGTTGTTTAAGGGTGGTCGTAACCCTCTGTTGTTCTAGTGTCCAAAATATATTGGATTATAAGAATGTTACAGAAAGTATAATCATTCTAGGTTAGTAAGGTGAAACAATCTGGTCTGACAATGAACGACTACCACTTTTAGTTAAAAAATAACTTTATTTTTCTATAAAAATGTGACTTACGCAGACTACATCCAGCGCCTCTCCAACATCAGTATTCCTTCCCAGAAGTGACAGTTTGACAGGCTGTGATTGATCTACGAACCTCTTATCTTCTTCATATACACTTCCCATAAACAAATTTACTTATGTTTGTGAACACATAGAAGTCTGTGGGTGCCAAACCCAGAGAATAGGGTTGATGGCCGAGCAAATTATCCTCTAAATCCCATTGCCGACGTACTCTTGTGTGCAAGTACGTTGTGCTGGTCAAAGTTGATTTTTTCTTCGTTAAGCCAGACCTATTTTCGTGAATAATGGCATCCAACTCACTCAGTCACTTTCATTCCTCTATTGTTCAACACGATATCATTAACTTTATCGGTGTTTTAGGTGCGTTTGTATTTTTTTTTTGCCATCCTTAAAGTGGATAATCTCTGAGGGATATGCAACAACATTCAAATTAGGATGCTAACTTCTTAACAATCGACATTGAGGACTCAAAAACTTTTGTCAACTTCAAATGAATTTGTCTAGGGGTTACTCCATTTAAAAAATAGAATTCTATAACCATACGCTATTCAATTTGACATATTCTAACAAAAAACAAGGTAAATGTTTATTGAAACAGTTCATGTAAACAAAATATTTAAATAAACCAGTTGAAACTAGGTATAAACAGGTGTGCCCCTTGCACCTAGGAAGAAACGTAATTTTTCCCGATTGTAAGACCATCTTTGTGTACGGTAGGGAACTATTCACCTTACCCCAGTAGATTAATGTAACTTAAATTAACCTCTATTAAACGTTATTTTAGGAGTAAAAAAACAGTGTTTGACATATAATTGAATATGTTAAAAATAAATATCAAAAAAATATTTAAATTATTAATCACCTTCTCCTGAGTTAAAATTCAAATCCCAAGGCTCTTTTTTTTTTTTTTTAAGTCGTGCATTGTATAATGGAATAAAGAAGAATAGAGAGAAGGAGGGAAGAAATGGTAATTTAAGTGAGATGATTTTTAACCCATTTTTCTTTTTCATTTTTCAAATGTAAAAAAATTGAAATTGAACAATTTTTCATTTTATACATGTTGTAAATATATATTGCATTTGATATTCTTTTGTTTGGTATTTCCTCAATGTGCAATGTGCATAATATATTATTTACTCACATAGGCAATGCAGCAATGTCAAGATTATAAGAAAAACACAAGGGCATCGTTTTTTGTTTTTTCAAAAAAGGATATTTATATAGGTAGTTCAAAATGGGTCGTACTTGGATAATTACTACCTTAGAAATATGTACTTTGATGGTCTTGGTAACAAAATATCCTTCAGAAAACTTTTATAAAAAGAAAAACAGAAAAAAACAACTACTGAAATATCTTTGTCTTGACGATTAATTTAACCTCTTTAACAATTTGTTATTGGGATTATAAAGCTTTTCAGTAGATTTTTTTGATTACTTTAGATTTGTCCACGCAGTAATATTTTTAATACAATGTTGTATATATTTTATTCGAACCAAAAGTTTTGAAACGACACATAGAAGATATTTGCTTATTTTGAATCGATTAAAAATGGGGTATCTAGGGAATCTTATTTTTACAGCAGGGAAAATGTGGGTATTCGTCCTGTCAAAAATTAAATTCTTCTCTATTCTGTAGTTTGTATAATTTCCTTTAAAAAATTACAACTTGTAAATGCAAGCACAAAATGAATAAATATTTTATGTTAGAATACATTTTTGTAAACAATCTATTAAATCCACAATTAGTAATCCTAATAAACCCAAATCTGCACGTAGTTAAATAATGAAATAATCATTGTCCAAAGATGAAAATTATAAATCTTTAACTCATAACCCCACTTCAAGGATCACAATGAGATCTGATCTGTAGGCTAAATTATTTGGATGATATAGTAATCTGTATATTAAATGGCAATGTTTCGGTGTGAGCGTGTTTGTCCTTCAATCACAACCAAACCTATGAATGGATTTTCCTGAAATTTTTCATGTAGGTTTTTAAGGATTTTTTTATCAATTCCTCCACACAACCTGGTGGACGAGGTATACTTTGGATATAAGAAGGGTGCTTTCATGCTCAAGGAAGCAGTAATGGAAGAATTTAACTTGCATCAGGGACTTACAGGTCATTTACACAATCCATTGGTGAGGTATATTCTAGAATATTATAATGGGCTCTTGGTGCTTAGAAATGCGGCAGCAATGCAGTTTGAAATATTTTGAGGCCTAATACTTCACCTGCACAACCTGAGATCCAGGCTGTATTTTTGGATATTAGAAGGGTTACTTGATGCTCAGAGAAGAGGCAGAATATAAATTTAACTTTCCTTGGGCCCAGCAGTTTACCCACACAACCCGTGGGATAGTGTGTACTATAGAATATTAGAAGGGTTCTTTGATACCTAGAAACAAGAAGGCAGTAGAGTTTAAACTACATTTTGGCCCAGTATTTCACCTGTAAAGTTTAAGAGCCGGGGTATATTTTGGGATATTGTGAAGGCTCTTTGAAGCTCTAGGAAGCGGCTTCGAGACAGCGAATTCGGCATCAGACCAAGAATAAAGCAACCACTTCCTCAACGAGTGCCATGGAGGCAGAGGAGTAGCAAGGTCACTGTCTTGAAAAAAAAAACACCAAAAAAAAACTACTTCATCACGTTCAATGATAGGAAAAATGATCGAGCGATAGTTTAACTTGAATATATAGTCTTCTGTAAACCTTATGAAAAAGATTCATTACAAATTGCAGAGATAATAATTATTTATTTTTTCTTTTATATGAAGGAGAAGAGTTTAGAATTAATTTTAATTTCTTAATTTTCGGACAAAGGCGGGCAAACCTACTCTAACTCCTTTAACAGAAAGGTTCTATAGATGCATCATGCAGCGAGAATAATTCTTCAAATTATACGGTCTACATTTTTGTTTTATATTAAGCAGATTAATTCTTAATTAATTTTAGTTTCTTAAGGTCCGAGGCAACGCCGCATTAATCTACTTTCGTATTTATTATATATAAAATTGTATTCATAATTCCTTAATGATGGGGTAACTAATGAGTCATCCTGACACGTTAGTACTCTTATTGCATCTTGCAAACATTCCTCCAAAAAGAAAACAAACAAAGTTCTGAAATCAGTGAGAAGTTGGCAAAGTATTCCAAACTATTTATATATATCATTCAATAATCATAAGGAACTATTCCTAGCTAACAAAAAGCTAATCAATCATCGTTTAGATCACTAATGATTGAGAAAATATCATAAAAATCGACATTTGAAAACAAGATACAGTGTATTTACATTTTTTATATGTCAGTTATGTAACGTTATGATGACAGATCCTTCAAATGTATCGGTTTTGATTATTTATTTGCATAATTATATGTTATATCCTTTTCCTAAAAAAAAAGACACAAAACAATAACTCAAAATGCCGACTATCGTAATTAAATTACATCTTCTCTTATATATGCTTTGATTCTGAAGGTTTTTCCAGAGTAAAGTATAAATTAGTTAGGTATTATTAATCAAAAGTAGGGGCACACCCAACCCTTGATAATTAAATAACATTGTATAAAATTGAGTTTCATTTCCTATGAAAGATACATTGAAGATTATCTTGTTAAAAAAAAAGTCCTAGGCTTCTTACATAGAAGCTATTTTTGTTTAGTTAATCTCATTTTTAGTTAGTACCAACCTTCAAACGAAACTTGTCAAAATTTCATGACAATCTGTTCTTTAGTTGTTAAGTTATAATGCTAAGTGTGATTCTACTTTTGTTATTTGAGCAATAATGGATCAAAGACAATTTCGTGTTCTTGTTTTTACTGTGCTTGTTCATTAAAGAAAATACTGTTCAAGCTAATCAATGGAATAAAAAGGATTATATGGACTCTGCTTCATAAATAATAATAAAAAATATCAAAATAAAATAAAAAACCAATTTTGAAAGAAAACAAATCGCTTTTTTTTGTTGAGGTCAGGACTTTTCAGTCCATCCAATGATAAAAATAAAATTATATCAAAGAAACTTGTTAAAATAAAGATTCCTTGTTCAAAGTGCATGCCAAGTCAGAAGTCTTTGAACTCAAGTCGTTGAAATACGGACTTAAGTCAAATTTAAGTAAAAGTCCACTTCTTTCTCAAACCTAACTGTAGGAAAATATCTTAGAAAAAAATAGAAAATGTTCCAAAAGTTGGAGATGATGATTTATTGTTATAAATCTTTTTCCAGAACAAGATACAATCAATATACTACTTTAGAAAAAAAGATTAGAGTGATATTAGAAAAACATGTTGAATTTTTCTTTTTTCTTTTCTTTATACTTTTTATGGATTCGCCAGTTGAAAATTAGACAATATTATTTACAGTTATAGAATCATAAAACAGCCTCAAGATATCCTACAAATAGAGAACAAGTAAAAACAAATAATTTAATGAAATAATTCTATTAAGTAGGTAAACATTGATAAATCTGTATTTTTAGAGGATGCACATATGTGCCGCAAAAACATTTTTTTTTGTTTAAACACAATTTTCATTCCTAGCAGTAATCAGAATAAAAAATGAAACCAGCTTCTGAAAGATAAATTCTGATTGATTTCATTTAGTAAAATCACTTCAAACCTCAATTAAAGTCTCTATAAGAGCCTCAAAGCACAAGCTGACCTATCCCCCTTGGTCAAATGGCAAAGCCTAGAATTCCTTCTTGATTTAACAGATACGATCGACTTTGGTGTTGTAGCGATGTGGTTCGTTTGGTATTATGTTCAATGACGCCCAACATAAAAAAGTCCATCACATTCAGATCGGGCGAGTTTGGAGGCCAAAAGTCTCGCGAGATCAAGTCATAAAAATTGTCTCAGAAAAATTTCAGATTTTTTTTTGCAGGGAGTGGCTGTCATACGTAAGGCCTCCCATTGGAAACCATTCTGACCCAGGGTTGGGCCTTAGTCATTAGAACGTCCAGGTAAACATCATTGTTCACCTTGAAACTTTGGGAGAGGACATGAGGAGGTATGACCTTTCACCTCAGCCAGCATTGTTGTTTCCTCAAAATTACCTTTAATGTGCATCTGAACTTTGCGAACAACGTCTCACTAAGTAACAGAGTTACAGCATTTGTTATTTTATCACTCTTGGACGGATTTGCAGGAGGGTTCGACCCTTTTCCAAACATTTGGGACATCGAAATCGTCAATATATTTTATTTTATTTGCAACTGGTGCAGGTTTGAACAAGCTATCAAACAAAAAAATCATCTCCTTAAGTACACACGTTTGCCAAAGAGAGTGCACCAAAGTGGTGGCATAGATAGCTTGAGGATATTGAACATACATGTGTGACCCGACAACAAATAAATAGACTCTGGATTACATCTTTTGTATGTAATTGACGAATTATTTTCAAAACAAGTAATTAATTCGTCTGATTGATTCCGTGGAAGCGCCGTAAATTCAATTTAAAAAATCCATAAATTGGCACAATGAAAGAGTTATAAATGGGCATATTTTATTTGAGAGGTTATATCCCAACTGAATTAAAATTAAAAAAAAAAAAAAAAAATTCCTTTAATAATCTTATGTATCTCAACTTCTGCAAAAATAATCAAGATAGAGCCAATAATTGATCAAAATATCTGATGAAGTATTAGGGTGTTTGTATATTGGACAAGTTGATTTGATTTTAAGTCACTAGATATACATACATTCATTCCTAATTTATATAATTAATCATTATATATTGTAAGTATCAAAAGAAAAAACAATGTTTATCTTGATATGTCGAACAAAATTTATTAGTCTCTTTTAAAGGAGTTATATATTATGCAGATACATGTATTTAATGTAAATTGATATATTGGATGCAAGGTTTAATGCATTTCTCAATGCAGTTTTGCACGTTGTGTCCTCGTATCTCTTGGATTACACTCAATAATAAGAAGTAATTTCATTCAAGTTATTCCATTTGCTAATAATTTTCTAACCGATTTTTCTTAATAATAAATGTGTGTACATATTGCAATGTATTCCCGTCTTACTTGTGAGTCTTTAAAGAAAGGTAATATAAATTGTTTCTGACGTCATTAAGAGTTTTTTTAGTTATATAAAATATTTAGTATAATTACATACGCCAACAAAGTTGAACGGAGGTTATTTTTTTGCACCTGTTTGTTTTTTTAGTCAGTTTATTTATTAATATCCAGGATTACAGCAAAAGTTACGGATCGATTTTAATCAAACTTGGTGCAAAGATTAAATAAGATCACAGAAAAAGACTAATATATTTTGAGAAGTCAAAGGTAAAGGTAACATAAAATGTAAAACATGCTTAATTTACTATAAATTTAGAACAAATTGAGATACATAATTCTATTTAATTTTTGAAGAAGATTTTATGCTCTAAAAATGCCCATTACAGTTCCATATATATTTAAAACTGTTTTTTTTTATGTTATCACATATGGAATCCGATAGGTTTTATGACAGATCTGTTTTAAGTTTAGCAACTAGACGTATAAAATAATCAAAGATCCTCTTGTCATGTTTTTGAGGCTTCCAAGATCATGAAGAGACTGTTTTTTATTACCGCAATAAAAATTCCATTCTCTTCTCTCTTACTATATCTCTCTGCTTCTCTATGTTTCTCCATTTTTCTCTTAATCCTCTGGTTTTTTTTTACCTTCATTCTTTGTTTCTTTTCCCCTATATTTAGCCTTGCAACACGGGACACTCAGCTAGTGAATAATGTAATGGGGTCATTATATAATATGTTTATTATAATGCAACATATTGCAAAAAAGATTATTTTTTGCAAGATATGTGCTTTTTTCTTAGTTAGTACATACGCATCATATATTATTTTTGGGGATTAATACATTTTATCTATATATAATTTAGGACCATTCAAGGACAGACAGTCTATGGAGCGATATGATCTATTCAAAGATAAGACTCTATTGAAAAAAAAATAGAAACAACACAATACTAATAGAATCGTTACATAATGAAGAGCTTTAAGTACATCTTGACCATGTTAACCATATTTAAATTTTTCTATTAGTTTTTTGGAATGTTTTGAATATAAGAAACATACCCCAAGAAAAAAAATATATTATATAATTTTTTTTTTGAATTAACACAATATTAAAATGTATATTTAACATTAATGGTTTATAACATTTATGTTCGAAATGCATTTATTACTAATTAAGAATACTACCAAGAATTTATTTCATAAAATACAATTTTTATTATTATTCTACTGAGAAATAATTTACTTACAATTCCCTTGACAGAATTATATAATGGTTATTGAAACTGAAAGGAGTGAAACAACTATTTTGCCCATGCAAATATCAATTAAATAGCTAAAAATACGTTATAAATATATAAAACATCAAAAAGAGAATATCCTTTTTTTAAACTTAACATTATAAATTTGGATTTATAACAGGGATATTATTTGTTATTCTTATGGTAAAAAATTAAATTTTTCTAGTTTGTAGTAATGATTCTTTGAAATATTAATTAATTTATGCAAATTTTTGGAATCAAATTAACATATATATCTTTTGTGATGAAGTTTTGTGTAATATATAAAATAATATTTACAATTTTACATTTCCTTACATTGCAAAAGAAGATACCTCGAATTCAAAAGGAAATGCATAGGAACAACTTTTATATAAAAAGTGTATTAAATTAACAAAACCTCGATTAAAAATTGACTAATATACGAATGAATCCTATACAAGGGACTATTATTATGATTAATAAAGAATTTCATATAAGTAAGTTTAATGTATTAGTAACATACTGAAAAGTATTGACAATGAAATGTAGATTCAGAAGAATAAGAAGCATTTTTAGAAGGACTTTATAATATTCCAGTTCACTAACGAAGGGTTAAACTAAACAGAACAATACTTTAGTATAGTAATTCAACCAATTGTGTAAAACTATAAGAACAAATTTTAGCGCGATAATAATTTGCCATTATTTTTATTGAGACTTTTTTTTACTAGAAGTAAGAAACATAATTGCCATTATTGTTAAATTACTTGACCTTAGAGTGCCGTTTGCAGAATTTATGTTTAAGATGGCGGAATATGTTTATATAAGAAGATCATTTACTTTAAAAAAGACAACTTTCTTGCTTATATATTTTAGGGATGGTTGTGTAATGTATAAGCACAAACAACGTTGTTGACGTAATAGTACTAACACATACAAAATATGAGTTTATCTAGTTAATACCATGTTAAATGTGTTAATGTTCCGTACCCTTTAGTGTTGATTTACCAAACAAAACTCTTGGATTAATTATGTTTTTTCAATGGCTTAGGTCCTGATGAACTACTCAACTTTAACCCACACCTTATAACGGTCGATCAGTACTATAAAGAACATCCTCTAACTTCAACAGGTGATCTGAAAAGATTTTCAGGATATATTGCAAACTGGATTCTTGACGCAAGTGTCAATTTCCTGCTATATTCTTACAACAAGGGTCGTCAATCCCCTTCGTTTTAAGAATTTATTCAGTGGAAAGGAAAAAAACAAAAAACAAAATCATGACCGAAATAAAAATAAAATTACAACCATGCATGTTGGTTGCAAAACTCTTGAAGAAACTTAATTTGGAAGAAGAAACAATCAATCCAAGAATAATACCCTCAAACCTCTCTACAACATGTTCACACAAGTAGTTTCGGTACAGGCAGTCGGCATCTTCGATATACACCAGCAAGTCAAATAAAACGGAGCGTGGATATTGTTTTTGTAAGGAAGTGGAAGAATCTTCGTTCCACCGATTTTAATTCTGTGATCGAGCAAAACCTCTGTTGTTGATGGTAGAAAATAAAATTACGAGTAGGTTTAACATAATTCTAAAGGCGTCAGACTGCTCCATTCTTCTTAAAATCAGAGGGGAGAACGATTTTAAAGTCAAGCAATAGTTGCAAAGACCCTCACAATTATTTACACCTGTAGAACAAAATGGTCTCCTTTTCCTGCAGGTCTAAACAAAACAATTGCAATATATGTTGAAACAATGGACTTTTAAACTGGACCCATTTTATACATAGTTTATAAAGGGAAGTGTTATCGCATCCTTTCAATAACTTTGGAATCTTTGATACTTTTTTAAATTACTTGAGAAAACTCTTTTTTATTTTTATTTGTTTTTATATTTTAAATAATTGATGTTCAGTTAGAATTTTGTACATGTGAAATGATAATAATAATAAACAAAACAAAAAAACATATATTTCTTATAAATAACCTTGTTAGATTGATGATAACGTCACTGCCTTCAATTCGTATCTACGTCATTCAGCAAAACTTGTCTGTTGGACGACTTTTGCGTTCGATTTGGACTTGTCCTTACCCCTTTGTCAATGGACATCCAGTTTATAAAGCAGTTTAAGATATGGTTAAAAATAAACACAAAAATAATAAAATATTGTTAATTACGTGTCAAACAGTTAAACGATATATTAACTATATCATTATAACTAAAAATAATTTTCTGACCTATGTCATCATCCATTATGCACTCATAAAATCAATTAAAATCTGAAAAAAAAAAAACATGTTAGAATATAAAACATAGATAAAGATATATTTATATTAAAAAATAATCAAAACAAAATAAGTTTTGGGGTTTTTAATGGATTATTCTTATACTAAAAACATTGAAAATTTGTATTTGATAAAGATGTCTATGAAATATTAAAAAATTTATGCAAGTTTAGTGATCAATTAGTGTCAATCAAATTTGATGAAGTTGCGTTTCTTATATAAAGTTAGTACTACAATTATAAAAATATTTAGCTACCGTTGAAATCAAGAAATCAAAAAGAAAAACAAGGGAACGGCTTTAAAGCAAAACAATCAATTAAATTAACTAAACCACTATTATAACAAATTACTTCTAAGCCAGGCATTATTAAGATAAATATGACATTGTAATTAATCTGATTCTATGTTTGAGGAGCAAATAGAAATGTTTTGACGAAAAAAATTAGATTCAAAGAGAGACTAAGGATATTTCTTTATCTTGGGGTACATGATATCCCAGCTCACTAACGGTTTACAAAAGAGACGTCAAAATTTTATAAAACACTTATGCACAAGCTTCCAGTACAACACTATTCATGATCTTTTGAAGAGATGAGATTTTTCTAAAAGTTGTAAGTTCATTGTAATATTTTATGAATGAAGGATATTTCTGTTACTCTTTGCTTGTATAACATTTTACATGACATATTTGAGAATGTTTTTTCCATAATCTTTTTTTTTTTCTCATTTGTTTTGACACTTGTCGCTTTTATTGAATGGAATGTTGATGGTATCAAATATAATCTATGGTATACATCAAATGTACTTACGTATTATAATATATTTTTTTAAATAAAAATACATTATGTATTATCAAATATTTAACCAACCAAATACTTATACATCTTCAAGTAAGCTAATTTACTTTTCTAAGCATTAATAAATTTTTATATGTTATACAAAATATCATCCATACTATGTGGATATGTGTTATGTAAAAACTACAGACTATTAAAAGTAAGTGACACTACAAAATTGCAAATATTAAAGTTTTGGCCCAACTGTTGGTAATGCAAATATACGGTACAACTTGTACCATATTTTACCACTACATCCATTCCATGTCACTTCAATCAAGGAAAACTATAAAGTGGGGAATGAAATTATGGAAAACGTAATTTTTATGGCATCAAGAAAATACAATTCATTACCAATTAGTAAATAGTTTAAACGCTATACTTAGCTTTATTTTGTATATATCATATGCCAACCTTCGCAAACATTAACAGTCTCCCCACGCCGTCAAACAGATATGTAACTCTTGATGCTGAAGGCCGTGTCTAAGGCGTATCAATTTGGGATGACCGTAGCTTGGAGCGTATCAAAAATTGGATGAAAGATGTGGCAGACCTTACCCCAAACTGCAAAGTACAAGGGGTTGAGGTCAGGCCACACAGAGGCCTACCAGAAGTTATTGTTACACAGCTCTTGACGAATAAGGCCGTGGATATGGCGTAATACTCTGTCACGATGGCAGCTAGGAACGAATTCAAATTAGGATGAGAGATGCGGCAGACATTTTTCTCCAAGACAACCTAAATTGTACAGTCAAGTGGCTTAAGGTCAGGGCTGGAGGAGGGTCACATGGAGACAGGCCAGAAGTAAGACATATTTATGCTGCATAAATTTTGTTTATTCATTTATTTATAGACCTGTAATGGATTTTTGGATGTGTTCGGGAGTCTGGATGATGATCCCAACGGTCTTTACACCCTTTTAAGCACTGACATCGGGGTGTAAAAGTTTGTAGATATTGTTGTTGCTCCAACATTCTTACACTTTCAGATTTAAAAAAACTTTTTTTTTGTTTACACCGCCTTATGGTTTCGTAATGAAACCTACAAATAACGGAGATAAAACCATCATTAAATGCACATTTGGGGTCTCCCCTCTGTATATATGTATATGGAAGACATAATCTCTCTTATCCTTAATTTTGACCAGCTTTTCGCTTTTTTAAAAAGTAAAATTGCACAAAATAAAAGAGAGATGTGAATTAAAACAGTTATTTAATGCATGTCCAACAAAATAAATTATTATTTGGATGACATAAAATTAGTAAAACAATATTTGACTTGATCAAATACATACTGTCAGGTTCGGCTAAATACATAACTAGTTTTAAAAAAATGTTCAATAGTACATCCTGACAAACCATGTTTAAAAGTATGCATGCCTTTATTTTATAAAAAATTGCTTTCGTCTTTTCTGAAATGTTTGATTTTTTTTTTTAGTTTTAGATCTTTGCTTGAAAGTGTAAATTTAATTTAAATACTTATTTATGCTTTTTAAAAATAAATTCTTCTAAGTAATTCATATAATATTTATTTTATATTCTTTTATTTATCTAAATACGATTATATGATATGAATAATAATTATTTCAATTTCTGGAGACATTCATTACACGATTTTTTAATTCAAATACCTTTTCATTTCATAACAATTATAATATAAAAATAGCCTTAAGCCTTTTACGCCCATGTGTGACTAATTTTTCACATCATAATTTTCTGAAAACAGAAAATTAAATTTTTAGAGAAAAAAGTTGAAATATTAATTGTTTTGAAAAAAACATTTACAAATAATAACTATCCACTCCCTAATATTCATGTTAAATATATAATTTTTTAAATTGCATTTAAAACGTAATTCAGTGTATTAAGGATTAGTTGGTACAAAATATGAAGTGGAAAAAAACGAGTGCATACTTCATATATAGAATATCTTTTGTATCAAGCAATACAAACAATTGTACCACTCGACCTTAAAAAACTTGCAAAAATTTTATACAAAAAGAATTAACTTTTTATAAAAAACATTTTATTTCCCTTCAAAAGCTGTTCATACAATATGAGCAACTACATTTATTGAAATTCCCCTTTGTCCAAAATGAATAAGTGATGCAATAACTTTGATTATATTTTCTTTTTCACAGAGGGGATCTTAATGACGAGCTTACAATCTGCAAAGAATGTGATTAAACTAAATATTATCAAATGACTTCAGGAACTGTAACTCCTAAAGTATATATTACAATAAATTAACCAGAATGTGGAGTAGAAATTGGGTAAGAAGCCATCAAACCACGAACTCTTGAATGGTTTTGGAGGAGCAATCGATCTTGTGCGAGTATTCTCAAACGTTATTAGTAAATTACTATGTTTATTATCTAGAACACAATATAACAATGCTTATCCCAAGGGGAGTGAATAATCGAGTCCCAATTACCCATGATTTCACAAATAATAAATACCCTGGAAATCCTGTATTTAGATAATATATTTTGTACGTTTCATTTAATTATATATAATTCATTAAATAAAACGATAAATACAATTAAAAGTATCGATTGGCTCAACTTTTTTACGATTGATTCTTTGCAAATAATACAGTATATGTAGAGATAATAAATTTCAGCAACAAAGCATACGTAAACCATCTAATTTTAAATTATTTTAGCTAATAAAAGACAAAAAGTAAAACAAAAGATTTGTTGCGAAGTTATACGTGTAAGTAAGAATTGGATTCTGGAGTATAAATGGTGATTAAAATCCTGTGATTTTTTTAGTTGACCCGTTTTTTTTTTTTTTGCAATTGGTAATCTAAAGAATGAGTTTTCTTTTCCTAAGAAGTTTTCATTATTATTTTTTTCCTGACTAGCGAACTTCCTCCACTAAACCAATTCAATTATATTCAAAACCTAATTGAACATTGTTGTAAGGCTGAGAAATTGTTGCAGAGATATAATTTTAAGTCCTTGTTGCACTCAGAGTAGATTTGGTAATCAAACATTGGAGTTATTTGGACCAATGCCCTTGGTTATTTAATTTTCCCTCTCCTCCCGTGTAACATCTGATTTCCTCTAAAACATTCCTCAATTGTTCAGGGTTATTATGTTGATTTTCAGTTTCCTTTTTTAAAACATACCCATTCTACAAATGATTTTCATCACTAAGTGTAATTGAGGATTGAGAACAGAGTAATTCATGTCAATATCCTTGTTTATTTCTTTCTCTCTCTCTTCCCTTGTTTGAATTCAGAGTAATTCCTGCATATGCATTTCCTTGATATACGGAGTGGGATTTGTGTTTGTTTTTTCCTTTTATAACAGCAGGTTGAAAATCTAAAAAAAACATTATGAGATACCTAAACTGCTCTTCCAAATATTCCTCAAATTGTCCGAGTTATGACGTCACCTACCAGCATTTCATATTTTCTATAAATATATACATACATTGTGATAAACAGCACGTAGTACTTTAGTAAAAACAACGTATTTTTAACTAAATACATACTCATGTCCTGAAATAAAAAAATTGTTTGGATCCAAAGAACTGTGTGAATAACAAATTGATAAGATAATCAGCTCTGAATAATTTATTGATCCAATATATCATAATGAAGATATTTGAACACATTTGTATATTGTATTTTAATTATTCAAAAGAAATATCCGGAAATACTTTTACATTTTTAGAGTTCATTCAATTTGCTTTTTATTGTTCGAAACAATTGCACTAACACATCAACCAAAAATTGCAGAAAATAATGAAATTTTCCCTCTATTTAATGAATTCAAGGAAATAATATATGTATGTATATATATACATAATTACCTTATTAATTGTTCCTGGCAAAGTCATGTGCAATTTAGTGACTAATTACTTAAATGACTTTTCATGACTTAAAAAAACATTTACAACATTTTTTAAAGTTATGAATATTGTTTTCTAAAGAGGTACATACATCGCCAAGAGAATAAAAATAAAATAAACGATTATTTGAAACCCCCTCAGACTTTTGACTTTCAAGGCATTACTATTTTAATGAACATGTCATGAATTTTCAATTCAAGGAATTATTATAAGTAGGTATATATATAAAAAATAAAATTAGGAAAAATATAAAAGATTCAAAATTAATAACAAAAGAGATAAAGTACATAAAAGGTTTGTCAACGCTCAACAAACTAAATTGATTTCCCCACAAAATTAAGTACGAACTAGAAAGGGCACTTGATAGGGTGCAAACCTCCGCCATTGGTCATTTTTTGCTGCGCAACGAAGTTGAACAGAGGTTATATTTTGTATTTGTTTGTTAGTCTCCAAGATTATAGAAATAGTTACAAATAGTTTTTAATCAGACTTGGTACAGGGATGAGGGTCAAAGTAAGAGACCATTAGTTTTTGAAAGGTCAAACTCATAGTGATACAAAATGTAAAAAATGCATTCTCAACCATAAAATTTTGAGATAAATAACTCAGTTTGGTTATAAGCTGTGTTTTTGCCACTCTACCGTGTGCCTATTCTACTTCATATATGAAATAGAATTTATTTTCTAAACTAAAGTATAAAATATACAATGTTGAATTTTATATCAATTTTATTCAAATTTTAATATTTTTATATGTTTTATGTATCACGAACAAAAGGGTTTTAGCTCTGTTTCTCAATTTGTTCAAAAATTATGGAAGATTATGTATTTTTAACATTTTCGGCCTTTAACTTTTAATATTTAGCTGGATTTTTTTGCTATATCAAGCATATTTATTACACCTTATGACCATCTTTGTAATATTTCAGATCATAATAATTGATCCCTAACTTTTAACGTAATCCTTTTGAACAACAAAAGTTTAAGCATGAGCAAAACCATAACGTGAGTTGAACTTCGTTGTGAAAGATAATTACGAGGGCATTCTATAACTAATTATCTTCTACTCTCGATAATTAAATATTGTGGATAATCTTTTAAAGGGACTGCAAATTACACTTAACCCTTTCAGACCCGCAGTGAATAGAAAAGAAAATCAAAGATAATTATAGTTAATTCTTGTTTTTTTTAATCATATTAGAACTAATAAGGATTTGGTTTGTTTAATAACTGGATTGCCAGAATTCGAGGGGACACTGATGTCCCCCTGGGCGTGAACAGTAATCTTTTATTATATACAAAAAAATTATAAAGTTACTTTATGGAGTTGAATTCTTAACATTTAAAAATTCTTTTAATATACTTTTTATTACTAATTCAAAATCAAACATGTATTAATTCTGCCATTGAATATGGATTACTATTAATATAATAAATGCTTTACATGTGAAATATAACGAAGTAATTCCTATCTCCTCTTATGACCAAACTCCGATTTTCAATATTTTTCTTTTTTTTTTTAACTCCGGTAAATTTCCTCCTTGATTGTCCATTATAACAGATACATTTTTTTTTCTTTGGTTCTAGACTCCTCTTGATTGGCTGCACTTTGATTCCCTTCTTAATATTTAATCAGACCCTTACCAATTACAACTTTGCAGTCAAGAAGCGGTGATTTATTGGATATATTTATGTTATCCGCAAATTGCGGATGCTATATCTAGAAAATCATTGATGATTATTAGATAAAATCGTGTTGAAGACTTGTATTCTAATTGGCATCAAGTATTTTTCTTCGGCCCATGAGATCAACTCTCCCATGCTTTTGGTACAGAGCATTAAAATTGTTGGACAAAAATTTGTGTACCTTTCGTTCAGATAGACTATCAGTGTTGTTACTTTATATGTTATGTCACTTCTATTATCTTTGGGGTTGTCATCAAAGTGAAAATTTGAAGTATCATAGGATAGAACGACGTAAATGTTGGCTTCAGGAGTCAAAGAAGCATCTTATGCATTCCTTTCTGTGGTTACCTCTTCATCAGCTATAAATTAAGTATCAGAGGCATTACTAAATTGTTAATATCTTCTTGTTTAGCAAAATACTATAAATTTGAACACTAATTGTGCTGCTAAAATGTTTAAAATATATTATTCATTGTAACAACTCCTTATTCAATACTAAAGTATTCATAAAAAATATATTTATGTACATGATTACTTGCTAATCTGTCCATTATTGAAGAGTAGTTTAATATGAATACTCTAAAAAACAACAAAAATACGTATACATGGTTCGGAAGAAAAACGTGGATTGTTAATAAATGCTAATTATATAATTAAAATAGAGAGGTTTTGTAATTTTGTCATCCATATTCCGAATCTCTTGTATTTTTTGCATAAGTAAACGATACTAAACATTTCTCAAATCTTTCATCATGAGTGAGCAGGAAGCAAAAGGCAGAGGATCTCAGATCTTCTGGATACCAAAAAAGGAGGTGGAAGAGATTATAGACATTGTGAAGTTTCTCATTTTAAGGTGGCAAAATGAAAAAGGATGGAAAATACTTCTCAAGAAAAGAAGGAAGTGGGGGACACAACACGAAAAATGATTTTGAGAAGTTCATAAACTCCTGCAAGGCCGACGTGTGGAGGCTGAGGGCGGTCATATTGAGTGAACATGTTTAAAAAGGTCGTGTCTTAAAGTTTTGTAAAAAAAAATTCAAAATTATGTTTGAAAAATTTAAAAATTATTGACATTTTCTCAAATCAGCCAACCTGGTATATTCCTAAACAAATTTTTAAATCTAAAAAAAATATTTTTCAAACCGAGAGAGACATTTGTGTTTCAATAATTTTAAATAGACATAATTTATGCATTTTTAATCAAAACAGAGCAAGATTTTAAACAAGTATTTCTTATAGTAGACAAATATTAAATAAGGAATGACAAATTTCAATTATCTAAATATAAAAATAATATAATAAGTAGAATTTTATTTTATCTAATTCCAAAAAATGACATAATTTGAAGACTTATATAGCACGTTCATTAAGTTTTATAATAAAATGAGTTTTATAAATTTTAGAGATCTAGAATCTTTCTTTCTAATATTTTAAAATTATCTTAAATATCATGAAAAATAATACAAAGAAAAATGAATGAAAATATGGCAGACTAGTGTCTCGTCGATATTTCTAAAAATTTGAATCTAAATCTCATAACTGACAAAAATATGTTACTACATTGTGCATTTATGAAGTCAAAAATATACTGCAATTTTTCTCCTGTACTTGATACTCAATAATCCTTAGTTACTAAGCATCTTATTTATTACGCGGTTAGTCAACAGGGTAAAAAATGAACCTCAAAAGATGTATTTAATTGCAGGAGAAAATAGTTGAAAGTGTTTAATAATTACACCATTTCGCTTGATATGATTTTTTGGACAGTATTTATACAAAAGTAGCTAAGATATATTTATATTGGCCTTTTTTTTATATCTATGAATAAATTTTGGCTATTTCTTTATAACAATAACATAATAACCAAGCATAACTACTCTTTTAAACCAATATTACCATAGAGTATCGAAAAAAATACTATGTAGTTTTTAGTTAATATGTAATTCATTTTAAAAATGGTGAAGAAATAATATGCGAGTAATTTTCTGGAAGTATATAAGAGATAGATAGCTGTCGGCATGGTTGACTTATTTGACTAACTGACAGATGATTTCTTGTTTCTTTTTGGTGGAAAGGTTTTGTGATACAATAAAGATAACGAGGTGATAACAATTTTTGCTGCTACCTTGAATGCTCCTCTCTTCATATTGAAAATATAGATGAATCAAAAATGAAACATAAAACAAAGGAACGACTTTTAAGAAAAATATTTAATTTTCAGTAAGCAAATCACTTATAAATCGATATACATATATATATGTTAAAGTAAATTGCATTTAAAATCTACATAAAGTATAGTAGGTTAATCCAAAAGGAATAAAAAAAAATTTTTATATATAGTGCGAGTAAAATAATAACAGTAAGGAGTAAATCCATTTATTTATAACAAAATGCAGTCACTAAACATTTCTGACATGAATAAAATTATTATAAGAAAACAAAATATGTTATGATTAGTTATTATGTTATTTCTATAAAGAAATAGCCAAAATTTATTCATAGATATAAAAAACACTAAAAATCAAATTTTCTTTCATTTTTTATCATTCAAGTATTGTAAAATATATATAAATGATACACGTCACTTAAACAGTTTTATTTTTCAAAATTTTCTGTCTTGCAATAACTTGTTCGAATACTAAGATTTAAATGTCCAGGTTTACGACCATTTTCAATGAAATTTGCTCAAACATCGAGTTCTTCAACGATTATACTTTCCAAGTTTTAGTATGGGTTTCCTTTTGCATCTGCGTGAATGAACTATTTGCATTACTAAACTGATGATGTCTTTTAATTGAAAACCCCAAAGAAAAATCGGATATGTTGGCACTAACCAATTTGTTTTTGAGTTTTTGACTTGTAAATAATATTTTCTTTTTGGTTCACACATTCGTAGTAAAGGATAATCTTATCACATCCGGTAACAAAAAGTAGGTTACCACAATTATTATGAGTTTGTATGAAAATACTTTCTCAGAACTTTGCATATTATAATTATGAAATCTCAACAACTATCCCAGTCAAAATAAAGAGGTTCTTTGATTTAAAATGTTTGTTGTTTGGTAGAAGAGAAAATGTCATTTGAGCGTTTCAAAAATTTAATGTATAATATTATTTTCACTTCTACATACAGGACAGTAAAAGTTTTGAGCAATAATGAGACATATTGTATGTCAAATAAAAAAATGTTACTTCTCAATTGCCTATGGCTCGATGTAAAATACCTTAGTTTTGGGAATATATATACATATATACACTTTTGAACAGATCTGTTCTATGTATGTATATACAAAAAAATTGCTCAAAAGAAAATATGAAGTCAATATTATCATTTTACTTCTTTCCGTTTATCCTTACTATAATCAGTAAAACTCTTAATAGAAACCATTAATCATTAGGGTATATGAAGAAGAAAAAACCATAGTTAATTACAATAACTATACATATTAGACTGGTTCTTAAATTATTTATAACCCAAAAATATGCTTGTTTTTTCTTTTGTAAAAAATACATAACTTTGAATCATACTGATTAATACTGAAAAGTTGTGCACTGCACTTAAAATTTTTAAATTTCATTTTTTTTTTAGAAAAAAAGAACAATTTTACCCTTAAATAGTCAATATATTTCAAAATGGAGCACTTTTTAACAGTGAAAACATAACATATTTCAAATTAGAAGAGAAACACGGAGGATGAAGTTTTTCTTTTTTGAAATAATATGTATTTTTTTATTAATCGTCTTGGTGTTAACATTTTTTTCTTTCTTTAATTAATTTTCCCTAACTTTTTGCTTGATTTCTTTGCTTTTAAATGCATAATAAAAAAATGTAGTCATTCCATAAAAATTTTTCATAAAACAAATTTTAATTGAAATTTGTTGTGATATTATTGACAGTGGACTAGCAGTGGAAAATTTGGATCTGTAAATCAATCCAACTCTGACTCTTGAGCTCTTAAAGATTAAAAAAATATTATTTTGTTGCACATTGGATAAGAAATATCTCATAAGCCAAAGCAATGATATCCAATTGATATACACCATTATAAAACTAAGAGTAAGCTAAAAAATACTTATGTTACAATTTTTTTTTGATTTTAGTTATGAAAAAAGAAAAATAAACAATCTTGACCATATTTTTTACATTAAATATTTCAAAGTATATTATCTTTGTTTTTTGTAAGCTTTAACTTTACAAATGTAAAATATGTATTATAAACGGCCTCAAGATCGTTGCAGACGTGTATAAAGAGGTCATGGAGACATTGGTCCTTACCCAGTTGAAGTTCAACAACCCAGTAACAAATTATGTTTCCAGCAAGACTCCGACTACAGCAACACGGCCAAAAAAACCCAAAAAAATGGGTGTGAAGAAAACTTGGCCAATTTCTGGCTTGGTTAATGTGAGCTATTTGATCACAAGACAGCAACTCACATAAATATAGAATCTAGAGTGTTATCAAGAAGAAGGTTTTTAGGGCTAGGATAGAGGCTAGGTATAGACCAAAGGTGGGCATTATGCTATTATATTGTTTTTGTAAATTAAAAGAAATAACTAAAGCCTTATTGTGTTACTACTAATACTTTTTGAGAAACTTGATAAAGTTGAGCTTTGGAAAATTTGGAAAAGGGACAAAATATGAATCTGTACTACATGTTCTTCACTGAAAATAGTATAACAGTAAGCTGATGTTAACAAGGGGCATAATTCAATAGTAACATAAGTATGGCTCCTGCCTTCTCGTTGTACTGTAATAATTGACAATATTTGCAAGTATTCTATCTTACATATATAATAATAACAAAGAGTTACCCGGCGTTGTTCGGGACATGGAGGAAGTAGGAAATCACATTAACAATCGTCAATATATCTTTTTAATGTTTATATCCCTTCAGTAGATGTGAGCATTATGATATATGTATTACTAGCAAAAGGTGTATCCGGCGTTGATTGGGCCAAGAACGGAGTGGGAAATCACATTGGTCAATGTCATTTCTTCTTAATACTTAGACCCCTTCAGTGCGGGCGAGCATTATAATAGAGCGCTTTTATATTTATATGAAATGTATTGTTATGAATTTTGTAAATAATGGTGATATAAACTTCAAATAGGATACCAACATATATATATATATAAATTTGTATAAATGAGAAGTCCATCTTTTTTTTCAGTCGAAAAATTGCCAAATAAAAATTAACGAAGAAAATCTTAAAAAAAGTAGTAAATAGCATTTATTGAAATTTAAATAAAAACACCAACCTTCCAAGATTTTTGTCGTACTTTGTCGTGGAAAAGTATCCTAAGGAAGAATATGAAGTTATAAAAAAATTAATTCGCACTCGTACATTCATTAGTACATTAATATTGTAAAAAAAAAAGTAGCATATGAAGAAAATATCAAGTAACGTGCGAAAAACTGTTCTTTTCATTAGTTCAAAAATAGAGACGGAAATTATATATATATGTTTGTTTGTTTTTTGAGGCTCATTATTTAATTTTAAACTATACACTTCCGAAATGTAAGTGCCTGTGTTCTAGCTAAGTCTATAACCTTGTCAAGCAAATCTTCGGAAACTGGATGGGCAAAATTTTTTTAGAAGTAAAAGAGTTCTTCTTTAACACAACTGTAATGCTATTGCGACCCAAATTTTCTTCTTGTGACAAATCCATAAAGAGTCAATTGGGAACTGTTTGACTATGGATTAATCAGTTCTACTTCAATAAGGTATTCGTTTTAAGATACTTAATTTTAATTAAATCATTACATAGCAATTTAAAAATAAAATATTGCTGTATCGCATATAATATGTTTGTTTGTTTTTGTACTTTTTTTAATAAGTAACTTTAGTTTGCTTCATTTTTTAACAAAACGTATATTTTTGGATTCACAATTTGAAAAAAAACAAACAAACTTAAGAACCAGTCTAATGAACATACATTTTTAAACCTTCTAAACTTTGTTGCATAGTACTTATA
Organism: Lepeophtheirus salmonis; assembly: GCF_016086655.4. Taxonomy (NCBI): domain Eukaryota; kingdom Metazoa; phylum Arthropoda; class Copepoda; order Siphonostomatoida; family Caligidae; genus Lepeophtheirus; species Lepeophtheirus salmonis. The sequence goes on from NC_052134.2 coordinate 47,423,980, forward strand.
TTACAAAGACCGAGAGATAGATTTTCATCTTAAATTGCATGATGTTTGAATTCAAACAAACTTAAACTTATTTACATCTAGGTATTCTATTTTATAAGTAAGTGCATTGATTATAATTAAGGCAATGCATTTCCTTCTGCACTTATTCGTTCTTCTTTATTTATTATTTTGGTTGACGAAAATAAGAATTATTTGTTTCGTTATATGTGATGTAGAAAACTTTTCTCTAGCACGTACACATTACACATGTCTTTTATGTAAAAATAGGGGTTCTTATTGCTCGATGACTATTGGAGTCCTGTACATAAATAATATGGAATTTAAATATTTCGCAAATACTACAGAATATAGGCCCAAAACTTACTATAGAACAAAGAATAACGAAGAACACGTAATCAATTTTTCTTTAAATATATTTGGCTATACGACTACTTAATTGTCCGCTAGGGATGTCCAGTATATGCTTGAATATTATTATATAAATAACTTGTTAAACTCTATTTTTAGTTAATTAAATGAGTGAATATTGTGAAAGGAAAAAAAAGTTATATAAGTTATCAAAGGAAATAACAGATTACGTCACTTTTGAGTATATAAAAAGCAGTCTCTTGCTCGTATGATTGTAAAATTATGAATAGGTTTATTTTATTAAATATATATACCGAGTCGTGCAAAAGATTTGAGTTTAAAATAAGGGTTGATTCCTGGGAATTAGCAAATCGATAATTCCCGTAAATTTGGAAAAAAAACTTCATTTATCGATTCCTGATTATCATTTGGCAATTCCCATAAAATTTATCAACTCTAGTATTTATTAGTGTTTATCTCTTGTATTGTAGTTCTCCTAAATCTATAATAACTAATAAGTTTCTACAAGTTGATTTTAATCTAATGCACTTATTGGTTAGATGTAATCAAGTTTATTCTTGCATTTATTATTTTTATCCCATTGACATTCAGTTCTTAACAAAATGTCGGAGTTTGTGGATGTGCGGAATAATCATTCTAGCAAAGTTTTGGATCATTTCAAACAAATAGAAAAACATAGCAGAGCAAATTTAATTATTGCAGCAAACTATTTATAATTAACTGCTCAAATACAACTGGACTTTGTGAACATTTAAAGAAAAAACATGAAATCAACATTGCAAAAAAGTTATTGAAAAATATTTCAACTAAAATAAATTATAAGAGATATAAAACTTATATGTTTCGATAATTTTCCCTATAAGTCCCGATATTTTTTTAAAGAATTGTCAGTATTATCGATTCTTGCAATCCTATAAAAAAAGTTGTAATAATGATAATTAATCTTTAATATAATCATCCGAGGCAACAATACCAGTTTCAAGGTAGCGTCGTAATTTGATGCAGGTGCTTTTTATTTAGGTTTATGACATAAAAGCCCATTTTTAATGTTCCTTTAATTTTGTGATACAATTACTCCAATTAACCTAGAAATCTTGTGTGAAGTCGATATACAAAAAGTATATTTCTTGCTCAAGAAATTATTTTGGGGCAAACCTACGCACATTGAGTTCACGAGAACTCGTTGTCCATGAGTTACGTTGAGTCCATTGCACCACTTTTAATTCAAACATGTAGGAGGAACGCCATCATCGAATTGGCTTATGCAGAACACAGCCCAGCTTAGATGAAGAATATGATCGGGTATCCATAAAGCACAGGCTACGACGTTTACTGCAACTGAAAAGAGGAGGGAGTATATATAAGAAAATCCTACTAATCCCAGAATGATAAAAAATAAATTCCCAGATTCCCTGTAGACCAAAAAGCGACCAGTAAGCCATCCAACAGTCTCCAGGCCCATACACAGTAACCTAAGGATGAAGTAATACCGCCTCTGCAGAAAATATATCCTTATAGATAAAATGAAGGCCCCATGCTGCACAGAAGAAAATTGCTGAACAACTTGAAGTCCTTTGGTAACTAAATCCCCTTTGATGCGACTGGTGAACAATTGACTGTCGAGAGGACGACATATGGTTGGCTACATAAAGAACTAATGTTCCCACTTCTTTAAACCAAGTTTCAGGTCAGTATTATGACCCTTGGGGTCATTGGAGCAACGACAATATCATACTCCCTATTTTCAATGATCGTAAATAGAGGCTGGGTGCCGACAGGCATAGTGAACTCCTGTCTGACCAAGTGATACATTGGATGAAAGCTGAGCCCAATGGTATCGAGTTCCTGTTTTAACAAGACTTGGCTCCCTCTTATATTGCCCGCAAGACCCAAAAATTACGTAAGGAGAAAAAGCGTCATTCTGACACCCCCACACCTGGCCCTCTCACTCCCCCTATATGAATCCTATGGATTACTTCTTTTAGATGGAGTTAGAGAAGAAAATCTTTTGCTAATTTACATGACAGCATCGACTCTTTGAAGAGATCCATCATTAAGTACTGGGACAAATTTTCCCTCACGGAAATGGTCAAGGCCTACAAATCCTTTAAGGCTCTTATCGAGCGAATAATTGGCGAAGGGGGGTGGAAACATTGAATGAATTTCTTCAATTGTATTATTAGAACTTATAAATATAACTAAAAATTTCTATTTCCCTTAATTATTTATCAAGATGCAGTTAAAGTGGTCTGGATTTACTTGAAAGACATAGTAGAAAAAAACAACAACTGTTGTAGTATACCCTGAGTTATTAAGTTTTAAATAGTGGTTCAATGTTTTTGCATGACCCTGTATATATATGAAACATTTTAGGGAATATCGACATGAATAACTATATTAATCAAGCTAATCTTACATCATGAAGTAATTACATCCAAGATTTCCCGTAGGTGTAAAACCCATAGAAGTCCTAAGGAAACGGAATCCGGAAAAGATACAATACAAATATAAAAACCACAGATGAACCATCAAAGGCAATTTCATTATACTGCATACCAATGTACATACTATGCACTAAAATTACTTACTTCCTTGAGACATCCTTATTCAATACTTATATTTAGTATATCATGTAGAAAAATATTTACATACTTATTGCATTTAGTCATGGCAACCCACTCCAATTAGGAGTCCACGGGAACAGTTATTTATCATGATTTGATTGCTATATATATAAAAGTATACTATTATTCGTATGAATATGCAATTCCGTATTCTTATTAGGGTTATTATGCAAGTGCCTCAAGCCAATTCAACATCGTGCCATTAAAACATATGATTGCTTGTAGTAGTTAAAAATATTTATGAATAATGAAATCCTGAAAAAATGATTATTTTTAATAATGTACGAATTTGCAAATTATCTGCAAATAATGTAAAAATATTTCCATTCAGATTGACAATACGTCTAATATTTTTTCATGTAGTTTGGAAATGTGGATATCTTTCATTTTTTTATCTGATTCCAAATTGAAATGAGGCATTATCAGAAGATAAGATAAGGATAAAGAGTATGAAGAGACTCTCTTTTTCTCATGTTCTTTAAGCCATCGGACAACATCCGCGTTGTCAGTATATGCACTATTATCATCGACGTGAGTACTGAAATAAATACCTACATCATTAAAGTTGTAAATCATTTGAACTGTCCGTTTGTTAAAAAAAAAGAATTAAAAAAATGACATGATAACCATGATTATTTGATAATTAATTGAAAAGAGAACAGTTCATCTATCATGGAGTATTATTAGGCTAGATACACATAGCTATGAGAGGGCAAGGAAGGAAATTAACACAAATTAGATTCCGTATCTAGCATGGGTATTGGTAATAATTACTCATATCTTCAATTGTAGTGCTTATTCCGGGTGGTCCATTGAAATCTGAACACTTAGTAATTCAAAAGTTAATGAGGGCTGAATGATTGAAATTAATTTATATTTAGATATATTAAATCATAAGCAATTAGTAACTATACAAAAAAAACACCTTAAGTTATCTAGCTTACGTTCAAGTCGAGAAAAAGATACTTGAATGAGATTGACTAATTTCCATTTGCGCACTCCAAGCATTGGGGGTTCTCCAGGACCACAATCTACACTGCCAGCAAGGCTAAAATGTTGGAGATGAAGAATGGCTATGTAAAAAAGCCAAACTGGATCCAGAGGAGTTAAAAAAAATATCCTGGGCAATAACCTCAAGTCAATAAGGGCTATGAAAGAGATCTCGGGGTTTCACACTAGTCTGTCCAGAGAACTATCAAAAAAAGTAGGTGGAAATAGCTTTTCCAGCGCTATTTCGACTACCACTACTTTTAAAGAAGATCATATATTGTTCAACTCTATCATCCGTAGTATCCTGTTATCCGTATCGTATTTTTACCTTAAACTGCGACATTTTAGGAAGACGAGGGAGAAAGGAAGGTTGAGTGAAGGAAAAACGTACTCTTGTCCCACAAAATTATAAACATATTTGTGCCTCAAATTCATTTTCCTGTAGCATTTTACTGATCATTTTTATAAACTACCAGTATTTAGGGTCAAAGGATGTCCCGTTTCAGCTCAATACGGGAGGGGTGCTTTTAAAACGAAACCATTCTGTTTTTCAAGGTACAGTTGGCAACCGTAGCTAGACAATTTCTTCGGTTCTCAAACTACCAAAAGTAAAACCGCTTCAAAAGTGAAGTATTGAATATTTACATCCGTATCTGTAAATTTCCAAATATATATGTATGAACATTCATACTTGAATTTTTATATATTCAACACACGACTAATATACAAAACTTTTAAGCAGGCTTAAGGAAATATATTGTACCACGAAGGAAGTTTTTTTTTTTCGGAAATGTACTTATTTGACCAAAAAAATCCCATTGATTTTTGTATGGGTAGTACAATTTTCTACAACATTTAGAGGTTCCCTAACGATTTAAATCCTTATGTTATTGACGTAGCTTTATTTACGAACATTATAATTGCTTAAGTTGTATTCAACTTTCAAAACAGTACCAAGACTATTAATGGGGGGGATTCAAGATAAACTATTTATGATTTGGGAAACAACATTTTACAAAAAAATAAATTAAAAATGTTAATTGTTTTCATATCCCTTCAATATTTCAATTAATTTTGGAATTGATCTTGCCAATGCAAAAGAAAACATTACAATGGTTAAGAACACAGCATTAAATCAACTGTCGAAATTATGACGACGTGATCAATATTTGTGCAAATATAGTTTTTTACGTGACTACTTTTTGTTCTGTTAGGGGCGTCGAGTGTATAATTAAATAGCACTCTATAACTAACAACCTCCGTCAGTTTACCCCTTTTAATTGAATGTTACCAAGGTGAACTCAGTGAATGGGGAAAAAAGTTGAGACCTCATGAAGGAAAATGATCAAGTGACCTCATCTGTCCCTCTAAAAAAAAGCAACATTTTGCATGAAAAAATATATTAATAAGATAGCGTCTCTACTCAAACTAACAAGGGAGTTTTTCCATTGATTATTATAGCTTGATTTGATTTGGACTTGAGGATCAACTTTTGAAACAAGTTGATCCTCAACTTGTTTCACAATCAGAAACTCACGAGATAAAGTTGACTTTAGACTTGAATTGGAGTGGAATGCAAAGACTCAATACTTGACTTGGACTTCAGTTAATTTTCACATAATCGTGACATTTTCTTCTAAATCACAAGGTACTTTTTCATAGCATCCTATACATTGAAATTTGAAATACGTGTACTAATAGTACTACTTTTATTTATTTACTTCGACCAGCGGTGATAAACAAAGCCTATAAAGGCTGACTTAATTTATAAAAAATATCGTTCTTAATAACAGTGATGCCTTTATTAATACAAATATTAAAATATAAAAAACAAAAAATAACAATGCAGAAGAAAAACACAATAAGAAAACAAGTGTGACACAAAAAAAGAATTTAATAAAAATCGCTTCAGGTGATCCTTACTTCCCTGGCGAAAAAAAACGGTACTTTGCTCCAAAGAATAATATCAGTAATTCACACTATGCTTAAAAATGGCAATCTTTGGTTTTGGTAGGTTGATGGTGTTTTGAATGGAGAATCTCCTTTTGTGGACCAGGTAGCCCTTATTAAGTATCCAGGTTGGGGGAGATAGGATGATTTTTGTACTTAAAATTCGGTGTAGTTTAATCATATATTTAATTGTGTGCTATTAGACATAGTGATGATGCCAAATATTTTGATTTTGCATTCGTAGTTCTTGTTATCTCCCAATAAAGAAAAAAAAAATGACACAAACCTGGCTTGTACCTATTCTAAGGAATCAGTCAAGTACTTTTTTGAAGGATTCCAGATCTCAGATCCGTACATTAATATTGGGAGGACGTAAAGCTTATATATTTTTACCATAAAAAAAGGATCACGAGTTTTGAGGCTTCTTTTAATAATTCCCAGGTTACGATTGGCCTTCTTTATAATGTATTGTTTATCCCTCTTAAATTTCAAATCACGGAAGATGTAGATTCCTATGTCCAAGTAATAATCTACCATATTGAAACTTGAATGGATGAACTCTTTCTTTCTCTTTCACCAGTTAATAAATTTGGTATAGACATCGTTGACTGAGTTTAGATCAGAACATTTGATTTTCGTATCATCCGCGCATTAAAATCTATCTTCTGATAAATTATCTAAAAAAGTTATTTATGTAAATGTTATAGAGCGTGGCTCCAAGGTAGTTCACTACCTTGTGGAACAGATGAAGTAACGTCACTAAGCTCAGAAAGAGTGGAATTGATCACTACACTCTGTATCCTATTCGTCAGCCAAGACCTCAGCCATTGGAACAACCAACCCTTTTTACCGATGTTAGACAATTTAAAGGCAAGTTCCCCTTGGGGTACATTGTCGAGAACATGCTGAAATCCAAATTATATAACAACACAGTCAATGATACAGTTACGGCGACTGACGATAACATCCGAGAAAGAAATTAGATTCGAGACACACGACATATTAGGACAGAATCCGAGTTGCCTACTATAAATAAGTTTCTTACTTTTAAGGAATGATTGTAGCTTCCGGTTAACAATCCGCTCCATTATTTTACAGACATTGCTTGTAAAGGATATGAGCCTGTAATTAGAAAGATTAAGAGGATCCCCCTTCTTAAAGATGGGAACTACTTTCCAGGCATTTGTTACATATCCACTTTTAAAAGAAAGATTAAAGAGTATAGATTGAGGGAAGGCAACACTAAAGCTTTAAACCAAGTAGCCAAACGCGTCCCTTAGCCTGAGGAGATACAATGGTGCAGTATTTTGACACTTTTTCGCAGATGTCACTTTTCCTAAGATGTCAAACTGTCATTTTTCTTACTACCGACGTAGGCTGGGATCTAATAAAGTGAGTGATTGATGAATCACGCCTATCTCACTCTAAAATTTTTTGATAAAATAAATTATTTGATTTTTTGATTTTTTTGATTTTCCATTGAAGTGAAGAGGCCGGAGTATTCAAATATACATTCATGATTGATTGATTGTTATTATAATGATACAATGGGCAATTATTATCAGAGGTGAGAAATTAGACATGCAACTTGACTTGGACTCCATAGTTTTATATAAAATATATATTTTTACATTAATTATATATGAAGAAATAACCGAAAATAAATATCATAATCTTTGAATTAAATTAAACAAACTATTGGGTTAACAAAATATAATTAAAATCTTCTGTAGTTAAGCTAAGTCCGTCTTCCGGACTTCGAATGGCCATCTTCTAAAAAGTAAAATATATCAAATAACATCATAACTCCTAATTATATATCCAAATAATAACTAAACAATAACTCTAGTCAACAAAAAAAGTTTCTGTGCACCAATTTATTTTTCAATCTATTGATCACGTGCGTCCCCGTTTTGCTACATGGATCAAAACTTTAGGCAACACTATTTATAACTCTATTCAAGAAGAAGGAGTTAATTCTGTCAGGTCTAGTGGAGAAAGAGCGACGGATATTTACAATTACCCAAAACACTTCTTCAGGGGTAAATAAAAAATCAGAGAGAGATGGGGCCCCAGAAATCATATCAATAGAACCAGCATGTACTCGATTTAATTTGGTTTGATAGACTGATGTAAAATACGTGTTAAAGCAAGAAGCTATAGCTACATCATCTAAGATGAGTAGACCTTCATTATTTCCTATCAAACCAATTCTGTTGTTACCAGAAACTTCTCTCTTCTTTCTGATATATGGGTAAAAAGGTTTTATATTAGAGTGAGAAAGTTTTGATAGTAGCTCAATTTCATTTTTAATCTTATTTTGTCGAATTAGTTGAACAAGATTCTTCTCATATTTTTTTGTAGCAAGGTAGATTATCTCGACATGGAAACCGCCTGAAATGATCAAAGAACGTCTTTTAAAAGAACCAAGTCGTTTAATTTCCTTTTCACTTTTATTGTGATTAATCTTATGCACTTGCCACGGGATATAACTACTAACCAGCTCAGTGCACGTATTCTTTATTAGTGCCCAGGGAGTTTCAACGTTGTTTGTGTGGTAGGAATAGATAAAATGTCAACCGTCCCCGTCAATTCTACGAAGTATTTTATTCATTGAGAGATAGTCACCCTTGGTAAAATCGAAGTATTGTCTAGAGCTGCTATTTAAACATATAATTAGTTTCCTACGGGAATTTCTATTCAGTCATTTCATTTTTTCCACAGGATCAAAAGTACTCTTAAAAATATATTTTATTGAAAAAAAAACTCAATCCAAGTCGGATTTATGAATTTAAATTGAATCAAAAGGCATCAACTGGATTCATTGAAAATATTCAAGGACATAAACATGGAGCAAATACTGAAAATCGACTTAGAAAATCAGCATAAAGTTATGTTATCACATCCAACATACAAGTACAATATACATCTTTTCAAACTGTATCATGGTATTTTCATTCTTACAAGTAGTATACATTTTATATCTCATAATCTCTTTTCTTTGTTTAATGATATAATCGGTCAAATGCAAAAAAAGTTGTTTAAAAGAACAATAATTTATTCAATAAAAAATTGAGTTTTCTCTAGTTATTTAAAAACGCATGAAAGATTTAAAAGTTGTTGAAAAATGGGAAAAAATCCCCTTTATACAATAGTTATATAAAATGTGTTATATTTTAAAAGTCAACTTATCACAGAACCCCTTATTTTGAAAGGGAAAATAGTTTAGGTTAAAGATTATGATATACACCGTTCATAGAAATAAATAAATTATTAGTCTGTTACAAAATTTAGTAAACCAATTTAAGGACTTTTCCTCACCTATGGTCTATAACAAACATGGCAAAGACTTAGATGAATCAAGAACAATATGATACAATTAACTTTAAGATTTTTTTTGAAATCCGAACTTATAAAAACCTGATCTTTTTATATGATGAAAAATAATGCAATCATGGGAGAAATACTTCACCACAATATGAAATTTGAAAACAATTCAAAGAATTCGCCATTTGTATTCGTTGCTTGCTAATTATAGTCATCAAAATAATAATGATTTATGTACATAAAATATCATGTTTCTCTTGATCAAATGGGAAGAAGAAAAATATTTCGTGTTTGGATTTTAATGAAGGTTACTATATCATATAATCATATTCATTTTAATTATATTACACAATATATAAATTCATATGTAATGGACTTTTTATTAACATATTTGCAAATGGGTTTTATTAACTTGTATGCGCATAAAACCCTCATAGAATAAGCAATGCAATATTTCATTGCCAAAAAAACATTTACCTGTTGTTCAGGTGCCACCATGTGCAATTGCTACACATTTTTCTCTTTATGGCCATAACTCCGAGCTGGGTCCATTAAACTCACTAAATCTTTACGCATCATATATCAACGATTGTTTAAATCTATATAAAGGTTATGCCTGTCAATAACTATCCAGTGCAGTTCGTCAAATATTGCAACTGTACCTGTAATCAGGGACGTTTTGAACAGTTAAAAAGGATGAAACAAAATTATATTTTCAATAATAAACTAGAATGGGTTAACCAGCGTTTCTTGTGGCCCCTCCATTCCCCCTCCCCCCAAAAAAAAAAAAAAAATATGTGAAAAGCTATGGATTTTTGAAATATTTTTCCAAAAATTTATTACTAATAATTTAACTCTTAAACGTTTTTTATAACTATTTACTTGTGAAATTGTGGTTCGAAAATTTTCATTTTTGTGAGTAGCTGTGGATTTTTGAAAGTATTTTCGATAAAAATATATTATTTGATATTTTTTCCCAAAATATTGAATACTTATTTTTTTTTGCCAAAACAACTCTACTTTTTGATTTATTTTTTCAAAAAAATCGAAAAATAAGCACCCTCGCCCCTCCCCCCAGCAAAAAAAATCAACATTTATGTATTCAACAGTAAGCATAAGTTTTAAACGTTTTTAAATTTTAAATATTGAGTGACAGATTCATCGTGGAGAAATAAACTCAAATTTAATATTTTAGAAAGTTAGTTAAATTTTATTCCATATTTTTATAAATTATTCAATATAATGGCCTCCTTTGTCGACTCCCTCCCGTAGACGTGATTGAAATGCTTCACAGGTTGCACCCACCATAGATTCCGGATGTTTTGCCCATTCCATCTAAATTAAGGTACGGATATCTCCTAAATTTAAATATTGATTAGATTTTACCTACATCTCCAGATAACCTTTATAAAGTATTCGAAGGTGTTAAGATCTGGACGCAAAGGGGATCACATTGAACGCTGTTGTGTATTTGGAGCCCTTGCTGAAAGTTCACCTTAATCGTTGAAGATGAGTCGACTTGAAACCACGGAAGGGTCACATGCTCCAAAACATATGAAATATGACACTGTGTTCATACAGAGAACCTCTGGAATAAAAACAAAAGAAAGGTTCTCCTTTACTTGAAATCCCTGTCAAACTAAAACAGATCGACTATTAACCTATTTTAGAATTGTTCTTTGGTCTAAGGGTACATCTTTTGATAATGCGTCCAAGATTCGGTCGTATTGACGTTTTACTTATTTGAATCCGTTTCATCCAGACATCTTCTGTGTGATTCTGATTGTAACGAAACTTCAAAAAACCAACTCTAGGTCCTTATTACTGATTTGATTCGTTTAGTTCCTTGACACATTGATCTCCTATGCCATTTTTGCCATTGATCTGTTAGGGTTTTTGAATATTTTTAATCTAACTTTCCGGACGTTTTACGGGTTCTGAGCGGACCTTGGGCGTCCAATTCTTGGTGTAAAATCAAATTTTTTAGTCTCTCAAGTCTTTTTAATGTTACATTTAACAAAACTGAGACTAATTGAAGGTCTCAAAATAGAATAAATTTGAAGGGATGATTTGCATGTACGATGAAGAATTTTTACTGATTTTCTTAGATGATACTTCTTGACCAATAGAAATATCATTAATGGTGCTCTTTTTATATCAGAAGACAGAAATTGAACTCCGATTGCATAATAACCAATCAGATTGCATGTAGTATACTTTACCACCAAAATTTCGCCCGCAAAATCTAAGAGGTTAAAGACTTTGGACACCCCTCCATAAATTCCAGCAGACGCCCCTGAATTGTAAAGGTTATGTATTTACCATGGTTAGACACCTTTAGAGTCATATATTGTTAATTATTTAAAAAAAAAATTGTGTTATAAGTTTCAAATAACATACCAACATAAATGCATGAAAAAATTTGTCGAGATGAGAAATCCACATTTTTTTTCTATCAAAAATTGCCAAATCGAAATTTGCAAGCAATTTGCAAAAAACTGTTTTGTATGAATTTTTTTCAAAAATAGTAATAGCATTTATTTGCATTCTAAAAAAGAATGCAAATATACCAACATTATTTTCGTACTTGCAAAACCAAAAAAGTGATAAAGAATAATGTTGAAAAAATAACCTTGAATAATTGGTTCATTATTGGAAATATTGCAAATAGTATTTTGTAAAATATTCCGAAAATTAAAAATGCTGTTTGAAAATGTTTACATTTGTAGTTTATATCCAAAATTGATAGTTTTGTGGCATTCATTTTGCAAAATTTGAAAATTGACGTTTGATGAAAAAAAAAGAAGGAAAAAGTTGATAAAATATTTAGAAAATGACAAATATTTTAGTTAAACATCCATTTTATGCGTCATATTTATTTGCAAACAAATCTTCGGAGAAATTTTACAAACCTTATTTTATCTAAAAATCAAATATTCCATTTTATATTTATAAAAAAGAAACTAAACTGCATTTAGCACGGGTATATGAAAAGACAATAACATCTTAACAAAAATCAGCTAAACAATTAAACTAAAAAGCAAAACTATAAGACAATTCCATTCCTATCAAACCTATTCAGTACTTCATCGAATCTTATGAGTGGTCTATCCAGACTTGTAGGTATGCAAGAGTTCTTACTTCTTGCGGCTAGAGAATAAATAGTACATTTGTTATTAAGCATTAAATTATGAAGTGAAATCTACGTTGAGGTTTCCAGCCAATCCCCACACTTTATTTCTGAATTATAGTATTTCCTCAAAAACTCAGTGGTCTTGTGCACAATGTTAACCACACTTGGGCAATCTGGCAATCTCAAAACAGATGTCTTGAATTTCTTTAAACTGGACTTAGAGAATGTGCAGCCTCTCAATTTGTTTCGTTGACTCTTGATTTATTTGTAAAAAGAGTAGAAGTAGCCATCCTGTGGCGAAACCATTTTTCTTTTGAGTCCATTTAAGGTTTGCAATATATTTTTATTAAGTTTACGAAATCGTGCTTTTTTTATTTATAACTTCATCTCCTATTTAGTCTCCTTGAGCTCGAAAAAGCAGTGTTTGTGTTTTAAGTATAGAATAAGCCCCCTCTCTCCCCCCTCCCCAAAGTGCAAAGTTTAACCCTCCTAGGTCCAACACTGTCGGCACCCATAAAGGACATACACAAACAAACTTTATTGTAAATGTGTATATATAACTAAACTTTTTTATGATGTTGAAGTATTAAGTTTTAATGGATTATATTAGATTAATATATAATGCGATTTATACAACAGATCACTAATCAGTATTATAAATAAAATAAATCCACTCTCAAAAAACTCTTCCGGGCCCTTTTCTGTCTAACAAACATACTTGATGTGAAGGATAATTATATAAAGTGATAAAAAGAATAGACAATGCGATAAAAATTGTAGCTCCTGTTGCATCAGTCTCCTTTGTGTTAAGCCTTACAATATCTGAAATTTACCCTTAATGAGTGAGTTCTAAGTTTTGAAAAAAAATATATCAACTCATAGCAAAGTAATCCATAATTTAATAGATAAAAGTTACAAGAGAAACGATAAGAAACTGACTATATGCATATTACAAACATATTTATTTAAAAAACAAAAATGCTATACCCCTTAAAAACAGTTTTTATTTAATATTTCGACAATATCTACGATGACTCATGCTCCAATGTTATGAATTATATTTATTTATGATACTCCTATTTTAAAATATAAAAGATATTACTTCCCACAAAATGCAATGATTAAGTATTTATTTATTAATTATCGTACTGATCCTATAGTTCTAAAGGTATAGTTGTCATTGGACGGGAAACTTACACCAGAAAAATAACACAAGTCCCTTCGAAAAGCAATTCGAAAAATATTGAGCCAAGAAATGGAAACATCGATAGCAGACAACAAAATGTAATCTATATTTTTGTGTTAGTGAGGAAACACCTTAATTTATTGAGAAATTGTCATGACTTATGTTACAGTTTGGTTATTTTAGCCGTTAAAGCAAACTGTTGAAGTAATTTGATAATGAAATGAATCATTTAATAGTTTATTTTTGAACACTTACTGATAGCAATTTGTGTCCATTAATTACTATTTCATTTTTTCAAATTGTAATAATATTAAAAGGAATCAAAATTTCATAAAACTGTACCATGTATCATCATAAAATATATTTATTAAGTTTGACAGGAATGTATTGCTTCTGCAAAGTAGTTATTCGAAAAAATAACATAAGAAAAGGGTATTTCGGCAAATTGTCAATGCTATTATACAATTGTAATGTATTTCTTTAATATTTCCTTAATTGGTTAGATGGTATTACACTGATTAAGTTATAAGTAAATATTACATTACTCCATCTAACCTAGGAATTGTCTATGAAGTTCATATACAATATGAACTAAATTTCCTTTTTAGGAGCGTTCGATTATCGAACCTACCCACATTGAGTTTCAAGATAATTGTTACCCTCAACTACATTATCTATTGAGCTACATTGTTCCATTGTCAATTTTATGACTGTAGATGTTTTTATGCTCAACAAAAATGGACGGTTACATCTGGCCTTGTTCCAACTATTCCCAGTCTCCTCTACCCATCTCTACGAGTGAAAAAATAGGTACAAAGGTATTTGTATTTATATTGGAGTGAATAATAATTGCTCATTTAACCATTATCATCATAAACGGCTTGAGTACCATTTAGTAACAATGTTTCATTTGCATAAATAATTTTAAAAATATACAAACTCATGCGTAATTGCTCATAATCTACTTATGTACTTTGAAAAGCATTAAACAGTGTTTATAAATGCATTAAAATCTGCATTGACGACTATGTTAAATGTATGTTGCCATATACTTCAATCTTTCCTCAAGGCCTTAGCTAATAAATGCCCCTAATAAGCATGCCTTCAACAAAGATTAATACCTATTAAATAGTTATTATTATTATTAAAGTCATCGGAAGTATTTGTAAAAACAATGTTTTGATAAATGCACGGAGACAATGGTTGCTTGACCATTATTAATTGCTTTCAAGGATTGACGCCACTATTGTACTGTTCATACTGCATCGGAACTAAGGCTTAATATTTTTCTTGGAATTTTCCTATAAAAAGATCATGGATAATTTCGATATATTAAATTAAATTATAATATTTTATACAAACAAAATTCTATTTTGTTACGCGATAAACTTTTTAACTATAGTACTTAGTTTCATAGTTTCTATTTTGTTATAAATGAATGTTTAACTTGCTGTTCAAAATCTTCAAGGACTTCTTTTTTTGTTTATTGTTTGCAATATGAAAACAGGTGGTTAGTGATATAGATGCATTGATGATTCGGACAAATAAAAATGTGTGCATAACTATAAACTGCACATAGTGACAGCCAGCTACACGATGTCGTCAATATAAACTGGTTCAACTGTGTTAAAGAATTTAAAAAAATGTGAGGTTTACATATAAATATATTTGTATCAGTATTTCTTGTAGATAAAAAACATCTAACCATTCCTAGAAAACAGAATCCTGATATCCTAGCATATAAACTTTAATCAAGAAATAAAGAAATAATTCATTTTTTATCGGCCCAAATCAAGTCTCAAGAACTTTAGCAATTGAATAAAAATGATAGATCTTTTTTGTGAGTTCCTATAATGTCTGATTCCATGATCATGTAATTACTTAGATTCAATTACATAAAAAAATACAATTATGACTTCCGTAAAAAAAGTATTATTTCTGAACCCCCCCCCCCTTTGTCTGGGGTTGTCCTAAACTTGATACCCCCTCCGATTACTTTTAGCCCTTCCCCCTGTTAATGTTCGATATAACCTTTATTTAAATTGGTTTTAGTATTTTTATAATAAATAAACCGCCAATTTAATTTCAAATTAATTTCCTTCTCATTAAATTATCTTTTGGTACTCTTTGAGAGACCCTTTTACTCGGTTTCACTACTGCTGAGACTTTTTGTGACCTTATTGCTTCTTTAAATAGGAATAAGTTCTATAATACACTTTCATCGATTTTTCATATTTTGCTTCCTTATTCATTTTGATAATGTTTTAAAATGGAATTTGGTTGAGAGGAGTAAGAGTACTATTTCTTATAACGTAAGAAATTACCTGTAAATCCTTCATTTTTCATAAATTTCATGCACCAGGGGCTCCATCTTTGAATTGTATTTTCTGTTGATGATAGTAGTATTCTTATAAATAAATATATTGATTATCGTGAAGACCATTGATATACTTCATATTAAAAAGGTTTTGTTAATCAATGATCTGTTCTTAATGTAGTGGACTCCAAATATCCAATACTTCCTCCCCATCCTAAAAAACCCTCTAAATCAGTGCCCCCCCCCCCCATCCGTCAAATTGTTAAATGTATGATCCCTTATAAAAACACTTATTTGAAATAAAATATATTTATGTGTCTCAATCCCAAAGTCTTGTACATGCCTTCCTTATATGGTAATACATGCATGAATTTCGCTACAAATATGAGGAAAAGTAGCTACCTATCAAGCACAAAAAAAAAAAAATATACAAACTGTAGCCATTTAATACCTACTTAATTACAATAAAACCATTCATAAAATACCATAATTGTATACAAAATGACCATAACAATAATATGTATGTGGTTCGTGAAACCAAAAGGTTATATGTATATCTCATAAATGAATTATATTCAATATCGTTACACTAATATTTATGTATTGTTTATTTTTTAACATGATTAATTATCTTCAATTGCTGTTGATAAATTCAATTATTAATCCTTTGAAGACGCGGCATGTGGCACATAAAGGTCACCCGGTTCAAGGTTAATACAAATACAAGGTTAGACCATTATGTTATTGGGCCTGCTAGAATTTTCAATTTGCTGTATCGTACTGAATGCTGGGCAAGACAGACAAATTTTGACAAATCACACAACCAATCAGCGTCTATGACGTCACTATTGCTAGAATTTCAATTTGAAGCATCGTATCGACTGCTGGTAAGGACTACTGATTTTGTCTAAACAGGCAATTACTCATACACAATGAAGTGAATACTAAAAAGTGTGGTAGAAGTCAAATATCCGTTGCACACGCGTTATGGTATTACTTTGTATGTCTAATAACCTTGGCCCAGTCATAATTTAATCCTTTTATGTATAAATTTTGCTATTTTAACATTATACTCTTAAATAATTCTTAATATGAGTAAATATAGTCAAGATTTACTTATATAATTTTTCATATCTCTCAAACAAATAAAACTGTCTACTACAGTGGACAAATAATGATATCCCTTTGTTTGCAAAATATGCATAACATCCTGGACATAAGGTTGTTATTATTCAAGTGACGTCTTCAAATTAAATGAACATGAATATTTGATTATGTAATGAAAACATTATAAAATATATAATCATCCAAAGATATTAAAAATAATAATTATAATAAAAACTGTTGATTTGGAGTGTCTACTAGGGTGAGGCTGATATATGTAATATAAACTTACAAATGATCAAATATGGATAATAAGTACACATTGACACTTCTTAAAAATTTTATATTTTTTGACAAGAAATGGTATTCATATTTTGTAATTATTGTCTCTCACAATAAATTGAAATTTATATTTTGTTGAAAAAAATAATACACAGATTAAAAAAAACACAAAAAAAGGATTTTATTCTTTTTTGTCATTTTTTCTAAAAATTCATATACTTTGAGATGAAAGTGAATATTAAAATATTTTAATTAAATTCTATACATAGGATGGGGGTTTTGAATTAAAAACAAGTTTAGGCTTCGATACCTTGGCAACCCTCAAATCTATACTTATGACAGATTTAGCAAATAAAACTGTATGAGAAAATGCAAAATCCTTGGGATGTCCTCTGAATTTTAACGTTTTGAGGCCATGATTGAGTGTATCTATGCGCTGGGCGCACACCCAAGGATATTATTAGGTTTTCGAAGCTGCTCAAACCAACTGTTCATGATGGCTTCCAAGGAGTTCCATGGGTGGGGAAGTCATGTTAGGAAGACTCAAGATCGTTATTTAAAAAAAATGCACTCCAGAAGTAAAGAGGCAAAGGAAATGTAGATTGAGATGTCGTCAAAATACGAACATCGTACGTCCATTATTGTGTGCCTCTGTGCCAGACATACGCCCAACGACACAAATAAGGTATTAGGTCAAAATTTCAAGAGACAACCTTTGACCGACAGAACGTCGAATGACAAAATATGGAATGGATAAAACGTCGACTGATAGAACGTCGACCAGAAAATATTACTTATCAAAATATGAAAAACAGTTTTTGCGACATTTCATTCAAGACATTTCCCACCTGAGATATTTAGCCCAACACCCTTACATAAACTAAAAGTAAGGAACCCTCACCCCCCTCCCATTATACCTTTATACCTCGAAATTTGGTCTGTTTCGGTTACCACCGGAACCCAAAATGAGATGAAACCAACAACTGTAACTAAATTACTTTTGAGTGTCTCTCTCAACTCCCCAATTTATTCCACAAAAATAGTTACAACGTTTATACATATAAAAAATTCTTATTTATTAGATTATTTTCTTATACATACAAAAAAGGAAATGTAAATTTATAAATTCTGGCATTTGGGTTGTAAATGAGGGTCTGTGAGGTTGTTTAAATAGTGGCAGTGGGTTTCATCCCATTGTGGGTCAAGTTCGTTCCTAAAACAGCCTCAACATTGGGGAGGATAAATGCAGATTGTGAGAGGCTATTAGTGGTTGCTTAAATACTAGCAATGGGTTTCATCCCATTTTGGATACAGTGGTACTCAAAACAGCCCCAACATTCTGGTTGTATAAGGGTGTTGGGAGGGGGTCTTTCTGGTAGTTTATATAGGAGTGGTGGTGGTGGGAGTATGTTTCAGCTGGGAAATCTCTGAATGCTTTATATTGCAACACCATTTGGAGGAGCCCTTAATTTTATATTATACGGTCGACGTTTTTTTTATTGATGTTTGATCTATTCGACGTTTAGTCTATTTGGCGTTATGTAAATTTGATGTTTTATGGTCGACGTTCTGTCGGTCGACGTATTGTCCACCCACTCACAAATAACTCCATAAATATTAGTGCTAAATGACTTATGTTGTTTTTAACAGATCTAATGTTATGCTTCAATTTTAAATTAGTTCAATTTGTCTAAATGGAGTAATCGGATCCATATTTTTTCCGGCAAAAGTAACATTTTTACGACTTTTATGTTTAAGGCCAAGGAAATGTGGTCTGTTTATTCGACGGATCTGAACCACTTCGAGTACTATATGTGGGCTTCTTGGAGAGTGATTCCAATAAGCGGAATTCCACTCTCAAGGCTTTTGCCTTTTATTTTACTTATTATACTCTTGAGATGCAGATAATATATAAATATATTTTAATTTATTATCTTCAAGATAATTGAGTTGTTTGGCAGGAACAACTTGTATTGCACCCGTTTGAGTAGAATCGTTGGCCATTTTTAAATAAATAGTAAAATAGTTATCAGGTATTTCAATGTATAACTTCTTTATCCGACACTCATACCTGATATTTATGAATCATTTATAAATAAATCAAATATGAATAATAACCAGTAATGGACATCATGCATGAAAGGGTAATGCGTAAGTGCAACTCAAGTCCATTGATATTTAATCCAGTAAATCACATATTTTAAAGAACGTATTGGAACAAACCGGATGTTAATTTAACTCTAATACAATTTAGATAATTGACACATGTTAGGTACTTCAATATTTATAGACATACATTTTATTTATCAAACAAAGAATATAAAGCTCATATTATTTTTAGTATAGTATGTTAATATTTATATTTGGGCACAGATTATTAAAATTTAATTAACTTATTTAAAAATATTTTACTCTTTCTTGTAAGGGCCTATAGTGAAGACAATCTCTCAAAGCAACCAACTCTATCTTTAACCACACCATCCAACCTGGGCCTGAACTTGACACATGCCTTGAAGTAAAACCCCTTGTCCGTGTTGGACACTGTTTTGCAAATGTAAGCTACAAAGATGGGAAAAATGTTATATGCTCTCCAATAAGCTCCCTTGTTGTAGTCCAAGTAGTTCAGATCCGTAATGAGCTAGGAAACCACATTTCCTATGCACTTTTGGTTCTAAAAGACTGGAGTGCATTTTTTGAAAGAGTAAGGATCATTAGTCTTCCTTGCAGATGTTCCCGATCCATGATCAGACTCTTAAAAGTCATCATAAATAATTGATTTGGGGAACTTTGTAAACTCAATAACCTCATTGGATGTTCGCCCGGCATGGAGGAAAAAAAAGTACTTTTTTTAATACAATTTTGTCAGTTAAATCTGATGAGGATACTTTCATAAGATTGAGCTCAGGATTACTGAGATATTGAGCTCAAAACGTGTTCCCAATTTCAAATAATCACTCTGTAGATACCTATGTACTACTCAAGGTCATTTCTAGGTCCTAACTACTCCGTATGCCCATTAGTAAAGATAATGATATAGTTGCAGTCATATGTACATAAACTTATCATTACATCTATGTATTTACTTTTTTCCCCATTTTTGAAAAATAATTGACTAACAAACACATTTATGTAGTTCGTTCCATACATATAATCAAAAGTGAATGTTTTGACAGGTCATAGAGGGATATTAGTTTGAGTTTTTTGTGTGTGCTGGTTTGATGTGCTGTCAGGAACACATGCTATTAAAAAAAAAAGATAAAACTCTAAGGAAATCATTGGAGAGCTACCCATATATGTAGATATACATATATATATATTTAATGCCATTTGGGTTAAATCAAATTATGTACATATTCTGGAAAATGATAAATGGATACTTCCACACTAGAGTGACTCATTGAAGAGGAATGGGGATGGGTTAAACCATTTAATATGGTGTTGCTTCACATAACTTCCTATTGTGGTTTTATTTATTAGAGACCCGCCATGAATATAGGTAGGTAGTAATTTTAAACAGATATAGACTCGAGAATTTATGTAGGAGATAGTCATAACCACAAAAATTGGTATCAATACATTTGGAACTTTTTTAAACTTTTTCAAGTAAAAAACAACAGCAATTTTTTGAAACCTCTGTTAGTGTTTTTGGATATTATACACCTTGAGATATATAAAAATGTACCTCAGAAAAATAAAATATAATTTTATGCCATTCTGAAGTTATTTTAATGCTTTCTTTATAATTAATTTATATATTTAGTAATTTTTAATGGAGGTTTAGTGAACTTATTTAACTATTTGCTTCAAAGTCCTTCCTTTTTTTTTTATCATTTCTGATGTTGTTCTGTTTTCAGTGTGAGGACTGAAGTATCCAAAGATAGGTACAAAAGTGTAATATATTAGCTAATACTTTATATTATGCACATAAACTCATCAAGAACTGGGAAATTAACTGTGAGCTGTCATACTTGCATAGTGTTTAGCAATGTAATTTTATTTTCTGTTTTATTAATTTATTTGTATATTTACTTATTTGTGTTTGTATATATACATACGTGTAATGGGGATGAAAAAATACCTTTAAAAAATAAATAAATAACTGAATGGATAATATTAATTTGACTCCTGAAACTTACATAAAATAATGAATATCTCATGCAAAATTGTATGAGAAAAAAATGGCATGTTGTTTGAATAAAAATAACAAATTATATCTTATGAAAACGAAAAAATTGGGCTGTTAAGATTATTTTTAATTTAGGATCAACTATTTGGCAAAGTCTTATATTCATACTAGTATTTTTGGCTTTTTAATTGATATATATGAGTACAAAATGGATGGACAAGTTAAGAAAAGGATACAAAATTTTTATTTATTTTAGCATCAATAACTATTTAGCCCAAATATTCATTTTTTGATGACTTAATTAATATGATTACACTATCCAACAAAGTCACTTTTTTTTATGCACAAGATCAACATATTTTCAACTTAGTAGAGATTGATCCGCTTATTCGAAATATGATCTTTTTTTTTCCTCAGAGTATTAGCTTTGAACCTTAAAAATAGCCTAAAATAATAAAAAATGTATGGCCTTTTTCTGAATGCCACAAGGCTTTGAGAGAAAAAATAAGGTTATATTTGGATATCACTGGATTGAATTGAAAATGTTTTTGTACTATTTTTGCTGTTTATTAAGAAAATCATATTTAATGTATTAAGTTTCATTTCTAGCTTTTTAAAATATTAAGAAAAACCTGCTCTCTTACCCTTAATGCATTTTGCCAAAAAATATTCGTTCCTACTTTGATTGATAATAACTCTAAAAACACCGTATTTTTGCCTTACATACATTTTTGGACAATAGCCTTCAATAGGTACATAATAGCAAATCATGATGGTGATGACTTTATCCTTTAGCCTTCTCACACACAAAAAAACCATTAGACAAATTGCTTCTATTCATAAGATGCTCATGGGTTGGGCTCTTTTTAGAAATAATATATAATAATGTTATATTTGAATATTTTTTTATAAAAATGGCTGAAACTTTGGAATGAATAAAAATAAAAAATTTACTCCTCGAGCTTGCCTAAAGTATTATTTGAAAAACTTGTTAACTCGTATGTAATCACATCTTCACTTATTTCTGCATTATTCACAAAATTTCTTAAAAATTTCGTTTTTATATTTTTCAGACGTAAGATTTTTTCTTTAGTCTAATTGAAGACTTGTTTTTACTGCTTTGTTTACATTGTGAAATAAAATATCTCTCTCATTTGTAACTTTCATATTATACTATTGCAAATCAGAGGTATTTCAACTATGGTCAGTGGCACAAATACGGCCCAATATGTTTTATCCGGCCCATGAGAGCTAAGTGTTTATAAAATGAACTTTACACAGGAAGGCTTAATTACAAGAAATATAACACATTTTTAGCCCTTGGAACTAACTGATGTTATCAGTATTGGTCCAAAGGCTTAAAATTTTGGAGATGCTTGTTTAAATGATTCTTTTGAGCAGTGATTACTTAAAATATTTTACTGGATTACCTAAAATATATGATTTATTTTTGATTCTTTTTTTTTATCAACAATAATTTTGAACATAACGAATAAAATATTTTAAAGAACACGTTTTTATGTTGATAAAAAACAATTTTTTTACTATGTGAACTTGATTAGTAGAAGATAATACATACATAAAAACTAGCAAAAATTTCCAACCCTGAGAGGAGCAAAGACGATGCTGCAGACTTATCGTTGAGCCTATCCTTTGGAAACCAAGGGTTCCCCCAAAACTTCTCCGAAGTTGAAGTTCTTTTCCGACCAACTTATCAAGGCCAGTAAGAATTATTGTCTGCTTGGAACGCGAGGAGAGAGGAGAAATAATAAATTTAAAATGATTTGCTCGATTTTGTTTAAATTTTTTATTAGAAGGGAGTGGCATCGCCTTCCAATCAGTATTGGAGATTGAGGTTTGAAACGGAGTCTCTATGAGCCCCTCAGTCATTGGTGAAATAAATTAAACTAACTCTAAGTGTCTGCCTTATTGAAAAGTATATGAAACTGGCTTAATTAGTGAAATTAGTGGACATTCACAAAACCACATGGGAACTTAGGAGGGAGGAAGTAAGGCCTAAAGGCACGTATATCTTCGTTGAGCGGGGAGGTATTTCAACTTTGAAATAACATATCAAAATGGTATGAATGACGTCAAAGGAACAAGTGACACAAATTTTAACAAGTAGAAAAATAATCTACAAAAAGGGCAAAGGTAGAAGAATAAAAAAAAATTATTTTTCTAAAAAAAACTTCATTAGATGAATTTATTTAATCTTTCGTCAGAGATAATCATTTTTTTTTTAAATATTTGGTTACCTCCTTCAAAAAATAATTATGTATTACATCATTCACAGCTGACATAGACTTAAATATAGATCATTTTAATTTTTAATATTTTTGTAACTATAAAATCTATTCTACACGTAAATATCTCAAAACAGGTCAAAATATTTGTTAGAGTTCTTAGAACGAACAAAAAAAAAAATTAAACACTTGTAAGAAACATTACTTTCCGAGTAACACCAATATATAACTTTTTGTATAGTTAGGTAATTATAACATTACAACATTTTTATAAACTATTTTTTCCTTTAAACGAATTTTGGGCAAGTTTGCGTATTATAAATATATAAAATAAAAACTTATTTCACAAATTATCAATCTTTACATCTTAAAAATTTGAAAAAAACAGCCCCTTAGTAGGGAATAAGTGAATTAAATTGACCAAATTTCGATCTAAAACTGCAAAATTTACGAACAAATCCTAAAACTAACGTTTTTATAACAACAAAAATGTTAATTTATTTTCCATTAGATATTTCAGTAGCATACTTAGGAGTTCTGGCGATAAAATATGTATTCAACGACATTGAAGGCAGTAAATAAAATTTGGGTTACAAAAAAGCCCAGTTCACGTAAGAAAGGTTAAAAAAATGGCACTGGAGTAGAATATTTTTTTTTTTTTTGTTATTTAAAAAGTTTAGTAATGGGTTAGGGGTAACAAAAAAACAGTAATTCTGGGGGATGATGGTAGAAGTAATTATTACGTGGTTTATGAATGATCCCCAATTCAGATTTAATCATTAAAATATAAAATAAAATTCTCTGATTTCTTTACGTGAGCATGACCCAACTCGATAGTTATAGCTCGAATACAACACTACTTTTTATACTAATTGCAAAAAAAAAAAAAATATGTAATGATGATGAATCTGTAATAAAGAAGTGTATAGGAGAGAGAGAAAGAGAGAATAATCGCAAAAAAGCGTTTTAATCATCTTCTTTTACATATTACTCTTTTCGACTACTTCTGGTTATTATATACTTATATTTGTTCCTACTCCGTATAAATATATTTATTAGGGCGGTTTGTATTTTGAATTTTGATTACGACAAGTTGTTGTCATGTGATAAGAAAATAACCTACGCAAAAGTTCATTGTTTATATCCCATACTATGTCAAATTTTAATATAAGACAAATACTCTTTGTTTGATTTTGAACATTTCTAGAAGTCTACAGTGTGGCCAGATATTAATTTAATTCTAATTTAAGACATTTGGTATACCTTTTTTCAGTTTTTCTTCTGTAAAACTTTCGTCCACATATCACAGAAAATGAATTCACATGAACAAAATAGGAAATCATTACTACTCTCCTTCAACATCAAATAGACCCAAAGAAGGTTGAAGTCATTGCTGAGTTGTCCCTGGTTACTTTCTTTACCATAAAAAAAAGGATGACGGATAACCAATCTTACTTCATGGCTCCATACGGATACAGGAAGCGCAAAGGGGGCAACACCTTTATGAGGAAGCTAAATACAGTATCAATAATGACCCAACAATTTCCTGATAACTTATTCAATCTAGGACAGTCAGGTGGCACAGCGCCTTACTACAAGGTGCTAAGTTAGTGCTACCTCAAGTCCAAATTTGTAAACTTCTGGGACCGAGCCTTCTAACCCCCATTATCACCCGACCAAAATCATCTAAAATTAGTTTAATTCCATGAAAAAATTATGTCATTCCATTTTTTGCAATATTTATTTTCAATGGCATATGCATGCTCCTTAACAATTCGACTGTATTTACAAAAACACATAAGTATCACGCCTCAAGAATAAAACTAATTTAAACCGCTTCTACTTCTAAAGCCTTATTGTCATGAATAATATTCATGCAGTTATGTTACCACACTCTTTTTTAATTCACCAATATATTTTTAAGATAATTTATAATTTGTAGAATTATAGAAATATTCAAATAACAAATGAAGTATTAAAGTTCAACAAAAAGGTTATAACAAATTATTTTTGGTTGACGATATCACAGTTTTATTAAAAATAATAAAAACTTTGGTGGACATTTTCTCGGAATTCTCTGTAAAGTGCACCTTAATGTTATGAGAATTTCAAAAAAAAGAAAAGAAGATAGGTGCAATAAGCAGATAATCAAAATTTCCATACCTTATTCTCTTAGAAGATTTTCAATTTTTTATCAGTAAGAAAAATATCAATCAAAATAATTTTATAAAAATAGCAAACAATTCTTTATTTTATTTTTATTGAAGTAAATATAGATTTTTTGCGTTTGTCCAAACATACCGAAAGATATTTAAAAAAGTAGGGAAAGGTATTAGGTGTTGTAGCTTGCATATTTTCATGCATAACTAAACTTCATGAATTCCTTTTTCAATGAGATCATATAAGCATAAGGAAATTATGAAAAATTGTATAAAGACGTCATTTGTAGTGTAACAAAAAGGATCATTTTGGGTGGTACAAATAGGGGCAGCCACCCGATTTTTTTTTTTTTTTTGGGGTAGGGGTGTTGATTCATTCTTTTGAAAATAAATTAAAATTAAAAACTTTTGCCCCTGGATTTTACCAAATAATATTTTTATAGAAAAAGTACTCATTTTGTCATTTTATGTTTTCCCCGCAAACGCTAAAAGTTCCTTAAAATGGGGGGGAGGGTAATCCCCTCCTGCCATCACACTACGGATGCCTCTGAAAATGATATATCTACGACATTGTATATCCTGAACCCTCCGTTAGTTAACATCCTTTTATTGACGCAGTTAATGGAAATTGTGTTAATATAAGCGAATCATATTTCTAAATACACAGTTGCCATAGACCCAAAATTACGCTTATGAACCATAACAACATTAGATTAAGGTATCAACAATATATAATTTGTAAATTATATATTTGAAATATTATACTTTCATTTTTGATAAAAACATCTAAGAAATATTAATTATTTTTAACAAATTGTTGGTACTAAATTTGTACTAAAGTAACTTTGATGAGATTGACTGTGATTTATGGGATAATAGCTGATATTTCATTTGTAGCAATGCCTATACCTTAAATTTAAAAAAAATGAAATAGACAATACAAAAGAAAGACTTAAAACTGAACAAATTAAAAGAAATCACTCAACTATAATTAAAAATTACTAATTTGCGAATAGTTCAAAGAAAATATATTTTTGCAATAAGAAAAAGTTGCTTTTATTTTGAAAGATGTTTTAAGAACATTTTAATGATTTTTCCAGCATTAAAATCAATTTTAAACATATTTAAAGCATTTTAATCAAATTAAGGATGAGAAAATTCCAGTTTACTAACTAAAATTAAGCTATCAGCTGTGATTTCGATACTTTTTTACAATTTTACAAAGGGTATTTTTTCTAGAACATAACAACTCTTCTGCACTATTCTTAACCAAAACTTTAAAATAGTTGACGTACAAACCACCCTAATGTATACCTTGAAGTTATGAGTAGAACATTCATATTTTACAAATGTTTTTATTTACATCACTCTATACGGAAAAAAATATATTATACCAACATTTATAAACATTTTAAGAGGCTAAATGGGTAATTTATGTATTTGATGCATGACTTATCGTTCTTTTGGGGAATGAAAAGGAAGGAGGAACCATAAGAAGAGGTATTTGCAATTCAATGAATTGATTCAAAGGAACTATATACATTAAACATCCTTGTTTCTTTTATAATCGAATAATCAAACGCTCATTAAGAAATATATATTCTATCAAAAGTAAACAATATATTTACGTCTATTGTTGCAATAAAATTGCCCATAAAAATATTGATATTTACAAAATTGGCAAAATATTAAAGGTTTGCTTATGAGTAAAGTTGGATTCCAGTTATTTCCCCCCTTTTGGTGGAATAGAGTTGCACTGATTTGGTATAATAATAGTTTTTTTTAATCTTCAGCAAGGTGTTTATTCCATTCAAAATAGAAAAGATTAAATAGATAAAATAATGGAAATTTGTGAAATATAAAACATAAATAAGCATTTTTTAATAACATCATTTTCTGTTTTATGACCTATTTATCCATATTAAAAACACTTATAAACACTAATATAAGAAACAAATCTTTGTACTTACTAATATAATATTTTTAAACTTTATGTTCTTAACAAACAACTCAAATAAGGAAAGAAAAGACAAAAAATTTCAGTCCGTAGTTTCTTTATTATGCTTCTTATATCGATAAATAATTAGTCTAAGACTAGTATCATGTGGAAGTGATATAGATAGAAAATATTTCATTAATTCGGCAGCGTTATTCCAAGATAAGCATCGTAGTGTGGGAATTCTCATGGCTTATGCAATGTATTTAACGACAGCCAATATCAAAATAGTCTACCGATTTATTCTGTCAATCACCTATCTTCTATGAGCTGTTAAGAAATAAACGTTTCACAGTTAAAAATAGTTGTAATAAATGGTTTTTCCTCATCTGAACTCTGCTTCCTGTTAGACGGAATACCAAATAGCATAAACTCTTTCCAATATCTTGGCTCAAAATCTACAATATGTTGTATCACAAAAAAAATTCTAACTTTCAGAGCTGAACTGTGAGCTTAAGTTTGTTTTATATTGTTCTATATATTTGGCAATAGTCTTTACAACTTAGTGAAAAACTAATTAAATTAGTCGATATCTGAAACTAGGAGGTAAACCTACAGCCAT
Organism: Lepeophtheirus salmonis; assembly: GCF_016086655.4. Classification (NCBI taxonomy): domain Eukaryota; kingdom Metazoa; phylum Arthropoda; class Copepoda; order Siphonostomatoida; family Caligidae; genus Lepeophtheirus; species Lepeophtheirus salmonis. The sequence continues at coordinate 47,452,351 of NC_052134.2, forward strand.
CACTAGTGTCTTTCAAATAACGCATAATATTCCTCTCCCATCCTTGAGGATGATCTAATTTCATAATTTAGGAAGTATATTTTAGATACCAATGAGTAAGAGGAAGATAATACTTCGATAAACTCTACAGAGGGAAGTAATAATCGATTTTTGATCCATATCATGACAAGCTATTAGAAAGTTGCAAAACAAAGACCACGTGGGAAATATTTGTACAAGTTAGTAGTCCCGACGACACTTTTTTGTCCGTCTTGACCCTTTGAACTGAGTTAACAAGTCAGTTCTCCGAAGGAAAGAAAAAAATTGCATATGACATATTGGAAAGTGACAAAAAAATATAATGTGACGTCATTTGTGATATATTAAGAATCGACATCTTGCGTGGGGAAACAGTTGTGTTTGATACTTTATTTCAAAGCTTTATGTAAAACTAGCTATTTTAGTACTACAATTAATTCAATATGGTCTCCATATACATGTCATTTGTAAATTTCGTATCCAAAGAGTGACTGGGATTCGAACTCACGGACATTGATTTGAAAAAAAAAAAAACTTTTTCCGAGATGGTTGCCCACCATGCAATGTCGCACAATTTTTGAATGCAATCAATTTCGAGTTAAATCTCGAGTCCAAGTACCCACATCTCATTATATCTATAAAAAAAGTTAATAATATGCAACATGTAAAATAAGCATTCAAAGTTATAAATAGGTTTTAAATCATTGAAAGAGACAAATAGGTAAATACTACTACGCTTTAATTACTTAATTTAAGTATGTACAACATATCAGAGCAATGAAATTTATGTGATAAGCGCACAAAAAGAAACGAAATTTAACTCTCTGATTACTTTAGTGGCAAATTAAATTTAGTTAACATACTGTGAGGGTATACTATATAAATATCAGAACTAAAAAATTTATATAATTAACTCACGATCAATTGCTTTGATTTCTTATTTTTGTAATTATATTGTACTTGGCAAGTCTATTATTACATTTTTTCACACATTAAGTCCATAGACCAATAAATAGATAAAAAAGACAAAGGGATTTCAATTGGCAGTTCGACACAGTACCGGCTTACCAGATTAAAATCTTCAGTTTACCGCATTAACAAAAGCTGTGGTAAGGGGTATAAAGATGTTTGATAATTTTGACGTCAGCTAAATGAAATAAGATCATGGGGTAACTTTTTATTATACAATCAGAGTTAAATATATAGTCTCTTTATTTGAAATTTCTTATTATTTTGTCAAAAAATTATTAATCTGTTAATGTAAGATGAACAAACAAATGTGACATCATACAACCTTTGTGCCAGCTAAATTAGGTTTACAAGTATAGGAAATGTATTCAAACTTATGGGATAAGCTTATAACTTTAGCTAAAGTTTAAACCTTTATTTGATTTCTAAGGGACTTATGTAGGCCCTGAAATGGTATTTCATAAACAAATTTGTCAATTTCTAATTGTTTTATTATGATAATCAATTTTGGCTACTTCAAGATTGCAATTTGTGTCACTTCTTAAGGGTTAATCATAATAATTTCTTTTTTTTGCTTGATTCTGCGTTGACAGGGGATATTTATCTATATTACTTACAACTTACAAATACCTTTACATTTGTTTATAAACCTTTTATATTTCAGACCTAGTCTTTTTTTAGTAGTCATATGAAGTGTATAGTTGACTGTTATTCTCAATAATAACGTCAACCTTTAAAAATTTGAATCAAGTAAACATAAATTACATGAAAATACAAATTTAATTAAATACTTGATTGTTAAAGTCTAGTATACTATGAATTTTGAGCTTCAAAATTAGTGTATAAGAACATGTTTGTGTCTTAGTGTTCCTTTGTTATTAAATAAGATAAATAAGTCGAGTCATTGGAAGTGCATTTATGAGTTAAAAGGCCTATTTCAAAACAATTTTTCATGGCCATTGTTGAATAATAATTATTTAATGAGGATTGCAGCAGACGCATGTGCATTGTTTAATTGATATAATTTTCGCATCTTCTCTAAAATTAGACTTTATTATTTTTATGTATATAAGACTTTATAAATATAAGTTTTTTGTCAAAATAGTTTTCATTAAGGACTTAATATATCATAGAAATAATGTGATGACCAATAATTACAAGTTAAGGGGTCGACAAGAAATTGTATTAAAAGTGGATAGAAGATCTCATTATGTGGATGAGGTTTTGAAATTATATCTTTAGGGGGTCCATCAAAGTCCATCCATGGACTGAGGGATGAAGCCGGAGAAGGTCACATCTCATTATGTAAGGCACTGAAACTTTTTCTCGTATCTTGCCATTAGAGGTGGCTGGTGACTTTGTATTTATGTGGGATAATTGAGTACTTTCATGGTCTTTTTGAGGCCTATAGAAGAAGTGGAATCTGAAAATTTATAGTAGTTTGAACATAATAATTTTATGTAATATATCATATACAGCAGATTTATCATTTTGTAATTTTAATTTCCTATAAGTTTAAATTCATTTTATCAAAAATTGATTTTTTCTATTATTTGATATTTTCACTTTATTATTTTGATAAGTTTGTTATATCTATTAATTTGAACAGTAACCATTTAGTTCGTTTTCAAGTTTTCAATATGAAAATATTAACAAAAATTTTATAATCTGATGATTTAATAAAATATGATATTCCAATTCTTTTACATCAAGAGAATTGAGTGAAACTTTTAGGATTAAAAAGTACCGTGCTGTGCAAAATATGATATTTCAGTTGAATTCTATGCCATGAATATCTTCCCCGCTCTCTAGACAATAAATGATTTTTGATTAAAGGAAAAGTTAAAAATTACTTTCATATTGTGCAGTTATAAAAATTGAAGGTGGTAATATCGGGTTGAAATTTATGTACTTGCTTGGACAGATTGGTTGGAAACTTTAAATTATAAATAAATGTAATAACGTCAATTATACTTTATAATCGATCCATTACACCCTATCCATTATTTTGAAGGAGATCTTTAAATGATTTATTTTCCATCAAATACTGGAATTAAACGAAGCAACTGATTAAAAAAAATATACTGGGTGAAAGATTAAAAAATTATGTACATTAAATATTCTGTACGTCAAATTAATTTCATTCATTTAAATACTGAAAATTCAGCATTTCTATGGGGATCTCCAAAACACTTCTGGACTTCCGTACACGCCTCCTGCAAGTTTTTTTTTTGTCTATCAAACTTGCATTTTGTAACATATCTACACTTTGGGAGTCAACGTCTTATATTCTCGCGATTTGACATTCACGCTACCATACAAGTAAAATCAGAACTGCTGTATACGCAGTTACACATATTTTTATATTTATTTGTAGCTAATATTTATTGTAGGTATGTTACAAAAAGGTAGTGTTCTATTCTTTTTTCTCCCCCACGAATTAAGTTGCTCCACCAGCTGCTCCATAAGAAGTTTCGTGACTCCATAAATATATATTTCTTTTAAATTATATATTTGATGACTTTTTCTTAAAAAAATTACAAAAAAATTACCATCATAATATTCTCAAGGGTTTAATTTATATAGGCTATGCAATTTTCAAAAAATATAATATATATAAATATTATACAGCTTCATTTAATAACTTAAAATGACCTCCGAATTAGATCCGACGTTTTGGGCCAGAAATACACTTTCTAACTAAAACATAATATTTTTAAACCTAAGGAAGCTTCAATATTTTTCTATTCATTAATGAAGAAGATATATAAATTGCTTGATATAATCAGTTTTTATGAGATGAATGAGTTTGTTGTCGCTAATACATGGAAAAATTGTAGATTTGCATGGTAGTTTAGGTGGAAAAATCATAACCTCCAGTTGATAGGGAAATTTTTTTAAATAACTAATGTTGCTTGAATATTTTTCTATTCATATATGAAAAGAATATATAAGTTGATAAGTAGAATACATTTTTATAATATGAAGAAGTTTGTAGGTGCTAAAAATTATGAGAGGAGTTTAATGTTTGAGTTATGCTCATTCCTTTGCGATCACTGAACCTCACACAATTCACATTTAAAATGGTAGATTCTGTGATGTAAACTACGTCAGTCCTAAATGATGAGGGGCTCATAATTTGAGTCCCATGATAAAATACTTTGTGCGCCATATTTAATACGCCACTCTTAAGAAACCAGTTCTTAGCACGTGCGATTCTAGGAGAAGACAGATTTTATTTTCGACCACGAATCTCCGGACTTCTTAGTGCATAGACCATGAATTTTAATAATTGAAGTATTTGTGAAATGAGATAGTCCGTACACAAAGTAAAAGTCCATTTTCAAATTCAGATTTTGACTTTTTTAAGACATTTTAAAAATACCTATTCATTGTTTTTGTTCATGGTACTTTTTTATATTCAAGTGTTAAATAAATTAATTAGGGCTGCTGCAGTTCTAAATTGCTATTAATAAGCTGCCACTGATTGGCGTCATCCCTCACTCCACGGAAAAAAACTCTCTGTCCAACTTCCTCCCCCACAGATTTTCCATAAGATACTGGGTCAATTTTGGGTGGAGCACGTGAAAAGTAGGACAATGATTCAATGTCCTATGGACCCTTCCCAATCGACCGTAAAGTGTACAATTGAGTGTTTAGGTTCATTTTTGGCGGATTTCAGTCAAATAGTCAAACTAGAACCATGAAATCATACTCCACAAATTCCAGAAAAAAACGATACGGACAATAAGGAACGGTCGATAAGTGAATGAAGCATAGTTCTACATTGCCCTTTGCTCCATTAAAAAGCGAACTACAAACTCACAAGTTCCACAAGTTATTATTTTCTTATCATTGTAAGGTTGTAATAATTGATATTCAATATTCTGCTGTTGTTGTCTTCAATTTTGAGATAGAAAGAGAATGTATGGGATGTAGACAAACTTATAGGGTCCACCAAAATAAACTAGTCCTTAATTGAAAATTAATAAAAGTTGGTTTTTTTTGTAAAATCTAAATTTATTTTTTTGAGTATGATTTTTATTATTTCAGAGTTTTAGTGAGAGTAAAAAAGTAAAAAGTGAAGATAAATAGATTTAAACGGAAATACCAATGAGAAGGAATTTAAGAAGAACATGTTATGAGAAGATCTTTGTCCAAGAAATACATACCATAGGCGAAAAAACTAAATTTAAATATTTTTCCCACTTGGATATTGGATCCAATGGTTAAAGTTTTGAAATACTATTTACAGCTATAGCACCCACCTATTTTCATTTCTTTTTTTTTTGACAAACTTTTATTTTATTTTTTTAATATGTAGAAATATAATGAAATAAAAGGGGTAATTGAATTAAATAATTATGTAATTAATGTATTAAGCAATTAAAACACCTTTGTGTATGAAATATTATTCTGATAATATAAAATAAATAGATCAACACAAAGAAAATATTATTTCATAAAGATATTTATTACACGATTGTTTTATCTTAAGTATCTCTTTCATTTAATAACTATTCAACCAATAATAAAATTGATAAAAAAGAAGTCCTTATTTGGTCAAAACAAAAAACAAAAAAAAACAGTGGAAAATGAGAATGTACGTTCCATGTATAAAGTAATTCTTGGTTAAGTCAATATTTGATAGAATTTTTCCCTTTCTAGTATTCACGAATTCCACAATTTAATGAGAAGATGTTATCAATTGGGAAAAATGAAACTTTTTGGGGAGAATATTGTACAATATTCAATTTAAAACAAACCAAATACAATCAGTGTACATAAGGGTAATAAACCTTTACAATATCATGACCCCTGAACTATTTTTACATAAATATGGTTGATATATTTTGAATAATTTTTGTTGTTGAAGTCATTGCAACAAAAAACGTCAGGCATGATATGTTCTATATTTTTTAAGAGGTTTATTTATAATTTTAGATAAAAAATGTTATTATATTTATCGGAGATCCTTGACCCAAAACATCTATTACAAAATATACTTTTTTGAATTTTGATCTTATTCCGAATTTTTCAAATGCTTTAATATGTGAGAAGGTCAAAAATTATCTTTTTAGTTATCTAATTATGTCTTATGTCCTACCTCATCGGCCTTAAAGTTTTTTTATATAAATTTCTTGATGATTTTGCGTATTTTTTGGGAAAAAATATTGGTAAAACACACCATTGAATGCCAAAAAAGACCTGAAACTAAAATTTCCTTTGATGTATAAAATGTTAATAATGAAGCTTTTTGTATGTTTTTTATTCAATTTAATCCATTTGTACTTATAGTGTTTAAACCAGAGAGTTTCTGAGACTGAACCAAACACCTTTTTCCAAACTGGGCCTGCAAATACCTTCAGTATATGCTGTCTACATGCTAGATAAGATATTTTGATGTGTAATTGGTTTTATATATGCTTAGCGGCTCCCTTGTGAATTACAGTATTATTAGAGGTAGTGTCAAAAACCAGAGTAGTCATCATATCCGGGAATTTTAATGCCTCTAATATATTTATTACTGCGTTGGCTTGGCATTCTCCTATTGAGCTGTAAATCACCAGCAATCCCAACTTTTTTTTCTTCAGGATATCCGTTTTGGACCCATGAAAATCCCTCAATATTTTGATATCCCTGTCTAGAGCACCATATAGAAGGAGTATCTCCAATGAACAATTACATTTAATTTTAATTAATTTAATGTCCTGAAAACATCCTGTTTCGACGAGTAGTTGATATAGATACAATGAAAATATTACCGAATTTTGAATAAAGTTATCCGCAGTATCAATCACTTTTGCCAAAAATTTCATTAAAACAAACAAGTTGCTTATCTAGTTTATTAATAACCTTATTCAATAACTTCTTGTCGTAATTTAACGTTTTTCATAATAGAAGTTTATGAAAATATGTAAAATAGTACAAGAGGTATATCATTCTGAATTTCAAAATGGTATTGAAAATTATTCTTAAATAAGAAATTGAGGTAAGTGCATCTTTCGAAATTATTTAAATTTTTCTCAAAAAATGACTAAATATAACAAAAAATAATATTGGAAATGAGAGTATGAAATTTTAGTACTTCGGTCAGCGCACTAAGATGTTTCTTTTTACCTTCATATCACTGGGCAATCTTGATAATAAATTATATAAAAATTATTATTCGAAATTTTTTTTTTCTTGGGTCTTAATGGCGTGTTTTATCTTTACTTTTTGGCTAAAACTACAAACATCATCAAAAAATACATTTTGGGACAACTTAAAAGTTGATGAGGATATACTTAGATCCCTAAAAAAATTATTTTTGAGCTTTTCACAACTTTAAGCATGGGAAAAAATGTGTGTGTGTGGGGGGGGTATTTCTAAATTGCCAAAAATGACATTTTTTCAGAATAGACAACTTTTTAATTTTTTTTTGACTCTTTCCCATTTTAACTTTTTCCCACAATGCGATAATGATAACGACAAAAATTCTTTGATTTGCTTCAAGCCCCTCCACCCAATCCCCTGCGGACGTTTCTTATAATCCTCTTCAAATTAAGATGAGTATGAATGTACTAAAGACGTTCATTGTATGTGCCACAAATGGTGTGAAATCTGTATCGTAATGGGAACTTGTATTTGATACCTAACAACACAACTATTTTCCTACATTTAGTCATATTGGAATCAAGGTACCGGATGGTCTATTAAAATTGGAACTCTTACTAATTCAAAAGTTAATGGAGATTGAATAATTGAAATTAATTCATTTTTCGATATATTAAAGAATAAACAATTAATTACAAAAAGATAAAAAAAAAAGATTTAATTTGAGCTCTCTAGCTTATGTACAAGTCGAGAAAATGACACTTGAACATGATCAACGAATTTGTATTTTCTCCCTCCAGGCAGTTGTGCGTCTATACGACCACTGTCTACGCCGTAACAAGTCTAGAGGAAGAAGGGCTGTGTCATAAAGGCCAAACTGGACCTGTAGGAGTTAAAAGGAACACCCCTGGCCAATCCCCTTAAGTCGATGGGTACCCATGAAAGAATCATTGGTGTTTCACAAAAGGCTGTCCAGAGAGCTATCAATAAAATTCGATGTGTTCATGTTTTAATGTAACCCTCGGCACTTCTACCGGAACTAGCTAGGATCAACACACACAATTGAGAAGAATTGGTTAATGCAATACGTGATTTTTAATCTAAGGGACTTATCAATAATGATTTAAAGTGAGTGTATTTATGGAACACGTACATTTAGTAATATTCAAAGTAGTTTATGAGAAATATTTTATCATATGTTGATCAACTAAAGGTAATTGTCGTCAGGTTAGGATAAAACTCTTTTGGTTATTATTACAAGAAACTAATTATAGAAAAAAATAATAAGTATTTACTCTGTTGTTACTACAAATAAAAATCGAAATAGTAGGCTCTACAAATGAATGTAATAATCTTTTTATTAATATTTAATTCCCTTAGGGGTGGGTAAGGCTTTTCTATAAAAAATAATTATTATATGTAAAATTTTTATCTGTAAATATATTAAATCCGTTTGTAGTATAAAATGTACAAAATATGCCCAATATATCTTTAGGCCTCCTCTTTTCTTTATATACCTAAATCTTTGTACAGTACAAATACCCATTTTATTTACTTAACATATTATTATTGTTGAAGTTTATTGACAAAGATAAGATAAGTTTTTTTGTTTTATTGATTTCGTGTGAGAATATATATCTCTCTCTCTCTTTCCTCATCTGTTTCATCTCCAGGCATTTATTTTTATTACCTAGTTTGTCTCTTTTATAAACTTTGTTGTCATCATTAAAGTAGTGAGTACTGCAGAGTAATAAATATTTTATGTTTATTTAGTGGAGATCCTGATCAATAAAGGAAATATATTTTTTTAGTCCTCATGAGGATCAAACCATGTTTAATTCTGAGATTGGTTTGATATATAGGCAGTAGTGGCTTAGGAAGGGCATTGTAGCCGACTTCGGCCAAGAATATTTCAGTTGTTATTCTTTAAGAAATTTTTGCACTTCAAATGATAAAAATAAAAATTCAGGCTCTTTTTTATTAAAAAACAAAATCTAAGTTCATTTTATATCACGAGAATACCTGAATTGTATCATGCAACCTTACATCCAAAAAGAAACAAAGAAAAAAGGGCCAAAATAATTTTAATTAGTTACACAAATTAATCATTATAGTCAGTACTTCCCGAGGACTGACTATAATTGTCATAATATTTCTCAAGAATTTTACAAAGGAATTATATATATATTTCATAGCTCCTGTAATTCAAAATTATAAATAACAGCCAAAATTGTTTCAATGTAAAATTAGTAAAACATTATATATATATACAACAAAGAACCAACAAGAAAGTGTACTCTCGTTCTTTTGGAAATATAGAAAGTGTATAGAATAACTTATTAAAAATACAAATGTAATGCTCATTAAATTTTGAGGAAGATCTTTCTAGCTTACTTTTGAGTTGAGGGGCACAAATGTAACTGATAATATGTTAAACACATGAGGCTGATTTGACTCTCAAACTACATACACTAATGATGTTTTTTTATCTACATATTGAAGATGGATTCCTTATCAACTATTAACAATAATTTAGTCACGTCATCATGTATAATATATCTAAAGATAAATTCAAGTGCTGACTCAAAGCACAAGAGTACATTTTTTTTTAAATGTATATATAGATTTATTTATGCTCAAATATCCATTATTGATAAAATATTGTTAAAAAATTATTTTTAACGAGTGGTTTGTAAAAATAAAAATAATATTAGACTTTGTTAATATTGGAGAATATATTTTTTATCCTTGCATGAAATTTATGCACATAATCCCTTTAATTCTATATGGAAATGTTATGGTGACTACAGTTAGCAATAATGACTGGGTCACAATATCGATCATGCAATTTTTTTCAAGGAACTTTGCATATTATAATCTTCAAACCTCAATAAGTTTCTATATCAAAATAAAGAGGTTCTGCTCATGCAAGAGTTTAGATGGCTAATAAAATAATTTTAATATATTTGTTTTCTGTTTTAGTTGTCGAGATAAAACTGCTTAGAAGAAACCCATCGTCAAATTACTACACGAACCCCATGAAGCTAAAGCCATCGCCAAACTCACTCACTACCCCCAGAAGGGCAATCTAGACGAATGTTAAGAGCCTGGAAACCTCTGGTAACACACCAGGAAAGTCTAGGAAAGTTTTTCGATCAAGGAGGCGACTCATAACTTCAATGGAAGTCTGAAAAATCAATTTATGCTCCTCTGACCTGAACCCCTTGGACTTATATGTCGGGGGGAAGTTGGAGTGGCACAACTACGCCACCTCACACAATATTGTGAAGTTCCTTAAGGTTGCCATAAAACGTGTGGCTACAAATCTCCCCTAAGAAGATATCATCAAACCCTGTCGAGCATTCCCTGGGAGAATTGAGGAAATGATAGAGCCCTATATTGGTCAAATTGCAAATGAATATGCTACTACCAAGAATACTATTAAAAAAGCCCAAAATTATCACAATGCATTTGTTAAGGATGTAGATGAAGTCAGTGGTTCCAGTACAGTATAACTATACAAATTTAAAAAAAATGCAATTCGAATTTGCAGTTGTATTAGACTTTCTAGAACCAAATACTCGTTTGTAAATGAAACTCGAATTAGTTTGCAGTTCTAATAAACTTCTTGAACATAAAAACACCTTAGCGTGATTCTTTTTCAAAACAAAAACTATAAAATAGGTTCTTTTAACTCATAAATTGTGTTATCTCAATATTGGAAGATCATATAAAAATGCATGAATTTTTGTTATATATATATTCATTATAAAATTTAGCGAAGATCAAACTAGTTTTTTTGCAGGTTTTTAAATCTTATAATTTGAAAAACCTTGTTCACTTGGTAGAGGCATTCTTTATAGTATTTGACTTTGCCTAGATTATCTGATGCTGGTATTATTGTTATTAACAATAAAAACAAGACACATTTTAAATCAAAAACTTCTTCATCTTAATAGGGAAAGTTGTGGAAGTTTGAATGTTATAATTTATGCAAAATTCATGGAAATAAACTATTTGTCAAATTATACTTGTACACAATGTAGTAGTTCACATTTAAAGCATATATTAAAATAAGTTTATACGTACAAACAGAAGATGTTGGTAAATGGAGGACAAACAAGACTCTTGAGGCCCTCATAAAGTACTGCAATGATTTGCAAAAAGACAAAAAAAAACCATAATTTTTTTTTTTGTCAAAAAACAAACTCTCAAAACTCTTGGTGGCCCTCGTCATATTGTAGGTAGTATACTGACAGCTGAATGATATGAACATTTGAGATATATAAGTGTTAGTTTTATATAGTATTATATTATTTATGATAGTGTCTAGACTAACGCGCTTTAGAAAAAAAAGTTAATTATAGATGTGGGTCTTTGATAGTATAGATCAAACAAAATATAATATTAAATTTAATTTAAGTTATACGCAAACTAGCAGGATAATAATATATTTAATTTTTAAATTCATCACAAGTTTTTTATTATAAAATAACAATTATCCTGTTAACATTTAAGATTTTATTCTATTTTGAGCTTCAACAATCGGTTAACAAATAAAGAAATATAAAAACATCCGTACTTTCTTCATCGCAATTCTTGTCATTCTATGATAAATTTTCACAAGAAAACAGATTTAACAAAAAAATTACTTTGTAGTATTGTCGACATTATACCAGTTAAAAAATTACATTTTATGTATGTGGCTCAATCCAACTTTTACTTCTGAGGTTTGTAAGTTTGAAGGAACTAACATTTCTATGAATATTTGATTAACGATATATCGTAAACAAAAGCCAAGATAAGAGGTATAGCACATTTAAGCTTAGTTTTTTACCTAAAATTTTTCAATTTTTTTTAGGCTGGTTTTGTAGGTTCCAAATAACTTATCTAGACATATTATGAGAAAAAAGCTGACATTGCCCTCATATACAAAGGTTTGCAAGGTATGCTACCTCTTTGGTGGCTCACTTGACAAAGAAGGAACTTAGGAAATTGAGTTTTTCCCCTGGATACCTTTTTCAAACCTGCATTAATTGGGAAAAAAATGAAATTCACGAGTTCATTGTCCAAAATATTTTTTAAAGGCACAGAGCCTTCCTTGGAATCTGGGCCATGAGCAACAAAGCAAACAATTGCTTGAACTCTTGGACTCTTTGAGACGATAATCATAAGGTAAAAGGGAATTTAAGGCTTCTAAAGGTGAATTGAGGCAACAACAAGGAGGCCGAAGTCAAAAAGTCACAAATGGTTCCATCACATTTTTGACAACTTTATTTCACCGTATTTTTGACCTCCAAGACACTGGATATAAATTCAAATGATTTTTTTTGTGTGTGACACTATCGAACAACCAACCGAAACCCCTGCAAAACTAATGACGAACTAATCAGTTGGATCAAAAAGGAATTTTTATCTGCGTTCTTCATTAAAAACATAGGAGGTCCATTTTGATTTTGAGGATCTTGAGAATTTTTGATATTTGTCAATATATTTTTATTCATTAATATTTTTGTGAATTATAATTCACAAAAATTTTATGAGCTATGAGCCTCTGAATAAAAAGCACCTATTTTCCAATTTAAGCAAAGATGACTTGAGTTACAAGTATGATGCAGAAATTTTTAAACGGCTTTAGAATTTTTTTAACATTCGGCTTTAAAATATATTTATATAATTTATCCCTATCTTTAACACCGAGGGCATAAAACAGCTTTGAACCTTAAAATTAACCAAACTTATAAAAAAATGTATGCCCTTTTTCTGAAGGCCACGAGGCTATGAGAGAAAAAATAAGATCAGATTGGGAATTAGGGGATTAAAGTGTATTAACTTGAGTATATGATATTCTTATGGGATTTTGTCGGATAGTGTTATTAAATAGATATTCTGTTTTTATATAATAAATTCATCTATAACAATATTAGGCAAACTTTTATCTAACTGGATAAAGTATTTTTTTAATATCATAAATTTGTCATTGTGTTGAGATGGGCACAAGAAAAAAAATGCATCGTCATTTTAAATAGGTTTTGTTCACATTGATATTTTTCATTTTATGAGAATACCAACTGTATTAGATCATACATAACACACTCTTCCATTAATTGCCAAAAATAAATAACCAATAATTTATAGCATATTTTAATAATGATCTCCATTGATCAACTTTTTATTATTATTAACAAATATTTTGTACTGTTTAAAAAAAAATATTTACATTTCAGATGTATTAAAAATAAATCCAATTGGTTTAATGGAAATTTAAATAATTTTTTCCCCGTTATAATCTGTTGGTAATTAAAACAATACTTACACGACGGTCGGACTTGACCATTTCAATTATTTTAACGACATTTTTGACGATTGGCCTTCTGGATATTGCATATTATTTTTTTAAATATGCTTCCCAAGCCTTTCACCTGCAATCCTTATTTAAAGTTTGAAAATTGATTTTGAAATGTGTATAAATCCTACAAGCATCTACTGTCAGATCTGTTTCAGCTCTGAGGAGTATCTAACTTCATTGGCCAGCAAACAGATTAATACTGAATGTTGCGAATAAATAACTAAATGAATTGTGGTAATTTTTTGGATTTGTAAATAATATTTTTCATATATTTGTAGTGTTCAAGTTCCCAAAGTCCAGCAGGTTCAAATCTTGCACATTATGGGGCCACATCTCTTTCGTCCAGAATCCACCTATTTATTGGTGAATAATTTTTTAGTTTGGCGGGCGCGTGAGAGGGGGTGCCATCCTGAATCCACACATACATTCCAGGTATTTGGCCTTAAACCTGGTCAATTTTATCCCCGCCTTGAAGGAGAGTAGAGGTATCTTCTTGCCATTACATGCCACGATACTTAGGACTATTGCCCTCCACTTTCTGTTTTCCTAGCGAAATATTTTACAGCATTCTTTATTCTAGCTACTTTGAAAACCAGGCTTCTTGAGCACTTTAAAATTTTTATAATCCTCGCCACCTCAACTTCAGCATCTAGGACATTTGAGATGCATTATCTTTTGGCTTTTTGCTAACCCAGGATGATGAGATGAAAATTTTTTAAGATAGTTTATAAATGCACATAGGATATCTGAACTATAATGTCAATAACAATCACTAAACATTCCTATATTTATGAGAAAATTAACCTTAATTAACAGTCGACGTTTTGATACCAAAAAATTACACCATTATTATATGGATCATCAATAAAATATTTAATTATTGGATTATCCTAATCTTAAATACAGTAAATCCTTTATTTTAGTATAATTAATCTCATTTTTTGGTTGTAACTTGTACACAACATATTCTCAAACAAAGTGGATTTGTGTTCTCAAGTTAGAATGCTCCGTATACTGATACTAATTATAATATTTTTTTAGAGGTATGTAATATTAAATTGTTCAAACATTCTAAACATGTTTTCCGGAGCATTTTTTAAATGCACATATCCATGAAAAGACCAGATATAATGCCACCAACGAACAAATTCATGAAATATAATATACAATAATTTATACGAGGGATGTGATTCCCGATACAATTTTATTATTTCCTTTGTCTGTTTAATGTTTTTACTCCATCAAATTATTTTTCTCAGTGCCAAGATTAAAACTTTTTGTTGTAATAATACCCCCAAAAACAGTTTATTTTTTACACCAACAGGTACTTGACTTCCATAGACAGACCGGTTATATATCCCTAGAACGTATAATGATTGTTTGTGCAATTGAAGATCCTACCTACTTATATGTGTATCTAATTTTGCATATATTTTTTGCATACTTCTATAGAAATGTGCAAGGATTATGTACATTTATGTTCTGTTAAAAAATGTATTATCTATTAGGGGATAAATTTCAATGGTTTATTTTTTTCAACACATATATACCTTTAATCTCCAAAATACAGCCAATGAATTATAATAAATTGTATTTGTTAATTCGTAATGGTATTGGAATTGTGCAATAATCGACCTCAAAAAAGTGAGAATTACATAAGATTTTACTAATTTATATATATATTTTTTTTTTAATTTGACTTCACTAGAACGTAATTAGTTAAGAAACATTTAGTAATATTTTGTATTTTTTGTTTCTTTAATTTTAATCTAACTCTTTATTCATTATTCTTTAAATTGTCAAAATGCCATGAATTGAATATAAATTCACAATTATTTCAAATTACACATTATTAATTAATAAACAATGAAGTGTTTTCAAGATATTCCAAATTGCATAATAGCTTATTAAGTGATTTATGAGTTGTTAAAAGATGGAGAGAAGTCCCTCCAAAGAATAAATATGAAATGTAAAATAATTTAAAATAAATTATGTCAATGAATCTCACTTTTTTTTGTTTAGGCCTATTGGAAAATGAAAGTTTTTATATCGGCAGGGATATATTATTGTAAAAGTATTTTATTTGACTGCCCTACTTTGAAGCCATATTTTCATCACATTGAAAGATAAATGAGCCAATCTGACGACTCAAGAAATGTACCAAATCTATCGCCTTTGATACTCTCTAATATAAATTTTGATTTTATTACTCCATCCGAATAATAAAATTAATGATTAGAGAAATTTATATTATAAGTGAAAAACTATCTGTCTAGTTTTTATTAAAAAAAACTTAGTTGAATGTATTTAAAAAGATGAAATCACACTCTATATTTGATATTTGGTATAGTAGGACCAGGAAAATAATATAATTATAACGGTATTTTAATAGGTATTAATAGTGCTACTTCCGGTTCCGATACGTCAAAAAAAAAAAAAAATAGCCTGGTGATAACCTACCCTCCATAAAGTTGTTTTCCCATTTATCTAAAATTTGGTGTATATGCATATTTTTAAACATATCAATGAAATTAAACTAGCCATATCCAATTATCTCCTTCTTGGGTTTCAGACCAACATATTTTAAATACAGTCAAACTTGCTATAACAGCCACATGATTTAAGGGTGTCACTCCAGTAAGTAGCTGTATCCAGTTCCCCCATAAGAATTTCCAACATCAAAACTGTATTAAGTGTGTCCCTGAAATCCTCCGATAGCATTTGTGCAAATTATTTTAGCTAATATATAGGATAAATTGACAAACCTACTTTTAACAGTCACTTTTGGAAACATAAATAGACTTTTGGGTACAAACAATGAGTGACTTGCTAAAATTTCATTTTTTTACAAATAAGATACCAAATTTATTAATTAGTTTAATCTAAAACGACATTTTTTTTTAAAACTTTCATTATTGATACTCAGATTTCCATTTTAAAACCAGAACCGATACAAAAATGTCATGACAACACTAATTTACATACTATCAAATCTGATTGAACGGCAACTTATTTTAAGCGTGTGATTGCACTAAGGACTTTATTTAATTTTCAAGTTAACTATTATTACAAAACGGAAAGTTGGTTTCAGTGGTTATCCGCATTAAGCAGTCACTTTTTTAGATTAAAACAGGTTTGACTAAGTTGCAAAAAATTCTTAACAACTTGAACAAAGATACATCAAATGAATATATTATTCTAATTCGAATATAAAAACTTAAATTTGACCGTAGTGGAAGACGTTAGCTTGAATCTAACACTAAAAAAATGTTCCTTTGTTATAATTATTCTTATATAATCCAATTTTGATGCAAATATATTTTGTCCCAGCAAAACTCTATGAGTGTAGATTAGTTTATTTTGGATAGTAAGAGGCCTTTTTAATGTTCCTACTCTTTTTAAAACAAAGTATTATATTAAATACTTTTAGCAGACGTACATTTAATAAAACCTAAATGATTTTAGCTGATATCAACTAGAGGAGACTGGAGACGGTTGCAAGTGGACTTATTAAAAATTGTAATTTAATTGAATAATAAATCACAGATTAGTATGCCAAAAAAATAAATAATTTTCATTGGTGTATCTAACCTGGATACTAAATAAAGGCTACCAGTTCCACAAAACGAGACTCTCCACTCAAAACACTATTTATCTACCAAAAACAAAAAATTGACATGTTTAAGCATAGTTTCAATGACAGATCTATTATTCTTTTGAACAAAATACCTTTTCGCCAGGGAAGTGAGGCTGCCCTCAAACAATTTAATAAATTCTTTTTTGTGTGACACTTGTTTTGTTTTTTTCCTCTGCACTTTGACGTTTTCTTATGTTTTTGTATTTCAATATTTGTATTATAAATGCATCTCTATTATTAAAAACGACAATTTTTATATTTTATAAAATAAGTCGACCATTATTGGCTTTGTTTATCACCGCTGGTCGAAAAATAAATAAATAAATATATTATAGTGGCGATAGGTATAAAATAAAAAATAACTGATTATCCACAGTTGTATTATAAAACATGTTTTATTTACCAGATTTTCGTCATTACATATTAAATAACTTTCTTTTTGGAACCTCTTAATGATAATATTTTAACGAGGAAACAAAAAATGAAGAAAATATTAGGTATTAAAATACTGTAGTTTGTTATATTCACACTATAGATAATTGAAGTGGAACTTATTTTATATTTTTTCAAAACTTAAACTTTAAAATAGTTTGGTCATTATGAAAAAAAAATAAAAACTTATAATTTATGAAACTTGATTTATTGACTTTTGACAAAAGAATGTTATGTCACTGCATTCTGCATCATCAAAGTGAACATTTAATTATCATAAATGGTTGATTAAAATTTATTTTTTAATAACTCTTTATTGTATTTTTCTTAATTTCTAACTTAAGCTTGATCTATTATTACTACTGCTGCTGTCCTTGACGACAAATAGTTTTTGAATACGCCTTATAAAATGCTGCAACTAAACATATTTAAAAAAAAAAACGTGACATACACCTTAATGGGAAAAAATTATCAGGTTGAACCCTAATCTAGGTACACAATTTTCTACCTGCATTATAAAAATATGTTGTTTTGCGTTATTTTTAGGGATGGGATTTTTGTAGATACACTGGCCGACCGTTATCATTTACTCATCTCTACTATGCAAATTTTTATAGATGATGAGTCATTTTTTACAATTTTCTAATAATAAATGTTGTAGAACACATAATTAGCTGTTAATGGCTAAGAAAAACATTCTCCCTGAAGACAATTGGGGAGTAGGGTGGGACCTCGAGGAAGACGATATGTCGGCTTCCAGATGACCTTATAGGGCAATTCTGCACGGAGGACAATGTTTTTCTATTGAGTTATTTGCGTCTTCGTATGTTTGTCCGGCATGGATGCGCACAATAATAACTGCACATCGTTTATATTCGAAGAACATATATGTAATTTTATTATAAAGTTTTATCAGGTAAATCTGATAAACACACTTTCATAAGCATAGATCTCAGGGTTGCCGAGTTATTGAGGTTTAAACTTGTTCCTGATTTAAAATCCCCAGCGTATATGTATTTCTATACTTCAACCTATAAACATACCTTATAGTAAACAATCCTTATACTTGCAAAAACGTATTAAAATTTATGCACATTCATATATTACAATTTTCAAAACATGTTGTTTCAAATGATTAACTACTTAATAATTGCATTCCTATACAATGTATTTCAATGATTATTTTCCACTAAATTAGATATTTTACCAAAATATACGAACACAAGGACGACCATTATATACGAGGTTGGTTTGAAGAGTTTCCAACCTTAACTTGCAGATGGCAAGACTAGTAATTAAGAGTCAGTCATATATATAAATATAGCATCTGTTGTCTATTACTCACCAAAGTTTCAGCCATTTTGGGAAGTCGTTTGTTATGGGCACGCGCTTGAGTGAGTATATATATAAATATTTTTTGTGAAAATGGAGAAAATTGAGTAGGAAGGTGTCACTCAATATTTGTTGTAGAAAGTGTAACTTTTAAATAGATTCATACAAAAGCAGACATATAAAAGTGTTTGTGTTAAAATTTGACGGGTCCAAGTGAATCCAACCCGGAGTAATTGAGGCAAAAACAAAAAGTTTCTCGCGTACAATTATTTTGCAGAGAAAAATGCCGTGTACTATTTACTGGGGTTACATAGATAGGAGCATCGCTGGGTTTGGAGAAGTATGTAGAGTTAGAAAGAGACTTTGTTGAAAAAAATAAATCTTTTTTTTCTATCTTGTTACCCTGGTAACTTTTCAGACCATCACCGTACCATAATACAGTTCTCAACAATTATTTTTGTTTTTTTGTACCTTGGTACAACTATATTTTCACTTAATATTTTATGAAAAGATTAGTTTTAATTTTTTAACATATCTTATACCATATTCTTCGATATTACAGTAAAATCCTTCGGCAATGGTGTTGCTATATAACAAAACTTGTACTTTTGCAGTTATGTAATTAATTCCTGCTCGATATGGGCAGGTATAAAAATAAGAAAAATTTTATGCAAAAAACTTGATTATTTCATTATTGTTGTTGTAAATTTATGCAAGATATTTTATTTCAAATTACTCATCATCAGTGGTGGCTTCTGTATGTAACTGCTGAAATGGAGATCCCCAAATATTTAATTGATAAGTAAGAAACTAATATTAAATAAATAATTTAATTAATTTTTGTAATGATTATGTGCAATTATGTATATCACAAATAAACTCTGCTTAAAATCCATAAGATCAGGTGCAAATTGAAATATTAATATTATTTCCCCTAAAAAAAATTCAACAAACATTCTTCTGAAACATGATTACATATTCTGAATCAAAAACATTTAATCAAAGATAAGACTTTTACGACACTATCATTAGAAAAATAAGTGATTTGTTTTATAAATCCATTTTACTTTTAGAACTGTGCAATTCTGTTAACCTTCAATCAAGTTAAAAAAACATTTCATAGTTTGGACCCGATAAAAAATAAAAGAATAATAATGAAACTACTAGGTCGGGGAGAAACCTCAGCAGAAAAGCTGTTAACTAAGCTGTTGGACAGACTAGGTCTCCCAAGAGTTGACTTCGATACAAAAATACTTTTAAATACCCTTTTACTTTATCAAACCAAAATGGCTCCGCTACAGAATTGCTACCTCATCAATTTATCCGAAAAAATCAAATAACAAGGATGAGAGTATGAAATACACATTCTGTAGCGAGAAAACAGAAACGTCAGCACCTCTTATTTTCTACGAGTATAATAGGGTGAATCCTTTTGTAAGGATGTGTCGAGTAAATTACAAAAAAAAAACTACTAGTCTTGACGTCAAAAACTGATTGGGTAATTGTCACCTATCCAAATCTTCCCAGGGCTTTTAAGGTGGAGGTCATCATCAGTAAAGAACAAGTTATAATATATTCTTGCAAATGTAACAAGAAACCAGACCAACACATTTGGAAGTTGTAATCGAGAGAGAACTCGATGTTTTTGTAAATTTTTCCGACAATGTTCGTTAATTCGGACTTATGGGTATCAGAATGGAAGGGGGAAAAATAAAACTGTGATTATAATCGCTGTTTTTCTTATTATTGTTTTTTCATTAGCTCATATTAGTTATGTGTAAGGAATGCCTTAAATTCAGTTATAATGTTTGTTTGTTCTTCTTTGTCAGAATTGTAAATAAAAGTATGCCTATTGGGCTTTTAAAAAAAATAAAAGATAAAACTTTTACAACACTATCATTGGAAAAATAATCGATTTATTTCCGTAATACAATTATACTTTTAGAATCATGCAATTTGGCAACTTTCAATAAAGTTAAAAAATATACTTGAAAAACAACTTAATTATTAAAATAATATGTAAAATTAGAGTTAAAAATGCTTAGTCAGCAATAATGGGTGATCAGTTAGCAATAATAATTTTCAATTATAATATATACAGTTTAAATTTCTTATAATTAATAATTTAAAGATTAAATAATTTTAAAAAACAAACTACCATAAAATTTACAACCAACTTTTTTTGAAAAAGATGAATCTAATATCCTTTAAATTAATTTGAATTTGAGGAATAAAATAATGAAACTCTATGATTATTAAAGCGTCTTCTCTTTGGGTAAAATAACCATTATATTATTTTAATTCAGGATTTTGAATAATATATATTCTAACGCTGTTTAATATAAATTTAACCCCCATAAATCTATTTTTTTTCATTTGTTAATTATACTATCTCTGACGTTAATTGATCAATATTATCGCTGTTTTAAAATTAACAGTAATAATTTGAATGAAAGAATTGTTTTTTTATAGTTTACACACAAATTTACTTAAATATTTCTTTTCTTAAGACAAAGTCCCACATTTTATGAGTACAAGTCAATAATTGCTTTGAAGTGTAATTTTATGTAAAATTTAAAAAGTATTTTAGAATTAAAATAATATAAATTTGTGGCTTCAACAAAATTGATATTTGAAATATTTAATTTACATAACTTTAAGTTTGAAAATGTCTGGCATACATTTAAAAATATGATAAAACAATACAATAAAACTCATTTTAGAAGTTTTTTTCTCAAAAATTTTTATTTCTTACGACATTGTTTTTATATAACGCAATGGTGTTTAATTAAGGACATTGTTGACGTTCTCAGACCTCTTCCCAACACTAACTATCATATGGGGTACTGTTATTTTTACTGTTGTAAGTCTTAAGCATATTCTGTATGTTAAAAAAACCTTAAATTAATATGGTAATGCTGGCAATTGAACAAATGTTTTTGAGGAGAGCAGATTGCTGGCATGACGTTGCATTAGATTAGCTTTAAGTAGCCATACAAAGAGGGAAATAAATATGAATTTCACACTGTCTATAGCTTATAGAATTACTCCATTGTCGATCCTCAATTCTACTCTGAGTCCGACAGGGACTTACACTCATAAATTCCCAATAAATCATCTGCTACACTCTATGTTATACAAGAACTGACACACTCCTGCTTTCACTACATACTTAGATATTCTCTCCTCAAGAATGAAAAAATCCAGATAACATATTTTGAACTTAAATAAACAAAAGCAGTAATATTTACCCGCTAAAAATGTTTAAGATTTACAGCCCTAATTATCCACAATTAGAGACATATTCACATAACTCTATGCAAAATACATTTTTGAGTCAATTTCCCTAATTTAAATTAATGCAGTTAATTTTATTTAGTATTTATAATACCGTTAAATAAACCTATTCCTTTCTTTAATGTGAAATTAATAACACTTTTTCTTCAACAAAAGTAGTACACAATAATAAAACAACATTGAATCATTTTGAGTTCAAGGTTTAATTTCTTAAGAAATTAGTTCATCGTTCTCCTAGGCATATCTAATACCTATATTGAGAACAAATTTATGAGATTATACAGAAGAAGAAGAAAAGTGATTCATAGACATGCCCTTTTGACATTCAATAAATCAATTTGCAATATTGTAGGCACATACATGTATACAAGCCAATAATGGGTAAATATTTCTTTTTAAATAAATACATATATATAGAAGTATACTCAAAAACAATGAGTGTTCCGCATTTTCTACTAATGTTCTTCTCATGAAAATCTCATTTAGTTGAATATACAATACATTTATGTACAAACGTATAATCCTTTCAAAAGTGTTTATATTTGTTAATAAATACATGTATAATTTTCAAAAAACAAAAATGCAATAGGGAAAAAGAAAAACCTCCACCTTCAAGGAAATTTGCAATACATTGCCAAAAAGAATGTACATACGTATTATACATAATGTATAACGAAATATACGCATTAGGATTCCATTTAGTGTTTTCCTTAATAATTGTTATTTGTGACTTAAATACAAGGCAGTAAATGTTCTTGATAAAAATATGACGATAAGTAAAGAAAATATTAATGAACCTGTATTCCAAATGTAACAAAATGCAACAGTGAGAAATATTAACATTTGGCATAATTATGGTCTCATTTTTTCTTGGCACTCCATTGGTTAACATTCTATGTATAACGTGGTTAGAGAACTTAGTTATAAATAAATAACAAAAATGAAACGTATCTAATTATGTGACAGTTGAAATATTATTTTAACTATGTCATTTAAATTTTGTCTCCTTTTTTTACACACGTAAATATCAATTAAAATTTAAAAAAAATATTTGTATGAATATACATCATCAAGTAAAAAAAAACTTATATAAAAATAATCTTAACAATATGAATTTGGGGTTCCAACACAATATAATTTCTATTATTACAGTAAAAACATTCTAATTTTATTTCAATAAAATTTTAATGAATTATTAATTACTTTATATTAATTTTAGGAATTCAATTAGTACCTTATATCTGAATTCAAGAAATAAAGAGAAATATTTTTTTTTACATTAATTACATTAACAAATTCTCAATTAAGCATGGCTAAATATGCAAATAATTTGAATCAATGTATTATCAAGATAATATTCGAATTGGACAGGGTAGGGCAGCATAACGTGGAATCAAGATTTGGATTTAAATGTACAACAATAATTTTATATTTTTAATGATAGGTAAAATTATAATGTTAACAAAACATGTACACAAAGTTTTGCCAAAATTTGTTCACTCAGTATGACACTTTCATTATCAATCCCAGCCTTTACACGTTGCCTAAAGGCCATACAGGAGTAGATGACAAATTCTTCTGACATTTTGTCCCATGCAGTCACTATGGAGGACTTTAGTGAGTCCACATTTGGATGTGAGGTTTTGTTGATTTTATTCTCCAAAATGCCCCACTTCTATTTTTGAAATATATTTATATCTTAAATTATCGATTTTTTTGTCATATAAAATTGGAATTTATATAATCACTTGCTACATAAATATTTTTTATTCAATTTGCTTATATACTTTAATATTTCAATATTCCTACATATATAAGTATTTTGAACAAAGTTTGTCTGTTCATGTTCAACACTTCTATATGAACTATTTGTAATAATAATATTAAAATTAGGCAACGGACGCACACGGATTTTTGTTTTGTTTTTGGTGGATGAATTTTTTCGATGATAAATTCTGTAAAAGACACAAGTCGTCTTTTTTTGATGCCTTATTGCATTTATATTATGTTGTTGCTAAAATATTTATGACTTTCAAAAAATTAAAATTCTCACCCTACATCCAAACAAATTACAAGGAGTTTTTAAAATTTAATTAATTTTTTAATTTAGAATGGAAAAAAGTAATCTGAATCACTTGGTCCATTATACTAATTATATGAGTACAATCAAACAATGTCTCTGGTGATTGTTTACAGAAGAAACATGTTCTCTTTTCCAATGTTTTACCATATACACTACCCAAGGTTAGTAAGTTGGTAACCACTTTGTAATTCATCACAAATAATGATTCGGTCGTCAGATTATATACCCGACTCAGTCTTAAAGCCAACCTATTTTTTTTCTACTTTATCTGCTCTAAAAATGGACTTTAATTGATAAAAGTTGAGTCTTGAGAATACAGATTTTTTTTTTGTATACCAGCTTATATCAAGTAGAAATAAATTAAATAACCACAAAATTACAATTTATTATATATGAATTTAGATGCACAATAACTTTTTATTTCAAAATTAATTAAAAAATCAACTTTTGAAGTTTGTTATAAGTTGAAAATGTATTTTATTCCATTCAGATTATATACATTATCTAATTGGTGTACAAATTAAATAATAAGATATACATATAATTATGCTAGATTTTTAAAGATAAAGTGATTTATAATTAATAACACGATATATTTTTTTAGGTGCCATCTTTGACAAGGATGAGATCGATTTTTATTCTGTTTTATGTGTAAAATTGAATTCAAAAGATTACCTACTCTGAAAAAGTCATAAAAAGGTCACTAAGGTAATAGTAATTAAAAGTTTACTTTTTTTCTTTGAATGTAATGTAAATTAAACGTAAACGTAAATTTCAATATTTATCAGTCCAATAGTTGGGTTGTAATATGCTAAAGAAATTAAGAAAAGAGTCATGACCTAAATTTCAATTAACTTCAATTGACGTTATTTTGTAACATATTATTGATGTTGAAATAATTATAAAATATATTTGATTGTAAATTTAGTAAGCTTAAAATTTTGATTTTTCAAAAAAGCTTTAATTTGAGATATATGAACACTATTAAAAAAAATACTCAGTTTTTTCTATATAAAAAAGGTCAATTTTCACAACTTTAGGACCGTTGAGCTTTCTCTTAATATTTTTTGAAACTGTTCACACTTTTCTTGAATGTTTTTGTACAATTAGGAACCATTTTTTAGCCTATGCCATTTACTTTTCCAAAATAAATTAATTTTATGGTCACCCTAACCTTCAAGTTTAATTTTGAATCAATAGCAATTTTAGATTATTTGATAATCTCTCGTTCGTTGTAAGTTATCGATTGCTATAATTTCAAATATATTTGTTGATTTAACTTATTTTAATACACATGGGTAACTTCCTTATTTGTTTTTAAATATTTATTAATATTAACTACTAACTGAAAGACTATGTTTTGGTAACATGGATTTTGCCTCTACTGTAACCAAATGAGTATGTATTTTAAATTCAAAAGTTAAAATATTTTACTCAACAGCTGTTTTAATTTTTTTTTCAACAATTTGCATATATGTAATATAAACTAATGATTTAATTAGCTAAATGTTTGAAAAAAAAACAACAACTCCGTTTTCCTCTACAAAACGACTCAAATATATTCTATAACGATCTATGTAAGGACTGCGGTAAAATATTTCGTACTACGTTTTATGTATTGGCAAATTTTCCCTTCCTCAAAATATTCATACACTTTTTCTATAAATTTATAAGGATTTTATGATCTAATATCCAAACATATGTGCGTTTTGGTCTTATTTGGGCTATAGTCTAAAAAAAATGATTTACAAGACCAAGGCGATTTATTTTAAATGTGAAAAATTTTAAGCTTATAAGATGACGAGAAAATAAATTCGCTTTATATTTTATACTTTATTATTCAATATTTCACGGCTAGATACGCAAACTTTTCATTTTAAAATCCTGGCATCATGTTTTGTCGTACCATATTTATTCGGTCCAGTCAAGGTTTTGAACTGATCATATCTGTTGTTGGAACTATCGGTCTTTGTTTTTTTTTTGTTTTTTTTTGTAAATATTATAGTATTAAATTTACTCCATCTGAACTAGAAATTGTCTTTGAAGTTTATTTACATAAAGTAGAACGACCGGATTGGAAGCCTTATTTTTTTAAATAATGATGATGTTGTATTTAGACAAATAAGACTTGTGATAATTGTATTATGAGCATTGTACATATTGTGCAAAAATATTTATATTTTCATTATAATGCAATGTAATACGAATTGCTATATTTTTACTTGGATACATAATTTATTCTGTTACATAATTTAAAAAATGAAAAACACCATAAATGACGTCACCAAGGATCGATTTAACCTTCTCTTAGGACAACAAATGGCACTGGAAGGGACCACAATCAACGGTCTAAATAGGGGCAACCACAAACCTAATCATGGAATCATGGAAAATGGCTACATTTATAAAAAAATAATAAATTTCATTTTTGTAAAGCATATTTAAAAAAAAAGGTTTCAAATCTAGTTAAAATATCTTTTTTTGCTTAATAAAAAAACGACCATTGAGTACAGGGTAAAGAAGCAAAATATAGGTTGTTAATTAATGTTATTTTTCTTATTAATGTAGAAAGGTTTCGTGATTATTTTTAAAATTATGATTCAGTCATCCTTTGTGTATAAAAAAACTATAATTTAAACATTTTGTCATCATAAGTGAGCATGAAGCCAAAAGGAAGTGTATCTCATAGATACTGAATTTGAGGGGGTGAGAATTATGAATTAGAAATGTGGCCTCCTTCCTCCCCAGATTTTAGACCAAGAAATTTGTTTTGTTGAGCTCTTTGGTAAGGGAACCCAACAAAACTCTACACCTAGATGTGTTCTCACTGAAGGCCGCCATAGTGGCTGCCTGGATCAACTTGTCTGATGAGTTTGTTATATACTCTTGAAAATCTTCGAACGATAAGTAAAGTCTGTAATTGATGTTGAAGGTGGTCATATTGAGTGAACTAGTTTGCAACAACCTTGTTTACATGTTTTTAAATAATAATTTTTTTTTATTATTGAAAATCTTTAAAAAAATATTGAAGTATTTCCAAAGGAACCTCCGAGTCACAATTTTGCTCCTCATATTTTGCAGTGATCTTATTATTTTCATTGGACATATAAAAATACTTTTTGAATTAGGAAAATTACAAGTTTTTACTTTTTTTTTAATTATTAGTTATGTAATTTTAGCCGGATTCTTATTTTTATTATTGTTTTAGGACATTTAAAAAAAAACTGATAAAAAACAAAAAAAAAATCTTTTATTTTATTTTGCAAACGATTAATACTTTCCCTTACACAAAGTTATAAAAGGTATCGTTTTATTGAGGATTTCCAAAAGGAACAAAGGATTGCCATGTGCAACCAAGGCTTTTGATTTATTAATGCTGCAGCAGCAAGATAAGCTGTTTTTGCATTTAAGTTCGGTTTCTGGGAAATAATTCATGGACTTTCGCTGGAGAAGAAATTATGTACCTTCTGTCAAGTTCAAGGCACCATTAAAAGGCTTTAAAAAAGATTTTACCACAATTTAACTTTGAGACTTGTTTTTAGTATTTTCATAATTTATTTTTATTTTATATTGAGTACCTTATTTTTTTAACTCATATAGTATTCATTTTACCATTTTTTTTTTTTAAACTTTAAATTTTAATAATATTGCGATGTAATCTTCCCCCAATGCTTTAATTTTAAACTAAAATATTTTATTATCTATATATTTTACGTAACTGCTTCGGTATTTAAATGTAAGAACGAAATAAAGAAATAATAATAAAAAAATTATCTGTTGGTGTTAAACTTTTCTTTAATATATATACATATATATATTAAATAATGAAATCATAGTAGTTTTGACATGAGATAATTTTTCGTCAAAATTCGTATTGGTATATATTTTTGATTACTTTTTTCTAAATATAATACGAGTACTTGCAAATACAGAGTTCACCTTCATAAATATATACGAAGAGTGGGAAAGGGTGTAAAAAATTGACCCAACGAAGACATAACGTCTTGGGGACAAATTTTATGTTACTTCAAATGCACCCATGTCAATTTTAGACTCTGCATAGAATTGCAAATTGATATCAAAGTAATTTCTGGCCTTTTCTTTTGAAAAATATCTTTTTTTTCAGAGAAATGAAATATTGGCCAACTTTGTTTTATTGACGGGAGTTTGCAATAAAATTAAATGGTTTTTTTTCATCTGTTTAAAAAACTTTTTTTATAACTAACTCAGAAATTTAGAAAAAGACGTATTATACTTTTATGACATAATAGCGTTACAAGTACAAGTTTCAATTACAATTTAGTATGTCACCTTTTTAAATGCATCATCATCATAGTATGAGTATACAAATCAAGACTGCAACAAAATATTTTGATACATTACACTTAAATTATGCTGTAGTCATTTAATCTTACGATTATCTAAAATATTTTTAATTCCGTTTTTAGTGTTATCACATTTGGAATGGTCGGGATCAGTATTAGACTTAGCAAGTATACACAAAAAATAATAGAGCTTGTTCTTAAAATATATTTTTGGGTTATAAGGTTATTAAGAGGTTGTTTTGACCGAAATAAAACATACTTTTCCCTTCTCTCTTTCTATGTCTCTTCCCTCTTGTTCCCTTTCTTTGTCTATTTTCTTCTACCTTCATTCTTTGTTTATATTCCACTCTATTTAGCCCTTCAATACGGTCAACATCTGCTAATTATCAATATAAATATCATATATCAAAACCAATACACGACTTAAGTATCTATTTATTCCTACATTATATAATGTAATTGTATAATATAACAGAGGGATTGTGGATTTATTTTTTTTCAACGATTTCTCTCAGGTTGACTTTGATAAAAGTTTACATTACAGAGTGGATACCCAAAACTTGCTGTAGAATGACTAAATTAAGAAATAATTAATTTTTATAGAACTAAGAAATTACAACTCAAAATCAAGTTGTAATATCTTTTAATATCTTATTTATCTTTATTTTCTATTCAGTCCGTCCTACTTGGAATGCAATATTTTCCTTGACACGCTGGCGAAGGCATTAGCAGCTGACACTGCCATGATTACAATTCCGAGGAAACATCCATTTGGATGAGAGGTGTAGCATACAATTTTCTCCAAGACGAGAATATCTGCCAATTCCATAAGGTTAAATTCTGGCTAGGAGAAGGAACACATAGAGACAGTCCAGAAGTATAGGATTGATGCATTTTGGTGTTATGGGGCTGCAATGAAATTTTTGATGTTGTAGGCAGTGCGGATGGAGATGGCAACAGTCTTTGCAGCCTTTTCAGTACTGACATCGGGTCTGAGGAGATCGTATACGTGTTGCCTTTTCTGTTGTTTATACATTTTTACATTAGAGACATGGGATACAAACAAAACTTTTTTTTCAACTGTCGTCTGGTTGTGTAAATATGAAATTGTGTAATCAAAAATAACGGATTAGAATCGTAACTAAATGATATGGCAAGTTAAGGTTCTCGCTCTGTATTACCTAAATAATATTTTTTATGGTATCGTTAATGATATGACTTGAAGTAATACAAAAGTTCCATTCCTTTCAAATGAAATTTGACACAAAATTATACTTATAGAAAAGTTATTTCTTTTCAGAAAGAAGTTAAAGAACTACATTTTTTTTATCTTGACAAATTAATGTAGATGTTTAATTTAATGACTTAGTCTTTGAATTCCATGTCTAAAAAAATTCTGATATAATTACATTTTGAATCCAAGTCAAGTTTCAAGGTCATATAGACAGGTATTATATTAAGTCAAAAATAAATGAAATAAATTGCAAATTAGGGTTAATATTCAAATAAAATAGTAAGGTTTATTTGTAAAAAAAATTCTAGAAAGCTGTGAATAGCTAAATTCGATATATATAAATTTGGCAGTATACAATTCACAAATTTACAATATCTCAAAAAAATCCAACATTAAAATTTATTTCCTTAAATAGTGGAAACAGCTATTTAAGGAATTGAACGTATTTTCTTTTAATGTGAAACGAAACATACCAACTGACAATTGTTTACAGTCTCAAGTCCTTTAAAGACGAAGCATTCACCGAATGAACGATTTAGTTCAATTAATGTAACTCGACTTCAAAACAATTACTTAAACTCATAAAAAGTTTAAAAATCCATAAAAGACAAACTCATCCTAAATGCTCTAAACCTGATTTGATAAAAAACGTATTTAATTGCAGATTCGTGAATAGCGTGTTAAATACAGTTATAATTAGTTTGTTTACCTAAGATCATTCTTAAAATGGATGCAATGTACACTTTTAAACCTCTTACTATTTTGAAATAAAATTTTCAAGGTTTTATACCTTTCAAATCTACGACTAATGTACAATCAACCTTCTATATTATTTAACATTAATATTATTTGTTTCGTTCCTTTTGTAGAATAAAACAATAAATAAATAAATAATTATTCCACATAAAAAATATTTTACATGACTCAAATACTTATAATTTTTTCTAAAATAATATAGAAAAACTCATGCAAATCTTTCAACTTTGCAAAGAAAGTATACAAAACTTCCTTGTAACGAATTAAGTGTATTTTGAAACATTGAGCAGTGGGTAGGCATATAACTTCCTGAGTTCAGGAATATGTTACTATTGATAAGTCCATCATGATTTAATTGATCTCTTAAAACAATCTTTTTATTTTCGTTACCTTTTTTACTTTTATGTACATCATACCCAAATAACAAAATTCACGAATTGAGAGATAGTGAAGCAATAATTAAGTCTCTGGGAAAATTGCAAAAACCTAAAGTGTCGCTATATGTTTTATTTGAACCATCAGTACTTTAGTGGTACCGGGCCATTGACTCAAATACTAGGCATCTATAGTGTCACTACGTCCTTTAAAAAATTTGCCCTCCGTTGAAGCCCCCTTTAAAAAAAAAAGACACTTTTTAATAAAAGTAAGATTGAAAATTGTGTTATATAAAAAAGTCTTTATACTATTGAGATAATCATCAACACTAACAAAATTTCTACTGACATCCCTGTAAATGAACGTAGGTAGTCATTAACGTCACTTTTTTTTCCTTTTTTAATTATTAAAGAAAGTAACAAATCACCAATTGATACACAAACTGCTACGACAATATTAGTATCATGAAAAACGAGCCCTTGGAATCACAAAAACCAACAAATCTGTTAAATAGATTTATAAAATTTTATTAATTATTTTAAATATTAAAAATATTTCGTAGGTCACCATTAGCACTGAAATTTTTTTGATGCCAAAATCTAATTTGGTATAATTCATTAGCGTAATGTTGGGTCTATGTCAACTGTGTATCAATGATTAAAATTTGCTTAATATTTGGGGTAACTTTTAGCCCAAGTACATTAACTACGTCAAAAAAAAAGAATGTTCTCTAAAGGAAGGTTAACAGGAGCTCAGAACTCAGAGTTAGATTTTATTTCTAAAATTTTAAATTTTGGGTCTTCAAATAATAGTTTATTTGATATAACACAATTTATTCTAATCCAATAAATGAATTAAAACAACTGGAAATTTTCAAGAAATGACCAATATACTTTTATGGTATTACGGGACATTTTATAAAAAAAATACACAGAATCAAATCTTTGATAAAAATGATTTAACATTTTAAAAAAAACCTTTCATTCAAGCCTTTGGTTCTCTCATCAAGCTTGAAAAATATTTCTGCATCGTTAATAGACGTGCTACTTTGCGTTCTTAAATAGGTACGGCACAAAGTATATGTTTCATTCAATCATTTAAATTTTTTTATTATTATTTTTGACGTAAACGCTACTATAAAAAGTTATAAAAGTTTGAAGTTGTATACTCAAAATATAAATTTACTTACATATATTATATAAGTTAATTTTTCCTTATGACTTGCAAAAATAGTATTTGTTACAAAAAATTGCACTACGTAAATAATACATGGAAAATCTACATTCATGTTCTCTTATAGCTTATAGTTATAGGTATTAGATAATTCATTCTATAATGTACCGTGTGTATCTTTTTGATACAATATCTTAATATTCGTATATATAAATAGATAAGAATCTTATATATTATTTACAAAGTGCTTTGTACATAATATATTTTCATTCATCAAAGTAATATAGGAAAATACTGAACCTCTTATTTGGCCAGGGATGTAAATCACAATCAATTTTTGTATGTAGAAAATAATTGCACCAACAGTTAGCATATTAAACTTGGCAATTTGAAGCATATTTTCGAGGAGTACAGATGAAGTGTCATGACGTATAATTATCTAGCTTCAGTCACTTATGAAAGAAACAAACATAAGCTTGAATTACAAATGATTACAGTTTGGTTACAATTTATACATCTCTCCTCAAGAATGAAAAATAAAAGTAGCAGCTTTTAGAAAATAAAACAACAGTGTTCAGGTTGCCAACAACAATAAAATTGACACGATACAAAATACTTAGGATTTAAGAATCTTTATATTGTTTTTACATCATGAAATCCTTCTGCCAATTGGACATCTTTTAGAGTGCTTAAATAACCCAAATTTATCATTATGTAATTAATACTACATCTTGTAACCTTTTTCCCCCCTAAACATATGAAATAAGGTTAACAATCTATTGGTAGTTAGTAGTACTGAGACTCTGAGACTTCTAGATAGATTTCGACCAATAATTCTATCCATCCGTAGATCGACATTTAGTCATTTTTAAATAATTGACTCAATTTGATTTATAAATTTATGGACTGATTCACGAGTTGTACAAAACTGAAACACATCAAAATTCAATTGACGCCATTGTGTCATTACTTAAAATTGCTCTGTGCTGAATTTAAAATTTGACCAGTTCCGAAATTTTGTTTGAGACGGATCTAAGTTGTGGCGTACAAATCTTCTCCAAGACACACTAAATAACATAGTCTAGGGCTGGAAGTGGGCTATACATGGAGGCAGGCCAGATAACGTTCATATTGTTTAATTAGAAGTTTTGACTTTAATTTTCTACATGGAGTTGCAAAAAACTTTGTAATGTTGTAGGCAGCCCGGATAAAGATATCAACAGTATCCGTAGCCTTCTTTCTACTTACACCGGATGTGGAGGAAATTGCACACGCATTGCCTTTTTTGTTGTTGCTCTGTCATTTTTGCATTTAGAGACATTGGATAAAAAAAATTATTTTTTTGTTTTTTGGCTGTCGTCTATTGGATTAATAATTTCGTGTGAAACAAAATAAAGTTCACGAAATCGTAATTAAATGCAGTTTTTTGGCCCCATACTTTAAAAAAAAATAGTTTACATCTTAGCTAGTAAAAGTTCAACCAATCAATGTTCAAAACACTCATTAGGAGATAAGGAGTAAAAAAATTGAATAAGAAAAATGTTACATTTAGTCTTGTGTTGGTTGTCATATTAGGAATAAAATAAATATATATTGTTTACACTTTTGGGAATAAAAAGAATTCAATATTTTATGTGGATCTTTAACTCCTTTTAAATTAATTTTAATGAAAGAAAATGTAATAAAAAGTTCGTTATCATGAGTTATCAAAAACCCAAAAGGTTATGCATCTCAGATCTTCTACATTTTGTAGTTGAATTGGGGGGAATTATGGACATTGTGAAGTGTGAATGCTAGGAGGCCCCGATATTTCAAGTTGTGAGGGCCAAATTTGTACTTTATGACAACATGTGTAAAGCTGAATAAAAAGGTATCCCTATCCAAGGCTAATAGACTGATATTTTTTTAACAAGAAATCCCTGACTGACTTTGTCTGGACATAAGTAAGTGTTTTTATTTATTTAGAGAGGATAGAAAGAGTCCCTCTTCCAAAAAATATTATAAATATTTTATGTGGAAATATCTTTATTAGCCAATATATATAATCAATCTGTTAGAAGCTCTTCTAGCCATACATGTTTTCTCATTTCTCTTTAATTATTTGAAAACCATAAGAGATTATTTTTGCCGTTAAATCAGCTAATTTGAGAGTGTAGTGGAAAATCAACTCTTGGCTGCATCCTATGCACATCAATGGTGAATAACTTGATGAACATTTTTATGAAAGTACTCAACTAATCTGACCACATGTAGAACATTTAGTGGATTGTTAATATGGTAAATGAGGTTTCTTGTACTTCTCACACGAATAAAAAGGATGGTGAGATCAAGTTCCAACCCATTAGGAGGATATTGTAGTTAAAAATTAAAAAGCAAGGCTTTTTCAACTCGAAAAAGATAATGCATATTAAGCCAAAAGTAAAACTGGAAATCTGAATTTTATTCGTTCATTAATGTATTCACAATCTTATAAGATCTTACAATGGGGTTTGAAAGAGTTTAGTTCGTTATTTAAGTATATAATTGAAATGTGTTGGAGTCATACAATTTTATATAAAGAAATCAAATTTGAATTCCTTAATTTAAATAGTATGATATAGATATTTCATATTTGGATTACCTTAAATTAAACTTATTTCATGTTTTTGGGCCACCCTAAAATGCATTCTCTTAATCATACTTTAATTTAATTTAGAGGGAGTATACTTATAATTATGATTGATTTGATGAAAAATGTGCAAAAAAGAAAAGAAAAAACAAACTTTAAAATAAGGTCAAGACGGTAAAAAGTTTTCTTCAAAGAATAGTTTTTAATATAAAGTTGTAAAAATTATAATGATAGCAAAAAGTAATTTGGGTTTTAAAGAGTTTTATTTTTTTAGACATTTGTCTGATCATCATAATTACATTTCTCTTAAGTGTTTCTTATTAAATTATTGATAAAAGGAAATTAATGTAGGAACGGAATATTAGCAAGATATCTCCCGAATAAATGAATAAAAAGTTTTTCTAAAATGTATACGTATTATATTAATATATATGTAAATATTAAGTAATATTTACTATTTGAAAACTATTGGTTTTTATTTACTTTATGCAAATGAGCAGATCTAAGTTATGAAATATATATATATATCCGACATGGACTTGTTTATACATTTCCTCCCCCCCTCCTTTTCATTTTTTCATCACGAGATATACCTTTTGAAGTATCGACGATGACGTTACTTAATCATTTTTCCTCATGACATTTACAATAGACATATTTGATTTTCAACTGTTTAAGAATTTCAATTACGGATAGTATGCTATCAAAATCATTGTCCTACATGGTCATCTTTAGGTCGTATACCTAAAAACCATAAAAAAACATTTACAAAGTCAGTATAAATTATAAAAGATTTTTTTTTTGTTTATTTTCATCAAATAATTTTCAAAGACATTTTGTTTCATCTATAAAAAGTGCTTCCAAAAATTGTTTTATGGAACAAATCAAAAGAAAAAAATTAGGAAAATTTGATGATCTGCGTTTAGTGCATATATTTTTTTTCATTTTTAGAAAGATAACATCAAATTTTTCATAGTATTATATTCTCTTTTTGCTCCATAAGGTATCTTTTGAAGTAAACTTTTAAAAAATTTTTATAAGTTCGAATAATGTCTATAATAATTTAAAAATACAAAATAATGACTAATATTGTATTTAAATCGTTTTTTGGCAAAATAAATAACCTATGTATCTTTTTAAACTATGAACACAATGTGTTACTTACATTAAAGAAAAATGAAGTTTTTGTCCCATATAAGCTTTTCTACATGACTGCATTCGAAATTCGATTAAGATCGAAAATAAAACCTGTCTAGTATACATTTTGTTCTTCCATTCGTAAAGTACACCTTCTGAATTGAGTTGTGAACTTCCTTTTCTACTAAAAGCAACATATCATTGATGTATTATAAAGTGAAGTGAACATTTTGCTTGAGGTTTTGTTGGGGTGCTATAATTGTAAGTCCTTGTTGGGCAAATAGTAGAATTAGGGATTTACGTTGGATTACTTCTATATCGATTTTCTTGTTTAATTCCATTTTCTTCTCTTCATATGTGGATCTAATGAAACGTCTTCACAGCTAAGCTGCTCTTTTCAAATTGTCAGGATTACCATGTTAATTTTCAGTTTCTTTCTTCTTTTTTTACATTCTCAAAATGCTCTCAATGATCATCACTGCACATGGCTTTAGTTTTAGTAATGGGATAAAATATATCTTCAGAGAACAATAAAAAAGAAGCAAACAAATATGTCTAATGCCTTATGTTTTCTATATGAAGAATTTTCCTAGTATGTTTTTGCTAGGAAAGTGAGGCTGACCTCACTTTCCTAGCAAAAACATAGTTTTTTTTTTTTTTCTTTCCTGTTATTTTTTCCATTTTTGTCTTTTCAAGCACACAAAAAAGATAAAGTGGAAGTAACCCCTTTCATTGTCATTCTTTTCATAATCTTCAAATCATACAATGTACAATTTATTTTTTTAACAAAACAAATTTTTGGGCCTGAATTTGGGCGGTTTATTGTTCTCAAGTTAAACACGTAAAAGTAACAACAACAAAATAATCCTAAAAAACAAGCAAAGAATTCTCCAATTAACTGTTTATTTTATCTCAACTTTTGCAAATTTGAACAAACTATCTAACCAAAACAAAAAAAAATCAACTGTCTAAATTCCTGTGTTAGTCTTAAAGAGGGTGCCAAATTCCCTGAATAAATAGTGTGTGCACTCTTTAAACTCAATGCCTTTACTGAATAAAATTGTAAATGTGAAGCCAACATATTTCGACGGATATTGATCACGTTGTTTACATTTCGGCACTTTGCTTATAGCTTTTGGTATTCCTCTATAAATGTGTCAAAAAAATGATTAATATCTTAATCGATAACTTTTTCTTCCTCTTTACTATGTCAAGATAGATTTTGCCCAACCCAGTGTTTCCCTCACAATATCCATATTATGTAGTTATTAAGGTATCTTATTATAATCACACTTATAACATCAAAGCCATACATACATATGGGTCTATATGTCTGTGTGTTGTGTAGTTTGTGTATGCATATAACTGTGTATCACTTTTTATTTCATTATAATTCGTCAAAAAGGTATAACAAGGTATATAAATAAATATAATCATAGGCAATGCTAGAGGGCTTTTATTTGTTTAAGTATATGGGTTTTTAAAAAAAGAAGTTTTTTAAAGGATAATAATGTTTTTGAAAATGGGGAAATAGGAGAGAGATTTAGTGTCCTTCCGGAATCTTATTTCTTTATACAGGGTGGTTTAGTATTATTTTTTACAGGTGTAATCTAATAAAATTTTTTGTCATATAAATTATGTTCATTATATACAGTTTTTTTCTTTTAACTCAATACTTGTCAGAGTGATACCTCACTAACATAAAAATACAGCTTAATTTGAATGGACACTCAGTGGAGCTCAAAACCTAGGCCTTAAATAAATGGTGTTATGTATCCCTTTTTGTTCTAAAGTGATGGTTGATCATTCATTTCTTAAATTTTGGGTTATTTTGACGATGACTTCTCTAAATTTAATTGCCTTTTACAGTGATCTTATATATAGTATTAGTGACAAGTTTCATTAAAACCAACCTGTGATTTTTGCAGTAATCCTGGTAAAACAAAAACATGGGGAAAAACATAATCTCCGTTGAACTTCGTTAGCAGAGATAAATATAAGGTAAATAAGGACCCACACAATACTTCCTATTCCATTCTTGACGGTTTTCAATGATTTTGTAAAAATTGTGCAGCTTCAAAAAGGTCTGAAATTTTCTTATTTAGTTGCATTTTTCACAATTGGAATATGAGTTTTTAAAGTGTTTCCTAGTCAAGGAAACTCCAGAAGCTATTGTATATTTTGAATACATCTGCCTTGGACTCAGAATAGGATTTTAGACAGACTTTATGTAATGCAAAGCCTGCATTGCTTCGTTGATGCTTCCACAATACATAGTTAGTACGTAAATTTCTTCTAGATTTTTGGACTTGGTCGACTCTACAGCAATCATGAGAGAGTATTTTCTGAGCATGGAAACTGTAATAGTTTCCTGTTTGAGCATATTCTACACTGTAAACATAAAAGGTTAAGATTAGGTGAAGAGAGAGTCTATAATTACTCAAAATTAAATAATGTTGACAGTTTTGAAAAAAAAAGTTATGCAAATGTTAGCAGACGACCCTTATCCTCTTTACAATATGGAATCAGAATGTGATGATGATCTTTACTTTCAACAATACATACCTCTTATTAGAAGTAAAATATTTAATTGTATGGGGGAAAATTTTATTCCAGAGGTTATTGATAACATATACACATAAAAATAAAAAGAATTTAACTTCAAAATTAAAACAAAAGAAATCAAATAGAAAAAAAAATTAGAGAGAGGAAATAAATAAAATATATACAATTTATATGCAAAGGGCAGAATATATTTAATTTTGTTAAATTTTTTTTTTTCCAAGAAATACTAGAGCAATAATAAGATAAAATAATAAAATTTAAAATAAATATTATGCGAAACATTTATAAAAATCTTTAATCAGTTTATCTGTGTGGGTATCCTAGGTCTTGATAATGGTAAGATTTCAATATGGTTATACACAATTGATTAATCCATACCCACTAAGTTTTGGAATTTGAATGATATTCATATTTTTTATAGGCATAAATGACTCACAAGTAGTATTGAACTCCAAAGTAAGGTTTGAAGAGTCTAGGATGTATAATAATTAATAGTCCGTTCGAATTTATTATCATACATAAAATTGCAATCAGATGAATGTGCTGTAGATGAAAAAATTGTTTTTCAAGGACACTACAAACTGGAATCAATAAAATATTCCTTATAGCAGGAAACGAAGTGAAATTGACAGTAGAAGGAACCATTTTGGGGGTTTACTTAAGCAACAATAGATGGAGAATAGACTTCAAATAATGTTTTTGAGCACTGAGTGATGTTCCACAAAGTTAGATGTGATTGTCACAGACCTTTATGATAAAAGTCATCTCTACTATGAATGTACCTTTCATAATTAGAGGTGAGATCCACCGAGAGAGGCATGTGATCCTTTTCATAAATAAATGATATCTCTGAACATCAAATTCAAGGGTGGAGGTGTGTGGCTAGGATATCCAAATGAAAACACATGCATTCAATGGAACAATTTGAGGATACAAGTCCATATACCAGGAGATTTACCTAATTAATCAATAAATTAGAGCACCAAACAACTAAAATTAAAAATGGAGTAAAATGAAAGACCTTACTTCTATGCTAATAGCTTTTTTACCATCTCTTCAAATGCTTTATATCATAGCTGGACTTATAGAATATACCTTATTCTTCAATATAAAAAAAATTGCCTTTAAAAAAGATTGATTTTGATTGACTTATGGACGATTAAGTTTATAATATTTATTAAAAAATTTAAATATAATAAGCTGGTAAGGTTGTATGGATATATATTACAATAATATATGATACAGATATCATCTTGTGGGGGTGAAAAATAGTTCACAAAAATTACATCTAGTGTCATAGAGTATTACGTTATCAAGTAAATTTAAAAAACTTAATTAATCTTATTACGGAATATTTATAAATTTAGCATTGTAAGGAGTTGACATTCAATGGGCATGTCTGTTTATGTTGTATTGGGTTGTTCGGGAAGGCTGGGATTCAGATATCGTTCTTTTCGTATTAGATTGAGAACATTTTTAATGAACTTCTCAGTTGTTCTTTACTTTGTTCCACTCCAGTTTTAGTGAAAGGAGTAAATAACTTTTCCCTTTTTTATAGTGCTCATTCGATTCATTTTTTTCAGATGTGGCTGATTCCTCTCCTATTTTTTATTTATTTTCTCTACAATCTGTTGGAGATGTTGTAGTGGCGTTTTTTTAATACTCTAAAGATGATATTTCTTGGTTGTGCCTTTCTTTATAGTTCCCCCAAATTTTTTTTTTTTTTTTTTGTTGGACAATCTGTTTTCGAATCTTTGCTCGGAATATCATTTTCTCTCGAACATAAATCGTTTTCGTTTTCAACCATAATGGTTTCATTTTTTTTCTGTTGTTTTTTGGTTGTATTCCCTATTTTTGACTGTCTACTCAATCGTTCATTATCTTTGGTATTTTTAATTTTCTGGTACAATAAAGCTTCATATTAATTAATTTATAGTTTTGTTTCGCTTTAGTTGACACGAGGAACGATTTTTATAATTATCTAATATTGCATCGTTAAACTCTTTGGTGTAAGGTTATTGAATTAAGCTATAAATTAATTAATATTTCAAGATGATAAAAACTATAATCCAATAAAATATGATATATCGTAAATCTTACAATCAGTTAAATGCATAGTTCCTGCACCTTATATAAAGGAAAAATATAAATAATATTGTCTTCAATTTGCATAAATGTTTAATTTAATATAGATTTTTGTTCTTTTTCCAACCAATTTGTTATTAATATATATACATAATTAACTTAAGACCATGGTTTTTATTATTTAGGATTCTGTAAATCCTATTAAAATGACAAAACATGCCAAAACTTAATTTAATTATTTTAAGTAGGGAATCTTGAATGCAAAATATTACAAGGAGGAAAAGCAATTGACTATTTTTTTATATTGAGTTATTACATAGGTATTTAAGGAATTATGGGTTCACAATGAAACAAGTTTTAGTGTATCAAGCCTTTATAAAAAGCTTATTTTTTATGCAAAATGTTGGATTATCTCATTATGATTTTATTTGGATGTTTTTACAATTTTATACACAGAATCAGTCTTTCCAAATACTTTTATTTAGATAGCAAATAATATTAATGGAATATATTAAACTTTCTGTTGAAGATGCATTTGAAGAAATATATTACAACATTTTTAAGGCACTTATTCAAATTTTGCATTCCCTCAGGAGCCATTATAACAACCCTTTGTGCAAATACAGGACTTTTAATACTTTTGACATGTTTATAATTTGATCAATTATATACATATCAAAAGCTCACAAAAAAAAAGGAAATGCTCAATTTTTACTTTGCTATTTTTTGGTGTAAAAATTATATTTTTAAATAATAAAACTTTTTGTATGATAGTTTTGCATAGCAATTAATAATTTAAAAAGCTAAGAATCTCACATTTGTCTCTTTAAAAATGCAACAATCTGCATATAATTAAAGATTGTAAGTCCCTATTTTATTTCATTGTAATTTTTTATAACAATGAACAATAATTTTTTATATATTCTTATTTGTTAGTAAAACTTTCCAAGATCCATTAAAATATTAAAATTTCAAGGTAGACTATTTTATTGCATATATAAAATATTATGAGTATATAAATATAACATCAAAGCTTTACAAAATTTCTTTGTATATGGTATATTAGCAGTTATTTTGCCAATTTTTGAAAAAGATTACAAATTAGCACAGTATTGGACTTGCAGCAAATATTTTGCTTTATACAAATTTTGTATAATAAGGGAAGATAGGGACCGTTGCCAAACTTTTATCTTTCAGCCAAATTGCTCAGAGTTGGGGTTTCCTATACATGTCAAAATTTATCACACCTACCAAAACATATCTACTAATGTTTTAATATACATAAAGATTATAATGGTCCATAATTTTTCCACAAGTTTGATTCCAATGCTACCAGTCCAATTTTTCAACCAGTGGTCAGAGACAGTTGCGATAGTTAAAAAATCATTTTTGACTTTGTGTGTTTTGGGTATAGAATAAGATCACCTGAAATGTCCCCACTGGGGGTGGGGACATTTCAGGTGATATTATTCTATACCAAAACACACACACAAACTATATTTTAGAGCTCAAGGAGACAAAATAGAGGATTAAGTTATAAATTTAAAAGTCACTGGCGTCTTAAAAAAATATCGATACAATTAATGAGATGTATTAAATCTATTCAAATCAAAAAAATTATGGGCAAAAAATAAATTGGTGACAATTGCAGTTTTTTTTTTAGGTACAAAAAATGTATTTTAAATAGAATATTTGATTCGTTGATAAAATAAAGTTAATATAAATTTATCTGGAAATTTATTTTCATATAAATTTGACATATAAAAATGGATGTTTATAAATATTTGTCAATAATTTATCAACTTTTTCAAATTATTTTTAATTTTTGCAAACGTTAATATTCACTATTTCAAGTAGAAATGCCACAAAAAGATGCATATGGACACAAAACTTAAGACTCAAATAATAAAATATTCTATTTTCAATTTCCAAACATTTTTGCACTATTTGCTTTTTGATCCATTGTTTTGGAAATAACAAAAGTTGCTTCACACTTACAATAATGTCTCAAAAAACTTAAAAAAATATTCTCTTGAAATTCTTACTTCTGCCTTTTACAGTGTGGTACTGAAAAGGAGGTGAATTAAAAAAAATATATAGTTCTATCCAGGTGCGAAGCCAGGGAGTTTTCAACCAATGTGTAAGGTGAATTTTTTCCTCTGAGAAATATGCATTTCCTTTATTTTTTTATTGTTCTAATATATCTTCATACTCAAATATATTTAGAATCAAAAAATATTACATAATGCTATTCAACACTTTAATTACAGTGATATAAAACTTCATAGAGAATTAACCTCAAATTTATTTATGATTTTTGCTTGAATAAAATTGATTTGAGTACTTTTATTTTATAAACTATATGAATAACAAATCATATTATTACATATACTTTAGGAGTAAATTGGTATAAACAAATAAATATTCATTCAATTTTCTATAATATACTTTAAAAAAATTTCCAACGGATTTTTTTTGTGAGCAATATTTATTGTTTAGTAAACATAATAGCATACTATACATACAATAAAAGTTCTATTTCATTTATCTTCTATTGCACAATACATACATTTTGTCCGGTTATATTGTAAAGTTTTTGTATGACCACCATTAATTTAAAAATTTATTTTATTGACTTTATTTTCTATCGTCGATATTATATTCAACTGAATTTATGTTACTCTCATCTGCACAAGAAAGGATAATGGGCCGACGAAAACTAAAATATAACCGTTGATACAATGACAAAAAATCTCCCTTTACATCCAAAGGGATATACGTGCCCCCAAAAAATTCAAATATGAATAACTTATGAAGTAAACAATATTTGTAACATAAACATATGATACATTTTCATGTAAAAACAATCAAAAAAGTTAAAAGTTGAATAAAAAAAAACAAATTGTAAAGGGTAAAACTTAAATAAAAATATGACTTTATAAAAAATTAAAGCTTTATTCATATATAAAAAAAATTGTACGGGGAATATATAAAATATATAAATGAAGTTATAATTTTTATCAATAACACAAGTACTCCTAATTCTATGAGTTTTTCAGTTTACATTTTTTTAAACAATATGGGCTCTACATTTATACCGTTAAAAATTTAAAAGAATCACAGATATATAAAAAAAATTAAGGCAATGGGCTTCTTATTTTTTTTCATAAATAAATATAAATAATATAGTAAGATAGATTTTGTTGGACTAACTGATAACTTTTTTATAATGTACTCTATATGCCTATAATTGTGTTGGCTTCTGCTATATCTCTAATAAAATATTCAACAAAATACTAATCTTTAAGGCATCAAAGCTCAAAATCCGATGGAATTAGAAATCCAAAATTCCATTTTTGGGCTGATCTTCAACAATACCAAATATGTCATATGAATCAAATATCTTTCATCGTTAAAATTTTTCATT
Source organism: Lepeophtheirus salmonis (assembly GCF_016086655.4). Classification (NCBI taxonomy): domain Eukaryota; kingdom Metazoa; phylum Arthropoda; class Copepoda; order Siphonostomatoida; family Caligidae; genus Lepeophtheirus; species Lepeophtheirus salmonis. The sequence goes on from NC_052134.2 coordinate 47,496,249, forward strand.
CTTCCCACCAACATGCTTATATGTATTTCATTAACATATAATTTTTTCAAAAAATTAAATAAATTATTTTTTTATGTGTAAAAATGATAAAATTCAGGACTTACAAAATCCTTAAATTTTACTTTTGAGGAAGGATTATACGAAAGTAAAGAGAGTTTCAGATCTAAGCTAGAGGTAGGCAACCATTGAGACATTGACTGTCAACTTTAAGATTTATAATCAATGAGTGTTCCACTATAAACAATAATGGTTAAAAAACACTCACAAACCACGGGAATATGCTCTGATTTACGCGTGCTAGTGAATATGCCTCCCCGTGCCAGCAATGTCACGCGTGTCATAGGTTGCCAATCCCTGGTCTAAGCTATCAATAAACAAAAATTGTAGTTTAAAAACAAAGCACTAGAAATATTGAAATAATGAGACACTGGTTTTCCCTGGGTGCTAAAGAGTCAAAAGAGTGGTCCATTAAACTTTGAATTCTAAAGTTTATAAGATATAATTGATTAATTAACAATAGAATTTCAACAAAATTAATACTATAAATAGATGTGTTTCTGAGCTCTCATAATCACTAAGCGAAAATGATGGATTCCAGGGGTTGGCGAAAGGCCTGGTACCCGTTGCAAATGTAGTCTTCTGTACTGGAGTACCAGTGTTGGCTGGCTGGCAGTGGATTTGAGGGCCTCAATGTTTGGATGAAGGATACTGCAAGCCTTCCCCACGACATACAAGCAAGAAGTGTTATCAAGGGGGTAGACATAAGATCTGTAGGGGACCTAAAAGTATCAAAGAGGGTTCAAAAGAGTAATTTTAAGATGAAATGGGCTGTGAAACCCGACATATTTTGCATAGGCTCACTTAGACTGGAGGGGATTGGCCTGGGCTTTTTGATTTAACTTCTCCGGATGCAGATTGGTTTTTCTGATAGAGCCCTTCTTCTTCGCCAACGTTTCGAACTTGATGAACGCATAGAGGGTGGTCCTAGAGAGGCCCAATTGCAATGAATATGCGAATAGAAATTTGTCAATCTTGTTTAAGTGTCATTTTCTTGACTTGTATGTAAGCTAGCGAGCTCAAGTTTGTTTTGTTTCGTAACTAATTGTTGATACTTTAATATATCAAAATATGAATTTATTTCAATTACTCAACATTCATTAAATATTGAAATACTTAGTGTTCAGATTTCAATGGACCATCCGGCATACCAAATATTTTTTCCTATATTTTCCGCAAACTATGGCAATAAAAACACCCTAAAAGTAAAATAGTCTCATGCCTTTATTACTTTTAAGGGGTGTTTATCTAAAAATGAAGTTATGTACGATCTTATCATCGAAAAATTTGATGTAGCCTTGAATTAACCTATCAATTATATATACAAAACTGGATTGAACATTTGCGTGTGTTCATGAAAAACGAAGAATACCCCTAAGGATTTGTTTTTGGAGTTATGACTGTAATTCCTTGTAGATCAGATGAATTTTGTTCTTATGTTCATGTACAATTTCCATCTCGGCCTTCGTCACAGCTGCTATGTAGGTGATATAATGAAGCGTTATGCCATGTAAGCTACTCTTCTTCAAAACATTATTGAAATTGTCAGGGTTATTAAGTTGTTTTTAATTGTTTTTTAACATGCTTAAAATGCTTCCGATTAGCACTACTATATATAACAAATGTAATTACTTGATACTACTCAAATATATATTCATATGTTGGGTTTGCTAAACACCCCAAGGAATGTATTTTCGCTAGTATTTGAAGATAATTAATTGTGTGTTAAATAAGTCCTCGTCAGTGTTTTAAGAACTTTTTTGTTAAAAATAATTTGACCTTTTCATAGTCGTTTCCTTCCTTCACAATAATACAATTTTATAAATATATGTTTATATAATGTACTCCTTTTTTTATTATTACATCAGTTGAGTCAATCGAGGAGGTCTTAACCCCCATAAAGTCATCTTCTTTTAGATCTGAGAATGAAATAATAAAAGCACTTGGGGATTTTTAATGCACTATTTCTTAGAATTTTATGTATATTTTATACATTTATGCATATCGTACTTAATATATGTATATAAGGATAATATATGGGTATACAAATACAGAGCTAAGGACCTTAAAAAAGGTTCTTACAAAGTTATATATTTAATTATAATACATAAGTTGTAAAGTCATTGTTTAACTGAATAAATTAGGAATAATATATTTATATTTTAAATGAGAATATGGAACAGAAGTGGGGGAAAAGTCGTGTTACTGCATTTACAAAGCTTTTATATGCAATTAAATACTCAAAACTTTGCATGTTGTAACTTTCAAACATCAACAATAATCTTTTTAAAAAAAGAGAGGTTCTGTAATTTAAAACATTTCTTGTTTGGGGAAATAAAATGTCATATTAGAAATTTTTGTGTAGCCAAAATTAAATTTATCATGGCATTTTTACTTATAAAAACAAGACACATTTGAAATCACTGAACCTCATACAGTACTAATTATATACATGTACATGGGTCTAAATTTTAGATATATACTACATCTGATTACAATATTCATGTAAATACATGTTTTCCTCAGTAAAAAGATGAGATGCAATACTTTATAATTTTATTTGTAACTAACAAAATTGTATGACTTTTTTCATGGCCAATATGCTCCCCAAAAACAATCTCCTACCAATGGGTTCTAACCCTTTTCATCAAGAAGGCCTATTGTGTCAATATGTAAATCAGTTATATACTTTGCTTCTTTCCATTGGCTGGTGGAACGTGCTGTTATGATGCCCGTTTATGGGATAACTCATGTAACGTCCATAACGTTTTTTTTATGAAAAGTTGTCATGTCAACCAAACTTCCCTTCAAAGCTAACTTTTATATAGATGACATATTAGTAAGAATTGCCATCCTGGTCTTATTTATTTTATTATTTCCTTGCGTCACAGACATTACTTTCTTACACAGATATAATTAAATGAAATAAAACATGCTAAAATTACTGTATATATAAATAAATAAAATAATAGTTAGAAATATTACTTTATGGAATGCATCATATGATTGGAGTAAAGAGATAATAATGATGATTTTTTCTACTTTCCCCTTTTCAACCACAAAAATCAGAAAAAAACGACGCAGGAACCAAAATTCAGTTCCTATGGTTATATTAATAAAAAGATATCTTATTTTTTAAAGCAGCAATTGCTTTTTTGGATTTGGAAATTTAGCTGCTTGTTTATATTTGATGTGTTGACTCTGTTCAAAGTCTGAAATGACAATAATGAAGGGCACATAAAGGCTGCACATTGATACTACTAATACTATGACTTCCAATTTCTCTAAAAGACAATAAAAACATTGTTTTTTGGGACAAAAAAAAACCTCTCATTTTTAAGTGTGCAATTGTAGAGTTGTACAATTTCCATTCAAAAATGGTAAAAAAACAGTTGTAACTTACAAATTACAACAAGTCACAACACAAGTAACTTTGAGTTTTAAAGGTTATTTTAATGTTTTTTGAAGTAAAATCAATCAAAGGCAAACTATCCTCACCAAAAGGAAAACAATTTGTTTGATAAATGTAATTTTTAGGATAAACGCTACTGTTTATCTAATTCTTAAATGATACTTCCAACTTAAAACTAATACAAACGTTTTGACTCCATATTATCTATTTAACTGCATAATCAAACACAAGTATGTAAAGGTATACTTTTATTAGACTATATCCTTATTGGAATTGCAGAATATTTTGTATTTCATCTATAAAAAAAATTACCTTATGTCATTTAATTTAAAAATGCTAAAAAAATATATTGTAGTAAATAAAATCGTTCATTTACTTATTTATTTTGTAATTATATTAGTTTGTTTTTTTAGTATCCTCCCCCCCAGCTCACTAAATATTTTATTAAAAATGTTCAAATAAGTTTCTTTTTTTATCTGACCTACGAATTGCCTTTTAAGTTTATTTACATTAAGTATATTTAGTAAAACTATGCACATTGAAGTCAAGAGAATATTTTCACTAAAGTGCGTTGTCCATTAAGCTACACCGTTCCATTGAAGTAGTGTTTCAACTCTAGAGGTGCATTTGGTAATAACATGTTTTACACTTGGTATTATGAAACAAAATTTGACTAGGATTCAACTCGATAATTTACCAGAAAAATATTTAAAAAATTATTTTTACGAATGGTTCATAGATTTTAAAATATAAATTCATTAATGAAGGGCTCTTTTTTGGACAATATTATTTTCTTGTTTACATGAAAAAAATGTAAAATATTAAATATCCTGTGAAAACCAAATTACAAACTTTTGTCCTTTCAGTACACTCTAATATAATGTGTTATTTTAAACATAAAAAAATTATCCTCTCATTTTAATTAATCAAGCAACGTTAATTTAAATTAATGTAAAAATTTACATAGAAATACCTACTTTATATTTCACATTAAGCAGAATTATAATTACATAATATTAAAAATAATACAAAAGGAACTCCTTTGTTCAAATAATCATTTGTTGCGAATGTTTTTTCTTTCTCTCTCTTTCTTTTCCCTCCTCCTCTTTCTACAAAATACATTTGCTGAAATATGTATACAAAATAAAAAATATTATACCAACAACATTTCAAAGTTTGTAATTATAATGCAAAATTTATTATATCTATATATATAGGGAATTTAATTAAGTAAATGGAGTAATAAGCTTATACAAAAAAAAGTACTTGAGATTAAATCCGTCAAATAAAAATATTGTGGCTTAAAATAAATTATTCTTTTCATTTTTCTATTAATTGGTTAGATAGAGTTCTACCATGTCAGTAAAAGTACCTTTACTGTATTAAAATTAATCATTCTGATCTAAGAGTTTCTTTTAATTCAATAATACATCGAATTGTATAAAATATAACCCTTAACATATGAAATAATTATGTTACACTTGGTTTTTTATTTTCCAAGGCTGTTATCTTGTTTTTTAATTCTTGAAAGAGAACATTGAAGTATATAATCATCATTAGTACCTGTGCTCATAAAAGAGATATCCTGACTAGATATTGAGTGAAATATTTAGTTATTTAGTTCCTGCTATCGAGGCTTATTTAATAAAATGTCATGGTATGTTTTAAAAAATTATGGACTAACTTTGATATTTTGAAGAAAAAGGTTTGGAATAGAGTTTTACGACAACTACAGAGCTCCCAATATCAATGTATTATTTTACTTTCACATAGTATCCACATGTAGCAAATGCTTACAAAATAAGTTTTATTTGAAATTCCAATGCTTACAGTCGCTTTGATTGAAAAGAAAAAAGAAATATATGGTTCAATTATAAAAATTATCAAGGTAAAGTTCAAAGGTTAAAATAGAAATCAATATTTTGCGAAAATGTATTCATGTAGGATTATTGATATAAATAAAAAATTATGCAAGGTGCATTTGGATTCACGCCAATATACACTTTGCATCTCTTACTATGTGTTTTAGAACTTACAACCCCATTATAATCTTTTAAAATCATAAAAAATTATAGGCTGACATACAGTATAATTATCTCATAACCTTATTTTTCATCGAAAAATAATGTTCCATGTATATTCAAAATATTAATTGTAATCCGAAAAAAACAATATTGAACTAGTCTTATTGAGTATTCGGTTGAAATAGCAGTACCGGGATACTGCACAATTTAAAACGGTATAATCAAAAAATATCATTAGATGTATTACTAGGGACGTCATCACATAATAAAAACTTAGCCTGCCGATGAAATAACCTCCAAATTTATCAGCTAACCTCCCTATCCAAAAAACCAAATTGTTTTTTATTAAAAGTGAGAAAGTCATTTTTATATAAGAATCAACAAATTTCTGAGCTAATCAAGTTTCTAAGCCCACTTCACATAAAAATTTAAGTAACGTCTCCCTAAGTTCTACAAACTGCCCTTAACGACATTTTTGCTTCATGGAAACACTAATACAAATTATGGTACAGGATTCAATATGAAAATATAGATAACGCGAGAGCACTACATTAAACGATATATTAAGCATTTTTAATGGAAAGTCACAGCACAGAAGACTTTGGGTTCTGGAAAAGTTATTCTCATTAGTTAATCTGCGTAAGTTCGATTCACGAGTGCTGATATCAAGATAAATTACATATATGTATTTTTAGGGTTGTATTAAATATGACGTGCAATTATATCGAAATAAAGGAAACAGAAAACAATATGATAAAGCTGACAAATTGAAATAATATTTTATTACATTAGCCTCTACCAATTGTGCTAAGAATTTACACTGTAGTAATGTGTTGTATGTTTATCAATTTATTACTATATTATTAGTAAATTCAACATTTTTGGTGACTGGAGGGGGGTATAACCGTCATTTTGGTATATTTCGTCAGACTCAGTTTCTTATGATGCCCTGAAATTGTATTATACATTGATGCATGTTTTGTCCATCTACTTTATGGGGTGTACTTAGGAGTAAAATAAACGGGGTTTTATTTTATGTTCCTTTAAATGGTTACATGGAATTGCACTGATTAAAATTTAAGTAAACATTATAGTATTACATTTACTACATCTAACCTAGGAATATTTTGTCAAATCCATATACAAAAAGTATATTTCTTTTTCTAGGAATGACGGGGTGCGTACTTTCGTACATTCAGTTCAAGAGAATAATTTCACCGGCGCGCATTGTTCATTGAGCTACATCGATTACATGTTTTTGGCGCGACTCGGGGGGCTCACTTTTCCAAAAAAAAAAAAAATTCTCAGTCTTAGACACTGATGTAATTTTTAGCCATGTATCTTATAAGGTGAAAAATGTAAATTTTAAAGTTGTGGGTGTATTTCGTGAGGTTATCTGACCTTAAGTTTTCAACACAATTTTTTTTTTGTCAGTCTTGATTTTAGTTTTTTCAATATATCTTGTGGTTCAAATAAACCATCTGGAAGCCTGACCCAGCAGGAGGTGTCAGGATGACAAACAAAATTCAATATTCTATGTAAAATAAGTAAATTCAGTGAATTAAATGAGGTGAAACCTTCCTTGGCAGGCTGTCGGACTAATATGCTTAGAGTAGAAATATATATAATCGAAAACATCCTAAAAAAAATTTTTTTATTATTTGTCAAACCTGTTATTATTTAAATTTCGTATTGTGTTAATTTTTTGTAGTTGACTATGTATGCAGTGTTTTTCCAAAACTGCTATAATTATTATTGAATCATAAAAATGGCATCTGAAACATCAAAATATTTCCCCTCCCTTACATATTGTATAATTCAGCGTCTTAACCGAGTGGTAGACTAAATAAGGGGAAAACCCATTGTTTCTTTCCAATTTTTATTTAGCTTCTTCCCTAAAACGAATAGATTCAATATGATGGATAAATAATTATTAGAAAAAATATAACTTTTTTAGCTTTCACAAGTCGACAGGCTTGAAAAGCTAAAACACTATTGCCCGTTTAAATATTGGTCATCAATGATTTCTACATATAATTATCCATGGATAGACAGCTTTTATTGCTTCCTAGAGGTAAACTCTAACTGTACCCTTGTTTTATTCAGAAATGTTATCAGGTAATGTCAGGGTCAAGTACTTTTTTCAACTCTATTCTACAATCTTTCCTTAGAAATTAGAATATATTTGAAACTGTCTCTAAAATTTTGTAAACACTAAGATATTACCTATGAAAACAACATATTCTTATAAATCAATTTACTTACCTTCCTGGCCAAATATTAATTTATCAACCACCTCATTTCAAAATCTGCAAAAAATAAATAGAATGATAACAAATTGATTCTGAGCAACATCAAGGATCATAAAAATATTTACAATTGAAATTTAATATGTAAACCTTATCCTTTACTACGAAATATTTGTCTTTCTCTAGGAGCCATATTTTCATTCTAATAACAATCTCAATTCGAGCTAGACTTTTGAGTAATGCGGCGCTCCAGTATATAATATAAACCTTTTGTTTTTATATATCATTAATTGAACTACTCCAGAACAAAGATAAAACAAAATTAATTAATTAATTCTTCCGTAAGATGAATAAATTCAAACTTATATTTAGTGGTAAATTAATTAACATAAACCCTGTAATGGGTGAATAATGGATTTAATAAGAAAATAAAATTATCGTAGCAACACAACTGCAGTGTACATATGTTGTGTGTTAACATGAAAATAATCTCGAGCACAAATCAAAAAAAGCAGAAGTTTTTTTTTTGTTTTTTTTGTAATTCTCTCTCTCTATAAATACATGCAGGCCAATATTTTATAGACATATTTGAGAAAACTATATGCTTTGTATTTAAATTTATAAAATGAGTTAAGATACCCATGAACTGTAGCTATAGTTTAAAATTATTCATTATATTATCGTGATAAAGAACTTTAGGTTAAATTTGTCATGACTTAAACCTTTTAACAGATTTTCAAATACATGTAAATTTAGTGGAGAACCAAATTCAAAAAGGTAACTTTTTTTTGTCAAACAAATAAACCTGTTATAAAATAAAATAAATCAAGTACCCCTGATTCTTAATAGACAGCATATCAGCTGTTGATATATAAAATGGATAGTGGGAGTCATAAATATTTTACAATCGAAGAATCATCCCCAATTTGAAAACTCATGATTGTTGAATCCGTAAATAGATAGATCCTCTTGGAATACTATATCTTCAAAAGAATCGATGAATACCTTTCATTCATCTGCATTAAGTTGTCCCAAAAAAATAAAATGGAATGGTATCATGGTGGTGTATTATTATGAGGTTTTTCAATATATAGACTACATAGCAAAAATCATATAAACAACTTACAAATTCAGCCAGCATTAGAGGATCATAGATTTACTCGATTTTGAAAGGGGAAAAGTCTTTTAAAATTTTATGGCTTCAGCATAAAAAAACTTCATATTTTAGTCAAAATAACTAATTTTATGCATCATATTGTTTTGTTGGACCAATATTTTCATTCTCATTTAACAAAAAATCAATATTTTACTTAAAAATGTTTAAAAACATTTTTTTTTCTTTAGCTTAACTTTTGTGCAATTTAAGCCTTTTTCTGCATAAATATACAAGTTCAAGTTATTTATATCAACTTTAGAGTACATTATCATAAAATTTAAACCAACCACTAGAAGCTATACAGAAATTGCTCATTTAGGTCATCCTATTTCTTTGATAGAATACAACGGTTGGTCAAGTTTTGAAATTTTTTTAGTGTATGTAAAACTTGTTTCATTACACTATAATCAAATACCAGGCAAGTGAAGTTTAGATAGGATAAAGAGGTTCTCGTGTAAAATTCGTTAAGGAGTTAAAAGGTTGCTAAGAATTATTGCTTAGAGAAATTGACGAATACCCGTATAAGAATACAAGTTTAGGCCACACTTATTTTTCAGATAAAATTCTGTCTACTTTGGTTAGTTTATTTCCCAAATACCATATACCATAAGGTATTTTTAAAAATTTTCAAATTCAAAAATTCAAATTGATTTCTTCCCTCAAAAATTTAATGTAAATCGTAAACAATGTTAAGATAATTTTCTCGATTTGCCAGTTCACCCCCCTATTAAATGAGATTAGTAAAAAAATACCAAATCAAACTAAAGTCCTTGGAAATCCTGATTATTTTAATAGGTGTTCTATTAAAATAAAAGACGATATATTTATCAATAATATGAGCTATGTTACTCCTTATCAATATGAAATTTGAATAAGTTATAATAGTCTCAAGAAGAGTGTCGTTTTTCATCCTTATTCACCCTAAAAATGGAAATATGTCGAGTTCAGAAGAGGATACAGAATCAATAAAAACACTTTTATAATCAGAAAATACTTTTTTACATCAGTTTTAATCATTTTACTCCAATTTGAGGATTGTCTTGATGATGAAAATTGTCTCTGAACGATAATTTTATCGAATAACTATAATCTTAAATATTTTTGAAACTTAACAACCCAGAGAAAAACTGAGGTCCGTTTTGGACTTTGCTCTCAAAGATAAATTATATTCTTGGTTTAATTTCAATGGTGAAAATTTGTATTCCCCTGTATAATTTAATAAAAAGTCAGAACAGCAATTATCCAAAACATTCTTCAAATTGTCAGGATGACGCTGTTAATTTTCCTGAATTTTTAGAATACTGGCAATTAATATTAATTTTATAAACCTAACTTATGGCAACTTGCCTTGTAAAATACAAAACCTTTTTTACATATTAAGACGGCTTATTACAATAAAAGGGTTGAGCGTGTTGAATTTTCTTTTAATCTAAATAAATTTCATTTAAAAACCAATATTATTTACAAATTTTGCAAGGGATATTATGGAATCAATTTGTATTATTTAATAGACATTAAGATACCTCACAAGCCAAACATGCAACGAAAGTTCCATTTTATCAATATTCTTTTGCAGAATACACACATTTTGTCCAGGGTTCTTTTGAAATTATTATAAGACTACCATTAATTTAAAAGAATCTATTTTTTGGCTTTGCTTTCCATCACCTACATTACACCCAGCCAAATATAATAAAATATATTACCTAAAAGAAAACCATTATAAAGACATTATAAATTAACAAAATTGACTCTTTTTATAACATGAGGGACACCAGTACCCAAAATTATTCGAACACGAATAATTTCTAATTTATGCGCTAAAAGAAAACATAAATTTTAACATGGGTGTACCAATATATAAATATAGGTTGCACAAGTTATCTGTGCAGGGAAAATATTTTTTTTAAGCCCAAATTTTTTTCTAAAAAAGATAAAACTAGATTTTGAAGCCATGATAAATTCTGATTATCTTAAATTCAAAAAATAACCTGTACTCTTAATAACAGTCTCTATAAGATTAATAAAGTTCTTTCAAACCTTCGCCAACTTTGGTCCCTTGGCAAATTCCGGTATTTCTTCTTGATCCGACTGATTAGTTCATTTTTGGTGTTGTAGGGGGTGCGGTTGGTGTTTCGTTCGATTGCACCCACACAAAATAATCCATCTGATTCAGATCCGGGGAGATGAAGTCGTCAAAATAGTCTTGAATCTATTGAGAATTCTTTTCGAGATGATGTTGCTCCTAAATCACCTTTAGAGGTCTCAAATTCCCTCATAATTTTGCTGAAGAACGTGCCACTGAGCCCCAAAGTTCGAGCAATTGTTAAATTGTTGCTTCCAGCCTAGTTTCCAAGGAAGTCTAGTAACTTTTTCATATATTTGTGACAACGAAATACTCTATTTAATTCATTTTTTTCATATGGTACAGGTTTAAATACGCCCCTAACAAAAAAAAACTACATTTGCTTAATCACCTTTGTTTTCTCGAGAAAGCACACGAAAGTGTCAGCATAGATTGATACCCCACCCTGTATATAAATATATAGTTGAGTAACAAATAACTTCTTTCAAAAATAAAAAAATAAAGTGGTTTAAAGTTTGTTTGCTTTTTTCATGTTGAGATTTGATAGAACCAAAAATCTTATATAATATTTACAAACTCACTTTTTAAAATCAAATATGAGTATGACAGCTATAAAAAAAATTATAGAAAAACAAGGAGAGAAAAAAATATTGGACTCTTGGCAAACTGTTGTCCCCTTGGGACGAAAGAGTTAACACCTCCTTACATAATAATTTTATTTTATATAAAATATACGTAGGTATTCTGAAAAGTTTTTGACCTCAACATGAAGATGGTAGTACTCGTTAATAAAAGCTAACCACATCTGTCTAACATTTGTTGACAGTTTATGACCATATTTTTAGCCATTTTGGATGCCCAGTTATTATTGAACAATTGTTTGAGTGAGTTGATACAAGTGGATGCCAACATTTTAATTCATACTATATTTAGTATAAAAATTTGTTCTGAATTGTCATATTTATAACTGTTTGGTTAAAATTCCCTTCCCTATTGGTTATTTTTAAAATTTTTGATGGTTTATAGTCTAAAAGTAATAAAAAATGTTCTACACTTTAAGAACGATTAAATTTTGTTTTACGAAAAAACACTAATCATTTGACCTACAAACGAGTCTCAAAACTTAACCTAATACTTACAAGTACATAATATTCATGCTTTGATCATAAAAGTTCCTTAAATTTTGTTCTTTTTCTGCTTAATAGCCCTAATGATCGATGAAACCCAATTTCTAAAGAAACATATTGTATACAATATACATTTATAATATATATATCTTTAAAAGTAATCTCGAAAATAGTTATTTCTTTTCAGGAAATAGAGGACTGTAAATGACATTTTTGGAATTTTTATTTATTTTTTCTCAACGAGGGAAAAATTGTATTTCCTTGTTGATTTAAGTTCTTCACGTGCTTTATTGACAAATAAAATGAAATTCAAGCATGATTCACGCCTACTATAAAAATGTGGCGAGGACAAATATGTTCAGCTGTTTTTGATATATTAAAATTTATAAATACATATACACTGATACTAATGTGATTTATAGACATTATTTTATAAATCTCACATTTTTAAAGAAGGGTAAACCAAAACATACTATAGCATAACTAAATTACAAAAAGTGTTATTTCTATGGAATCAATCAAATATACCTCGAAACCTATTTGTGTTATGTTTCAATAACTACATTTAGTTATATTTGTCAACCAATATGTACTCCTTTACAAGCAATAAAAGCCTTAACGTGTCAGTGAACATATTGGCAACGTGGAGCGAATTTAAATTTGGATGAGAGTTGCAGCAGATATTTTTCTCTGAAAAATTCAAAAGTGTAAAGTCTAAGAGGAGGATGTCAGGAATGGAGTTGGGACACAAGAAGACATACAAGCCGCCAACTATATATTTGCATCCGTGTTTTTGACTCTTGTTGGTTGTATGGGACAGTAATGCACTACTTGATGTTTTAGGCAGTTCAGATTAGATGCGAACGGTCCCTTCAGCTTTCGTAGCACTGAAACTGGGAACGAGTAGATCCAATATTCCTTGCCTTTTTCATTGTAGCTCCGACATTTTTACACTTAGTGACTTGTTTATTTTTTTATCAACTGTCGTTGGTATTATAATGTAACCTAGTAATTAAAAATAAAAGTGATAAAATTACAATTAAATGTAATGCAAGTTTTATGTCCCCACTCTGTATATTTATAATTGACACACTTTTTAAGTGTTCTTTTTATTGTCAGTTATGGTTTCAACGATTATGTATACAATATAGTGTAACAATTATTCCCACTGACCTAAGAATGATCTTTTAAGTCCATATGATGATTGTTGTCAACTGTACTACGTCGCTTCAATTGATATATTTGTTCAAAAGAGAGGAAAAATAATCATAACCCTATTTTATAATCCTGGGATATTATGGAAACCAAGTTTAAAAAAATCAAAAAAACCAACAATTGCACATTATTCTATATTCATACAGAATTTAGAACACACATACAAGCATGTAACTAGAACCAAAATAGAAAGAAATCAGAATAATATAAGATGCAAGCCACTATTATAAGTACTAACAGTCTCCATAGTCAGATTATTTCTTTTTAAAAGCTTTGTAAGATCTTACAATCCACTTTAAAGAGCCTAAATATTTTGCGGACATCAAGGGGTGATACCAAATAACATCCCCTCCATATTTTATATCCAGATCCAGAGGTGTCAGAAACCATCAAAGAGAAGGCAGCATACCTTGCAATAGCTGAGATGATAACAGCTCTCACCTTTTCCGTAGCCAAGGGTTCATAATTCGTAATTTTGCTGGCAATAAGAGCTTTGGAATTCAATAACTCTAAATCTAACACCTTCGTCTTTCCTTACGCATCCCTTTCGTTTTGAAAGCCCAAACAAAACAAGTGGTTTTGTGAATTTTGATTCTTGGTAATTTAGTACCTTTACACTTAAGGCAATAAATACTTTTAGAATTCGAAAACTAGGACAATCTACGAAAGCGTGAATGGAGGAATTAAAAGTTTTTCCACTGTGTTTACATGGAGCATTATTAAATATTAGGTCGGCTGAGATTTGAAACTGCACAGTAAATTTTTTGTCGTCATAAATATATAGTAAGGATCTTTCTATTTTTTTATCCCAAGATTTCGGGAGATCTAAAATTTTTATAAAATTTTCACATACCACAATAACATTACTCTTAAAATCTCTCAAATATAACATTTTCAAATGCCATGATGTAGGAGGAATGTACTTCTTAGCAGTCCTAAAAAGCGTAAAACATCATTTAACCTTCAAAATTATCAAATCAGGGTACTTGGGAAGGCCATAATTAGTCAAAATGGACTTATTTAAAGCCATACTTTTTACGCAGCTCCGATCCTCTGTATTGTAGAAAAAGATGTTTCTTTGCTACGTTTTGATTAATTGTATCTATGGTAGTGTTCGACTCATACATTGGTGTTCCATGCCATAAAACACGATGAGCAGCACCCATAAAAATGAATTTTTCTGGACTGATCCGTTTTATAAAATAGTACACATCATTAGAAGCATGTATATAAGAGTACCTTGAGGGGCTTGAGTCACGAATTTTCTTCGTCAATTGCCTTCTCCGCTAAAAGAGGCAGATAATCTATGTTTCACCGTGTTTTTGCCATTCTATGCCTAAAATTTCAACCCCATTTATGACATTGCAATCTAAAAGTATAGTCAAAGAGTGTGGCTTCCATATCCATGCTGGGAGAACAGCAGTTTTACTTTTATTAATTATCAAGCCAGACCTGTAGGAATATTTTTCAAAATACTTTAGAATGACTTCAATTCTTGCGACTAACTGACGTGTTGGCTTCGACAAATAATGTGTCATCATCTACATAGGTGTCAAGTGTCCTGCAGCTCCTTTTGAGAAGAGTAGGCTTACTTACACAAACACATGATTAGGTGAATCTATGAGCTATTATTAAACTTTCAAAATTCACAAAAAATTATTATAAATATTTGAAAAGTTAAGGTAAAAGGACTGATTTTTAAGTAACTTTAGGTATTTTTGTATGTGTTTTTGTTTTGGGGAGAGGTTGTGAGATACAATAAAAGTAACCACGTGATATATAACGAATAATTAAACACTTTGACATCATAATTTTACTAATAACAACCAAGAGATTGCGGACCAGCTTTTTTCTTCTCTTTATCGGAGTAAAGATACAAAGTATGTAACAATGTTTATCTTTTTTTTGTGATCATTACTACTGTACTTTTGTCAAACATACAACCCCTTCGAAATAAATTTTTCAATTTGGGTTGTGACAAATTGCTATACTTATGTTTAAATATACGTAGTTTATGAATAAGGATATTATTGGCATCAACGTAAATCCCTGATTTATCTTCATTACTCTACATATATCCATTATTTGCTAGCTTTTTCTTTAATACTCTAGGAGATACCAAGCCAAAAACATTTATCCTTTCTGATTAAGGTATTGAGAAACATAAATTTGCACTATTATTGCTTTAAAATAATGGAATTAATTAGAAAAGGAGTGAAAGATTTAATCTTGCATTAAAACCATTTCTTTCATCTAAAAGTGATAAAAATATAAAATTCAAGATATTTATAAACATTATAGCTAATATGGTTCTAGATATATAGATAAGATAGAAAGTACAAACACCCTCATATTTTTCATTTTCAAACTTGTGTACTATCTAGAATATCGTGTTAATTTTGATTTTAATCAATTTTCGCTTCTTTCTTCTTTTGCTCCGATGTGGCCGTGAGTGAAACTCCATAATTATATACTTCAAATAAATTATTGTGAGGTTTAGATGCATTAAAATTTCAACAAGAGTACATCATCACGATATTGAAAGCAATAGCTCATATAGGATCAAAAAATTCGGAATTGACGATAGAGTACTACATCTTCAAGATAAATATTGTTGATGTCAATATTGTCGATTTGCATAATAGATGGAAGAATTTAATTTTCGTTTCTCGCGCAATTGCCAACATTGAGAATCCATCTGATGTCTTTGTGCTCAGTTCACTACACTAGTTCAAGTTTTTGAGCTACAACAGAGCCAATCTCCTTGCGTGAAAATTTACTACTAATACTTTCACTATCAGATTCGGGGCGATTTCTATAATGCCAGACTTCTTTTTCGTAGCCAATCCATGTGAGGATAATCAATGCCAGACTGAATATCCTTTTTTTCAATGTGTATACCGCATCCCTCTTTTGCTCGAGAGGTTCTTCGCCTTCATATGATGATCAATCCCTTATTAAAGAGATTAATGTTCCAGCTGCTGTTGTCCCTGTTGCAACCCTAAATAGTTATGTAGGAAGGGCTTCAGCTGGTACGACTTCAGATGCATCTATCAAATTATTCTTCAATGGTGACTGGATAAATCAATCTGCTGCAACGCCCTCGTATTGTGCTAACTAGACCAGGCCCACTAAAAAGCAACAACCACCACAATTTCAATGAGGTGAAAATGGTGCAAACAGCTGGAGTTAAACTTTGTTGATGTCCTGAAATAAATAGATCGCAAAAAAAAAAAAAAATCCGGAAAATCTTGAATGCAAATTCTTTTACAAATTTTCACTCTCAGATTTTTAAATTCTAAGAACTTTTGGCATGTAAAAAGACATAAATTAAATTGGTAACGTTGACAATTTAAGAATTTAAAAAAGAGCAGCATTGTTGTTTTGACGTTTTGTTAGATTATTTACAAAAATTATATGAGCAAAAGGAAATAAACACAAATCCCATGCCGTATCTAGCAAGGATTTCATAAGATATTTACAGTGTTATTAATCCTCAATTCTACTCTGAGTCTAGTAAGGACTTACATTTATAAATTTTCAACAACTCCTTATTACTGTTCTCCATCTTTCATGATCATATTATTCTAAAACAATCAAACTCCATTATATGCTTAGAATTTACATTTCTATTTTTTTTGTGTGTGTGTTTGAGTCTCTAATAAACCATAGCCAGTACTTACCCAAGGATTTTATGATAAATTAAATGAGGGTTAAGAGATGATACTTTTGTATGATGAATTGACATTCATTTGTCTTTAAGTTGATGATGAGGGCTAAATGAAATGTATGCCATGCTTAATGATTCAGGCTTTACATCCATCATTGGCCAATTAACTGACTAATTAACCTTCATAATTATTATTCACAAATGGTTGATAGTTATATTCATATAACTAGGAGTTGAAAGTAAAACCTTAGTATATGTATATGGCTTTAATTTAAAGTCTAAGATGATTGTGGTAATTATCTTAGTATGTATTTTAAGGTACTATAATATTTTGTGTTTATATTTGATTCTCAAACTTCCCACACTAGAAATGCAAGATTTGTCATCTTACTATGTGCTATTGCAGTAGAAAGAGGAATCATTAAAGATACATTTAATAACTTAGAAGAAAAAGACAAAGTGGCCATTCTTTTGGATGTCAGGGGCAAACTATTTCATCTCAATTAGAAAAATTCTTTAAGTAGAAGAAGAACTTTGCTTTAGAGCTTTTTCAAAATATACTAAAGTTCCAATAACCCAGTTATCCAGAATATTCAAAAACACCAATAAATTGAAATGTGGAGGAGACTTAGATTTGGTGTTTAACATCTATAACACCGAAATTGGGTTTAACAATGAATAATATACCAATCTCAATGCTACTTTTTACTACATCGGTGGGTTCATTGCATGGTCAGTCTCTAAAAAAAATATTTTTCCAGCTATAACAATCTTTTAACTAAAGAGAATTCCTACGATATCAATAATATTCAAGCTACCATCGAAAAAGAAGCTGATAAAACAGTTTCATTGAGTTGATTAATGGAAGAGGACTTATTACCCCTTCAAATGTGCTCTTTTTGTCGATTTGCTACATAAACAACATCCTAAGTAGCATTTTGAAGAGCCAAAATTTAATCAAAAAGTTGTTCAACTCCTAATTTTTTCAATTATAGGTCGATCCCAAGAATGAATGGTTTTTAAAATGCATTCTGACTTTTAGATAAAAATGTGAATCTGGTTACTAGTACCAGGATCTATTGAACAAGATTTCATGCAAAGTATTTAATTTCAATATCAGGAATTTTGTAAGGTCAAGAAATGATAAAATTCATTCAAGTCTGAAGTGGAAAGAATAATCTAAATCATTTCAACGAAGAAAAGCTGCTAAAAAAATCCTCTTTGTGCTTTCGAAGAACAAAAAACTTCATTTAATTATTCTTGATAACCCTTTTAAATCCTAAAAATACGTTCCACATGTTGATTAAGATTAATATTTGTTATTCATTTTTGTATCATTGATAATGCATAATTATATCTTACGTTGTATTAAAAGGTCTCAGTTTAAGGGAGTATATAAAAAATACTGAAAAATATATCATATTTTGTTATTCATAAATTTTCGATGATATTTCAGCACTATTGACTAATTTAATCTTTTTTGTTTTTGGTTCTACACTTTAACATATAAATAATAGGTGGTCATCTATAGGGTGAAATATTTGGTATCAAGGCTTATGCTTGTATGCCTTCCCCGCCTCCTATTTCTCATTTTCTTTCCACATAGTCTTCCTTTTACTTATATTAAATAAAAAATTATAAAAATTTTAATTACTTTAAAAAAACTAACGACTTCAAATTAATAAATAGGAATTGTTTTTTTATAAAATATTACAATTAGATCTGTTTAATGTAAATGTATGTATCTTAAATAAGTAAATAAAAAACAGTTGGTATTAATAATCAATAAAAAATGCTATATGGATTCATCTAAAAAAAATACCTATATTTAATAGGCTTTTAAATATCCCACGTTATTACCTTACTAAGAGGAACATGGACTCTTTTAGTGTGTAGTTCAGTGTCGATATTTTGGCTTATTTGTTCATTAACTGTGTTCTATAGGTCAATTGGTTACACTCTGCAAAATTATTGACTAATTATTCAACAGTTGGGAAGAATAAACTAACTTCCCCCTAATTTGAGGCCTTTTTTTGTACAAAAGATTGTGTGATGCAATAAAAGTGAGTTTTATAATGGTTGGTTAAATTTGCTAATAGTAATTTTCAATCCAAATAGATTTGTTGATAGAGAGTCTGATTATAGGACAAGTTTTTTAACAGTATTGAATTTTTTTTGATCCATATGAAAAGCAACTATTTACCTCCAAGCCGTACCAACCATTTTAAGTATGGTCAGAAAATACTTTTAACTCTTTAACTTGTAGATTAAAGTAACTTTAAATGAAAAATGCAATCAATTTAACGTTGTATCATTAAGAGTAGTGAAAGTAAGTTATTTATTCATTTTGAACATGCCCAATTTAACTACAAAATACACGGCTTATACCGTTAAATATATATTAAAATGTAAAAGGCAGCATATTATTTGATTACATAAAAATATATACACCTAACTTCTATGAATAAACTGGTAAAATGCCTATGCAGATACTCAAAAGGTAACAACTATTATAACTGCACGACTAAGCATGGTAAATACTAATTATATTAATATTTGCATCAACTATCCATTAAGACGACATCTGGCAGGATAATATTTGATTATACCCTTTTTTCATCTCTCAATGTAAGGTATTCCTTACATGTTTAAAATCTATTTACTTTCTTGTTTCCATATCAACTCGCTCATTCCCTTCTCTTCATATCCCTGCTACAAACTCTTTAATCTTCTGTTCGACCGTTTGGTAGGACATATTTTGAGTCAATATATCTTTAATATATAGATAGAAATAGGTTTTCTTTTAGTTTAATCCATAATAGTCTACCTTTTGGGTCTTTTAAACCAACAATATTGATTGTTGTTGTTATACGTGAGGACGTTAAAAAGTTAAATTGGATTCACGTATACATGAATAAATTTCCAATTTATTTATAAATTCCCATGAACCTTTGTTCTTTTAATAGAAAAACCTAAAGATCTTTAAGAAAAATTATATAACTAATTAATTGATTTTTTTAAATTTCAGTTTTTACACCTCTCTACCAAAAAATTGAATAATATTGTCGACTCATGATAAAATATAATATATAAAATATAAAACATTATGATAAAGTATAATAAAACATTATGATAAAGTATAATAAAACAATATGATAAAATCTATATATATATGTTATAAAATAAATAGAAGATATCACCACTCGAAGATCCTTAAAGACACCCACATTCTTCATCTCTCCAAGATCAATAGCACCGCCCCGAAAAATCATAAAAGATCCTTCTCAAGATTTACAGGAACTCTCCGACGGTCGCTCCATCTCAGAAATTCTCTGAGGTAATGTTGTCCTCCTCTTCTGAGTGGCAAACAAGCTTTGTGTCGTCAGCATACATATATATTTTGGATCTGAGGTTGTCACACAGGCCATTAATATAGACAGAGAAGAGGATAGGTCCAAGTTCACTACCCTGAGGTACAGAGGACGGGACACCTATTGAAGCTGATCCAATGGTATTTATCAGAACTCGCTGTTCTCGATTTCTGAGCCAATCCCAATGCAATATAGTTTGTGTTCGAGCCCACCATGCAGTACCTTGTGGGACGTCTTGCTAAAATTAAAGTATATAACATATGTATCCAGTGAGGAGTTCCTACTTGGAGCAATGCCCTCCCAGAATAATAACAGGTGTGCAACAGAAGACCTATATGTTATACATAAAATTTCTTAAAATTATGCTTAAAGCCTTTAAATCATTTCTGGAATGATGAAGGTAGTATTTAATTTCGTCCCCTGATAAAGTGCAGTAGTTAGTCCCCAAAAATTAAATGTTCTTTTAGAATATAGTATTATCCAATTAGTTTATACTTAGATATAAATTTTTTTATAACAATCACCCTTTATTTCAAATCAAGTTTGAAGTTTTATTTATATATAAGACCAATAATATAGACACACAACATTTTTTTTTTTTTTATTTCCCCTTATTATTTTATAAATTGCCTTTTTTAATTTTTATATTAAATAGAATATTCTTCAATATTACCGTAAAATCCTTGGGTAATTGTGTTCTTGTGTATCAAAATTTATATGACAGAACTTGTACTTTTGCAGTTATGTAATTAATTTCCACTTCATATTTCATTATCTTTTCATTTCATTTTGATTTATTTAAATCATGTTTTATGTAAAAATGATCAAAATACAACAGTTTATTTTTCATTTTTACAAGTTGGAGAATTTGTCTTTGAACACAAGTTATAGTTAAATTCAGTTTATTTAGACCTAATTACGACTCGAGTCAGAATCATTAGTTCGATTTTCATGCTTTGTCTTATACCTTTGAATGTTTAAATATGCCAGAGCAGAATGACCAATTGTTAATGTTGCAATAAGCAAAGAATACTTCGATATTATATTGAACATCTACGATAAGTTCAATAATTGCATCATAGAATGATTACTTACATAAATGAATCATTTTTTCTGTTATTCTTTTATTGGTCAGATTTAGTTAAATCGATTAGGTATAAATAAATACTATATCATTACATTAATCCATCTAACCTTGGAAATATCTATGAAGTTAACTTAAATAATCTATACATATATATTTCTAGTGATGAAAATGTTGTATAAATACAGGGTGAGGACTCAAAAATTGGGGAAAATATAACAATTTTGTAATGGGTGCCATTCGAAAAAACTGACAAAAAGCTACAATTTGATGTTTGTTTTGTTTTTGTGCAATCAAAAATGTCCAAGCAAAAAGCAAAACGGCAGAGGGTGTGTGATCTCCTCCACGCACAAGTTGATCTCCGACAAGAAGATCCTCAAAGTGGACGCTATTCTGAACAAGACAAATGATTGCTTCTTGGCTGAATTAAGAGTTCAGGTGAAGGGAAGTTTCAGGAACAAAATATCCAGCTCTTGTCATGGACTTTGGCATTGGCGCTTCCGAAAGCAGCGAGATGCATTCCTACTTCTTCAAAGCCAAAATGAAAATCAACACAGACGTCGACTACAAGGTCCTCAGGTACCATGTCTTGCCATTGTTGTAGATCACGTTTCCAGGGTAACTATGTGTTTATCCGAG
Organism: Lepeophtheirus salmonis; assembly: GCF_016086655.4. Lineage (NCBI taxonomy): Eukaryota > Metazoa > Arthropoda > Copepoda > Siphonostomatoida > Caligidae > Lepeophtheirus > Lepeophtheirus salmonis. Next base: position 47,518,339 of record NC_052134.2, read on the forward strand.
ACAGTGTTCCGGCACACACGTCCCAGAAGGCACAACATTTCTTCTGGGAGAATATGGCTGCCTTCTGGCCTCCAAATTTCTGGCCGTCGTCCTCATTCGACGTGAACCCCTATACTTCGCTGTTACGTGCGTCTTGGAGCGTAAGACGAACAAAACTTCTCACCCGAATGTCGATGTCCTGAAGACCGTAATCACGGAGGAGTGCACAACTTTTCCTTGGACTTCATCAAGGCCAGCTGTGCTTTTGTTTGTCCCCGTATTGAAGCCATAAATCAGAATGGAAGGGTATATATTGAATAAAAATTGTTGAAATACTAAATTTTTATTCAATAGTTTGCCATAAAAACTTCAACTAATAAAATTATGTAGAAGTGACAACAGATATTAAAATTTTCTAAATTTTGAGTCCACACCCTGTTGTGGTGAACGTAAAAAGAATGTCTGAGAGAATGTTTAAAAAAAAAAGTAATTTTGTGAGACACCAACTATTATTTTATACTATATTATCTTCAAAAGAGTAAGTAATAATTTATAAATGTACACTCACTGCAATTTAGTCAATATGCAAATACTTATAATTGTAAAAATATGGCATTAGACAAGCTTTCAACTTTTTGTAGTATTTTTTTATTTTCTAAAGCTGTTAAAACTATTTCTTAGTTATTCAGGCGATAACATATAAATTTTTTTAGTTGTGCTCCTTATCATTTGCTTGAGAGTTAAATGCTGAAATTCCCTTAGTCCCTTAGCATAGATGACGTCACTTATCACTTTTTGATATTTGTCCTTATGTTGTGTGCAATATTTGTTCACTTTCCCAAATTCCCTAAATTAATTTATTTAAAAGAGTTAGTTCATGTTGACTGTATGGTTAGTTATAAATTAATATTCAACATTCTATAAAGTCCGTCTGGGATCTTATTCTTAGTCCAAGGCAGATGTATCTAAATTAAAAAATATTGTCGGGGTTTTTTTATAAAGGAAAACACTTTATAGATTCATGTTCTATTAGTGTAGAATGCAACATAATACAAACCATCCCACACGTATTCCAAGACTGCAAGCTGTTGAATAAAATTATGTAAGTCTAAGGGAACGGAATAATGGAGATAACAAGAAGGAGTCCCTTTTCACAAGAATTCCTAAACAGTTTTGAGAAAACTAGAGAAACAAGTCGTGAGGCTTCTAAAGTAATTATTCGACTCCAAAAATTGATCTACAAGGTACGGTATGAGAATAATTACCCTTTTTCTAAAAAAGTAAAGGTAGCTCTTTGCGAGTTTCAATTATCTAAACAACAGGCAATCTTTTTGTTATGAACTTTAACTATCACGCAGAGATATCCTTTTCTTGTGTTTTTTGTTTTTTTCTGTGTGCTTTTATTCTATTTTCTTTATTTTTCGAGAGGTTATTGTTTTATATTATCAGGTTATCTCCGTTGTGTTTGTGTATGTATTATATATGTATGTTGGTGTGTATTTATTTAGTATTTGTGTTTCTATTTTCTCATCTATTCGATGAGCTCTATGAGATAACATGGGTTTTTATATTTACACATTACATATTATTTTATAAATTGTACTCTGTACAAATATAACTGAATAATTGATATTGTTATAATGGAACTGGAAAAAATAGAAAAAAATACTAAACACTCTTAACAGACAAAAAATACGTCGTTTCACGAATTTGCTGATAAGTTTGTTATGAATGAAGTACCAAAATTTAGTTAAGTAATTTGTTGTATTATTATTTCCAACTTTTGGTCACATCTTTTCTTAAAGAAGATTTAGATCAGTTTAGTGAACAAATGGTCTGAAAAGTCTCAAATAAAAAAAAAACCACTATTTTTTTGTTACAAATGATTTTTATTCATCATTATAATCTCTATCATAAGTTACACAATCATTCAAGCACTACTGTACCATTTTAATCTCACTTTTTATAAAAAAAAAACTTTATTTTCTTAATTCAATATAGTACTTAGTTTCAGTCATATCCTTTTTATTGCAGATAACGGACATTTTATTAGTATTATTCACCGTTCATTTTATATCTACAAAGCAATTACGTGAGTAAATATACATAAATAAAATTATAGCTTAAAGTTATTGCTTCGCATACGAAATTTCTATAATTGTTATCACAGTGGCCCGTTAAAAAAAACACAAAATAGCCTATTTCATTCAAGTATTTTAGTGGTGGAAGTTAAGTGTCATTGATTTACAATTTAAAAAAATGAAGCACATCAATCATAATAATAATAAAAAACATCTTTAATAGAACACATCCATAATTGCTATTATATAAAAATAATTATAACCAAAATAAACAATAGCCATAAAGAGTCCGGGTTAGAAATTAAATAACTTCTGAGGATTGACTTTAGTAGCTTCTTATGTTGGGGTGATACCAATGGATACAATATCAAATTTTTTGCCGCTGGGATCCAGGTTGTGTCATCAGCAATGAGGATTTTTAAGGAAAGGATGATATATCTAGCGGCAGATACCATAAAAATTGTTCTTAGTTCGTACGAGTATATTTGCTCATAGGATGTAAGCTTTCCAGCCATTAATGCCTTAGAGTTTACATAAGCAAAATAAATGGCTTTAAACACCTGCAGAGACTGCTTCTTCCTTTGAGATAATGCAAAGAGTATAGAAGCTTTCATTAAATTCAAAGGTGCATTTTCCAGACACTTGATGTTGATGGCGATTAATCTTTGCAGAATTTGGGCAGCCCCGCAACACACAAAGGCATGTAGTATAGCGTTAAAAAACTTCACAAAATCTATGCATAGCTTGTAAAATTTGATACAATTGGCAGAGATATGAAATTGTGTGGTAAATTTCCTACCATCCGAAATAAACATGAGGGAAGATAAAAAAAATTTCTTCAATTTTCTCGAAGTCTTAAACAATGTAAATGGTAATCACAAATATAATGAGCTTCATCTGTTGGTTTGATTAAAGTCATTTTGAAAATGCCAGGGTCTAAGACTTCGACAGCTGATTGCTGTTTTTTTCGATATGCAACATTTTTAACCAGTTGAAAAAAATAGAACTTATGACAAATTTGTTGTTCCAAAAATTTGGAAACGACACACAGTTTTCTTTAGTATCTGCGTTGGAAGCGACAAAATAGCAATTTTTCAAACTTTTGGACTCAGTGAGACGTTCATTCACAAAGTTGGAAGGGAATTTGAGGGCTCTACAGGTGATTTTAAGGCAACATCAATGCGGGCTGAGGTTAAAGGGACTGTGTCTGAACGACTGAATTCTTGGGCAGAATCCCCCAAGTCGTTAATTAGGACCCATGGAAGTAAGTTAGGGCAATAGCTCGAGAAGTTGACAGCTCAAAGTTGCTGATCCGCTATGCATTTACGAAAATCTTTGTTAATATTCCTGCCAGATGAGAAAGGGTTAAACAAAGAGAAAAAGTCTGATATGGCTCCCGAACCATTTTAATAACTTCATCTCGCCAGACTTTTGATCTCGAAACTTGCTTGATCTGAATAAATTGATTTTTGGGCGTGGGATGCAATGAAAAGACAAACCAACCAAACCCCCCTGCAACACCAAAGACGAAATTATCAATCAGATCAAGAAGAAATCCCAGGATTTGCCAAAGAACCAAGTAGAGAATACCTCCACGTGCTTTCGGGTTTGTGAATTGATTTTAACTACAGTAGGAGGTCATTTTAATGAATAAGATCATTCAAAATTAGTCATCTTCTCAGAATTTGTTTTTTAATCCTTCATCTGATAATTGATTGGAGAGAAAATTACGTTTGTAAAAAAAATCATTTTAGCCTCACAGTTAGCTTGAGCACCCTGTAAGTATTTGCGTTTTACAAATCTTTTTTTACCCCACTATTGGGTCACGACCTATTAATTTATAACCACTGCTTCATATGACTATCAAATAGTGTAAATAATTAAATTTTAATTATTAATTTATTAAGTTAAGCTTTACTATAATGTATTTTAAATACAAATATATATTACATTAATTAATCACGTAAAACAATAATTTTATCTATTTCATTAGTTAAAATCCTAATTAAATATTGAATGGCAATTTAATAGCTCTTTTTGGCATTGTAAAAATTTAGAATATAGTTAATGCTATTAAAGTTTCTTAATTAAAGGGAAAAATATAATAACCAAACAAGAAAAATAATTAAAAAACCTTTTTTTTTTTATTGAAAAAATTAATTCATTTAATAAACATTAACTCATTAGGTATTTATGTATAATTTGCATTTGCTTAATAAATTAAACATTACATTTTATCAGTCTTTATTACAAAAAGATTAATTTGTATTTTATTCATCTTATGAAACTGCTTTATATTGTAGCATGACTAAAAATGTTAAGGGGACTGGAGATTGTTGTAAGAAGGCTTATTAAAAAATAAATAATTGAAACGACAAAATTAAATATAGAATTTTATAATGTAATGCAAATTACTGACAAGATTTATTAGTGATTTTTGTAGATTTTAATTCTAGATATTAGATAAAAATTGATTTTGTAGGGTCATATTAAAATGAAGAAGCAATCAGTTTTTCATAGTTTTTGATGTAACTTATATCACTTGAATTATTATCTATTCTACCATCAGTTTACCCATTGTTATGGAATGTCCTTTTTTTAATGCTGATAGTGAACTGGGTAAAAATAAACCCCAATAATTATTTTATTTCATAACTGTGCTAATGACTTAAACTATTTAACCTCTGGTCATTTTTCATAAACCATTTTGCCTCAAGGATATTTTGCCATAATTTACAAATAATTCAGAATTATCGTCTTTTAGTTATTTTTGGTTTAAATTGATGTGTCCCTGGAATTTTTAATGAAAATATGTAATGTACATTACCATAAAGCGCAGTAAATGGTTGTTTTTTAATAGAAAAAGGATGAAATATTGCCTTAAAATTTTAATGCATACACAAAAAAAAATCACATAATGTAATAAATTCAAACTAGAGACAAAATAAATAATAAAATTAGAAAAATATAAATAAATATACACGACGACGATTCGAAACGAATAATTGCTAATCACTTTTCTCTTAGTAGTTATCATTAAACATTAAAGACCATTCATACAAGAAAGGACTCATAAATTGACAAACAAGCGTAATAAGTTCATTTAATAGTTATATCTTGAGTTCAACCCAAAATAAACAATAACAACCTGTTAACTTCATTTATTCATATATGAAGGCAAAGTATCCTTTAGGTAAAATAATTTAATACAAAATTACTGGCCACTATTAATAACATGATAAACAGCTGAACAATTAGAACACCTAGGTTATTTGAATATGGTATCTTATTTTAATTTTACAATTTATTTTGCAAAAGTAAACATAATTTAAACTATTTTCAATATTAAAAAAAAACTATACTTTATAATAATTTAAAAAAAAGTGGTCTTGGAATTTCAACAAGATATAATATATTATTCTTGTTATAAAAAGAAAAAAAGATGTTTTGATTTTCATTCCTTTATGCGAATTTTGATAATAAAATTACAATGGATTAGTTTTTTCTGATGTTGTATGTAACATAGAACATAGTTTCAAAATCCATTAGAATCTTTGATATTATTGCATCCACTTTGAAGGCATTTTATCCGATCCTTGTAAGAGAAATAACCCAATCCAACACCATACAATGTATACTATACCCATTGACTATCATATTCTGTTCTGTAGTTATTAAAAGTCTCAATCGATCACAATAAAAAAAGTAGCTAAAATTAAGATTCTTCAGTTTCTTTGTAGAAAAAACAATTACAGTTCGTTATATTCGACGTATGGGTAATTGAGTACGTTGCCAATCTATAATAAATCAATTTCTTTGACCACAAAGTAGTGATGGTTCTGGAGGTACAAACTTTTTCTTATACGCTGCAATATATTCACTTATTTAATAGGAGGTTGAGTTTCTCTGAAAGAGAGCAGTATAAAACAAATTTGCTTAATGCATAATTCGTTTTTTATTAGTATATACTTCCTTTGAAGTAAGACTAAGCGTTTTAATTTTAATATAGATCATCCGAGCCTTTGAATTGTTTGATTTGAGGTTAGCCTGTAATGTTGACCCCATAAGTGTACTATACATTTTGATGAAATAACCTCTTGTTTGGTATTCTAATATAGAACTCAATTCATATTCGACACAAATATTAAAAGTATCTTCGCTCTTTTTTATGAATTCTAGTTTCTTTTTTTAACTTTTCTTTTGGGTACTACTGCTTCTATTCTTTTTTCTTAAAAACAAAAATGATAAACCTCTTCATATTTTGTAAAGTAATGGAGGGTTTATAACCTTCTTAATTTTTTGTAAGCTTTTTAATCTCTAAAGGAGGAGAAGTATTCTCTAACAGGGATATATTAATTTAGCAATTTTGTTTGATACTAAAACTAATTGATAGTTTTTCATTTCCAGGGACAAACTCTATTTCGAGTTTAATTTTGAATAAAGGTATTCATGTGAGTTGGCAATGGTTGACGTTCTCATATCCTTTAATGTATTGAATGTTGATTCACTTTAAGAATGAGATATCTAATTACCAAATTATTCAATGTTGCGGCATATGTATAAAAGTAGATGTATTTTACAATATCCTTCTATGATTGATTATTATGTATAGATTACCTATCAACTATCATTCATATATCTTTTGCAAAGATTAAAATGACAAATTTGCAATAACAACAAAATTAACTTATATGGCAATCATATATTATTATAAATTTTTTACTCTATTCAAATGTTCATTATTTTAACATTATTCAAGATTATATATCTTTGATGTCAGTTTGAAGAAGGTCATTCAACATGTCCATAAAAGGTGATTTTTTTAAACCAATATGAGATGCAAATATCATAAATTACTTTTTTGTTTTTATAGTTGGAAAAAGAACATTTTTTATCAGTGTGTCTTTGCAATATTTGGAGACACAAAGCTGCAATAAAAACAATAATTTGCAAACAATTTTCCGATTTCTAAGGTCAGTTATACTTAAATAAAGGCCATATTTTTAGTACATCTCTCCTCCTACTACAATAATTTAATCCTAATTATTAAAAAGTTTGAATAATTGAATTTCAAGTATCCACTATGGTTGTCGCCAATTCCGACATAGAAACAGAAACTATGACTAAAATGCAAACTTATACAATGTACCCATTCGTTCTCCACAATTTCAACGAGTAAAAATACACTTTTGAGTTCTGCTTTATCAAATTAAATTAGCTTTAGAATAAGTGTACCAAAAACTAACGCCTTTGGTTACATTTGAAAAGTGTATTTCAATCTATAGATTTATCACTCACAAAGAGCAGCGTTTCTCAAAGTGACCCCTTAAATCTGCAACGTCGAGGGGCTTAAGTTCAGGGACGGAGGAGGGCGATATGGAAACAGACCAGATGGCAGCCATAGTGTTGCTGCATAAGTTTTATTTCTTTTTGGATGTATGGGGTTGTAATAGACTTTTAGATTTTGTAGGGAGTCCCTGTGGATATCCTAACAGTCTTTATAGCCTTCTCGGCACTGAAACTAGCACGGAGGAGATTTTCCACTCATTGCTTTTTTGTTGTTACAACTACATTTTTACAATTAGAGACATCAAAAAAAATATCTTGTTTTTAAGTTGCTTAATGAAGCTTCATAATTAATCGTAAAGGGGATAAACTCGTAACTAAATATTTATGTATGTTTGGGTTCCTATTCTGTAAATATAAGGTATCTGACAAAATTTTAAATAATAATAATTTTTTGATGGATTAAAATTAAATATATGCGCAATTAATAATAAAATTTGTATGCTTTTTTTTAAGCAAACTCATTTATCTTAGTCTATTTAAGTAATAAGTGATGATATATGTAGTATATTTAAAGAGAGTTTATACTATAAAAAATATACAACATAAATATATATTTGCACAACTGCCAGTAATAAAAAAATAATTTTTTCATATCGTTTGGGTCACTAATTGATTTTATTTATTACGATTTTATTAATGTACATTCACTTTACAAATATATATTAATTTTCTTTACAATATGTTACAATCAGAGAGCTCAAAAACTTTTTATATAAAGTTATGGTGCTTTAAAGGGTTCAAATCTATTTGGTAATATTTGAATCTTATAATTTTATGTATAGGAGTTAAGAATAGGTCATATTATGAAAACTACCCATATACAAACTGCGTCAATAAAACCATGAAACAACTTTTTATTTCCAAACTAAAGGTATGAGCAAGATGGGCGTTGATATTATGAGAATAGTCCCTCCCGAGCCCATTGTAAACCACATATATTTTACTTCAAATCTTTCAATAACTCAATCATATATTTTTCATATTCAGTAAACTGCAATTTGGTAATTATAAAACTAATTAAGTCTATTTATGGGCCAGTACAGATAAAATAGACACTTTTCAATCTAATAAAATATTTTATGTTCCCCATATATTAATTGCGTACCATACTTTGCCTGTATCGTTGCACGCATAAAAAAAGTTTGAAGTCTATATCTCTGTTTCGTAAAAAACCAAATATCTCTTCATAAGCTTTTAGCTACCATTGATAAATATGTGAAAATCAAGAAGGAGTTTCTAATTTTCTATTTAAAACAAAAAACAAAAAAACCTGAAGAAATCATAAAACAGATTAAGATCCATATTAAAGTTCAGTTTCTTATTCAAGTTCATGTATGATTCTAGTACAAATGAAATGCAACCCAAAAGTGGAGTTATAAAACAAAAAAAACATATTTTAAACAAGTATTGAGTGGTATGCTGATATACTTAGATGCTGATAAAGTTTTGCAAAGCTATTCTTACTTATAAGAATATGGCTTCAACTGAAATAATATTAAATTGGCTAGTAGGAGACACTTTTAAAAATGAAGGTTTGCTGACTATTAACCAAGTATTGCTTCCCTTAAAAAACAAAATCCAATAGTTAAAAAATAAAAACAAAATATAGCAATGTTGTACCAAAAATGAAATCAAAAATTGTTATTTTACAAATAACGTTCAAAACACAAAAGTAGAAACTTTGACCATTAATAAAATTTTTATCCACCTTGATTAATAATTTCAGCAGTAATTAGACTTTGAAAGGAACAGCTTCAATATAATCATATTCCTAGCCTAACTAGTCATTAAAAACAATAAAACTTTAACCAGAATTAGAAGAAATTATTAAAGAAAAAATCATAGGTTGTTGTTACTAAACAAATTGGCTGCAGTGATGAGATAGATTATATATTTGTCAAAATGGTCATGTTTAGAATTTTATTTGATAATTTTTATACGTAACTTTTCACGTTTATTTTTGTTCCAAAAGTGGAGGGGACAGTGACTTATAACCAAAGTTTCAAATAGTCCCTATATTTTATTGTCTTGGTTTTAAATGATCTCAGATAAAATGATCCTTACCAAAGACTATAAAATTTTCGTTGTTTTGAAATAAACAGCCTAATATGCAAAACTATCATATTGAATATAAAACTATATAGGATTGATAATAAGATACTTAGTTGATCTTATAAATTATATTGATTTCCAACATTTATTTTACTTATTTGTATAAAATGTTATAGTAATATTAATTGATATAACAAAAATATATATTAATCACAACATTACTCGTTTTGTGCGAAATTTAGCAATGAATGACTCAGTGTCCAGTTGTAGGCTCATCAATGAATATATTGATATAGTTTGAATGATCAAGGACAACCATATTGGGATGAATACTGCTCCAATGAAGCTCTAAACTAATAAAAATATGTTTACCAAATAACATCCTTCGTTTTGCAGAATTTTAAATATGTGATATTGCTTTTTCTGACCCAATACAAATACCGAAAAAAAACCAGATTGATCAAAAGAATTGCCCATATATGTACAAGAACACTTTTTTAATATATATAATGTCTGATAAGTATATTGATTTATAAATACAGGAAGTCTTTGATTGAACGAACATCTTCAATCATTAAACTTCCTATAACAAAAATAATACCAGGGATTTAAATTGTCATAAAGGGGCTTTTTAAAATTACATTGGCCCTTGTCAAATTTATCTATTTTTTTAAAAACTAACTATATCATATAATAACTATTGTTAGTTGTAACCTTTTTATTAAAAAAGATAGAAGAAAATCCCAAAATCTGGAGGTTGTTTGTAATTATTATTATATATTGAATTATTCTTCATATCAGTCTCAAACATTTTTTAGCATTATCAATAGATAATTATAGATTCATCCATTAACGTTATACAATTAGTAAAGACTAGTTATAAAAGTCTACACCTGGAAAAAAATAGTGTGTGACTTAAAATGGTAATTAGATAATTAGTGTTTTATATACTTATAATCGTACCAATATATATGTTGAAGCATAGAGGGTACAAAAAGAACTATTAAACACATTAATACCTATTGTGATAATTTAAACAGTGCAATTATCTATACACCAAATCAATACTATATTTCGAGTAAACTAATCATGCAAAATTTGAAATATGTATTTTTATCCTTTTTTAATAGAAGTTATAGTAATGTATTCCGTGTTAATAACGATTTTACCCATTTCAATCTTCTTTCTTTTTAAATAAATCTTGTCTTATACAAGACTTTAAATGAAATTATTCTCGGAATTTGACAAAAATAGCTTAAATGCTTTTTTAATGCTCTTCTATTATGGTAATTTCACATGTAAATTTTTGTTCAGTTTGTTGAAGACTGAATAGTACTTTGTAATAATTATTTGTTCTGTTTTTGTAAGAAAATTTTAAGCAATAACATAACATTTTCCATTTTATATAAATAGCAGAATAAAGCTTTGATTTCCGGAAAAAAAAAACATTTCTATCTCAGTTTTAATTTGTAATAAATCATTTTAATACAAAAATATCCCCTACTGTTAATATTTTATTATATCCTGAACGAGTTCTCAAAAACGGAAATTGAATGTCTGCAGATTGGGACCTCCATTTAATAAACAACTCGTTAAAAAAATGGGTTTCTTCTAATCTAATCATCCATTTTTAATAAAAATCAACACCAAATAAAAGCTGAGTCAATATAATTTATTATTAATCAATATAATTGCCTTTGGCGTAAATAAAACCCTCGACTCTACCTTAAAAAAACCATAGCAGGTCTTGTTGAAAGTATAATTTGGCAAATTCAATTCCTCCAAAATCAGTTAATGAAATAAGTATGAAAATAAAAGCTTTTGTTTCCCTATTTGTTACTAATTTGTAGAGAGATCCCTGTACCTACATTTATAAAATATAAATATATGTTTATACAATCAAGGCTCTTTGGATAATACGTAAATATACCTATATAGAACATATTTAATATGTCGATTCAAAATAATAATGAGCATTCTTTTTCAATATGTTAGTTATTAGAAAGTGAGAAATAAAGTAAATTATAACCTTTTTTTTTCTTTCTTTCTGTACAGCATATACCTTAGTCACATATATTAACGTAAGAGCTCCTTACAAAGGTAATTGATTTACCATAAAGTTATTTTTGAGCAGGAAATAATAAATTTATTATTTTTTCAAAAATACAGATAGAAATACTAAAAGTTTAATATACATTATTTTGATATTTGATCGGGATTCTGTAATTTAAAATTTTGTTTATGGCTTAAATGAGAAAACTTAGTTTTTTTTCAAGTTTGAATCTTTAAACATTTTTTTATTTTCTTGATGTTCCTTACTGTTTATCGTTATTTTGACACAATTCTTTTAGTTTTTGTTAATGAATGAATATTTCTCAACCAATATCATCAAGAAGGATATTATACTATATTAATTTTTTTAAGGACCACGTTAGTGAATAATAAATAAAGTAAAGTTAATTTTTTTATACACATTTTGAAATGGATTAATACATTTTTATGCAAGAATCACTTATTTTCTTCATTTGATCATTATCAACAATAGTGGGTAGATTGTTTTTAAGAGACCATGAAAGCCTTTTTCTTAGAATTTTGTAACCCGATTTGCTATAAAAAACTGAAATCATAAATCATAACCGTTATATTTTTTTACAGAACTGGAAGATGTATAATTGGGAGATACAGAACGAAACCTGGGGGATAAAAATTAACTCAAGCATATCAGTATGATATTAAAATATATTTTAAAACGTTTTTGTCCTTATTTATGAAGATATATAAGATATCGGAAATTTCACAAATCGTAGTAGTTCTTCAAAGACACATATTATTTGTATGTTTCAAAGTATGGAACTTTTGTGCTGATATGGAACTATATTAATTGATTATAGGATCCAATGTTTAAATTTCGGATATCTTTGGAATTTGAGATTCTGTATTATCCCAAAAATTCACAAGAAAACACGGTTTTGACAGTCAAATCCTTAATAATTACAGGGCTTTTTATATCTTTGAACCTGTGTGCTAGTTAACTTTTACGGCTTATTACGTTAATTTGAAAATACAAGAATGGTTTCAAATGTTTCTAACACAACAATGACACAAGACATTTTTTCTAAAGTTGTATATTTAGATTTCAAAATAGTTTTCTTGCAACTCAACATACTTCTCCAGCAATACTCCCATCACTGTAACCAGTCCAAATAGTCCTTTTATTTCTCGCTGCAATATAATTTTTTACGGGACACAATATTTGGTGAGTAACTGTCAACAGATGCTAGATAGATGGGACTAGCTTGTATTTACGAGTGCTGCTATTCTCACTTTTCAGACCACCCTATTATACAATCTCCCATAAATTACTAAGTTAATCACTTACTATTTTTATTTTCCCTGTAGACTACAGAATTTTACAAAGAGTATTTGCATTTCTTAACAAAAACTAAAGTTTTTACTCTGCTATTGAAATATAGTATTGTCTTAATAGCATGGACGTTTAGACATTTTCAGATCATTCTTTATTATACTTTCTCTAGAGTGGGGATCAAAAATATGCCGTGGTACGACTTTTTCCCAAATAATTTTGATTACGAGGTTCCATTACTCCTAAAAACGACAGATGAAACAAAAATGAGCAAGTTTTATTTTGATTCCATGTCTGTAAGTATAAAACTGTCGGAGTAACAACAAAAATAAATGTGTTTGTGTCTGCTCAAATGGACCAAGATAGGTTCACTGTTGATATATCCATCCGAACTGCCTACGTCATCGAAAATACCATTACATGCCCATACAGCCAAGAAAACCCAAATTTCAACAATATGGCTGACTTTTGGACTGCCTCTATGTAACCCACTTCCACCCTTTATATCAACCACTTGGACATTGCAGTTTGGGGTGTCTTGGAGAATAGTTTCTTTCGCACCTTTCGTCAAAGTTTTGATTTGCTTGCAGCCTCCATCATGACAGTGTAGTATGCAATCAACACGGCCTTCATGGTTAAAAGCTACCAATCTGTTCCCCTCCGTGTGGAGGCTGTTAGTGATCGTGAAGGAGGACAGACTGAATTAAAAATTTAGGTAAATAATGTATTGTAACATTTCACAAATTGGTTTTGAGTTTTTTATTATTGAGTCGATAAAAATTACATTTTTGTTATTTAGTCACGCTATTGCAAGTCTTGGGTCCCCATATACTTTAGAGTATCACGAGTTTGGACCTTAAAAATGTAAAAATTACATATTTTTAATAGTGTTGTAGTTAAAAAAAAAAATTTGTTAACTGACAAAATAATATAACAACAAAAAGCTAATATAAAAAATTAGACACAGGTGAGTACTATCTTATAAAGATTTGGTTCTGTAAATATAAAAGTTAGAATGTTAAATGAGGGAAAATATGCAAAGTGATGAGTTTGAATCATAGGGTAGTAAAAAAGTTCATGAAAATCAGAGACATTTTTGCGTTTAGTCCAGAGATGCAGATTGATTTTCGCCTCAGAGTTGAAGTGAAAGTAAATATAGTATTTTTGAAAGAGGTAAATAGCAATGAATCTATTCCCAATTTCAAAAGACATTATGAAAAGTCTTGAATTTTGAGAATTCAATGTACAAATTAAAAAAAAATCTAACGAATATAACTTTGTAAATGTAGTGTTTGTGTAAGCATAAAATAAACTAGTAGAGAACATTAACAAAGTCATCAAAAGCTTTAAATTGATTAAGGTTAGCACCTTGTAATTAACTTTTAGTCTCACATGTATTCTCTGCACCAGGATGGAACTCTGATGACATACTCATTGTACATGATTATCCACTCCCACTAAATGGAGGCCTCCAGCTCAACAGTATTTCTGTGGGGGACAGCACAGGCATTGGCCTCAATAGCACCCTAAATCCCATTGTGAAGTGGGTTTTGATTTGGTGATGAAGGAGGCCACAATGTCCTGGTGCTGAAATAGCCGTTTATTCAATTTATGAGTTTTTTGGCCTAGGTAACTCTGGTAGCCTGCCTGGTATGAGATGGTGTATTCGGTGGACGTAGCTCCTGAGGCTAATGTATTTCACAGTATTTCTTACCAACCTTTCACAAGTATTGTGTCTTTTTTTCCATGTTTCTTTATTTGATACTACAGAGTTGAACAGACTAGGTAAAAGTTAACATTATAATATTACATTTGATATATCTAAAAAAGTAATCTTCTTTGAAGTCCTGATAAAGCATAGTTCCTTTTCTAGTAACAACCTTGGTATGAGCCTACATAGATAGATTTCGAGGAAAGAATTTATCCTGAGCGTGCTGTCCATATGTTGTTCCGTGCTTTTTTACTATCTTGTGGATCGAGGGGTGTAGGATTTACTATAATACTGTTTCACAAGGCACTCCTGAACTCCTATGATTGTCTTATGTTATGACTCCTACTCCAAGACTTCCGTTCATTGCTGCCATACACCTCAAACGTCTTCCCAATCCTCAAAACAGTGGGCCTTTTCATTTCCACAATCTTAACCACCTCACAAAAGAGGAACTCCCGTGTGGGGAAATTCAGTCACTCTAGTTTATTGGACGACTTCAAGAATTGAGCTTTGCTTAAAAAAAGTATATGACGTAAAAAGGAAGACTGCTCATTCCGACAATGTATTTTCATTGTTCTAAGTTAATTTGTTTGGAAATTATTTATGTTTTATTGCATGGTGCATTTTTACCAACGCCCACTGTGTATAAAATTTAACTAAATAAATCCAATGATTTATTATTTGTGGACATTCAGTGATTAATGACACAAAAAAAAAATATATATTCAACAATATATATATTTTTTTATTATAAAAAGCTCGTTTAATTTGTATGTTTCTCATATAAAAAAACCAACTAACAAAGTTGGCAATTTTTATTTACATATGTACAAAGTGCATATATTTATATTCTACGCATTTTTTTCCCAGATAACATGTTTTTTTGTCGCATATTTTCTTACAAGGGGAACTTCCTTCATTGTCCTTACTTTGTTAAATTTATGAGCCGAAGGATCAATAAGTTTCCTTTTTTTTTAGTCTGAACATTTGTTGGTCGTCTTCGATTTCGATTAGTAATATTACAGGTACTTAGATGGGAAGTAGCAAATTACGTCGAAAATTGACTTTCTAGATAATGATGGGGCAAAAAAAAAACAGGGCACTTTTGATTCGGGTCTTATTCATGAAAATAATTCATTATTTAGATCCAATATTTAATTTATGTTAAAAATTGGAACTTTGTTAGCTGTTTTCATTAGGGATGTAATGGTACATGGCCAATGACTTAATTTTGATTCCGCCCCTGACATTGGTCATTATGAAACATTAAGACTACATCTGCAGCAAGTGCCAGGCCTTCCGCCACCACCTGGAAGCCATCATTACCGCTAAGGGCGGCTACATGAATAATTATGTGAGGTCAAACACTTATCTGTTAATTGTATTAATTTTGTTAAAATTATATTGTTAATTAAAAAATTACATTTTATTGAATTTTAAAATTCCAAGTGTTCAGATTTGAATGGATCACTCAGTATGTACCTTTGATATTGTTATAAAAATATGGTAACTCTGAAAGACAACATTATTTAGACCAACATCACTTAGGTACTCCTTTCTTCCTCGTCCAGTTTGCATTTTCAAAATAGAAAAGAATATATTAATAAGTTCAAAAATATTTTGCATATTATTAAAATATATTTCCCGGAATTCCAGTAGTTTTTTGTAATGATGATGAGTTTTTGAAAGAAATTCGATCCGTGTAATGGCTCCTGTGTCTGACTGAGATGCGTATTTAAGATATAGAGCGGGACATGAAAAATAAGTGAACGATATATCCGCATTTTTAGAAAAGTTCAAATAAATATTTATAACCCTATAGTTGACCATATTTGTTTATCTATTTTTCCATGGTTGATACATATCACTAAGAAATATATCATATAAATTTGCAGAGTACACTTTTTGGAGTATTTATCCTTCCCATAGTCTGAAATGTCCTTCGAATACCTGACCAAATATTTACTTGCATTAATATTTAAGTGAAAATGCCATTTCGTTACTTATAAATTATATGAATATTGTACAGAAAACGAAATATGTCACGGCTCACATTTTGATGGTTTTCAGACTGATTCAGACAGGTGATATAATAATGTAATAGTTTAATTATAACGTATGCATCTTAAATAATAATTTATCTACTGATACAGCGTACGACGACATAACTTCCTTTTTTCAAAAGACAATTAAACAAAATTTATAATTTGGAAATGTTGTCCTTGGATCAATCACATTTAAAGTTTTGTTTCCAGAGTTTTAAAAATAATATCAGATAAGTGTCGACCCCCCCCCCCATTGCCCATACATCAAACTTTAGTATTATAATAATAAGAGATTATTTCATTTGATTGATTCTCTTTAAATAACTGTCCATAGAAATATTATTTTATTTAATTTTGTAACATATCTTATGTTATAGTTATGAATGATATGCTGATCAGATAATTAGTTATTGGTAATTCTACAAAGATTTAAAATGTCCGGATTTCCGGAAAAATCAGGTTTCAATTATTGGTTTTTGACAAACTGCAACAGAATAAATTTGTTGAATAACATCAGATCTGATCATACTTAATTGAGCTTCCTACAATTAATATATTTTGAGTTATTTGAATTCAAAGAATTTTTGAAATTTAAAATTATGAAAATGAAGATAAAAAAAAAAAAGAAAGATTTTTATACATATATTAAAAATTGATAAAAATAACTGATTTATATGAAACACACGAATAAAAGCGTAGGAACTAAATATTAATCAGTTTAGTTATGTAAATTATTCATTTAAATTATTTCAGGGAATATTTATTTTCAACATCAAAGGTACGTTCCTCAGGCCTCCTAAACATGTCCATGGCATAATTTCACTGAAAACTTTACAGTCTTGCCTCTAAAATGAAATCACACCCACCCCGCTACTACTTTGTTGTCCTACTTGCCATGCAATATAAAAAAGGGCGTTTTGTTGCTTCATTTTGTAAGAATATCAAAACATTTTTTCCCCTTAGTGACTCGACACAGCAAAGTACAAATGATATCGTAATATTATAGTGCAAAGGTAAATAAAGAATTAGAAAATTGATTGAAAAGTAACAATAGTAATATTAAAAAAAAACGAAAAATAATAGAATGAGTTATATAAATATATTTTCTTTCTTCAATATACGATGAATATTTGGTAGATATACATATTTAGCAATAGCATAGAATATGTTACACATCTTAACTAATACTTGTTTTTTTCTGGAACGCTTGACAACAAAAGAACAACTTCGTGACAGTTCAGCTATAACAAAATAAATAGTAATACAAATATCATCAAAAAAGTTAATGATGCGTTAAAAAGTTGTTGTCAAAAATACAAAAATGCGCTGACTTGTCAACAATGAACATTTTTAAGTATATTATCTTTATAAATATTTACTCCGAGTTCAAATAGTGTAATCATCGATTTGTACAGTGCACAACAGACATCAATCCTATACAGTTTTGTAATACATATTTCATTATGTTACTTATTAAAGAACTAGCCATACAATCTATTCAAGTCCTGAAGAGACTCTACAGACTGTGGTGACAAAATGGATGACATATTAATGAAATTATGTTCACTTATGCACACATAATCGATCAAAAAGAAAGACACTAGATGGGACTTTTCTATACTGCAAAAATAATAAAAATGTAATGATTCTCAAAAATATCAAATCTCTAACTTCACGAGAACGAGTATAAAAATGAACATAACGCAGTGAAAATTTTTAATCCTATCTAAATTTAAGTTAATTTTTTTTCCGCCAATGATATATTTTTTGCCTCTTTCCCAAGAGGCAAATTAAACCAAAGCTAGAGGCGGGAAAAGTTTTTATATTGCAATTTTTTGCGCACAACCCCAAATCATCTATTTTTATCGTATCCAGTTTGATTTTTCAGATTAATTTTGAGCTAATTTCAAGCCTTTATGATATTAGAGGGTCCTTCATATTAAGGCTTTCTTAAAGTCAGTATCAAATAGTTTTTAAGTCCAACCTCTCTCTCTGCCAAATATAATGTGGCATATTTTCAACAAATTGATGAAGAAAAAGTTTAAGTGTATCTGTTTTAGAATAACAAAATTATTGTACCTTTTTGAAAGACATGCCTAAAAAATTTGTATAGTTGAAATAAACAACAAGCAAAGGAGCTGCAAATATTGTAAGTCCGAAATATATGGATTTTAATAACTACATATTCTCCCTTCTACTCCTGTGAAAGTCGAGCCAAGAAGTCATTGAGTTTATTCATGGAAGATTAAAAACAATCTAGTAAATTATTACGTTGCTCAATTAAAAAAGCTTTGCTCAAAGGTCATTTTTGTTTGAGCCTAAGTCTCAAGTCTTTGATATTTAGTCAAATCTTGATTTTTTTCACTACAGGACCATTCTTAGTTTTAAGTAGTGTTGGGTTGGTCCTGGAACTGCGTTTATAATCAGGTATTTCTCCCTACCCTCCCAACTGTAAGTTTTTTTCGAAACAGTCTAATTTTTTCTATATTTAATAGTCCTATGACCGATAAGTCTGTCATACGGTCCTAGCTCGAACACTAAATTAAATAATAAATAATAGCTATTCCAAATCATACTATATTATGATTATCAATTTGCATGCAACATAAAAAGGACATTCGTATAAATTATTTAATGAGCTGCTATAAAACTCAAGAGTCTAGCACGAATCGATAGTGTTTTTCACATGAAAATATTAGGTACATGGAGAAAATTAAAAATCGGTCTTTGGACTAAGAATTTTAAGAAAAACTTATGAAAAGATATCATATTACCTAATTGAGATTTTTGGGGAATAACTGAGTCAAATGAATTTTTAGTAAGTTATTTGGGAAGGGGGAAGACAAAGTTAACGACATAATAACCAAAGGTGAGCAAATATTATTTACAAAAATAGGACTAATAAAGACTATTGACTTTAACTTTACAAATATCCTCCTAATTATTAATTGATATATTAAAGTTAATAAAAGAATGAACTAATCTTTTCCGTTAACAAAAGCCCATTTTGCTTCTGACGTTATTTTATTTTTAATTGTTCTTCAGTTTTTTGATCTTTAGTTTCATTTATTATTTTTCTTATTTGTACCATTGTTTTTAAATTGAATAGTTGTATATTTCAATTAATTTGTTATTTTTTGCCTTAGTATTAACACTATGATGACGGCAAAATCGTTTTCGACTTTCAATCATTGTTTTTTTTTTTCAAATTTATATTTTCAAGTATTATTTTATTTTCATATATTATAAAATACTTTTAGTAATTATATTATATAAGTTTAAAAATTTATTCTTGTGATCTTTTGAATAAAAATCATCAATACATATTTAACAGTTTTTTTATTCACATAGATTCAGTTTAGAATTTTCAATGCCACAAGGTCCACAGGTAGACTTTGAGCAAATGTAACAAATTCTGATTGTCTTATTTTTACAACCCTGAACAATTTGTCAGTTTTTCCGTTGTTTTGGTCTTTCGGAAATATATAAAATTCCAAAGTTTTTCTTTTTACCTCCACTGATATAAGTTGTTCAGCGAGCCGAATAATAAATTGTAATACTGAAATATTTGGCTATCGTGTCTGCATAATCCAACCTACTTTGTTTTTATTATTGTCAAAATTGATTTCTGGTTTTCTTCATAGTTGAATGTTCATCTATTTTTGGATCATCATTGTACATGGTGGATAACAACCATGCACATTTTTTTCAATTGCGCCGTACAAAAATTGCTTTGGAATCGTTGTCTTCAACAAAATTACTTTTTAATATTATATTTTTGTTTACTTTAACCATATCAAGTTTTTTTCAATTTTTCCTTATTGTTCCTAAAATAGTTGTTCAAGAACAGCTTCTAAAGAAAGTTTATAAAATAAAGTAATAACTAGATAGCTCTCAGACACCATAAACTATCACTTTAATTTCAGAATTGGAACTTACATAAACTATTTTGGGCCTCTGATTAAAAAAAATGACTTTTTTCAGGGTTTTAATACTAATTTAGTATAAAAGTAGAAACAACTTTTTATTCATCAATTATTCATGATTATTTTTTATTAAACAAATAACTTGACAAAAAAAAAAAAAACTTCAGTAATTTGCTGATAAAGCTGAAATATTTAGCTACTAAAAATTTCAAACTAATTGAAATCATTTAAATAAACATATTTATTAAAATGAATGATAAAGAATCGAAAAAGACATTTCTGTCATCCTTGTAGTAAAAATCTGTGATTTTGCTTTTGATTAAATCAGTTAATTATATTTTACGAATTAAGTTACCACAGATGGCAAAAAAAAAAAAAAGTAATCAAGACTGTCTACTACTTCAGTTATTAGTTTTTATATTCATCCAACACCAGTTTAAAGTCACAGTTTTTTTTAGAATTTAGTATCAGTTTGTTTTTAAAGAGTTAAAAAATAAATTTTAGAAGGGTAAGGTTCCATGTCCACATCCAGTATATGCCTAATATAATTTTTTAATATACAAATGGTATTTTTTTATTCTTTTTAATTCACTATATACATTCTGAATGATGAAGTGATATTGATGTACCCATTTCGTTTATTTGATATTATAATACTTTTATCTACTTATGCAACAGACACGTTCAATTATGTATAAAGATATACATTGAACCTACATTTTTATATTTTGTGTATTAGTGTGACAATTGGTATGTAGTGAGCACTACAAATGACATTTTTGGGAGGCTTTACCCCAGAAGTTTGTTCAGTTTGTATAAAAATAATTATACCAATTAACAACATATTTTTTTAAATATTTAAAAGTTGCTTTAGGCAGTTAAAGTTTATAAAATTAATAATTGTTAGAATATGTCTTGTTCTTTTTCAATTATCATCCAACATAATAGATATATATTCTAATTTCTTTACTTTTTATAGATAAATAAATAGACTTATAAAAACATTACAACACATTCCTTGTGAAAAGGTAATTTTAATATGGAAGGATTGTTTTAATTTAAGAAAAATATAGCTGACATACAGGGCGTAACAACGAAATCTTGTGCTTCAGATATCCATATTTTTCCGGTATATATAATAACCAAACTTTACAATACATTTTTCTATGAAATATACATATGAATGGGTCACTTAGTATCCAAAACACCACCATGGAGCTAAGAACTGTAGATTTCAAGCTTAGTACATTTCAATGGGCAGAATGCAGGGGCTGATGGATAGATTTTGGTGAGCAACGATCTGGATATTAGCAATACTGAGGTCTCAAAGATCATAAGGAGTGACGAAACAATGATTGCAGAGTTGATGAAGGCCCTGTCGCTGACAATAAAAATCAGGATTAGCTCCAGGAGCAATGCTTCGACTTTGTGTTTCAAGGATATTTGGCATCCTTTCTCCTGTAAACTGAATCTGATGCGTTATTTTGTAAAATACAATCCTTAGTCAAAGGGCAACAGATGTCTTCACGCCACCAAAAAGTATTACATCGACTCAATCGTCTTTGAATGCGAAATCTTAGATCAACCAATTGTTTCCTGGGCCTGAGTGCAGTTTAGTACGGAATAGTGGCTTGGGATGTTTTACAGACTCAAGAAACGCAGTTATACTCGTTGGTCATTGGTTAATCCAGGCTTTTGGTATATTATCCGTCACGACTCAAGAATCATAGTTTACATACATCCCTATCTACTCTTGTAGCTCTACCTGCTGTGTTTTACATAATTACTTCCAAATTTACGCATGCTGCTAATTTTGAATGTGATAATCTACACTAAAGTTGTTTTATTATTTGTTTACAACTCAATAAGTATAGTGATATTATATTCTATTCAATGATTCATTATATTAATAATAATCCTTTAAATTGAAAAAAAAGCGGACAAGAGAGGCTACATTGATTGTGTTATATTCACAATAATTGTATATGATACTAATTCTTTTTTTTTCTTCTTTTATTTAAAATAATAAATGACTATCTTGTTTTAATTTAACTCTTTTTAAGTGAACTGGGATATTATATAGCCGTTATTTATACAAATGCTTCATATTTGTTTGAATTTACATTTTACATGTATACTTTTTGGTATGTTCCAGTAACATTAAATTAGAATATATTTAAATTTTTAATTTTAGATCATTTATGTAACATATAAGTTTCAGCATTAATTAAACCAAACATTATTATATATAATTATTATTAATTATCAGTTCGTCAACATCATTTTTCACAACAACGTTGGTGAATTTGGTTAAAAAGAAACCCAAAATAAATTGTATTTAAATACGTGATAGATTGCAATAATAATAATATCCTTTTTTTTTAATTTAATCCATTTTGCAATCGTAAATATCAATTTAAATGCTAAAAATACTTATATGAATATCAGACATTGAAAAAAAATTCTTATTTAAAAACAATTTTTACAACATAAGTTTGTGGTTTTAACAAGGAATAGTTTCTTATTCTTAAAGTTACAACATTCAAATCATATTTTAGGAATCAAATAATTACCCATCAAAAAGAAAAACAAAGGAACGGCTATAAAACAAAACAAATTCAATATTACTCGATTAAAAATTTGTTTATAACCAAATAAATCTTACAATCACCAATATCAAAATCAATAAAGAGTTTTATTTATATTGATTCAATGTTTCAGGAGCATACTCAAAAGGAGTAACCAATCAAATTTAGATTCAAAGGATTAAGCAGTATTTTTATATATCTCGGGGTCTATGATATCCCAAATCACTAACAAAGGGTTAATTTAATTTGATATTTAAGAGTAATTTGTAGTCTTATATTTAAAAAAAAAAAATTTAAAGCTCCCATATAATCAGAATTTATTCTAAGAAATGAAAAAAATTTGGGGATGAAATCTACAAGAAGTTTCGTATTTAATGCTCACACCATATTGATTGGCACCCTAATACAAATGTATTATGTATATCCTATAAGTAATCAATAATATAATCGATCACATTTGTATATCAAGAATAAGATAACATTTTACATGTTCAATAACAATTGGAAAGAGCTGAGATGAATTTGGCGTCTTTCTTCCCAACATGATACATATAAGAAGAAGAATAATATAATATCCTTATTCATTAACTATACTAACAGAAAGGTATAGTCATTTGTCAATATCCAAATTGAAATATGGGGGATTCATCTGTTATAAATTTAATGAGAAAACATAAAGTAAGTATAATTACTAAATATTATAGTTCTGATACTGTAGCAGTAAATGACGTGCAGTTCCAATTATCATTTAGCCCTGTGTCAAGGACGTCTTCAGGATTATATTTTTCGGAGAACCTGGTTTTTTATTTGATTTTTTTTAAAAGTAATCCAAAAATTAAAATTCAATGAAAAATTAAATTAAGAAAGAAAGAAATTGAATAATTAATTTTTTTTTCAAAAATCCACAGTTATCCACAAAAAAAATTAACTTTATTTGAAAAAATTTAAAAAATCCAGAGCCATATTCAAAAAAAATTAAATTTATTGGAAAAAATTTCAAAAACCCAAAGCCTTTCACAAAAAAAAATAATAAATTTCAACTATAAAATTTTTGAAAAAAAAATCATTTAATAAATTTCAAAACAAAAATTGTTGAAAAAAAAATTTGAATTTGAATTTTTTGGAGAAAAAAAATTTAAATATGAAATTTTTAGGAAAAAAAAATCAAATATGAAATGGTTGGAAATTAATTCGCAAATCCATAGCTAATTCGAGAAAAATAATTTTTTTTGTGTAAAAAATTGGAAAAGCTAAATTACATTTCAAATATATTTTGAAAAAAAAATCAAATTTTAAATTTTCTATTATAAAACGAAAAATCATCTTTTTCGAGGGGGCTACAGCCCTTCCACCTCATCCCTTGAGGACACCCCTGACTGTTTGGGTTCTATAAAAACCTAGATTTTTCTGCGATCCATTACTTTTAATGGATTTTTTTCATGAATGATTATCTCCATGAAGGAATTTTCTCTTTGTTCGAAGAAAAACTGTAAGATATGGCGTATTTTCTCTTTGCTGGTCTCCAGTTTTGAGGTGGACTCAAACAATAGCCAAGTAATAATAAAACTATTTAAAAAAAAATCTTACCAAATCTTATTTTTTTAACACCATCTTGCGTATCCGATTGCAATTACACAAAGCAAAAGAGAAATTCCTAAAATTATCTATAAAAAAATAATAAATTTTTTCTTACTAATCCTAATATATTTAAATTTCATTAGCATATTTGAGTCAATTATAGAGTTTCTATTTAAACTTGTGGGATAAGTTTAGGTTAGAAATAATTTTAAATATAATTTAACACATATTTTTGATTTAAAGGACTTATATTTTCTCAAATATGACCTTTCAAATAAAATCTATCAAAAAACCGTTTACAAAAGTTGAAAAATAATATTACGATCCTGGAAATTGACTATAATTCGTCGAAGAGTACAAAATTTAATCCACATTCGATTTTGAGAATAATCATTCTATCTTGTATTTCTGTTGACGGGTAACATATCACATAGTTATTTTTATTGTTCCGACAAGCGACATTTGAAATTCTTTTTATCACTGTCTTATTTAACACAAGACGATATGATTTCAGATGGATTACTAAGTATCTCAAGTTTGTACACGCAATTTATATTTAAGAACTTTGCATGTTATAATTTTCAAACATCAACAACTCTCCCTTTCGAAATAAGAAGGTTATCTGATTTAGAATGTGTCTTGCTTGAAGGAAAGGTAATATCACATTAGCGATATGTGCACTTTCATAATTTAATTAAGCAAATAATTTTTCTGTTATTTATTTTTATTCAATTAATCAACATTCAGAAAAGGGATAAGAGAAAAATAAATAAAACTCAAGAATACAACTGCAATTTTTATGTTTGCAATAATAGGGAGAGGAGTTTATTAATATAATCAGCTTTTCTTTACTTTAAAAAGAAAGAAACAGACCACAAATATTCAAAATTAAACACTATTGATAGATTTTCAAGAAAAAATGGACAAATCATATAGTCAATGAGAGTTTATACATTATTAAATTTAATAAATTATTTTATTGTGTAATTTGGCTTTTATCGAAAAAATTAAAATTGATACAAATTTTTAATTCCCAATTTTTCAAATAACTTCATAATCAACAATCTCGATCATGATGGTACAAAATATGTTAATCAATAAGTATCTTTTATAACTAATGTAATCATAATTTTTTTCATACACTTATGAAGGTTTTTTTATTGTTTTATTAGTGAACTAATTAAGAATAAACCTGAAATATATAACGTATTTAATGACATGATAAGCAATTTAACGATTTTAATAATTATGTAATTTAAATTCTATATCCTTTTTTTAACTATTCCACAATTTTACACTCATATATACCAATAAAAAATATTTGAATGATTTTAAAAAAACGAATATTTATTTTAAAAAATCAAAATCAGTTTTGGGATATAATTTGTAATTTTATATTAAAAAGAATAAACTTTCTTACCCCCCTTTGCACGTTTTTTATTTATGTATATGTTTTTTCCATCCAATCACTTATCTACAATTCGAACCTTTATCACGTTTTACATATAATTACAAAAAATTATAATACTAATTTGACCCTATAAAATCATTTATACAATTACCCTAATGAACGGTCTTTAATGAAGAAATTTTAAATATATAGAAGATCTTCACTTCTTAGTCATTGATTAAAAAATTACCATTAGTTAATTCAAAATTAATCTCGTTAATTAAGGTTTTCTACGTATTAAATAAATGGTTTGAAAAACCTTTCATTGACTCAGTACATTCAACCGAATTAATTAATATTAATATCATAAGCTTCTAATTAGCTACCTAATACATTATTAAATATGAACTAATTTTATAGAATTTTTTATTATTTTTACAAGGTTGAGAGATTCAATGAAGCTAACATTTACCAATAGTTAACTAAGAAACTTTTGTTCAGTGTTTTTTCAGTCCTTAGATATTCAATCATGTAAAATTCAGTCTTAGGCCGGTCCTATCAGTCTTTGGGACCTGTCTTTAAAACTGTCGGTCTTTCGGACTGTCAGTACTAAAACTCAAAAAGATGAGTAAGGTCATCAAGGACCAAACTTTACAAGTTTTTAGGATTGAGTTGGCTGTCTTCATTTCTAATTATGGACTGACACTCTATAACTTGTGATATGGCGATACCAATATTTTTGTACTGGTTTTGAGACTAAAATTAATAATTTGTGTTTGTATACATTTTGGTACTTTATTAACTAATAAGAAGAAAAATCTTTTTTTTATGGTCCATTAGCATACACATGCAAGCAAACAGGGGCATCCGTAGAATTGTTTTGTTTGAATTGTTTATTAGATCATAAATTTGATGACTTTGTAAAAAATAAATTAAAATATTTTTTTACATAGGGGGTTTGGAAGAGTCACGTTATTGGGGGGCCAATATGTTTATGACAAATACCATTTAATTAATACTAATTTAGTAAATAACCGTTTTATCAATACTAATTTAGTTAATTTCCGTTTTATCGATACTAATTTAGTAAATGAGTGTTTTAAATAAGATCAGTACCCCGAATGTCATTATAGTTCTGTATGCCTAACAACAATATTCAAAAATGCAATTTAATCAATTAAACTTACACTTAAAATCTAATTCCTGTCCCAATTAATTAACATTTCTTTAAAAAACATTAAAAACTTAAAATTCTAGAGGTTATTTAATGTTTCATTATAAGCTTTTCTTTTATTGACTTTTTTAAAACCAATTTGATCACTTTGTAATCTTGCATTACCACGGATTTATGAACAGTTATCGATAGTCCAAAATTATAGATAAGGATCAACGAGGGGGAAAAAAAAGACTGAACATTGAGAAACAATCTTCCTATTACTACTCATTTAAAATCTATTTCATATGTTTATGTGGTATATTAGTACAAAAACAATCTTGAAAAAAATCAAGAAAAGGGAAAATATCCATCATATTTATTTTCCCTTTCCTTGATTTTTGATGATAGAGCCCAATATTTCATGGATATATTTATCTCATCTCAATACTTTGTACTTTGTAAATGTTTCATAGTGACGAAGATTTTTTGCAAATTTAAGCACAATTTGCAGAAATTAAATAATAAAAATTTGTTGGTGGAAATTAAAAATAATTTGTTAAAGAATAGAAATGTAGTCTATGTTCAGTTTCATTAAAATTAATTCTAGTTTACTTTGGTACTGACAGGCATCATTTGTCAAAACTTTTTTAATGATTTATTTAAAATTATTAATTATCACATTTTATAATGAAGATATTAGAATAAATACATATGATAATAACCCCATCATTAGTATTCTAGATATCAAAAGTTTATATTTGTTTATGGTATTAATTATTGCTAGGATAATTAAACTAATTTAAAATCCTTCTTTACTATTTTTTTGAGGCCCATACTCTTGACATACTTTTACAAATGTAGTTCCATGTAAACTTCTATTTGTTTATTTATAGAAATGTTCAATCAAAAATGTAGTAAAAACTAGAAAAACAATAAAACGTCACATAACAAGTTACACCCATTACTCAATTCAACAAAATTTTAATTTTCAAAAAATCTTTTTAATTGCATATTTAATATTTTTAATGCTTGACACTCCAAATCTGTTATTTATTTTTTTCCTATCAAATTTGGTTTGGGTGAGTTAAAATTTTGGAGTATTTTTTTTCCCCTGTAAAATAGAAATTTTGAAACAAATGAGAAAACATCTTTTTTCAAAATTTATGTTGAAAAATTGAATAAATTATCTTGTTTTCAATTATTTTTGGGTCAAAAAAGTTCATTCAAGCGTAATTAATAAGGATTTAATTTGAAACTTAAAATAATTTAATGATTGACAAGTTTAATAAATAGTTATTTATAATTAATTTAGTCCATTACAAAACTTTGTTGCATAAAATATTACATTTTTTATGATTTATTTCAAATGTTGCAGTATGTTAGTTTTAATTTTAGCTAATTTAAACAAACAATGATTAAAATTAATTATTACACGTTACTCTTAAATGTTCTTGACATGATAATGCAATTGTGGAATAGGAATTGTTAACTTATTAGTAGTTTTTTTAAATACCCAAAGATGGCGGTGCCAGACTATCTTAACTATTGTTTACTACATAGTAGTGTGTATACTTATTATAAAATTACGAAAATTTGATACATCTGCGCCATCGTTTGGGATGTTTCATGTTAACGTTTATCTAGTCAATCATTTCGTATCACCTTTTTGCTTAAAATCAAAAAAAAATATAAGAATTCACAATTTGTTTCAGCAAAAAAAAATCGTTTTTTTGCTTTCCATCAGGTGAATAGATAGAGTTTGATGTAATGGATTAATTGGATAAGCACGTTATCAGATTATTTGTTTTGATTTATTGTTTGACAAGTAGTAGTACACGATAATACACGGAGTAATTAGGTGTCGCCTAAATTACAAATTTTCCTTTAATAATATAGAAGATAGCACCACAATAAATCTTTAGTGGTAACCTTTGTTATTCTTTAGCACACTCATACATAAATAACTAATCAATAAGTACTAATGATAAGAGTTTGAAATAAAAAAAATTAAATGATGGGCAGACTGATAGTCTACTTTAGTCTTTTGGGGGCTCATTACCACAAAAGAACTAACCAAGTTTCTGCATATACTAAATACAAAAACGCCTGCGACAGTAAATTCATTTTAAATACAGCGGATATTTTTTAATTCAAATCTTAAAATATATTGAAAATGCATCAAAATTATGGTATTACTATATACAGTCCACCCTGAAACTGTTTTTTTTCACAGACAATATATAGACGAACATTGTTTTATTTATACAGAGAATATTAATAAATCATAGGATTCATTCAATAAAAATGTATCAAAAAAATAGACACAGTCACAAAAATTCAAATGAAACTTATTCAAATATTATTGTTGGTATTACATACTAAAACTATTTTGCAGGTACATTGGACCTACATGGTAAAAAAAGAAAGAAAATCAAGATAGTTTCAAAATGAATATTAGTAAAAATCAATTATCCTTTTTTAATTAACTTTTATCCCTTACGTGAGTACTTAGTTGGGATATTTAGGATGAATTGTCAGTATTAGCTATTGAAAAGTTAATTTACCGTAGTAATTCTTAAATATAAATGATACTTTATGGATGATTCTACAAATTGAATACTTTTTTTTTTTTTTTTTTTTTGTGAGATAAAGTTATACTGATTGAATTTTGTAAACATTATTAAGGGGTTTTCAATAAAAATGCTTACATTTTACGTTGACAGGTTTCGAAAACAACGTCATATTTGTTATTGTTTCTTTGACAGCTGTGCTCAAAAATAATTGTAGTTTCATAATGGAGAAGTACAAACTCAAGCAACGCTTGCAAGTTATTAAAATTTATTACAAAAGGGGTTAGTCTTTGATCCAAACTTTAAGAGCGTTAACGCCAATTTATGGTCAACGTAATCGACCTGCAAAATCAACAATACAACGTTTGGTGAAAATATTTGAGTCCACATATACGCTACATAATGTTCCTGTGCCAGTGAGACAAAGAAATGAACGAGGTGTAAAAAATTTTAAGCGCATCAATTCAAGATGACCCAAAATTGTCTCTTACGCTGTTCTCAATCGTTGGGTATCCTGTGACATCATAAGAAAATATCTTCTAACCCGTATAAGATCAAGTTGACACAAGAACTGAAGCCGCTTGACCACTTCAAACGTCGGGAATTCGTAAAATGGGCTGAAGGAAAATTCGAAAATGATCCTGATGTTCAATGTAAAATCATTTTCAGCGATGAGGCACATTTTTGGCTCAATGGCTTTGTTAACAAGCAAAATATGAGCTATTAGGCCGAAAAAAACCCACATGTGATTCATGAGGCGCCATTACATCCCCCAAAAAATTACTGTTTGGTGTGGATTGCATGCTGGCGGTGTCACTAGGCCGTACTTTTTGTCGGCGATGACAATCGCCACGTTACTGTGAATGGAAACCGTTACTGCGCCACGATAACCGATTTTTTTTGGCCTGAATTGGAAGATATGGACTTGGACGATATGTGGTTTCAAAAAGACGGTGCCACCTCACACACAACAAATGTTAAAATCGATTTATTAAAGAGTATGTTTGGTGAGCGTCTTATCTCCAGAAATTGACTTGTCAATTGGCCGCCTCATATTAAATATATTCAACGCGAAATTGCTGCAGTTTCAGTCAATTTATGCGGAAAAGTAGTCGAAAATTGGGTTCAACGATTGGACTTCGTAAAACATGCACGTGGTGGTCATTCAAACGACATCGAATTTCAATCATAAATTAACTTGAATGTATTTTAACGGCAAATAAAGAAATCTTCAGTATCTCAAACCGTTTTCATTTTATTTAAAAAAAAAGTGAGCGCTGTTAATGAAAAACCCTCTTGTATCACACATTACTCTATAAGACCTAGAAATTGTTTGGAAGTTCATATACATAGTCTGTGATACGAATAAGTGGCATTTTGGGCATGTTTAAACAAACACCCAAAAATCCAAATAGTAACTCAGACAAATTTGAAAAATGTTATGAAGAGGAGCTACAAATTGCTCTAACGAGAGATGAAGGAGAGAAGTGAAAACAACGCCATAGGCAAAAAATTCCTCCTATGTTGATCCTCAATTTTAACCCTGAGTCCAAGCAGGACTTACAGTTATAACTCATTAACAAATCTTCTGAATTCCTCTTTCTATTTTATGAGTACTTACAAATGTTCAATCCAGTTTCAAGTATATCAATGATATTATGTATGTAGGAAAAAATGAAGTTTACTCCTCAGAACTTAAACAATAACGAAAGCTGTCCAGGAAAAAAAATTAACCGATTAAGATAACTGTAAATAATATGTATATTCTTCTTAAAGAGCGATCGATTATAGAACCTAACCACATTTAGTTCCAGAAACAAAATTGACTTCACACGCTACCCCTGAGCTATGTTACTCGATTTTCTTATTTATCATTCTATTGTTTACGTGTTTCTTTTTTATCTAAAATAGTAGTTGAAGAATAAAATATTTAAACTTGAAGTTTGTAGAAAATATATTATTTTTAAATTAATCAAACATTATCAAAAATGACGTTCTTTATACATAATAAGACACTCCAATAGGTTTGCCAGGAAATCACCAAATGAAAATAAATTTTTACATTCTTCTACTCTTTTTAAAGAAAATTATAACGTTATACAGAAAAAATAAAAAAGTATTTAAGTTGAACTATCATTTGCTCCTTTTTCATATGATTATCAAAAATCCTTAATCTTATTCTCTTTTATTATTTTCCTTCTCTCAATCTTAAAATATCCTTAAAAAAATACAAAGGTACATACTAATATGCAGCAAATAATTTCTTACTTTTTTATGTCCTTTTTTTGTCTTATAAGAAATAGTAATTTGTTAGACAAAAAAATTGTTGTCAGAAAAACGCTATTTAAAGTACACCATGGCAAAGAAGGATAAACAATCCTTACAAGAACTACTTTTGAGCCTTACAAATCTTACTAAAAAATTTCAGCAAAATCCATGCATTGTTTTGGGGAAACACACCCATTGCATTTAATAGATAGATTTCCCACTGTCTTTTTAATTTCATTTTTCATATTCATCTTTGGGGTAGGTAAATTATAAAAAACATCATAAAATTCATTGAAACCCCGATAATTAATTCCAAAATTTCCTAAAACTGAGAAATAAACGAAATATCACTCCCAAAAATTTGGTAACAGGAAGTATCATATACATAAAGAATATATATAGAAGATGTAAAAAAACGATGATACACACAATATTATATATTAATATGAAAATATTTTTAGTAGGATAAAGTTATACATTGGATACTAAATAGTTGATAGCAAAAAAACATTATATATTCAAATCTGGATAGTATAAAAATATGCTTATAGCTAACGTTCTCTCAGATACCAATTTTTTACTACATTTAATACTTCTTATGGAAGAAAAATGATACAAAATCTGCATAAAGGTAATGTTTCCTTTTTTTATATCAACTTCATAAGAATATATAGAAAACGCTAGAATGACGAATTCCCTTGAAAAAACTTTCATAAATTTAATTTGTAAGCTGGAACAAATATT
Organism: Lepeophtheirus salmonis; assembly: GCF_016086655.4. Taxonomy (NCBI): domain Eukaryota; kingdom Metazoa; phylum Arthropoda; class Copepoda; order Siphonostomatoida; family Caligidae; genus Lepeophtheirus; species Lepeophtheirus salmonis. The sequence continues at coordinate 47,551,140 of NC_052134.2, forward strand.
TTTTTGTCTGTTTCTTTTTAAATGAATTTCATATTTTTTTTTTAATGCTCTTTTCATGTTTCTGATGGAGTTGCACTGATTCAGTATAAGTAAATATTATAGTATTATTATTACTCAATCTGAACTAGGAATTTTCTTTGAAGTTCGTATATATAATGTATATGTCCTTCTCAAGGAACGACCGGGGCGTGAACCTACGCATATTGAGTTCAAAAGAATAATTTTCCCCAAGCGTTTTGTCTATTGAGCTACGTTTTACCATTATTTCATATTGCTTTACAATCAATCAGGAGGAATCTTACAAAAAACATTTATGATAACACATTATTAAATTTTAATAGTAAAAGTTTGTTTAAATTAGATTTTTTACATAAGTATCCGAAATTATGTTTTTCATATATTTCGGATATATGAAGAATTCTGAGAGTCAACTTTTCTTCAGTAAAATAGCAGGTTCCTTTATACAGGTTTGACTCCATATCTAAATGCAAAACGGAAGTAACAGAAAGTATTGCTCAAAAAAAGTTTTTGTTGTATTTGCAACTTCTGTCTAAATATATATTTGTACTCTAGCAAATGAAATATCGGAGATTTCAACACTAAATTTCCAGCATGTTTTAATTATTGTAAATTATCCGGTACCTTGGAAAATTAAAGTAAATTTTAATTATAAAAAAAATATACAAAATACATTTTTTTTCTATTATGAAAATTAATGACTACTTTTCGTCTCACTGTCCTCTTTTGAATATAATATATAGATTTCAATTCGGTTTTGATAACTCTTTCGGATATAAGTTCTAAAGGGACAATTGTTAAACAATTTTTTAGTCCGGAAACTAGTGAAAAGTGTATGCAATCTTAACTAAGACAGATAATATTTTGTAGTCCCTAAGATCAAGGAAGAAGAAATACACTGGAAAGGTTTTTAAAATCATGAAGATGTAGGCGAGTATACCAAATATGTTTATTTTATATATGATTATATGACATTGTTGATGGTGGTTTGAAATTTGAGAGGCAACCAAATTTTTTATGAGGTATCGAAACTTCAAGTATTAAATTCAATACAAGCTTAGTGTAGTGCCGCTTTAAATGTGAAAGTACCCGGGTACTATAAAATGACCAGTATACCTTAAACCTTTAGTTTAAATGAGTTATCAGTACAAAAGATAGTTTTTAAAGCTTGTTGTCTAATTATTTGTTAGGATGTAGGCAAAAACAATAATCAGTTTTATCATGAAAGCATTTATTTATAATATTCGTGTTGTATTAATACTACAAATATGATTGTCTTTTTACATCTTATTTGGATGTCAACTACTAAAATAAAGTATTTGTAGTATTTGTAAATCCCTGCATCAATTATATGATACACTGTTGCAATTTTTTACAATGATTATGACTATGATATTGCAAATATAGTTTTTATATGGTATTATGATATTTGTACAATAATATTATAGGATCCATGTATTGTATATTCATATGTATTATTCAGTTCATTAAATTATGCAATAGAATAAGTTGCTTTAGAACATCAACAAATGTGCATAATATACTAATAAAAAGAGTATATTATTTTGTATATAGATATAATATTATTTTGAGTTGGTTGGTGAATTTTTCTACCCGAAAGACGGAAAAGTTATTTTGGCCATTTTTACAATAGATTTTTTAATATTTGTAATCAACACATTCTATAGTTGTTTATGGAAACTATGTGACTTTTTTTAAATGATTTGTGGTTATTTTTTCAAACTCTGGTTCAGCCATTCTTTGTATATAAACATACTATAATAAACATTTGTCATATTAACACCATGTTGCGAAAAGAGCCAAAAATCAGGTCTTAAATCTCCTAGATACTGAAGTTGAGGTGGCAAGGATTATGAACATTGTAAAGTGCTCCAGTAGCCTTGTTTTCAAGATCTCTAATATCAGGAATGTTTTTTGTATGTAAAGCACAAAGTGGAGGGCAAAATATTAGGAGGGATCGGATGTTCTAGTCCAACTTGGATCAGAAGAGCAAGAAGGACCACACCAACGACATCTTCGTGGCTGCTAGGGCCATGAGGAGACCTGTGAAGAACGACTTGGGATTGCCCTTATATAAAAGGACCTAACATTATCTTTTGACAGGCGTAATGAAGGCCAAGAGGGTCTCAAGTCCATGTTTTGCTACCCAATCCCGTATACTTTCTTCAAGAAAGTGAGGCTGACCTTACGCAATTTTTAGTTAATGTTTGTTTTTTAAATGATATATTTTTATAAATATAATTCATATTTTTTTTTTACTTTGACTTTCATTTAAACATCCTAATAATCTTACATAATATTTATTACTTTAACTAACTATAATTTGACCATTATTGGCTTTAACTATCGTTCCCGTCCGTTTCCACCATATTTTTAAACGTTCTGTATTTAACATCCCACCTATCGATAACGTTTTATAGACAAATATGCATTTGAATTTGCCTTATCGGAAATACCATCCTTTTGCCAAAGTAATGATCAAAAGTTATATTAAAAGCAGTGATCATCTATCTTGCCAAAAATGTTATTTTATTTATTAAAACATTATTTGCTTGTAGTTCATAATAATAGCTTTAGATATTTATTAATTTATCAGACCATTATAAGTTTTTATTGCCCTGTTTTCCTAAATAATGACTTTTCGGAATAAAATACCATAAATTTTGTACACAATATCATATTGTTGTGATTCTAAATATAACAAAAATGTATTATTTTCGAAATATTGAAATGAAATGGAATTTAAATATGAATTTTTACCGTACAAAAAAATTGATCATAATCATTTGTCTGCATATTTATAAAGCATTTATATACTGGATTTTCTAAAAAATCACTTAAGTATATTTTTTGGATTCACAACCCATTTGTAGTGTGATACAAGCCATTTTAATTAAAAACTAATGGTATCTACAGGTCAAAGTTAACCATTTTTAGATTTTTGTAGTTGTATCTTTCCAAATATGATGTTATGAGTAAAAAAATTACTTATTATATTTTTGACTATTTGTTTTATGAGTTAAAATATTGTGCATCTGGGTGTTAATAATTTAACCCTTAAATACCCTATACTGGTCATTTGCAACATACCCAAAGGTCCATTTTTATATAATATTAAGGTTTAATGTATCAAATTGTAACTTTTTTTTAAATCTGGAACTAGCCATTGTTTAATGTGAAAAGATTTTAGTATAATTTTGCATCAGAAAATACGCTAAATAGGTTATTATTAAATGGAAATAAAAATCTTAAAATTTGTGATCCTCAACATATAAAACTATGTATTTTCAGGGGAAAAAAGAAAAAAATTTAAGTTATTTAAGATATGTTCAGTGATTTGTTAACTCGCTGTTTGATCAAAGTAAATTAATTACTTTAGCTAAGATTAAATTTTGATGTAATGTTTCATAACATAGATAATGGCAAATCATTGAGCACATCTTACGATAATTAATCTCTTTTCATGAGCATTCTTATAAAATTCAGTTATTCTATTAAAAAAAGAATCAACTACTAAAAATAAAAACGTACTTATTGAGATGATAATCTTATATTTTATGTCTTCTATCTATTTTATGATCATAAATATCAATTAAAATACTAAAAGTACAGGTATGAATATAAAACATAGCAAAAAAATATATGCTTCTTTTAAAATAATCTTAACCCTCTTTTAGTGAATATACTTTTTAGTAATTGACCGGTTAGAAAAGAAACCCCGAAAAATAAAAGGTATTTTATTACTTGATAAACTGTAAAAAAAAAAAATATTATGTCATTTAATCATAATTTATTAACTATTCCATTCCATTCACTATAACATTCATTTTACACTCGTAAGTATCAATTATTTTATGGGAATTTGAAAAATCAAATGAGTACCCGTCAGTTTTCGATAAAGTTGTGTATATTAATTAAAATAATAGTCACAATATTTTAATTTTTTACACCTCAGTTCTCATATTAAAAAAAAAAATTAAATTTACTCAACCTTGATTAAAAATTGCATAACATACAATTATTTTACAATGTAATTAAATACACGATAAATTGTTTAAAAAACATATAAATTACATCAATCAAATCATTTTCTTAACTGTTCTGTCTGTGTTGCACTCGTTAATATCAATTACTTTATGGGAATTTTGATAATCAAATTAGTGTCCGTCATTTTTTGATAAGGTTGCGTATATTTATTTAAATAGTAGCCACAATATTATAGTTTTTGACAACACAGTTTCACATTTAAAAAAGAAGAATTCAATAAAACAAAAAAATGAAAGTTTTATAGAAAACAATTTATAAAAATCACCCAGCCTTGATTAAAAATTGTTTAATATACAAATAAATTATAAGCAAAGTATTATCAATAGCAGTCTAAATTTAAAGAGTTGAATGTAAACGGATTGAATGTTTTAGGAGCTTACTAAAAATTATTGGCGATAAAATGTAGATTGAATTGAATTAGAATCATTTTTAGAAATATCAAGTTGTATTATATCCTAATACACTAACCGAAGGTTAATAACACAAATTTAGATGCAATTTGTTTTTTTTTATACTACAAACATTAAAATTTTATTTCTGTAAAATATTTTTAACACAAGGAAAATTATGGGAATGTAATTAGTACTCATCCGTTTTGATGAGGTTTTTGTATCATATAAAATAATTGCTACAAAATTACATTTCCCAACAATTAAAAAGCGAATAATCCAGGAAAAGGAAAAAAAAGTAACGACATTTAAGCAAAAAAATCAAAATCACTCAACTTTGATTAAAATTTGTTAAATATACGCATTAATCATAAAGAAGGGACTCTCATGATAAATAAATATTTGCATACAATTGTATTAAATGTTTAAGGAGCATACTGAAAATGATCTTAAAGGCCTTAAATATAACCAACTTCAATTTTTACCTTCAATCCCTCTTTATTTATCTGTTATCTTTTTAACTTCCCTTTGAGTTGAATTAGTTCCTTGTGGAATCATTGATGTACAACAAATATATCCACTATTTGACACTTGAGTTTTTTTATGTATATAAGAATGGATGGAGATCCGCATATTGTTTTAGCAGATATAATTGTAATGGAACATTGCTGCTAGTTATGTAGGTGAGATATAATTTAACATTTTTTATAAAATATCCTATATTTATCATTGGTTATAAATGCATCTTATTAACAGTAAAATTAATAAAAAATTGTTTCGCCTGTGGGATTAGAAATGATATATGAGTATTGTGTCTATTCTTATGTTCATAAATATAAAAACTGAATATTAATCAAAGACGCTCTTAATCCATGAGACATTTTAAGTACATTAGATTATTATACTTATATTTATTGCGATATTTATGTAAAACTTCATATGAAATAACCAAATTTAACGGTATTTTTAAGCAGATGAGCTGTCTATTATATTTAGTAATCCTTCCTTCCAAGTACAGAAATAAAAAAATATAGAAAATTAACTGATAGGCCCATGCTATTCCACAAAGCATCTTTAACAACTATGTGTTTTTATTTGCTATCATTGGAATATTGATGTGTTAAACTCAAATAATTTTTTATCCTTACAAGTGTTATCACTATAAAATATTTTTGTATTGTAATAAAATAGATTCTGTATTTTGATACTTACTGATTCAATAAATAAAGTAAAAAGGTTATTAAGGGAAGTTCTCATGTACTTATAGGGGAGTATGGAGTATTTAGAAATTTGATAACGTTAAAAAGTACAAATTTTTTAAAGTACAATTTTATGTATTTAGTACAGTGCCATATTAAATGTACCCCTGTGGTATTGGTAAACTGAACAACACAAATCCCAACCATTAAACAATTTGGAAGTATTAATGTTCGTGTTACCGATTAAGCAAGTGAACTTATTTTGAAATGTTGCTCGGAGTTAATTCATTTGTTGAGCTCAATGTCGAACAACACATGTAATCAACAAAAAAATAAGATAATCATTGCTCTCTCTCTGCTTTAGAGACACTCAGTTTTGGAGATTTTCAAAAAGAAGTGGAAAAAGTTCTGAATTAATGTAAGGACTTTGCTGCCAAGTGGGAAATATAAATTTAGATTAGAAAATTTTGGCATTCCGGGAGAGGAACATTTTGTCAAGAGCAAGAACTGTTTTTCAAAACTCAAGCCGATACAGAGTTCTTTATTTTATAGAAAAAACAGCTTTAACTCCAAAAATATCACTATTTTCGATTTAGTTTTTTTTTGTATACATCTAATGAAAATGTGTCTTTATTTTAATTTTCAGGCATTCAAAAAATTTAATAAACAGTAATATTGTTTTTTTATAACATAATTCGCAAGTACATAATACGTATGAGAGTATAAGCATGACATAATATACTCGGGTTAAAGTTTAAAGGCTATTGAGAGCTTCGTAAACAAATATAAATAAAAATATATCAATTTATAAGTTAAAGCTGACTATTTTACAGTATTTTTTAGTAAGTTTTATATTGATATATTATAGTAGTTAAGGATAATCCAGTGGTGCTTAGGCTCAGGAAGTGAGGGAAGTCAAACCATAAATGGTCAAATTAATTTAAAAAAATAAAAAAAATATGCAGAAAATATTTCTATAAACTAATAATTATAGTATTAATATTTCGTTGTTGTCGAACAAAACCCTGAAGTTCTAATTATATTTCTTTTAAATTCTTCAGACTAATAAAATCCGCTTAAGTAAGGTAATCCACAATGTATCATCATAGCAACTTCCCTTCCACTTTAGATGAGTAGACCATTTTTTTTTACTTCAAAAAATTCCCAAATTGAAATTAGCTGAGAAACTTGCAAAAACCTTTTTTGCACTAATTTAGCAAACAAACAGCTAATAGCATTTATTGGAATTGTAAAAGAAACAAAAATCTAACGAAAAAATTTTCGTACTTGCAAAAACAAAAAAGTTATGAAAACTAATGTGGTCGAAAAAAAACCCTCGATAATATTGTTCATATTTTGCAAACATTGTAAAAATTATGTAATAAGATCTTCCCAAAATTGAAAATAACTACGACTATTAGATTAAGTTCTAAAATTGTATGTTTAAAATGTATCATCTTGTGGAATTTTGTTTAAAATAATTGAAAATTGACGTTTCATGAAAAAATGGAAACAAAAAAAAAAAAAAATGGACAAAAATGGAAAAAAAATAAAAGAAAACAAAAAAAATAGAAAATAATTGATAAAATAATATATATTTCAGTTAAATATCAATTTTTATTTGCCAAATTTATATACAAACGAATTTCCAATAAATTTCTACAAGCTTTATATTATTTACTAACCCAAAATTCCATGGAGAGTTATTTTTTTTGTACATGACATAAACAAAATTGAAATTTTTACCGATTTCTTTTTTTTTTTTTTTTGCACATAACTTTTTTGATTTTGAATAAATTTAGAAAACGAAGTTATTCGTATAGTTGTTTTTTGAAACGCCAATCTCTTTCTGATAAATAATTCAAATCTTTATGTAGTCCTCTTGAGCTGCAAATAACTGTTTTTCTGTTAAAGACCCCTTTAATAATCAAAAATTGAGATAGCACCAGCTGAAGAAGTCCAGAGTACCTTCAAGATAAAACGTTAACGCAAAATTTGCGTCTTGAAAATAGAAATATACTCAGATAAATATATTTTTGGAGGAAGCCCCCCCGCCCGAATCTCCCCCCATTTGGCATCAAAGGTTTCAATATGAATTATTTTTTTTGTTATGTATCATAACCAAATAATTAAGGTTATAAAAAATTTGTGTAATATCATATAATGAATATTGTATCCTATTAAAAAAATATCAGGGGACTTTCCAAGGGTTCAAGAAGCAATAAAGGCTTGTGGGTACACTGTTTGATCTAAAAAAGGCTTGTGGTATCTAAACTGTTTGATTAAAAAATGAATTCCACAAAAAAATTAGATGATGTATCAAAATATTATGTTTATTTCTAATCCCAAGACATAACTTGACGCAAATTTCGTATTTTAAATTTATATCTTTCCTATCTCTATTTTTATTTTGAGCCGATACCCTCTATTATGAATATGTTCCCCTCAGTCAAATAATATTTCTATATATATATTATGCCTCCATCTACAATAAAGTTTTTATGCAAGAAAGACATGTAATTGGGTGTTCTGTTATTCTAATTCGGTTTTATTCTTTAAAAAAGCTGGAGAAGCATTAAATTAAAAAATTAGAAATGACAGACTTAATCACTCAAGAAAATCCTCAAAAAAGAATACCCTTACTGATCAGATTCACTATCTTCTGATTAGCTGTGACCCCTTAACCCATTAACACCTAATGTCCTCATATGAGGACGTGTAATATTTTGCATATTTTTTATTGATTTTTTGGGTCATACTTTCATATTGAAATAATAAAATATTAAACTTGGTTTAAGTCCTTTAAAAAATATTAATAAAATGTTTATTATTATTTCATCACTACATAAAAAATTATTGGATCAAAATGGAAAAGTTTTAACAACCTGGACTGGTTTTTATATTTTCCTATTTTTAAATAGTAAATATATATTAAAATATCCTTTATTTCCTTTAAAACATACTCACATAGTGTTAAAGTAACCTTTACTAAATTTGGAATTTTCGAGACACATAAAGCTGTAGATGAGATGATGTTAAAATATTTTGGAAGAAATTTATTGAAGCAATTTATACAAGGGAAACCAATAAGGTTCGGATATAAATTATGGGCACTTGGCGGACCATCTGGCTGTTGTTACAATTTTAAACTCTACTGTGGAAAAGAAGACAAAAAAAGTGTAAAAGCTCCTTTTGGGATATAAAATTGTCAGAACCATTCTGAAAGTCGTGAAAAATTCAGAGCAGCATGGTGTATATTTCGACAATTTATTCACATCATTTCCTCTGCTAATGCATTTAAGAGATGCAAATATTACGGCTACTGGCACTTTGAGGAAAAATATAATTACATGCATACCTCTCTTATAAGATAAATATTTGAAGAAAAACGCGAGAGGATCCTTCAATTTTAAGTTTGAGTCGAATCAAGAAATTCTCATAGCAAAATGGAACAATAGTTGTAATTTTACAGTCTGGACCAACTTTTATAATATAGAACACTTATCAAATATAAATAGATGGTTATTTGAAGAAGGCAAGAAATGTACTATCAAGAAACCACAACTAATAACAAATTATTCTAAATACATGGGAAGAGTAGATTTTCTTTATCTATTCGGTCGGGAAATATCCAATTTCCCTCTGAGCGAAAAAAATGGTACTGGCCCTTGGTGATTTGACTGATTGATATGGCAGTAACGAATACCTGGATTATTCACAAACAGGCCAATGATAAAAAAGATTGTTTATCATTAAAGGATTTTGGAAGACACATAGCCTTACCTTATTTGAAAGGAGACTCCAAAAAAACTATAATAAAAACCGACAAATCCCATCGAAGATATTCGTTATGACCAGGTATCTCATTATATCCATCCAGGAGAAGAGCAAAGGCGGTGTCGTATGAAATTTTGTGTAGCAAAATCTAGAACTTATTGTGAAAAATGTAACGTTACACTTTATATTAAATGTTTTAAGGCGTATCACCTGAAATAATCTATGTATACAGGGTGGGTGGACAAAATCTGCCGCATTTTAAACACATCATTACTGTCTGATCCGTCTGTCTTTGGTGTAAAAAAAATTTCTGAGTCATAGGTTTGAGTTATTATTTACCAATTGTAGCGATAGCATCATTTTAGGTGCTCAAGAAAAGTCATTATGTTCAATGAGAGAGATAGTAGGTGCGCTGTTATTCATATTATGCTTAGTGATCACATGAAATTAAGCAATGCTGAAATCTTTGGCCTTCTGTCAATACCAGTTAGAATAGTCAGAAGTCTCAGATGCAGCTGGAGGAGTCATCGTACCCGATGGACGTTGTTGACAGGAATAAGAAGGAGGAGAACAGCACCAGGCTTGTCTGGGACGTCACCTTCATCAACAAGGTCAGGGATATCATCAACAAGAACCCCCAGCGTTCCATGAGAGCCATGGCAAGCCTGTTTTCAGCGACAGGCCGTGGATGTGACAGCAGGACTCGGCTCTGGCCCACAAAGCTAAGCGGACGCAAGAATGACTGAAAAGCAATGCTTTTGCGTTCGTACTCTTCTCCTCTTGGCCTCCCTCATCACCGGATTTGAACCCGTTGGACTACTTTGTCTGGTCCTACGTGGAGAACATGAACAACCGCTCCTCACCAAGCAGTCTCTCATCAGTTGAATCCAGGAGAAATTCAGTGAGATAGAAGCAGCGCAGATCCAAAATGCATGTTCTCGGTTTTGTAGCTGCATGGAGCAGGTTTTGCTGTATAAGGCGGCTACATTGAATATTCGTTTTTATTTTATCAATAAATAGTTTAAAATAAGCTCGTAGTTGTTGTTTTTTGAAGCGGTAGATCTTGTACACACACTCTGTATATATAAAGATCTATTATTACCCTACCTTAAACGAATGTCCTCATATGAGGACAGGCCATATCAACAGAATTAATAAGAATAAATACAATTTAAACTTTAATTTTTCTTCATATCAGCCTATTCAACTCTGTGTATAAACTTCATGAAATATATATCACTGGAACATAAAGATGGAGTTAAGCGGTATCTCATCTTCGAAAATGTATTTCAAAAAGAAATAAACAAAAGTTATGGGCAGATACTAAATAATATTTAGTATATAAGGTCCAGAAAACTCTCATATTTTAAGCTCACAAAACAAATTGTTATATTATAATAGATCTTTCGTAGCTACTATTTTATTAAACTAACAATTTTAATTTGATATACCTCCTCTTCCCAAAAGTATTATTCAAGAAATGGTATTTCGGTGAAAAATGGAGAAGTACAATAAAATGCTTTGTTTAAAACTTTTACCAATTCAAAGATTGGTCAAATGATGAGTCAAGTAAAAACGTGACTGTCCAAAAATTATAAGTATTATTACATAATTTTTTTAACTTTATTTAATGCCTACACTATAATTTAAGTTTAATAGATATAAAGACAATTTAAACCTCAAATAAAATTCTTAATATATGTTTACTGTACGTATATTTTCAAAAAAATAGGCCATACTTAATAAAAAATTTAAACGTCTGTTAGGAATTTGTAAACAAATTTTCCCTGTGAAGTACAATTTATTATAATTACAATTAATAATATATAAATTCATATTAAATTAGATTTACATACACCACCCTAAAATATATAATTATCTTTACGTTTCAATATATTGACACTGATACTCTAAGCAGATTAATCTATAAAATATTAAAAGATCTATTTATATCACGTAGAATCAATATAATTGAGAAGTCACATCTGTTTTTTCTTCTAAATTCCTACTGTAGATGATGTCATATAAAGATAAAGATGAAGAAAAGATACAATTATAATTGATATTTTTCTTTGTGTCTCTTTCTTTCAATATTAAGTAATTTGCTAATGTTCAAACGTCAACGATACATCACCAACTCTAAATAGAAATACAGACCCTTTCTGTAAAAAGCAAAACATAATTTTGTCAATTTGACGGCTTTAGTAATGTGTATCTTGCGTTGTAAATGTATAATCGGTTTATGATATAAGACTTCAGAAATTCGAACTAATAAAATCTGAAACCTTTTTTGAATTGCTTATATGTGCGTCCAAGATGGACATCAGCATTGAGAAAATCCAGCATATTTTTTCTTTTTTTCTTTGATAAAGGCAAAAGTGCAGTCCAGGGACTTGAAAATGTAAATATTATTTATGGTTCTTATACTGTATAGCCAATCATGCATAATTTTTGTTGTGTGGATTCGGTTCTGGTAATTTTAATGTAAAAAATGAACCGCTCTCTGGAAGGCCAATTGTCGAAAATGTGGATAAAATAATAGAAATCGTCGAGTCATAGTGTTGAACTGTCATTGTCAACGTTCTGACTTCTAATAAATTATATTAATTTACGTAATACTTTCTAGTTGTTGACAAAAATATACGAGTATTAGTTATTAACTTTATCCAAATGCTTTTTAAAATAAGAAAATAGATTACAATGAAAAAGTAAAAACTGATAAGTCATATATATATAAATTAAAGGTTAAACAATTCCAAAAAAGTTTAAAACACCTGGAGTAATGTGGCATTTATTTAGGTAACTGTACGTTACCGAAACTTTATACTTATTGGTTAGCTTAAAAAAGCTTTTAATAGTCAAATTAAAAAAAAGAGATCTCTTGATTATTTTGCTACAGCCCTCATTTCTATCTAGGCAAAGACTTTAACCCTCAGCTAGTAAACTGAAATATTATCACCTCAAGATTCATAAGCTGTATCTTATTCAGTTAAATCTAAAGAGTGCGACAGAGAAATTTTCCACGATCAAGAATTAAATGCAATGCCTTAATAGCTTTTTATGAGAAAAGTATAATGAAAAATATTATCAAAGAAACTTTTAACAATCAATCTTGGCAAGAATTATTCAATATGGCTGGCTCCAGCCTTTATCACAGCCTCTGCACGAGGTCGGAACTTGTTAAACGTTGCCACAATACAATCGCATGAAACGTTGGACGTTTGCTTCTTGAGCTCCTGTACATTTCTGTGGGATGTCTTGCCAACCTTGCTCTCTACGACACTCAACACACTGAAGTTGAGGGGATTGAGATCTGGGCTGGAAGAGGCCAAGAAGGTCTTGTCGCATACTTCAGCAAAGTGCTCCTCGAAGAAGTTATGTATCTTTAAGGTCGTACGTCTGGGGGAACTAGCTTGAGCCCACGCATTTGTATACATGATAGTTAGCCTTCAGCCAGGACAAGATTTTCCACCTCAGGACCTTTTAGTATGACTCATCCCCGATTTTATCATTAGGCTTGAAGAAGTAGGGATCTATTTTCTTACCGTCAAAGGTCACGTCTTCCAAGCACATAGATTGGGCCGTATGTTTTGTCTTGAGGGTGACCTAGACTTCCCCAGCTGATGCTGATATAAATCTGTTGTTTCTGCGGTTCAAAATCTGGTGGACTGTGAAGATTTTCTTTTCTAAGAAGATCTTCACAGTTGACAGATGACCCTTCAAGTAATTAAGAACTTTTTTGCATCTTTCAAGCCTTAAGGCCTTCATCTTGTCGGTGAGGAGATGTCTCGGAGTATTGACCAAGCTATTAAATCTGAGTTTATAATGAACTACCCTCATGATAGTGATCTCGTCCACGTTGAACTTGTCAGCCAAGCAGCGCATTGATGTTGTTGGATATTCCTTGATCTTGGCCTGTAGGGACATGAGAAATGTTACATCTCGCTTCAAACCATTTCCTCCACTTCCTCCCTTCTTATGGACTCCTTTCCCAATTCCTTGGCCCTCTGATATTCTGGAATGTCTTCACGGTTACGCCGAAAATGTCTGAAATTATTTTTGGATCAACCTCTACATGGTGAAGATCCTAAGCCTTTTTGATTCCTCTTCACCCATTTTTCGCCTGATTTTGATCAAATTTACACAATGCATAAAAAAGCAACACGTGTATAGGAACATTGCTTGAGATGTCCTCAGAAACTTTAATTAGTGCAAACAAAAATTATTTTTATGACGGGGAAATTTTCCCTGTTGCACTTTGTACATTTTATTGCAAATATTTTTAATTATGCTCCTGCAACATTTAATATGATTATACACATTTTTTTATTAGCTTCATAATACTTTGTTTAGGATTAATGCATATAATTAGCAATGTTTAATCAAGGTTGTGTGAAGTTTACTAATTGCTTTGACTCAAAACTTATACATTTTTTTTCACGTATGATTTCTAGTTTTTTTTTTATTTTTATCGTAAGAAAATTTAATATTGTAATAATTATTTTAAATAATATAAGCAAATCAGATTATATCTAATTTGATTTCCCAAAATTTGCATAAAGTAAAAGGTATTTCATATAAATTATTTTAAAGTATAAACATTTTTTAGAATATAGTAAAATTTATTGTTTTTACTATAAAAGATACAAATTTTATCTTGTTGAAACACTAAACTATTTTGAATTGAAAACTTATTTTTTATCAATATTTTGTATTATTTAAAAAACTTACTGCGGCTGATAAAAAAATGGTATTTTTTATTTAGATGATTTAAAGGGTATTTTATTTATAATATTTCAAAAAGGAAACTACCATTGTATAAAGAGTTTAGTTAAGCCATGGTCTTTACAGCTTTTGGGCATTTTTTTTTCTCAATTAAATGAAGATGAGATGTGTGGGAAAGACAAATAAAATTTTGTATGGTTGTTTATATATATATATATTTTATCCCAATGGAAATTCTCTAAAAACAAAACAATAAAATTATGATATAGATATTGACATCTAAATATAGATCATTAAAAGAGAAGAAATATTCATAAAGGAGTTTGCACTTGCTCGTTTGGATGATCATCTCACTGTAAGACTTTTTATGCCCAATTTTATTGGCAAGTTAAAAAACTTTCTATAATTGTTGAGTCCATTAAAAAGTATAGTTCTTCATTAAAATAATTAATAGATAACAGATAAAACGTAAGACGACACTTCATTAAACCGATATGATTTAATTACCCCTCCATTGTGTATATCATGATTTTTTTTTAAATTAGACTAAATAGATTTTTAACCCCTTCAACGGGCCCAAAAAAAAAAGTCGGGGACTTTTTCATCAAATTCAAAATCTCTAAAATCTTTTTTAGAAGTTTTCTAAAACTCGCTGTTTTCGCACAGCCAGTAAAAATAAGCAGTGGTCTGTCTTGTTTCCCTCATTTAATAAACCTTTGTGTTTGAAGTTATATAATACCACAATGATAAATTGCAATGACGTTTGAATAATTTCATTTATATATATGTTATACTTAACTCAAGTAAGTGTATTTACTTGCTTTTAAAATTCGTATGGAGACTGGGTGTGACAAACCACATTATCTATTCGAAGATCTTATGAGTGAGTTAAGAACGATAATTATTTTCACCACATTTATATCAAAGAAAACATAATTGAACAACTATGATGATCCAAACGAATACCCAATTATTTTGGAAGCTCCCATTTCTATCTTTTAGTAGAAAATGATGACTTGATTACATTATTATTTATAAGTTGGTTGCAGGTCGAACTCGAGTTGCAGTTCAGCAGGATTTGTATTCTTACAAATTGACGAGTCTTCCCATTCCATACATCATGTGGGAGGGATGGAAAGCGGTATTTGAGCAGTTTAAATACTCCTCCATCATAATTATCAAACTTTTAATATATTTGATCAAATTATCTGATCAAGACTTTGATTATATCAATTTTGAAAATCAAGAGTACCTGCTACAAAGTTTTTATGACTTCATTATTGGCTTAAAATTGAGAATTGAATGAGGGTATGTGTTTCCAAAATATAAATACTAGCCAGCACTGGAAGAAACAATTGTTGTCAATGGACTATTCCCCTTCCAAGATGATTAGCATGTTATTCTTGTCATAAAAACACGATTTACTTATTTTGTAATTTTTTCAGCCTGTTCTATTTAATTTTATAGTTGTAAATAAATAATCATTCCGAGCTGGACTTGGACAAGGACTGCCGTTGGAAACCTTTTTTTCAAATAAACATATTAGTGCGTACACTTTTCATGCGTTAAATATGCGCTATTGGATTAATAGTCTTAAGAAGTGAAGTACTTAAATGTGATTAATATAATCGGATTTAACCACGAATTTAAATTTAAACACTAGTAAATAATCCTGATTAAAATCAATTAAAGTTAATGAACAAAAAAGGGTGAAATTTAATTAAAACACGTATATAAGATATATATTTTTCTAAATTTATTTGTATGTTTATCACACTATGTACATGTAAAATTTCATTTAGGAATGAGATGACTGCATACCTAAAACCATTAATTGAAGTTCTGATATATAATTTTATAATTAGTTATATACTAATTAGAATATTTCAATTTGTAATTTTTTCATATTATACTATACAATACTTTATATTGCAATAAGAATACATTAGTGTTATTTATTATACGAACATATCTGGTTTATAAAGACATATACTGGCATTAATGTATGTTTGCTTTTTCAAAAAGATCTTGGATTATTGGTTTTCTGTATCTCAATACTATTATAGTATTGGTATTCAGGGACGTCTCCAGGATTTTATTTTTGAGCCAGCCCTTAGTTTGACAAAATGACAATTTTTTTTATATAAGAACTATTTAAAAAAAAGATAGAATAAAGCTTCAAAACTAGCAGCAGCATATATTAAAATAAATAAATCACATCAATCCCTCCATCCTCTGTAATTCACCAAGCGATGCAAGCTTTACAGTTTCCGAAAGCAGCGTTTATGTCCTTTTCTTCTTTCGAACGAAACCACTGGTGATGAGAGGAATACGAAACAGTAAAAGAGCCTTTGTAAGATTTGGTTCAAAATATCGTATGGAGCTGTGGTTAAGGAATATCAAATTCACAACAACAGAACACACAATGCTGTGAAATAAGCGTGTAAAGAGACAACATAAATTTTTTCAAAAGAAATTTTAAGTCCTGAGATACTTGAAATTTTCCTTGAAATATGACAAAAGTATTTCAATTCTTTTTGACAGTTGTCTTTCAGAATTTCCTTCCCCTATTAAAGTAACACCCTCCACGTATAGCTCAATTAAGTATCTTTTTTAATATAGATGAATTCCGAAGCTTCCATACTTGCATTTCCAGGAGTAATTTAAATACTCCATTGCAGTAACAAAAAGTAAAGGGGAGACTGGACATCCTTGTCTTCAGTTTTTATCAAGCCCTATTGGGTCACTTTTTCTCAATCTAACATAATAACATAATCCCCAATATAAAGGAGGGCTGAAATTCGATTGCAAAATCTTTTCGGGAGGTATTTCATCATCAAAGAAAGGGAAAAAACTATGACCTTTTGTTTCAAATGCTTTGCTAAAATCAATTGCAATTAATGCTCCAATGTTTTTTCTTTTATTTTTTCGTTAATTCAATAGCAGCAATAATTCTTGAAATCTAACTTGTATTTAAAATTGTCTGAACTTGTTTTTCCAACAATTCTGCTAAAGTCTTTAAGATTAATGAAGAATTGTTAAAAATCTTCAAGTCACTTTTGATATACCCCAGTTGACGTCAGTATATTATTTTTCTTCTTGACCAGAATAATTTCCAATTCTTACGCAGAATTTCAAGATGAATTTTGCAAATTTATGTTGTCATTTATAAATAACTTCATGGTATCCTCAATGTATCCATCAGACAATATAGTTGTAGCCCACTAATTTTGAAAATAACTGATGATGTGTTTGTCGTTTCACAACTTGTTTTTTTTTAGTTTAAAATGGTTAAATCAACATTTAGTTTATTTATATTAAGGATTGTTTTTGCTTTGATACATTATATACATCATGGTTGATTTTTGGTTAAATATTTATTAACCAATATCATTAACCCACCATTAGCTCAACGATTATAAAAATATTTAATTGTATTTTCAACTATTCTATTCATTTTGCTCCTGTAAATATCAATTACAATGCTGATAATACTTGTATAAATATAAGACATCAAGATGAAATAAATCCTTACTTTAAAATAATTTTTTCAACATCAGTTTTGGGTTTCAACTACATAAGATTTCCATGACAACATAAAAATATTGAATAGTATAGGGGTTGCAGGTACTATGCAAATAAAAATAGTAGTTACAATATTAAAATTTGTAGATATCGTTGTATTCCTCAGTTCTCACATTGAAAAAAGGAAAAAAATCCAAGAAATAAAAAGGAAAAAACAAAAGAACGACTTTTCAACAAAGCAGTAAATTAAATTAAATTAACTTCGATTAAAAATAGCTAAATATACGAATAAAACCGTTACAAGGCATTATTAAGATTAATACAAAATTGCATATTTGAATCTGAAATAATGTTTGAGGAGCATAATGAAATGTATTGGCGATCAAATAGTAATTCACACGGATAAGAAGAATTTTGTAAACCTCTGGATGTTTAATACCCCAGTTCACTAACGTAGGGCTTATTAGGATATCCACAAATTACTTCCATATAATTCATATACAGGGTTGTGCAGAAAATTTGGGAAAATCTTTAGAGGCACATAAAAAATTATATTTTAAATCTAACTTTAATGACATTCATTTATTTATAATGAGATGTGCCTCTCTTGATAACCTCGCCCAAACATCACAAGAAGCTCTATGAGGCCCAGACAACCCTGTACGTATCCAACTTTGCAATTTTACGAGTAATAGTGTTCTACAGGGCTCTCAAATAGAAGGATACTTGGTACTGTCCTCATGCTCGAACGTCCTCCAAATATAGAAATCGTATGCATTCAGGGCTAGCCAAAAATACAGGCTCCAAAAGTGGGGACATTTGGTGGCCAAGATATACTACACTTTTTGGCCTTGTGAGCTTTGCACTGCCTTGTTGGAATGTGTAATATCATGCTTGGACTACTCCACCCATCCAGGGAATGTAAATTAAAAGTGCTTAACCAGAACCGACACAATGATAAAGCTGAATCTGCCCGATATTCCAGATTCTGGCGTGGTGTGGCCGAGGTTATAAGAGGGGCGGATGGCATTATAAATAATTGAATGTCATCAAATGTAGCTTTCAAATAATTTATGGCTTTCCCCTAGTAGTTCGTTCATTATGAGCCTTTTACAGATTTTTTTCAGTTTAGCTGAATTACACGGTGTATACAGTGAAGTTGAGATAATGTACCCTAATAACTAAAGTTGGGAATTTGATATCTTTCAATATTTTTTTTTTTGCATTTTTGTGAAATGTCGAAAGAAAGGAATTTTTTTTTTTTTTTTTAATTTTCGACTTGAATTCAGTTACAGGATCTTTATTTTATTAACCATTATAGATGAAGAATAAATATTTCAAATATTATTTTGAAAATTTGTCAATAACTTGCCTCAACGGATAAGTATTTTAGTTCAAATCATACTGGCAATAAATAAATATTCTCTTTTGGTACCGCGTATAAATTGCTGTATTTAATACTTTTGCCCTCTTTTTTACTTCTCAAATTTTGTTTTTGCATAAGAAGTGTTTAATATATTACTGGTAAATATACTTTTGATGCTTATTTATGTCAACTAAGACACCCTAAAGTTTTATCAATTCAGAAATGTGGAATACAAAAACTGTCAATTAAACTTTTTAAAATACGACTGTTTATTTATTATTCCTTAATTATAAGGTCGATTTGTTTTTATTTAAATATATTTTTATTTTTATATTCTAAAAGCTTGATATTTTTCTTCCATTATAAATTTTTATTCATTTTTTTCTGTATATAATTTTTAATTAAACTTGAGGAATGACTATCGTGATAATAGGATAAATGACGTTGTTCAAATCCTTGATATTAATAATTGAAGTGTCATCCAGACTAAGGTTAGGTGAAGAGTATGCTGTACATTGATATCTCCCAAATCACTTCCATCTCTTATTTCGCTTATTTTTGATATCCTGAATTGTCTATCATCTTGCTTAGAGATTGATAGTAAAGTTGATCGAACATGTTCATAGTGCAACTAATAGAGAAACTTTTGATCCATAAACTTGTTAGAATAGTGTTCACACTTAAAACCAGTAAATTACTGCTAGGTTAAACAATAACTGAGCACAATGGTCCCATAAATGAGCTACCTCATTTTCAGGTGTCCTAGATTATATGAATATCATAAATCAACTTTATTATGCGTTTATTTAATATAAATAGGGAAACTTGGGAAAATTATTTGTGGTAACGTCAACGACTTTAAATTTAATTATAAATTCAGAAAAATAAGCACAAGTTTCCCCCTGTGTTATATGTTTGAAGGTATTTTTATAATGATTTATTTTATGTTTATGGCATTACACAAATCCTAAGAATTACCGATTAATAACTTTTTAAAGTGACAATTGTCATTGTTTCACATTCAATAAGACTGATATTGGCAAGTCGTTATGTACAACTCTACATCTCAAATTATGGGTAGGCTAAAGTTATGCGTCAAAGTCAATTATCAATATCTAGGATTAGAACAACACTTCTTAGACTCCTTATCACAGTTGTCATTCTTAAAAGTCAAATGGTAAATTTTGTCTCTTCACTGCTTCGACTTTTCAAAATACCATGCCACACACAAAAATGTGAACGTGTAACAAAAGAAGTTACCAACGCTTCAGCACAAATTAGTGGGGGAAAAAGATGGGACGGGTATATTAGAGTAAAATTTAAATTGTCATTAATTTTCCCAATGAATAAAACCAAAAAATAATTTTAAGCAATTATTGATTCATAGCTTCATTTTTCAAAAGTTATCGAGAGAAAAAAACCTGAACTAAATTAGCATAATAAATGCAAAACATCAAAGTTATAGAATAAAAAATAAAAATATGTTTTAAAAAAACAAATTAACACTCGAAATTAAGGAATAAAAGATCATATTTTAAGAGTTTAATTGACAGTTTTAGTACTTTAATATTTTTAATTGGTCAAATGAGGTGTCTTATTTGGCATAACTGAGCAACAAAAGTATATTTGGTAAGGATATATTTCAAAAATATATGTCAAAAAATGAGAAATACATGCGCGTAATACGCAGTAATAAAGGATATTTTTTATAAAATGCCAGCATGTTTAGAGTTAAAGTACTCATACCATGAGGTAAGATAAAGAAAAATTGCCAAAACATATTTTTCATGTATAAAAATTCAAAAATAAAAATCCTATAACTGGATTTAAATGGATAATTTTAACGAAACAACATTAAAATTTACTTTTTTCGACATTTTACAGACTTTTAAATCAAAATATGTCCATGAAAGACCATTTTTTTGTATGTTGTTTTATTATTATGTTTGATGGTTATTTTCTTATTTAGAGGAATAAAATGCAAAAAATAAAATATCCAGGGATACCAAATTCCCAACTATTGTCATTACGGTACAGTCGAATATGGACATATTTCACAATGACCTTAATAGCTGAGGTATGTTAAATGCTATGCATTTAACAATAAGGAGTCCGTCAGCAATTTTTTTTTTATCACTCTATTCTTTTACATCTTGTCTCAAATCCATTGTCTTTTCAACAGTTATTTAAATTTACTTTTGACATAAATAAATACAAAACAAATATGGTCTTTGAACAATGAACCTATGAAAAACGTAAAATTATTATTTGATTTTTTAGCCTTCATAACTCAGATTATAAAACATTGTTTGTCTTTCAATAAGATAAGGAAAAATATCAAGATACAAGATTTCAAAACTATTGGAAAATTGTTGACACATAACTTACTTACCTTAATTAAGTTATAATCCATCAGCACATAAGCCAGCTAGGATGATTTTTCTCAAAAAGTGTGCTTATATTACATATATGTTTCAATTCTAATTATCTTACTATTAAAAAGTAAAAGTCTGAGTACTTTTACTTTTAAACTTCAACAAGATATAATTTATTAATTAACAATGGAATTTTAACAAAATTAATACATTAAATATTTGTGTGTTTGAGCTCTCTTAATCATTATTGTAGCCACTGTTAGCAATAATGATGGCTTCCTGGCGACGGCATATGTAGCTCTCTGTCAATGCGTCCCAGTGTTTGCTGGCAGTGGCATTGAGAGCCTCAGTTCTAGCGACGGTCACTGCAGGTCTTATCCTTGAAATGCACCCAAAAGGTGTAGCAAAAGAGATTGGAATTAGGGCTTAAGGGGTCCAAAAGGGTCAAAAAAGAGTTCAAAGGAACTCAAAAACTAATTCAAAACTACTTTAAAAGAATCTTGCAGCGGAGCAGATGGGCTTCTTCCATCAAAAAGGGCCTCTCCACTAACACAAAACCCTTTCAAAACTTATTCAAAAGAGCATTGCAGCAGAAAAGATTGTGGTTCATTCTAATGCTAGTCTCAAAAGTGGCCTCTCCAACATCACAATACTCTTTCAAATCCACTTTTTTTTAGCTCTCTGGACAATCTGATGTTTAACCTTGAGATCTCTTGCATGGGGACTCATGAACTTAAGGATATTGGCATGGGATGTTTTCTTTATCCCCTCCAGATCTAGGTTGGCCTTTTCAACACAGCCCTTCTTCCTTTCGACCGTTTTGTACTTGTTGAAGGCATAGACGGTAGTCCTTGAGACGCTATACTGCTTGGAGTGCGCAAATAAAAATTCTTCGATCAAATTCAAGTGTCATTTTCTGGGCTTGTACCTAAGCTAAAGAGCTCAAATTTATTTTTGTTTTGTAGCTAATTATTTATTCTTTAATGTAGTGAAATATAAATTTACGTCAATCACTTAACCTAAATTAATTGTTAAATCATTAAGTGTAAAGCTTCCCATGGACCATCGTGTACTCAAAACTATAGCAAATATATGTTTCTTAATATATTTCATAAATGAAGGTATAAAGGCCATCAATTCAATAATAGGTAACTTAAATTTAAAAAGTTCTTCTTTTCTTAACTTTTGTTTAAGATTACTTATGTGTTGACACTGCACATATGGCTTACCTTTTGTAATTAAAACATTCCAAAAGGACTCTATTTTCCTATTATTATCTTGGTGCTTTTAGCCAGTCCAATATTTAAAAAAAAATATTTTACCGATATAAAACTTAACCATAATACGCATAAATTTGTTATTGTCGTTCGGTATACCGGTACTCTAGTGGTTCCAAAGAATTGGTGCTTGGAGAACCATTATACTATGAAAATATGTCGTAATCCCCAAATTTCTGAGATAGTGGAAAGTGGACTTTTATATAAAATAGACCTCCAAATTTTATTGGGTTATTTACGTCTTTTTTTTCTACGAACTCTAACCTAAATGACATTATTACAGATTGCTGTTTTTTTTTTTGATTTTGATTGAGCACGTTGTAAAGTGCTTGGTTATCATTATTAATTACTATATTTTACAAAATTGAGAGATTATCCCGTTTTGTAAGATCAATCACGAATTCGAATTCTTTATCATTCACCGATTGCTATGGATCATCATCGGGATTATTCGCAAGAAGACCACGAAGATAGTAATCCACTTAAGATTCGTTACTCGAATGAAGTAAAATTAAATTTTACTTCTTGTAATTTGCTCAGCCCGCTGTGAGTCTTCTAATTTTTACATATATATTAATTATAATAATAAAATTTTCTAGGAGGCATGTGATGTAATAATTTAATATTAATGTGTGGTTAAATAAATTTAGTAGATACAGAAACTGAATTATCTA
Source organism: Lepeophtheirus salmonis (assembly GCF_016086655.4). Classification (NCBI taxonomy): domain Eukaryota; kingdom Metazoa; phylum Arthropoda; class Copepoda; order Siphonostomatoida; family Caligidae; genus Lepeophtheirus; species Lepeophtheirus salmonis. Next base: position 47,574,533 of record NC_052134.2, read on the forward strand.
TTTTTTTCATATTATAATACAAATATTTATTCAAAAAATTTATCTAATAATTCTCCTTCTCGTTTCTTTAGATATCCCGATATTTAGGTGCATCTCTTTTTCTCTGAAAGTCCTTGGCTATGATAATCCTCAGCCAAAAAAAAAAGTTTTGTTGTATTCCAATTATCTAAGTGTCAAGGGATCGGAGTAACGACACAAAAGGCAACATTTTTTGCGATTTCCTCCAGTGCCAAGAAAGCTGCAGAGACTGTTAGCATCCAGAATACCTTCAACATAAGAAGTCTATTAAAGCCCATACAGCCATGAATAACCAAAACTTCTGTGGCAAAAATATGGCTGACATCTAGCCTGCCTCCTTATATCCCGCCTTGACTTCAACTCCTCAGACTTTGATGTTTCAGGCCTCTTGGAGAAAAATATCTACTGCGCCACTCATTCAAGTTTGGATAAGCTCCAAGCTGTCATCATGACATCATGGTATGCCATGAGCACAGTATTTATCGTTAAGAACTTCCAATCTGTTCGCTGGCGTGTAGATAATGTTACTGCTTGTGAAGTAGTACATATTGAATAAAAAATATAGCTAAATATAATATTTAGACATATCAATCATTGGTTTTAAGTTGTTTGTTCTTGATTTGATATATCACGTTTTTAGTAATTTAGTCACTGGATGTTGTGAGTCTCCACTCTGTATTGTACACCTAAATACGTGTTTGAAACATAATACAGTGATAGTTTGAAATTTTGAAGTACAAAGATTACAAACATATTTCTCTATTTGTGTTATTTTCTACATTACAATTAAAACAGATGCAAACATCCATTCCCCTCCTGTTCCACGTCATTCAATAATGAATTTGCCCTCCAACTCGGAAGAACAGGCTGATATAATGTGGGACGGTTATTTAAATTAGTTGGATGTGCCTAAAATATGGATGAAGAATATCACAAATTTCATATCTTAAATCAAAGATAAAAGGAAATCTACGGGCCAATTTCAAACATAATTTTTTTTTAACTTCATGTAAGCACTGTGGCAAAATGTACGACTAAATTATTCATGCGTTTGTGAGTTGGCTGGCACTCCAATTTTTGAAAGATTTTATCACGCTGAAAATAGCTGGAAATACACAAAAAAAATTAACATCATTAATTTTATTTTGTCTCTTCTTAAAAATTCAAAGTGCTCCAACAAAAACAGTATTTGCCTATTCAATTTGTAAAAGCACGACTGCAAAGAAGTTGGGGGTAGTAAAGCCTCTCAGAGTAAAAAAAAGTCAGACATATTTTGATTGCAGCTGAAGCCAGATATTCTGCCTTCTCGGTTAGGATTACAAGGGCGTATCAGTTTTTGTGGGACAATGCTGGGGACATAATAAACGACTACATCTCATTTTTGAATAAAAAATCACAATTATTGCACTGACTAATCCACAATAGTAAGAAATTTAAAAGTTATTTAAAGCTTAACGATAATTATTTCGTTTATTTATTGTTTTATTTTATACTGCTTCTTCTTTTTATAATATTTTTAGCTATTTTGTGGCTTTGTTTTGTTTATTAATTTACCATTAATTTTTTTAAAGGACAAATTTTACTCAGAATTAATTGAGGATTGAAATCATATGCAGCTATATATTTCAAGATGTTCAACTTTGGTTTAGATAACTAATTTTAAATTAGAATGATTATTTATAAATATTTTTTTATATGTAATTTCTCTAAATTAATAACCCAGAAATATAAAAAGATCAAGACGTTGGGATCAGTATCCTTGCAGTTTTCTTGGAGTTAATTACTCCTATAGATATTTTTAACATAATTTAGAGTGTCCAAGAACAACACTTAATGCCAGTCATAGAATTGTTCTCTAGAATGATGTCACTCCTCCACAAACTGCAAACAAAACATATAAGATCTTCTGTGAAAACAGCAAGAGTTCTGGTGCAAGTCCTTATGACCCTTTTACCAGTGACTTGAACCTGCGAGACTTTACGTTCTTGCTTCTTGTGGAGTCAAGTGTCTGGACCACTTTTCAATTAACATTCCCGTCCTAAAGCCCTCATTCAACGAAAACATGATATACATGCGCAAATGACTATAAGCTAATGTTTTCTTGATCTTCATCATTACCGCCAAGGTCATTAATAATAATATTTCTTAGGGTTTGTTAGAAAAAATGAAAAAAATAATACTGTAGCTCTATCCATGTATTATTGAAATTGTAATTTAAAAGTTTCCATGCTACACCCGGTAAATAAACGTGAAAAATATAAAAAATGAACAACTTTCTAAATTAGAAAAAAATTTCATCTTAATATTTATATTATTTTCTCAGTTTAGTTATTTTGTATATCTCGAAAAAATGTTGAAAAAAATGAATGGTGTTTTTACAATAGTAGTCATTATATAATACAATTGTAAAAATATCGTGGATGTTTTTTAGTGTCCGACAAAAATGCCTTATGCAAATACCTAGGTTTGCCACTACAAGGAAGTTTGTGAAATGTTTATTAATATTGTATTAATGGCTTCGTGAATATTTATGGCCGTACCCTGGTTTCTAGAGTATAAATAATATGAGAACCCCTGACCTGGATAATTATTATTTTGTATTCAATCATCCATGGGGAGTCCGTACACGATCTTTGTATTTTAATACTTTTCAGTTTTTTTACCTAATTTATGTGTAATCAATGGGAATAACAGAGATTTGCTTCCTCTGATTATCGGAAATTCCATTCATAAACATAGATTTATATTCATGTTTATAAGTTGTAGGCTCAGAGTAAAAAGTAAGTATTAAAAAAACTAATTAGACAAGATATTATGAAGAAAAAAACCAGCTTTACTATTAATTTTATATCTATACATGGCAATAATAACACTACGCAACAAGCAAAGTTCTGGGAACGCCCACAAGCTGAACCCCACTTGTAATACTGTTATTTAAGCCGTAGAACACGAAAATGACCATTAAAACTTTCAACGAATATATGCTTGGCCTTTAAAGCCTTTTTTTAATTATGTTTTAAGGGTATATCTACGATTCCTTGCCATATTTTGACTTGAAAGAATTATACATATGAAAATCACAGTAAATAACAAATTCATACAAACATTCAGTATTTGAAAAATGAATTATTTTCAATTTTATCTTGATTACAATAAGTAAGAAATGTATATACCACTATGAAATAGAGGAAAATGAAAGACCTTACTTTGAAGCGATTAAATCGATAAATTATTTAGTAAGTTAATAAAACTTTTATATTTTTCATTTGCTATTCGTTTGAACACGCTGTGAATAATCACTTGAACAAAAAAAAATGACTTTCACCCTCTTTTTTTTAATCGTGGTCATCATACCTTATAGGACATTTTTATGTAATCCGATGATGATAACTGCAATTTCCAACACTGCATGCCCAACGTTTGGAAACACTTATATATATAATTGTGGGGTTTATAAATTTTGAAGTTACATGTACGTGACTTGCCGGTCATATGTAGCGTAGTGACAGCATATTCAACACCCCGGAACTATGAATCTATAAATAAGGTTCTTTGTAGGTAATTTATATTCATGGCCAATTTTATAAACCTCATCACTCATTAACAGACAATTTCAACGATAATTTAACTTGAACAATTACTATAACCTATGATATATGTATGAATATCTGCTCTGGGCTAATTTTAGAATCATTAAGAACTATTATACGTATTATAATTATCATTAAATAAATCCTTGTTTCAAATAACAATAGTGAAATATAACGGAAGAGATTTTGATTAAGTGTCAGAGATCAGGGGTCAAAATCATTGGTTTTGATCTGTCTATTCATAAAAATTACCTATAGTTAAAATCCGTTGTTATCATTAATAATACGGTTATGTGTAAATAGATGACGATAAACTGTATTGCATTTATATAGAATGACAAACAGGTAGTTTTGCATAGCAATTTATATTTGACTAATAACTTAATCTGTCGATTTGTTAAAAAAATGCAATTATATAAAGGTTTTATGCTTTAGAAATAGTTTTATACTATGTATATAAAATAAATAGCTTTATATATTAGTTGTAATAGAATAAATACATTATATTATGGCTTTTGTTATGTGTATCTCGTGTTATATAAGTGCAATCGATTTAAACTAAATGTATTTATTTAGTTGGTTACTTACAAACAGATTGGGGTTCAATAAAGATAAAATAAGAAAAATATTTTTTTTTTCTGTTTAATTTAGAAGGAAAGACTGTAAAATACAAAATAATAAAGACATATCAATCAAAAAGGTACGAAATATTTTTAATGCCAATTCCACATTTGATTTACATCTCTATCATTAATTCGAAGTAATAAATGAAAAACAATGTAATAAATATCAAAAAAAAAAAAAAATTGCCAACTGTTTTTAAGGTATCCAAAGTTAAATTTTATCACTGTTTGTTCTTTGTTTATTTTTATTTTCCAGTTAATATTAAAGTGACGAAGTAGTAAAGTTTTTGACATCAAAAAGGATAAAAAGTAGGAACATGTAATTGAAATTGGATTGATCATCAATTTCTTTAAAGTAAATGGCCTCTTTTGTAAAAACAAAAAAAATGAATTTTAAGAGCTTTTTTGGGTCCTTTGAAGATTTGAAATAAATATATCATTCGGATTATAAGTAGTTGAAAGGAAAATAAGAAATTGGGGAAAAAACTCTTTTCATATATTACGGTATATATCTAAATATATAGTCAAATTTGTATTGTTAAAAATGTTTGTTTTTTGCTAATGATAGATTTTTAATATCAAAATAAATTTGTTTTTATTTTTTCATTTAATTTACTTTTAAAAGTACATTTAGGTACTGTTTTATTATAAAGTACAGTAAAACTTTTAGAGGATATCAAGTTATCAAATTCAGAACTTTAACTAAATAGCATTTAACTATATTTTAGATCAATTTCCAAACAATCACATAAATGACAAGGACCTTATTGGTTTGATTTTTTGGGACCAAGTTTGTCCGTGGATGTAACTAATTTATTATTGTGAACTTAGTATCTTATGACTGTGTGATTACCCTGTAGAAAATTGCCATGGAAGAAAAATTTGCAAGTTAGGAAAATTCCCTATATTTTTTTTCAAACATCATTATGAATAATAACACATGATAAATTCTCTTAATATTATTTATGACAAATATCTAAACATATTTGTTTTATTTATATCACCCCAGGGAGTAACTTCAAGTGTAGGTAATGTTATTACAATACAATTTTCTAAGAAATATATCCAGACGATTCGTAAGGAGGGGCCCCTTCCAAAATACCCTTGGGACATTGGCCAATCTGAAGGTAGAGAGTATTGAACCATATCTTAAGATGCTCTTAGCTTATTATTCCCCCTCCTACATTGCAATAATATTACTCACTCTTAAATAGAGTATTTACCATTTTATCCATAAAATATTTGAGGAAATAAAAAATGTCAAACTGCTCAAATTGTAGATGACGACACTCAAATATATCAAATATTATAAGTATGGTGTCATAGGAGTAAGTTAGGACTTTATATTAACGTTGGTCCGACTCTACAGGACAGTCTAATGGTTCTGTCGGACAGGTTAATATAGTATAAATACCATTTGAACGGACAACTGGCTCGAATTAATGCAAACAAAGTTAGTTTTGACATGTGACACAGTTGCATTAGCGAATAATCATTGGATTCTGTTTTATTTTATCAAATTAATATCGATAACCATCACGCATGAGTTAAACACAACTTAAGCATTCTACACATGCACAAAGTGTAATAGAAGCTGACCCCATCGTCAAACTGAAAATTAGTGGGTTTTTTAGGACAGGTTAGGAAAATATAAATCATCCAAATAGTAATAAATAATCAAACTTTTTGAAAAATTATAAATCTAATTTGAGAAGTGCAATATGGAGAAAATCATTTTTTTTTAAATATATATCAGCAGGAAACAGTCAGTCAGTTACTTTATAAAATGATACGAAATCTACATTTTTACAAAAACCCGTAAATCTCGATTATTAATTTTCGACAAGCAAAGACATATTTCATTTTAAAAATGAAAAGATTTTTATATTTTACATTAAAAAATTCAGATTGCACATTAATCTAGTGGTCCCTTTTTTAAAATCTTTTATTATTATATAACATTTAATAGATAGCAGTATAAAATATAACCATAAACCTTATTTCTTATAGTTTTTGATCTGAAGAGTGTTTAATTTTTTATACAGAATAAATACTGTTTAGTTGTTTTGCAGTTTGACTTAGGGTTGTGAATATTGGCTAAATTGAAGTGAGCTTAAATTAAAAAAAAAAATACATTGGTAAGGGTAAATTATAATATGATTATGAATTACTAGTAGTAATACTCGGCATTACCCGAATTAATTAGGGGTCGCTGATAAGACAAATTTTGCTTCAGTAATATAAAGTATAACTCCCCAAGAAATTGTCAGTGTTACTCTCCGCTCTTCATGAGGAAAGTCACACGCAACTACTCAATACGATAATACTTATATCAATTCATATAGCTTCTGTTTTCAAGAATAAAAGAGTAAAAATAAGATTTTCAGAAAAAGAAAATGTTAGGATGACTAAGATACCAGTGTTTATATCAAATTCAAATCCTAAGATATACATAAGGTTAAGAATGGTGCTTTTGGGGGGCCACTAATCCTTGGCACGAAATCAATCAGTTTTCCTCAGACAGACAAGATACGTGCTTGACACATGCCCTAACTCTCTTATTACTGACTTAAATTTCCTTTCCAATGGAAATATATGACCCCGTTGTATACTAGTCAATAATGGAGCGCACATCTTCTGCATCCCTGATGTTGCAGGATTCCTCCAGTGACTTCTGAGAACTTGAAATAGTCATTAGGGGTTAATTGAATCCTCCAGTTTCTTGCCGGTTTCCTGGATATAAAGTATTTTCGGCCATGTGGTGATAAAGATGACATGGTTGCTGATTTGACCTTGACTATTAATTGGACACATAACTACAGTGTATCTCTGCTCCTCCTCTGTGAATAACCTCCAGATGCTCCGAGTTTACTTTTTCCATTGTTACAAAATTAGACGAAATCAATGTGTTATGTTCATTTATTACGCAGGATTAAAAAAATTGAAGTAATGACGATATTTGGTTCCAGCGTGATCGAAGGAGGGAGTGAATATCACTTTTGAGCCCTGTACATCATGAAACACAATATACGGTGCACCCAGTGACAAGTTGACATATATTCCTACATTCCTTCATACATACTTTCCTTTATTAGTATAGATTACTTCCTCTTGTTAAAATTATAACGTTCATTGGAAATATTGAAACTTTTAACGAATCTCTACAAAACAAGACTTGATAACATAACTAAAACTTTTAAATTAAATATATTTTCCAAAAATGTCCATAACTTACAGTTTTGAATCATACATTTTTGCCAACAAAAAGGTAAAAAAAAAAGTTGGAACGATTATTTAAATGGATATTCATAAACTTGTATTACCGTTGTTTCCCCTTAGTTTTTAATTATTTTGAGGACAAAAAATTATTTTTAATCCATGGCAAAGAATCTAACAATTAAGTATTTTGATTTAAAAGCTTTGATTATTTCAAAAAACCAATCAAACATATATTCCTTACTAAATTTTGGTTATTCTATATAAATAATTTGGCTCCTATCCAATCTTGAATGGTTAATTATTAGAAAACAGTTCCAAATAGAAACATATAATTCGTTTACCAATGAGGATGGGAAGTTTAATTAAGATTTCCATGGTTCGATAATCCTTAAATAGTACCAACTTTATGCATTTAGTTTTATATTACATTCAATTACATATACACACTAAAAAACTTTTAGTGCTATTCAATTATTAAAATATGGAGCTTATGTAGTAATATATTTGATATACAAAATATAGGTTACCAAAATTTGATGATCATTTAGGTCTAACCAATTTGAGGATTTGTTTTCCTAACTCCTGAAACTCGATTGTCAGTTAAATCTCATGAAACTACAATTCCTTGCTCGATTCGGATTCAAATTTAAAAGAGTTTGAATTGAATTATTAATTGTACACTATGCATTTAAACATTTGTTTTTAAAATTGTAAACATTAATACAAATAAAAAGGGTAAAAAATATACATTAAGAAAATTGACATGGTAACCCTAACAATGATTTTTTTTTTCTTAGCTGATGAGGTGTTTTACTATATTAACTACAGGCATCTATGAAAAATATGTTAAACCACCTCAATCAAGTTCTGATGTTTTTGACAAGCCTGTATATAAGTAATTTTGTTCAATACATTGATTAGTTTTTTTAGATCCTCTATGTATTTAGCTACAACTTATGAGTATATATAACATTTCAAGAAATGGTCGGATATAATCAAATGACTCAATTCCTCCTTTTTAAGAAACATAAATAAACCGACTTATTTGTAAAGTCGATGCATGTCAGAAAGGATACCACCAAGACCCTTAACATTTTTGTTTGCTCATAAAAACAGAGAGTAACGTTAAAAATGTATTGTAGAGTTATAATTGAAAGTCCTTGTTAGACTCAAAGTATATGTGAGACTCGCCAACGGGGTAGTTCGTACATATGTTATTGTATACTTCCTTTGCTCTTCCCTCCTCGTCACAGCTGATTGTAGCTGATCTAATGAAACATCAAGACAACAAAGTTTCTATCTTCAAAAATATTATTGCAATGGTCAGAATTACTATGAAGATTGTCAGTTCTTTATTTTTTAAATGCCGAAAATACCCCCAATCAACATTACTACTCAAAAGTTACTTAATTCCATTAGTATATTATTTGGTACTTTTTAAGGTTCTTAGTGATTATGAACGTATATCCAAAAAATACAGTTTCTATGTATGTCCTAAATTTAATTATCTGTGTTAACTCAGTTATAAAAAAAAATACCCAAAATTTAGTCATACTAAAGAGTATTTAAGACTCATCCAAGATCAGTGCCCTCATATATATTCAAGCTATTTTTTTAATCAATAAGTACATCTAAACTTGTTGGAAATAAAGTAACTAAGGGTTTCAATCTTGATGTGTATTTCAAAAAGAAAAACTATTCTGACATAAAATATATTGTTGTAGGTTTTTTTAAATCGAGAAAAATATAACTACAGCATATTTGAAGAACGTCAAGACTCTCCATTATTTTTTCATTGCCTCATCCAGTCCTGAAAAAAAAATAGACGCACAATTATTATAATATTGTTAGAAAAAGAAGTATATTTTAAGATATTCTTATCAGAGAGTCCGAATACAATGGCAAACATTTTTTTGTTGATGGTTTATATTCTGCGAGGTGGTGGGACTCAACTCCACTAAATTTTAACAATTATTTTTTAAAACCTATTTCAACACTGCCTTGTTTAGGATTTATTCGTATATTTATCCATATTTAATCAAGTTTTAGTGAATTTAATTAAGTTTTTTGCTTAAAAGTAGCTCCTTTGTTTTTCCTCATGAATTAATGATTTTTTTTTTTCAATTTGAGAACTGAAACAAAAAAGGGTAGCTAAGAAATGTTTCTATTGTTCTTATAATTTTATATAATACAAGCAACCTCATCAAAAACGAATGGGTACTAATGTGATGCTCTCAATTTGAATGAACTAATAAATATTGTACATATACTTTTATCTCAAAATTTAAGGTTTTTGATATTACAATATCATATTATGTGTGGTTGGAAACCTAAAATCATTTTTATGGGCCACTCATTCCATTCTTATTTTAATTAAGGATTTTTTTTCAATGTGTCATATTTATAACAGTATTTTTGGCATTTTAACCGAAAAAGAATTTTTTATTTTAAAAGAAGAAAAGTTAAAATATTTTAGTTATATAAAAATTCAACTGTTTATCAGTTAATAAATGCTTTGTTAAATAACTTAATGTTGTATTATACTATCATTTTCAATAAAATATTATTTTTTGCCATTTTTAACCCTTTTGCATGTACTTTGCGTCTCTTGTTGCAACTGTACCAGTCTCCCCTACTAAGTAAAGTCCTGCTAAAATAAAGTTACAAAGAACAATGATATTTTCTTGACCATAACTACACATATTACATTAAAAATTGGATCGTATTTTGTATTTAGTACATAATTATTTAAAGCTATTACTTTTGACCTGCCTGTACCTATGTATTTTAAAATAAGGAGCCGATCTTTGATCCTTCTACATACAATAGGGTCAAAAATCAAAATGATATGATTCGTTGATGTGAAAGATATGGAGCATGTAATATTTTACAATACACCATTTCATGTCAATTTTCAGGACGATTAAAGTTTTTTTTCAAGGTTACCTGTTTTTGATGATAATTTATTTATCAAATTTTTTAATTTTTTAAATATTTTTTTCAATTATTAACAGTTCCAGAAAGAAATTTCATTCCTGATGAAACTTGACTATTATTTTCAATCTATAGTAATCAAATTGTTCAATTTTAGTTCTTTTTGAAATCTTAAGATGAGGGTGTTCTGAAAAGTTTCGGACCACAACGTGAAGATAGTAGTACATAAAAGCTAGTGACATATATCTACGATCTATTGGCAGTTACTCAGACGTTTTGGACCTGCATTTGTTATGTAACAGGCGTTTGAGTGAGATGAAGTGTGTGTTTTTGTTAAAATTGACAAAATCAAGTATAGACGTATAATTAAATATTTATTAATATTTTAAATAGATTTCAACAATACCAGAAATATATAAACTTGTTGCGTTTAAATCCAAGGGATTCGATAGAAAAACAAAAAGTATCCCTTGAACAATTATTTTGCAGAAAATACTTCTATGACTATTTGGATGGTTTACAGGGATAAAAGCATCACTGGGAAAAGTGTTTAGAGTTAACAGGAGACTTATCAAGTATCTTGGTTAAGTTGTAAAATTTCAGACCGCCCTCGTAGGACCAAAATGTCAAATTTGCTCTTAAAATGCAAAAAAAAAAAAACTTATTAAAAGCAAACATTTAAAGATGACAAATTGTAATTAATTGATAATATATTATGTCAAAAAGTTGGGTATATTAGAGAAAAATACATATTCTTAAATATATATATATTTTAAGATTTTTATTAATTTATTGTTTGTTCTATAAAATCATGTGCAGAGGACTGCCCACAAGAAAGTTCTCATCAATACAGAAGTAACTGCTGCAGAAAATGACCTGCAATTATAATTCCTTAATAGCTATTCCTCTACTTCATCGATGAGACTGACGCATCTAAGGATCTGTTTATATTTTTCCCAAAAGGAGATAGAGGATAACCCAATAATCCTCCTCATTTTTCAAAACTGGACCTCAAATATATTGAATTTTTTGTTGGATAACAGTGGGACCTCAAAACAGGTTAAAAGACAACGAGCCACCAATTAATTGAAACCTGCATCGTTTAGGTTATATTTAATTACATCCTTTATAATAGGGAAACCATTTAACTCGTTTATTTCAACTTTAAAATGAGAAGTTTGAGCATTTGTTGCACAAATTTTAATTCAAAACAAATATTTATGTTGGAGGAGACCCGGAGGAACACGGTACGAGAAGCATCTCCTTGGACTCAAATTAACATTATTTCCAAAAACGTAAAGTAAGCTGTTCTACATTCACAGGGCTATCAACGGTGACCTGAGGATGAATTGCAAATTCATTCCTTACAAACAAAACGATGACCACCTGGGCTGCCATTTCAAAGAAATTGATAAACGATTTCAAGTCCCACGGTAAACAAATCATCTTTTATGCAGATGAGAAATAATGGAAGGTTGACAGATCCAACAACATCCAGAACGACCGATGGCTGGCCACAGAGAAAGGTAATGTCCCCCACGTAGTTAAAACCAAGTTTTACGCCAGCATCATGTCCCTTGAGGTCTTTGGGGGTTGTGTCATGCCCCTATCTTCTTTGAACCAAGGATAGGATTGGTGCCGACAGGTATTGTGAACTCCTGTATAAACAAGTGATATTTTGGATGAAAGCTGAAGCCAATGGCTTCGAGTTCCTGTTTCAACAAGACTCAGTCCCTCTCACAAGGCTCAAAAGGTCCCAAACTTGTTGCAAGAAAAGTAGTTGCCTATTGGGGATCCCAAGACCTGCCCCTCTAACTCCCCCGATATGAATTCCATAGATTACTTATTTTAGAGGGAGTTAAAGAGGAAGTTATCTGCCTATTCAAACAACAACACTGACTCCTTGAAGACCTCCATCATCAAGTACTGGAACAAAGCCTCTCCTAAGACGTGGTTAAGGCCTGCAAATCCTTTAGGCCCCTTTTTCAGGGAATGATGAGTAATGATGGATGACATATTGTATGATTTTTTTAAATTATTAGAACTTGTAAATGAAATTTCAAACCTCTACTTGCTTCCCTTATTGATCAGTATATAGTTAAAGGTGGTCCAAATTTACCTATAGAATAGTATATGCTCTAAGTTAACGAAAGGTGCAGTACTAAACTTATGGCCTGGAGGCAGACTAAAAAATACCAACGCTGCTTAGTAACCATACATAACCTCTCTTAATATCACAATATTTTTCTTTATAATGGCATTTTCGACGGCCACTATCCATGTTCATAAGTTTTTTTTGTGTTTTTAGTAAATAAATCACAACATAAATGTTTAGTATAATTTCGAGCATTTTTACTGCGGGAAATTTTCTTTTGACAAAGTTCCTGCTGACAATCTTTCTAAAACCATAAAATATATAATATACTATACATTTAAGTAAAATCATTTAATTACAATTATATCCTCTTCTTTTTTCATAACAAGATTTTATTATGCACTAAATCCACTATTTAACCAATAGACTACTTCTGTAATGTTTATCTCGCGTTGTATAAGTGCAATCGATTTACGCTAGATGTTATACTAAAAAAATCCTTTTGGTATATTTTAGAGTTTATTTTCTATTAGAAAAAAAAACAAAACAAGCTAGGGTATTAATTATGTGTAAAGTGTTTGTTGTCTTGATACTTTAACAGTCAATCACGTGCAATTTTGGTTTTGTCATTTCTGTTCTGATTATTTCAATATCAATCATAAATGAAAAACAATCCATTAAAAAAATATTTTTTTTACTTCTAATGCTAGTATTGTTAGTATGTAAATCTACTTAAAATTAATCGAAATTCTACATACACAAAGTAATTGATGTATTTAAAATGTAAATAAATGAATATTTTATATATACTTTGAAACAAACAATTATTTATAAAAAAACTGCATCTTTTTATGATATCAAAAAGGCCGAACTGAACCCGGAAGAGTTAAAGAAAACAGCCATGGCTAATTTTCTCAAGTCCATTAGTACTTTCAGGGTTTCACATCAGACTGTCCAGAGCGCTACGAAAAAAGTTGATAGAAAGACCCTTGTGAGGTTGGAGAGGCCACTTTTGTCCAAGAAACCTATCTCCTCTGTTGCAAGACTTTTTTTAATGAGTCTTTTGAACTCTTTTTGACACTTTTGGACCAACTAAATCCCTGATGCCACATTGACTTTGGCCTTGAATGCCATATTATGTTACTAAGCCATATATATGACTATTTCTGTATTCATAGAGGAACTAATGTTTTGCGTTTGCGATATTGGTATTTTTGCCATCCTTCTGGAGGACAACTTCAGGATCGGGGACGATGTAGACTTTGTTCTTGGACACCTTGAGTTTGTCATAAATATCGGTGGGAGTTATATCCTTACGGATAAGGTCAGAGACTAAGGAGTTTGTGTTGCACTTTTAAGCATTAAAAATTGCACAAACAAACAGAAGTTATAGAATTTAACCCTTTTGCATCGACGGGACACTGGTGTCCCGTATTTTCAATTCCTTCTTCCTTACATTATTCTTCATTATATTTAAGATATTTTAAATTATTAGAAAGAGTAATAGTAGATCTCTAAAATTTATAAAAAACATTAAAACATAGGACTTTATATTCGTCCTAAATAAGTCTTCAAACTATGTCATTTTTGGAATTCTATAAAATAACATTCTACTTATCATATTCTTTTTATGTATTGAGAGTTTAAATTTAATATTTTTTTTAATATTTGTATAGTATAAGGAGTAATTGTTAAAAAATTTGCCATGTTTTGATGAAACAATGCAAATGTTATGGCCGTTTCAAATTGTTGGGACACTGGTGTCCCTCTGGGTTTGAAACGTATTTTTTTTCCTCCTATTATTAAATTTTAAATTTGTTCCAGATGAGACATGTATGTATCTTTGGTTTTTGTCCTTTTTTAGTATTTAAATCAAAGCACTGCTTGTTAGTAGACAGATTAGCAATTAACACATATATGACAAATATTTTTATGAATACTTTATCATTGAATGTAGAGTTGTTCATCAATAGAAAAAATATATATAACCTTTTCAGCAGAACTATTAGTAACCAAATTTATAGCATTTTAGACAAAGCAGACAGTGCTGATGAAAAATACATAGTTAATTCATTACATTATTCTAATATTTAAGTTACAGCTGATGAATATGTAACTACAGAAACGAATGCATCAGATATTTCATTGACTCTTGAAGCCGACGTTCCAGTCATTATTATGATACTTCGAAATTTTCGATTTGATGATAATTTCAAAGATGATTAGAGTGATAAAAAATATAAATTACGACCACTGATAGTCTATCTGAACAAAATTTTTATAAAATTATTGTCCTACAATTATTAACCTCTACAACAAAGGTATGGGCAAGTCGATATCATAGGTCAAAGAACTGCTTCATGCCACTAAGATTCAGTCATCACCTCAATTTTATCTAAGAATCTTCTTAGATCTTTTAGATTAGTATGCTATATCGTTTAGAGCATTAAATATCCAAATAAATTAATATTTTTTGACGTCAAAGTTGTCATTGACAAAAAGTCTGTTTTAATATTTTGAAGGGCTTAAGGGGGCAACCCATTTGTCATGACCAACAAAAAGAAAAAAGTATTTCTTTTGTAGTGGGCAATCATAATAGAAATTTAATGGAGTTTGAACAAAAAAGAAAAAGATATGCTCAGTCTGCTAGCAAAAATATAGAAAATTGAACTTTGGTCATTGTATGGCTTGTAATCTTGTTTTATACTTGGAAAGAAATAGAAATTGCTTCATCATAATTTACATGTAAAGCAGTTATTATATTAATTTTAATCAATTTGTCATTGTAGAATCATTACTTAATTGAATTAATTATAAATAAAGGGTATATCAAAATAATTAAAAAATGTTAAGAATTCAACTCCATAACATAACTTATGTATTATGTTTATACATAATAAAAAAATTATGTTCACACCCAAAGGAACACCAGTGTCCCGTCAAATTACGGAGAAATTTTTGAAGATACTAAAAGAATTTTTTCTAATTAGTTTTATTATGAGAAAAGAGATCAAGAATTGACTTTAAATATCTTTGATTTTCTTTTCAATTCCTTGTGGGTCAGTAGTTTTCGAATTTCCATACCACACTTCGTGGTAAAATAACTCATTAAACTTGTTTGGAAAAAGTTAGGCCTCAGCTTAACCTGAATACACAGTGTGTGGCGTGACATCATGAACTAGACTTTATAACAATTTGTATTTCTTAAGGTTCAATATTTTATTATACTAGGTTGTATTTTAAAAAGTAAGGACTATTCTGGTTAATGAACAATATAAAAAAAAACGTTCAAAAATCAGCAATTGTCAGCATGGAGGCAAAAAGCCAAAGGGTGTCGGATTGTCTCAACACTCTAGTAAATCTTGAGGAGATCATGAAGCTATATGGTACTCCTGCAGTCTTGTTTACTAGATTAAAAGCATGGTGGTGTCAGTTCGAAGCCTTGAGAGGTCTGCTGGTAGCAGAACACGCCAGCACATCTGTATTACGAAGGACGTGGGTACTTCAAACGCCAGAGTTCATGCCAAAGCTCTCAATCTCAAGTAATTAGACTGTGAGGAGGTATAAGAAGGATTAGTGTAGAGAGGCCAAGATAAGAGAGGCTATAGATTGTTGACTTTATTAAAACATAGTGACTCGGTTATGTCATTCTCCTACCCCAGACTTTTCTTCCCTCTATTCCATTTGCGTACTGAATCGAGAAGAAATATTGTGCTACCACAAAACAAAATTTGGATGAACTCAAGTCTAGCAGCAGTGTGCCGTCATGTCTAAGCATTTCATGAAGAAGTGATGTGGAACCTTTAATCCAAAGTGGAGGCCATTATAGCAGCCAAAGTAAATAATTCTGGAAAATAGATAGATATTTCAATAAATAAGTATTTGATTAAGTACTCCTTCGAATACTTGTAAAAGTTTTCAAAAAGTGTACGATTTTACCTCTCACACTGTTTAGTCAAAATGATTATGAAGGATATTCATCATATACTAAAACAGTAATAAATGTATTGAAGGTTGGTTGTTACGCGAATATGTTTGTTTGTTGTTATTGTTTTTTTTTTATTTTGTTTTGAGGTCAATTATACTAATATAAGTATATGTATGCATACCTTGTTTTCTTTTTTTTCTTAAAAATACCCAATACTAATATATACACAACAAAACAAGAATGAAGCTGGAAGCAAGACTAATGTATCTCATTATTAGTAATTATATTTTAATTTTTGAAGGGGTGGGGGGAGTGGTTATCTATCAGTTTATTTATCGTTAAAGTCCATTAGTATTTAGGTAAATTTTGAGATGCTCAAAAATTCATTTCCTTAATAAAATGTGCAGTTAATATCACCCTCAAAAAGTTATACCATCAACAATTTATGTAAATAAATTATTTTAATAATTGTGTTTTAAAAAAGTATTACTAAATTGCATTATACTATTGAATTTGATTTACATTGATTAGATTTAATTTTGCTTCTAATTAATATGTGAAAACTTGTATGGGGGTTATCCCAACACAAAAAGTCAAATAACTTAAAAATAAATTACAGAAAAAAACAATGCAAGATAAAATAGTAAATATGCATTGATTAACAATGTAAACTTTTTTGACAATGTATCTCATCTATTTTTCAATAAAATGTTTTTTTGTTTTTTTTTAAATTAGTAATACTGAGCAAATATGAACAGAATATTTACAAAAATCTTAATGCTTTATTTTTCTGATTTAATTAATCTAAATCATTTATAGTGGAATTTTTAACAAAGAATGAAAAGCAAGATTTGATAAACTTATAAATAATATGTTAATAATAAAAAAAAAAGTTTTCAGAGGTTTGTAGGATAAATTTCTTTTCATATAGATAACTCCAAAAAAATTTTGAATAAAAATTTTCATCAACCCAATTTTTTTAACTTTTTTCGATTAATATAATTAATTTTTCAGTGTTATATAAGCCACTCAAAGCAACAAAACTTTTGAAAAATGTTAAACTCTTAGAATGACATGGCCCATGGAATGAAAAGGCCCAGGCTTCACACATAAAAGGAGTTATTTTCTTTAATTCAGTGAAAATGAATTTATTTTTTTTACTTTATGACTATGTGTGACTCTACTTAAAATATTTCCAAAACAATGGATCAAAAAACCATTTCGTATTTTAATTTTACTCTGCTTCTTAATAGAAATAAAATATTTTTTAAGCTAAGCAATGGCTATAAAAGGGTTATCGGGACGATTCCACTTGATAAAGGAAATAAAATAAAGAAAACCCGTTTAGAACGAAAAAATAACGAACTTTTGTTGTTTAACCCAGGACATTTCAGCTCTTGTTTTATATGAAGATGTAACTACGTACAATAATTACATATATAAACATCCTATTAATAAATTAGGAGACATTAAGGAAGATTTAAAGAGAGGAAATCAAATTTGATGTACACGAATAGAAGAATAATTAAAATACTCATTAGGATGTTATGTTATGAGTGATAATAAAATACAAAATTTCGGATGTTTGGGACTTATTTAAAGCAAAATGTTTGCTACATTTTGCATATTACTAATAAGCCTTAATTTAATAATAATGACGTAGAAGTAAAAAATAATTGACTTTTTTTTCACGAATATACATTTAGGACCTATAAGGAAATTTAATTTTCTTGAAAATAAATAGAGAAAAAAATTACTCTACGTTACAAATGTAGATAATTCCACAAACTCGTCTAAAACATATTTTAGAATACTTGAACTTGTAGGATGCAATATGTTTCAAAGTTTTCTATTTCCAAATTGCTTTTTATTTGATGAATAAAATTGCATCATATCATTATTCCCTCCGTGAAGCTTTTTAAACTTGTTCAAACCAGTCTTAAAATATATACAGCTTGTTGAAGGAAATTTTGAAGGTCAGAAAAACAAACGCAAAAGCTTAATTAACTGATTTGAAAATACATATATACAAAAAAATGTTGGTAAACCTTATAGGCTGTATCTTACTCGATATGGCTACCCTTAGAAGCAAAGACAGCCTCAATACAGTCCCTGAAGCTGCTACAAGTTTCGGCAATCTTGAACTCAGAGTAGTTGGCCCCAACTTAAGAGCACTTCAGTTTTCGGTGTGGGGTTGCATTATGAATGCCCCAAGGGTACCCAAACAAAAATAATCACAGGGTTTATGTCCAGTGATAAAGGATGATGGCACATGTCATTTTGTCAGATTTCGTTCAAAGTTTTTGAACCAAAACTCGAATTTCAGAGCACTGGACGTTCCTGTGCCAACGTTTTTTACATGCTGAATATTGTGGAGTGTCCTTGCATTGACCTGCACCATAAAACCGAAGTATTTTTTGGCTATATGTGCGTCAATCAAGTCGGATACATGACGCCTTCTTGCCTATTTTTCACTAAATTGGTGTCAATTCTAAACAAAAAGTTCATCAAATTAGAGCGTATTAAGACAAAATACCATGATCAAAAAAAAATCACGCAACATCTTTGATAAAAAGAGACCTTAATCCGATTATATGTACTATAAATTTTTTAATCCTGGACCCTGTGTACGTATATATACCATATATATGTATGGTTCCAACTACGTCATATTTTAAGGTTTGTGAGTTTTCTCTATAATAAGCAGAACAATATCCCATAAAAGAAATAGAGTTTGTTTTAATGTAGTAAATAATCTTCTTACCTTTATGGAGCTTTTGTTAATTACTTGGGGCCTTATGAAAAACCAAAAAAATCATAATTGTTTTTTCTCTTTCTTAAAGTGGCTTGATGAAAGTAAATAGGGAGTATTGTTTATAATTGAGGTTTCAGGATGCATTTTTATATAAAAAGGGAAAAAAGAGGGAAAAGTATTGATTACACTAAACAGGTATTCCTCATCAAACCTTCAATAAATTTTGAAATTATTATTTAATCAAAAGTTCGTCATGAACCGACCAATTAATTTAATTTTTCATAAAGTTAAACTAAATACTCTAGTTTATCTAATATTTATTAATTTAATTAGAAATATAAAAATATATTAAATTCAAAGCCATCATAAATATGATGCTTATTTCTGCTCTGTCTTAGAATCCGAAAATCATTTGAATAAAAGTGGATAATATACAATTTGTTTACTTAAACACTATACTATAACGATACTCCAATCTGAATTTGAAATATATTGTGCGGAGAAGTTCTTATAAAATAAGTTATGATGTTACCCCTTTATTCTGGGGCATTTAATTGCCCGGGGATAGTACAGGATTACCTAAATAAATCCGGACAAAATTCAAGTGATAATATCACTGGTATCCTTGCACTGAATTCACATCTGAGTGTCTGATTTAAGAAGATGCAGTCATGTGTATAATATCATCTGTGGACTGAGAAACAGAAGGAGGTCAGGTTGCCCCACTGCAAGACTCTACTCTCTAGGCACAAGACGTCCAATTCAGGTAACACCATCATTTTCTCGGACGTACTATTGAACGCAAAAATAATCTCTCAATTTAACATATGGCTCTCCACGGCCAAGGACAATGTTTGCTATGAGTACAAGTCCAAGAACTACTGCTCCGTCATAATCTTGGGCGTCATCACTAGTACAGCGAAGTTTATGACCCCATTTTCCTTTAAGAAGGGAAAAAAGGTTAATTCTACTGTTTATGTGGAGTGCTTGATGTCCACTGTACTTCCGTGGGTGTAGGCAAACGTCCCGAGTCCTGCGTGTGGTAACAGGACTCTTCCCCCTGCCAAACGTCAAAAAATCAGTCGAGAGTTCATCAGGACCATATTTTACAATTTCTGGCTGGATTTATCTCGGCAACCCTGTATTTGTATAAGGATTTGAAGTGAAAATAACAGAGGTCCAATCTTTTCTTTGTTTTCCCTTCTCTGTTTTTGGATTTCAATGTGAGGACTGAGACGTAAACATCAATTTAATATCGTAGCTATTATTATATATAATACACACAACCTCATGTATGTTAACCAAAATTTGCATAAAGTGGTTAATATTTCCATTTTTTTTTTATGTTTTTACTATAAGTATAACAAATTATACCTATCAAGTAGTTGAATACGTTAATATTTAAGCATCAAATACAATTAAAATTATACACTTACTTTTTTTATTTATTCTGATGATGAAGAAGAATTTACATACACTAAAATCATCACTAAGAAAAAAACACTCCTGTTCCTACTAAATTGATTTCAATACTAAAGATAAAACAAGTATTAACTTATCTATATAGGTGTTGTTCCATTCTGACCACGCCCTGCTATCAAATACATATGTATGTAGACGTGAGCAGTGAGTGTGAACTTATCTCATAAACAAGTAAACATAACTTTATATGTGTTATTCTATGTACCATTGATAACGTATCACAATTAAAAGTAAGTAGTTGTTAATCAATACCCCTCCATTATTAAAATGGGATGTTATACACCCCAAAATTAATTTTTTTCCTAGGAATCTATATTTTATTGCAATACTTTTCAGTATGCTGCTGAAATATGAAATCTTATAATTCTCAATTCGTTATTTATGTTAATACATACTTGTTTAGGATTTATTCGTTTATTAAGCTAGTTTTAATCGATGTTTATGGATTATAAATAACTGTTTTGCTTAAAAGTAATTAGTATGTTTTTTCTTTTGATCTATTGGAGTATGAGCTGGGTCACAACGGTAGTTAAAAAAAAAAAAAACAATTGTAGCTAATCATCAACCTCAACAAAACCTGATGGATACCAGTTTGATTCCCAAAACTCGTACAAAATCATGATTTTTTTTTTATAACCAAACTCAAAATGTATTCCTTATCATTGTATTACATTTATACGTGCATTTTTGGGATTTTTTTTATACTTACGAGTGCAAAATTGCAGGACTGGTTAGAAAATGATATAAAATTCAAAGGAAGTAATTATTTTATCTTTAACTGTTTATCATGTAATTAAATTATTTGTTTTTTGGGCCTTCTTTTTTACGCAGTTCATTAACCATGTTATAAAAAGAATGTTCTGTAACGCAGGGTTAAAAAAAAATGAAAATCCGTCAAGTCCTTCTAGTCAATTATAAATGCACTTTTCCCCTACAATCAACCTCCATTGTCTTGGTTAATGAGGCTTCATTTCATGCAATCAATAATAATGCAAGAATAATAGGAAGAAGAACCATGACACTTGGGCAACCTTTATGCAATTTTATTCAATTCTCTCATTGTAAGTTAACATTCGATTGACTATTCTTTCACAGTTAAAAAAAATTCCTGTAAAGTTTTTGAGTATATTGTGACCTAAATATTAATAAAAAAATGTATTTTTTAAAAGTTTCAAGAAATTAAGCACGCATAAATTATGTTAGTTAGTAACATAATAAAGTAAAATTTTTAAATCATTTTATGCGTGACATTTTTTTGCTAAAATGACATAAATTTTTCAAAAATACTTTATATCTAATTAAAAAAAAGGCAATTTAATTGTAAAAGAGCAATTGCCTTCTAACGACGTACTTAAAAACTAAACTGCAAGGTCAATTTATTTCCTTTACTTTTACAAGGAGTTTTATACATCTTTAACATTCTATAACTAAAAAACTTCATTAATATATTTATTTCCAAGAAAATTGTAAAAGTGTTTTAACATGGGCTCTATTCTAACTTAAATCATTATTTTCAACACCAACGATAAATATGGAAAAGTAAGATGTAATATTCTGTCTTAACCCTCTATTGTTCAATAATAGAAATTTATATTCTAGAGTGTTTCATATTTTTACTTTGTTGAAATGTCAAAATCTGGGTGCTATTATTTGAAAAATGTACAAAATACATATAAAATTAAAGATGTTTAATTGGAATTTATAATTCTGAATAACATCAGGCTTTTACCTTAAAATATTTTGGCTCAGAACATTTTGCCCCAATGTTTTTTCGCCTTCAAACATATCTATGTAAGGTTTATACGTCGTTACTCTTTATTTTTGGTTCAAATTGATATTCTATTTGGTTTTAAAAAATATATATATATAATGTGTATTACTATAAAACGCAATAAATGTTTGTTTCTATTGGATTAATCATGGAATTATGTTCTTTCCTCGTATGACAGGCCTGATTGTCAATCCATAAGTATTTTCAACATGAAGAGCACCCTGTTTAATGATCATTAATAAGAAAGTAGTAATTAGCACTTTTCCTATAGAATAATGTCTTTGTTTTTGTTTTCTTTTTGTACCAAGTTTATTATCTGTTATATATATATTTCGAACTCATTACAAAGTGAAATTTCGATGTTATATATGTAATGTAATTTAGGCTATAATTTTGTTAATATATATTAATATTATATTTAAGACAAAACAGATTGAAGACAAAATGATTGAAGGCAAAATGTCAGGAGACAACATAATTTAAGGCAAAAGTGCATTATGCCGAATATCATTGGTCTACATTATTATACTCCATAAGGTCAGTTTGGTATTTTTAAGAAACTAAAAAAATAAAATTAGAATACCTCCCTAATTTGATAGGCTCCTTCGATATACAATTTACAATTTGTCAAAAGTTAATTTATAGTAACTTAAATAATATATTCGTCGTAGATTTAAATTGTACCATTAATTCAATAAATTTGACATTTTCCTAAAATATTTGACAGCGTTATTTATTTTTAAATTTTCACTTACAATTGTTTGAATGTTTCCTTTCTTGTAATATATGTATATAGAATATACATAAAAGATAAATAAAAAAAAAGTCAGTGTATCTTCTTTCTATGAACAGAGCCCCATTGAAAAATTAAATTATATAAAAGATATTGTAAAGAGACATTTTATAATAGGGAATTGTTAAAAAATAAGCGAATGTTAAAGCAGCTGAGTGAAAAATTTGTTTGTTAAAAAGAGGTTTGACTGTATAATATCTATGAACAAATATAAATTTACTTATAAGTTTTTAGCGTGTACTTTTTAGTTGTTGTTGCCAATATGAAAAAGTGTTTTTTTTCTGTAGCTTCTATCGTTATTGTTCCATTTGGTTTAGGAAATTATATATGTATTAGTATAAAGTGTAACCAATAATGCGTGTACTCATTAAAGAAAGATGGGTTATACAGTGTGTACGGCAATGGGGTTATGTCAATTATATTTATCTCTACCTCGTCGAGGTTTCGAGATATTAAACTCACCTTAGAAATCGGTTTCTACTTCTAAAATAACCGTGTATGGAGCAAAGATCGGAACAGTATTGCCAGACGTGTTTACAGATCCCAAAAGCATGCGTCTGATGGTTTTTATTCCATCTTTGTCATGGTAAATACCAAGAACTATCTGGAGGACGTTTTTGAGTCTCGTGTCAAGCTCTTGGTCCATCACAAGTTTGGGAATGATCGCTTGACCTTCCAGCAAGATGGATCCCCATCACACTATTCCCATTTTCAGGCAATTGGCTTGTGTTTTCGCCTTTATAAACGAAAAACAAGTAAAATATGGCATAGTTCATCTTTGTTAGTGTCCATCTTTGACGTGCACTCAAACAATAATAAGTCAAACAATAACAAAACTCTCAAATAAGTTTGTTTTGAATGAAATCTTATCTTATATCTCCATCCAACGGAAATAAATCGCAACTTATACAACGCAAGATACACCGTACTAAAACTATATATTAAAAAAATAATACATATATTTTATTACTTTTATTGCATAGATCTAGTGGCATAAAATAGAATTTCGTTCTTTTGCGTGAAAAAAGTAACATTAATTTTAATTGGCAATTTTTATTACTCTCTTACTCAAGATATTTATATCTTCAGGAGTGGCGGTAGTATTAAAAATATAGTTGCGAAGAACCGTCATAGCTATGTAATATAAAAAAATGTATTATGACGTTACTTTGCTTCATTTTTAGTTTTGACCACTTGCAGTTCATAATTTTACTTCTGACAAGCATAACAGGGAGTACTTTATAGTGTTGTTTGTATTGTTTATAAGTATATGTTTGTTTTTTATTGGTTGTAAGTTGGACAATAGTATGAAAGAATCCGCAAAGAATAAAAGTTAACTAATAACATTTTTCTAGAACAGTGGTTCCCAAACTTTTTTGAGTTCGAACCTTCAAATATGGGACCAGACAATGTGCGACTCACATCTCACTCTTATAGTTCAGAGATTAATGCAAAATTCGGCGTGCATTTTATCCAAATAATGACTTAAAAGCCATTTCAACCTTATGAAGTACCACTTAGAGACAAAGAATATAAATTACACTGGTCAATAATTTTTTTTTTCTTGCATGGAATTCGACAACGGATTCTTATAGAGTTTGGGCTACTAATTCCGAATATATGATTAGATGTGCCACATCACATCATGTTTTTGTGATATCTGATATTTAATATATGTGGATGTTTACATAAAAAAGTTTATAATGATACCACGTGTTCTTGTTATGTATGCATCTTTCTCTCTCTTTGACTCTATTACTTAACGTGTTTTAATATATATCTCAATGTGTGCCAGCTCTTCCTTTATTAATCAATATATCCTTTATTTAATCCAATCTATACCAGTAAAACTCTCATTGGATATTATTTCTTGTGTTGCTCTCATTTGGATTTAGTAAACGTTCGAGATTATATTAAATATTTTTTAAATCACCATCATAGATGTTTACGAAATCCGAACACATCTGTATAAGTGTATAAGCTAGCCATACCTACATCCTCACGGATAAGAAAGTTCTGTAGCGACCCAGATATATTCTTCTATATCTATGGATGCTTCACTTTATCCCCTGAAAGACGGAATATAACTCACTTATTTAGAGTATGTACCTTGCTTATTTTAAAGTACCACTTGGAGACCAAAACAAAAAATGGGCACCTCGCATAGTATGCGCGACTTGTCTCGAAAATCAGAGATCTTGGTCCCAAGGAAATAATGCTAAGCTCAAATTTAGTGTGCTGATGATTTGGAGAGAACCAACAAACCACCTAGATGATAGCTACTTCTGCATTGTAAATGTTAAACGATTAAATCAAAAGAAAAAACGATACATGACATACCTTAGCATCTCTTCTGCAATACGACCTGCTCTTCATTCAGACGAAATAAGGGTACCTGTTTTCACCAAGTTAGCAGATATTGATGATGAAGCGCATACTTCAGTCGATGATGATGATGAAGAAGATACATATGCAAATTACACACCATTGGGTTCATTTTTTGGTCAACCTTTTCTTTATTGTCAACCTGAATTGAATGACCTGATTCAAGATTTGAATTTACCTAACCAATCTGCTGAGTTGTTGGCTTCCAGACTGCAAGAGCGAAACTTGCTTGTTCAGGGCAGAAGTGTTACATTTTATCGTAACAGAGATGCACAACTGAGGAAGTTCTTTGATTTTGACAATCACTTTGTATACTGCAGTGACATTGAAGGGCTTCTTGTGGCTATGGGATTATCTGTGTATCATTCAAGTGAGTGGAAACTCTTTATTGCTAGCTCAAAAAGAAGTTCAAAGTGTGTTTTACTTTACAATGGTAACATATATGGATATATCCCTATTGGACACTCAGTTTCCATGAACTCCTTGCTCGTTTTCGAAAAAAAACGGTCCCATTATGCCTCTGGTCCACATTCTGCACCAAACAGTCGCTCGTTGAGGATGCATTAGCTTTTCCAAAGTTGCATGCGGATTTTCTGATCCCCAAATTCAGCTGTTTTGTTTATTGACATATGCGCCGAGGTGGAAATGCGCTTCATCCGAAAAGATATTTTTTGGGTTAAAATGTTAATCTTCGATCTAGCGGTCTTTGGCCCATTGGGTGAACTGAAAACGCATTGGATGGTCGTTTGGCTTCAGTTCCTGCACTAATTGGATTTTGTATGGCTTCAGGCCGAGGTCTTTCGTCAAAATTCGGTGCAGAGACGTGCGAGAAATGTCTAATTCCGGCGAACGGTGTCGAGTTGATGTTCATTGATTTTCATTGTGCCTAATATTTTGTACAAGGTCTCCGGTTTACGAAATGGTTACGTTTATGCAAACATCCAGAAGATAATGATAAAAAATATTTATATTTATAGTTATTTAAATTGATGCCACTCAATTTAAACAATATTCGTCTTTTTTGAAAATAATTTCACAACCCTTCCTTTGTGTCCTACAACCCCAACTTTGAGAACCACTGCTTACGAATAAACAGGCTCACAACTGATATTATTCTTATGATTATAAGAATACTTACTGCAAAGAAGTTTTTATTTACATCTAAACATAATAAATATTTTTATCGGAATATCTTTAAATTTTTAGTTCTAAAATATTTCATCTCATTTTTAGGTTATAAATTGTACAATTAGCTTACAAGTTAAAACTTGTACAAAATACTTTATTTGTTAAATGCCTATTTAGTTCACATCAGTATACCAAATTTCCATGGTTGTTAGCTGTTGGTTTGTATATTTATCAGTTTTTTTTATCGATAATTTTTTGAATTCAAATGATTTTATTGTTAATCTGGGAATATCCGTACTTTTACATAAAGACTAACAGCCTTTGTTAATAATGACGTAATGATTTTGTATCTACCAACACTGAGAATAAGTTGGGGAGTTATAAGTTAAGTCCTTATTTGACTCTTAGTCGAATTAAAGATAGACATGGTTTATTGATATAATTAATGTCTACGTATTTGCAAGATACGAAGTGGGTCTTTTTTTTAATTCCCTTAATCTCATGCTAAATTAAATATTTAATCATGCCACTTCAGCTGCTCTCTTCTTGAACAGCATATTGTCATCATTATTCTTTAACTCTTGTGGAGAAAACATCAAAGTATATAATAATAAGTACTGCGTGTACTTATGAAAAACGAAGAGTATTTTTGAGATGAGATAAATTTAAGTCTATTTTATTGCCAATATACGAAATCGGGTCGGTATTGATTTTTTTATTCTCAAAGCTTCTTGTAGATGACATAATAAAACATCATACTCTAACCTGTTCTTCTTTTAAATAGTTGGTACTATCATGTCTTTTTTGGCTTTCTTTTTATTTTACATACTCAAAATGCTGAAAATATACTACTCGAAAAGTAGTTATTTTATCAAATTAATACCAATAATTGCATAATGCTTTAAACTTTCCAATAAAAAGAATATTTTTATCCTGTTCTTTAATGGACAAGGAGTTTCAGAAAAGTAATAAAAAGGTTTTCTTTGTAAAAACATCATTGACCCGAAAAAATTGGATTAGACAGCACTATCTAAGAATATAATCATGATTCATGATCTTGACCGTAATTCTTTCTTCAATAGTGAAAAGTTTTTCTTTTTCAAAAGTGGTAAGTTTTTCTTTCTTCAATAGTGGAAAGTTTTTCTGCCTAATGAAAAGAGCTGCAATAATCCATCTTACTCAAATTCCATGGCACTTATGGATGAATTTTCTGTCCAACTTGGAAAAAAGGCGAACAAGAGCCTATTAGAGTCGAAAAAATCAGAGCTATTCTGATTGCAGCTAGAGACAATATTCTGCCTTATCTGTTAGATTCCAAGGCCACATCGATCTTCATGAAACTATGCTAGGGACTTATTACACTAGTACCACTCATTGTCAGATAAAAACTTAAAATTGTTGTGCCGTTTAATGCTCAATTATACAAATTTTAAAAGCTGATCTGGATCTACATAATAATCATTGTTTTATCTTTTTATTGAATTATTATATAACTATTACTCATTCTTTTTATGAATTATTTAGCTATTTTGTGGCTTTGTTTTGCTTATATATTTAATTGTCGAATTTTATCTGAACAACTTTTTGTTGAAAATGTATTCATCACTAACATCATATTTAGCAATTTTTGAAGATGTTTGACTTTGATTAAAAGTAGAATGTTTAATAATGTATATTTTTCGTATGTAACTTCTTTAAATAAATAAAGTCTTAAAAAAACAGAGGCTCAGATGTAAATTTCCCTTATTTTAGAAGCTGAGTAATAAGTCAAAAAGGGAATTTTGTGCCCAAATAGAAACGGGCCTTCTCTAAAAGAGATCCAAACAAAACAAATTTTAATTTAAAACAAGCTCTCTCCCTTTACACTTGGCATTCATTCCTTATTTATATGTATGTATATTGTAAAATGATTACACAATGGAGTTGATAATAATAATTAATCAAATGAAAGGGAAACTACATTAAGTGTTATGTACTTCCAAAAAGAACTTGATGCTGTGTATAATGTAACTGACTTGGAACAACTTTTTTCTTACATGTTAGTATTAAAACAGAAAACAAAGTCACTGATTGTAATATGTACCTTCATTAGGGTGAATCTGTTACTCAACAAATTCTTAAAATTTTCACTAAACAAGCTTAATATTTTTTGATAGCATGTATGGGCCTAATGAACACATCTGATCAATATCATTGCATTATACAAAGTGGGGACCTATAGTTGTAGTCATGTTTTTCATTTATTGAAACAGTATATTAAACTTTTTTTTTCTTTACTAAGTTTCCCTTCACAGACCATAACAGCCTCAAAATCCTGACAAACAGATTGCTAGCTCTTTACTATGAATGTTATGTCTATGGCGTACAAAGCCGTCATGACCACAGCTCGAAGCAATTCGAAATTTGCATTCAGCAGACATTCTTCTCCAGGAACCCCATAACAGCAAACCCCAGGGGTTTGAGGTTTGGCCCGCAACAGGGTGGCACAGAGGCAAATCAGAAGTCAGTCATATAGGTTCTCCTTAGTTGTATTTGCATCTAACATACTTTTTGATGTTGTAGGCAATTAAAATGGCGATGCCAATGATTTTTGCAGCTTTTTCGACACTGATACCGAAGTTGAGGACATTGCACACACGTGTTTTCTTTTTTTAAAGGTCTGTATTTTACAATGTAAAATATAATAAAATACATCATAAGAAATTGGGTATGTACATTTAATACAAAAATCAATAAACGTTATATTTTAAACGTTTATGACCAAAAATATACAACGTTCTATAAGTTTATCTGTTTATAAGCATAAAAAAATACTAAAAAAAAACATGAAATACCCAAAAAGTGAGAAATATAAAAATGGGCTCATATGATTTGCCTATTTTTATTCTTTCTGAAGACCCTCATAATGAGTTTTGTAATTTTGATGTACTTCGTGGAGTTCTTGGGAAAATACTATAAAGTATTTATCATAATATCGAACGTTGATACCGCAAGCCAAAAATAATTATAGTCGAGGTGTGGTTTTTGAAAGATCCTTCTAAGTTCCATGCAATAACTTTCCGTTGTTGAAGGCTTTTTTTTATGCATTGAAATTTTTATACCTGGAGACTTAGGATAAAAACATAACTTTTTTGAGACTTTTTTTCAGCTTTCGTTTGTTTGCAAGGTGAAACTTGGTTTTTATAATTAACATGCATAAAATCCTAATTAGAAGATTTTTGGTTGGATTTGTGAGAGAAAGTACGTTATATAAGATAAACCTAATTTTACTTTGTTTTATATACTACAATTTCAAGTCTTACAAAATGCATCAAGTCAGAGCATCAGTGTCACTCTAACTTATATATGTATAACATGTTGTTTTGCTTCTAATTTATTCTCAAATCCCTTATGTAGATGATTCCCTTGGGAGTCACATTGTAAATATGTACAACATTGTTCATACTTATGTGAAGAACGTAATTACATATTCTTTCTCTAATGAAATTTCCCGATGAAAACAGACATTTATTTTCTCTAGAGACAGTTGCATCTTTGACGGTAAAATAGTTCCTATATATGTTTTATTGTTCAACTATAAGTAGACTTAGATGTCTACCTAGAAGTTATGAATCCGAAGGATCTTTAACATTGCAGTTAAACATAATATGAATGTATAGTAACTTACGATTTTGTATAAGGGTAGGAATTGAAGAGGGCAATTAAATATCTATGAAATGGTAAGTTAAAAAATGCACACGATGTAAATTACTTTACATATCACCCAGACAAATTATTTAACTTGTCCTGTTCTTCCTTTTGATTTTTCTTCTCAAGAAATGATTGGTTTTTGGAAAGGCATTTAATGTTGTATAGAAGAAAAAGATAGTCCACACTAACTACTAGAGATAATAATAGTATATATACTACAAATTTACAATTCATTTAATGTCTTATAGAATAAGAAAGAGTTTATGACATATTTGAAGTCAAGTTGTTTAATATATATATTATCTATATTGTACTCAATGCCGATTGAAATAACTTGCTGACTATTGAAAAAAAATAATCATTCCCCAGTTTTTTCCATATTTTCTTGTCTTTAATCTAAAATATATATTTTTTATTTTTCTGTGAATGTTTTTATATGTTTTTTACATTTTTATAGCTCCCACCAGATCCTTAAAAATCTAATGATGTATGACATAAAACATTTCAAATTAAGTAAGGAACCAATGACCATTGATAGCATGATCCATTTTTTTTTTCAAAAGATTAAACCTACTAAAGAGAAAGAAAAATTGTTTAAAACGTAAGAAAAGCTATTAAATAACCACCATATATATTATTAACATATCAAAATATATGTATTCCAAAAGCGACATCTTAAAAAAAAAACTTTTTTAGTACAAAAGAAAATATCCTTAAGCTAATATATTAAATTGGTTATATGGCATTGTATAAATTAAAAATAAACATTAAAGTATTAAAATTACTCAGTGGTACCTATGAATTGTCTTCAAAGTACATATAAATAGATATATTTCCTTATCGATGAGCAACCATGAATCTAGCCTCTACATAGTGTTGTGTTAGTTCTACTTATTTGGTCTAGTCCATTCTTAGGACCAGTTCCATCCGTACTTGAGACCGGTTCTTTAGAATGTTGGTCCTTCGGCCTGTCAGAACTAGAACTGATTTAAAAAGAAGAAATAAAGTATCATGACGTCATTAAGAACCGAACTTTACTAGTTTTAGGAGCATATATGGAAGACTAACCTCTACCGGACCGAGACAGAACTGATCAAGACACGCAAAACACTACCTACGCACATTGAGTTGGAGGGAATAATATCTTCTGAGTGCGTTGTCAATTGGGCTACGTTTCTCAATGTATTGGTTTTTATATTGGTATTAATCCTTGAAATCACTTTTAAGTTCAAAACCAAAACAACTAAATAATTATAATACTTTTCCTTAAACAAAATCAATATTTCATTCTGTCTAGATCCTACAAAATCTTGGACAAGTCTTGGCACTTACCAAAAACCGGATATCTTCTGTCTTTGATCAAAGCCAGTTTTCCTCAATAGGGGAGTCATAGTGTGTAGTTATAAATAGAGTTGACATTTTTGTACAAAAAAAAAAAGATTCCAAAGAGAAGGCGGGAGGGGGAGATAAGGAACTACTGAATTAACTTATTGTATTTCAAAATAATAGTTGGCCATTAGCTGTTGACCCACTGTTCTATAACACAATCAATACTCAGTAACTGTCATTAGTACATTGTTCTGTACTTCTATAAGGTTCTTTGTATATATAAAAAAGACTATAGATAATTTCCACTGTTTCATTCCATAGGAAATTTCAACTTATATCCCTTTTCGTCCAATTGATCTAAGCTTTGGCATGTTAAAAAATCACTTGCTAATAAAAAAAAACCACAAAAAAAACACGTTATTTTCGTTCAATTTTTTTTTTTTTTTTTTTCAATAATTATTATTACCTTTATGTAGGAGAATCTTCATAACAGTTTTCAAGCCAATGCTTAGCTTGACTGGTATTTTTCCAATTAAGAAGCAGTATAAAATTAAACAGCGAAATTATTTTTGATCCATTGTTTTGAAAATAACAAAAGTAGCGTAACAAATAGCACAATAACTCACAAACTAAAATACACAATGTTATGAAATTACAACGCTGTTCTTTTGAAAGGTGGGACTAATTGAAAATGAGGTGAATTTTAAAAAAGGCACCATTTACATGTGAAGGCCGGTAATTTTGGGCCCATGTGTATAGGAAAATGAAAAAATTAAATTGCATATCTCGAACACAATCTAACTCCTAGTTAGAAGCTCTTTTTCGTGATAATTTTAATCAAAAATCGTCTTGAAGATCTTTATTTAAAAAAATCAAACTATCCTTAAAGGGGATTAACAAAAATTTTCAGAAATGATATGACATTGTAGTCTTGGCGTTCGCGTGTGGCCTGTGTCCACGTGAATCTTTTCGACAATGGCCAACTTTTTCCCTTTTTCCAAGTTTGTTTGTTTAATTATTTGAACAAAACTTTTTGTGCTTAAACTAAACACCTAACCTCACATTTCTTGGAAAAAAAAAGTTTATCACTGTATATGAAAAACTAACTGAAAAAAAAAATATCTTGATTAAAAAAAAACTTTCGATTCAATCGACCACAATTTCATTATTGAAGAACTTGCTCTAAGGATTATCCTCTATTGTTTTTTCTGCTGTTGCATGTCTCCAGAATATGATGTGTATCTTGAAGGGATGGAAATTGGAGGAAAGAAGGTGAACAATGTTTTCTTTCAAGATGATTGAACTGTCATACAGAGTAGAAAAAATATCCTCACTGATGCAGGAAGCTTCACAAATTTTGTATGACCTTGGGAAGAGAACTGGTCGGAAAAAAATGTATGTAAATAACCAATGCTAACACATCTGTAAAGAATGCCAGAGACATTAAAAGTATTCATTAAAGTTGAGAAAATAATGTCTCTTGGGAATTAAATCTCTATCGATGACCCTAACCCCAGAATACCAGAAGAATTGACAAAAGTATTACTAAATCGATTAAAGAAATATTGCAATGATTGACTTAAATCATTGGAACGAATTAGGTGTTGGAAAGTTATTTATGATTCAAGGCTTAATTATATTCTGCGATAAAGCTCTTACGATGGAACACAAAGTCAAAAATGGGCTCAGAAGGGGGGTGGAGCTTTTTAGCCTTCAAAAATTGCGGAATAAAAACAAATATTTGCAAAAAAAAAAAAATAGTAAGGAGGTTTTGGCATGATTGACTTTTGGACAAAATGGCGTTCTCTACTTCCTTCATAGTAAAGGAGGGCGTCATTTGGTAAATTTTCAAGGAGAACAATTATGCACGCTGCCAATGGAAATTGAGGGAGAAAAGTTGTTTTATTTTCGCCATGTAGAGAAATATAAAGTTGAAGACACAAGAAAAGGGTTGCTTGCAGTAGACAAGGAGGTCTAACTTTTTGAGATTGATATCGTCTAAATTAAAATCCTTCAAAGGATTTGAGGTGGACTAGGATTAAATACGGTGTGTGACGTCCTTGAAACTCAAGAAACTCATCCACTAGTGAAAATGCTGAAAAATTCCCTTTTACAATGAACTTTAAAACAAAGAGTGAACCGAGGAGATCCAGATAACATTTCTAATTTGAGAATGAGGAACTATCTTGTAAAAGAAGACTTTTAAGATACGTTTGTGGAAGCAGCAAAGAAGCAAAGTTGAGTCTTTAACAAAAGAAAGTCCGTCTCGGATGGATCCTATACTTTGTCCAAGCCAAATGTATCTTCAAATATAGAATAGCATAAGGGGCTTTCTTTACTAGAAAACGCTTTAGGATTCACGTTTTATTGTTGAAGAATACAACCAACCACAAAAATACCACTTGTATTTTGAGATGAAATCAACAAAAGCCGTTGGGATCGGTATAGGGGGGATGATTATAAAGAGTCCCTCTTAACATGAATTCTTATGCAGTTTTGGGCGAACCAGCAAAATACATCGTGTGGCCTCTAATTAATTATTCGACTCCAAAAATGATCTCCATCGCATGACATAAGAATGTTTACTCTTATTTATTAATAATTTTTTTTCTGTGTGTCTTTTTTTCATATTTCTTCGAATAGGTCTTTTTTTTTTAAATTATTATTATTATCTGGTTTTCTTTGTTGTGTTTATGTGTGTATTATATGCAGTACCGACACTCTTAGGGAAGTAAATATGTCGTAGGGATAAGTTATATTATTGAAGGAAAAAAAATCCCTTCCCTTATTCCTACGTAGAGATATTTTATCTTTACTTTTTCTTTAGGAACTTTAAATGTGAATCGCCACAAAATTTTGTAAGACAAAAATAAATTTTTATTATGACTATGAGATGGATAAAGGTAAATTGACGATTGTGTTGCTCGGTAGTTTTTGTATATCGTTTTATTTTATTTATATATGTCATTTTGACAGCACATCTGTAAATTGTATTTGCATCCACCTATTGTTCCTATGAATTAACATATATTCATTAAATTTAATAAAATACCTGCTTACTTTTAATTCGATGGTCAGGATCTCGTCCCTTTGAGGTGGATTTTTGGATCATTCATTAGCTCTTATATCCATTAACTAAAGGATGATTCATAGTGGAGATAGATTTTAATATAAAAGTCCGTCACAGTGAATTCTTACATCGTAGATCATCGACTCAAGAATATATCAGCCACTGTAGATCTTACATGGAATCTTTCTACACTCCTATGAGAACCGGGGAGTGATGAATTCGATATAAAACAAGAATAATCAAATAAAAACTTATTGGGAAAGAAATTAAGTTATAATCTTCCAGCTACTTCATTGAAACTTTCAACTTCCTCACTCCATCCTCTCAACGAAAATTCCAATTGAAATTATTAACAACTATATGTGCAGCTACTAGTTTTTTCAGCCATTGATTTAATTACATTGTTTACAAACAAACACAAATATGATATATATCGCCCTGATTATGAGCGTCGGGAAATGAAGAGAGTTTTAATGGGAGCCCTGGCTATATATGTGTGTGTACATGTATTTAGTATTTGTGTTTCTATTTTATCATCTATTCGAAAATATTTATGTCCATAAATTTACAAATTAAATAATATTGGATAAATTTTACTCTGTACAAACATAATTGAATAAACAACTTTTTTTGTGGGAGAAGAAAAAAAAGACCCTTTTGTTTTGAATTGTTGTTTGTAAACCATTAATCTGATGAGTGCATATAATGCATCATTTGATAACTAGTGAGTTATGCTCTAATAAACGAACCAAAAAAATGTGTACTCCGTCATAAGGATGTATGGTTGACCTTGAACACAACTTTCGACTCTAAATATCTCATACATAATATCCTCAGCTTTTGATACAAATTATTAGGACAAGATAAATTTAAAATCTCAACTTAAAAAAAATATGATTGTGGTAGATTTGTACTGCGCGTGCGGACGTGTAAATAAACCAATAGAGGCCGAATGTAATAAGTTTGATAATGTACATATTTTTGTTTTCTAATTTATTTACATATATCCTTTTATAGTTATTATTTTGTTATATAAAGTACTTTTCAAACCTCCCGTTTTATTAATATAAGGGTTAAATTAATCAAGAAAAACGAAGGGAGGAAGACAATATTTGATGTTGTAGCTTGTTCACTGCAGATCTATGGCGTTAGGGGAAATGGAACGTTTAATTGGTTCATTATAATTTTAAATACCTATTTTTACTCGAGTCCGAAGATGCATTGCCCATGTCTCCCTAGTTTAATAAAAAACCCTGAAACTTATGCCTAACGTCAGCTAATATAAAAGATCGATGGACATATATTCCCCAATCTATCTTCATTTCAAATAAACGTAAATCAAGTATATCCATTCCAATGAATTGGGAGACTTAAATGCATTGATTACTTGCATAAAAAGCCACATACATAAATTAATATTGTATGAGACCGAACTAATAAATTATTTATCATTTTTGTGGTCTTGAAAGTTCGTAGGTACATACAAAGTTTGACTCCACTTTGATTACAATGCAATATCAAAGTATATTATTATTATAAAATTAGAACTTGACTTCTTATGAACAAATTTTTGAGATTTATGGTCAATGTCAATGCAATTCA
The DNA here is from genome assembly GCF_016086655.4 of Lepeophtheirus salmonis. Classification (NCBI taxonomy): domain Eukaryota; kingdom Metazoa; phylum Arthropoda; class Copepoda; order Siphonostomatoida; family Caligidae; genus Lepeophtheirus; species Lepeophtheirus salmonis. The sequence goes on from NC_052134.2 coordinate 47,610,945, forward strand.
AACATAATTTAGACCTTAAAAGAGAAAAACTAAATCTTTAATCGTTGTTATTTCATTTCAAATACAAACATAAGTATTTTGAATGTGCTTATATTTTTGTTCTCCCCAGCAATGAAATAGATATTTCAGCTAAATAATACTTAATTTGTCCTAAGTGGTTGTTTTGTATATACCATCAGCATCAGTACAAAATATCTTTTTTATCCATACATTATATGGGTTTGAGCTGATATTCTTAAATGGTATTTATAGAAAGAATAAATATTGTTATTACAGATTGGTTTCTTCCTAAATAATTTAATTTTACTATTAGTACATAAGGAAAATAGTTACTTTTTAAAATATATTCAAATATACTACTAAGGGAAACTTATTATGCACAGAATTATAAGAATGTGTATTAGTAGGGTAAATATGTCAACCTAGATAAACCACCCTCTATGAAAGATATTTAAAACTTGGCGTAATCTTACTATTGACTCTTAAACGTTGCTAATAAATATTACCACAGAGAACAAGGTAATCGTTATTTAGTGATCTGGGATATTATACACCCCTAGATTTACAAAAATGCTTCTTATACCTTTGAATCTACATTTTATCGCCAATACATTTTTCTGTATGCGTATTTAAAATTATGTTAGATTGTATACTGTTGTATTTCTTTCGTGATAATTCCATGTTCAAGATTTATTCGTACATACAGCAATTTTTAATCTAAGTTAAAGGACTGAACTTTAACTTTTCTAGCTTAGAAATGGTTCTTTTGTTTATTTTCTTAACTTCTTGGATTCTATTTTTTTTTTAATTTGAGAAGAGCGATGTACAAAAATAACTACAACAAATGTAATGTTATAATATTATTTTATATTGTACATTTTATCTTAGCAAAACGTATGTGTACTTATATGATTCCTAAAATTTTGATTAAAACTTCAATTGTTTATAGAAATAAAATATTATACCATAACGCTTCCCCGTCTGATGTTTGACTTTGATTATGTTTTTTAATATTGACATCAGAGAGTAAAACTATAACTAAGAAAAGCTACTCGTATATGTCACTTACCTTGACTATTACTATTGGAATACAGCTGTTTTACATTATGACGTCAAAATATATTTATCTTTCCCAGGCAGTTGGTACAGTACATCAAATTGAAAATTCTGACAGGCACGATTACATGATGGCATAACCTTGCATTTCTAATATTTATTTTATATCGAGGTTTTTTTATTAATAAAAGAGGCTTCAGCATTTCTATTGATATTAACAAGCTCAACATGGAAGGAAAAGTTCAAAAAATTATTCAAAGTTAAATTATATAATTATTATAATCCTACAACTGTTTATCAAGTAACTATATACGTTTTATTAGTGGGTTTTTTTTCTTCCCCAAATCACTAAAAGCGTTATAAAATTGATGTTGACTAACGAATGATAAAATATAAATTCAAATTTGACCAATTGAGTATTCAAATAATTACAAATATGTAAACCATTGACTATTTTTATAAACATGTTATACACCAGGTATACACCTATGAAATGAAACTTTGATTTTTAACGTTTATTGTGAAGAAATGGTTACAAATTTAATTTTTGAAAGTATGCACCTTCGCTAGTTACACATTTTTTCCATCTTAAAGGCAATTTATAGATGCATTTCCAAAAAAATTGTTCGCCTTGGGCTGCAAACCAGCCATCGAGTCATTTTTTGGCTTCAGTGTGAGAATCGAAACGTAAATCATTGAGTGCGTGGCCCATCGATACAAACAAGGGATACTCAGAAGGTGCCAGGTCTGGTAAATAAGCTGCATGAGCAAAAGGTTCGAAGTAATTCAATTTAACAAGCTGGCAGGTGGATATAATGCGATGCGGTGGTGCATTGTCATTAAGGAAAATTACCTTGTGAACACTGGCTTCATATTTTGGGCATTTTTGGCGTATAGCATGGTTTTAAATCAGCCCATTGTTGTTAGTAGTAATCACCATTAATGGTTTGTCCTTGAGTTTGGCCCATTCCAAATTTTTGATGATCAAAATCACCACTTTGGAATTTTTCAAACCACCTGAAGTACCCCTGCTCTGCTTAGAACATGTCCACCCAAATTTTCCACAAGCATTTGATGGGCTTGATAAGCGTTTTTCTTCAATTGGTAACATAAAATCAATGATGTCCGCACATCGTAGTTTGTAGGCACAAAATTAGACTTTTTATTAACCAAAAAAGAGCGTTGTAGAATAAAACTATACAAACAATCAATTAAATATTGTTGACACATGTTGAAATAAGTATTTATACTTTTAGACCAGTTTATAATTTGTAACTGGTAACAACTAGGGACCAATAGCCAAAAGTCTCATTTCACTTGTGCATACCTAGTATATCAACCTTTAAAGATTTTGTATTTACTTTACCTGATAAATTATTGTTCATTTAATATTTTATTATCAAATGAGGCATGTTCTTAACAGAAAACAACATTTCCTATTCCCCTTTCATTTCTTTTTCATATTTATCCTTGGAATAGATAAGTAATAAGAACTCATTTAAAACATTCTTTAAACCCTTGATTTCCCAATTTTTTAATATTTCAGAAACTTGTCAAGTACCATTCATAGATAAAAAGCAAATTAGAAATAGCTGACAAGTTAAGAATATACATAGAAAGTAGAATCAAAATATAGTACACGTAAGAAATTAATAATATATTTCTATCTTTGATGTGGATAAACACCTCAGGGAAGTAAGGGAAGGAAAAGTTTCATAAGTTGACGAATAAGTAATTAGTTTTTTCATATCAAATATGACATTTTAAGAAGTTTAACTCTTTTTATAGATTTAATCCACCTTTTTTCATAAAAAAATTGCACGAAGTTAACTGCTAAAAGATTCAAAACTCTGTGATTAGGAGTTCCTTTGAATAACAAAACGGAAAGATTAAATATAAATATATTTACAATATGGGTTTTATCAAAATATTATTCTATTAACCTCGAGTGATTTTTACTTTAATTAAATTGCAAACTCAATTAAGAATTCTTTTGAAGTAGACCCTTTAAAAGCAAATACTCTTTTGTAAATAAAGATGACTCATTCTCGAAATAAATCCTTTTTGTTTTAAAAGTAATTAACAACCAGATCTTTAAGCCTCTCTATACAAAACCTCTAAAAATAGATATTTGCTTAACTTGAAATAAAGTTTTGTTCTGGGATGATAACTATAACTCCAAATTTAAAATTATCATAAAATTTTAAAAGATTGAATCTTTTTTCCAATTTGGATTACTAATGTTTTTCTGCCTCATAAGTTAGCTTAACCCCAGAAAAGAGTAAATGTGCCCATGAACTATATTTAACACAATAATTTATGTCATGCTTGTGATCATTGCGTCAAGACACTAATACAGGGAGTTAAGGTCAAACCCCGCGCTTGTGTGTGCCGGCGATTTTGTTATCATGCAGCTGTCTAAGGGTTTTTTTTTCTTGAAAAACTTCGTTGTATCAACAAACTTTATTGAAGTTTTGAGCATCATGGCAACAGCTGCTCCAGGCATAAATTTATATAAAATCTGTGCCGTATCCAATAATTTTTGTGCACAAAAACATTGAGATTTCATACTGGGAGGTATCAAAGGTGACTGTCGTCCCAATCAAGATTGTTCAAAAGACTCATCACTTTGTCATGTTTCAAACAAATATCTGAAGTGCCTGAGTGAGCACTGCTATAACTTTATTTAGAAGTAAATATGGCCCCAAGCAGTCTGGATCAACTAATCAACGGATCCCCATCTTTATACACAAATACATAGAATGAGTATATTATCAACACTACGAAAGCTATTTCGAACTCAAACAATCAACGATTCCAACAGTAAAAAGGCACAAGAGAAGATTACATTGAGTACACAATGGACAGTTCAGGGTAATGTTAATGTAATTCTTGTATATATTGAAACTGTTGTATGCTTATATGGAACATTGATGAAAATATATCTTGGCATTTTAATCATTAAGCTATACTTTTTGTATGTTTTTCAAACTAAAAGGTATTTCTTATTGATTTTATTTAAATTTTAATAACTTTAGTACAAAGCAAATACGCAGACGATAGCTGAGTCTTTAATAAATTCACAAAAAATAATAAATTATATTATTTAATGATGCATCTCAGAATAACTTATTTTTCACCGACTTAATCACATCACACGAAAAATGAAATGGAAAATGTTTTCCTCAAAATAGGTGTATCTATCATGTGGTATTTTTTCAAAGGAAAGTTAATAGTTTTAACATTTTAATCTAGAATGTTTAAGGCTAATTCTAATATTTTTTTACAAGAGACACATTTCAATTGGGAAACTAAGGAAGATAAAGATACATGATCTATAGAGAATCTTTGACATTTATTTAGGCTCAATATGTCGTATAAGATATGTAATGAAGGCTTAGCAATGAAATTAAACATGAGTTTGGCTTATATTTTAATCTAATCATCAGGAATGTATTTTTAGAGGTAAAGTCATCAAAAATATAGTCAAATTAATTAAGGATAAAATTGCAAAGAAAAAAAAAAAAAAAAAATTGGAAGGCAAAAGTGCTGGAGCATTAATTTTTTACAGTATATCACATGAATGAAAAGAAAAAAATTTGATGGCATTTTAAAGTCGTACATTTTTTTTTTTTTTTTTTTCAATTTTTGATATTTTCCTATTTTAATTTTAGGACTATGGCACACAACCGTAACTACAAAATTACAATATTGTAGCTATTATTTTATATCATTTATTTATAGAAAAAAGGATAGATACTAATTTTATTCACAAGATAGCATAATATTATGTATATTTGTTATAAATTTTTATCAAGAATCTTACATTTAATATATTTCTTTCAGAACTACAAATTATATATATTAAAAACACCGAACTCTTCTTGTTCAAGTTATTTTAAAATAAGAATTTATTTTTTCTTGATCTCTTATATATATCATATAATTAAATAGGTCTTTTTTTAAAATCTATTTTTTACACAGTTAATTAATCGCTTTATAAAAAATAATTCACTAACAGTGGGTTAATAAAGATGCTTGATATAGCCAACAAAACAACAATTTTAGTAAAACAATCATTGGCAAAATATTGTATTTTACCTATTAAATAGATAAAACAAAACATGGAATGTTTTCGGCCAAAAAAAAATCGCCAAAAAGTTTTAGTACCCTATTTATATACGTTACTTTTCCTTGTGATGTATTTAATTTATTCTTCACTTCACAAATGATATATTCAATTAAAAAAGTATTTTATGTCCTTCAAAGCTACAATGACATTCAAAAAACTTTTAATGTACATAAGTATTCATATAAGGCTGGTTTGTTGTTCAAAAAAATTCAAATTATAATCACAGTTAGTTCAGAAAACTTGCCATTTGGTGAGGAAATAACCGTTGCGAAGTAACATTATTTAGAATTTCATCTTTAGGTAGCACATCTAGTTCTTAGTATGAATGGAGACAACAATTCTTTACTTCGTCCATAAATATAATAATAGATTATTTATTCTTATTTTACATTGATTAATTATGATTATTAATATATTATTCAAACTTATAAACAAAATTAATAAAGTTTTTTTTTCTATATAAATTCCTGCGGAGCAACAAAGAGAATAAGATAACTTTTTAAAATGTAAAAAAATCATGCGTGTTATACGGGAATCATCAAATTTTTCCACTTTTTATGGGTTTTGAGACAATTTGGAGCAAAAAAACATTCAATCAATTTTTTAAAGTTTGAATAAATGTCTACTAATTAAAGAGTTTTTGCCTTTTTTCATCATATGATCGATATATGCTACCTTAAGATAACCTTGTAGGAGAATGTCACTTTACATAGGTAATTATTATACGATATTACATATTTCCGTACTATCTGTAATCAAAGTTCGAAAAAAGTTGAAAATCAAACCATTTTAATGTAAAAATAAATATATATATATTTACTCGTACATATAGTGAAGAAAAAAAATCATAAAAATTTAATTCTTATGGTAGTAAAGAGTGTTATAACATTACCCAGGTAATCCATTATTGTAAACTATTTTTAAATTAGGTAGCATTTTTTAAATGTTGATCTAAAATGTGAAAGAAAATGTAAACATTATTGTTTTAAAATGTTAATATAAAAATGGTTTCACATTAAAACAGTTTACAATTAAAACTTACCATCTACTTCCTATGAGTAGAATTGTAAAAAATATAACCCTAATTAACATATTTTTTTTATTCCTTTTATTTCGTTCTGACATTTAAATACCGTCTTAATTACGTAAAAAACATGGAATAAATTAAGATTTTGGTTTAAACTTTGAGGTCAAAGTTAAGATTACATTCTAATATTACTAAAAATATGTAAAAACTGATTTAATCAAAACTATTTGAGGTACAACAATACGGATTTCACAATATTACTAAGATAATTTAGGAAAATTCTAAATATAAACCTCAAATTTAAATATAGATTGTCATAAAATCTTTCTAAAGCCATTTAATGGCGTTTTGAAGATGAAGAAAGGTACTTAATTACTTCTGCAGCCAAAGTACACGAATTATTCTACAAAGACAGAACTTTAATGGAACTTTTCTTGCTGAAGCAGAATTAACAATTTCTCTTAGCTCCTTAGAACTTAACATATACCTTTTTTTTCTTTAGTATAATAAAGGTTTAGAGTTTAATGAACGAAAATCTAAACCGTGGTTTTTTGATGCGACTCCTTTTTTCTTTTTAGAAATCCCAAACGAAACCATACATGTGGTAACGTTGTATTAACATTTTCTAACCCTTCTACATTTTGGTTAACCAAGGCTTTTTAAATATCCACAGCAGGAAAAGGCAGGTAGAGTGCCACTAAAAAGCTTACTCCAATCGTTTGCGATGCAAAAAACTTAATTATTCATGTAGATATTTAAAATTGAGTAGTTAATTTTATCCCGTCCTTTATTACACGTTGAAGATATTTATCGTTGACAATTTCAACAGGCTATTATTTTTTTCCTTAGCTGTTATCATTATTTTTATTGATACAAGAGATCACTTCTAGGCATTAAGTAACCCAAAGTGCATGTGCTCATAAATGACGAAAGGTTACTCCTAAGATTGTTTTGAAATTTATTAGTGGAATACTGTTTTTAAACTTAAAGCCTTTTGTAACATATCTTATAAAACGTCAAGAATAAAAATGTGGTAGGCGTTATAACCACTACATAGAGAATGTCATGAAAAATATTTTAACTTGAAGAGATGTCACATCTGCTGACAGAGATTATTATAATTTATTTTAATGCTCCTTGTCCGCTAATACGTTAGAATTTTCAATAGAAGTAGGACTAATATATAAGAGTATTCTTAGAATTGTAAATTATAAGCATTTTCTAGCTTATAGTTAGTGGTTGGCAAGCTGAACATTGTTTTTGTATTTAATAAAGCTATTATCATTATTTTTTTATTCATGAAAAAAACAAAAAATATTAAAGTATAAACTGTAATTACGAATGTGTTTTCTAATGAATAATGAAGAGTAACGCTGTAGATTTGTAGGGGGGTTATGATTGGTGATCTCTGTTGGACTCAGATAAAATATTAGGATGGAACACGGAGTAATTCCTACCTATATCCATCCTAGATATAAGGTAAGATTTGTGGATATTTTGTTCCTTCTGTACCTAAATTGACATAATAGCACGAAGCTAAGTTAATCCCCTTAGTGATGCTAAAATTTACCCTGCATGTACAGAAAGCAGGGATCAAATTGTCCCCAAAATATTTTTCTACAAAAAATAACACAAAATATACATTTTTTAACTTTTTTATTGAAAATTAAAACTATGACGAGCATATAGGTATAGAGTAGCCATTCATTCGATATAATCACCGTTGGCATCAATAACGGCCTCAATACGGCCTCTGAATCGGCCGCAGGCTCTTCTGACCATCTCATTGTCCATGTTGCCGAATACCTCCTTGATGGAGTCCATCAGGCTGGTCTTGGTGCTATGGGGATGTCTGTTGGTATGTCTCTCGACATAGCCCTAGACAAAATAGTCCAAAGGATTAAGATCGGGAGAGTTAGGAGGCCACAAATCCTTGGTTACGACGTCATAACAGTTCTCGGTTAACCACTGCATGGAGATTTTGGACACAAGTCCCTTATTGTTTTCTCATGGCAGCCCAGATCCCCCGCTATGGCCTTCATGGACCTGGTAGGGTCATCCTCAACCATCTTCTTCACCTTGTCGACAATGTCAGTGTCCCTGACCTTCCTGCCGGTACCCTCCTCCTTGGGTGCCCTCTTTATGGTGGCATCAACATCCCAGTTGTCCTCTAGCTTCTTACGGATACGCTGAACAGTCAGTAAATTCACTCCTAAGGTTGAAGCAATCGTTGAATTGGAGATTTCACCTCCATTATTAACCAATGCCATGACTACGGCGGACCTCGAAAGCTCCTCGTTTCACTTATACCTCTTTATCTCCTCATATGATGACGGCATGATGCTAACTGAACTACGTATCGTCAGCTGACGAGAATGACTTTCCTATTTGCTAACTGGTTTTTTATTTATAATGTCGTCTTCAAGTTATCAAGGTTTAAAGTAGGCGACAATTTGATCCCCGCTCCCTGTATGTAAAAATAACAAACATAAATTAACGTAAAAAATGTTTGTGAGGAGAAGCTTACTTGTTATGGCATTTTCTTTTTATCAGTTACCAGCAGCCGTGGGAGGAAATAAATAAGGACAACTCCCGCTCTGTATATAGCAAGGGCATATAAACAGTAATTACTATGTTGTCGATCCTCAATTCTACTCCAACTACAACAAAGAAATACATTTTTAATTCCTGAGCAAACCCTCATTATTACACATCGTCTTCCATGAAACTTTTTACTAATATTTTTTGTCTTGGAAAATTAAGCAATAATAGCTTTGGAAAGGAAAAATTTCGTTCAGATTGACTACAAAAAAATATGCCCTACCTTCCAGAACATGTTTTATACACTTTCAACTCTCTCCTAAGCACTACACAAATTGTCACAATTACCACATTGATTTTTAGTTTTCTTTGTTTGTTTTTGCATACTGAAAATGCTTACAGTTTACATCTATAAACATACATATTCAACATATAATTTTTTGATCTACGCTCAACACAATTAAGCCAATATTTATATTTTTGAATATATATTTCTTTTTGAAAAACCCAAGCTCCTCCCCTGAAACGATCATTGCTAATGAAATTTTGTAATAAATATCATCTTTTTCCACATAAGTGTCCATAAAAAACTATTAACTGGTATTCGTCTGAGCATCTTGTTATACAGGGTGCAAACACTATCTATGCCGCCACTTTGGCATGCTCTCTTGGCAAACACTGGTACTTAGACAACTGATTTTATTTGTTAGATAGTTTGTTCAAACTTGAACCTGTTGGAAAAACACGGAATCAAATAAAAAAATCGTTGTCCCTTATATTTGAAAAAGGCAGGAATCCCTCTTAAGAATCTGTGCCGGTACCCACAGTAAAAACAATTGCTCGAACTCCGGGACTCAGTTGGACGTTCGTTCGCAAGGTTAAGAGGAAATTTGATGCCTTTAAAGGTGATATGGATCCTGGCCTACGTGATGGGGTTTGGGGTAGTGTGCTCCAAAGGCTACATCATGCCTCCTCATGTGTTCCTTAAAGGTCTCAGGATCATCACTGATGTATAACTGGACGTGCTAGAGACCAAGGTGATGCCTTGAATGGACATAGTTGCCAATGTGAGGCCTTGCATGTGGCAACAGGACTGTGTTCCCTGCCATACCTAAAACAAAAACACAATATATACAAGACATTTTGACGACTTCATTCGACTGACTTTTGGCCTCCAAGCTCACCAGATCTGAATCCAATGGTCAAGACTATAATTGAGGCTGCAGGTTGTATATTCAAAAAATATACATTAATTTGCTTTTATTTTTATAATCTGATAACAGGTTGGAAAAAAGTGTTCGAAAAAAATCATTCTTTCGGCAGAGATAGCTTGCACACACTCTCCTAGATATTTCTTGTTGTTTTTTTGTCCAATGGCAACATAAGGAGTTGGTCAATAATACTCTATATCAACTGAATTTATATAAACAGTCCATTCAATTATTAATTTATTTCATATGTATAATATTTTTGCATTAATAATGGGATAGAAACAGCAATTGAATTAAGTGGTCAATAAGTCCACTTTTATTGTAAGGAGGGCAATTTTGTGAAAATATTTTTCTATTTTTACAAGTCTATTATTACAAAAAATATAGTTTTTATTATGAAAATATTGTCCCTCCTTGTTGAAGAATATTAAAGGTCTTCACCACTTCAAAATGAGTTTATTTATACAAACTCTGACTGTTGTTACCCAAATATTATAATACCTTAAAATATTTAGGTGGCATGTGTAGCTATGTGTATAAAACTTTGCATGCTAGAGTCGATCACTTCAAAATGATGTTAGATAATCTTGAGACGATGTAGTATAAATATGTTTGAATGGACAAATTGCCGAAAAATTAAAATATAGTGGACGATGATTCATACTGCAGTACTATTTAACGATGATTCCTATGTATGTTATAAAATTAATAGTTTAATTATTATCCATAAATTGCAATGATTATGCATTTATCAATTAATATCTTAATGAATAATTATCAAGATGTGTTAGTCATTAAACGATAAACTAACACAACAGAAGGAACACAAGTATCTGCTTAAAGTATAATAAAAAATATTCATGGAAAAAGACCAAACATCGACAGTTAAAAACAAAATTTACTATATATTTTTGTTTTGCCAAGGTAACGTCGTGACTTATTTTGAACATTTAATGACTGCAAATTAAACATTTTATTTTTTTAAATTGCAGTAAAATGAATGGAAATTTGAATCAAATATTATTTCAGCATGAAACATCAGCAAATATATATTCTATTTTTGGTGTAGGGTCCGTTTAGTAAAGTGGTCATTCAGCAGAGTGTCCCAGAACAATAAATATGGTTACTCTGACAGAAACCTTATCAAATGTACTTTCGATTTGAATCGATTGATCAGAATTTAACCAAAGTGAGTGGAGTAATTAACGATCGAATAAAAACTAAAAACATATCCAGACTGCCAACGACAAGAAAAACCGCACACTAAAAAATGGTTTGGATTTCCAACCTTATAAATGTATGTATATGGACATATTATTGAGCACCAAACGCGTGCAACCCCCATATGTTCAAAATGGTTGAATGCATATTATAATTAAAGCTATAAAATTGTATTGACTAAGGATACGTATAAAATAATAATAATAAATCTCAATTGGTAATTTGTATAAATCCCCCACTTAGAAGTTTTTTAAATCTTGGGTATGTAGTTAAAAAAAAAATTATATGCGAAAAAAAAGGAAAAGAAAAGAAAAGTGCGTCTTCCATGTACACAGTATTCCTTCTGTAGTTCAATCATTGATCTGAAAATTTCGCGTGTCCATTACAATCTGAACACTTTTACTTTTAAACATTAACAATTTATAATTTGTTAATTTACAGTTGAATTTCAACTAAATTAATACAAAAAATAAAAGTGTTTCTTAGCTCTTTTAATCAAATGTATCCACTCATAGGATCAATTATGGCTTCCAGGTGGCGTTGGAAAGGTTGGTGCCCGCTACGAAGGTAGTCCTCTGCCATGGTGTCCCAGTTCTGGCTGAAAAAAACATTAAGGGCCTCGGTATTTGGATGACGCACATTGTAAGTCTTCCCCTCAACATGCACCGAAAGGTATAGTCGACAAGGTTGGTATCACGGCTGTAGGGGCGGCCGAAAGTGTCAAAAAAGAGTTTCAAAGAACTCAAAAGTTCACTGTTTGGTTTGTTGCGGGAAGTCCACACTGATAATACTCCTCAATTTGCAAGTGAGGTATTCATGACAAAGCTGTCTAAATGGGGGAGCTTATTTTTGTCATCTCTGTATCGCTGTCAGTCAACTTGTTTGGTTAAAAGAGCGTAGGTGTTTGCCAACCTCCTTCCAAAAAATCAATCATTGTCTAATGAAAAGCTAGTATTTGGGTAAATACCAGCATAACGTTTACTTTCTCGTCCTATATGTACTCGCTTACATAGATTGTTGCCTAATACCAAAAATCAGCAGTTTCTCTCACAAAAAATATTTTTGTGGGTTCTTGAAACTCTTGTTAAAGCATTTGGAGCTACTCTAAGGTATGTCGAATGACAAGCTGATCTGTGGAAACAACTCTCCATTGATTCCTAAATTGGTGACAAGCTATATAATGTTCCACCATTAAAACTGTTCATTGCAGTAGCGCAACATAAACATGACAAACTTAAAACCTTGGTTCTAATAAAACTAATGAGTGTATTTAATTATTACTTTGCAATTTAAAAGCACTTTGTCTTAATAGTTTTTCTTTCTTTTTAGTTTTTCTAGAAATTATGATCATTTATTTTCTGGAGAGCATGGGAAAACAAAATGTACTGCATCAAAAAATGTTGTACTAAAATATTAGATAAAAATACTTTGTGGTATTTGATATACTTTAGTAACATGTTATCTTTAAAAAAATTGATTTATTATAAATAATACTAGTACTATGTCTTTCCTGTAGTAATTTCAAATTTCAAATCTTGTATGAACGCAACAAGCGGCATTAAATTACTTGATTTCCTGCTATTAAAATTATATTGAATGTATTTTAAAACAAATATTTCAGACCATTAAGTTTAAACGAAGTACGAGATAAATTAGAAAAATGATTAGATTTGTTTTGAGATGATGATGATTCGTCAAATAAACATAATTAATCTATTTGAACTTCAAATGTTTTCATTAAGCCTCCTACTGATGAAAAAAAATTACTGATGAGGATTTTAGCGAACAAGATAACGTGAGCTTAAAAAACATTCCTGCTTCACAAATGACTGCATTTGCTTCAGTCAAATTGAAGAACACTCAAATAAACCAATGTACATTAGGATAAAATTGTTTCCCGAAATTATAGACATATCTGATAACTCAAAGTTGACTGAATTAAATAACAAGCCATTAAGTACTAACTTTCAAACAGGTCTTGTTAAGATTTTAGAGTGAAAATAGATTAGATAAGAGCACATTTATCAGTCATAAGAAGCATCTGAAAAAATGAAAGTTCCAATTCTTATGGCAATTCTCAATCAAACTTAAAAATGGGAGGAGTGGATAGAATGAATGAAAATATATCAATTTAGAAACCATAATAATAATTAGCTTTTTAATTTCTGTATGTATAAATAATTCTCGGATATTTGGAAGAGAAAAAGTTATAATGGCGACTTATTGGCATTTACACGTCACGTTGCTAACAAAATACCGACAAAGAAGGCCATAAACAAAATAATGTCGGTAGACCTAAATCAATGCTGATGACTCCAAGGGTGTATGATCCATTCTATGATATAAGTCATCATATTCAAAGATCTATCCTTCACCTTGACGTTGCTGTAAGCTGTGTAAGAGTGAAACTATATTTATTTTTAAAAATCAAATGTGCAATAACATCAAAAAACTTCAGAAGAATATCACAAAAAAACATTTAAACAATAAATATTAAACTTTTTTTTAATAAATATTATTAAATTTGTTGTTATATATATCTTTACAAAAGAAAAAAGAAAACTATAACTACACTCTCAAGTTATTCTAGTAATCAATGTGGTGCCGTTCGTTGCGAGGACAGCCCCAAAAAATGATACATACGCCGATGGTTGAATTCCTGTAACATTTGTTTTTGCTATATATAATTTGCAATTATGGAAATTAGGATTTATTTTTGCCATTCATTATGTAACTTTTATTGATATAATCGAATTTTAGATCAAAATAGAAAACATATATTTATATTTCGGCGTAAATTGATCACTCTTATGTAGGCCATGGATACTTGTTCCTTCTGTTTTAACTTTTGGTGCTCCAAAATCCTCTGCTTATAGCAAAGCAAGAGTTCAATGCGCGACTTTGGAAGACGTATTCACATAACGAGCCACTGATCCAAACATAAATCTTGCTTTGATGTTTCTTTTAGAATTTTTATTTTCCAATACTGCTGTCTGTTATTTATTGTTTTCCCTATATATAATATGATATGATTTTTGGTTTTTTAGGTCATAAAATTTGTCAAATAACAAAATTTTACTCACCTAGTGAAGTATATTTATGAGATAGTATAATACTGAGTAAAAAGGGGACAGTTACAATCAGTCTTGCAATTTTCATCCCATAGTTTCTTATTTGCTATTATTTATTTATATAATTCAAATCAAACATGTTGTTTAGCTAGAACAGAGCCTGAAGTATTTTATAGAGTAAATTTATCTAGAACTGATTTCTAAAAAAAGAAATCTAGTAGAGTTACGGCATCAAGAACCAAACTTTATAAGTTTGAGGACTGAACTATAGTCATTAGTTATAAATAAGGATTGCGACAGCACTGATCATAAGTGACCCATAAACTTATGTAATAACATAGCTCAATGGATAACGTGCCCATTAACTCAATTTGCTTAGGTTTTCGCCTCGGTCGATCCTAGAGACGGAAATTCTGATTCTCATTTTAAAATTTCTAACTCCAATATGATATTTTTTAAATTATGCAACCGTCCTAGAGAGAATTGCAACATTGTACAAGTTGGATTCAACTTCAATTTGTCAATTAAATATGGACTGGTATAATATTCATATAGATTTTTAAAAAATAAGGAAATTTAGATTTGTTGTGTGAAAATTGGTACAACTTAATCAAACCTACTCGAAGTTATTGAGACAAAACAAAAAGATTTGCAACTTCTCTAGTTTCCCTTTGATATTTACAGCTGTCATACATATGTTTCCATCTATTTTTGCAAATTTTAAAGGCAAATACATACTTTAATAATCTATTTACATATTTGTTTGAAGAACATATATATACAAAAGCAGATGAAAATAAGATAATTAGATTTTTCTTTAGTTTTTATCATTTTTACTTTTATTAGGAACATTGAAATGCAAAATATTCAAATTTAATAAATTGAATTTCATCCAGAAGAATAGAATTCATTTATTATCAAATGGAAACAAAAATAATTATTACGACACACATCACTTTCTATTTTGAATGAAATTTTCCTGTTTACAATTAAGATATGCAAAATAGAAAAAGTTCAGCAATAAACTTCAAATCCTTCAAGAACTACGAGTATTTGATTATTGTTATAATTAAAATAAAAAACTTATTTTCCTTTTCTCATAATTGATTTTTATAGAAAATATAATAAGAATATATCTTTGGAAGCAATAAACCAATCTAGATCAAAATATAAACATAAGTACATTTTGAAATGTTTCATT
This sequence comes from Lepeophtheirus salmonis, assembly GCF_016086655.4. Classification (NCBI taxonomy): domain Eukaryota; kingdom Metazoa; phylum Arthropoda; class Copepoda; order Siphonostomatoida; family Caligidae; genus Lepeophtheirus; species Lepeophtheirus salmonis. Next base: position 47,626,405 of record NC_052134.2, read on the forward strand.
CAAAATTGTATTGACAGCAGTTGATTCACAACAAAAAATTCTTTTAAATATTTTAAAGTTTTTATGTCAACTAAAAAAAAGTACTGTGACTCATTACACATGAGTCACAGAAAACGATATTGCCAGTCTCCCAAAAATGAAATAATACAAAAATATTATTCATTCAAAGCCTTCTTGTATGAAAAAAATATTGACACTCTATTGTAATCAAAAGTTATACTAATTCATCAAATTGGTTTATTTTACACACAAAAAAAAGCAGTAAAATTGAGTTCTCTAAATATTGTATCTAAGAAGATTTGATGTAATTTTGATAGACATCTGAGTTGTTGGGTGTCAGGCATGTCCTGCATTTATTTGGAATAACCTAATTGTACAACAGTGTGTTTTCATTTTAAGTCATCATTGTTTATGGTAATCATTTTAGGGAAACAAAAAAACCATAGATATTTAGAATAAAAATCATTTTTCCTATTAAATAAAAAAATAAGCCTTTGCATGTTATTTATAAATCAAAACAGGGCCAACAAATACAAATACTTTAACCTCTACCATCTATTAAGATATTTTTCTCTAAATTTCTATTCTTATAGTCTCCATATTAGATTAAAAAAATTATTTTTGTACAAAGCTAGTTATTTTTACGGACTTTCAGTACATATTACTCTGATTGGTTCAAATATAACTTTTTTTTCATTCTTATAAATTAGTATTTATTGCAGGACCTTACTCATTTTTATTCTTAAATTCATTTGTTAAAGTAACATCAAGATTTGTTTATTATATCGAATAAAAATATCAACTATAAGAACCAAAATTGCATCAACATCTATTATTATCTAGTTTATAATGTCCGTAAAATCTTCTTTACTTAATTTGGCAAGGCAAAAATTGCATTAGATGTGACAAAATTTCAGTTTTATAATTTGTGAAAATAAAAATATATCTATATGATTACATAATTCGTATCTCCCAATTTGGGGATATTTTGAATAATTTTAAGCCGTATAATCAGGTCCCAAAATATATTGACATTTTTCTGTAGTTTACTTTTTGTCACATCTTTCATTTTCAAGGGAAATTATTTTATTTTTCCTTGAATAAAAATCATCTTGAATATGTGTATTTCAAGATGATTATTACTAATAAAAAATAGAAAATATAAATTACAATTACACCATTAATTAAATATATCATACTTACAATTTACAAAAGTGCAATAAATATATTACTAATAATTAAACAAATCCACATTAATATAAACATAATCATTAATATCCTACGATCAGGGATGACTTTCCCCTTTTCTCTTATTCAAATACATGCATTCTTCTTCTTCTGTTCACGAACAGGGATACCTCAAAACAAGAGTAACATACTTTTTCATTCTTTATATGTACCTAAAATACATTTCATATCTTATTTTTTTCCTCATGTGGAAGCTTTTTATATTTCTAACAATACTGACAAATACTTTGACTTAAGGTGAATCTTTCAACAGTAGAATATGACAACTAACTAGATCCTAATTTAGATATAAAAGTATCTTTAGACATGTTTTTTCTCACATTCCACTGTTAATTGATTTGTTGTCAAAAAACAAAGATATTGCAGTCAGAGATGTCAATAATTTTTCAAAAACAAAAAAACATACATCTATTAATCAAACTATACTTGTCAAGTATAATTGTTCATAATATATTTGTATATGGACCATAAATAATCCGATTACTGTAGCAGAAAGAGTGTTATAATTTTTGCAGAGGTAATTTTAAACACATAAATTTATTTCATTTTAGTCTTACATTAAACTAATAACGATATAAAACGATAAGAATTCAATTGAATCACTAATTAATAAATCATTAATATTTGTAAAAAAACATAGAACAATGGAGTTCTTAAAATAAAAATATAAAGGTTAAACGAGCTCAGGATAAATTATTATCTTGATATCTGGGGTAAAAAAAATTGAATCGGTTTTATCTTTTTTTTTAATGAATTATTTTGAAATTGAATTATCTATGAACTTGATGTAAGCCCCTTACAGCTAAATTATTGTGTCATATTTGCACTTAAAAACTCAGGAAGAGTTTTTTCCAGAATATTATTGTAATATTTATTCAACGCAACTAAATCAACTTATCTTATGAAATTCCTTATTAAATATTAAAAACTAAATTGATCAACAATCAATGAAAATTGACATTTTTAAAATATTTTTTTTTCATTGGAAATGTTTGAACTGTTTTATAACTTCAACTAGGATACAAAGCAATTGAAGAAAAAATAAAAAGGATGTTTGGTGTTATGTGAGGTCCTTCATTTTTCTCTATTTTTTAGTGGTGTTATACATTTTTTATTAATAGTAATCATGATAAAGAAATAAATAATTCATTTTTCAAATTTTGAATGTTAGTATCAACTTGATATTTTCTTTGAAAATTTAAGTTTTTAAAAAGGCTTTAATGGTCAAATCTGTAGGGGTTGAAAGTTTTAATGGTCATTTTCAGGTTTAATAGCAACAATAAATTTAAGTTTCAGCCTGCGTCCAAAAATACTGCTGTATGGTGTAATAGGTGTAACTTGATCCAACCAATGTAAGTATAACAATTGGTACATCTGAACATCATGGGACGTATCTTTGTTATAAATACTAAAAATAGCAACAACTCATTTTAAATTTGATTTAAATTGCAATAAATCTCAAGTTTTACAAAAATTGTTTAATTTTGTCAATCAAATTTGCGCCATGTCATTTTATCGTAAATTAATCAAATATGACTATGCTATGGAATTCTAATTTTTAAGGTATTTAAAACTCTATGGCTGGGCCCATCGCAGAGAAGGTATTAGTTATCTTCAACAAAAAAAATTTCATGTTGTCAATAGATATATTAATTTGCATATTGCTATTATCTTTTACTTCTCAGTATTACAGTTTTTTACTGGATCATATACTTGTGACTAGAAATAATTTTTACTCCGTAAAAACATCTCGTGTAAATCGTGATAAAAAGAAAGTTATATTAAAATGAAATTTGAATAAATGATCAAAAGAATAAGAACAAAAGCATTTATAACTAGCTCCATTGAATTTAAAATGCTTACTTTTTTAATTTATGTTATTTCATATGTACATATATCAATCCTAATTTATATTATTAGCAAAATATAATGTCTGTTCTCTAAGTTTATTTAATTAATTTACATTACTAAGTTATATTTTTATTGAATTTTTAAACGTTGTAATAAAGTTAACAAAAAGGTATAAATTCTACCACAAGGTGATTTCTGAGGCTTAGAATTTGAATGTTCCTAGTGTATCTTTTATGTTATATTCCCTCAGTTTTTAAAACACAAATTTATTGACTTGATAAAGCCACATTGTTATTGAACCATCCATTATGTTGTTAGAAAATATTTAATTAAAAGTTTGGGAATATCAGTAATTTTACTTTAAAATAAAAATATTTTTGATTTAGATTTACTTTTAGTTAAGAGTCTATTTATATTGATGTTATTTTAATCTAATTTAAATTCATCTATATATTTTCTTGCAAAAGATAAATAAAAGTACAGATTCATTAGTTAATAAGTATTTTAGAATACTAAACTCAACTTTACCCTTTGGTCAGTAGATTAATGAAATGGTTGATACGTTAGGTTAACATTTATAAAACTTTATTTCCTAAAATCTACAAAATAAAGAAATAATAATATAATTTTAGGTTTCATGATTTTTTTTAATGATAATATATTTTGTGTCAGTTTAAATTATTTTGCCTTAGGATATTTAGCCTTTAAACTATTTCGCCTTAATATATAAATTAATGATGTTTATACTTTGTTATTGTTCATTTTTGGTTAAAATTGATGTTCCTTTTGGCTTTTTAATCAAATTATGTAATTTTTATTTATCTAAAACAAATTAAATGGTTGTTTTCTGTTAAAATAATGATTGAATAATACTCTAGTCTCATATGATGTTTGTTCGTCAAACATTTAGTATTTTCTTATATGAATAATTATTTTAGTGTTTTTTTATCTTCTTATAATTCTTATTTTATGATCAATTTTGTACAGAAAAAAATTATAAATACATTAATAATAGTATATTAAAACCCGCCTATGTGTAATACCCTTACACTGGTATCCCATATTGATACATTTTTCATTGCTTTATTTTTCATAATAATTAAGATATTTTTAATTTGTTGGAAAGAATAATAGTGCTCTCTAAAATTTATAAAAAATATTTTTTCTTACAACTTTATATTTGTCCTTTATAAGTGTTCAAACTGTGTAATTTTTTGGAATTCCATTAAATAAAATTTTACCTATTATATGCTTTTCATGTATAGATAGTTTAAAATTTTTATTGCTTCTTTAATATTTTTCTAGTATAAGGAGTAATTTTTGAAAATTTTGCTATGTTATGATGAAAATGCATTGTTATGAAAGTTTAAATTTGTTAGGACACAGGTGTACCAACGGGTTTTAAAGGTTTTTTTTAATTTTTTTATTAGATTTTAAATTTGTTCTGGATGGGTCATGTATCTTTGGTTTTTTCCTTTTTAGAGTTTAGTACAAATATTTTTTATGAATACTATTTATTAAAATGTAGAATTGTTTATGAATGGAAAGGATACAAAGAATTTTTTTTAACTTTTTTGCAGTCCTATTAGAGACCAAATTTATAGCATTTTAGACGAAGCAGACAGTGCTGGTAAAGAGAAAATTGCCACTTTATATGATTCTGATACTTAAGTTATAGCTAATGAAGAGGTTTCTACAGAAACGAATGCATAATATACTTCATTAACTTCTTAAGCCACCATTCACGTTTTTATTATGATACTTCGAAATTTTCACTTTGATGATAATCTCAAAGATGATAAGACTGTTAAAGCATATAAAGTTTCACATATAAAGCATTCATTAGATTGATATTAATCAATTTTTTATTGTAGAATTATTATTTGTTTGCATGAGAAATAAAAATTATATCAAAATAAATAATAAATGTTAAGAATTCAACTGAAAAGCCTAACTTTAGTATTTTGTTTATTTACATATTATAAAAAATTACAGTCAAAGAGATCAAGAATTAACTATAATTATCTTTGATTTTTTTTTCAATTCCTTGTGGGTCTGAAAGGGTCAAGCCTTGTTTTTAAAGAGTTTTGTAACTTTAGCAATAATTTATTTGAAAAAAAACAAAATTAAAAAATAAATTAACCAATAAACTGAAAAATTTATATTAATTCTATTGAATAACATTTAAATGCATATTATTTCGAACTGCGCACCGTAAGGGGATACTGCAGTTCATACCGAGCGTGGATTTAGCTTCCTGTCCTAGCCAATAATACACAATATAGTTATATATACAATGTCCGAACAGATCCCAATTCATGCAAATTAACCGTTTTAGTATCCTAATTATTATATTTTGCTTAAACTTAACAAACTTACATCGTGAGCTATTATTTTCAGATTCTATCTCAATATTATTATGCAAATAAGAATAAAATCCATTAATTACGCATAGAAAATTGCAATAACAACATTTTAATGGATTATAATTTTATCTGAAACACTATTTGCATAAAATTTTTGAATAGTTGGGCAATTTGAACGAATAACGTACACCCTGATATATGCTAGAGAAGGCTTAATGTTATATTGTTAATGGTTTCGGCTGCTGTAAAGGAAGATAAATAAATAAAAAGTGGAAAACTTTTTACCCTATCAAATCGTGTTCTAAGAATCACAATTCTATTTAAACACTTCAATTTTACTATAAGAAAGTTGCCCTACAATTAGAATTAGTTTGGATTTTTCCCATTTCACTATATTTTCAAACCCTATGAGATACTTTACAACGGTAAAAAGGCATGCTAGACAGCAGTCTTTATAGTCTGTTCAGATACACAAATAATTTTTTAAACTATCTATATTATAATAAATTTCTTTAAAAATATGAACTGAAATACATTATTTCATAATCATAACCATTTAAAAATATATATATTACAACGTAATCTAAATATATAAACTGTGTTACCTAAAGACTGAAGAAAGATAATAAAGACACTTTATCACTACCAAATAGACACATCATTAATGAGTAAACATATTTATCATGGGTGTATTCTTTATTTATAAATCATAAACCACTAAATACACATTCTTGGGGGAAAAAAATAACCTTATGGTCGTCTTGGGGATAGGTGGTTCATCTTTCAAATAAATTTTAAAAATTTTAATAAAGGCACCACATCAAATTAACCTTTAAAATAGTTATTGCTTATTTTTTTCATAAGATAAGTAGAGTTTTTTTTTAAACAGAAACTATTTGAATAATTTTATAGAAAGTATATTTCATTATACTTTTGTACAACGTTAGAGCTTTACACAAGACCTCAACCCCCCTACCCCCAGATAACAACCACTGCTTTAGATGAAAGGTTAAGAAGTGGCAATGCAATTCATCTCGTTTCAGCGCGAGTCCTGATAGTTCTGACTCTGAGCCAATACAAAAGGATTTGCCCTAGACTCGAGTATTTATACACTTTTTGAACAACATTATAATATATTTAATGCTTTTTTCTTTCTTAGATAATATACATATATATATTTTATGTTTGCAAAAGAAGAAAAAAAAAAGAGTTTTCTTTTGCATCAAAACTTCTTAAGTAATTAGTATTTCATTTTAAAATATTCTATTTATTTTTTGCAATATTTTATGTATAATATATAAGGAGTAAAATATTTCATTTTCAGAAACAAACGTTGAGAGTTTAAAAAGGGATTTTGTTAAAATAAGTTAAGATTCTTAATATAGATACATTTAAAATTGAATGATTTTCCTTAAAATTTAGTATGGATAACATTGGCACTTAACATGAGGATGTGCATTTTTTGGCACTAAAAAGTAGCATATATAATTCTGAATTATATTTGTTTTTAAGTTAAGTATTTTCAATGTAAGGTAAATAAATCACAAAGTAAACTTCTTGAACCCTACATTGATGGATAGCTGCAATAAGTGTTCCTTTTTGAATAAGATGTCTAATCATACCTTGGCCTAGGTATGGTATATAATTCATTGATATGTACCGTCACTTTTATTTATATTTGGCACTGTTTACTACTGGAAATTTGAACAATTTGAAAAAAATTGATATGATAACAATAATTAATATTAATCTATGTTACTTTTTCTCTAGACTACAGTAATGCCAATATTTTCTATATTTATTTGAAAGAGACACAGTAATTTCAACTCTTAGATATAAATTCTAACTTCATCTAATTATTTACTATTTGAGATCCTATTAAAAATTGAAATTAATTGGATAAGGTACCCTAGTTGCTGTTCTTGTACCATCAAATAATCTTTATATAATAGGGTGTTTTGACCAATTACTTTTATGAGATGCATAAACAGTTTCAAATAATTTTAGAAAATACTTCATTGAAGCTCAAATTCTGCAACAACTCTTTATAAAATGAATTGAAGAGAATAAATAGTCATCTTAGTCTTTGAATAAAATTTGATAGGGTAAAATTTTTTTCCACTTTTTACTAATTTATTTTCCTTTACGGAGGCCGAAACAAAAAAAAATTTATTTGTTTGCCTTCTGTACTATATATCTAGGCTTACATTATTTTCTGAATCTGCCCACAATTTAAAAAGTTTGATGTAAATAGTGCTTCAGATAGAATTATAATCCATAAGAATGTTGTTATTGCAATTATCTATTATTAATTAACTGATTTTATTTTTAGCTGAATAATAATATTGAGTTAGAATCTAAAAATGATAGCTGTCGATGTAAATTTGTATAAATAAAGCAAAAGTAATTATGATTCGATGATTCTACTGTGATATATGTTAAAACAAACTTAATTTGCATGAATTAGGACCACTTGTCTGTTCAGACGTCATATACGGATATATATTTATTGTATACAATTTGCCTGCCCCGAACAGTCATCCTAGTTTTAATGTAAACCCCTGTATATGGTTATTGGTTGTTCATTTGATAAAGTTTCTATTAGGGCTGGGACAGTTTGCTAAATCCACGATCAGTATGAACTTCAGAATCCCTTTACGGTACGCAGTTTGGAACAGTATGATTTTTTAATGTTTATTCAATAAAATTGATGTAATTTTCCCAGTTTTTCGATATTTTATTCATTGGGCCTGGCTCTAGTTTCTATACTTTTTTGCTGAAAATCATCGAAATTTTTTGCCATACCGGAACTTTAGTTTAATTTCAAAATCTCACAATAAGAAACAAAAATTGAAAGAGTAGAATATTTAGTGGAATTTGTTGACAAATTATCTATTAAATTGAATGTTATATCTTTGAAACAGAGTGTGTGCCCAATAATATAGTGGGATAATTGGAAAACATCTTTGCTACAAGTATTCCCATTCTCTAAAAGGAATAATAAACATCATATATTCAATTAAATACATAAAAATTGGTCTGATACTACACAAATTTAAACAAACATTTCAATCTCAGAATTAATAAATATTCCTTCTGTTCTACATAACAATTTTTGGCTACTTTCACTTCTTCTCAATTCACTCAAACAAAGAGCTAATTTATACATTACTTTTAATACTTTTTACGTTAGTTAAAAAAAGAAGCAAACATATTATTATAAACCATAGCATATCCTTTAATCCATTATGAGGTTAATATTTTAAGGAAATGGTATCAATCCAATATACTTCATAAATGATGCCTGAAATAAAGTGTTTAATAAGAACTTCACGAATAATATTTGAATTCTTATTTTGGTTGGGTTGGCTACAAAAATTTTAAACATATATATTTCGTAATTAATAATAATTAATCAAATATTTATATATTTCTAGCTTTTTTTTTTTTTTTCAAATTTATTAATGCTTTTTGTTTTAATGAACGAAAATACGGAGCTTTGTTGTCCTTTAAGTTATTTTTTAATGAAGTTCAATATTATTTTAGCAGGAAAATCAGGAGTTGTAGACTTAATACAATATTTAGGAAAGTGAATTCTCTGCCCACCCATCATGGCCTAAAAATCTTTTGAAAACATTTTAATATATCGTCGGCTTTATTAAAACCATACCATTATAAATTATCTTTTTAACTTTAAAGGGTTTTTGTGTTTCGGTTAATCCCATTCTTCTAATTCTTCGACTGGAGTCATTTTCTGTTGCAATTTCCCTTTGAGCTTCCTCCTCCGCTATGTCAGAAATTATAAAACAATTAATGGTGTCAGTTGTGAAAGTTCACCAAAATATAGTTCCATTTTTCAAATTTTCCTCTATCTTCACTTGTAAGCCATCACCTGTTTTCTTATGATTTCTAACAAATATCTTGGAAGAATCTACGATATAATGTATTTCAGTATTAAGTGTTATCTGTGCAGTAAAGGATGCATCGAATTTCTCTTTTAATATATCTTGCAGTTGTTGTATATATTTATACTCTACAAAAATTCAGTTTGAGATTTTGAATATACCTATGACGAAGTACTCCTATACTCAAGTTCCAATTTTTTATGGTCTGAAGATGTGTCAGGGCGTCAACTTGTTTTTTTAACCTTAGAAAATAAAACAGGAGATAAAAGCGCCAAATCAATCCAAGAAAATTGTTGGCCTCTTCTACGTGTTATAAAATCCCTTTGATTCAAAATACAAGCTCCGTTTAGTAAATTAAGTTCCAAAATCAATGTATGAAGAATATATTTATTTGCATATTTTCCTGATGATTCAAGATCCACATTTATATTCCGAATTAATAAAAGTGGAGCAGGCTCTTTTCTTGCAACATTAATTACACTATGCAACAACATGAAGGTCATGGAGCGCCCACAGGCTAAAACACACATTTATTATTGTTATTTAAGCTGTGAAACAGGAATATTACCATAAACTCTCTACCTCAAAAATTTCGTCTTTAAAGCCTTATTTAAAAATTAACGTTATTACGATTCAGTGCCACATTTCGACATGAAAGAACTATATAGCTGAAAATCAAAGAAAATAAAAAATAGATACAAACATTGTAAGGATTGAAAAATAAATTATTTATTACTTTATCTTAATTACAATTAATAAAAAATGTATATAACCACTAAAAAATAGAGACAAATGAAGGACTTTACTGAGAAGCTACTATTATTTTTACTTCAAATACTTTATATCCTAGCTGAAGTTTTAGAATGGACCTAATATTTCAATCTAAAGAAAGTTTAATTTAAAAAAAGTCAATTTTGATTGATTTTTGGCAAATTTATAGCACAGGGCTTAACATCCTCATTGAAAGAGTGATTTGTTATTTTCTTTTCAAATGCAGTCTGATTCCAGACTCCTCTTTACGTTAGACTCTTAACCCTTGTATGATCCCCACATCCCTGGCATTTGTTCCCTTTATTGGAAAGGTATCCTCTTCATGAGAAACGTTAATGCTAATATCTAATTCTTTTTTAAGTACTAGAACAACGATAACATGAGATCCAGGACAAATATAAATAAAATGAAGAAGGAGTGTGTCTATCTTCAGAGTCCATAAAATGAACTTCTCAATTTCTGGAACAGTTGGTCGTTTAGGAGTGCGACCTCCTTCAAATCTTGTGATATCAATTACGATCGTCCTTTTAATTGCTTTTGAAGCCAAATCTTTTTTTAATGCATTTGAATAGCTATGTTCTCGTGGGAGCCTTCAACTAGAAGATTTCGTTCATAATTAAAAACATAGATTCCTCGGAACTTTTTCCGACATGAAGTGATAAACAAATACGTGCAACCTCTTAATACCAAATCGATTTTAATAAGAAATTAAAGATGATATGCAAATATTATAAAATCACTTTTTTTCTCACAACTATTCCACACTGTAAGATATGTATCTCACTAAATTTAGACACAAGATGTCTAGTGTCTGACTTATACATAAATTTAATGCAAAACTTTATGATAATTCTACTTTTGAAGAATAAAAAGAAGAGCGCCAAAAAGTATAACGTGTTATTCTTCTTTTTCTTCTTCTTTCGAATTTGGGAAATAATTATGTATTACTTAATTTTTCTCAAACTTTAAATATACACTTTGCTTATGGAATATTTTTGAAAATAAATCATTTTGACCATTTAGACAACAGATGTATTTAAAAAATAAAAAAGAAAACACAAGAATCCAAGAATATTATAATTCATGTAATTGTATTTTTGCCACAGGAGGGCGCCACGCCATGTCACTATGTTGACAAATGAACATATTTAAACAACGCCTCATTGAGTTTCTTAATTAGTTATTTTCATAACATTTGTATAATTTAACTAATTAATCTGTTGGAGGTGCAGCATGATGCATTTAAAGTAGCAATATTCATCGTCACACATGAGATAAATTTAAATTGATATGTTATCTTCATATTGGGACCGAATTAAGTCACATAAATCAAATAAAAGCTTTAAAGAATATTTTACACTTTGGGGTATATCAACTTGTCCCACAGATTTTTATAATAAAAAAAATCCAATCTAAGTTTGGCCAAAATCTGTTTTTAAATTATTGATTTGTATGTTTTCTTATATGAGCTAATAAATAATTGGAACTTTCTTTATGTGTGTTCAAGATTTTTTTTTATGTTAACTCACCACCTATACATATTTAGGTTATAAATTTTTGGCTTTATAATCCAATTTTTTTAAGATGTTTTAAAATACTTTTGGGATTGGTAGGAAAACTGATGTATAAGTTTTTTTCGTAAATTTATGATTGCTCAAACTTTTAAAAGTATATAAATATTTAATAACTTAATAAAAATTCTAAATTTTATAAAAAACACTACAGTAAAGCAGTCAAGGATGATTTAAGCTAAATCTTATCAATTTCTATTAATTATACAAATCAGCACTTTAATTAAAATATATTAGCCCATCCCAGAAATTGGAATAAAATAAATAATCATCAAAATACAAGACTTTTTAATTTGTAATTTTCCACAAAATATAAAAATCATTCAGTGTCGCTTTTATTTTTTTGGGACACAAAATTGTTCTTATTAAGTCTCAAAGCAGAAAATTACACTTAAAGGCCTCAAAAATTATTGTTCATAGGTAAATAATAGGATTTTTTCTTTTGAAAGGAAATAATATCGAATGTAAATATATACTTTATATTCACATATCTCGATTCATTCCAGAAAGTTGAAAATATCCCATATTTGAACAAAATGTTAGAGCCTCTATTTGTAAAAATAAAGTAACAAAATATATTAAGAACTTATCATTCTCTTATTTTTTAGGTTAAATGGTTTTTGTACGTTGATTAATCACATTTCTGGCTTTATTCCAAAGAAAAAATAACGAAATATATGAGCAGACTTTATTTATACTTTCACAAGGCATTAAAACAAGAAGGAAATTATCCTACTATAAATACACAAGGGATTTTCAGTAAATTTTGTTTTTGGAACATTTGATTCTGTACTCATCCAAAAGGATACATCCTTACTATAAGAGACCAAAATATTTAACAATGGTACAGCTGATATACTTGTGCTAATAATTGTCCATCAGAAGAAAATTAATGAACGTGAAAGTAAATACTCTAATCTTGTAAATTTAGAAAATGAGACACAGCAAAGGATTGGGTGTACTTGCCATCTTCAAAAAGTTGTAGTCAATACAACACTATTTTATAGAGTTGTAAATTTTAAATCCTGACTGTATTTAAATAGAAAATAAACAAAAAAAAAGGTGTAACCCAAACAATTTATAGAATATTTTGAAAAAGAGCAGCTTAGCAGTAATAGCATTTTATTAGATTAGCTACACACAGCTGTGACAGAAATGAAGTATATACAAATAAAACACTATATATAGGAATGAAATACGTTCTAATTATTCTGATTCCAATCCCCAATTTTACTTTTACTCCATCTACCACAAATCCTTAGTGTTACTGTTCGTCATTCATGGGTTTATATGTTATGGGCATAATGGAAAATGGAGCATTATACAAAATGCCCCAGGCAATTTATAAAGTTTCCAAATAAAATATTCATTTCATATTTATTTACATTGTTAGGTAAAATGATTGTTGGAAATTTGATTATCAAACAATTCATTGAAAGCAATTTGATCATTAAGGATATGATTATGGTACAATTTTAATGCAATCGATTTGATGATCTAGCGCAGGGATTTCTAAATTGTGGATTGCAGGCTGCATTGCAGCACACCCTTCAGTCTCACTTTAAGTAGTACTTTTCTGGCAAAATTGTCGCAATAACATTAAAACGAGTAGAACACACATAATAGGTACAATTATTAAAAAATATATGAAGTTATCTTTTATTTTCTGAAACTTTAAAAGGGTTGTCGCATTTGCTATTTTTAAGCAGTTTGGCCTTGAAAAATCAGATGTGGCCTTCTTTTTTTTTTTTTTTTTCCTTAAAATTCTAATAAATTTGTTTTTAATAGTTTTGTTTTTATTATCTATTTTTCATAAAATATAACTTGATTGGTTCTCTGGCCTAACAAAATATTTCAATTTCTTATCATACAATAGTTTGATAGTATGAATACAATATAAATCAATGCAAATACAATATAAATTTCAATGCAAATACACTAGATTATCCAATATTTTGCAATCATAGCCTCACATTTTCTAAATATTAATGATCAAATTGTTTTATAATCAAATTACCACAACCATGTTAGTTGAGACTATAAATGAAAACTCTATTTGAAATTTTATAGATTACCAGGGTATTTTGTAAAATGGACAATGTTCCACATTACCCGTAACATATTCATGGTTACTTATATTTTATTTCCTCAAGAATAAGAGAAAAATACTGACAGCTATGAAAAATTGCAAACAATGTTCAGATTGCCAACTATCAAAACCTCGCACGCAATTTAATCCTTAAAATGTACAGCTCTTTTTTTTATATACAGTTATTCTATCAAAGTGCTTAAGTTCTAGAAACTTACTAGAAAATTCATATAAGTCATTTAGGCCCTCTCTCTAGACTATTCCTTTAATATTGTCATACATAGACCTGTAAAACTTAGTAATCTGTCGTGTCGAGTAAACATTGGTTTCTAAGTCATAAAATACACTCTATACGGTTTTATCAAAGGATGAAGAAGAGACAACCAAGTATTAATCATGTGATTCTAACAAAAGAATTTCTATTTCACCTTATTAACAGCCTTTTGGGAGTTGTTGCCTTGAGGCAAAAGTTTTATTCTTTCTCTCAAGTGTATTTTGTATTCCAAAGTGAAAGCCACTGCCATTGTGTTTATTTTTTGTATGAGAGAGTAAATTGCAAAAGTAATTTTGAATCCTTGATAGTATTGTTAGGCATACTTTAATCTTAGTGAAACGGAAGTTATGTTCTCACGTGGTGGTAATAATTTTATAAGGATTTGAAGTTGTCCTGTTATTTATAAAAATATAATTATTTTCATTTTTATTGATAATTAATACCTGTATTAACAAAAATAGAGTTAGTTATATTTTTGTCTAAAGCCCCTATCTAATTTAGTGTTTAAATTCGAAATATTGGTCAATTGCCAACAGAGACGCTAAATATCTAACGAGTACTAAGAACAAGTTAACATTGTGTTTTGTACAATATATTTTAACGTGTGGATGACAAAATACTAGACAGAGGTACTCGCATTATTAAATCAACTAAAGGAACTGAGGGCTATAGATAGTTTAGATGCTTTAGATAGTTTAGATGCTTTAGATAGTTTATATGCTTTAGATATTTTAGATGCTTTAGATAGTTTAGATGCTTTAGATAGTTTATATGCTTTAGATAGTTTAGATGCTTTAGATAGTTTAGATGCTTTAGATAGTTTAGATGCTTTAGATAGTTTAGATGCTTTAGATAGTTTAGATGCTTTAGATAGTATTATTTGAGTGCGCATGCCAGATGGGTACCATCATAGGAAACTACAACATATTTTACAGAAAAAAAAGAGGCTGAAAATATGAACAATGTTTATGGCCCGGATACTGTAATGGCCAATTTCGTGTAATTTTGATGTCAAAGATACAGCACGCATAGGAAGGTCAATTGCTGAAGATTCTAATCTACGTGTCCCAAATACGAGGAATAGGGTCACCAAAAATTTGATAGACACCTTCCAATATCGATAACTCAATGTATGCTTGAACGTCAGTCTTATCTAGGGTTGTCTAATTATCTCCGTAGTTTATAAAAATCTAACAAAGTACTCAATTAAAAATATGATTCGTTCAATATTTTGAGTGATGAATAGGCAAAGTATTGAAAGGATGTATATGATTTTCTAAAGTTATTTATAATATGAAATATCCTTTATAAAAACCGGGTCAAAATGACCTGTAAGACAATCTTTGTAAATTTTTACTAAAAATTAAATGTTTTTTTTTATGTCTAGGTCTATTTAAGAAAAGTCAAAAAATTTAATATTGGAAAAATGTCAGTTTAAAGTTGAAAATGGGTCATTTTGACCCGTAAGTCTAATTAAGGGTTCAAAAAAGGTTTACCAGTATCGAATGTGTCCTCATCCAATTAGCAATGTACAGTTCACAATGCTTACATCTGCAAAAATTTATGTTTTATTCCTAAAATTGCAAGTTCTAACTCCTTTTTATTTTTGTATGTATATTTCAAATATAAGTACCATAAATCAATACAATAATGTATTTTCTTATTTCATTCATTAAAAGAAAACGAGACAGTTTATACATATCGTATAAGAAAATGAATTATTCAGTTCAAATGAATAATAATAAATGCACTTTGCACTAAATTACAAACAATACTAATATTATAAAACTTTTAGCAAATCAGGGATGTCAATATTGAGACTCACACAGACTACAATAGAAAGTGAATGGACTGATTTAAATTTCTTTGATACAAAATTTGACAATTTATTTTTTTAAATGTTTCACTTCATTGGTCAGATAAGGTGCACTTTATAAAGTATAAATAAACATTCTAGTATTAGATTTACTCCATTTAACCTAAAAATGGTCTTGGAAGTACATTTTTATAATGTATATTTCCTTCTATAGGAGTAACTGTGCATGGAACATTAATTTCATATATATATATATATTTTGTAATTCATAATTTATTTTGTTTCAGTTGGCATTGAAAATTACTAATTGACGGACCTTCAAAGGGCTATTCCGTCTTTTAGTAATATAACAGAACGAATTGTTCATTTTAAGAACTCAATAGGGTTAATCTTTTTAAAGAGTTGTTTGTATTGAATTAATCTTTTAGAAGCGTCAGACCACTAATAATAAGAGGAATCAAGTTAATACTACATATTGGTTGGGAAGGCTAAGGACGGTTAGAACAGCCTCTTTTGTTCTTAGAATAAAAAAAAAATATATAGCTATACATTTTACATTGGAATTGTTAAACGTGACGCAGACTATTTTGAAAACAAAATTTCAATTTTTAGCCATTTTTCTTCCAGAATTACATACTAACTAATTTTGATAAGTAAAATTATTTTTTGTGATGACATATTTAATTTTATTTACTGTTGCAAACGTTCCTGTCTAAAGGGGCAATTGTAAATCCTTCAAGTTCCTTTTAATTGCAATTGGTAGAAAAAATATTGATTTGTTTCTAATAAAATTTAAATGATTCAAATAAATCATCACAGTACATGCTACACAAGTAATCTGTGCCGCAAAAAAGATTTTATATCCAACGCAACATTTCTTTGCATCAAGATAAAAAATGTAACTACAATGTAAAAGCTTGATGTGTTTTGAATTATTTTATTGAATAAAATCATCTCCAGCTTTAGTTAAATCTCTATACAAGGCCTAAAATGCGAGTAAGCTTTTGCTACTTGGTCCCTTGGTAATTCTTGTTGCCGGACGCAAAAATATTATACACATAACTTATAAAAATAATAAGTGGACTGTGTATCTAAATTTGGTTGATAAAAAGTAATATTTATCAACTCCTTATATTTCCATATGACAAAAACAAAAAAAATCAATTAAATTATGTACAAGCTATCTCTTACAAAAAAATGATTTTTTTTTCAAACACAATTTTCTCTTCACCCAATTATCAGATTATAAAAATAAAACCAAATTCTGAAAAGCTGATAGATTCTGATTTATTTTATTGAATAAAATCGCCTTCAGCCTCAATTACAGTTTCTAAACGAGGCCAAAAGTGCAAGTAAGCACTTGGCAAATACTGAAATTCCTTGTAGATCCGACTGATAGGTTCTTCCTTGGTGCTGCTTTGTTAGTTTTTTTGTTCAATTGTACCCACACAAAAAAAATATCCACAGGATTCTGATCCAGCGAGTTTGGAGGCCAGAAGTGAAGTTATCCATAAGTTGTCAAAATTTGTCCTTGTGATATTTGAACTTTTACGAGGTGTGACAGAGAGTTGAACCCTTTTGCCACATGTAAGGCCTACTATTGGCAAAAATGTCGATCCAGGGCTTCATTTTGGTCTCCAGCACGTCCAAATAGACATCAGAGTTGACCTTGAGGCCTTTGAGTCACATGAGGAGGCATGACGTGGCCTTTGGAGCTAACTAATCCAAAACACAATGACTTGGACTGGGAACTTCCTTTGCATAGCGACCGGCACATCCTTGAGAGGAAAGGCCAAGTACCTGTTGTTCTGGTTGCTGATCTTTTGGTTCTGGTAAAAGTTTTTTCGTCAGGAAAAACCAAAGTATGTATCGATGAAGTGAATGCTTGTGGCGGTTGAGGAGCTCTTTGAAAGTGTGTGTTCTCGGATTTTTCTCAATATCTGGCCCTTCCTCACAAAGTCCCACCATTCAAAACAGTTGTTAAGCTGTCGCTCCCGGCGCAGATTCCAAAGAAGGGTTCATGCCATTTTCAAATCTTTGACGCAACGAATTCATCATTAATTTCCATTTTCCAACTGATGCAAGTTTGAAAAAACCTATATAACAAAAAAATCTGCTCCCTAAGGACCAATGTTTGCACAGGAGAGCATGCCTAAATTATGCACCCTCCACATTTGCACTACTCCCTTTATCTTGTTAACATAATACCATCTATAGCATATACATTATATATTGAAATAATTTGAAAATCCTTATTTTATAGCTTTTTTAGTCGGCTAAATAAACGGCACTCTAAAAAGAAGAAAGTAAAGATATTAAATATAAAATATATATATTTAAAAAAATGGAAAAGAAAAAGGAGATTAATGACAGACAGAAAGATGGAATTAGTGTAAGGATAAATGATTACTTAGCATGATTGGAACGTATAACGAATCCCATTCCTGTAACTTAAAAGTAGAAAATGTTGAAAAAAATGTGATTGCCCGACGCGCCATTCAAAAACAATTCTTGCCCTTACACTTCAAGATTAGTGATCTTTTCGTAAGTTTTTGTAGTGATGGTGACAGTTTTGAATAGTTTAATAAAAAAATTTCTTGAACCTATTACCGGTAATACTTATTTTAGAAAGTTAAAAATAATTATTTGATAAAGTTTATATTAATATTTTTTTTTAAATCTTAAAATATCCCTAGGTCCCTAATGGGAACTGGTTAATTAATTAACCTATCGCCAGAATAGGTAGCATTTAGATTTAACTTGAAATATTTGATTTGAATACATTTTGTTATTAAACTATTGGATTCAATCTTAAAAAATTAAATATAGATATTCCAATATGTTCATTTTTTATTTCTATTAACAAAGTTACAATTATAAATATTATTATTTCTTATTGTATTCTAGAAACAATGTGGATGTTGCCCAATATTGCATCGGAAACACTCAAATTTCGCCTTTCACTTACACATTGGACCTTTTCAAAGTATAAATCGAGGAGTACAACAAATAAAAGGAAGAACATTGTCGCTTCTCAAGTTTTTTCTACCTGTTTCTCTAAGAACTGGATAGAAACCCGATTAAAATTACGGATAAATTATGAAATAGACAGATATAAATTTGTATTAGTTTTTCTGAGTCACCAGTGTTGAACAGAAGGAGTACATCTGACCTGTTAAATATATGCAACTGCACCTTCCTTAATGTAATTCTTTCTCTTTCGACACCTGATATTAAATCCAAGAGAGCAACTCTTCCTATCCCTTGTTATATTTAGAAATGCTATATGGAAATGTTAGGTTCATATACATTTTTCAACTATATTCTACTCATTTGCCTTAGAAAATGTAATATCTTTACAACTGTCTCAAAAATTACGTTAACATTTAGATATTTTCTATGAAAACAATATATTCTTATAAATCACAATTCTGACCCTATTGGTAGGAAGTTTATTTTTTAAACACCTAATATCAAAATGAAATTAAACTTGTAAAACTTAATGGAAAGGACTAATTGAATATCAAAAACATTATTCAGTTTTTATTTTTGATATTTTTCAGTCCATTTAAAAAAAACTAATGTTGCAACCGTGAAAAAGATAATTGCAACACTTGACGCGTCGAATACAAATTAAATTCGAAGATCAAACAATTTACTAGTATATCAATTATATAGATTCAAAAAATTCAGACAAATGTAAATAAAGTTATGTTAAGATTATGTAAATTTAATTCTGAGCTTTTTTTGTCAAAAAAAAGAGGGTTTTAATTATTTTTGGTTTCTTCTACTATATAAAATAATAAATAATATTTATAAGAAATGGCCATGATGCATTTATTTAAAAAAACCCTTAAAAGAAGAAACAATATAAAAAGAATATAACATCTCTTGCATTATTTTGTTAGAGTGTCCTTCAAAAAAGTTTTACTTTTTTCTTTTGAGATTGACTTTTTTTATATATTGCACTCAAATGCAAATAATTTTTTTGTGATAAATTGCAGAAACATTACGTTAAAACACGTATACAAGTACTCTCTCAAATAGAAAGCTCTGTTTTCTTTTACACAAATGTTATTATACTGAAAAATCTTGTAGAAAGATTTATCACCGTATCTCTCGAGTTGATAAAGTCATTTTTTTCTATTAAGGAAAGTTAATAGAAAAACAATCTTGAACAAAACAAAATATAGAAAATGTATCCACAATTTTTTTTTTTTATATTCCATGATAATGTTCCCAAAAAAAAACAGATTGAACTCAAATTTGGTATGTGCTATTAATGGCAATTGACCCACTGTGAAAATAAATTTTTGATTTGTAACTTAATCAAACTGTGAGGCACTAAACATGAAGAAACTAGAAATTGATGAATTCAGTAAGGAAGAAATAAAGTTACAAGTCATATTATTCAGGTCCCTGATTTTTAATGCTTCAAAATATAATTATAATGAAGTTTTGCAAGGAAGTTTTTATAAAAGTGAGTTACTATACTGTACCTTTATTTAGTGAAATACGGTTTGGAATAGTAGTGGGAAAAATGTGATCTTGTTATTTTCGCATATCATCTTTCAATTCTTATTGACATCGATCAATTAGTAAGAGAACATACAAATTTGTTTGTCACTTCATATTAGAAAAAATTATATATTTTTTACTCTATAATAATGAAGGAAATTATCTAGTGGGAGATCCCACGGCAACATAGTTATGTAAGTACTTTTAAAAAAATGACTACTTAAGGAATTCGAATGAAAATAATAATTGATATTACAAGCATTGATAGAGGTCACAGTCCATATTGGCCAACTGTTCCAGAAGTTACTAAGTTTATTTTTGGTACACTGAAGAAAGACACACTCCTTCTTTAAGGAATTCATATTTGTCCTGGATTTTGGTTTATGGTTGTACTAGTACTGAAAAAACAATTGGATATAAGTCATTTTATCATTTTGAAAATACCTTTCTAATGAGAGAAAGCAAATGGCAGGGAAAATGGAATTAAAGGAGTTGTATGAGGGTTAAGAGCCCAACGTAAAGATGAGTCTAGAAATCCTATTGTATATAATAAGAAAAAAACAATTGACTATACTTATGAGGATTTTAAGCCCTGCAAGATAGTTGCTACATGTAAAGAGTTGAATTGTTGAATTGTAAAACCTACTAAAGATACAATTTTATTGATGGCAGAGTATAGGGCCAAAATAACGGGCATTTTCTCTTGGATTGATACCATTACAAGACATTCCAAGATTTAGAGGTTTAAAGACTAGGATCAGGTTTGCAGGCCAATCAATAACATTAGCAAAGTGTTATGAATCAGGTCACTTTGCAAAAAATTGTATTAATCATTCATTGTGAAATGGGTAGATTATTATAAGTAAGTTAAGGAATTATTATGAAAAGACAATGTTATCGATGATAATAAAAGAAATGAAAACAATGATAATGATTTGATCATTTTTGACTGGACTGAATATTAAATGTATAATACATCTATTGAAAGAAAAATTCCATAAAATAAAAAAGTGAATAATAGTACTCTTAAAAAAGATGATACAATATGTGAAAAATACTGCTCCCTCAGAGACAAGTTGTAATAAAGAAATTATTTTTATATCGTTTATTTACGAAGAAATTAGTTAAATCTATGATGATATTTGTAGCTCTAAGGATCAAAATTAAAAAGAGAAGTGTAAAAAAGCCCCCAATATTTTCGTTCACGATCAGTTGGAAAAGATGCAAGCCAGATAGGTATAATGACATCACCGAATAAGCTCTGAAGAGCTCGAAATAAATAATTTTGGATATTTCAAAAGTTGATATAGGAAAAAATAGACAGTCACATATCGCCCTAATGAAGAACTTGTTATCTTGCAGACCGGACGTAATTTTTATTTAAGATGTTAAGTCAAAAGTTTCCTCGTTTTGTGACAAAGCATGCAATAATTATTTAGCTTCTTTACCGGGAATGGTTTGATAAGAGGGGTAATGATGCTTGTGTTGAAGAAACTAAAGATTTTACAGTAAACAAAGTCTTATAACGGCTCAAGTCAATGGTATAGGTTATTTTAATTTTAACTTGTGACATAAAGTTTTCTTTTATAAATGCACACAGAGAAAAACCTTTTCTGTTCTTCTAGGCAATGATATATATTTAAAGAAAAAGGCATAAGAGCAATAATTTTGTTCTTGACAGCTGATAGGGTACTTTATCTTTAAAAATACTGAAGATAATGGTGATTTTTGGGATCATACAGTTATTTGACATTGGCAATAGATTGATTATTATTATGTACCAAATTGTTTAGTGTGTGTTTTTTATAAAATTTTGTCATTGTTGGAATGTTTAATTATTTTTAGGTCTAGTTCTTGTGAAAGAAGGTCTAAGAATAAGTTAAAATGCTTATTTATATTAATATAATCCAATTCCTTTCAGCAAATTCACATTTGTTTTGTATATATCTACATGAATGATATTAGTAAAGTTAAAAAAGATGATGTAAGACCCCATCATAAATCTAAATTATCTAAACACGAGTGGCATTTCAGTACAAAAGCAAGCATGAATGATGTTTATTAAAATTGAGTGTGAATTACAATTAATTTCTATATTCTTTTGAGATGGGACGTCACTCGAGAAATTTTCGAGATTATTTTCTCAGTGACTTGAAAAAAACTTTTCTTATTAATATAACTTGTTTAAGAATTATAATACAGATTTACAATAAAAAAATTACCTTTTGATGTTTGTATATATAACGGATAGACTTTGATCTTGTTTTTTTCATCAAAAATAAGATGAATTTTGATCTTTAATTTATTTTCCTTTTTTTTTTTAGTAGAGAAATTTCTCAATTTGCTGCTTCCTGTAATTTTTTTAACAGATAACTATTCTTCCATCAGGCTTGAACAAAGAATAGTATCCAAGACGGACTTCATTTAATGCTTTGCTAATTGCTGGTTTCACAAACATATCATAAACTAACATCATCTATTTTAGATTTTATAATGAAAATTTATATTATTTTATAATGTATTTTTCCTGAAAATTTATCCAATAAGAAAATTTATATTATTTTTTGACAATAAGTTTTTTGACTTACAAGTCATAAAAAAGATAATTCGATTTCTTCTTTGCAGTTAATACAGATAACAAAAAAAAGATCACAATTAACTAATAGTTTAAATTTAATAATAAGACCCATATAATCTAAAGTATATATTTAATAGGCCATTTATGTTACAATAATAGATATAAAAAAACAGTCTGTATAGTTGATTTTTCCGTAACTTTGTGCAATGAACGTTAAAAATTATGCCTCAAGTGACAAACGGACATACAAAATTCACACTTTTTGAAAAATGCCTGGCCTTAGTTTTCCATTTCTTCTAATAGGAAAGTCTTACAGGATATATTACATGCTGATGTCTTTTATTTTGTTGTAGCAGTCGTAATATTTCCGAACATATTTTTTTTTTTTGCAATTACCACATTTTAAGTTTATGCAAAATTTTGCATTACGAAAGGGCGTGACAAAAATACACAATGAGCGATATACTACTTTATAAAAATGATGCCCATATTGAGTCAATGTACTTATTCTTTCTATTGTTGTTTTTTACGCAACAACATAAAGTCGATTTTTGAGCAAAATATATATGTTTGGGATTGTGTAATAATAAGCAATCACATTACGAGCAACTACATGATATTTACTAAATCAAGGTCCAATTTCTTACAGAAAAACTAAAGGTTCTGTAAGCCACCATTGATTCATTTGTAGAACTTGAAAATGCTGAAGATATTTTTTAATTTTAGTAAAGTATGAGTATATCTAAAAAACCATAGCATATTTTGTATTTCTAACTTCAAATTTAAATTCAATATAAAATTTTAATCAAGAAAACATATATAACCTAATATAATTCGAAACTTTGTATTTTCTCAATTTTGGGAGTGAAACAGGAGTCTAATCTCAAACAGTGTATTACACCAGTTGTATACATATTCTATGGAGTTTGACCCCCCCCCCCCCCCAAAAAAAAAGAGGCTATCGACGCTATACTAGCATTAAGTGTTATATTACTTTTAAAATCTGTAATAATAAAATACTGTTTAATCATTTTCTATTGTTTGCGTTTTGGCGTTTATATTACATAATAAGTTAACAGATCGTGCATTATATTTTTGCTAAAATTTCCGTTCGTGAACAAGGTCATTTTACACGTTCAAAACTTCTAAATTTGATTTTAATTCATTTGAATCTAATTTTTATGACTAATACTTTCTGTTTGCTACTAAAACCTCCCATCAAATTGCAGTCATTTTTCTTATTTTTCTTGATCATCCCTTTTTTAAGATATATATATTTATTTTGTAATTTTTAATCAAAGTTTAGTAAATTTAATCAACTGTTTGCTTATAGTCTAGTATACTGTGACGTCAGCGTATAGAAAGATTAAAACCTGTATGTATATAATATTATAATGTAACTTTGTATAATGTAATATTTATAATATTATCAATAGAATCGTCTAATATTATAAAGTTACGTAAGTTGGTAACTCAACATATACTTTTTTTAATGGGAGTACTGAAGTATAAAATGGTGTAGCGTAGTGTAGCTATTATTTCAAATAATACAAGCAACCTCATCAAAAACTTATGAGTACCAATATTACTTTCTAAAATGCTTCTAAAGTAATTAACATATTGCAGAAGTTTACATTAAATGGTAAATTTTATGTTTATACTCTAAAAACGACAAATGACATTTTATCAATGTCTTATATTAATAAATATAGAGGAGTGCAAAATGAATGGAGTATTTACAAAAGTGAATCATCATTTAAATGACTTAATTATTATAATCATTAGACATTTTATAATGTTATAAAAACATATTATTTTTGGGGTTTCTTGTTTTACCCAGTTCACAAGATGCATTAGAAAAATATGTCTACTAACAAATGGCTAAATTTATCGAAAATTTATTTATTATCATCTTTTTGTTTCTTATTTGGAGGCTTAGTATATTTATAACAATATTGGTAGATGCTTTGTCTTGGGGCAAATATACCTTTGTTGAATATGAGAACTAATTAGTCCCCTTTCTCTCATATCTATTTTCTCTCTTTCCACTGCTTGTTGATCTAGAGCAAAGGGGCAAAAGTATATTATACAAATACTAGCGCGAACACTCTTTTTTAGAGATAGTCAATGAAAAATAAAAAAATGTATTATTTTTTATTTTATGGGAAATAATAATTATACTGCATTTCCAAGTCGAGACTCAAGCCTTTGCTCACAATTCCAAGCCCTGAAATATTTTCATGGAGTTCAGTTCGAGTCCAATTGATTTCTATTTAGCGTATCTCAAGTCCAAAAATATAATATATGTACCTTATTTTTGATTGAGTTTACAATTACAAAGCCCCTCCTAGAATTGTTCGTACTTTGTACATAGGCCCTAAGGTTAAAAATTTTACAGATTTTTTTACAATTATTGTCTTGCGTGATTGTTACAGTTGAGATTTTTGTAGAGAAACTTTACATACATATTCTCCTTGCCGACAACATAAGTCCCATTCCCATAGAGAAAGACAAAGTTACTAAGCGAACAAAATGGAAGAAGATAAGTTCATTTTTTAGTCAGCTGTCATACCTTGGATGTTTTATACTGAAATTTAGAAAAAATAAAACGAAATTAAGCTATCAAAAGGTGGAGAATATGATATATTTGGGGTAGTACCCAGTATTGTCTTGAGTTACTAGGCGTTGACTAACATTTGCTTCAATAATATAGAAGATGATTCCCAACCAATCATCGGTGTTCTTTCTCCAAGGATCATGAGTACACTTACACGTAGTTACTCAATACTTAAAAGGTATTTTCGGAAGAATAAAAAAAATAATTACACCTTTATATTTTCTTTAAATAAAGTCTCATCTAAAGTCACATTCATTTTTTTCATGTATACTAACACACTATCTTATACACAACCAATTAAGAAATATATTTAGTAATATTTACCTTGTTTATCTTAAAATTCTAAACTAAAACAATCTTTATTAAATATAAATACATATTAGGTAAATTTCTATTGTTACAACTCTTTCTATAAAACTTTTAATTTTTTTCTGTCCATTTGATGTAAATATAATCAAACCTTTACGCCTTTTTGACACTTTTGAAAATGCAACACATAATTGACCATGTGAACATTCTGATTTTAGCAAATATAAAGCAATATTTTCAAATATACCTTGTTATTTCATTATTGTCTTTACTAATACTTACTTTCCCTGTTCCACGTTTTGCATTCGTCCAGTTAGTATAATAATTCATTTTTTGGGTGCATTTTCGAATCGACAACTTGTACCTTATTCAACTTTGAAACATGGGGAATCCATCTTTTTTTATGAAAAATTAAATTATTAACAATACAAACTTGCCATCCGGAGCCCAGTCTGATTTGGTCTGATCAAAATGAAACATAACCCTACGTATAATTATAAATGACTTTTATTGTATGTCTAAAACCTATATGTGTCTCCATTTTAGATGTTGTAATCATATGTTGTTTCAGCAGGAGGAACATCAGACATGTTTTCCAATTCAGGGAAGAGTCTTAAGCTATCCAATATATATATAAATATATATCAATTCAATATAGTCTCCCTCTCACTCGTCCAATACGACTAAAAGGTGTTGCAAGATTAATTAAACTAACTTTTAGAGATTTAACTTTTTGGTTGAATACATTCTGGATTTTAATCCAATGCATCTTGGAATCCAATCAATTTAAAAGGGCAAGTGATGAAAGAAGCCCCTTCCAAATTTAGTTTTCTTGAAAGCCTTCCTAATCAGAAACAGTGGTAACAACCCCATTGATATGTTACGTTCCTACTGCGATGTCTGGCCTAAAAGACTCAATATTATAATCAACTATATGGTGCATTTCAGAGGTCAGGGTCTACGAGAAGACCCCTTATAGTTAGATAAAGTACTATATTTATGTTGATCTGTGTCTACTGTAATGGCATGCCTAATTGATTCAAGCATGCCAACTTGTCATCTATTTACATGATATATTGTAGTATTTATGCAAAATTTTAAATTATTACATGCAATGGGTTACCTTACAGATAATATAAATATAGGAAAGCTTATAATTGTAGAGGATATTCTTTACAGAAGATTCTAAAACTTTTTAAAAAAGAGCTGGAAGAAAAAAGGAGGTTGTTAGTAATTTATAAGATATTACTATAACTAAAAATATTTATTTTTTAATACCTTCTTTGTGTTTTATTTTTTTATTTCTGCGTTTAATGGAATTGATATGCCTTGTTCTTTTTTTATAACTTACTTTTATTCAGAAAAAAATTATATTGTTCTTCTGTTAAATTAAACTCATAAATATTTAAATTTGTAAGCCTATATTAAATAAAGCAGTTATTAAGTATAATGTTAAAATATATTTTTTCAAATAAAAATTACCAAGAAGTTTATAGATCATTCTAATATGCAATCTAAATTAATATTTAAAAAGTACGTATCTAATCATAGAAACTAAAAAGTTATACCATAATATTAAATTAACGGTATTTAGGATTCATATTGTATATCAAGTACCAAACATTTTAAACACATAAAAAACAAATTTAAAGGGTCATATATATAAATATCTCTAGTCGAGTCTTATTAAGTGAAAAAAATATATGAATTGTCAATAAAAAAAATATTCTGACTAAAATATTCTTTTTTTATGTGTTACAAACTTTTTAACAGAAAAGTTTTACATCTGCTGTTTAAAAGTATGTTTGTTTGTGTATATTTTTGTTAAGAATAAATTCAATTTACCAAAGTGTATTGAAAATGTGGTATTTCTATAATATAAAAAAGAAGCCAAAACTTTTAAATCAATAAATAAAAATTGAACCTAGCTTATTTATTTTTCCGTTAGTAAAAATCCTCCTATTCTAACGTTGTATGTGAACTGAGGTAAATAGTTACTACGAAAATAAAACGGAAATTATTAAATAATACACAATCGATGTAGTAGTGAAGTTCAACTATTATAAAGTAAAATATTTTCTTACTTATTCAACCATTTGGAGCTCTTAAATAACAATTTAAATGCAAAAAATACTTGTTTGAGTTCCAGGTATATGTAAAAGTAAGTTTTACCATTTTAATCTTAACGGTATTAGTTTGGGGTTACAGCAAAATAAAGTTTCCCATTCAAAACGTTAAATTTTATTTTTGATAAACTTTTTCAAAAAATTAATTATTTTTGTACTAAAAGTCACGACTTTTGTAGGAGATTATTTTATTTCATTTATAAAATAACTATTGTTGTAAAAAAATATTACGATATACGGGTAATCTGTGATAAAGTATATTTTATTTTCTAAAGCTGTTATCATAATTATTTCATACTTTTTGAGAATAATTTCAAAATATAAAGTGTATTTTTGATCATTTAAGACGTATAATAATGCTGACATTATTTCATTATGTATTCTATTCTATTAGTAAAAAAGTTCTTAAGTAAAAAATATGTTATTGTTTTTAAACACAAAATATCCCAAAATGGAAGCTGGATCAAAAAAAAAAAAAAATATTATAGCCGATAAACTTTTTATTTATCTTTTTGGAAATTACAAGGAAACATTTTGAATTATTTATTTTTTTATACTAGGTATAGTAAATGAGAATATTTTATAAATTTTTTTATTTAATATTTATGTTGTCAGTTACAGTATCAGGACCATAAACATTATCCATATTAGTGAATTTAGTGGCTATCGTTTTCACCTTTACCAAAGACAAACCCAAAATATGGCGGTTTGTATTTTTGAGTAGTGTCCATCTTTGACAAGCGCTCAAACAATACTAAGTCAAACTATCACAAAACTGTACTACAAGTTTTTTTTAAACAAAAAATTATTTTTAACGCCATCTAGCGTGAAAATATTGCACTTATACAACGCCTGATGCAAATTACTAAAGAAAAATGATGGATTGGTTTTTATATATTTTTGCATTTTTTTAAAACGTGGATGAATGTTGCCAGAATACTAATAATTTTGTATATATATCACAATTAGTATCGTTTCTTTTTTAGCTAACAATATCAAGTCATTCCTGGGTTCATTCTCGCTCAATACAAAGTGGGAATTGTATGTATTTCCTTTTCCCTCTTAGCTGCATACAGCTAATAAAATATCATAGCAGCTTAGATGCTCTCTTTAAAATTAGTTTTTTGAATTATTATGATTAACACCTTATTTTTAGTTTTTCATATTTTACATAGAGACAGGTCATATACGATTTATTACTCTAAAAGTAAAAACTTATATCACATTAGTGGTAACGCATGCAGTTTATAGGTATAGAAAAGTAAAAATAACTATAGTGGAGAAAATAAGATAAATTTTCAGCTCATCAATTTATTGAAATTTACAAAACATGGTCAACTTTCTTTTAGTACACATTCATTTTATAATGCAATTAATCAACTATATAAAAAAGAAACCCCAAAACTAAACCTTATTGAACTGCATCATACAAATTAAAGCATTCTAATAATTAAGTCATTTTATTTTTAAAACTATTAAAAACATTTTACATTTGCAAATATCAATTAAAATGCTACAAATAGATAATATTAGACTATGAAAATAAAATAAAATTTTTAAATAATTTTAATAACATGAGTATGGGGGTTCAACAAGATATAATTTGATATTCTTAAAGTTAAAACATTAAATTTAGAACATTGATAAAATTTTTTTATTGAATATTGATTTTTGTTGAGGTTGCGTATAGTATATCAAATAATAGCTTTTATATTATAACTTTATATTAACAGTTCCAGGCCTTAATTTTCTCATTAAATATAATTAAAGCGGTCTAAAAAAATGGAGAAATGACTTTTCAGTAAAACAGTTAATTAAATTCACAAAATCTTGTTTTGAAATAGTTAAATATTTGAAAAATTTTAAATAACAAATACCCGAGATAATTCAGAATTTCATATTTTATTAAATATATTCATGATTCAGGAGTATACTACAGAGTATTGAAATAAAGTGTACTTTTATTATCCTAGTGCACTTACTGAAGGTAAAAAACGAGAAAACATACAATTAGCATAAAAGAAAATAACACATTTACAATAAAATTGCATTTATTGCAAATCATAATAATAAGCTATTGTGATAAAATGTATTATTAAGGAAATATACAAGTCTTATAAAATTTAGAATACCAGAAGTCCCACTTCAATAACAAATACTAAATATTTACTTAATAACAAGCAACAAGTTCCATAAAAGAAATTATATGAATAAGTAGATAGTAGTCGCTCTTACTGAAAAACTATAATAGTAAATATATCTTTACATGGAGCTGTTAATGAAAGTTATTTTAGTTAAATATTTAAAAGTGAATACTCAAAGAACCTCTATTATCAATAAACAAAACCAAAATTGTAATTTATATTCTGATAAAATTACAGATATATTACATATTTGGTGTCCTTTTTCGATGTTATCAATTTATATATTCTGACCCCTAACATTTCTGTCGGTGTTTATTTGCCAAACTTGAACTACATTTTTTTGAGTTATGAACAATATTTTACAATTAAATTAATAATAATATAATTGGTCAAGTATTTGTTTAAAATAAATAATTATTTTTATTTTATTGCTCAAATATGTTGCAAAGGTGTTAAAGATTGTCAACACTTTATTATATATTAAAAATGATTATATGATATAATTAAAACCGAAGGTTTTTAATTGTATCTTAATTTATTTAGCTCCTTCTTTTGAAATAATAATTTTTGTAATAAAAACTGAATAGGTCAGTCTCAAAATATGTACGTATATTTTTTACTATTAATTAACATTTAAATATAAACATGCAAAATATCATGCGTATAAAAAACTTCAGAAAATACTCTTTTAATTGTTGTCCAAACAAGAACAAATTTGATAAAGCCTCCCTCTAATGTATTTTATAACAATAAAAAAAAATGATGTATTTTAAAAAAAGTATAAAATGTCGTTAAACTACGTTCTAAATATGAGGCACGTCATTTTTAAACATGTTCCTATAAATATAGCTACAAATATCTATATTAAAAGTACTTCATATATAAAAACAAAATTATACGATATTATCTCAATCATCATGACTGTCCTTAGCAAAAACAAAAATTAAAATAAATAAAATATTCTTGGATATATTACATGTTTAAACTGGTATAAATAGTCATAAAGAAAGATCTACCCTTCGGTATTAATGGAGTTCCTTAAATTAAAAAAATGATTACTAAGCAAATAAAAAACAAAAAATAGGAGAACAAAAAACCCAAAAAACTAAATTGCGGAAAATATTACAAAAAAATTTTTTTTTTTGTTGCAATCTCAAATTATTTTTTTGTTAAACCTTTCACATAGACGGGATAGTAGTGTCCAATATTTTCATTCACTCGGCATTGCATTATTTTTATTTATAGTTAAGATATTTTTAAATAATTACAAAGAATAATAGTAGATCTTTTAAATTTATTAAAAACCTTCTATCATCGAACTTTATGACCCTGCTATAAAAGTCTTCAAACTATATCATTTTTGGAATTTGATAAAATAGCATTCTATTTTTCAATGTTCTTTAAAAATGGATCATTTTAGTTTTTTATTGATTATTTAATATTTGTCCAGTATAAGGATTAATAGTTGAAAATTTTGCAGTGTATTTATGAAAAATGTAAAAGTTATGGCAGTTTAAAATTGATGGGGCAAAGGAGTCCTTCTGGGTTTAAAATGTTTTTTTATGAGATTTAAAAGTTTATTCAGGATTACATACGTAATCTCTATTAGTAGACTGATTTACAAATAAAATATATTCATAATTTTTTTGTAATTTAGAGTTGTTCATAAACTACATAATAGAAAGAAAAAAAAGAAGATAATTTAACCTTTTCAGTAGAATTTTCTGTGACCAAATTAATAGCATTTTAGACAAAGTAGACAGTGCTAATGAAGAGGAAAATGACAATTTATTAAATGACGGATACTTAACATGTAGTTGATGAAGATGTTACTACAGAAACGAATGCATAAGGATGATTCATAGACTCCTGAAGCCAACATTCACGTCATTATATCTGATACTTCAAAATTTTCGATCTGATGATCATCTCAAAGATAATAAAAATGACAAAACATATAAACAAAGACTACTGATAGTCTATCTGAATGAAAGGTTCACAACTTTTTGGTATTACAATGGTAAAGCTCTAAACAAAAGTATGGGGGAGTTGATCTCATGGAGAACTGCTTCATACCACCAAAATTCCAAGTGATCAACACAATTTTATCAAGGAATCTAGCAATTTGGTTCATAACATTAAATATCCAAATAAATTATCGTTATTTGACTACAAATTTGTAATTGCTAAGGGTATCATTAAATATTATGAAGGGCATTAAAAGGCAACCCAATTGTCTACACCAACGAAAAAAAAAAAATGAATCTATTATAATAGACAATCATGTTAGACATTTAAGAGAGTTTGAACAAAAAAGAAAAAATGTGCCTGTTGTGCTTGCAAAAATATAACATCAACATACAACATCAAGCTTTGGGGATAAGTATGGCTTATAAATATTATTTTATGTTTGGTATGTATCACATGTAAAGTATTTATTGTAATAATAATAATTTATTTTCAATGCTAGAATTATTATTTGTTTGAATTAGAAGTAAAAAGTATATCAAAACATTTAATAAATGTTTTGAAATCAACTCAATAGCGTAACTTTAGTATTTTGTTTATACATTATTCAAAATTACAATTCATACCTAGAGGGATACGAGTCTCCCATCAAATTCTGGCAAACCTATCGAAGTTATTAATTTTTTTAAATTTATAATTAGTTCTAATATGATCAAAAAGATTAAGAATTGACTATAGTTATCTTTGATTTTCTTTTCAATTTAGTAGGGGTAAAAAAAAGGATAATAAGGCTATTATCACTAATCTTTAATTATGAAATTGAGGACATTTGTTAGTGAACATCCTTGTAATAACACGTTTAGTGAAATGAGTAATGAAAATAAAACGTATTAAATCATATGACAAACAATTATACGATTATATAAATTAGGTCTTTTAAATTATGAAACTTTTTCTTCATGTATTACATTCCTTTTGCACTTGTCAATATCGATTAAAACACTAAGAAACTTGTTAAAATATAATACATCGACAAAAAATACCCCCTTATTTTAAAATAATCTTAATCATATAAGGGGATGACAATTCTTATAGTAAAAACATTAAAATGAGGAAGAAAGAAAAATAATCCTAGAAATTGGAAAGATAAACTTTCGAAAAACTTATAAGCAAAACAAAGAAATTAATTTAACTAAGCCTAAATTAAAAACTACTAACTTTCCATTTGTGGTTTCGGTTTTAAGGCAAATTTAAATAGCATTAGAGATTTTTTTCTATTAAGTTAAATGTTGTTTTTGTGCTTAATAGTGGTTGCATTTTTTGTCAACTTCGATTCTTTTTCTCAAGTATTACCTAAATAGTTTTTGAGAACAAAAGGAGTGTCTATATTTTCACTTAAACCACTAATCCATTTACTTTGTAAAGATTTAGACATTTTGAAGTTAGAAGTTAAACTAATTTAAAAAATTATTACAAGTGTTATTTAAATAATTTTTTAAGGACTCTAGTTATGGAAAATTTGGCGCAAAAGTATTTTTCCTTTGTTTCAAGATTCAAGAGGGTGTATTCAAAAATCAATTTTGGGCCAAATGTCTCTTTTTTCACATTGGCTGTAATTGGAATCTTCCTTCCTCACATATTCATTCATGTATTTATAAACATAATTGTATCATATACTTAGTTTTCCCTCCAAAAAGATAGAGTGTGTTCGAGGTGAACAGATATGCATGTCTATTTACCTTAGAGTGTTGTTTCTATGGTCTTCCTGCCTAATAAAGGAAAGTTTTTGCATGTTCATTTTCTTTCGAAAAATATCATTAAAGCTGTTCTGTCATCTAAACAGAATCCAAATTTTCTCAATTTTCTTCAAGAAAGAAAAATCACAAAATGAGTAATCTTTCCAAAATAGGCTAAAATGACAAATTTTTTGAGCAATTGAGCAATCACTCACAAATCCTAATCCAAAGTGATACACAATCAAAAATATTAAAAGAAATTTGGGTCCATTTAAATTTTTTTTATTATTAAAACTGTAAACGGAATGAGATTTTTCTCACTTCTACAGAGAGAAAAATCTAATTGTGAATAATTTTATTGAAAATATGTACTTGACGTAGTTTACAATTCTTGGAGGTTGAATCTTCTTAAAAGGTTAAGAAATGTTAATTAAATAATCTTTTATATTTAAGAATTTTGTTAGTTGTTTTTCTTTTTCCAAAAGTATCACATTTTAGTTATGTTTAAATAAATCATTGTATCTTAAAAAATATGTATATGATAAATATTGAAAAAGTTATGTCCTTTTATTAATATGATACCTATATAATATATTCGTAGGGTAAACACAAGTGTCATAAATATCTAGGTACCATGTGCTATTAATAGAATAAGGACTATACATTAATTATTATCGTTTATAGTTTTGTTGTAATAATCAAATCGATATCAAGTTAAATGAAGCCAAAATTCGTTCACCACAATATCTAATCTTTGATAAATAATGTTTAAAGATTGTGGACATCACTATTAAAGTTCCTAAATTTCATAATTTCTAGAAAAAGTATCATTTATTCTTATAAATGGTCAAGAAAAGTCAAAATATAGTATTTTAATACTAACTAAGAAATATGAAGTTGATACATTATTGATTTATGTGATAAAGTAGAGCATAGCCTTAAAAGTTTTTTATCTCATAATTTGCGGGAAAATAGTATTTAAAGTAAAAATTGGGAATAAATGTCAAATTAGAGAAACTTTTATACCATAACAATTTTAGATGAATAAATAATCTTTCAATAGTTAAAAAAATAATAATGCAATAATTATTTATATGCAGTAAACTTTGGCTGTTGGCTGGCGTTGGCTGATTAGAAATGGTAAAAATACTTTTTATAAATTATAATTATAAATAGGCTAGGCGGCTATATGTAACTTCTTTAGTGTTTTTTTTTAAATTTTAGATCTCCAGATGCTGTAAGTTTGAATATTATAAGACACAGAGAATAAAGAACAAATAAATATTACGTTTTTGATAATACAGAATAAGATTATTCTATGAGTAAACTCAATTTAGTAAATAAATATCTATAATTGACAGTTATTTGATGCTTAAAGAGATTAAATCACGTAATAGCAACAATTTACAAACATTATGAGGATTATGATCTCTAATATGATTCAAACACTGGACTGAACTACTCCTAATCAGCTAACTCCGAAAACAAAATACTCTAAATCAGATTTTTGTTAGAATAAGAGAAAAAAATATTGATGAAACTATTGATTAAATCAGTTTTTGTAGTTTGCTTAATAAACCATAAAAAAGAACTCATCTGTAATAGTTGTCTAAATTGTTTTCATCACATTCTTATGAAGGAAAACAATCTTTTGTTTTCACTCCTTATTGTTTCTTGACTGATACAAAACTATTTTCTTAGAGCTATGTTTCAAAGTTATGAATGAGCATACATAAAAATATATATTTATAAATAGTGATGTAAATTGTGGGTATTTTTTAGGTGACTGCTTTTTTAGAATTAGTAATCTGAAGAATGAATTTTCATTTCTTTAGGTGTAGCCGTTATTATTTGACATACAAATGTCCTCAATTATAAAACACAAAGTGTTACATGGACGATTTGTTGCGTAGTTTAATTGTAAGTCCTTCTTGCACTCAGAGTAGATTGGAGGATCGACATCAAAGTCATTATTGCCATTTTTCTTGTTTATTTCATTTTCCTCCTTCTCCCTTGTCACAGCTGATCTAATAAAATATCATAACAACTAATCTGTTCTCTTCCAAAACATTCCTCAAATTGTCAGGTTTACCATGTTGATATTTAGTTTGTTGTTTTTTAATATTACAACAATACACACGATTTTCACTACTAATTATATTGAACTCAAGTTATGAATCCTGTTATGAGAGGTATATAATATCAACTAAGCATATGTCTAACAATTTACAAAGTTTTTCTTATCATTCATATTATTTTTTGATTTGCCGTTCATTTATATGTTAATACATAAAACCGAAGCTAATGCGTAAAGGCAAGTTTTGTTTTAATCAAATTTATCTTCGTCTAAAAATAATGTAGGAGCAACAATTAAAAAGACAACTCATGTATAATCTCTTCTGCTTCGGTGTCAGTGCAAAGAAAGGCTGCAGAGACTGGTGGGATCTCCATACTGACTGATTAAAAAATAAAAAATTCAATCATAGCCTCACACAGCCGATAAGAACCAAATATATGCAACAACAATATCCTGATCTCAACCCCTTGAACTTAGAAGTTTAGGTGTCTTGAAGAATAATGCTGCTGCACTTCTTATCCAAATTTGGATTTGCTTCGAGCATGCCATCATGATAGCCATAGACACGGTCTTCATCATCAAGAACTACCAATCACCTCACCTAGTTGTCAACCCTCTTATTGCATGTGAAGGAGAACATAGTAAATGAAAAATAAAGCTATTGATAGTGCTTAAACATATCACAAACTTATTTGTTTTTCTTGATTTCCTAATTTACGTTTTTCGGAATTCAGTCACCTTACTGCAAGATTTGTGTCTACACTCTGCTGTGTATGTGCTCATCAAAGACAAAGAGTAACATTTGGGGATTTGTTGTGTAGCTATAGGCGCCATACTCAAAGTTTGTGGGGAGTAGTTACTACCAATTCATTTACTAAATAAAGAGTAGTGTATGTGTGCATTTCCTCCCATAGCTGTTTCAACCTAAAGTAATAATATGCCATGACAACTAAGCTCCTTGTTTCCCAAACATTGCGTGAGTATTATATTTTTTTTTTAGCAAATCCGCTGGTCATATTTTCTGCGGCTAAAGTTGTAATATAAAATATAAATATAGAAATTACATTATAAAAAAGAGTTTTTGAGGTATTTTATATCTGTTTTGAGACTCTTTAACATAATTATACATCAATATTCTTCATTTACCCTCAAATTCCATGGGAAATTGAATTACGTGAGATAACTAAATTATGATGAGAAAAAAACTTATATATTTTTATTGAGTTCCTTTCGGTTATTTATTTAATGAGAAAAACTTTTTCAAAAAAGAAAATATATATAATTCTATATTCTATGCTGAACAACTGATTTTTCCTCATGAATAATGAATATATTGTCTTATATAAAGTAAGCACATGAACAATATGATTTCAAATTGTCAAGAAAGTCTATGAACGATTATATACATACTTTTTCAGTATTACCTCGTATAAAGAACAAAATGAGTTGCATAGGGTAACTTGTAATCCAAAAAGAGATAAATAAAGGTTTGTGTATTTAAATAAACCTACAACTGACGATTCGATAGTAATGAAGATTGTCTTGAAATCTACCTTTAAAAATGTTTTGGTACCCACCCACCCCTTCGAAAATATAAAAATACATTTATAACATCATTGAATTTGAGAGAGACTAATCTCCATTTTAAAGATAGTAAATCATCGATATTTATCAACTTTCTGATTTAAAAAAAAAAAAAAAACACTTTCTTGTTGAAAATGATTTTATTCCGAAAAAAATAAATTATATCTACTCATTGTTTGAAAAAGTTTGATAAGGTTAACCAGGGATCGGAATAGGTTGCTTTACTGTAGGTCCAAGTCGAACCTCAAGTCTTTGCAA
Source organism: Lepeophtheirus salmonis (assembly GCF_016086655.4). Taxonomy (NCBI): domain Eukaryota; kingdom Metazoa; phylum Arthropoda; class Copepoda; order Siphonostomatoida; family Caligidae; genus Lepeophtheirus; species Lepeophtheirus salmonis. The sequence continues at coordinate 47,664,211 of NC_052134.2, forward strand.
ATAAATCCAACTCCTTATAAATTTTTATCGAGTCAAGTTTGAAACATTGAATATTTTATCTTGTCAAGTTTAAGTCATTGAATGTTTTTATCAATTCAAGTTCGAGTCTTTAGATTTTTTTCGAACTTAATTCAAGCCCATAATTATAATATTATTATTTGTTCCATAGTGTTAAGGCTTTTCTTGAGTTCAATATAAATAGTATTGAAAATTGTGTGTTTTATGGGCATGCTAAAAAAAAAGTAACTAAAACAATATGGTAACCCTGACCATTTGAAAAATGTTTGGGAGGGGGAAAGGATATAAGAAGGACACTAGCCAAATTACTCCGGTGTCAATCCACAATTCCACTCTGAGTGAAACCAGATCCTCAACGTTACGTTCTGTTTTGTATGAGAAAACGCTAATGTTCAATATGGGTTTGAATACAATTAAATCTATTTATTTACATAAGTTTACTACACAGGAATTAAATAAGAAGAACAAATCCTATGAAAAAGAAAATTCATTCTTCAGATTACCAATTCTAAAAAAACAGGCCAACTAAAAAATTCAAATGTTTAATAGCTCTAAATATAAATTATACCACAAATCGTGAATCGTTGCTTTCGAGTCCGAATCAAGAAAAATATAGATTCTAATCCAAGTCGAGTGGCAAGTCTCGAGTCCCCACTTCTGGGGATAACTAAAGAACAGTTCGAGTTATATAAAAATGTCTGGTACAATGTGTTCCTAAAATAAAATTGCATGCTTTTCGCAATAAAACTTAATTTCCTCCAAATTTATCATATACATTAAGAACTTATATCTGTATTTTCTTCCTAACAACTTATTTTTTCCTTGTATCTAGTTCCTCCACCCACATCATTAATACCATTAATCAAAAGTAAACCAGCCTTATTATTATTAGGTAGATATGTTTTATATAATCATGTTAATATTTAAAATATGTCTGTACGCTTGCATAAGTTTGAAGCAAGTGCCTAACAACAGTGAAGGCTTCAGTTCATATCCAAATAGGATACAGCATTAATAAAAAATATCTTGATAATTTAACATTACATTGCTATTATACATACATACAAATACATATATACAAATCATTGCATGACATTCCCCAGTGCCTCTTAATGTCTATATATTATCTTATATACATGGTCGTTCAGGTAAATCCACACCACATTTAACTACAATACGGACAACATTTAAATCAGGTATATCAATTTCAAACTGAGGGGCTGAGTCGTAGCTTTAAGTTAGTTGCATCACTTTTTATTCAAAAAAAGAGGATTAATGATGTGGGGGACCCGAAGGAACACCATAATTGAAATTGTTTGCATGGCACACATCCCAGCGTACTTCAAGAATATGCTCAAATATCCAAATAGCACAGTCTACAACCACTGCAAGGAGAAGAGGGTAAATAAGAGAAAAGCCTAAAAGTCCCGGAGTTATAAAAAAAACGAACTCCAATATTTTTTATAGGGTTGAAACGTTCCATTAAGTCATCTCCTGCTAACCTGAACAATACTCATCCAAAAAAAAACCTAGTAAGCCGTGCAACAGTCTCCAAGGACCAAAAGACTTAACTGAGGAAACTCAGGATGAAGTCATACGGTTTCTACTAAAGACATATCCTTATAGACAAAATGAAGGCCAACCATCAAGAAAGAAAATTGCTGCACGATTTGAAGTTTTATGGCAATTGAATCATTGAGAGATGATTATCAACAAATCCCGCGCTATCCAGAACTATAGACGGTTGACCACAGATATATTTAATCCCTCCCCCCCTCCTTCCTAGTATTTTAAACAAAGTTTTCTGGTCATCATCAAGTCTTGGAACAAAGTCTCCCTGCGGGCATGGTAAAGGCCTGCATATACCTTTTGCCCTCGTATGAACTATAAGTTACCAAGGATGGCAAACCCATTAATTGATTTTTTTTTTTTAAATTATTAGAACTTGTAAATAACTTTTCAAACCTTTACTTGCTTCTTTTATTGATCAGGATGCAATTAAATTTAGACTGAATTTACCTGAACAACCCTGGTTATAATATTCAATTTGTGAGTGCGTTTCTTTTATGGGTGCTCTATTGTTGAACCTAAGAGGCTGAAACTTTGCATTGGTACTCATTTTGACAATGGTAAGGCTAACACAGGAGTACTGATTTTCTTCTTCTTTTTTTTTTGGGGGGGGGGGCATTAAAGGGGTATTTTGGTATTCCATTCTTTTTTAAACTTGTAAGGATATAGTAAGACATGATAAAATTACGACAAAATTTGATGTCTACAATATGGTGCAGATGTAATAAGTTGTCGTAATAAACAAATTGCAGGCCGTCCTCGAGAGTAAGGGAGATCATATCGATTTGATTTATAATTCACTGGGAATGAATAATTTTGTTCTTTCTTTCTTCACTAAATAGTTTTTACTAAAGTTCTACAAATTATCTTCAGAGTGAACCTAAATATAACGCATCTGGTATGCAAGTTAGTGACATTATCTTCGAGGTATGTAAACAAATACCAGTAAATAAACAACATTCATGACCCATTGTAAAATTGTATCCTCAAATGCTTAAAAATGCGCTAACTTTCATATGAATATTAATAAAGCAAAAATTGTCTGTATAAATGTATTTTTGAATGAAAATATTCATTTACGTATTTTTGATATAAGAAATGAGAATGTAGTCAAAAAATGAAATCTAGCTAGTGTCTTGCATGAAGCATCGAGCGTAATTACAACCCACATTTTCATATTTTTAATTTCAGAAATATCAATGTAGTCATATTAATGAAATCTTGCAGGCTTTTTGTATGTTGTAAGGAGCTAAATAAGGCTCAACCAGGTAGTACTCTAATGGCTAAAGTACTCCCGTGATAATCAGCTATAAAGTAATATTAAATTCTTTTTATTAGCATTATTATTATTATTTTATTCTTTAGAAGATGTATCATCTATAAATAGAGTAACTACGTGTGAGTGTGATAATAGAAAACAGTGAGGATTACTTGGGTAGATATTTTCTAAGCTAGTTAGACAAGGTATGCACGTTTGATGACGCCCAACAACTCTGAACAATGCCAAGTAATACTACTAGTCTTTAATAACATTCTAAAAATCTTATTCTGTATATAGCATATCTTCTTTGATTACAGTTTAATAACTTATCATATTAACTACTTCTACAAATTTAATAATCTTCAGCTACTTTACTTATTTTACTAATACTTTTGGTAGCTATAATAAGTAACAACTTTTAAGGTCAAAAAGGTTTATGTTGCTATAATACCCATTTTAATATTGGGATAATAAAAAAAAATGACTTTTTATATTTAAGCTCTAATATTTAGTTATAGTAAAACAATGCATTTATATTGTTAAAGTGGTAGTTGGCATTGGCTTTAAATGACCCTGAAGGTCATTTATTAAAAAAAAAAAGTTAAAATATTTCTTTGTTATACTGTTGTCTAAGTATGATTTTTGGAGGTTTAAAAGATATTTTTCTCTAATGAATGTCATATAAAGGGTGATCATAAAAGTTTGCACTTATATATATATATATATAAATCCCTTATAAAGTTAGTAAATACCAAACTAATTGTTTAGATGCTACGCGCTGACAGAAACAGAAAGCAAAAGACTACATTTCTATTATAGCTTAGATAAGTAAATACTGAGTGATCATAAAATTGATTAAATTTTATTGGTCACTCTCATACTCAACAAAGTGTACCATTTTACCAAAAAAAGTGCAATAGGTAGTAAATTGATCAAATTAGAATGAAATATAATTTTTTTTTATGATTGTAAACACTGAAAGCTTTGTTTTACACATTTTTAAAAATCATATCAGATACATTAAGTGCCTTGTTGTCCATACACTGAATAAACTGACCTTCGGTATTCTACTACCCAGGATTTTTTTGATTTTTTTTATAAGTTTTCATGGAGAGGTTTGAAAGGGATTTTATAGAGAAAGATGGACAATTTAATTTACTATATTTTTTCTAGGTTTGAATGATAACTTGATTCTATAATTATTTTTTGGGGATTCTGCAAAAGTATTGTATGTACCTCTCTAGCATAATCATTTGTGGAGTTATTTACATTCGAACAATTGTACAAATTTCCAAATATGAAAATACCTTAAAAAAATTGTTTTTGTATATTAAAAATTTAAAAAAATCACCTTATTAATAAATCACAGTAATAAATAACCAGGAGCTTAATAAAAATTAGTTTAATTTAATAAGGGATTATGTCAAATTCATTTTTGACAATAAATTTAAGTTTTCCACTACTCCAATACATAATAGTGACTGATTTCGTTCCAAAAAAACTTTAGAAATTTGCCTCGAGAATAAAAGCATGCTTATATTGCTGTTACTTCTACAGACTGATTGCCATGCATTAAAATAAAGGAAGATATGATGCCACACCCTGAACTATAATCAGTTCAATTCCATCTGACCAATTAAAATAACATTTCAAATATTATCATTCTTATGTACATTGCACAAATCCTTTGAAATATTGTAAATAAGATGTTTACAAATACTAAATATTTTTTTATTTATAATTGAAAGAGTTATTGAAATAAACTAACAGACAATGCAAATAAATTTAAGATATAAAATTGCATTAAAACAACATTACTTATCCTGGCTCTTCACTAAATTCAAATAAAGAAATTTTTATTTTTTTCAATTTTCTTATTGTATTCTGTATACTTATATCCAATTATTATGCAAATACAACAAAAAAGAATGAAGAAATTGAAGAGATGTAATCAAGACAGACAAACTATTGACTTGTGGTTCCCAAACTTTTTTAAATTGCATACTAATTGAAAAATAACACAAGATCTCCAAGTACCATTATTATTTACAATAATAATAATTAATCCTTGGGACGGTCCTTAACTATCGGCCCTTGAGTATTTCAAAGCAATATGAAACTAGTATGAGCCGGCTAGTTCCGCGGAAGCACAGGGGATGAAAATCAAAAGTGTGATGTCATGTCAATAAACTATCGTACTCCAAAATTATCTAAAGTGAAGATCGTTTAATACATACACCAACTACAAAACAACTTTAAAATGACTTTACTTCCAAATAAATTAGTATCATGTGTATTATGCATTGCTTGAATAGAATGCATATGGGCCATAGTTACTTTAAAATATTACCAAAGTAATATGTCAAATAAGTTATACAATGTCACTATTTGGCTTGATTGAACAGATTAAATTCTTGTTCATTTGATTTGCAATAATAAATGTTTATTTGAATTGCAGCAATCCAAGACGAATTAACTGGATAATGCAATCTCCCCTTCCTTGCTAATTTTTAATAGTAGATATGATAAAAAAACTGTTGCTAGGCAGAAAAAAACGGAGTAGAAGGAGGAGGAAGATTCAAAAGTTTATTTTCATATATATATGAAATATTGCATATATCTTGGAAAAAATATTCTTGTTTTACTATAGTGCAATATAATGCGAACTTAGGATAAGTTTTAAAACTTAGTATAAATAATACATTATATAACAGTTGAACTACAAAAAAGGAATAAACACACTTAATGACGTCATGAAGGATTGATTTTTCCTTCTTCAAGGACGACAAGTGGGACTTGAATGAACAGCGGTCATCAGTACTACATAAAGATTCGACATAACACTATTTACATAACTTAAATGCAGGCCCCGTCTTCCCCTTCCTCCTGATTTCAACTGTACAAAGTAGCCCTTTTATGAAAATACCCTAAAAACTGAAAAATAGCGATAATCTAGGAAACAATCAATATAATTATTCTTTACTGAAGACCCACGTGAACCACCTTTGAATTTAACCACTGGTGATACATATAAAAGACAAACTTTTTATGGCCGTTATTTTTATAACTACCCCCCCCCTCCCTTCAAGTCTTCAAGTATATGGAGCGATGTAGTTCATTAGAGAACCGCTCGGGAAAAATTACTCACTTGAAATAAATGTGGGTTAGTTTGATTGTCGGTCACTCATAGAGAAGGATTACTTTAAGTTATATATCATAGTTAGAACAACTCATTTGAACAATAGAGGGGAAAAGGGTCCGCGTACCACTAAAGAAGAGTTTTCTTACCAGAGTTTGCAAGCCATTTCAATGGAATACAACCAGACATTATCGAAATAATATCGTACTTCCCCCTCCTTCCTAAATACATATATGACATTTAATATTAATTTACTTATTATTACTATACTGTGTATTATTTCAAAAAGAGAAAAACAACCAGTATTTGATTTTGAATACTTAATCCTTCTCTTCTCTTGTAAAAAAAAAGCAAAAATATAATCCACGTGTTCATAACAAAAAAATTATATTTCCTGTTGTAATTTTTACTCTATTTCTCAACACTTCTTCAAAAAGAGCAAGAAAGAAGGGCCCAAAATCAGGTGATAATAAGTCTCAGCTACTTGAATAAGAAAAAACAATTCTATAAGACAACGATAAGGAGAGCTTAAAGTCCATTCAATGACTTGATCGTAGAATGGACCTGGAAATTTACATTCAATGAAGATTACATAAAAACTACTTATTATAAATGTATTCTAACTCGTTTGATTATTAGAGAATAGATGTTTGTCTTTTGTTTAATACTTTGGTATGTTTAATCTGAAGTATCTCCAAATAATTCAGTAAAACGTATGTCAACTTGTCCTTTCCCCCCCTAATCTATAGAAGGTGATGATGTTGAGTTCATTTTTCAGAATGGATAAATTTTTATTCATCATAATAGTTTTCTAATAACTCTTCGAATGTTTTGAAGACAGTTTGATTTCACATAATGAACTTTAAATTTCAAATGAGAGAAATGTTGGGACCTTATTTGACATTATCTTCAAAGGCAATTATGGACTAGGAGCTCTAAGATAATATACAATCTGTTTGAATGTTTGCCTGATTTATTTCTAAAACAAGTTCAAACTAATAGCACATGAATTGGAGAGTACGTTAACTTGCGTTGAAACAATAGTTAACTTGTTTTATGAAACAATGGTACGTAGTTTGAAAAAAGTGTTTATTCAAGTTCTTATAGTTTTATTTCATAACATTATAAATTGTATACGTCTGTGAATCAAAGCTCTAATTTGACTGTTTGTTAGTGTTTTATCTTTCTGTGAAAAGCAAGAATACCAAACAATTTTTTCTTCAATTATTATTATTTTTCTATTATTGACGACATAAAACTTTTGAAATCAAATAAGTATTGCGTAGGTACGCTTGAGGGTACTCATGAAAAAAACAGTGAGTAACACCGACGATTTCTTGTGGAGTTGTCTTTTATATTATTGAAGCAAAATTTGTTATTTAGCCAACGCCTAATTACACTGAACAATACCTGAACCTACCAGTAGTATTAAATATATTTATTTTTAAATAAATTGTCAGAGACTGCTACCCTCTTGCTTCAAAATTATACAACTCCTAGAAGGGTACTATTGTTTAATAATTTGGAAATAATTTTTAGTATGCACTATTTATTTTATACCCTCTCTTGGTGAATATAATTTTTATATAGAAGTTTCTGTACTGGATAAGACCCTCTCTTGGTGAATATAATTTTTATATAGAAGTTTCTGTACTGGATAAGAAATGAGTCCCCTAAAAAAAGTTTTTTATTAATTATTAACAATTGAAAAAATATAATAATTACAAATATTAAACATTTGATAATTTTTTAAGTATTCTATTCATTTTTCAAGCATAAACATCAATTTAAAGGATAAAACTACTTAAATCGACATGTGTAAGACGTCAATAAAGAATAAATTCTTATTTAAAATAATTTGAACGACATTTGTTTCGGACTTTAATTAATTTTTTATTAGGTATGATATTAAAAACATTATATTTTATTTCTATAAGATATTCATTTCTTTTTGCGAATTTGGTGAATCAAATAAGTACTCCTCAGCTGTAATGAAGTTGTTTATACTAGATAAAATAGTAGCTACTCTTGTAAGCCTCAGTCTTCAAGAAACATTGAAAAATCCAAGAAATCAGAAGAAACAAATAAGTTACTTTTGAGTAAAACTGTTCATTATAAAAATGGCTAAATTTATGAATATATTCTAAACAAGGCCTTTTTAAGATATATAAATAAAAAACTAATATTAGCTGATATAATGTTTCAGGAGCATACTGAAAAGTAATAATGTAGATTCAAAAGAAATAGAAAAACATATTTTTAAATTTTGTGATGTATCATATTCAATTTCAATAACAAACGGTTATAAAACTGCTTTAAACAATAAACTACAGACTTTTAAACCCCCATTTTGGCTAGTATATATATATTTATTTATTTTATGATGGCCTATGAATTTATGTAATGACTTTTTTTTTCATATTTTCTATTTGACAAAATAGAGTTTGAAGTATTGCCATAAAAAGGGTGCTCAAATTATCTGTGTCGCGATTTTTTTTTTTTTCACACGTAATTTTGTATCCAACCAATTATCAGTTCAAAAATAGATAAAACCAAATTCTGAGAACTTGATAGATTTATTTATTTTATTCAATAAAATCACCTCCAACCTCAATTTAAATCTCTATATAAGGCAGAATACGCAAGCAAGAAATATATAATTTTGGCAAATAGTAGAATTCCTTTTTGATTTAACTGATAAGTTCGTCTTTGATGTTGTTGGGCGCTCCGTTGGTTTTTCATTCGATCGTGTGCCACACAAAGAAATCCATTGGATTCAGATCCGGCTACTTTCGAGGCTAAAAGTGCGTTTAGTTGAAGAATTCAAAAAATTTCTTGGAAACAATTGATACATTTTTTTAGATGTGACAGGAAATAGAGTAGAGTACCCACATGTAAGACTTGCTATTCGCAACAATGTCGATCCAGGACTACACTTGGTCTCTAGCACATCCATGTATGCTTAAGTGTCGACCCTTAGGCCCTGGGGGAACACATGAAGAGGCATGACGTGGCCTTTATAACTAACCCCACCAACGACTATGACGTTGGCTGGGAACTTCATTCGCATAATCACTGGTACATCCTTAGGGAAACAGACCTGTTTTTCTGGTTGTTAACTTTCTGCGGTCGGTTAAGAAATGTATCGTACAAGAAAAACCGGAGCATATCTCGTTAAAGTGATACGTGTGGCTGTTGAGGAGATTTTGGCTGTGCTTTAAGTGTGTTCCCTTTCCTTTCTTAGCAAGATCTGGATCAACGACCTTGACAGTGCAACTTCTCGAGAAATTGTCTTGATGGTGTTGCCTCAAAATCCCCTTTATAGGCCTAAATTCCATCCTAACCTTGCGATCAAACATCTCACTGACTCCCAGAGTTCGAGCAATTGTTATTTTGTCGCTTCAGTGCATTTTTCTAAATATTTTGAAAACAAATTCATTCGTTGATTTCATTTTTTTTTCTACTGCTGCAGATCTAAGAAACAAAAGGCAGTTGCCTAACTGCCTCTGTTTGACCAAGAGAGAGGGTATAAGTGGTAGCAGAGATAGCTTGCACACCCTGTACGAAGTGAATAATCAACTTTTAAGAACATATATAAGTATATTAAGGTATTATTCATACACGACGTCCTTCCCTTTGTTCAGATCTTCTTAAACAATAGAAGAAAGAACGAGAAGCCTTTTTCCACATAGATATATATATATTCATACAAACTGTATTAATAATATTAGATATATGAATTATATACTATTCTATAGGAGTATTAGGCAAGGGCTCTCATTGTCATTCTACTACAGTAAAGAAAAGAAAATGCCTATTCAAACACAAATTCATATTGTACTTTATAAAGATAGGGAAATACATATTATTATACTCAATAAACACGTCAATATTTAAAGCCTTTCTATTTCTTCCATGAAAGAAAAATTATTAGGATATGTAATCAATGCACAATAACTTTTTTTTTATTAAAATGCACCAATTTTAGAAGAAAATTCATTAAAAAGTTGATTAAAAGTCGGGATTATACTAATCGGAAGAGTTTAATATCAATATATCCTTGGAGCCAAATATTGACCATTGTATGATATAATGTTGTACTCAAAAGATTTGATTAACCACAATATTCCAAATACATATTTTGTAGGGTTACATCCATTACAAAATTGATATGCCCCACTTTGTACCGTTCTAAATCTTTATGACGCCTACGAATCGGACACAAAGAAGACCTACAGAACGAGTGATTACGTGACGACATTATCTATCTATTTCGGCCATTTTCGAAGACAGAAATCTGGCCAATCGCTCGAAGAGTACCTTTAACCTCTCAAATAACTTTGTAAGAAGTGTAATTTTACAAACTCTTATCTCCAAGAAGTTTGTAAATATTTGATTAGAGATTCCCTTTATCAGTACATTGAAATAATCAATAATTCATCAACGACTCCTGGAAAATTAAACTTTATCTCTATAGTCGACTTTCGATCAAGCAAGTAGCTGCTACCTATCAGTGCTCTCACTTCCACTAACTTTATTCACTTATCTATAACGAAGCATACTCAAATTCTCAAAACATAAAATGAAATTACTGGGACAAGTTCCATTGAATGTTATTTTTTTAAACGGGAGTAAACAAATAAATACTTATATTAAAACAAATGATATGTTAACAAAACAAAAATCAAATTGTCGGATAGGATGTCACTAATATGTTTATTGTCACTTATTTATTTTCGCGGTCTTGAAATTGTCAAATTTGTTCTCGTCGTTCTTTAAAAATTTGTAGGCAATTTCTCTGCTATAGCTCATTTGTGTTTCGATTTGTAAAGCCACTTATCAGTTTCACACCTCTCTCACCCATTTAATGGTTCACATTTACTACCCTTATAAACTTCTGTGATGTTGTGTATATGTCATTATCATCCCAACTGTTAGCAGAAATAGTTAGATGGTAACCCTTCACTTCGAGAACATCAAACAGAAAGTTGACTTTAGTCTTACCAGGTTTTTAAGAACCATAGCTGCATTGATTACAATAAATACTTATTTGCCTTTTCTGTAACTCTAAGCTCTCTCTATATATTTTGCAGACGTGTTTATGCTGCCATGACATGAGAACTGAATAAGATGGATGGCACAAGATTCTTGGTCAGATACCAGCGGTGGATGCTCATTTTCTTGAGAACGGAGGTTGCCTATTCATAGTCATTCTACTTTTATTGAAACATATTCTTCATATACTGGAAGTCGTTGATAGGTTCATAAGCAACGGATGTTTGCTCACCAAGTAGCCGGTGTAGAACATGACCAGAAACTTGTTCATCCTCTCTATCTTGACGATAGTGTCCTTAATGTATTTCAATTGTTTACGATGGGATTGTATTTGTTATCTTCTGTTTCAAGTCGGCCGATAACTTTTTTGGTTCATTTTTTTTCAACTCTCATGCAAATTATTGAACATTACAGTATCACGACTATTAAGTTTGTCAAAAACAGTAAGCCATGTACCTCCAATTATTGAATCTGATGTGTGATGACGACAGTTAAAGTAGAACAATTTATATCTTTTATTCAATTAGCTTCGTTGAACCCATATTGATTACTCGTTTACTCGCTGTGGTATCAAATACTATCAATTAAATGTATTCTTTAAGAACATATGTTCCAACTTAGTATGGCACTGTTTGGATATAGTAGAAATTCATATCAATGGAATACACAAAAGATTTCCTCTTTCATATTGCAGACCACCAGAGAGAAGTACCCTAAGACTATCAAATGGGTATGTTTCACTAAGAACCTCCCTTATAAGTTTTCCATCCCAACTCAGTGTAAAGTAATCTGGTGGATTTCCGTTGGAGTCATTCATGTAACTTTGGCAGACGTTATAGCGATTATTATTTTTATTCGGTCTTGTAATAGAGGGTTATATAACAAAATTATTAAGCCGTACACCTCCTTTCTTCAAAACATCAGACACCATGGCTTTAGTCTGGTTATCAGAGAGTACAGTGCTACAAATATCTTAACTGTTAAAACGGAAACTAAAACTTGTAGTAGGGTTTGATGAACATCCTGGTGTTGTCTAAGTGTATTCTGAGACTCACTAGTAACAGAGCCTTGGTTTTTCTCTTAGTCTACATCACTTGAAGTGTCTCCTACTTTTGCAGCTACATAAGTCACTTTTGATAATAATTTACCTTCACTTGTTCTCTGAAGCTTTTCTTATACTAGAATTATTCTTATTTGTTATAATCTGATGTCTATACCATGTGAGTTGCTATTGATTTTAGTAGGAACAATGATTGTCACTAAAATATTATGGATGTCTTCCCTTTATAAATATGTATTATGAGTAAGATTCAGGAATGTAAAATATGTATGTTTGTGCATAAGAAATGGTTAACATTTTACAAAATTGGTTATCTTTATTCATATGAAAGAAAATTTATTTTATTTAATTTGAAATCACTTTGCATATTATAGCATCTAACTCTGACTAACAATAATGTAAACAAATACGGAATATCTCAAATTTGTCGGCTTATAAAAAACTTCAACACTAAATCTAAAGTATGCTTTTGGTAGGCATATCCAAGGTGAAAAATCAAAGTTATTTGTATAATAAGTGAGTTTAGGCTTAAAAGAATATTAATAACATCAGTTTGCATATGTTTGATGGAAAAAGTCAAATTTGAAGAGGTGTATAGAACAAGAACAAAACATAAGGACCCAGTCAATACATATCTACACTATATCAATGATAATAAAAATCCCAATAGGCGATAAAATTTCTAATGGATTTATTAACTTTTTGACAAATCTTCATTTAATGAATGGTAATGATCTCCCACAACTCTAAATGGATTCCAGACTTCTACCAAAAAGTACAACTCTTGGTTTCTACGGACAATTTTTATCTACGTTTTAAAGCCAATGAAACATTTAGTATATTAAATGACGAAATAACAAACTCTGTCATGACGGTTATCGACTTATATATTTTTTAAGGGGAAAGACACCATTTTTTTATTTCGATTTAAATAAAATAATCAGTTGAGGGACGGCAAAGGCAACTTGGCTCATATGGTTCCAACGCCACTGACCTGGGTCCATGTTTTGAAGACTTGACTAGGACTCAATAGCTAAGGCTCAGGACTTGGCTTCAGCTGGAAAGCTATTTCATACTATATTTTAAAAAAACCTTGAGACAATTACGCCTATAAATACTTATTATGGACTTACAAAATCAATTCAAAAGAATTCTGAGGATTTTTATTAGCTGGATTCCGTTAAAACATCGAAGGACTCGAACAGGAATAGATGAAAATTTACATGGACTTGAGATGGACTCAGCATAAAAATTTTGAGACTCGTCAATGAAACACAATGTAAGACCCATTTTTCCAACTCTGAACTAAAAAGACAATACGTTGACATACGAGTTTAATTCGTTTCTGAACGGCAATTAAACTTTATTCTTTTAAAAAAACTTTAATTAATTGCGTTCTGTTGTCAATACTCGACCAGCTGGTTTCTAAAAACCAAAAAAACTTTTGTCCTTCCAAATTTTTCAGCTTTTACCTAAAAAAACTCAAACAAATATCTTGGAGCACTCGTATTTTAAAGTCTTACTTTACAGAAAAATCTTCATTTAATGTAAATCATCTAATATTTTAGCTGCAGCATTTAAGATAAGTTTGTACAACTTAGAAAATATAAACATGATTGATTATATTTTCTGTCCCAATTTATATGCTTTCATATTGTATTAATTTGGTGAGAATGGAGTGTTGATTATTTGATTTGATGTATAATGTACCTAGATAGTTAGGCTCATACTCGTATGTATATGTTTGTTTCTTTTTTTTTTTTTTTTTTTTTAATACGGAATAAATTATGTTCTGTTATTTGTAAAATAATATTAACTGATTACGTTTTTTTTTCTGAGGGATTGGAATACATAGAATTAAGTGAATAATTTTGTTATCACATCATTCACCGAAGTCTTTTGTACACCTCCTCCCAATCATTATGTCTGATTATGTATAAACCACATTATTTGTCTTGATTGGAAAAAATAAGTTCTTTGTAGCATAAGTTTGTACTTATGACGTCATTTCACTTTCTTTTTTATGTTTTACAAGATTTTTAAGATATCTTCTTTCATTTATTTTTTGTAACTTGGGCGATGATATGAAAGGAAAATCAAATAAGAAAAAGTGAATAATAGAATTCTTCTTGAATGAACAGACTGCCAACGGATATTATTTACACGCAATGGAATGTAATTTTTATTTACGTCTTTTATTATAAGTTATTTTGAAGCCGAAAATAAGTCCACCAAAAGAATGGAAAGTATAATAATTAATACAGTGATCACTATAAGCCCTGTAGGGAATCATTCTATAATTTTATAAAACCTAAAGTGTTCATAAATGAAAATATAATCAAATGTAAATCACATTAAGCATAAAAACATAAAATATTTATAGCAATCTCTATTTAGCATGAGGTATTTGTATACCCAACTATAATCCAATTAATCTAAAACACCATCAGGCAGAGACATTGAAAAAATGTTCACAAAAATAAAACTGTCTATTTCATCTCTCAACCTTTCATTTAATAACATAATTAAAAAAGACCCAAAATTAATTGATAATTAGCCCCTTACTTTATTATACCCAACTTCTTCATTTTATAGTAGCTATAATTACTCACAGCTTAACAATATTTAATTCAAATTAAACTAATCAACGTTCTATGTGCTAATGAGGGTGAAGAGGACAAGATTAGATCAATCAATAGTTTATTAAAAAATATATTCGTAAGAGGTGATGATGATCACATTGTAATTTTTCAGACATGGAGAGTGTCCCAGACCTAAAGGTATTGTCATTATTTCGATCAGTACGGGGCTCAGCCCACACTGCAAATGAACTCCAAGCATGATTCAAATACAATTTTAGCATTTTTGAACCAGTTTTTTTTGTGTAATTCGTTATCCCCTTGATTCTGCAATGGTAGAAATATGAAGTCAAAGCAGTTACAAGGTGCAGCAAGGACTACCTAATGATAATCATGGAGGATGCTACCACAATAGCTCAAAAATACGCTGTGCTTACTAGCACCAAGTTATGATCGAGGCATCTCCACCTAGTTGTTCAAAACAAGAGGAAGTACTGGGAATAAGATTTTGGTCAATTTTAGGACAATATGAAACGTGTAAAAACGATTAAAAAAATCTTGTAACTTGATTTTTTTGATAGGACTCAAATCATAAACAAATTTGTAGATGTATTATGTATAGTTATTTGAATTCTTGCATTATTAACACAATATAAGAAGGTTCCAAGCATTGTCAAAAGTCATCAAGCGACGACTAACGAACATACTCTGTTTTAACAATAAAGAATAAACCTCTGTAATAATTTATCTGTGTTACTCTTCGTTTTTCATGACGACACATAGCCTTGGCTACCCCATATTTTTATGTTCTCTCCTCATGAATGAAATAATAATTACTATAACAGCATAAGTATATTTTTTTTATATGATGTGATGAGCCAGGGAGTACTTTAACCTCATGAGCGCTCACTAACTATGCTGTTCCTATATACGCTCTTTGATCAACCTTATCTAAATTCATATTAATTAAATATATATATATTAACGGCAGTACCCAGTATTGCCCCGAGTTATTTGGAGTCAACGAACATAAACTTGTTGCTTTAATAATGTAGAGGATCCCCAAACAATCTTAGGTGTTATTCTCCACTCTTCATGAACACACTCACATGTAGCTACTCACTCAACACTTAAAAGTTATCTACAAAATAATTAAAAAATGTTACAACAGCTGGAGAAAATTAAATTAATATGATTTGATGAGCCAGGGAGTACTTTTGGTGGTTGCTAAGCATAATTCAAAGTCGGAGACATATTTTATTTTTAATATTTTTTCCCCTTGCTTTCCCATAAATTAAATTAAAAAAAACACTATTATTTCATGTTTATCCTTACTAAAACCATGGCATGCCTTCAAGAACAAAGAGTTGGGAAAATAAATGTGAATAAAATAGTTGGTTATAGCATGCTCAATATAATGTGTACCTTTTGTTTTTCGTTAAATTTAGGCTATAATGAATTTCTGTTTATCCACGCTAGACAAAGGCTTTTGTCGAAATATTTTTTGATCCGCTACCATTAAGAAAATATTTTTGGTTGCGATATTTGACAAATGATCAGATGTACTCATGCCCATGAAAGTATTTGTTCTGATGTGGCAGAGTTGGTTAGTTTCGTTTGCCAAAGGATTTAAATTTTAAGGATATAATATTTAAAAAACAAAGAACTAAATGGTGACAATGTCTTTATTAGGCTATAGAATCTAACAGGTCATTTGGAGTTGTAATAACTCAAGGACATGTTTTTCATTCATCGTGTTTTAGCCATGGACGGTGATATATTTTTCTAATATTTCAATGGACATACCTTTAAAAAAATGGATTTGGCCAATTTAATTTTTCCCTAAAATTATAAATGGCTTCTTTGATATAATTATTAATTCATTTTTTTAGGCCTTCATGATTCACCTTTTCTAAATTCATTCGATATTTAGTTTAATGACGTTATTTTTTATTTTTTTACATTTAATAAATATAAGTATAAATATTTTTTTAACAAGAACTTTATACCACATATTTATTTTAGTTACTACAAATATATGCAAAAATGTCAAGTGACATCCTATTCTAAGATACTCCATAACCCTATATGGACCAATTTTCTTTCAGAAGTACCCAACAAAATCGTTCATATAACTATATTTATAGTTTAATTTTTATTCATCTTTGCAAACTTGCTCAAAAGATCGTATTCTACAATTAAAAAATATAATTTGGTATAGTAATTTAGCTTTAAATAAATACTCAACAGAATATTCACATTTCTAAATTTAACTACATAAAAAAAAAAAAAACTCTGGTCCATATAGGGCTTTACCTACCTTTGTAACGTCCTTAGTCTTATTCCTTGTAGGTGAATAGCTTACTTGATCGGAAAAGACTCGTAAATACAAATATACAGGGAGTGGGATCAGATTGTCGTCTACTTTAAACCTTGATAACTTGAAGACGACATTATCAAATAAAAAACCGGTTACCAAATAGGAAAGCTATTCTTGTCAGCTGACGATACGTAGCTCAGTTAGCATCATGCCGTCATCATATGAGGAGATAAAGAGCTATAAGTGGAACGAGGAACTTTCGAGGTCCGCCGTAGTCATGGCAATTGTTAATAATGGAGGTGAAATCTCCAATTCAACGATTGCTTCAACCTTAGGAGTGAATTAACGGACTGGTCAGCGTATCCGTAAGAAGCTAGAAGACACCTGGGATGTTGATGCCACCATAAAGAGACGCCCAAGGAGGAGGGTGCCGACAGGAAGGTCAGGGACACCGACTTTGTCAACAAGGTCAAGAATATGGTTGAGGATGACCCTACCAGGTCCAAGGGGTGGTCGGAGACAGGCGCTGGGTGTGGCAACAGGACTCAGCACCCTGCCATGTGTCCAAAATCTCCATGTAGTGGTTAACATAGAACTGTTAGGACGTCGTAACCAAGGATTTGTGGCCTCATAACTCTCCCGACCTTAATCCTTTGGACTATTTTGTCTGGGGCTAAGTCGAGAGACATATCAACAGACATCCCCATAGCACCAAAGCCAGCCTGATGGACTCCATCAAGGAGGTATTCGGCAACATGGACAATGAGATAGTCAGAAGAGTCTGTGGCCGGTTCAGAGGCCGTTATTATTGCCAACGGTGATTATATCAAATGAATGGTGACTCTATACCTGTATGCTCGTCATAGTTTTAATTTTCAATAAAAAAGTTAAAAAATGTATATTTTGTGTTATTTTTTGTAGAAAAATATTTTGGCGACAATTTGATCCCCGCTCCCTGTATTCTAATTGAAATATTTGAGTTGTAGAGTACAGATTCATCAATTTGATCATAATTACTGTCATAAAAAAGGAGAACAATTTTTATAGAAAATAAACTCGACATGCCTTGCTAATGAACAAATCTTACAATTTATATTTTTTACTTTATGATTAGAATATATATTTTCTAAGATTCACAAATTAGTTTAGAAATTAAAATAGGAAAACCAGTTGTTGCATATGTTCTTCCTCATTTTTATTTCATTATTGAATAGGTCGTCAAAGTGTTGACTTATCCCTTTCAAATAAGCATTCTCTTTTATCTTGGTGGGTTATATATAAGGGTGAAAATTTTGGTAAGAATAAAAAAGTGTGCGAGGAGAAGAGAAGAAATACTTATGGCATCATTGATTAAATGATATACAACTTCTTCTATCAAACAAAAACGTTATCATTCCCGCCTTTATTATTCAATATTAATATAATATTAGATGGTGATAGTCGATAGAGAACTGAATAAAATGCCTAAAATAACGTGGCCTTCTGTCTGGATTTATGAAAATGGAGGCCCAGGAATTTGGAAAATACTTACCGGATGAGAAACAGATGGTTTGTAGGATTTGTCGATATAAATGTGACTTTAGTCCCCTGTCTAGAATTACACGCCAATCATTATCCTCATATCATATCATATCTCAAGAGCATGGATATTCATCTAAAAAATCAAGTTAATGATGAATACATCAAGTCAGACTTTAACTCTAATCTCACAAAGATGCTTATTGCATGAAATATAACCTTATGATTATCTTTTTGATTAAACTCCACGTCTCGCTTGTGTTTTGCAACCTAAAGTTATGACATATTTAACTGGATTCCGGTGTCAGAACAAGAAAATATTATTTAGATCAATCTATTATTTCAATATTCTGTATTTATAATTTATTGTTATTAGTTATATAATTCCAATTATTTAATTTTGTATATTTAACATAAATGTATGATGGTATATTTTTTTATTATGTAGATTATATTTAATTAAAGCCTTCTTTTTTAAACTTGGAACTTCAAATATAATTTCGAAATACTCTACTTTGTCGTTTCATTAGCTATTATTCTGAGAATAAGGTTCATAATAAATTACAATTTCATGGAGTGTGACGTTATAAAATCTACTATAACGGATAAAAAACGTCTAAGTCAATTATACGTAGTATATCTTTATTAAACATTTTGCTAATAAATACTTTCGTTATACCCTCAAAAATCCTAATAAAGTAGGCAGATGATAATCACATCAGTTTTTTAAGCAATGACACCATATGTATTTTTTCCCCCTTCTCCTTGCTCGCGTTTTTCTCTACAATATTATCAACTTTAGTTATATATATATATTTATAGGGGACTACAGCCCCCCTGTGGGTATCGTATCCCTGTGATACTATTTTCCCTATCTTAATGCTATTTTAAATGAATGTTGAAGATTCTCTTCTCTAAAACAGTAATTCATTTTCTCCCACCCAAAAGGCAGCTGATATTAACTAGGGTGTTAACTCATTAGTACCATATGTCTCGTGTTGAGTATGTAATAAAGGACCTCCTTTCCTTCTCTCTTCCTTTTCTTATTAATTATATTATCAGGTTCTTATAATCTGTTCTGTTATATATATGAAGTATCTTTTATCTGATAGTATAAATAACCAGTCACCTTTCATATATTTAGAATAGTATTGAGTAAAGGACTTTAGGAAAAGAGTGGATACTCAAGGCAAGGTAGTTAGGGTTTAGCAGTTCTCAATTCTGATTGGCTTAGAATTAGAAGCTGCTACATGTTCCTCCAGCTAGGCAGGTCTCAATATTGTATACGTCATGTGTTCCTTATAAATCCTACCTAGTCTTATTTCCTCCACATTACTCCTTGGTCTTCCTGGAGTTCCTGTTACTTAGATTGTGTCTTATTTAGTGTATGGTAAAAGGCTCTCCTTCCATTTTAGTCTCCCCGCTTCTTATTATTATTTTGATTTCTTAAGATGTGATATGTATAAATGTAAAGTACTACCTTTGTCATTCTTAATATAAATAGCTGTGACTTGCATGTATGTATCAGAGTAGTGTTGATTAATTTATCAACTAATAATATACATGTGTTCCCTATTAATCCAATCCTTGCATAATTCCTTCACGTCTTCTCTTCATTTCTCTCTGTCGTCCTGGATTCCTTGTACTAAATAGATTGTGTCTCTCAACCACGTCATAGACACAACAGTGGCAACGGGGGATGGGATCAGGATCCCATGACCTCCCTGCTGTGGGATGGTTTGTGAAGCTAGTCCTGTTGGAGTTGGGTAGTCTGTTTTCGTCGATAGAGAGATTGCTTGGTCATCTACGGAAGGCAGAACAGTATGGTTTGTGCCTCGTGGAAGATTGTTGAAAACTATGGCTATTGTCAAAAGGAGAGACATGTGTCCGTGTCAGGGACCACATCACCCAGTGCAGGTTTGATCCTCAGGAGTATATGTTCTCCGACATGTCTGGTCTACCGCTCACTCTGTTGCGTGGTGAATGTGTACAGCTGGAGAAGGGAATACACACCTCGACAAGACACAACATCTCGCTCCCTCTCTCTGCTACAACTAATGTTATTATTAGAGGCAAACTTTTTCCCCCCACTCATTCTAAAAAGTACATTAGTATTAAAATTCATTCATTCAACTAAGTATTACTACTCTTGGTATTGAGCATTTCCTGGGTAGAAAAATTAAATTATAGTTTATTTTCCTTATTTCTGATTGCATCATATAATATATCGAAATTTCCATTAATTTTCTCCGTTATCGATACGATGCAGATATTAGATTTTTTCCCAATATATCCATTTTGCGGTTTTGATCAAATATATTTGCCCAAATATGTTTACGTTGTAAAACTTTAAAAGATGTGAATCCATTAAAGAATCACAATAAAATCATTATTTAATTGATATAGATATTTTCCTGCTTTTGAAATAAATACGGCGCTAATTTTTGTCGATAATTAAATTATGGATATAATAAGCAATAGTTATAAAAAAATTATTGTTTATTAGAAATTTTGACCTAGTTAATTAGTTATATACAGCGTTTTTACTGAATGTACTCATTATGAAAATTGAGCATCTTCGAGTAAGTATAGAAAATAATTTCATAATAATAATAACCAGGCCACTACTCTCCCTGAACATAAAACTTAATTTTGTCATTTTTAAGCTAATAGTTTGTATTTTTATTTTATTTTCGAAATTTGTTCATATTGCTGAATAACTTTTCATCAATACTATAGCCATGCCTCCAAGACAGTGGCACTTTTATTTCATTATCAATATGTGACGTCAGTGAAACCAATTTGGATCAAGGTTTAATGCTTTTAACCAATCATTAGTGTTAAATATTTATAAAATAGATGCCACTCATATCTATTTGCATTCCCAAAATCGTATTTACATAGAAAAAAGTATATTTTATTATTTCAAAATCATGGTCGTTTGTATATTTTTTTTTCCGAAGAAACAAAAAAAACTTTCTCTATAATGTCATTTTTTTCTGGAAGAAGCAGAATTTAACCGAATGAACTATTTGTACTGCGCACTCTCCCCTCCTTACAGAGTTTGAAAAAAGTTCCTACATACACT
This sequence comes from Lepeophtheirus salmonis, assembly GCF_016086655.4. Taxonomy (NCBI): domain Eukaryota; kingdom Metazoa; phylum Arthropoda; class Copepoda; order Siphonostomatoida; family Caligidae; genus Lepeophtheirus; species Lepeophtheirus salmonis. Next base: position 47,685,818 of record NC_052134.2, read on the forward strand.
GCAAGTCTAAATAAATTCACAAGTCTTTGCTCACAAGTTTAAGTCCTTGAATATTTCATTGAAATAAGTTCAAGTCCTCCGAAAATAAAAAAAAACACTCTATACATAATTAAAAGGTTGAAATAACTTTCTAATCCAGGTAGAATATTGAGTCTTATCTTTGGATTCCAATCAAATCTCGAGTCTTTGATTGTGTGACCTAGTCGACTTGCAAGCGTTTAGTCACCTCTGTCAAATTATATCTACTCAAACACTTCCCTAACAGAGACATTGCCGAATGCCCATTTTGACGAATGGAAAGTTTGCGGAATAACAACTCTGACGAAAAAAAAAAATTAGGAACGAATTGTAATTACTAAATCTTCATCAGTTGATAAGAACAAATGTAACAAAATTCATGACAGTTGTCCAATAAATCACTACGTTACTCCGCCAACACATAAAATATACAGTGTATTTTGTTGTCTTCCATCGATGTTTGAAATCTTTTTTTTGATTAAGTTTTGTGTTTAATGACAACCCCATCTAGAGATATATAAAGTTGGAGACAATAATTAATTAATAATCACTTAATCACTCTAATTCATGGCAAATAATTAAACATGTTATCTTTCAAAATAGAAGCAAAATGAATATAAACCATAATCACATTGTATTACAGCATGAATCATTTTAAAATAGATTTATTAGTTATCGACAAAGTGTCTTCCTTTTCGCATCAACCGGACACTGGTGTCTCGTATTTTCATTCATTTTTCCTTGTATTATTTTTCATTATATTGAAGATATTTCTAAATTATTAGAAAGAGTAACAGTGGATCTTTAAAAAATATTTTACCATAGGACTTTATACATATTTGTCCTATATAAGTCTTCAAACTATGCCATTATTGAGAATTACATAAAATAAATATCTACCAATCATATGCTTTTCATTTTTAGATAATTTAAATTTTTTTATTGATTATGTAATATTTTTATGGTGTTTAAAATTTTGCTATTTTTTGATGAAAATGCAAATTTTATGGCAGTTTAAATTTGTTGGGACACTGGTGTCCCTCTGGGCTTGAAAGGTTATTTTTTTATTAGATTTTAAAATTTGTTCAGGGTGAGACATGCATATTTGGTTTTTGTCCTTTTAGAGGACTCATATTAAAGAACTCTTTATTAGTAAACAGATTAGCAATTAATACATGTACATACAATTATTTTTATAAATACTTTATAAGTGATTGTAGAGTTGTTCAAAAATGACAAAAATAACAACAACGAATAAGACCTTTTAAGGAACACGCTTAGTATCTAAATGTATACCCCTTTATAAGAAGCAGACATTGCGGATGAAGAAGACATTGACAATTCATTATATAATTTTGATACTTTAGTTATAATTGATGAAGAAGTTATCACTGAAAGAAATACATAAGATGCTTCGTTGACACCTGAAGCCAACGTTTACGTCATTATTATGATGCTTCGAAATTGGCACTTTGATGATCATCTTAAAGAAGATGAGAGTGATAAAACATATTAATAAAGACCACCGATAGTCTATCTGAACGGAAGATTCATAAAATGTTTATCCTACAATTATTAAGTTCTACTACAATTGCACAATCTCATAGATCAAAGAAATGTATCCTACCACTAAGACTCAGTCATTAATACAATTGTCTCTAAGAATCTTCTTCAAGCTTCTAGATATAATATGTTATATCGTTTATAATATTAAATATATAAATAAATTATCGGTTCTTGACTTATAAGTTGTAATTGACAAGAGTCTCATTGAATATTATGAAGGGCGAAAAAGGGAAACCTAATCGTTTTGACCAACAAAAAGATAAATGCATCTTTTATAATGGACATAGTCGAAATTTAATGGAGTTTGAACAAAAATGAAAAAGATATGCTAACCCTGCTAGCAAAAATATAAAAAATCGAATTTTGTTCATTTGTATGGCTTGTAATCTTGCTTTATACTTATTATGAGATAGAAATTGCTTCGTTATGTTTCACATGTGAAGCAGTTATTATATTCCTTGCAATCAATTTTTTCAAAGTAGAATTAGGAATTAATTTAATTATAAATATAAAGTATATCAAAATAATTAAAAAATGTTAATAATTCAACTCCATAGCGTAACTTTAGTATTTTTTTTTATATATACATAATACAAAATTACCGTTCATACCCAAAGGGACACCTGTATTCCATTAAATTCTGGCAAACCTATTGAAGTTATTAAAAATATTAATCCTGATTATTTCTAACATCATCAAAGATATCAAGAATTGACTACAATTATCTTTTATTTTTGATTTGATTTTTAATTCCTATTATGTCTGAAAGGGTTAAAACTCAAATAATTTGCATTGCATCGTTTTTCTAAGAAAAATCAAATTAATAACTCGTAAAATTTTTCTATAAAAAACCACACAACCTTTTACTTATTTTAAAATTTATTGTTTTGTTTATTTGACACATATCTTACTACAATTAAAATATTTTGAGCACTAATTGAAAGATTTTCAAGGCATAATTAGTTCCACCATATTATAATCTCTTTCATTCCATTAATTTTTATATTTTATTTCCTAAATTCGAGTCTAATTTATCATATTATCATAAGCCGCTGGGTTTATTCTCTCATGTATTAATTCATCATATATAGTTTGATAATAAATTAATATTTTTTTAGATATATTTGATATTTAATATATGTATGAATAATCTATTATAAGTTTTTTCCTTCATTAGAATATGAAAACTAAAAAACGGAAAAGAAGAACCAAAATAATAAGAAAATTCCATGAATAGAAATTAGGAAAAAGCTTTGATTCCAAATAATGATTAATTATGAGAAGATATAAGAAAATATTAAGGTATATATAAAAGAATGGTGATTTTGTACATGATAAAACTGTTATTTATAAATGCTTATAACTCCTTCGTAAAATGTCGCTAAATGCAATGTAAAAATCAATGTTTCTATAAATCATATAACTTTATATGTAAAATTTCTAATGAATGAGTTTTGTATTATTTAATTTGAGTAGTTTGACAATTTTTTGGTTCATTAACTTCATGACAATAAATAATCAATAGATCATTTGACAGAAAAAAGTGCAGATTGATTTTCGGAGTACTGTTTTTATTTCCTAAAGATAGTATCATTATTGAGGAAAGAAAACCTAAGTATAGTAGGTGTGTGATCATGAAATCTGTAATGTAACCTTAAAGATTTGAAGCAGAGTTGTTACTAGTTATAAGTAGGGATGGGAATTTTGTAGAGTGCGAGAAGAAGACCTTGAACGATACTTATGGATGTAAAAAGAAACCAAAATAAACTTGATGACCCTGACAATTTGATAAATATTTTGGAAAAGAGAAGCTAAAATCAACTGAGAAGAGGGAGGAGGAGGCGAAGGAAATAAACAAGGATATTGGAAAGAAATGATCGGTTGTTTCATCTTCAATTAAATTTTTATTTTAATAAAGACTTATAATTATAACTCCAAATCCTTAAGATTACTCTTTGTGTTTTACAAGGGTGTTCTGAAAGTGTATGACCTCAACGTGAAGATGGCATTACTCGTAAATAAAAGGTATTCACATCTATTTAGCATCTGTTGACGGTAACTCATCAATGTTTTAGCTACTTATTGGACGCGTAGCTGTTATGTAACATTCGTTTGAGTTAATTGATGTGAATATTTTTTTGTGAAAATGGACAAAATCAATTATTGAGAATTATTAGTTTGTTCAAAATGAAACCTTTAGATATATTTTGAACGGAAAGCAAAATTGAACGACGTTCCATGGGCCATTTATTTATTTTTATGAAACATACACGAATCATATAAAATCCTATATAAATATAAAGGCTCAATCATTTATATTTATTAAATGACAGACAATATTTCAAATAGATATTATGGTCAATTATAGGGACTGAATTCAAATTTCTGGGATAAATTGGAATACCCATGACTGTGAACTGTAGTTTAAAAATCCGTTTTCTCATACTGACTTAATTTTCCCAATATTGTCTTAGAAATATAATTGATTAATTTCCTAATTCTATAAATGAGGCGGTGAATTTTGGCTACTTTAAGTACGATTAATCAAAGGATCAGAATCATTTGTTTGTTGAAATTAACTTTAATTGTTTGGAATATTTATTTCATGTTTAATTTAGAGAAATAATATTCTAGCTTTTTTTTGGGTTGACATGCTAGAAATATGGAATTTTATTAGAATTACTCAGTACTATTAAGAGAGGGCCATCAATTATATATTTTAGATTTTAATAATTAATTATGACTTAATACATCTATATTTACATGTGGGATTAAGTGGAGATTAGTATGAATCACAACTGACATAGCTATTCTACTTCTGTGAAAATAAAAGATTGTTATTCTTAGTCGGCTATTAGTTTGTTGAACTTTAGTTTTATTAATTTTTTTTATAATTCCCATTGACATTTCAGTCAAAAAAAGAAACTTTAGCGCTCCAGACATGCATGAAACAACATCGTTTTTCTACAACAATAAAATTTAGCAATTGCAATGGGAGTATCCGACTTTTGTATTCCTCAAAAACTGTACAACTTCATTTAACGAGCGTTGTAGAGTTTATATGTATACTGTACAAGCATGGTACTACCTAATAATTGGAACGCGGAATGGAACGAAAATAATGGCTGAACGATAAATACTGAAAAAAGAAAAAAACATAAAACAGAACGCTTACAAGCCTGATTCAAACAATATCAGACGTGTAATACTAGTTATGTTAAAATATGACGCATCTAAGTCAATTCAACAAGGATTAATTTAGCCAAAAACAAAAAAGTGTCACGTAAATATTAAGATGATGCAGTTGCTCTCGAAATTAGAAATCCTTATCAGAATCAGAGAAACCTAATTTTGGTACTGCAGCTGGATAAGTAGAACACAAATTCAATTTTTTCTGCAAATTTAGTTAACGTTTACTTCTACCACAATTACAATTTATTAATGCGTATCAAGGGAATTTTTTTTTGTGCATTATTTATAAAAATATTTTACTGATTGACAAATTTGCTTTCTCAGGGGACGTTTAGTTCATTAGCACCATTGGTCAATATTGAAATTTGGCTTAAAATATTATTTAGCAAAAGCAATTATTTTGTTGTTATATAATGGACCTCATTTATTCATCTCTGAACGATAGACAAGAGAAGATGAATATATCCTTCAGCTTTGCAAAACATTCTCCTCTGAAACTTGTGTTAAAGGAGATTGTAAGGAACTGGTAATGTAATTAAGGGAAAGTATAAAGGTTTAGGACAGTTCATCTGACCTAGTACCTTACACAAAGCAAAATGGATGTGTAAGCTTCTTTATGCTATAAGGATAAATCTACTGAGAAGAATATAATTCAAAACTTACCTAAGGGGACTGTAATTGTGCCTGGACAGTAACAAAAACTAAATCCCTTTGTAGGCTCTTTTATTTTTCGAAAGCTGTCTTGGTAGTTTATAGTTCTACTTCTTTCAATAGTAACTTTCAATGAATTCAAAACTGTCAATAGCTTGATCAGTTATATGAAAATCTATACAACTTGTCCAGATGCAGCAATCAAGGCATTCTCTGTACATTTGTGGTACCGAACTGAAGAACTAGGACCATTAGTATTTAAAAATTGACGAATGATCTACGTATTTATATTTTTAAAGTAGCTACAAATTGTGTTATAATTATAAATTTATATAATTATGTAAAGGTAATAATTAGTAAAAAAAAAAGAAAATAAATAAAAAGAAAAACAAAATCTTTTTTTTCTTTTTTTTTCTCAACTGAAGTTTAGTTATGTTTTCTTTATCTAGTAACAGGTCAATGATAATATTGTAATGATGTGTAGTTTGTATTTTCGCGCCATTTTTTTTGTGTAAAAATCAGTTATGTCATCGAAGCAGCAAAGCTGTTTCAATGGTAGTAGTACATAGTTATACAATACATATTTAATTAACAAATGTAATCAATCATTAATGCCTTTGGAGTAAAAATGGAAAGGAAGAATAAAAAAACTATTTGTACCGTTGCTTCATGCAATTCTCCAAATGGAATAACTTACTTTGGATTCCCTAAGGATTCTCATTTTCGTGATATATGGATACAAGTTTGCAGAAGGAGTGACAATATTCCTCAGTTTGCCAAAATCTGTTCCAGTCATTTTACTGATGAAAATTATGAGAGAGACTTGAAAAATGAATTGTTGGGAAAGGCCGCTGGGGAAAAACTAAAGAAGGATGCCATTCCAAGTTTGAAACCGTTCAATTCTGTGGTGGATGATGGAAATCCTAATCCTCGTGAGGATGAAAGAGGTGAAATATTGGCTAAGAGACAGAGGAAAGAAATGTTCCTGACCGTCAAGGATTTTCAGACTATGTTGCTGAAAAACAAAATCAAATTTACTGTTTCAACCGCCGTTGTTATATGCCAATTTGAAGCTGCATCATATGCTTCCTCTATTCGGATCAAATAAAAAGTACCCTTGATGAAATTTCCCAGGTAGATGAACCAAAAGAAAGTAACGATGATGAAGATGATATTGACATTCGAAATGATTTAAAATTGCTGCTTGAAGAAGGTGAAATGATAGCTGAAGACCCTAATACTTATGAGTATGGACATTTTAACCATGAAGATAAGGACATTGATGATATTTTAGAAGATGAGGGTAACAACATCAAAGATAACGAACTACTGGATCCATCAAAGGAATGTGAAAAAGAAGCATTCACTTATATCACTTGATTTTTGGCAAATAAACTTCATGAAGTATTTCCAAGTCTCGGTACAAAGACAAAATATTTAGATTCTGACCAACTCATACAGGCAAGTGTATGGATTGTTTCCAGATCTCAAGGAGGTCCCATGCAGCCCTCGGGGTAATTATTGGAATTTTGTAAAGAAATGAAAAGCTACTTTTTAAAATTTCATAATCCTAGAGTTGACGGGGATCCTTTTGTAATAAAAAGACTGACTGACTTATTGTCTACAAAATACCCCCACCAAAATGTCAAAATTATCTAAATATGGATTTTGAAAGCAATTTACACAAAAGAGAAGAGACCATTCTTTTTACCGTTTTTTTCTTTTTTATTATTGATGTACTGTGTTTTCTCTCTACAAAAATACTATCCCTGCGTGGACGTAGAATTTAAAAAAATATTACCACCTAGTAAGCTGAAAAAGAAACCAAAAGCTGTTATCATTATTCTTGAAAAGTGAACATCTAAATATAAATAAATTACTAGTCACAGAAAGTAATGCTAAGGTTACGTAGTTTGTTAAGAGTTATTCATAGTACTCTCAGGGATCCTAGTGAATGAAAGTTATACATGTATCCTACAAAATTTGAACAACATTTTTTTGTTAATGTTCAAATAGAATTGCTAGTCATGGAGGGTGTAAAGATAGTTATAAAATAATTCATAGCCCGTTCAGAGCCCTTAGTGGACAAAAATTATACTCGGAAGCAATACAATTTGGATAAAAATGTAACACGTTGGCATTGTTTCGCCACTAGGTTTATGGCTTTGCTACACCCGTTTCAGTTTCTTTTTGTTTTGCAGTAAACGGGCTTCTAAAAACATTGTTTAAACTGACTAGTTTTTAGAGAGGCCTAACATTGTGAACTGAGAAAGGACATTTTTTGCTGAACCAAGTCACTAATCCAAGCTAAAGATTTATCAAGACTTTACAACAGTTTATTTTACTGTGTAGTCATTAGAGAAGGGAACATGAGAGCGGTTTGCCAGTAAAAATCAATTCCTACTCTTGATGACATCAAAAGCAATACTATTCCAAGGAAATCATTTTGTTTGATGTCATCATAAATCTATGGATGTAAGGTCTGTTATTCTTATGCTTTGTGATGAAAATCGCATTTAATTTTTAGCTTGTCCATTTTTTTGGAGTTGCCAAACTGAATAGTGAATGTTATTTTCCTAAGCTATTGTCTTTATTATTGAGGAGGGAACTTCTACTTCTTCTATGTTTAATTATATTAAATACCTGATTGAATGTTTTTGTAATATTCAGAGTAGAATTGAAGTTGGATATCGAAGTAATTCTTGCCCATGTCCTTGCTAATTCAATTTACCTCTTGTCACTACTATTTTTTAGCCTATCTAATTAATCTTAATGACACCCAAGCTGCTCTCCTCAAAAAAGTTCTTGAAATTGTCAAGGTTACAATGACAATTTTCGGTTTCTTTTTTAACACGTACAAAATGCTCCTAATTAAAGTATCTCATTTTAAGCTTGCTTTTAAGAAGAGTGAATAAAAAATGGCAGAAACTTTATAGAGGTATGTTTTATATGCATTGTGTAGAGTATCAATTGACTTGTTTATTGAAGTCTTCCTGTACGCTTTTTTCTTCTCTATAAGTAACTTAATCCAAGTATTGTTACTAATCATATTACTCATATATTGCTTTCGTAATGAAGGCCTATTTACTTTTTATGTTGTAAGCCATTTTGTGTCCATTAAAACCGATTTCCATTTTTGTAGGTATAACTTTAAAAATGTCTAATGGTACTTCTTATTAGAGTCATTATCATAATCTAAATGGTTTTTTGAAATGGTTTTGTGCAGAATATCTTAATTTTATATATTTTCTATTTCACTTCATTTATTGTAACTTTTAGATTCCATCGGATAAAGAATTTTACTACCGTTTTTAGAGACATACAACATCCTCCTGCTATATATGAGTCTGATAGAAAACACTTTGATATAAACAGTATACCATTTTGAATACAAAAACTTGAATATATATCTAATCTACTATAATAAAATATGTATTTAATTAAGTTCTATATTTTTTAATGTTGAAAAAACTTTTTTCTATTTTACAAAGCTGTTATTATGATCCTTCAATTGCTTAATGAATGAACTATTAAGTGTAAAGTTATAGATAGTATATGAGCTCATTCACGGGATTGATGTTTATTTATTTTTCCTCAATAGCTGTTTGCAGTTGATCTAATCAAAGAAAGTATTCAAGCAATATTTATATACAATAATTTGTGTATAACTGCTTGGAAAGACTCTGAATCAGTCGACATTAGGTCTAACTACTAGAATTCAGAGCCTATTTGATACGTGGGTTGTTACAACAGAGAAACCCGCAGGTATTTTTCAACAACATCCCCTAATTATATCATGGTTTACAACACAAATAAGGGTGATGTTGACATGCCAGATAATACTGCAATGAATTATGGAATATGATTAAGAACAAAAAAAGAGTATTATGCATTAGTTCTTGAAGGTTCAAATTCATCTGGAGCTGTTTCTCATTGATGACATTGCTTCACGAATATGAAAGCTCACTACTATGTCTAAGCACATATCAAGAATATATATATCACTAAAGCTGATTTATACTATGACAAATATAAATATTATGTTGTTAACGTAATTCCAACGAGTTTTGTATGTTATTATTACACAGAAAAAAAAATATATGTATTATTTTCACTCCAAAAGTTTGACGTAGGCCTTTACCCGCAATGTTTTTTTAGCATATCATACGGAGAAAAAGTAATGATAATATTATTACTACTAAAATGTTCGATTTAAGCAAAAAAATGCCAATATGATTCATGTTTTAATAGAAAATAAATGTTATTTATTTGCAGGAATTACGGGTTAGGTTCAGTCCTGCATATTAGTCCTAAAACTTATAAAGTTCGGTACTTAATGACCTCACTAAACTTGTTTTCTTCTTTTTTAATCAATTGTAGTAATGACAGTCCAAAGTATTCATAACAAAAACGGATAGAACCGGACCTTATACGGTAATGGACCGAAAAATTAAGGACAGCCAACATGTATTATTTTTATTTAATGATAAAATTTATTCAATTACATAATTATTGAACAAGTCGTTATCTTTCTTGTATCAAACAAGCTTACATACTAAAAGAAACAAACATACCAAAAATCAGCTCAGTCCAAATATTTAAATTTTATTCACTAATCGTTGAGAAGTGTTACCAGCTTAATGAAATCTAATTATAATTCAACCAATTAAAGTTGAGAATACTGAATAGAGGGAAAGAAGCTGAGGCATAGATTTCTGACATAACATTACCTCTTTGACACAAAAATATCCTATTTATTTTGTTATCAGCTATCAATTCCTTAAGCTTACTCAATACATCATGGCTATTTCATAATAATAGGTTGTGGAAAAATTAATTTCGTATTTTTCGCTATTTTTCAATAGTGTTACAATATTTCTATTTAAGTCAAGTATGCCTTGTTCTGTTAAGTAACTCTTTTATATAGGAAATACACTCGGACAACAATTTATGGAAATCCTAATCCTCGTGAGGATGAAAGAGGTGAAATATTGGCTAAGAGACAGAGGAAAGAAATGTTCCTGACCGACCAGGATTTTCAGACTATGTTGCTGAAAAACAAAATCAAATTTACAGTTTCAACCGCCGTTTTTAAATGCCAATTTGAAGCTGCATCATATGACTCCTCTATTTGGATCAGATAAAAAGTAACCTTGATGAAATTTCCATGGTAGATGAACCAAAAGAAAGTAACGATGATGAAGATGATATTGACATTCGAAATGATTTAAAATTGCTGCTTGAAGAAGGTGAAATGATAGCTGAAGACCCTAATACTTATGAGTATGGACATTTTAACCATGAAGATAAGGACATTGATGATATTTTAGAAGATGAGGGTAACAACATCAAAGATAACGAACTACTGGATCCATCAAAGGAATGTGAAAAAGAAGCATTCACTTATATCACTTGATTTTTGGCAAATAAACTTCATGAAGTATTTCCAAGTCTCGGTACAAAGACAAAATATTTAGATTCTGACCAACTCATACAGGCAAGTGTATGGATTGTTTCCAGATCTCAAGGAGGTCCCATGCAGCCCTCGGGGTAATTATTGGAATTTTGTAAAGAAATGAAAAGCTACTTTTTAAAATTTCATTCATTATAATTCAACCAATTAAAGTTGAGAATACTGAATAGAGGGAAAGAAGCTGAGGCATAGATTTCTGACATAACATTACCTCTTTGACACAAAAATATCCTATTTATTTTGTTATCAGCTATCAATTCCTTAAGCTTACTCAATACATCATGGCTATTTCATAATAATAGGTTGTGGAAAAATTAATTTCGTATTTTTCGCTATTTTTCAATAGTGTTACAATATTTCTATTTAAGTCAAGTATGCCTTGTTCTGTTAAGTAACTCTTCTATATAGGCAATACACTCGGACAACAATATAGTCTTTAAAAATAAACCAAACAATAATTTATATTGCACTAACAAAGGGTTCTAAAAAAAGAACAGGAATACAATTTCTGGTTGATCCCTCGCTTAAATATATTTGGACATTTTGTTGTTTATAAAAAAAAATTGGCAATCGTATAAGAATTCATATGTGGAGCTACGCTTTCAATAAATTATTGCATAGCAATATAATAGTTCAGTATCGAATAAAATTCTATCTAGGATTTTAATGTTATGAAAAAAATATATACATATGTAGTCTTTTGTCAGTTCTTATTTAAGACTGAAGACTACAGTTCTGTCCAGTCATTCATATCAGTCCTAAGAACATATAAAGTTTGGTCATTGATGACGATAATCAACTTAATTTCTTGTTTTTTAATGGCTTTTATAATTTTTGACTTTTTTTCCGTTTCTTTTTGGAAAAAAGTTTGCGTGATCCAATAAAGGTAACGACGACCTGAAAACAAAATACACTTTCTATTTTTGCAAGTGTAAGGTAACACCGTGACGATTAAGTGATTCATTATATAAGGAAACGTGACATCATATATTATCAATTTAGTCCATTAATGCCGAGACTATAATTTTTATATTTCATATTTCAACGCCTCCTCCTATTCAAATGATTTTTTTTAAATTAAAGAATATATCAAAAAAAAGTGTCTAAAAGTGTGTACATATTTTTGTAACTATTATTAAACTATTATGTATGATAAAAAGATAGTGTGATCGGAAAAAAATTATAAAAATTGTTTTAGAAGTTATGAAAAAAGTAATTATACTTAGTTCGAAAACAACAATTACTTTTGAAAATATTTTTATTTATTTAAAAGTTGGTCTAGATGTATAATATTTTTATACAGAGTCCTTGACTTCTTTAATATAAAATATATTGAGTTATTGAAAAAAATTGTCTTCAAAAAATTACCATCAACTATTTTTTATATAATTTTTGGAGGAGAAAAAGAATTACTGCTATAAAGAGGAGAGATTTCTACATTTAAAATAACATTTGCATAGGGAAAATATTAACCATATCTAAACTAATATATATTTATTTTAATATCCATTTTAAAATCAATTTACACCATAGAAATCTTCTTTTAGAGGGAGATATAAAGACCCCATGACATATTAAATAATGCAAAAAAAGAAGAAAGAGCACACGCATCAAATGTTTCCCCTTTTTTAATCCATAAACTTAGTTTTTTCTTTACACAGATCCCTTCTATACCAATGAATAGAGCTACATTTATCAATTTTAAATACATTGTAAGGAAAATTAATATGGATATTCAATAGATCATCATGAGCAGTAGCCCGGTTTTTTTTTTGGAATTGGTAATTTGAAATTAACTATTCTTTTACTCAGCTGTTGTCATAATTATTAAAGTCCTTTTAATTTTATTTAAAACCTGATTGAATATTCGTGTGTTTACATAACAGAATGAAAGTAAACTTGAGGATTTGTTGCAGAGTTCAAATCTTAAGTCCTTCATGAACATGAAGGGCATTGAGGATTGAGATTGGAGTAATTATTGTCAATTTCTTTGCTTAAATTATTCTCTCCCTCGTCATAGCTACTTGTAGGAAATCTAATAAATCGTCATGATAGCTAAGCTGCTCTTCTCCAAAACATTCTTCAAATTATCAGGGTTACCTTGTTAATTTTCGGTTTCCTTTTTTTAATATGCCCAAAATACGTACAATTTTCATCACAAATCCTAGGCGACGTTAGCAAAAAAAATATTTATGAAGATATTTAATGTTTAAATTAGATTGAATACACGGGTGTTTAAACACACCATAGGAACTAATAGGCTAAGGTCAAACAAGTGGTATTGGCCTCGACAGGCTCCTCAGTATAGTAATGATTGACACAGCACAAAAAATGAATAGTTAGTCCTTTACGAAAAGCAATGTCCTTGAGAAAGAAAGTAAAACTAACAAATTATGAAAAAAAAGTTTGTTCATTGACAGTTATATATTTATGTAAGTTGCGTCTTGAATCAAGATATAATTTTCTTAACTTGAGTGTGTGGAGTGTAAGATATAGCGTGACAAGTTTAGTAATTATTATTTTCATGTAAGTGTATATACATGGCATGTTTACAACACTGTTAACAAAACTCCTCCACGAATACTTTAAGTTATTTTTTACGTACATAGTTTTTACATTTTTATTGTCACTCATTAAAACTAAATTACTAATCATAGAAGTAACAAAGGGTAAGGCCTCTCAAACTATTTTTGGATTGATTGAAAAAATAAAATAAAATCATTTTGATTGTAAAAATGAACTGATAGATTAAGGCACGTATTATAATCAGGAGCAAAACGTATCGAAGGAAAGTCGGAAGATAGTTAAAACAATTGTATTTTGCCTAAATTGCTCGGAGTTGGATTCATTCAGACATACCAATGGGTGATACAGGAAAGTTCACCGCTTTCTTTTCAGCCCCAAGGTAACTTAATCCAAAAAAAAAGCCATCTAATAATAGAAACATGTAAGTGAGATAATAGAAAATAATTGTAATAAAAAGCTAGTTTTATCTTTTATTTTATTTGTTGTTTTTTAACATGCTACATTTTAATAGACTTCAAAAGGAGTCAAATGACACAGTGAATTACAACATCCATGGATGATATGTAGATGATATCAAAAGCAATAGATGAAAAGAATAGCTTGATTAAACACCAAAGGAGGGAGAGAACTGAGAACTAGACATGGTATGATAAAAGGATTCTCACTCTACAAACAGACGTAATATGCTTACAGGACATACGATCCAAAGTTTGATCCTCTTGTTTAAGTTCATGTCTATTAGGCCTTCGAAGGATAATCACTTTTGCTGCTAAGTCAGTGGGGAAATCCAAATGTATTAAAGAATACTTTATTTGAGAGTAAGTGGCACCAAATCCTAATATCATCTGGTGTATATCAATTTAATATCGTAAATCCATATGGGGGTAATGTAAAGTCATCCCCCTTTTTCAATCAATAATATAAAAAGAGATTTTTCCCCCTTTATATTGATAAAAGACCATATGTACATCGGAAAACTGCTATGATCAGAAAATTAATTCATGAACTGAATCCTTTTGACGTCTTCAAAAATTAAATAATTATGATGATATTTTCTCTTCGAAGAATAAGAAGCAGTCATCAAGGATCGATCTTGCTTTGACGTCTTCATGCTTATGTACTTATACTAAAAAAACATACTACTGATTCGAATCTTCTTCTCAACACAAAATGGTAGATTTAGAATTTTTCTCAACTCTTACCAACAAAACTTTTTGGATTCCTAATTGGATCATTGGTTTAGAATAATTTCAAATACATTAAATAATAGATTGAGAAATTCCAACGAGTATACTCTATCATGTAAGATTATCAAGTTTCTTCAATAAAACTATTTGGGACACAACTCTTACTTTGATTAGTAAGAAGAGGGAAAGAAATGCAATTAGAGGAAGATATAGATGAAATCATGAATAAAGGGTTTTTATTTGTCCGTATGCTAACTTGGGAAAGTATGATTGAATTTAAAATTACTGAAAGGGCCAAAGAAGAGATAGAGAGGAAAGTCGATTATGTATAAATGAAAATAAGAATTCCTGCTACAAGAGTTGAAAAAATTATTGTAATTACAAATCTGAAATCAATTCTCAAAGTGTTTCAGAATAATTATCAAGGAACATTGGGATACTCTAAAAGTGGATTTCCTAGATAAAAAAAAAGTGGCGTGAATTTCTATTTTTACACTTGATACTATATTGGACTATATCAATGAGTATTACCAAGATAATAAAGCTTTTGGACCTGACAATATAAAGGGAAAAATATATACCCTATGCACTGATTGTATTCTTCCCTATTTACTTGGGTTTGGATTTGAAATGGAAAAGAGGGGTATGCTCACCTCAGCTCTAACTCGAGGTAGGATGTATCTCATCTCCGAAAAAAGTAATGGGACATCCGTTAGTCATTGTAGGCATTTGACAATTCTTAATTAATCATAAATAATTTTAGCATGTGTTTTAGCAAAACAAATCGAGCCTATACTTAACAAAAAGTAAAAAAGATACGAGAACAAGTATAAAAAGTTTTCATAGAATTAATAACTTTTATGATACATTCGAATCGAACTCAAATGAAAATAGTCGTGGAGTAGCCATATTAGGAAAAAAATGTTATCCTGTGTTGAAATATTCTCATTCCAGCGGTAATCTATGTTACATGCAAGTAAAACAAGTTGGTGCTTTTTTCGACATTTTAGGGATGTATGAACCAAATGAGGATACCCCTAAATTTTATTTTAATGAACTGTATTAATTAATTGGCAATTGTTGTACTATAGTAATCGGGGATCTAAATCTAAGACTGAAAAAAAAATATTCTATTGCAACAGGAAAGGGTAATTAAAAAGCCCCTAGGAGTTTGAGGAGAATTATGGAGAAAAAAAATGTTGACTGTGCTGAACTGTAAGGAAAAGACTCACACACCTCCTCTATTAAAACAAGGAATAATAAGGTTATATCTTCACGTTTTGACATTTGGTTCTGTAGAACAGGGAGTACATTTAGGCCTACTGAATTTACCGTTATTCCAAATAATATAGAAAGGGAGATGGTTATTCAATTCATCCGTCCTATACCATGAGGAATGTCATGAGGAAATGAGAACAGTGATCTCCAATGTCAGATTTCGTATAGATATGGGGAAAGATGTGTCAGAAGAAGTTCGGAATATGGAGCTGGCTCGGGAAAAAATTGTTATAAAACACAGCTGTAGGAATGCAGTGAAAAAAAAAAAGCGAAACTCATAAATCTTATCAAGCTTGGAGAAGATAATGGGAATAAGCAAATGATTAATGGTCTCTTGAATGATAATTATCGTGATAAAAATTAGAAGTAAAGAAAAGATCGATAGAACAATTTAGAAAAGGATACTATCCGGTGATAAAGTTCTTTCATCATAAACCCAGTTCAAGATATGAAACGAGTGAGTTTGACATTGATGATGTGATTAAGTACTACCAAGTATTGTACAGATGCCGAGACTTTGTGTTACCTATTAAGTGCAAAAAGTGTGTATTGAATAATGCCAGCTTTGCCGATTATACTCGTGTGGAACCTCCAGAATGCATACCATTGTCTGTTCAGGAAACTAAGAAACACTTCTCAGAGGAAGAAATTGTAGATGCTATAAGAAAATGTGGCGAAAAAGTTAAATCTCCTGGCTTATCAGGCTGTGGTTTTGAAATATATCAACTTTATGCTGATGAACTTGCACCAATTCTAAAAGAACTATTTTAGTGGATACTGATGATGGGTTCCTTTCCATCATACATAAACAAAGAGTGGTGGGGCTCAGAAGATCTTCAATCATTTGCTTTTTGGACACAAATGATTGTTGTTTGTTGACGTGTTTCAACAAATAAGACAGCGTGAGAATGTTAATAAAGTTTGAAAAATTTTCTTTATAACCAACATCGGGTAAAAATGATTTAATGGAGCCTGAATTGATCCTATGTATTTAAATAACTATATAACTTTTGATATCAATAAATTAATTAATCTTAAAATGACTTGTAAGACGGTTAAAATCATTGATCAGCGTAACTTTTCACACAGTCAACAGTCAAATGATTAAATAAATAATAACTAAAAGAAACAGTTTTGTTTTTTTTGCAATATTTATTTGAACAGTCGTCTTTTGATATATATTTATATAAATACATTCTTAAAATATATGATTTATATTTATATATTTTACAATATCCCAACATAAATATTAATTTATACAGATTAAATATTTTTGTATATACCTATAATAAAATTCTTGAACAAGCTGAGGGTAGAAATAGATTTAATAATAACATAAATATATAAATGGTGAGTTTTTTGTGCAATGGGCAGCATAAGAACAATAAATGTTTTAAAAATTGAGATAAAATTTCTTCTAAAAATTATTATTTGAAAATAGGTTGAGTGAGTGTTTTTTCATCATTCAATATTCCGATAGTATGAATATTGAATATGTTTATAATGCGTGTAAGATCTAAATATATAAATGTGCGTTTTGGAAAAAAGATCCTAACGAGTAGATTAGACAAGATTTAATTAGTGTTGTGCTGGCCTATAATTTGGAAAGAGAACTGCAGTCAAGTCCAAGTAAGCCCATTTCTACTTTTTAGTTCTTTAAAAATTGATAAAAAAATCGATCCCTTGTTACGTAATTGAGGTGTTCCTTCTATCGAAACAGAAATACAAATTAGCACTAAGATACAAGAATGAGTGGCCAAAGATATCAGTTGACGAAAAGGCTATAATACAGGGATTTTCATGAGACAACCAGGGAGTGCAATTCCTATGGTCTGTGAAAGTTATTTATCAATTATATTAAATAAATACATTTGATGTAGGTATAATTAGCCTAAATTGGGTTTTTATGGCAAGAATTCAGGCAAGTTACGTGCCTGAAGACGTATAAGTTTATATATATCGGAACAACCGTTTATCTCAAGGAAACCTCATTTAATCAATTGATACGAGATAATATATAAATAAATATACTTGTCTACGCACAATAGATGTGGTAATCCGTCTTTACATGCACTACTTCAAAATTTTGGGAGGGGAAAAATCAGTTGCCACTATTTGCCAAAATCCACCTTTTCTAATCAAACATTTTCAAATCAACCAACATTACCTCCACACTAAATTATTTACTTGCTAATTAGATCCAACTACAAATAATAATCTTAATCTTATATTTTTTTAAGAATGCGATTATGTTTTCTCTGAGATGAAATGGTAAAAATAAATTTCATAATAAACTCACTAATGAACACTTATATCAGATAATGTGAATTGCCACAATCACTTTAAATGCTAACTTTAAAAAGATAGTTACGAATTCCAGAGCAGTTTACAGTTATCAGAAATATAATATGTATAAATTATAATATTATAACCATACTAAATTTTATGGTATTTATATTATTTACTGTCTAATTAAAATTGTAGTCAATGTTTCATTTGTGTGGCCCAAGAGATATTCTCTTCATCTTATTTTAGCAAACACAAAAAAAATGCTGAGAAACCCTTGAATAATATGACGTTACATTGGTCTGTTTTTGTTTAGTTGACTACTGCAGACTGAAGATTATAATATTATAAAGCCTTACTATGAAAAACTGCGAATCAAAATCTCTTTTTCATCTGATGTATTTTTTTACTTTTATGGTGTTTTCCTAATAAATTAATGCTATTCAGTTGTTTTTAAGGACCGATCCTATAATAGACTAGACCGAAAGAATGAAAACCAACACAAAAATAGTTTAATGTTCTTCTTTATTGCTTTTTAAGAAAAAAAAATAGGGGGGAGGAGATGGGGGATTGAAAAGATGAAAAGATATTATAAAAATGAGTTAAATCACATTATCAAATAATTTTCAGACACCACCTTTCATTAACAGACTAATATATCCATAGAATACCATATTAATTACAATTTTTGTGCATTGACTGAATAAAATTATAATATCATAATTTTCAACAAATGATCACTTATTGTTTTTTTTTGTCTGTCTATTTACTTATTTTGTTTGTTTGAGGCACTCTTTGTTTTAACCCTTTATTTTTACCCTAAAAGAGTTTTAAATATAACGATAAAAATATCGTATATATCTTTGAATATCAAGTCGATGGGGAATGAGATGAAAAGCCTTTGAAACAGCAAGAAATCTTTGGTCAGAACATCAGACACCGTCTTTTTCGAACTGAATGTTGAGAACGAATTACCTCTCCGTTAGCAATCATGTCTAGTGTCACAGCCAATTCTCTAAAAACGTTAGATACGTTCCAATTGCACTTTGCAGAGCATTCGATATGACTCATTCTCCATGTTTTTTTGACTAGATGAACAATTTCCTTTCTCTCTTGTGATGCAAGGAGCTTCTTCCCTTCAGAAGGAAGAAGATCAATTTTATTGGCTACTACTATGACTGGAATGTTTGACATGTCGCGGGAGGCGCAGATCTGCTCTTTTAGTGTCTTTAAAAACTGAAAAGTTGCCGGAGAGTCATAGACGAGGACATAGGCGCCCGCACTTCTAAGGCCATAATAACGTAACTCGGGTGTCCATTCCATAGCTGTACTTGCAGGAAAGTAAGGTATTACTGGAAGATCAATGATTTTGAGCTCAAAGAGTCTTTCGTTCAGAATGAGAGAAGGGAAATATTCGGATTTTGATGTACTGCGTTCATAGCTGAGGCTGTATTCATTCCGGACAAACCTCTGAAATAGAAAAAAGAAATTGATTCCATTTTTAGGCAAGATTGGGAAACATCTATTTTAATATGAAATTTTGCAAGCTAACTCAAAATAAAACTATAATGTATTATCTCAAAGTTGAATATAGAAAAAATTTCTATCTTTTGACAAACTACCATCAATTTATATCAATAAATTATTATCATTCGCCGTTAAGATGCACTGCAATTTGTACTGAAAGAAGTAAAAATTGATCGTCACTAAAATTAATGATAAAATAACATATTTAATTTGAAAAGTCATATCGGCGCAAATATAAGTCTCTTTAATTAACTGAAGGTTCGAAAATATAGCTATTTTTTTGTTTATTTTTACTCATCCAAAAAGTTGGAATGATAAGTCTATAATGAACTAAAACTTGAGACAATTGATACAAGGGACCCGTGTTGGTTCGAGTTTCAATTGTTCCTAGTCTCCCCTAAATATTGGAAATTGGAATATGAATTGAGAAACTCCCTTAAGCAATTTGGTATTTCTATTTTTATTGTTGTTGTCAACAAAGCCATGATTTGTTGTTTTATTTGATACATATATATATATATATAAATTCTTATTTTCTCAAGATTTACTACATGATGTCTATATTATTTTAAATCCTTTGAGACATGATGGGAAAGCAAAACCTTTCTTCAGAATAAGCTATTCCCAAATCACTCCACAATAAAAAGAGTGCATTTATTTTTTAGAAAAATGAAAGAACGGGATGTGATTTTTAACAGTAAGTGAGATACAATTTGCGATTAGTAGAAACAGTTACTTTACAAGCAGATTCGTCAAGGTTCAATTTGAAGGTTTATAACGTTTTTCTTAAATATGAAAGCAGCCTTTCTATTAACCAAATAATAGGTTAGGGAAGCAAATATTTGCATTATTTGCTTTATTTTAATGCTGTATAAAAACTGTTATAATCCTCTAATTTAATTCAAATATGCCCAATTCTGTTTGATAACTTGTTGTGAACGCAAATCCAACTTCATCGAGCTTTTTTTGTCCTATTTGGCAAACTATTTTCACAGGCCTTTATTGATGACCAATTGCATACATTGCGTGTATTATAAAAAAGGGAGTAGTTACGATATGATAATTTTGTAGCTACCAGTGTTCGCTGTAGTTCTCACTTTAAAAAAAAAGAAGTTGCCAAGAAATCAATTGGAAAAACAAAAAAACTACTTTTAAGCGATACCATTAATTAAATTTAATACACTTCGATTAAAAGTTGCTAAATATGTTATTCATCCTAAACCAGGCATTATCAATATAAACCAAGTATTGCATATAATCTGATTTGTTCAGGAGCATATTGAAAAGTATTGGCGATAAAATGTAGATTCAAAGGAATATACAGCAATTTTATCAATCTGGGGGTGTATAAAAGCCCAATTGACTGACAGACATTTGAGAATGTTGCAATTTGTACACGATATAATTATCATAATACGATTTAAGCCCTCTTACCCGTACGATGGACGTTTTTCCAACGCCTTGTGCACCCAGAACAACCACTTTAACAAGTTTTATATTAACATCCTCATCATAGCGGGGTGGAAGTCCATTGTCAAGCCGAGTTGGAAGCACAGTGTTGTCGAGAGGAGGTCCGTTCTGATTGTTCACTGTCGTGATGTTTGCATTTGCAGAATTGTTACTATTGTTGCTGTTATTATTATTTGTGTTAGAGTTTTGATTGTTGACGTTGAGTAATTGATTGTTATTGTTATTGCTCGCTGTAAAAGAGGAGTTGCTGCTATTGTTGTTAGTACTATTGCAACTCTTAGCATGAAGGAATGGATTGAAGATTGAGGGAGGTGCTCCTCTGGTTGGAGTGAGCCCCATGTTATCACTTTGGGGGTCACTAGAACTTGACGTTGGGAGGTTGATTGGAGTGGCTGAGGAAGGAGCATCTTCGATGAGATTTGCATTTTCTGGGCTCATCTCTTCTCAATTACCTGAAATAAATTTATAGAAAGTGTAGTCAGAAATAATTTAGAACCTTTCGAATGCTTAGTATATTAATTTTGAACTTCAATTATGAAGGTGCAAACATTTACTATCACGGTTAAATAAAGAACTGTAAAACAATTGACGTAATTAGTTAATTACAAACAAGTTTCTGCCCTTTTTCATTCCTTTTTTAAAAGAGAAGTTGAAAGATGTTATAGAGATCAAAGGTTTTTCTATAAGATCAACAACTCATAACTTTTTATTTATCAGCAGAATATTTGTCTCCTCTTCCTTAGTATTTTCGTTGTGAACGTTGACTTTCTGAACATTAATTATGTATTACTCACTTTTGAAAATATCTATGCTATTAAGAAGAAAATAGTCCATCAGTAGGAGAAGGGAGAGGATGTGACGTAATCGGATTACTACAAATTATAATATCAGACCCTTATTATTTCTCTTTTGGAAGAATAGTAACTAAATACAATCAAAATTGATATGTGTCATAGTTAAGGCTGTGCGATTTGTTTTGTTAAGTGAGCACGTCCTCAATTCCTAATCGTATACGGTTCCTCTGGTTCATTATATCAGCTGTCTCTTATTGGAAATAATATGCATTGCCCAATAACTGACAGAAGGACTGAACTGAATTTAAGAGTAATAGAGAGAAGAGAGTTAAAGAGGGAATTTTTGAAGTGATCTTAGAAAGTGTCCTTGAAGTATATGTTACAAAATTTCAGGTCTTGGAATTCCTGTTCACTTAAATCTACATTTGTTATTTTATTTAAGCCCTAGAACACAAAATGATCTTAAAAATATTCATTTTTTTAACTTATAACTTCCTTACAGAATATTTAATAATTATAGAAAGTAAAGCTACGTGGTAATATTTCTAAATTAAATATAATTAAATTTTACTATTTTAAAAAATAATAAATATTTTAGAGGTTGGGAAATGTTCAAAATTATATACAAATAGGTCAATTAGATAACTTACATCTAATCAATATATACTAACAAAAACATAAGGTATGAAACATATTTTGATTAGAGTTAATCTTCCAGACTCTAAAATATTAATTACTTGTTATTTAATTCTATTTAATTTTGAAACATTTCCACGCAACCTTACATTGCTTATTTATTAAATATTTTATATGAAAACTAAAAGTTGAACTAGAAAAATCAATCAATATCGAACTTATTTAGACGACATATCTTTATATTTTGTAATATAAGGTGTATTCTTAAGTTTTAGCAATGATATAATACAATTAAAAAATATATATATATTGGTTTCCATATAAAACACTTCATTTTACTAGATTTTTGTATGATTAGATAATGTTGTTGCATGGTCTAATTAATCAGTTATTGCTTCAACGATACAGGGAAGAATTTAATCAAATTATTTATCATTGTAGAAGTATCATTTGTTATTTTTAATTTTTTCCTTCACCCGTACACGCATATTGTGATAATGTAAACATACACAACTCTCTAGATACTTAAATTAATGTGAGATTTAATTAATCTTTTTAATTTGAAAATAGGAAGTTCTATGATAGGGGGATTTATTTTAAAGTTTTATTTGTATTATGCATAGTTTTTGGGTGGTTTGTTCCTTCTTGCGAAAGTACAATTGAACGAGGGGGGTCTTAAAAGTTTTCGACCCAACAAAGATACAATAAAATTTTTTATATAATTATTTTTTTTATTTAACATAGAATCTGTTTGATTCTACACGTAGCTCCAAGCGATGTTCCTATCTCTGTAACCCGTCCGAATAGACTAGGCGTTTGTCTGTATAAAATAATTGCTCTGGAGATACTTTTTGTTTTTAGCTAAAATTACACCGACTTGATTTGTCTGCTATTGTTTTAATCTAATTAAAAGTTACACGTACAAAAATAAAAGTTTAATGAATGCTCAAAACTTGATTTTTTCTATTTTTGCTCACATAAACTCATGCCAACAACATTTCTATAACAGTTGCGCGTCCAAAATGCCCGAAACATTGATGATTAACTGGCAACAGACGTTAAATAGATTATATTAGCTTTTATTTAGGGGTGCTACCATCTTCAAGTTGAGGTAAGAAATTTTCGGACCACCCTTGTAAAACACAGAGAGTAATATTAATGTTTTACTACAGAGTTTTAATTGTAAGTCTTTGTCAAACTACAAATTGCATTGAGAATCAAACATGGGAGCAATTCTAACCAATGTATTCTGTTTATTTCCTTCTTCCCCTCCTTCCTCGTCACAGCTCATTTAAGCTTCTCTCCTTCAACACATTTTTCAAATTTAAAGGGTCACCATGTTGATTTTTGTATTCTTTTTATAAACGTACCCAAAATGCAAACAATTTTCATCAAAAAATATATAATTCCTACTTATAACTAGGAACAACTGCACAACATATCTGTAGGGTTACTCTCGACCTTTGATAGTACACACACTTTATCATTAGGTATTCCTTAATAATCATACTATCTTTTGTAAATAAAACAATAATTAGAAAATTAATCTGTATCATTTTTATTAATTATATATTACAATTGCATCCATGAAGTTCAAGAGCCAAAAAAATTGTCAAACTGCTCAAATCGAGCAATAAAAAAACTTATGCATCAAAATTTAAAGGTATAGAATTATAAAAATCATATAAAAATTGATTTTTACAAGATATTTAGCGACATTTTACGAAGGACTTATACCCATACATATAAAAAATCAAACATAAGATAATAAATATCTTTACATATTTTGTTATATATTTTTTCATAATTAATCATTATTTTGAATCAAAGCTTTTACCTAATTTCTATTCATGTCATTTCTCATCATTTTGGATCTTCCTTTTCTTTTTTATTCTTAATCTAATGAAGGAAAAAAGTAATAATAGATTCTTCATACATTCAATATCAAATATATAGTAAAAATATTAATTTTATCATCAAACTATATAAGATGAATTAATACATGAGAGAATATACCCACTGGGTGATGATGAAATGATGGAATTAGACTAGAAGTTAACTAATAAAAAAAAAGGAAATAAATAGATTATAATATGGTGGAACTAATTACACTTTTAAAATATTTCAATTAGTCTTCCAAATAGGTGGAACATTATTTTATATAATAGTACAATTCATTTGTAACATAAATATTAGATAAATCAAATAATATAGCAAAAAAAGAATGAGGTGCTTCGTGATTTTTGTGGACTAATGTTACGAGTTTATTAGTCCTTTCAATTATGTTGAAAAAACAATCAATAAAAAACAAGTTAATTGAGTTTCAATACACTTTGTAGAAAATAAAGTTTGCCGAAAGACTACCTTGCCGAAAAATAATATATTTGTTTTGGAATGATTCATGCTGCAAAACAATATAATTATTGCTTCTATTTATGTTACTTCAATTTTAAAAGATAATATGTTTAATTACTTCCAGTGAATCACAGTGATAGTTAATTAATTATTTACTCTAATTTTATAAATCTATAGATGGGCTAGTCATTAGACGTCCAAAAAGGCTGAAACTTTGGTTAGTTTACAAATTTTGTCATCTTCACGTTGAAGTCGGAAACTTTTCAGACCACTTTCATATATCCACGGTGTATTAATTTAACTATTTTATTAGTTGCGCAGTATTTCATTATTAAACGTTATGAAACATTGATTAATTTTACCTTGTCAATTTTTATAAGAACGTCGGAGGAAGAGACTTATTTGTAAGGAACTAAGATGGAATTTTAGACCGAAGGGTTTAAACCAATTGTATTTAAATAATTACAATTGCATATCAAGATCTATTAATATAATATATAATCTGTTGGTATTTATATAAATAAGTCAATCATACCAACTCCTGTTTATCTCTGAACTAGTCCACGACTTTTAATGGCATATGATTTATCCACATTTTTTAAATATTTAATGACATTAAAATCCAACATATTATTTTATTTCAGACAGTATCGTAATATTCCTCATTAATATTTTAAATAAAGCGGAGCTTTAAATTTTTAAATGTTAAAAATAATTATTTGTTTTCATTTTTGTGAATTTTCATTAATCGTAATACAGGAATAAATTAGTCGAGGTTAAGTGCTAAAAATATAATACTTATGT
Organism: Lepeophtheirus salmonis; assembly: GCF_016086655.4. Taxonomy (NCBI): domain Eukaryota; kingdom Metazoa; phylum Arthropoda; class Copepoda; order Siphonostomatoida; family Caligidae; genus Lepeophtheirus; species Lepeophtheirus salmonis. The sequence goes on from NC_052134.2 coordinate 47,711,581, forward strand.
TTTAAGAAATTAAGAAAAATAATAAAAAGCTTTTAACGAAAAATTTAATTTGTTTATCTTTTTACTATTATTTATCGATGATCACTGAAGGGCCGATCAATAAATTAAGTTGCTAAAAATTTTGTCACACATTTTATTGATATTTTTGATAAAATACCGTTATCTATGTTACGTAATTTTTGCACAAAATTACCTAAAGTAAAAAAAAGTCATATCAATAATAAGGTGGTCAATATATAAATATCTATACTGCGTTTGAACAACGAACTTGAGTGGATGTGACATGCACACACAATTTTTTTTTTGTGCCTAGCTAGAAGTGTTTGGTGTCAATTAAAAAAATTGCATTGATCAACAAAGTACTTATTACACGATCGTGAAAGAGGGAGTATTCTTATTTCGATCTGCTCCAGACCAGACAATGTAGAGAACGCAAATTTCTTATACACGTTCCTTTTTCCGCAGAATTAGGAAGGAACTTGAAGAGTCTGGAGATGAATAAGACTCTGGCCTCCAAACTCACCGGCCCACAACTCCATGCATATTTTGTGGGGGTACAGTAGAGCAGGGGTGTCTGCAAGGGATGGGATTGAGGGGCTGTACCCCCTCCCAAATTAAAGAATATTTACTTTTAACTAAAAACTTTTTTGCTCAGGCTGAAAACATTTTATACAAAAAAAGCGGTATAACAAAAAAAATCATATTTGAAATTTAATTTTGGAATTTTTTTGTAAGTAGCTGTGAATTTTTAAATATTTTGAGAGTAGCTGTGGATTTTTGAATTTTTTTTCCCATCAAATTTGATTAATTGAAATTTCATTTATGTATTATTTTTCAAGGTATTCAAACTTTTTTTTTTATTCACATGCGACATTTTTATTGAAGAATTAATCAAGGAAATAAATTTATGTTTTCAAATAAATAACCATACTTATATTATGTTCTACCACAAAAAAATTAATGTTATTCATAAATAAATAAACTTTGGAAAACAACAACAAATAAAAAAAACTATTAAAATGAAAAAAGGATGAAAAAGTTTTTTTAGTCATTTTCAAAATCAAAAAAGTATGAAATTAATAGAAAATGAGAAAATAATATATTTTTTTATCTACACATTGCCTGTTATGTCCCTCCCACTTAATCTTTTTTTTAATTTTGAACAAATTTCACAATTGACAAATTCTATAGTATTAACAATACCCTGTTAAATAACAATATAAATACATGTAATTATTAATTGAGTTGGGAGATATGGTTGAAATTAGAGTGACCCATCTGTTTATTTATTTTAAGAATGTAGGGGAGGGGGGGTGAGACATACAGCGTTTTAGCACAAGTATCCGGTCATAGTTATAATTACTGTTTTACAAAAATCCAGTGAATTTATCTTTTAAGCTCTTACCTCACCAGAACGTACTGTTAATTAATTATACATAATCTGCTCAGTTTCGCTATGAAGCAGCAAGAGAAAAAAACATTAAATGATTCCATAATTTTTTGAGACACATAACGATGCTAAAAAGTGACAAGAGAAAAAAAATATATCAGGGGCACCACCCATGACGTCTCCAAGCGACTGAATCTGGATATGGGGCTTTCCAATTTTTTATATGTTTCACACAAAGCCAAAAAGCGGACTGGTCACTTCATGGTTGGGCTCAAGAGATCTATCAGAGCAAATCCTGGCATATTAATGGCTGTTCATGCTTGTAGAAGATTTATCAGTAAGAGGGTGGTGACCAGGGCCATCAAGGACGACATTGAATTGAAGTCTTATATCAGGGGAGGGCGTCACCTTGTTACCACGAATATGAATGACATAAGATTGCAAAGAGGCAGGAAACTCTGTCGAATTGGTAAATCAAATCCAGGCATCATAAATCTATTCAGTGATGAGTGAAACCTCACCTTACATTGACGGAAATATCATATTGGCTCACATTTTGACAACGGTCTCAAGTTGACCTCCTAGTGTACTTAGACTTTCTTAAGAATATTGTGATGACAATAACATAACCTCCGAATACAAAGTTTTTGTAGAATCAAGACTTCAAATGTTGGCAAAAATGTTATGTATTACCTCGACAGCTAGTTCAACACCGTTATCAAAGTTAATGACTGGCCTGAATACAGCCCTTACCTTAACATATGCAATTTCTAGTTTTAGTTGGTGCTTGGAAGAAAGGCTTATGAACATTATGATAGATTCTTGAGATCCTTGAAGCTCTCCATGAAGAGGAACATTCTCCTCTTCAACAATAAAGATGTAAGAGAGGCCTTTATATCCCATTTACATTAAATGTTTAATGACGAACGTTATCATATTGATTAATACAACACTCAATAGTTCAATACAAGTTTAATATGTTGTAAATTTTGTCTTGAAACGCCATTTACTAATATTTAAACTTACTGGGAAATATTTTACAGATACTTCTGCCCACACATGTAATGAAAATAAATGGGCTTTTAGGCTACGAAGTTGGTTCAAATAGGAATTTGGGAGGCAATTTCATATGAGAGTCTTTATAAGTCCCGGAGAACTGCTAGAACTAACCAGGGGCTTGGGATGTTTTCTAGAATGTTATGTCTTAGAAAAGTAGCCCTAGTTCCCCTCTTAGACACAAGGCACTGAATTTTATTGCCCGTCTTAAATTACTGGATGATATTTTTTGATCGATAGGATCGATAATAATGGGAGAATATCATTTGAGTTTGAGAATCGTCCCATCAAAAATTTGGATCTCGATTTCAGGGAGAGATGGAGCAATTGGAAAGGACAGCAATTCATTCATCTGCTTTCATTCAATGCATAACCACCGAATTTATTCTTTATCGACTTTGAATAATGAACTCAAAAACAATCAGTGTCACATTGAACGTTGCAAAAGCTCAGAAGTTAGATAATGGTACATCAATTGTTAAAAGACACTGGAAAAAGAATGGGGATCTGAGGTTTTAAGGGGATCCTAAAACAGTAAGAGGAAACACTTTACTGCTTATTAACCGAAGGGGTTCTCATTTTGAAAGGGTACATCCTCCCTCTAAACTCATAAATTTTCAATGGAAAATAAATACGGCACTTTCTGTGCCTTGGCGATTGAAACTTTAGAGCACCTCTTTTTCAATGTCCGTCCGTGCTGAAATTAATTACCAGAGTGGATGATATAATATAAAAAATGGAACTGCAAAATCACAGAGGGTAATTGGCTTACTTGGAATTATTTTATATGACTTAACTTTAAGTAATTGAGGGGTCGATATACGTAATCCCTATTTATCCTACTACAAATGTATACTTGAGGAGCTAATGATATATGTTCATAATAATTTTCCGAGAACTGTTTTAATAATGTTTACATATATCTACCTACATATGAGAATGAAGGAGGATTTTATCAATTTACTGAAAATGTGTATAATCAAGGCCTTAACTTCAGTGAATGAAAGAATGAGTACTAAGGAAAGTAGATATATAATGCTGATAAGTGTAGCTACGGGACAATTATTTTAACATTCCCATTACAATCAGTACTTATGACCAGCTCACGAACCATGGTGGCTCTGGCTAGTATTTGTCAGTCCCATTTTATTCCATCTAATCTATTCTTGGGATCCGTCTTAGGACTGTCATTCCTTGGGGGCGGTCTTTAAGTGTCGTTCCATAGAATTGTTCCAAAAAAATTCCATAGTTTGTAAATCCAAAAAAAAATTTATGATTTATATTTTCCAAAAATATTCATGTTTTCATTATAATGCAATATTTTACGGACATATTTTATTTTTACTTAGTTATAAAATATATATTTAAATAATTAAAAAAAAAGAAAGAAAACTCTGAATGACGCCATGAGGAATCGATTTTACTTTCTTTAAGGACCAAAATGTGGAACTGGACCGGACTGCAGTCCTTAGTCCTAAATAAAGACCTACACAACAGTATATGTGGGCGCTGAACTTAACAGAATAATAATGTTTAATTAGGGGATATCACCCATCGTATCCTTTTATGAAAATATCCTACAAAAAATGAAAAAAAGGGTTATAATTTCACGTCATATTAAAAAAACATTTTTAAGCTTTTATTATTATCCTTGAGGAGAGAATATATAAGAAATGAGTAACTACGTTTAACTATGCCTTATCAATGCAAGTATTGTTTATCGGTTTGTCGATGCTGAATTACCACGTGAAATGCAGGGTACTACCGCTAGTCCATGAATAAAATGTAGTTTTTCTTTGGTTAAAAAAAAAAAATAATAAAATCATGTCGTGTTGATCCTAATTCAAAACTGCAAGTCCAGGTATATCCAGTCCCCATCGTCGATTTTTTTAGTTTGCATATTTTCTCTTCATTAAATTAATAACACAAAAATTCGGTGAATAGGAGAAACATTCAAAATGTAATCCTGTTTTGTTATATCTCAGTTTAATTTTTTTATCTATTTCAATAATGTATTAGTACTTTTTTTATTGTATTAACTTTTAATGATATAGTTTGTTATATATTACCTGGTCCGAATTGAAAGTGTCCATAAAATCTGATATACAATCAAACCTGGTTTACCGGTTACATATTTTAATCCTGTAACCACACCAAGCAGCTTTAGTAAACTCTTTAAATATAGAAAGGATATTTGGTTGAAAAGGTCAATTTCAATAATCAGTAGCCAGATCGTTAAATACTGGTTTTACTATATATAAGTCATTCTATGATACATTTTCACAAAGAAACGGATTTGATTCAACTGTAAATGTGGTATTAAATATATTAGCCCTTTTTCGTAGTAGAATGTTACATTTGTAACTCAATCCAAATCTAAATTATGAAGTGGTATAAATGAAAAAGTTAGGATTTTGATGGACTTTTGATTAGTGATATATTTCTTAAACCAAAATAATAATAAATAAGTACAGTGTATCAACAAAAAGCTATCAAATAGCCCTAAATAAAATTATGTTATTTTTTTTTAAATTTTAGTTATGATCTTAAATGTTTCAAGATCAAGGGTCTACCATTTTTTTAGAAATGGATTTATTTTATATTTTCAAAAAAAGTATAGAATTAAAAAGGAATAAAATTAGAAGTAATTATTTTTCGTAAAATATTAAAAAAATCAAAAATAATTCAACAAAATTGAAAAAGAAATTTTCTCTCTAAATAATAGTGGATTGATCCTACAATCCAACATTACCAAAAAAAAATTATAGGTTATTTGGTTGTCAGCTGTCAAATTTTCTGCATATTTTCCTCATATCAGTATTCTAAACATAAATTGAGTAAATTTAAATTAGGTCTAAATATGATGTGCACAATATTTGAAGAAAAATTCCATAGTTGAGGAGAATTGGCATAGAATTGGCGGAATACCAACAGACTTTGGTACTTCTTTTGTTTCTTTTTTAGAAGAAATATTGCGGGATACAATAGAGGTGATCTATGTATGTTTAAAAAAGAAAACTACTGCTCTGTGAATGGGCATTATGCTAAATACATTATTCATTATTTAATTCAATTAAAAGGAGAACTTTCTTTTTGAAAAAAAGTAAAATATCTCATTTCGTACAAGTTTTCTATAAATTGGATACAATAAAGTTTTACACACGTTATATGCCTACAAATTGGAAGAGAAATAATAAATGGAATTTTTTTTGGAAGCAAGTATTCTTCTTGCATATAATATAAGGGTATGTACCTCATCAAATGAAAGTAATACGTTTCTGAGGAATTGTAAAGAAACTCATATAAGGTATGTCTTATTCTTTTTTTTTTAATAAAAATTGATTGCTGTTACAATATAGAATAAAAGATGGTTGGTTACCAAATCTATCATGCGTTTACACGTGATGCATTTCTAAGACCTTATCAGATGATAATTTTCACACCTTAATAATGAACTTTTTTAAATAAAGTGGGTCTGTGTGTTCAAAGAGTGTTGTTTGGATGGGTGAAACTGCCTTTTCAACTAATACAAGCAAGTGTGATTATTAATGACATACATTTGTTATACATTTACAAATAGTTCAACCAGCGCCTAAAAACAAACAAACTGGCAGAACATAATAAGATAAGTTACCTAACTTTTTTGCCGTAATCATTGATTGCAGTTTTAATTCTGAATTTAATTGTCAATAGTTAATATTTTTCCATTTTTCAGAAGCAAAAATAGGGTAACTGCAATGTGTCATGAATATATTAAGTTCAAAACCATGCTATGTGGCTTTAGCCTAACACATGGGATGAAAAGTCCCCGGTTTAACAAATAAGTGGCTCTATTTCTTTTGAATTCAACTCATTTTCAAATTGTACCAACCTTCGAAAGACAGCTGTCAAAATTTCATGAAAATCTGTTAGTAAGTTATTGTGATGAGTCTGTCACTACTTTTCTATTTTCCAAAACAATGGATCTAATACTTATTCTCGTTTTAATCATACACTAAAGTTAAGCAATGGCTTGAAAAGATTTATGGGAGACGCGAAAAATAAGATAAAAAAGTTAAGAATAATAATTTAAAAAAGACTATTTTGAAAAAAAACCACCTTTTTTTTTGTTAAGGCCGGGACTTTCCAACCACTTGTTATAACGAGTTGAAAACTGTCATTGCCAAAAGCTAAATACTTAAAAAGTCTGATGTTGTTTTTTTAATTCAAGTAATAATTTTCATGTTTATCAAGCGAGATAAATTAAGACTAATTTACAAAGGCTATTAGCTGCAGTTGTGTGCATTCCATATGGTAAGCTTCTAACAAATATAATTTTAACAATATTATTCTTCAATAGCTACATTAACTATTATACAACAACAATTTTAATAAACTGTATTCTCTCTTAGTTTAATTAAATAGTGACTAGGAGCTCATAAGGGGGGTCATGCTAAATTCCATGCATTTTATAAGTTTGGTATTTATAACAGGCTTAAATGATTAAAAAAACTGACAATCTAGTGACTAGGTGATGGTAATTATGACAGAAAAATTTGAATATACTCACTTCAATATTTGAGTAGACAATGTAATCAAAATATTAAAAGTTCAATAACTATGTATTCCCAGATAGCCTGTTTTTGTGCTGGGGCAAAAAAGTTATTTATTAAAAAGAGCCTTGCATATCATAATCTTCAATACTCAACAATTATTCTTTTCAAAATAAAGGGCCTATTTTAAACTACAAACTTTCGTCATTGGTGCTGAATTATCCACAGAAACAGAAATTAATTAGTGGTTGACCAATTACGTGATTCTTCAGTACTATTGGACTATTTTATATTTGATAATAATATGGATATTCATTCGGTGAAAAATACATTGATAGTGCTTAAAAAATAAACGATCAGTCAATAACAAGGACCGATTGAAGTATAATTTAAAGTTTATAAAAAAATGCTTAGTAAATTTTGTTATTAGTGAAATAAAGTTTCAAACATTGGTAATTCTTGATGTAATTAACAATGACGTATTTTGAATGTTAGTTTGATCAATTTTATCGCTATGTTATATCCCTGAGTGTTTCTTTAACCAAGACACTGTAATACCCTTGAAATTCTTATTTTATCACATACTTGATGTATCCATTTTTTTTGGGGGGGGGGGCGTACTTTATTAGTTTCTGGGTTATTTACTAATGCATAAATATATTATCGAGGTTTCAAATAATGTAATCTATGCATTCATCTTATTTTTCTATCCCAACAATGAATATAAAAAAGGAAGATTTAAGCGGAGTAGGAGAAGTTTTATACTGTTCACAACGTTGTCTTAAAAATAACTTATTAATTAAGAAATTATTGATTTTCTAAAATCTATAAACTTGAATATCATACTCTCCCATTACCATAAATTTAAATAATATGGTCTTCCGTTATGTTAAAAAAAGAAACCAAAAATTAACCCATAAATGATTTTTTTTAACTTACCAAAAAACGTAAACTAAATATAAAATTTAAAAAAAATTGTTAATCTGAAACTATTTTCATATCTACAACGAATCTCTTCATAAGCGTGAGTAAATATTATTATTATATTGCATCTAAAAACCGGGTAAATGGTAATCAATATCTTTGCTACCACGAGCGAGTGAGTTCTTTAATTAGTTCAGGGGCCTAAACATTAAAATCTGTTGATAATAATCATCAAAAAATATTTTATGATTTTCCATTCTATTACAATGATTTAAATGAAAATACTTTAGTACTTTGTTGAATTTGTAATATTTTATGGGTCTTTTTTCCTATTTATCAAATGTGCAACAAAATCTACTAAAGGAATTTTCGGTAAAATAGAAATTTCACTTTTTTGTTTCAAAATATGAAACAAATGCGTGTAAGGAGGTCAAAACTATGTACTGTTTTAACCGCATGCATTTATGATGAATTTATTTTAAAAAATATGGGTTATCTTCACGTCGCAAGAAAACAAAATGACACCAATCTTTTTGATAATAATCATATATAAAATCCACCCAGTCGTTGAGAATTTTAGAGAAACATAGTCTCAAGCTCCATTTGAAGATAACCTTAGTATTGATAAGCAGATGTGCGCCAGAAAATGTAAATATTTCTTCAAACAAAGAGTATATGCCAGCAAAACCTCACAAATGGGACATAAAACTTTCTCTATTATGTGGTGCCTCAGGATATTTGTATAATTTAGAGGTGTATACTAGAAATACAAAAAAAAAATTTGGGAAGAAAAGTCGATAAACCAGATTTAGGAGCATCCTTAAATATTGTGGTGTGGTTAAGCTGAAAGATTCCAAGAAATGTTGTAAATAAATTGTATTTTCAAAATTATTGTACTTCATTAAATTTTATAGTGTGGTTTGCCAAACAAGGTATATTTTTACTTGGTATGGTTAGGCGTAATAAGATGGCTAACTGCAAGTTATAGACTAAAAAATAATAAAATGACTCAACCGAGATGGTTACAAGCTTCGATAGTATCGATGTATCTTGCGTACAATGGTATGATAATAATATTGTATTATTGCCCTCATCTCTGACTAGTGAAACTCCTGTTTCTTCAGTTCTAAGGTCAATAACTTTTTGTTGAATATTTAATATAAATAAGTATTATATAAAAATTGTTTAAATTATAAAAAAATACGACAAATTGTTTTCTGAGCAAAAAAAAAAACCATTTAAGTGTTAGCATGGTCATTCTTACTACTGTTTTTCTATGAGAGTAGCTAAGCTGTCATAAGGTTTCATTAGGTTAGTTGCAAGTAGCTATGAGATGATGGAAATAAACACAAATGTCACCCCGTATCTAGCAATTTAAAAAAAAAAAATTATTCCATTATTGTTCCTCAATTATCCTCTGAGTCCAACAAGGATCTACACTTATAACTCATCAAGAAATCCTCATTGTAACTCTTTGTTTCTTACTTACTAGCGATTACATTATATTAATGTTCTTTCTTTAAGGTTAAATAAAAATAATGACAACATCTTCTAGAAAATACACATTTTCTGGAGCGACGTACCTCAATGGACAACTCAATGTCCGTATGTTCGTTACTTACTCGCTCCAACAGAAGGAAACATACTTAATGTACATATATGGACTTCAAATACAATTCCTAGTTCAGATGGAGTAATATTTATGATATAATATATACATATACTTAATCAGACCAATTAAAGGAACACTAAAAAATCCAGTTGAAATTGTAATTAAAACAGAGCCCTATCTTCCATTTCCATATTTTTTAACCTATACCCATTACTAATAAAGATGATGAATTCAGAGGTTTAACATATATTAGTAAATAAGTATTCAATTTTAAATGTTGCTTATAGTAAATATCATATGGAACAATTAATCCTAAATGTATAAATTTTTTTCATATAACTAAAATATCCAGATTAATCCTTCACACTAGAATGACGAGTTTGTTATTTATGATAACCATTTTGAATTCAATAAAATATTGTGCAAAAATTCATGATTTATTAGTTTATAAGTTCTTCAATATTTATTATTCTTTTTCTTAGCAACAAAAAAACTAAATTTAAATTAGTAGTCGTTTGGTTGGTACATTGAGCACAAGCACAACAGACATGAGTATTATATTTGATACTTAATCATTTCAATCAAATAACTTAAGTCATAAATGAACAACTCTAAATATGAATCGTGGGCATATCTTGTATAAATATCAATAAAGATTTGGGTGAATGAGACAAATCTGATTCAACCTTTTTTTGAGCAAGAATATCTAAGAAAAAAATTATCTATTGAAGAAATAGGACATCATTTTGCGTGCACATCGTACTCCAATTCCGAAGGTGAAAATTTAGTTTAGCTAAGAAAACATTTTGAAGGAAGTCCCAGGTCCATAATTATTTGCCAAACGTAAGATAACTTCAGATAAAAAATTATCAGGTTTTGAAATTCTTGTTCGATAATTATTTTATTTATCACAATTTAAAATGTACAATAGTTGAGGTCATTCAAAAATTAAGAATTATGTATTGATTACCAGAAAAGGATAAATAATCAAAATAATTTTCTTAATGTATGCGAAAGGAATCTTAGCGAAAGGGAAGTCGCGAAAGTCATTTGGTCAAGAACATTTGGGATCGATCTCTTTCGGAATACTATGCCTTCCGACAGAAATAAGGAACTATTGAGATTTATACGCTTTGATATTCGTTCCACAATATCACAAAGACTTCAAAACGACAAGTTTGCCAAGATTTCAAGGACATGGGATAGATTTGTTGAAAATATAAAGTCATCATATAGGCCAGGTAAAAATATTACCATTGATGAGCAACTATTCCTAACAAAATTTAGTTTTCCATTTTACCATTATATGGCTAATCAACTCGACAAATTTGGAAAAATATTTTGGTTAGCAGTTGATGTATTGTCCAAATAATTGGTAAATTGATTTTCTTACCTGGGAATAGATTATCAAAAACCAGAAAAAAATATTTATCAGAATATATCATAATGTAGCTACTGGAACCATATTTGGGTAAGAGAGGAATGTTACAACATATAATTTCGTCATTGTCTTTTGCAAATGAACTACAGAAAAATAGAAATTTAAGCTACCAAAAAAACACAATTCTAAGCCTTAATCTTTTTAATTAATGGCAAAATATTGAATTCATATCAAGAAAAACAAAAATGCTTTAATTTTGAGGTCTGTTCATAAAAGTAAAAAAAATTATATGGACGAAAAAGGTTACCAGAATCAATTCAGGATTATAATGAAACTAAGTATGGAGTTGATATTCTATATCAAATGGCACTACGTTATTCCACCAAAATATTCTTATACCAATGGCTTCTAAAAGTTTTTTTATAATATTTTGGATTTTGTTTGTATAAATGTTTAGAAAAGTGATCGGTAATACAATAACTCGTCGTCAGTTTTTGAATAATTTGATTAATGAACGAATTGGTGAAGATGATGAATCAAAGGATGAAATAGAAGAAAATAATCCAGTATTTCAATCATAACCTACCTGTTCAGCTAAAATAGAAGCAGGTGTACAGTCACTTGTACAAGAAAATTACGGCGTTTAGCATAGAAAACTTGTTGTAAATGTAAAAGATTTGTCTGCAAGCATTGTATTATTTTGAAAAAAAAAAAAATTTTACACGTAAAAATTGATTATTTTTTAATATGCGTTATTCTAAAAGTTATGTATATTTTTTAAAATAAATAATAAATCATAGTAGAAAATCAAAACTAACACATTAGTTATAAATTTATCAACCACTAACTGTTACAAATATTAAGAATAAGAGAATTTTATTTTTGATATCCACCGGCGTTTAAGGGTGTCGTTACTATCCTTCGCTCTAGTGTTAGGGTTATTAATCACCAATTTGAAGACAAGTAACCGACTGTTAAGTAAACAAACACAAAAGATAGAAAAATTAATAAATTAAACGTGTTTTTTTTACTACTTTAGCTTAGGTTTTAAACAAAGCAGTTTTTATAACGATTGGAAACCCCTAAGTTTAAAAAATCCATTATTTATAATGTTCCATTTGAAAGAAAACTATTTTATACACCAGGATACTTTTGAAAATGTTTAATATTCAAAGTTTGAATCTACATTTAATCGCCAATACTTTTTTGTATGCTTCTAAAACATTGAATTAAATTATGCGCAATGATTTATTTATTCTTATGATATAATATTTAGAATTTATTAGTAAATGTAACAAATTTTAAGCTTGAGGTTTAGTGAATTTAATTACCCGTTTTATTAAAAAGTTGTTCGTTTGTTTTTCCTTCAGCTGTCTTAGATTCTTCTTTTTTAAGTACTCAGAAGGGAACGATATTATAGTTATGATATTTTTAAGACAACCAACTACATCAAAACTGATTAGTACTTATTTAATCCTCTAAATTCTTTTAAAGTAATGTATATTTCATTAAAATAGTTTTGTTAAGATTACTTTAAATTATGGATTTTTTATTTGATGTATTTTATTGATTCATGTATTTTTAGCATACTTACTGATATTTATAAGTGCAAAAAAATTATACAAAATTTTAAAGATGTAGATATTTTAATCATTCAACTATGTAGCACATAATAATTTTGTTAATCCTACGATGGTGAACTTCCTTTTTGTAACCCAGTTAGTGAACTGTGTATAAAAAAAATCCTAAAAATTAAATGTATTTAATTGATATCTAAATTATTAGATTTGAACTAATGATTCCTTTATGTACTAATAGTTTCTTAACATATTGAGCCATTTCGCATACAAATTTAACTAAAAAAATTTAATGTCATCATTGATAAAAATATCGTTTCCATTCCTCAAATTGACTGTCATATATTTTCTTTGTAACATAAAATTATTTAGAAATGTCTTTAATAAAGAGAGAGAAAAAAACTTCAGAAGAACTTTCTACATTTCATAAATGTATATTTTCGTCATATAAACATATTTTAGTACTTAAAGAAAATATCTTTTTATATATTTCAAATAAATGTTAATTTGACTATGCTTGAAATTTTTCATATAATGATTTTTTGTATATTCATATATAAATATTGTCCATGTGAATATTTATATTATATTTTGGATAATATTTAGAAGTGAAATGGAGTACAAGAAACCATAGGCTTTTTTATTTTATTTGTTTATATAACAACTTTTACAAACCGATCGTACATATTGTAATTTATTCGTCTTATAGTATCATATTAATCCCTATATTAATCACAGGGTCAGGTCGTCATTTAAATACTTTTCACAAATAAAAACAAAAATTACCGTATTTTTTTTTCAAAAATCTGTAATAATAAAAGATTACTTATTTAATTTTATAATCAAAATTTGAGTTTTTAATAAAGATTTTTATCATTATTCAAAGCATCTGACTACCAGTTCTTATTGCTTGATTTTCTCAAAAGAATAACAATTTTATAATTTAATTCTTTTTTTTTTAAACTCGTGGTTATATTACTTTTACGATGAGACAATACGCATTTGCAACACTGTAAGATCATAAGTACAAAAATTGCATTTTTTTAGGTTTAATGATAATATATTTGCTATTGAATTCAATTTCGTATGGTTTTTATCCAAAAAATTAACAAACTTCGAAAATCAAGAACTGCAAAACTAATTTGTCAAATACTAGTAATATTTCCCGGCATTTCTTGGAGTTATTAGGCGACAACCAAGGGACACACTTACCTGAAATAATAAAGATTTACTTTATAAATATAAAATATAAATTCCCAATAAATAATTGGTACTACGCTCCGTTTTACAAGAGCACATTCACACGTATTTACTTTACACATTGATGTTTGCTCCTTCAGAATAAAAGGATAATAGTAATTGCCAGACATAATGTAAAAAAGATTCTTCAAGTTCCTAACAAGAGACAAACACTCTAATAAAGCCTGAGTATTTACAATCAAACTGCTTAATCATTACTTAACGTGACCTAAATATACCTTTATAAGTTTTCTTATGTGTACTTGCGATTTTTTTCGTTTTTTTTTTATATGACGCGTTGAAAAAGAGCTTCACACGCTCGGTGTAAAAATGAGTTATTCTGTACCAACAGACAAACTTTGCTTCGTTAATAAAGAGGATGAGATGTTTGGCATTATAAAGTAAATGATTTTTAACCCCTGTCATTTTCATTACCAACTCCTGGTACTCTCGACGTCATGAGTAGACAATTTTTTTTGTTTTTCTTCTCTTCTATTAATCTTATTTTTCACAGTTTCTTTATTTATTTATTTACACATTTTGCATAAGTCAAAAATAATATAAACTTTTAATCCAAAGCAGAAAACATAGAATGTCCAACTGATAATTATAAAATACAAATAAGTCAATTTAAAAATTTGAAATATTATATGTCGAATTGCAATAATGAACGAGGAAAAGAAAAAAGAAAAACCGGTAGATAACTAATCCGATCAAGAAGTGAGGTTCTTCAGTGAGTTCAGACAAGAAAAGCTTGAGTAAATACTATAGATTTTTGTAGTTTTTAATTATTTTAATTTAATTCATAGTATTATCTGTCTGTTATTGACCTTGTTGAAAAAGTATTAAAATCAGAAAATTTAATACCAAATTAAAAAAAATTGAAAGTGTTAAATTTTTGATCTGTGCAGAAAAAAGACCTTGTTGGTATTTTTTTACTAAGAAAAAACAACAACATTAAACGGTTATTTACAATGGAGGTGGTCATAAAAGTTTCCCACCCATGGGTAACAAATAGAACACACTTAACAATTCCATTTAATTGTACTTGAGGACAATGGTAATCAGGTATATTTAAATTACCTAAATAAAAGGTACTGAAAATCTATATGAAATGGCAAGATTTTAACCATTTCTACAAAAAAAATTTATCGAATAAAAATGAGAGGAGTAAAATATTTAGGTAACAATATCTAATTCTTTCCATTGCTATAGTTGATTTATTGTCTACATTATAAAAATAAGTTAAAATATTTTTAATATATCATAAAACAACACATTAATGTAATACATTCTTTGATATATATTAGAATTTAAGTCCTTCTATTTATTAGGCATTTTTTTGCATCAAACACACTGCTATAGGTTAACTATTTTTCTTAATGTAAAAAAGAAAAGGTTTATTATGTTCAAAAAAACTTGGTTATTTAGGCCTCCAAAACATCAACAATGGTAACGTCAGGTGAAAACGTTTTGTAGAATAAAAATGAATCACCTCAATTTCCCCTCAACTGCTGAGAATATCTCCCTTTAGGCTTAGTATTCGAATGTCCCACATAATGGTTTTAAATGAGTAATTTTCATTTAAGATGTCAAAATTACACCATTAATATATTAAATATCTGAATAATTTCAATCTCCATATTATACTTATTATAAGTTATTTGTAAATTTTTCAATTTAGTCTCTGCTATAAGCAACATAGATTTTTTTTTTTTTTTTGAAATACAGACAATTATTTGATTTCATTTTTACGTTTAAGCAGTTAACAAGTTTCAAATGGATATTATTGGTTTTTTTATTTCATTTTGATACTATTTAAAAAAAAAAAAATGGAGTTTTTTTCAAAATGTTTGTCTTGTTAAGATGACTGCGCTATCGAATGCCATTATTTTCCAATGCCATTCTGAACCATTTGAAAAAAAGATGCTTCATTCAGTGACATGCAGCTTATCTTGTTTTTCTTTATTCCCGCTCTTGAAGGAATGAAGTAAAAAATGAGGATGACTGTTTTGTTTTGTTTTCTTTTTTCACCCAATAACTCCTTTTATTTCCCCTTTACGTGGAAATAAAAAAAAAATTCAGTTCTGTTTTTGTTTTTTCATTCATCGGAATGTACTAATTTATCATTTTTTTTTCTTCATCTTCTCGAAAAAAAGCTTGGAAGCACTAATTGTACTGTCAATAACAAATACACCACTTAGCAACGTAATATTATCTTCCCCAAGTATAATAATAAGACTAACTATAACTTATATGACAAATAAGTGGTGTAAAAAAAATGGTTTTTCGCATTTTTTGGTAGATTTTGGAACAGCAAACTCACTGTTTAATAATTGTTTTAAGTTTTATTATAAAAAGGGACATAAACAAGAAATTAGGAATCGTCAATAATATAGAATCTTATTAAATATTAATGCCATGGGTTACGAATAGTTTTGCTCGAACCAAGTCAACATAAGTTAAAGGAGGTATTTTAATATCTGCAAGTAATTCGTTGCTTTATAACCTTAATTAAAATGAACCTGAGAAGCACATAATAATTTACTTGAGTAACTCAGTAATCTATCTAAACTGTTTATGAAGAAGGAGTGTAACTACAAAAACAAGGGTGGCCAAATGGGTATTTTACCTCCACAACTTTTTTTTATAACTCCCCACGAGTAATTACTCGAAAAGTGTTTGCAAAAAATATTGATATATTTTATAAATGATAGTCCAGATAAAAGTATTACAAGAAAACTTCTCTAGTCCAAGAGAACACAATGTGGATTCTTTGCACTTAGGGAAAATTTGGATTTATAAACTTGTAGAAATTGATACTTAGGATTGTAAACAAACTTTGTGTCCTTATTTTTGATTGACAAAAAAACCCAATGTTGTTTAAGTGTTTTCCTTAGAAAACAATCAAATCAAATATCTCCCGAAATATAGCAAGTACATTGGTGGCTTATATTTTTTGGTGATCTAGACCAGTAAATTTTTTACGGGGCTAGTAAAAAAAATCAAAGATGACTAGGTCTGTGGGCTAGTGGCTAATTTCTAACGACCGTCGATACCTGCTTATATGACCAGAGTGAGGGCTTAAAATTTAGAAAGTTTTAAAAGCCGTTTTTACTTCACCATATTTTTATTGTATGCCATTCTTATAGTACACTTTTGAAGCAAATGTTAGTAATTTAACAATTTTCTACACTTTTTATTCAATATGTCCTCCTCCATTTCAAATGATGGCTTCAATTTGGGAAATAAAGCTGGCCTAGATGAAGTCCGAGGACAAGTTGTTCCACTCCTCCGTGATCTCAGACTACAGGGCATCGAGTTTTGGGTAATAAGTCCTGTTTGTCTTGCACTCCAAGATGCATCAAATAGCTAAGTCCAGGGGGTTAACATCGTATAAGGATGAGGGCCAGAAGTTTGCTAGCAATAAGACAGCTATTTTCTCCCTGCGGAAATGATGCACCTTCTCGGATGTGTGTGCTGGGGGGATGCTTTCAGTAAACACATAGTTTGGAGAACGTTTTCTTCATCCATGCCAAGACATGGTACCTGAACCCTTGTAGTAGATGTCCGTGTTGACTTTCTAGTTGGCATTGAAGAAGTAGGGAGACATCTTGCTGCTATCAGAGGCCACGACGCTGAGGATCATGTCCTAAGCTTGATGTTTGGTCCTGAAGGTTCTTTGAACCTGAGTTCTTGATTCAGTCAAGAAGCGATCATTTCTTCAGAGTGTCCACTGTGAAGATCTTCTTGTCGAAGATCGACTTGTGTGTGGAGGAGATTAACTCCTAACATTTTATGCTTACACTTATAAATTCCTTCATTATGTGAAAGAACGGAGGAATTATAAAGTAAAATGAGGTGCTTACAGTTCATCCATCATGTTATAAAAGTTCATTTTTAATAAATCAATGTGTTATTAAAATTAAAAAACAGAGAGAAAATATGTAGAGGAAGTAATAAGAGAAAATTGTAAAAGTGTAATCTTCTTAGTTTTATGATTTATGACATTTTAAACTTTTTTTAACGTCTAATTTTCTACCAATATTTGTATAATATGTACTTTTTATTACATATCCATATAACGAAAGCAATGTTTGTCTGTATGACTTTCTGTCGTTGTGTAGTCTGTACAGTCATTTTTGATCTTAGTCATATATAAAATTTTACAGGCAGTTTGAATCGAACGTACGGTTCATATTGAAAAATAACAAAAAGGGAGTATACCTATGTAATACATGAACTATAAAGACATAGGGTTAACAAAGAAAAAAAAGTTCTCTTTTTTTTCGTTCAAAATATGCTTTTTTAATTACATTATGGAACGGAGTCCCCAGAACACTTTTCAAGCCATCGCTTAACTTGAAAGGTAATTTTTACCATCAAAAAGCAGTGTAAAATTAAAAACACGAAAGTGTTTTAGAAATGACAAAAATATCTTCACACTTAGCATAATAACTCACCAACTTTAGCACATATTGTTAAGAAATTTTGACATGTGTCTTATGAACATTTGTACTAACTGACAAAATGGTTATTTAAAATAGTGGAACAAGCTATGTGTAAAGCCTGCTATAAATTCGTATAAGAATGATGTGTTAAAAGACAAAATATCAAAGGGGTTTAGGTCAACTCCTATTTCATACAACTCTACAGTATGGAAGATGAGCTAAGGCCCCATTTTTTAGAACGAGTTTGTGTAGCTAAAGTTTATATTAAAAAATGGGAAGTCAATTGTTGAATGGTCTCAGAGTAACTATGTATTACAGGATCTATGTATAACGGACTATATTATAATATGAGAACTTGCATAGGAAGGAAATATATACACTAGTTATATACTCGTAAATATGGTAACACGCCCCTCAAGATATATTAATGACATATATATATATACCACAATAATTCCAAAAATAGTATAAATTATGTCTTGGGGTTTGCATCTGTCCTTACTTTAATTAATTTATCGTTTCTTATGTAAGTTCTTGTAAAGGATCGTTCACTGAAGTGGTTTAAGAGTCCCGATTCCTTACCTGTCCCATAGTTTGTTTCGACTATCCTCGTAGTGTATCGAAATCTTGAGACCAGTTAAACATTTGAAGGGTATAGCTGGTTCATCCTTGAGTTGTATTTTCAGGGGAGGACCCTTCATTGTTTTCAAGCCATTCCAATAGTTATATAAGCAATATTTGAGCTGATCAAGAGTTTTCATAGAATATGTAAATTAGGCGCTCGTAATTTTTGAGGGGATTGGGGGTTGAAGTTTCTTATGAACAATATGCAATTTTACTCAAGTTTCTCAATCATGTAGAAGTTGAGATTTAGTTTTCGTCGAATTTGTAAATTTGGCAGTCGTATCTTTTGAGTGAATTGGGACTTGAAGTTTCCCATGAAGAATATCCAATTTTACTGAAGTTTCCCCATCATGTATCACACCTGCCTTGATGTGATAAAGTAGTTCAGGAGATCTATAACTGTTTGCTCAAGGAGTTTTGTATTGAGGTTCTGGAGACCTTCTTGAGGTTCTGACCCCTAGATTGAGAGTAATAACAAGGTTAATTACATCTATTAAAATATTGGTGTATGCAGTCAAGTCATCTTTGACTTCTTCCATAAGAATGTTATCTATGGAGGAGTGTTAAATTATCTTTTGACCAGTTTCCTCTAAATATACTAAATGCCTTTGGGCTTTTCTATCTGATTTTTAATAATTTTTGTAGTCTCATTTATTGTAGTCGTTTATCCATAAAATCAATTAACCTTTTAATCATTGCAATTCCTCTCCTTACGGCACACTTGTGTGCATAAAGCTCCTATTAAAAAAGTGCTCGGCCATTTTAATAAATAAATAATAAGTGACAAATTTCCCCCTTTAGAAAAGAAGAGTGCGTGTATAAGTATTTGTCGTGAAGGAAGAAGGGAAGAAACGTGAAGAAGTACTCATTCAACATCATTGCACTAAATTTTATTCTAGAATTGTTCGTAGAAAGTTCTTAGTTGTCTTGTATCAATAATATCCTCTTTCAACACTTTAATCCTTGGGAGTAGATTATTTTCCATCCCTACGCCATGTCTTAGATCATCTATGTGTTAGAGCAGGGGTCGGAAACCTATGTCACGCGGAGGCTTATTCACTGGCAGGGGCAAATTGGAACATATTCCCATAGTTTGTGTGTGTGTTTTACCACTACA
Source organism: Lepeophtheirus salmonis (assembly GCF_016086655.4). Taxonomy (NCBI): domain Eukaryota; kingdom Metazoa; phylum Arthropoda; class Copepoda; order Siphonostomatoida; family Caligidae; genus Lepeophtheirus; species Lepeophtheirus salmonis. Next base: position 47,731,484 of record NC_052134.2, read on the forward strand.
GTTGATAGTGGCATACTCATTGATTAGAATTGTTTTAGTTGGCACTCCATGTCTCAAAGGTTGCCTACCCCTGTGGTAGAGTGTCCACGTATAACTGACTATATTATTATATGAGATCTTACATTGGAAGGAAATGTATACACTAGTTATATAAAAGTAAATATACTAATAAAAAATAATGCATGTGACTCTAGATTAGACTAAGCAACGGACGTTTGTAGCTAAAACTTAACCAGAGAGTACTTAGTATCTAAATTAAATTAGTCCTTGACTGATCACTTAATATTTTTTTCCCCCAAGCCTTAATTATTATTTTTCATTTTTGCAGATAAAACATCTTAGTATTGATTAACTACGTCTGAGTGCGTGCTCATGTAAAACAAAGAGAATAACACTAAGGATTTTTTGGGAGTAATCTTCTATCTAATTAATCCAATATTTGTCTGTTTAACAACGCCTAATAACTCTGGATAATACTAGATACTGTCGTTGTACATATATAAATGTATTATATAGCTTTTTTACTAACATATCCACCAACAGTCATTTTATCATTACTTTTACATTGTTTTTTACTCCTGTTTAACTATTATATTATACTATACCCATAACTTTGAAAATCATTATACATAAAAATAATCTTTCAAAATCATTTGCAATAAATTTTCTATTTGGAAGAACATTAAGTCAAATTGGACGTCACGTCGACTATTATTATATCTAGAGTTGTAAATGGTAATTTTTTTCGGTATGTAAAAACATTACCATTTGCATGGACATAATAACCTTGAAAATTTGAAGAATGTTAGGGAGGAGGGTAGCTTTGTTGCCATGACGTTTCATTAGATTAGCTAAATGCTAGATCTGACTCAAAATAAATATACTTATATCTCACCCTGTATATTTTAATCTGTCGTCAATTATAAATTCTACTCAATGACCAACATGGAACTATACTTATTACTCCGCAACAAATCTTTCCTGTTAATCTCCATCTTTCAAGAACACTTTCTTGCATAGTCGAATATAATAAGATGTTATATTCTCAAAAAAGGAAGATAAATAATAAATATCCCAAATAAAGAGATAAAATTTTTCTTTTCCATACCTTCCAAAAATTGCATTCCATTTAAATAAATTAATAAAAATATTCTTACTAATGAACCAAATTGACCCAAATTTACAAATTAAACATTGTAAAAACTGTGATACAATGACCCTATTTTTTTAAAAATTAAGATGATTTATTTTTATGACTAATTAAGTGTGAAAGGAAAAAGTACATTTATATCCAAATCATTTTTTTAACATTAACTTCAGATTAAAGTTCCATATTTTAAAGTTGTATTGATAAAAGTATCTTCAGTAATTTTAAGTGTTGTACAACATATGGACTTTTGGTATGGTAAAAAAGGGAAATCGAAAGATGACATGGTAACTATGATATTTTGACGAATGTTTAGGAGAAATGTAGACGAGCAGGGGTGACTTGTTATTGGATTAGATGTTAGCAGCTATGATAAAAAGTAAATAAACACAAATGTCACTCCGTATCTATTAGGGTCATACGCAGGAATAACTTCAATGCCGATCTTAAATTATACTCTGACAAATTTGTCAACCTTGTCGATTTGTGAACCAAATAGTAATACCAATTTTTTCAGGGTCTGTTATAGATGGATGTAGTTTACACTTGTAGATATTGTATTGTTAATATGTGTACCTATGTTATGTATATATATGTCATACAAGATGATCGTGTAAAGGAATAATAAAGTATACAGTTTTAAAATAGGCCACGATGGAGCAAGGTGCATAAGTCTTACTCTTAAAAATCGAAAAATAGTATAATGCTAAATATTGGCTGATGACCGATTATTCTCAAACAATCTATGTCAATCTTTTCAATTGATAAATTGATTAGACTCAAACTTTTAGTTAGTAACAGAACTATATTTGACTCCATATGTTCCTTGTGGAGTCAATTCGAGTATTTGGTCTAATCCATATTATTTCAAGTCCTAGTTTTGTCCACTTGAATAGAGTTTTTTTTTTTTGTATATTAATCATACCTTATATACAGTGAGCCCTTGTTATTCACAGCTGATACAGACTTGAAGATGTAGTGAATGGCTGAAAACCTTGAATAATTGAATCCACGAATAACAAAACTCGATTATTAAAGGATTTACTGTATTGTAGATATATTTATAATTATGAGCTGGAATGAAAATAATGAGTATTGCCCATCAAAAAAATTAAATCAAATATACATGGAAAGTCCAAAAAAAACAGCTATTTTAAGTTTATACCAAAAGACTTCAAAAAAAATGATCAAGTCTGACTGTATGAAAAAATGATACTAGTTCGAGTCCAACTTGAGTACTACAGCTCTTGGCCATATGATGAGTATTCAATCTGTTAAATGCCCTGTTTATTGACATTTGTGATGGGACAATTCCAACAAAAAATTCCATGCCGATTTTGATGCAATTCTATTAAAAATTTCCAATGCCAATTCCGATTTCAAATATTTAATTTATAATATAATTATTTTGACAAAATTTACTTTATATATTAAATTTTTTGAATATTAAATTTCATATACGAGAGAAAATATTTAAGAATATATTATTATTTATAGAATATTAAATTTCATATAGAAAATATTAAATTTCATATAGAAAATATTAAATTTTATATAGAAAATTTTAAAAATATATAATTACTTAAAGAAGATTAAAGAATTTTTTGGAAAAAAATTATTTAAATTTTCTTGTAATCAGTAAAAATTACTTAATTTAAGAGGGGGCGTTTTTTTTTCCATAATATCAAAAAGTAATTAATAGTTAAATACCATTCATAAATAAAAATTGGAATTAAAAAATTAAACCTTTTTTTCCCGATGCCGATCTCAATTCCGATTCTAGAAAAAAAATCGATTCCCCGATTCCGATTAATCGTCACATCACTACTGTTTATATTTATTTTTTTATTTTAGTAAGTTTATTTTTGTGCACCAAACCTTATTACGAACTCTTACACAGACAATGACATATTTTTTACGCCAGTTCTTTCAACCATGACATAAATACAAAAAGTTTGTACCTCTTAAACATATATAAAAGGGATATGATTTAATAGTTAAATAGTGATATTTAACGCATTCAACATTTTTCCTAAGGGTAACAAGATTAGAATAATGTGTTCTCAAAATTTTAATACTAGCTAATAAAATTGTCGTGTAAAGTGTGAGAGGTAGAGAGAGGAAATCATACGTATCAAAGGGAATTGATTTTACGTATCTACGTGTATTTAAAAGCATATTGCTTCACTTTACTCATATTCGATTGTTCATGGGATCACAGGAAATTTGGGAATCTTTTTAGTTTATAATAAAATCAGTAAAACATCAGAATTTATTTTCATATTTTAAGAATCTATTAATTTATTTTAGGATTGTAAATAATAAGTAATAAAAATAGTAGAGAGTTTATAAGAAGTGAACACGACCAAAACCTTACTTGCTCCGATTGGTCATCGCTACATCCCTAAGTTACGTGGGGTCAGGCAAGATTGAGGGTCTCATATCCGAAGTGCAAGGGATCATAAATGCTATTAGGGTTAAACATAGTCCCGTTCCGTGTTGTCTACAAAAGTATGTCTCGAGGTCTATCAAAACATACAATGGTAAAATTTAGTAACTTTACGTCCATGTTTACATATATAATTTATTCTGGACTGGTAAATATCTTGATAATCATAGTTGTCATGTGTGATTTGAGAAGAAAGGAGAGGGGCAGACTAGATGGTGACAAATTTGAGTGATGCACTGCTCGCCTTAATTTACGAACATTACATGTTTGGATTAAATAGTAATAATAAATAGGAACTTATATAGATCATATGTTAAGTATGAAGTGCTTTTCTAAAAGGAAAAAATTGTTTTAAAAAGTTACTAAAAATGTATATTTTCTTCAAAAAAAAAAAAATCTAACTATTCTTTTCCAAATTTTTAAAATGATATTTTTCTTTATTTTTATTATTATTACTGATATTGTGTTGGGTTGTTTTTTTGAAGCCCGTTGTTTCCCTTGTTAATGAAAATAACATAGTACAAAATTGATGTTACTGTGGCCTACAAAGAGTAATATTTTATATTCTTTCAATAAGTCTTGATAGCACAATAAATATACAAAATAAGATATTTTTTCAAGAAACAAATCTTCAATAATTTTAAAATACTAATTTTTTGAAGATGCTATTTTTAAATAAAAATTATTACATTGTCATCCAAAATGAAGAATTTTTCAACTTACAAGGAAAGGTTCAATATTTTTGTCACAGATGGGCTTATAATTCCCAAGCTTAAAAAAGAAAATACATCTTTTTTTTCGTCCGAAATTGGCTTTTATTTATAATCATTATTTATTTGCTTGATGGATCAGAGTCCTCAAAATACTTTTCAAGCCACGGCTTGGCTTGTATGGTATTGTTTCCCATGAAGAAATATTGTATAACACAAAGTAATTTTTGTTGCATTGTTTTAGAAATATCAAAAGTAGCGTAAAAGTAAGCACATTAACTCACAAACTAAGGAACAAATTGTCAACTTTTATAGCTGTCTTTTGAAGGTTGGCACTAAATGAAAATTGGTTGAAGTGGAAAGAATAGCACCTTCTATGTGTGATGGGAAGAAATTTTCAGTCCATGTATTAAAATACATGTTTCCCTATACAGAAAAAGATACAGAAGAAAATTATATTTTTTTTTGCTTAAAAAACATGTATGTACATTGTACATACATATTAAATTAGTTACATTTTTCAAGGTAAAAGATAATACTAAATCATGTAGATGTTGGATTGTTGTCTTTCTTTTTTTGAAAAATGTTAGCCGCAAACAAAGACCATTTAGGTTATAAATGTAAGTTTTATTTCCTCAATGTCAAAGTAATCAATAACACATCCTCTTAATCATTGTCCAAAAAAAAAAAAAAAAATATTGAAATTTTTGTTGACTAGTGTTAAATATAATTAAATGAAACCTTCCTTGTAATATAAATTAATCAAAAACCCGATTTTTGAAGAAATTTGATATTCTCCTAAGTGTAAAACCCCAACAAATCCTTGAATTTCGCAAAAAAAAAACAACACCCTAATTTTATGTGAATAATATATTATTGTTTAGTGTCTCATTATTACTGAATATTAATTTAATTTACACTGGGTTATAATCATATGTTTCTTTATATTGTTCATTTCCACAGAGAGTAAAAAATTTTTTAATATAATCTTAAAATAGAAGAATATTTTCTTATTTTATATTCCAAAGCTTTATTTATTTATTTGTTTGTCTAAGGTTGAAAGTGATTTATGCTTTGTTTATACACATATAATCTGACAGACATAAATTGAATATGCTAATCAAAAGATGAAAGCAAGAAAAAAGGCAAAAAATCCCCAATATTGCACTTTAGTATTATTTTTTGAAAATGTGTTACATTTCACATAAGGTGCAAGTTATATGTACATAACTATTATAAGGTTACTATTCATAGCATCATCTATCATTCTTCATGCAAGAAAATATGAGCCACTTCCCTAAAAAAATGACTAATGACTTGAGGAATAGAGAGTGATTCTGTTTATATTTGTTATACCCCTTACAAGTTTTGTAAATCCTAAGTACTTTTTATCATACGAGCTTTTGTTGTTGATAGCAAACCAAACATGATTTTAACTAAAATTTCTATAGCTGTTATTATTATAATTTCATTATAGAGGAGATAACATATAAGTATGAAGCAAAAAAAAATATAATTTTCTTCTGTATCTTTTTCTGTATAGGGAAACATGTATTTTAATACATGGACTAAAAAGTTCTTCCCATTGCACATAGAAGGTGATATTCTTTCCACTTCAACCAATTTTCATTTAGTGTCAACCTTCAAAAGACAGCTATAAAAGTTACATTGGTAGTGTTGTGTTGGTCCTTATTTATTTGGTTCAGTCCAGTCCTTCTAATTGCTCCTTAGGGTACTAAAACTCATTAAAAAAAGATTAAATAAAGTTGAGTGATGTCATCAAAACACGAACTTAATAAGTTTTTAGGACCTATTTTCAGAATTGAACTGGACAGAACTTCAGTTATTACTTCTAAATTAGGACGTACAAAACACCAACCAGGGACTTTTGTACTTATGAATGACGGATAGTATCGCTTAGGATACTTAAATGTAAGTCATTGTTGGACTCAGAGTAGAATTGAAGACCAAAAACGTATTATTCCTGCCTATGTCCTTGCTTGATACGGAGTGGCCCTGTATTTTTTTACTTCCACTTATAGCTAATTTAATAAAACTTGATGTAAGCTATACGGCTCTTCCCTCAACCAATATTCAAATTGTTTATGTCTGAAAAGTTTCCAACCTAATAAAGATACTTGACGTTTTTTGTGAACTTTTAAATTTTCAGCAAAATCTCGCAGCGATCCTCCCATCTCTATAATCCGCTCCAATAGAGCTCGTCGATTTTCACTGCAAAATAATTGGGCACGGGACACTTATTATGTTTGGCTCAATTACTCCAAGTTGGAATCTATTTAAGGGTTACACCTTCAAAAACAAACTTTTTATGACAGTTCGATACTACATTTTATTATTTTGGAATTTTGTTGAGTAACTGAGTAGATGCTAGACATATGTGTCAAACTTTTATTTACAAGTTCTTCAATATTCACAATTGAAACTTTTCAGACCAACCTCTAATTGTAGAAATATATATAAATAAGGAACAATTCTAGGACAGGGCCTGTACATGAACATATAGGTTTAAAAGTACAAAGGTTTATCATTTTCTGGAAAAATAAATTTTAATATTATAAGATCTCGTAAATATAAACTAATTTTTCTGAAATTTGAGTTTTGAGCTATCTATTTTAAAAATGAATAATAATTATCTATTAGGATGAAAATGAAAAGTTTTTAACGATTTACATAAAAATATTCCAGGGTTTGAAGATGAAATTCACTGTTTATACAAAATTCTAGAAGAAAATTAAAAGTAAAAACAAATCAATAATAAATATCGACTTTTAATTACAGCTAATCATTTGAAGATTTAATTTAAGGTTTATTCTTTAATTTTAGCTTTACCATACAAAATTTGACAAAATTGTGAGGAAAGTATCATTTTCCATAGAGGTTCGTTCATTGTAATTGATTTTATATGATTAAGCACTGTATTAGAGATACCTTAATGCATAATTTATCTTTTCAATGATGAAATGTTTGTTTTTAAACTTTTTTACCTTAAATTTTCATTTATTTAGCGTCTAATTATGGCAGTATATCGTAATTTTACTATAGAGTCAAGATTTTTGTCAAGATCACACCTATTGTAGTTAATGATTTTAATTGTCATTTTTGTGTTCTCGCAAAAAAAAAATATCTAATACTAGCTTTTAGCTGACGGGTGTTCCAGGACCTCCATTTTGTGGTTTTACAGGAAATTTCATCGCTCTCTTTTCATTGTAAGGCAAATTTATTCCAAAACAAGTTCATTCCAAGACAACCTCATCCCAAAGCAAGCTTACTACAAAGAAAGCTCATCACAAGACAAGCTAATACCAATTGAAAAACATATTTTAATTTAATATAATAAATGTAATTTATCACTTGGATCAAGAAGGAATTTCATGATTTGCCACGGTACCATGTGGAGAAAGCCTTCTTGCACTTTCGGCTTCATATAGAGACTGTCATTGAACCTGGAAGTTTTTCAATGAAATAAAATATACCAAAATTTATCAAGTATTCAGTATATGGTTTTTATTTTTTGAATCTGAAATCTAGTTGGAGAGAAAATTGCATTTAAAAAATCATTTTTGTGGCACAAATAGCTTATACACCCTTTATAAAATATGTTCAATTTTTTTAGGGTTTCATTAACTTGTTGGAGGGGCTCTAGACCGCCCCCCTCCCAACAAAAAGAAAAGTTTGTTGGCATGGTCACTAACTATTACATACATATATAATGGTTGCTCTTAAAAGTACGATATTATAATCTTTATGGAACATGTCTAACCTTGTTATAATATTTATAAATAAAGAAATTGTGCCTTTTGGATATATATTCAGTTCAAGATAATCATTTCCCCCTCTTTTGTATCCATCATTCCTCATTTTCTTAATATAATATATGTATATACAAAAAAATACAGTCTCACATCAAATAATGCATTTCTTTCCATCTAATATAATTGTACATATTGTTTGATGATACAAATATGTCTTGGGGAAAAAAGCTTGAATGAAAAATGAGTTCATAGGAGTATCTCAGTAGAAAAGATAAGACAGCAGTATTCACGTTTGTTAATGAACCGGGATATTATTCACCTCTTGAATAATACAAATACGTCTTATTTTTTTTAATCAATATTTTATTGTCAATAATTTTTAACAAGTTCCTAAAATAATGAATCGGATTATGTATTTTTTTATAATGTTTTTTTAAATTGTTCATGTGACGTTGTATTTTTTATATATAAGTAAACATTACAAAATACAATAACTCAATTCATCAAGTAATTGTATAAATAAAATATTGAAATATGAGTAATATTATTGAATAATGTTATATTTTACTTATGCATAGATTATTTGTTGAAATGAAGGAAACAAGAGAGTTAAAATGCATATGAAGTACGGTATATATATTCTTCATTTATTCCAATTTCTTTTTTCCATTTACATCAAATAATTACAATTTAGAAAAACTTGGAGCTAAACTTTTTTACATTATCTATTCATCAAAAAAAAAAAAAGTTGTATCTTAACAAAATATATCTCCTACACTTGGATAATAGTCAGAAAAAAAAGAAGAATAAATTAAATAATTTTTTTATAATAAAAGATAAAATATATTTTTTTAAATCATGGAAAATATAGAATGGAAAAGTGATGTTTGTTTCTTTCAACTATTTTGAAAATCAATTATTAATTATTCAGGGATGGGAGTGAAGAATAGAGCAAATCCACTTTTTTTCGGATCTAGGTCAGTTTGGATCTTTAGACGTAAATATTCGACTAAATTTTGAGTACTCAAATTCTACGATCCAGATCTGAAACCCAAATTAGACTGATACTTCTCCAAATTTAATGAGTATTTTAATCAAAGTTCTGACTATATCAAATAGTATCAAGATAAAGATTAGATTTTTACTGATCATTGATTCCAAGACAATAAAAAACCCAATGTTATTACTCTAAGAAAGTAGTTATTTTTGTATTATAATAATAACTACGTAACACAACTGTTTATGTAAATATCGCTCCAAGCACTAATCAAGATAGTTAAAAATGCTACTTTCAAAATATTTTGATGAAATCGTTTTTCAAGTAGTATGAAATATTAAACACTTCTATTGGGTTTCTTTTTAAAGATTTGTAAAAACTCGAGTACTCAACCCCTGTTCAGATGTTAAAACTCGTATAGTACAAATTTACCTTCAACTCTTCACGGTTATATTTCATCTTTATCCATGACCCGTCCACCATTATTAAGCAAGCCTAAATAAAAGTATCGTTCTTCATAATTTTTCAGCATATAAAAGGAAATATATTTAGTTCAGAACAAGGTACATAATCAATGAAACCCCTTTTTAATCATAAAACACTTATACATAATTTTTATTAATCTTAATTTTAATTTGTGGATTGTTTAAGGATAAAAAGACTCTGAACGATAATTTTTCTGAATTCGGATGACTGAGAGAAAAATGAGAACATTTTTGGATTCTTCGCTCAAAGATAAATTTCTTTTTTGGCTTGAATTAATTTGTACTAGATTATTGTGACCGTATGTAATTACATAATAATACTAACAACTTTGGAAAATAAAGAATCCAGTTTAGATTAACAGCTAGAAAATTAAAAAATTATATAAATTACTAGATAATAGATATAAATGTAACTCAACACCTGATGCTTTTTTTTTATTTGTGGACGTATATACCTTGAAGGAACAATAAAAAGCCATCAACACGGATTTGGTAAAATAATAATAAAACATTATCCATTCATTCTACATATATATATAAAAAGCAGACTATATTATTATACAAAAGAAAATATAATATAAACGAGAAATTATTTTGATAAGATAAAAAACAAATATTTTTTTTATATTAAATCGCATCCATCACGTTTTCATTATTATCTCGTCAAATCATGTTCTCTAAATATTAAATACATTACAATACTTAATATCTATTTTATAAATGTACAACAAGACTTTGAAGGGAACTCTGCAAATATCTCCACCTACAATCACTTTCCATAATTACGACCGATTAGGGTTCTTCAACACTTTTTGTTACCTTTAACTCACAAAGTTTAATTTGAGATATATTTCTTAATTTTTTAGAGTTTATTGTTGATTTTGTGTTTAATACGTTTTGTGTGATCTTGAATTTTTGACCCAGACCTTTAATCTTGACATTTTAAAACGTATTGACTTTATACTGTTAAAATATACAATCTTACAAAAAAACTTCTATTACAATCGATGCGTAACTTCTTCAATAATCCTGCTGATCGTTCGTGGAAGTTAAAATGTTAAATTAAATGACTATGTCTCTTATTCAAAATTTTCCTTTGGTTCTTTTCGAAATGATTAAAATGATTTTAGCTATAAAATCTTTGTTTTTGTTGACCACATTTTACTACGAGACCAGTAAAGATCAATGACGGACAAAATTAGTTAAAGGCAACAGGGGTGTGAACTTATACTCCCTGAATTCAATAGAATATATTATCCCGGGCGCGTTGTCTATTGAGCTACGTCGTTCAATCGATATTTAAGAGATATACAGATAAAAACAAGACCAGGAATGACCCTCATTTTGGAAAAAAAATATTTCGATGAATAATATCTTGAACATATTTTTTTTTGTAATTAAAGAGTTAAGCTTTTGGTGAAAAGACTAAATTTATTTACAAAATAATATTTTGAAAAAAGAAAATATGAAGAAATTTTGTTTTTTAAAATTATTACATTTTAAATTTATTAGTCAATACGATTTTTTTCCCGATAACAATAAAAATTGGGGCACCAATGGCCCCTATGGTTCCAACACCACTGACTATAGGTAAAGAACGCTTCAACTAAAATTGCATTGTACTGGTTAGATGGTACTTTGCTGAAAAACATGTAAAAATCACTTCTTTAAGGTAAATGTCGATCCTCTCTACAAATATTTATTTTATAAACTTAAAAAAAATAAATCTCTTCAAGTGATTTTGCATAATTAACTGAAATGCACTTCAGTCAAAATTTTCTTTGGATCAATATCTTATTGTTATCTTTTTATTTATTGTTTTGTAAAAAAAATTTAATTAATGCATTTTGTCGTCAATGTATGGAGTAAATCTTTCAAGATAACTTTAGTGTCAAGATAAGGAATAAGGTATCTATAGTTTGTTTATATTTTTTACAACAAATATAAAAGTAAGTTTTTTGGATGTAAGGAATAAACTTTTATCTTAAATATGGCTTTATTTTTGTACAAAGTTTTATAATTTAATTATAAACTTGGAGTTATGAAGATAAATATAATTGAAAATATGATAAATACGAAAAAATAAATACTTTATTTTTTCTTCTTCATATTTCTCTATATAGTTATAGTTGAAACAATTTTATCAACTATGTTAATTAATTCAAGTTATTATTTTGATTAAACACAATTTAAGTATGTAGTTATTAAGATTTTTTTTTTAAACTTCGTTTCTTGGGGATTTATCAAAGTTTGACACCTTTGGAAAATCCTGCATTTACAAGGTCCATGAAAAATCCTATTATGCTTGAGATACTTTTATTTCTCGTATTTGTGATCCGCCATTTTCAACAATGGCTTATTTTTTTTTAAATTGACAGAAAAGTAAACATATTTTTACCTAAAACTTTATGAAGTGATTTTTCTTTGCGGCAATCACTTTCCCAATCCTCTCTTTGAATTTGACACACACCTAATTGATTTTGGATATATCAAAGATTGGCCTTTTTCTCACCAGACATCGGCTAGAGTTCTATCTGGCCTATCTCAGTGATATTATAGTACAATACAAAAAAAAAACTTCTGTTTTTTTAGAGTATTGTGAGCCAAAAGTTTATTTGCAATGTTTTGGGATTTTATATTTAATACTTACCGCACAAAATATATAAATTATTTGTGCATACCGCGTTGTGTATTTTACAATTATACTCAACCCCAGCTCCCCCTGAAATTAGTTTTTTCATCACAGTCCTTACATGGCGGTCTGACTCCACGATTTCCATTATTATATCGAAATTTTCGACGAATGGTACATCTATGATATCAAAATTTCCGGAACTGAACCGACTAAACCAAAATTGAGCGTGAATGGCTATAATAGTATCAGAAACCAAAAAAATATGCGCGTTTTCACCTACCTGGCTTGTACCTTTTTGGAAAAACTTATATTTTTTCTTCGCTGGCATCCATTTTTGATGCATGCTCAAGAAATATTAATTTAAACACTCACAAAACTGTCGAGAAGTTTTCTTAGAACAAAATCTTATCTCAGTAATATTATCGAGCGTTAACCAATTGCACATATACAACTGGAGATACACATTACTTAAGCCATCTATGGAAAAATAATTGACTTTTCTTTTTACTACACCAATTCACATTTCTAAATTTAACTCCAGCAAAAAATGAAAAAAGTACAAAAGACAATACTGGTCCATATAGAGCTAATGGTTAGAATTTGAGTTGTTTTTGTCTTAAAAATATGATAGATAATTTGAACGCCATTGAAAATTGATGAAATCTAAAGAATATAGCTTTTTATACAAGTTTTATTCCATGAATTAACAGTAAAATGATGATTACTAGTCATTTACTTTAACAAAAAAATAGAAAAAATATCTCACATAATTTATTATATACAAGTTTTTGCTGAGCTAAGGGTTTTTTGATTCTGCATACAGTAGACATAAATATAAATAAAACAAAGATGTCAAATTGTTTGATAATTAATGTTAGTAGCAGACACATAAATTGACAAGAAACTCATGGACATTATTAAAAATAATGCTATTAAAACAATTTACATCCATAGATATAAACAGTTTTTTAGACAATATATATCCCAGTTTTTTCATGGTTCTAATATAAATTCATAAGAAAAAAGAGAAAATGTATTTAACTAACAGAGAGTAAGAGGTGATTATAGTGGGTATTTTGATACGAAGGGCTTGTTCATCTCCAACATTAAAAAAAAGAGACTAGGCACGACACTGGTTGATACATTTCAATTTTCTAAGAGTTGCTATATTTATTTAATTTTTTAGTTTCTTTTAGAAGTCTTTTAAAATTTATTGGTTAAAAAGTATTAGCTTCATATTTATTGGGCTATCAAATCTTATTAATGGTATATAAAATATTGGATTTATGCTTCACAAAAATATAAATACAAGGCTAAAAATGTTATTTGTATGTTTCTTGAACAATATTTAGGAATAGAACATCTTAATCCAAAGGCAAAATTTTATTGACTATACATTTCAGTAATTAATTACTCTAGATTTATGTTTTTGTTTCCTTTTTATTTGTTTTTTTATCAAATAGGGCACGAAGAAACTAAAAAAATATATATTATCTGGAAGGCGGTGTAAATTTTTTAAATTTTGTAACATAACATAAAGAGAATATCCTCTTTGTTGTATTTTATTGCACCCAAAGTATAATTTGGAATTTGAATATACAAATAATAATCCTATATACTATTATTATCAGTATGGGGTGTATACTATTTTGCTAAATGACAGTGCCACTTTCTATCGTTTTGTCAACCAACTAATATAAGTTAATAGCGCAAAAATTAGAAAAAAATGGAATAGGAGAAAGGAATTTAGACTTAAAAATATTTTTTTTAGAAGTGAATAATTATTATATTTTTCAATTTGTTAAATTATTAACTTTCAATTGATTATAGTTCATTATAATATAATATGGTGAAAATAAATTATATGAAGATCACAAATCTTTAGATACTATATATTGAAAAAAAAAAATCCCTTAACTTGTTGCAACTGTTCTCAGATGCAATTTTTCCTGAGTTCCCTTATTTATCAAATTATATATAAAACGTAAGATTTAAAAAAAAAAAAGTAAAATTTTACTGACTTTCTATATAATTTACCCATTAAGGCTAGTTTGTAACATCAACATATTGAAAAGCTCTTTTTTTTAAATAAACCAATACTTGAATCTGTGTCTCTTAATGTGGAGCGGGAAATGTTAATGCGTAAAAGGCAACCATTTTGTTTGGATTTTCACGTGATAAAAGGGGAAAATCCTCTAAGCTTTACATTTTACTCTTTTCAGCGTCAAGGCTACTATTTCCAATAAGTTGAAATGTAGAGAGTCAATTTATAAAGAAAATTTGAGAGCTACATACAGTTATGTTCTCTTCAACTATAAAAGCTGTTTTTTCTTTTAAAATACCAAGTATTTTTAATGAATCCTGGGATGATGCTATTAACATTGTCCATTAAAAACTCTCCGTTTCAAATAGATACATGGCGACTTTAAAAATAAGTTTTCGGAGGTACGAACGCTTTTGTAGAGGGAGACCATAAATTGATTACTATATTTTTAAATATTTAGTATGTGATTAGTTAATATCATTTTTTGCTCGCCTTAATGAAATGTTTGATTGTTTTTAGGTGTAGGTCTTGGATAGGAGAAATACGAAAATGCTTATTCATGTTAGTGTAAAAAAATTCCTTTTTGCTATTCATATTATTTTCATTTTTTTCGTTTATTATGTATCTGCATGACATGAATAAAGATAAAAAAACTAATTCAGAATAATTAATTTACTTCTCCTGTTCAAATATGGTTTAAGCACACGGAATTTTGAATATTTTCTGAAACTTTTAAGTAGTAAAATAAACTATTTTTATAAGTAACAAAAACGTCTTCAAAAAGATCAGCCATCAACTTGACTTTTTTTTTACAAAAATCAGCTGTTGTCTTTTTCTATATTTCCAATATTATTAATACTTATATTACAATGTATATATGCATGTAACTATATCGTCTATTTGGTTTAGTTTATTTTACAATCTTTGATCTATATTACTCCATAAAGCGTTCTTTACTCGATGGCTCAATCTAATTTACATAGTAGAAATAGAAAAATAAATCAAAATAAACTAGTGGAAGCTAATTTTGTCAATATTTCCCACATACGTACGTTACAAGGCGAAATGTTATAGGCCAATTCTTCTTAAATCTATGGATTAAGGTATTTGCACAATATAATTTCTAAATAATACAGGTTTTTTTTTTTTTTAAAGATTTGCTAAAGGCTTTCCATTTAATTAAATAGGGAATTTATATCTTATATAAATATATTAGTAATTTTTATTTTTGTTATCTTTGTATGTATAATATAGAAACACACATTATTTTTAAATAGTGTATTTATGAACATTTATTTAGAATACCCGTTACTATAGTAGTACTGGGGTACAAAGGAATTTGACACATTTGTATTCTTCTCATATTAAAACTGGAACAGAAACAATTAGCATAACAATTTATTTATTTTTTATTATTTTTTGTCTTATATTTCTGAGCTAGCTCCCAACCCACTCCAAAGTTATACATATGCTTATGTATGTGCATTAAACTGGTCAATCAAATAACTATTTGAATAAAAACAGTTGGACTCCAAACTATAGTGAGGTTTTTATGAGAAGAAAACTCCTCTTAAAAAACAAATAATTTAAATTACGAAGGTGATCCAAGATGTTTATTTCCATCTTCTCCCTCGTCAAAGTTTCTTGTTGCAGGTCTTATTAATTGTTTTGAAAATTAAGCTGCTCTTTCCCAAAAAATTCTACTAATTTTTCAGGGTTGCCATATTGATTTTACATATTTTTTTAACATTCACAAAATGCTCCGGAGTATCGAGGGTGAATCGAATATTCTTTACTTGATTTCGTGAGAATAATTGCTCTTAAATGAGTTGTACAATCAGCTATTTTGGTCCGTAATTATTTTGGAAATCTGTGAAAATCAAAGATATCTGTTTTTTTTTTGTAAAATAGATTTTTTTTTATTTTTGCCTGAATATTGAAAATGGTTTAAATTCAACGTAACTGACTGACTGTTTTTGCTGATGTATCCAAATAAAAAATTGGTTTATACTATATAATTCATTTAAAAAATTTTAATATGTTATTTTGTCTCTTTTTCAAAAAGTAACAATGGAAGTTCAATTATAAAAAGTTAGCGTTTTATTCTGTTTTATGATTTCTAGATTATATTTTTTCGATTGAAGTCATAATTTTTTTGGGAGCAAAAATTGTCGCACCCCTCAAATCATTGATTTCAAAACTCATACATCAAAAATGATACGTATGACGTTATAGATTTAAAAAAATATTTCTCTTTCCGTTAGGGAAATGGGATTATATGGATTTTTATCAAAAATATTGTTTTTGCTATAAGAATAATAAATCATATATTGTTGAAATCCTAAAAAAATGTTGTAAATAATATTTTTTTTTTGTCGATGTAATATATTCCTAGAAGTAAATTTTAGGATTTTAATGTATATCTACGTGTTCATAATGGATAGAATAGAACACAATATCATACATATTTTAGGAAATAAATTAATAAAATAAAAATTAATTGTTCAAATTTTGATCATGTAATTAAACCTGTTTTTTTATTTGTGTTTATTTTTGTACACATTTTAATAGCTGCGTTATAGAAAGGATCTTCAGTAACGGAGGTTTAAAACAAATACAGCGCACTTTGACAATACTAAAATGTACTCATAATGCCCTGATTGGGACTCTTTAATACCTGACATCCATCGCGGTTAAGAAATATAAATCAAATCCAATTTGTACATATTCACACAGTAACGAAATACTTAGCTTGTATTTGAAAGCTTAGGTTATCAATGTGCAGATTAAATTTTATATAAATTTAAAAATTGAAAGATTGTTAACAACTAAAAAAAATATTATTGACAAGCCTTTTTGAGTCAGATAAAGCAATGTGACTTGACTTAAAAAGAAAGACTAAGAGAAGGAGCGAGAAAAAAAAGGAGAAGATTAAATAAAAAAGTCATTTTTTAAAAATAAGAAGATATCGGGAGTAAAAGCTTTCTGTAGCTTTTTCATCTTTTGCCTAATGTATTTGATTGTTGACACGGTCATATGTATTATATAAGTATAAAAAATTTTACCCAATGCGTATTCTTTGAAAATGCTTACATGAGTATTAACTGATCCCAATATTATAATTGATATTTTAGCACCTTAGTAGCTGTTAGATATTTTAAATAGAGTTGTATAAAAAATAATTCGCTGGTATGTAAAATTAAAAGAAACTCAAAATTAAACATGGTAATCCTGAGTTTTAGAAGAACTATTTTGGAGGGTACGGAGCTTAGATTAAATCAAAGAGCTGTAACATAACGTAAATACACATTAATCTCATTCTGTATTCAATTAACATAGGCAACAACTACTTTTTTGATATACTCAATTCTACTTAGAAGGGCTTCGACATATAAGTAGTATTGTGTGGATCCTTATTTAAGGCTGAAGTGTCGACATTTTCAGTCTTGTTAAAGTTTTTCCCTCTATATCAGTCCTGAAACTTATAAGAATTGGTCATTGATGACGTCATTCAACTTTGTTTGTCCTTTTTTAAATCAGGACAGGTCCCAAGGACTGATAGGAGTGGCCTAAAGACTAGAATCATTGAATGAATAATGACTGGCACAACACTTATTATGACTCCCCAACAATTAATTAGCCTTGGTCTCAGTCTTTCACTAAACAAGTGATTACTTTATATTGATGATTATATCTTCTTCCTTCAAGAATTGTGATGCAAGTTTTGAAAATAAAAATCATTGTTTAGGCTTAACATTTACAAAGTATAGCGTGCGTCTAAGATCATATTTTTTTAAATGATACTTACATACTATAAGCATCAGAACACAAATTCAATTCATTTTTACCAAAATATTTCATACCTATGATCACATATTCTAAAATAATAGCGACAGGAGAGAATGTTTATATTTTTTGTAAACTATAGAATAGAGGTCCACAACCATCAGGTCACAAAATACATTTCACTTTGTATCATTTCTTAAATATAGTATCACTCTAAAAATATTTTATTTTTACCTTCTGTTAGTTATTATCCTTTTTTAAATCCCAGTTTGTATATGGAGTACATTATCATATAATGAAACGTTCAACGATTATTATAATTACGTTATTTGAATTTTGCAAATGTAAATATCAAATTAAATACTAGAAATACTTGGATGAATAATAGATATCAAGGAAAGATAAATCCATGTTGTTAAAATTATCTTCACAATATAAGTTGGGTTTTCAATAGGATATAATTATATATTCTTGGACTAAACACGCATACATTTTGTTTATAAATTAGTACCCATTTATTTCGATGAGGTTAGATGTATTATATAAAATAATAGCTACCATATTGGAGATATTGTTCTACCTGCCTTAGTCCTCACATTGAAAAAAGAAGAATCCAAAAAATCAAAAGGACGAACCAAAGAACGACTTCTAGGCAAAACAGATAATTAAATTAACTAAGGCCCGAGGAGGCATAACTAAACATACGACTCAAATCGAAACAAGACATAATCAAGATAAATAAAGAATCATATTTTATGTTTCAGGAGCATATTGAAAAGTATGGGCGATGAAATGTTGAAAAAAAAGCATTTTTATATGATTTTGGAGAAAGAAAATACTTAATGCTCTAAAGAGGAGAAACTTCTACATTTAAAATAGTATTTGTGCAGAGAAAATATTATTATGATATTTAAATTCATAAACATTTATTTTATTTTATATTTCTAAAACGGTTAAACCAAATATAAGCAAGAATACTTAATTCAAAGGAAGAATGTAACAAAACGATGATCTATTTATTAATCAAATAGAACATCAAACAACCGTTTTTCTCCTTTTTAATCGCGAACTTTCTTTTTTACACGTATTGCCTTGTTATTAATGCTTATACGTCCTTGGTTGTAGTGTTATTTATTAGAACAAGTATTTGCACTCAAAAATGATTTTACAGAATCTATACATTCAAAAAGACAGATTTTACTTAATTAATATAGATTTCCTACTAAACCTCCTTTAGTGATCATCCTTTTTTAACTCAGTTAGTTAACTGAGTAAAAAGAAACCCCAAGAATAAAACTTATTTAATGACATGGTAAACAGTTAGACGATTGTATAATGATTACCTCAGTTTCATTTTGTATCTTTTATTAAACAATTTCATTCCCTTTTACTATTAAATATCAATCAAAATTTTAAAAATACTTTTATAAGTATTAAATATCAAGAAACAATATATCCTTATTTTTAAGGTATCCATGCAACATGAGAGTTGGGGTTTTAACAAGGTTTTATATTTTTTTGATAAACAAACAATAAAATATTCATTACTTTATGCAAATTTATAAAATCGAATCAGGAGCCCTCAGTTTTTGATCATGTTGGGTGTATTATAGAAAATAATACATACAATATTTTCTGTTTTAGCTGTCGTTGTATGTTTCTATCAAGGAATACTAAAACTTCTGTAAAGAAAAGAAAAATATCAGACTCACACTCAGAAGTGAGCTCTTTCCCTTCCTGTTACTACAAAAATGAAAAATTACTAAAAATAAACATTGATAAATTTATCCCACTCGTACAAATATCTCACGTTCTTAAATTAATGCGTTTCTATACTTATCCTAACAAGTATACTAAATTATTTCATTTTATACATTGATATATTACAAGAATATTTTTTATTACTGTTGATATTCATTTAGCATATAATTATTTTCCATAAATTTAAAAATAGTGTCTATTTCGTATCAAACGATGAAAATATTCAAGTGAAGAATAATAATCTGTTATGCCAAATGAATTTTGGCAATAATCCTCTTCTTGTATTGATGATGGTCAATATTTTATCATTTATGGGCAACACGAAAATTTTCACCACAATGTTTAAAATTTAATGTAATTTTAGAAATATAGGTAGACAGACAGTCATCAGATTTGCAAGTTGTTGATAATATTTCACAAGATATTGGACAACATTCTAGGTAAATGCTTAACTAATGTTAATTGTTATACTACCATCAAATCAAAATATAGTGCGGCTTTAATACTTCTACATTTAACCTAAACAGATTTGTCGTCGTAATAAGAATTCCTCATAATTGCTGAAGACTTTTGTATCTCACTTCCACATAAACTTCTTTTATTTATGAACCTAAAACATTACATTTCTATTTAACGTTACTATAATATCTTTTGATTGGTAAAGGTATTTGAGTATTTACTTTAATTATGTTACTTGATTGAAGGTCATATATTAGATGTATGATATATACATTTGGAGAGATGTACAGACATAGAAAGTTTTTGAATAATGATTGTCATATATATCCTACAATATAAAGTACTATTTATTACTGGCGTTTAAGATCCTCTAGAGGAAGTTTAGTTATTTTTATGCATTAGCTAGAATCATTTTGTTATTTTAGAGGTAGATGTCTAAAATTGATGTATACTCCTTTCAAACAATAGACTATCGACCATTCCAATTATTGTAAATCATAGAACTGTTTTAGAAGATTGATTTTATAAACTGACACTTTACCATATAAAAAATCTTATACCTTTTGGCAGTTTGAATAGATGAAACACTTGGTACCTTATGAATGAATGCTTGGAGAATTGAGCTTAGTCAATTTCGGCTGAGTTAAAGAAATTAAAAAGCTATTCACAAATATTGTCAAATGTTTCTTTCTCTGTTTGATACTACTAAGCTCTTATTTAATTTGATGTTGATCATGAAGGAGATGACTTTGTTCAACTCCAGGCAAGCTGCAATGTCTATCCTAGGTGTAAGCAACCAGAACCCTGATGGCAATTATACAAAGGGAGTTTGTAGTCAAAGAATGGTCACTTCAATAAACATTGCAATCTTCAGTGCTTCTTGTCTTTCATTCTTAACTACAATATTTTAGTGAGAGATGCTTGTATTGGTCTTGGAGGTGGTAAGGAGAGGTAGCTCACTAAATTCGGGCAATGTCATGAGATGGAATTATCTTTTATTCGACTTTGGATTTATAAGTAACTTTTATTAGTAAAATTACAGTAAAGAAATTGCAATACTAAAGAGTATAATTTTTGAATAAAAATATTTCAATATACTTAATGTTATAATTTTGAAAATATTTAAGAATATCGACTGTAATGCCTTAAGAACAGATTGTTTGATTCTTAGTATGTCATATTTTTAGAAACCTGATCGGTGAAATATTTATAAAGTCAAAAATAAAATTTGAAAACAACTTTTTAACATTTTGTGACAGACACAAAAGTTTCTTTTGTTTTGAAGATTAAAAGAGAATACTTAATTTCAGGTATGTGGAAGCTTACATATGTACACCAATGTATGTATGTATATATACAGAATTTTCTAAATGTAGAAAAGGTAAAACCTTGTAGTTATTCCACATGAAGAAAAAAAAACACATTGAAACTTTTATTTTTTTATATTCTTAGAACCTTGTGAAAATTAAGAAAGGCGAAGAAAAATAACATAAAATTCCTATGTCTTTTTTCTTTTTTACTTTATCGTGAAAAGCAATTAACATTAAGTAATATACATATATTTTTTTTCTAAAACTTATTTTAACTTAGTTAATATTTTATCAATTTAACTAAATATAAATATACCATATTTTTACGTGACTATTTGACGGAATTAAGGTAATTCAAATTAAGTCATGTGTTTGTATAAATTTTTTAAACATAAATAATGAATGTTTTTGCAACATTTATTTAAAAAGTTTAAAATAAAGCAGATTCTTTTACTAATCAGTTGTAGTGTTAATTTCTTTTAATTTTTATCTCCAGTTTAAGTAGAACACAGAAAGAGATAACATGATCAAAATCTCGGCACTCCTATGTTCAGGCATGAATGTGGTAGAGACTGCTTGCGAACATACTATTTACGAACTCTGAAGGATTATGGAGGACAATAACAGCATGGAGTAGTGTTCAAAAGCTGCCAGGAAGAAAGTTCTTCTTCCAGAATTGAACCAGAACCTTTTGGAGACAGAACCAACCATGTTATTGGGAGTTTATCCAAACCTATGCTTGGATGAGAAAATATTGAGCCAAATATTTTATTGGGTAGGTTTTTTTCAAATTTGTTTGATAACTTAAAATTTCCAAGAACTTTTTTTATCTTTATTTAATCTTTGAATTCAAATA
The DNA here is from genome assembly GCF_016086655.4 of Lepeophtheirus salmonis. NCBI lineage: Eukaryota > Metazoa > Arthropoda > Copepoda > Siphonostomatoida > Caligidae > Lepeophtheirus > Lepeophtheirus salmonis. The sequence continues at coordinate 47,753,896 of NC_052134.2, forward strand.
ATATGGACTACTACCTACAGAGATTGAGTTATGTTTATCTGTTATTTTTAAAAGAAATATCGTTTGTCGATAAACATATACTATTATAAAATGATGTCTATGCGTTTTATAAATAAATATGTAACAAGAAATATTCATATAAATCTTATAAAAAAATATAAGGTTTTTTCCTTTCCCAGGAATTGGCCATAGTTTCTTCGAGAGACGTATTACATAGATAAAGGGTCTGAAAAATTCCCAATCTTAATATGAAGATGGCAGCACTTGTAAATAAAATGTTGTTGCACGCCAGAGTTTCAGACATTTCGGAAACAAAGTTGTTATGCAACAGTCATTTGAGTTACTTTGATGTGAGTGATTTTGTGAGAAAAAAAAATAACAATTTGTATTTTTCAACATAGTTTCCGTGTACAGAATGGTCCATTTCAATCTGAAACCTCTCAATTTTAAACTTCAACAAACTATCATTTATTAATTAACAATAGAATTTCAACAAAATTAATACTATTAATAGATTTGTGTCTAGGCTCTCTTAATCATTAATTTACCTGCCCTGAGCAGCAATGGTGGCTTTCAGGGGGCGTCAGAAAGCCTGGCACACGTTGTAAATATAGTTATTTGTCATGGCGTCACAGTTTGGGGTGACAGTGGCTTTGAGGGACTCGGTGTATAGATGACGAACTGTACAGGCCTTCACCCTTGACATGCACCTTTAAGGAGTAGTCGAGGGGGTTGGCATCAAGGCTGAAGGGTGCAAATAGTCTCAAGAAAGAGTTCAGAAGAACCTTAAGAATTATTCAAAAGTTTATGTCGATGGAGGAGATGGTTTTTTTTTCATTGCTGGTGTCAAAAGTGGCCTCTGTGGACTCTCACAAGGATCTTTCCATCTACTTAATTGATAGCTCTCTGAACAGTCTGGTGTAAACACCAAGATCTCTTAATTAGGCCCTCATGGACTTGGTTTGGTTTTTTTCTTTAATTCTTCCGGGTCCATTTTGGCCTTTTTGACAGATCAGTCTTCTTTTCTAACGTTTCGCACTTACTGACAGCGTAAACGGTGGTCCTGGAGACAACCAACTGCTTAGAGTGTGCAAATATAAATGTAAATTTTTTGTTCACGGTCAAGTAGTATTTTCTCATAATCTAAATCAGCTAAATACATTTTGTTTCTTTTGTATTGTAACTAATTGCTTATGCTTTAATATATCGAAATATGAATTAATACCAATCTCTCAACCTTCATTAATTATTGAATTAGTTAGTGTTTAGATTTCAATGGTAACACTACACACTTTCCAAAGGAAGTTACAGACATGATAGGTTACAGAGACTGGAGCATCGCTGGGATTAGTGTGTAGAGTTACAAGGAAAATATGTTGAAAAAAAAAATCACAAGTAATATGTGTCAAATTTTATTATAGTTTATAACAGAACTTAACAATTAGTTACGACTGATTATTTATTAAAAACTGAGTGACTGCCAAAAAAAGCATATGTTTATTTGATTTTCTGTCAAAATATTTATAGGAATCTATTTATTTTTATTACTTTGATGAACAAGCAACAATAAAAAGTAGAATATAAATTAATGGTTATACAAAGTAAGGCAAGCTTTGCAACAAAATCAATACCATAAACATTTTTTAATATAAACAGATTCACAAAATAAAAATACACACACACAATCAGCCGATGAAAGTTAATTTGACAAAATTACATCATTCATTAATGATTTGATATATGAATTACTTATTCAATTATGTTTTTTTATAAAAATAGTATACAAATTTTACTTTTTATTTGAGAATGATCACTTTTTAATGTAAATATTTGGAAAAGTAGATAATGATTAAGAAAATCAAAAAAGGAAAGCATATAAATATTAATGAAATTATTATTTAGTAAATACAAATATGTGCCTCAAACTGATTATAATATGGAAAGAAAAAACTGATAAATAATTGCTAAGAATTGTTTATTTAAAGAAAGGAAAAGTTCAGACGCTAAGTATAAATCAGGCAATTAGATTATTTATATTTAATAAATAAATATTAATCCAATAAATTAGATATTTAAATTGGAGTTAATCTTCCTGCCTTTAAAATATTAATTTATCACAATAAATTCAATAATCACTTAATAATCTTTAACTTCCAAACATTTTTACTTAACCTTAAATTGTTTTTTATTAAATTTGTTATACATTAGTTTAACAATAAATATCAATCAAAATCCAAATTTTGTTGACAATAGATCTTTCTAAATTGTAATATTCTATATTTTTAGTTATATAACATAAAGCAATTTTAAAAATATTGGATTTTATGAAGCATAATCTTAAATAAATAACTTTCTTTCAAAGGAAACATTTACTTACAAGGTTATTTTTACGATTTTTTGTTTAAAATTTATCACAAAAGCGTAACAAAATCATCTTGTCAAATGTCCGATTAATCATTAAAAAGATAATTTTTTTGTATAAAACCCTTCGTGATTCTTATTAATATTATTATTTAACAAAAAGGTATATTAATTTTTACAGATTAAGATTGATCAAATAGTTATATATATATATATTTTTTTTTTCAACAGGTGTTAATTCAAGCAAGAATGTTTGTTTTATTTCATTATTTTTTTCTCCATTTGTATAGTCTCAAATCTTACCAGATGCATAAAATTACGAAAAAGGATAAAAATTTATGATGAGAGAAGATGAAAGCCCTTACCTGAAAAAAATTAGTAAAAATATCTAAGTGAGACAATGAAGAAAAAAAAATTACATAACGTATTTAAAATAATTATATGAAGCTTACATAATTTTAATATACTTTCATTTATAAAAGATTTTTAATCATTTGACAGTAAATATATCATCAATAAGACCAAGGAGACTCAACATCTTGTAATTTTCCTAATTAAAGTTTATTTAATAGGGCACGGCACACCCTTAAATTTCAGGGTTTATATACTTTAATAAGTTTCAGAATGCCACCCACAATTTTCCTATTTGTAGAAATTGTTGCAATCTTCTACAGTCCAAATACCAATGAATAAAGATGTTCAAAATTGGCAGAGAAAAATTCAATTTTTAGTATTTGAATATTAAAAAAAATTTAATTTTATCTATGTAATCAGAACAAAATAACCTTAGAAGACTCTCCTCCGAGATAAAAATAAATAAATCCATATATTTTACTTTTTTATATCATATATAATTAATTAGAAATTTCTTCAGAATCAACTCAAATTCTTAGAATTTTTGTTCCACTTTCTAATCAATCAAAATTAATGTTTTTAATTATGTTCTTAATTAAATATTGATATACAAATTCAAACTTTATAGCGAGAACATAGCCATTTCTATTCGAACTGGATAGCCTTTTCAGCTAACTTGTATTGAAGAAGTCTCAAAGTTTAATCTGTAAAATTTTAATACAATATAAGAGATCAAAAATGACATAGTCATTATTACAAAACTTTGACGAAGTATAAGAAATATTGAGTATGCTATTTTTTGTCATTTGCCGTTTTTTTTATTACAAGAGGCTTTGTTATAGAGAGGTTTTAATCCTAAATGGTTTGTCCGCATGTTTATTTATTTACAATGTGTTTTGCATCATCGGTAGGTTTGTCCACCTTTTCTTTTTTTTTTGTTCTATTACCCCTATTTAAATAGCTACCGATAATTAAATACCAATTTTTTTTGTTTTGAATGGTTTTATTAGCTTTGGATTTGATTAAAATTTAAAGATAATTTTCATTCTTGCATCGTTTTATAAAAGAATTTTTTTTTTGTTCCTTTTTTTTATGTAATCTGCTGGAAAAATATTTATGACGTAAAGGCAGTACTAGTATCACTTTCATATCAACTTAGTACTTTTGAAATACATTAGTATTCCAAACCTACTTTAGTATCGTCATACCAAACAACAACAGTAGTATACGTTCATGTTTTCTAAAGTTTTAACTTGTATAAGTTGAAAACAAAAAATAATGAGATGAATAATCTTTAATGAGGGATTTACAGTACTTGGGTATGAAAATAATACACTAATGTAATATTTTTATATTAACATCAAAAATAAGTAAAATTAGTGATAGGCCATCACTTGCCTCGATTTCTTTGCTTATTTCACTGTTGGAAAGAAGTTCAATAAGTCCTTTTACCACGCTCATCCTACAAATCAGCCAGTTCAAATATTAAAGTATTTACAATCCAGTTGACAGTATATTAATCCAACTCTGGGAAGAAGTCACAAAACCTTTCCTTCAATTTGGTCAGGTACCTTGTGACGAGTTCTTTCATATTACTAACACAGCAGTCTTCCATTACCCCCAAAATTACCTGTTTCGATTAATTTACCCCTATTTCCCGTCCACTGATGTGGGACATTATCAAGTTCATTTGCCCATAATGATATTTGTCGATTATACATAATGATCATATTATTTTTATAGATTAACATGAAATGATGTTTTCAATTGATAGTTGTTAATTAGAATGACTAATGTTGTAATTAAATAATACAATTTCAAACGAAGATATTGCAACTTGTACAATCTTCTTATACAAACTGAAATTTATGTAAACATCGTAACTTGTAATACAACAAATAAATAATTTATTAAAGTTGATATTTTCATTAATCCATATATAAACTCAATTCAATATTTTCATTCTTCATTTTAAATTTCTTTTAGAAAAAAGGACTTAAAGACTTAATTTATGCTATTTACGTTTCTTTTAAATAGAATATTTGATTTTTAATACAAAAATTGTCAATAGGAAAAAAATCAAATTCTCATAAATATGTGTGAGCGCTTATTTTTATTAAATATATAAATCACTTCTTTTAGAGAAAGAAAAAAAAGTCCAAAATAAAAATAACGCAAAGATTAATGAGTTTCTATCCAAACAAATAATATATGTTTATATAAATTATTTCATTAGGGGATAATGAGTTATTTTGGGGTGTTTAATTTTTATTTAATGTATATTATGCAATTCATACATAAATCGTCTGAGTATTTCTTAAAGCCCTTTGATACACTGGTTTTATTCATTTTTAATGGTAGTTCAAGTATTGCCTTGATGATGCGATATGAAGCAATGGATAACTCGGACATTAAAAATTATAATTTATTATTAGTTATTGATGTTTTTGGAAGTATAATTTAAATTACAGGGGTTTCTGTTTTTTGGAATTTTTGGGAATGAAAACGATTACTTTGTTTAGTACTAAAAATTGCAAAAGTGGAGAAATTATTTTTCAAAGACCACTTTTTATTATTTTTCCTTTATTTAAAGTATATTTATGACAATCAATTTTTTTAATTCATCATTTAATATTTATTTTAGTGCATGCCAGATAAGATACTTGTAAAATAATTGTAAAATTTAATCTTAATCTGGTATTTACTTGCTTTTTAATCCGGCTATTTCAATACTGTAAAATTTATGTAATGGGTACTTAGGTTATTTTTTTAATAACCTTTTTAATTGCAAGATTTTGTAATACGTAATAATCGATAGTTGTAAGCCTAGTTATCAAATCAAATACTCATAGGACAGTTCACTCCCCTTCCCCAATTGTAAAACTATACACTTCTATTATAAGAAATTAAAGGCGTAGTATGAAAAAACTCATCAAGAACTACAAAAATTCTTGTTTACCTTTTTTAATAATTTATTATCATAATATAAAAAAACGGCAATAAAAGGGGAATTGATCTCATCATACAGGCATCATTGCAGGACTCAGAATAATTCCAAACACTGCATTATACAAAATCCGTGGTGTTTGAAACCTCATTATGTGGGGACTTTCTGTATTAACCCTTTACGCCTGTATGTGACTAATTCGTCACATCATTAATAAATACATATATTTGGGAAGAAATAAAGAAGTAGAGCTTAGAGACCGATTAAAACCGGTAGATAATATGTTCTGTTTACGGAATTTTTTGTTTTTTTACTACAAATATTAACTATCCACACCCTAATATTCATGTTAAAATATTTGTTTTTCTTAAATTCCATTTAAAATGTAATTCAGGACGTAAAGGGTTAAGATTATTATAAGAAACAATTTATTTTTTATTTGTTTTAAAGACTGTTGTAACCGAATTTAGGCTTTATTCAACTATATCTACAATCTATAATGATTTAATAGTAATAACTACAGACACACATAATTAATATAAATATGTACAACCTCTATTTCATATCTAGCCCATGGCCCCACGATGTTTACTACTCTTCTTTTATGTAGGTAACAATATATATATATATATATATGTATATTATAAATAAGAAACGGAACATTTGAAATATTTATCACAACGACTACATGATCAATAGGATAGGACCAACAATTTCGAAACGGGCACTTTCTTGAGATCTAATATAGTTTTTAACACTGACATAAGTCAAATCTTGGTTTTGTCACTGTTGTGACCTCATCTAAACCTTAGTCTTGTTGTTAAACTTGTGATAAGTGTGTCAAAAAAGAAAATTATGTGGTCAAAACTTTGTTGGCCACTAATAAAGTTGTTCTATGGTATTAAGGACCATAGACTAACAAAGCCATTCCATGTCCTCAATATTCTACTACAGGAACCTCCCCTTTTGTATTTACTTGAATGTTTTGTGGCATTGTCGTTTTAAACTTATTTATTGTCCTGCTCTTAGGGAATTAGACGTCCACCCTCCTTTCGAGGTGATAGATTCGTGATTTTCCCTTAAGAAAGAAAAAAACAATAAAGGATTATATTTTTACCTTTATGCTTGATGGTGGAGATAGCGTTCTTGGGATTATACTCAGCCTTTTTCTTCTTCTAGACACTTTTTTTGTTCATATAATATACCTCACTGTTAAAATAAACCTACCATTAAGTTTATATAGAGTTGGTTAATGGGAAAACTTACAAAATTGGCAAGGGATCAAATACTTATTTTTCTCCATTGTAAATCAATGTTCTTAAAAGTTTATATAACTCGTCCTGGAGCCCTTTCAATGAGTAGCAGTCTATTGGCTATCAGTGTTACATTAACTCTACTTCATTGAATACAAAGTTTACTTACATTATTGCCCATAAACCTTTTCACTCATAACTAAATAAAATTCTAAATTTTTTTTAATAGATGTTTCTGTCCTCCCCCAAATTATTTAACAACTTTTCATAGAAATTTCAAGACTCACTACCCTCAATTGTGATGTTTAATGTCTGCTTCAAAAACAAAAAGGTAATCTTTTAAAATTCAAGCTTAATTCTTTGTTTAAAAAGTGGGTACAAAATTCAATCTGCGCCATAGAAGTTATAAACATCTGATGTAAAAATATTTTTTCAATACGATCATTTATTATAAAAATGATTAGATTCATTAAAACATTTTTTTCTTCTCACAATTGGTTTTGTTTTGTTTGCCGACTGATTCATATCCTAAGGATTTTCTATGTTCTAAAAGAATTTAAAAAAAAATTATTAGTAGCGATTCAGTGACAAGACGTTTATTAAGCGCTTCTGACTAGTTATTTTGTAGATGTAATAATTTACGGACATGAATCTTAATGATCTTTTTTTGATTGACATGATCGAAAAAGATTAAGTCGTGACAGTCAAATTTATTTGAATAAAAATATTTGAGTTATGAGATACGGATACATCAATTTAAACTCCTTGTAATTATGTTACAAATATGATTGTGTAAAAAAATAAGATTAATGACAAGAGAGGTAAACTTTTGGTGGGGCTCTTTTAAAAAGTACAATTATAATGGCAATTACATTTATTCATTCATCTAAGAATCCCTATCTGTTTAATAAGCATTCTTAAAACAAAAATTGAACAAAATTTATTTTTCACTTCTCCCCTTTCTTCTAATTGCATCCAATAAAATATCAACCAAAATTCAAAATTTCTAAGAATTTAGATACCAATACAATGCATATATTGAATATTTTACCCAACAGATCGGTTTTCCTATTTCGATCCAATATATCTACCCATATAGATTTGATTGACTTAAAATTCTATATTGTGAGACCTGAGAGTTCTGGAACGGAGACACTTGTTGATTGATAAATATGACATTAAAAGAGTGAAAAAAAAATGTAACTACCAAGTAATAAACGAGCTAATATTTACTTGAATTATATGTTGACAATACGCAGCTTTACCTGCTGGCTAGCAGTAAACCTAGTTATTACTAGTTACAATGAAACACTTGCTGAGAATGCACCTATGCTTTTAAGAGGTTGGGAAAAAAGTAATTTTGTATTTTCCTGACCTTTTTTTAACTAAGTTTATCTTGTTCATTATTTTTCTAATTGGATTATACGATAAAGCGTTGTAAAAGCTTAAGAGTATATTACAAAAGCTTTTTGGAAGGTTATAACACTTTGAAGGTTCAATTTGTGAATTATCGAGCTTTGAGTAAGAGGGTCTCAAAGGAAGAAATTAGTCATTTTATACATTTTTGATTCCTGAAAGGGAAAAACGCTTCAAAAGCGACCAAGAACTCTTTTGGTTCGTGTTGCACATAAATGGTTCGAGTAGTTTCATTCTGGTGTAGTAGATATGAATTATCCGCCACGCATTATGAGGCCTGTCAGTGCAAGTGTCGATAAAATTATGGAAAATATCAAGATAGAAGAGGTGCCCGACTTGTTTATTTTTCTTCTTTACAACCAAAAAAACTCTGATTATCCTTTTCCGGATTGGTAGTATTTTGCATGACGTATTTATTAGTGAAATAGGCCTGTAGTAACCTATTTTGCAGGGATCCCTCCATTTTCTCTATATAAGAGCGACAACCCCTTTGGCCTTAAATTTGGAATATACCACCTTATTAAAAAATTCCTCATATTCTCATATTCTGTTTTCAGTTTCGGTGGCAAATCCTCAAAGAACATTTTATAAAATTCTATTTTGCTGAGTTCATTCTCTTTTTTTCCTTGCCTTTACTTATAAAATTTGTAATATTGATTGTAACACTTCTTATAAACCATTGAAATAAAGCTAAAAGTACAAAATTACTTTATCCCCATCCTAATATAAAATATTAAGGCCTAATTCATGTACCGAATGGGGCATGAGCAAGCTCAAAAAACAAATATATATCAAATTTGAATTTAAAAATAATAAATATATTGTTAATATTTGTATTCAGATAATTGTATTAATTTGTTGCAAAATAGTGTCACACTCAATCGCTTTGTTTACAAACTAATATAAGTAAACAACGCTCATGCTGCATTGTTCTAACTTTTGATTCATATGAGTACCAAGAGATTCGTGTGTATCATAACAGAGCCTTAATAAATCTTAATTAATTATATTAGTATGGAAGAGGTCAAAAAGAACTTAAGTCATAAATGTCAAGACGAACAAGGATCTTATATTATATTTTGTATGATAAAATAACGATTCATACAAATATAATTGTACATACGAGTGTACTCATACATACAATGTTTGTATGTAGTATAAAAAGATAAACAATGGTCCCAAGAAAAATAGAAAACCCTGATAAGTTATAAGCCAAATACACATCCACAAAAAAAAACTAGAAACTAAAATGTAATGTTATATAATACTGAGTTAAATGATACGGGAGACAAGGGGCAATTACAACATTTTATTTTATTTTAATGATGGTTTAACTGGTTGGTTGGTGTTGTCCTGATTAAATATGAGGTAGGAATGTGCAAAATGAAAGGAAAAATAACAGTTTTGAGATTGTAAAAGGAAAAACGATAAGTGTAGACGTTGTTTTTTTTGATATATTGTTGTGATGTTAACATCTCGTTCAATACTATGAATTCCTTCCAACTTTTTCTGTTTTGTTTCATAACATATCATATAAGTATATGTTTAAATATAAATTTTGAGTATCTTCCCTGTACTATTGATATTTTAAATGTTGAAGGTTCTCATATTTTTAGAAGTAATACATTTTCTATCTCTAAAATCAAATAACAGACATCTGATGTGAACATGCCTGAGCTTTCTTAATCATTGATGTAGCTGCCTTACAGGTAGAGCAGGAGCTCGGCACCCACTGGAGATGCACTCCTCTGTTATGGTGTCCTAGTTCTGGTGTTTATAATGTGTTCTTCTTTTCTTTTTTTGTGTAAGGAAATATACATTATATACATGGACTTCAAACACAATTCCTAGGTCAGATAGAGTAAATGTAATACCATAACGTTTACTGATATTTCGAGTTGGCATTTCGGAGAGTGGATTAAGTAGGCGTGGGGGGAGGCAAGTGGTATATATTGCAGTCACTACATGTAGAAGAAATGTACTGCAGTCGCCGTCAACCAAACACAAAGAACTTCAAAACCACTAACAGCAAGAACTAGGACACACATGACAGAGGAGTGCATCTGCAGTGGGTGCCGAGATTCTGCTCTACTTGGAAGGCAGCTACATCAATGATAAAGAAAGCTCAGCCACACATCTAATTATAGAATGAAATTGAAAAAATTAAATGATTTTGATACATTCTTCCATTAAAGACTCAATAGCTAAATTACAATTAGTTTAGGTTGGAGTGAAGAAAATAAAAAGATAGTTAGGACTGTAGACCAACTAATCGAGGGGGGGGGGTCGAATCAGTTTTAGGACCGATCCAAGAGTACCTCATGGAATCCTTACTGGCAGTACCAGAATTGATTAAAAAATAAGAAATAAAGTTGAATGAAGTCAGCAAGATCGGAACTTTATAAGTTTTAAAACTGATATGCAGGACTGAATTAGACCTGACAAAGACTGAACAAGACAGGAATACTTCCATCCCGTCAATTTCGAAATAAGGACCAACAAGACATTTTATGTATATATGAAATGGGGAACCTCTGTAAACTATTTCATATTTTACAAACACTATTTTTATAATAATACACAACTTCTCCTGATACTCCGAACTTAAAATTCCAAAAAGGTGATTTATCTCCTACAAAACGACCCACCCTAACGTATATTGTACATACTATGTATCTACAATCTGTGCATTTCTTCCTGAGTGAGTTTACACTGTATACATTGAGTCTTACTAATACTTTACAAGGAGCTTAATTTGAAGTGTATATACCATACTGTATGTATACTCACATATGTATATATAACCACAAGGCATTTTTTAATATTAGATATACCCACTTTAAAAAAAAAGAGAAAAAAGTACGGAGGAATGTCATATTGCTAGGAAATGAAAAATGAGATAGGAACAGGCTTCATATTTGCCTATTAAGTTGTTGGTCCTGTACATTTGAGTCCGGGCGGATGTAGGGGTGGAGCGGCTTTAGCCACCCTAAAAATAAGGAATTACAGTGAAGTCTAAATATGTTCAGAAATATACAGTTTTTGCCAATATGAACAGAGCTAAGTCGAAATTGCGCAGTGTCCCTGAAGTTTCTCTATTTCATTGTCTCAAAAAAAGATTGCATTTTTCCTAAAAATAATTAGTATACATTTCTTGCATTTATACATTTTTTGATATATACTTTTCACATGTCTCTAATTTACAAAAAAGAAGTATTGAAAAGTGCAATGAGATGTTGTACAGGGTGGAAAGCCATAACTTCATTTTGTATAATGCTTGGCAACCATGTTATAAAAGTCGTAGTGAGGCTTATTCACGTGGCTAGATGATAAAGTTTTTGGAAATACGTCAGTCGCCATTATAAGTTGAAGTTATAAGGAACATGGCTTTGTACTCAAAAATATGGTTTGGCATAATTTTTTATAAAATTATGCCAATTGTAGTTAAGAAATTAAGTGTTTTTTATTAGTACAATTTATGCTAAATTAATCAATTGCTTCTAGGTATTTCAATATACAAAAAACGATTTTTTCAATTCATTTACATAATTTCAAATTTGCAAAATTATTTGAACAAGAATAACTAAACAGATGATTATGCTATAGATCAAAAATTGATGCCATCAAATCCGGTGTCATAGAAGTTGGTGAATTGTCTCCAAATTTTGTAATTGAACCCGGATTCATTCAGAGAAAACCAAAAAGTTGAAAACCTTAAATAAGGTAATCAACTAATTATCCTTAATTATAATATGAAATAAGTTCAGTTTCTTCATTTTACGAACAAATGGGGTCACGACCTATCTTATATGATCTGCAAAGGAGTGTTAATGATAAAAACTTTAAATGTGTACCATCATAATTAAACAAACATAAAACTTTTCGAATTTGCAAAACTTATTTTATTGCTAAAAAAAGCAATAATGTTATTGCATCCTATATTGTTATATCTTTCAGTTTACTGGTACATTTTGTAATACGACTAATCGAATTCTACCTATGATGCTGTGCTAAAAACATTGAACCGTAGGGTGGGTCTTACGCACAGTTTAGCTCGCATATAAACTTCTTTTTTTATATTATTTGTATACTTATTTACTAACTTTTATCTTTTCAAAAAAATTTATGCGGTGAAGTACTTAAATAATAATAAAAAGGGAAAAATTATGCGTGCTGAATGATTGCGTAAGTTGACCAAACATATTTTTTTCTTACTTAGTTCCTTCATAAGATTTTATAATTATGTATTTAACATTTAGTAAAAATATTCAGAATGGGTTGCAAGTAATACCAAACCAACTTTTAAGGGTTTCATTTGTTTACAACATGATTGAGAGAAAGTTGTTTATAGCATCATACCGAAAATTACCAATTCACAATTTGAAAACAATTAAACTAGCTTCCAGTGATTGAGACACCATACATGCACTATCTACCGTTGATTAATCTTCATTATTATTCTCAAATTAACTACACTTTTTTATGTAATTTAAATTATGAATGTACCATACTAATAATGCCATATTATAAACATTGTTGAATAAAAAGGAAGCAATATTTGACGGAGACAATGCTTCTGACATTTACTTGACTTTTAACTAGTCATACCTATAATCAGTAAAAAAAGGTGAACTTAAGTATAAAGTAATTAAAAAATAGACGGTCTGAAAGGATGCAAAAATCTTGGTAAGCATACTGAGTCATAATTAATTGTTACTTGTGCAGCTGGAATAGTGTTAGTTGGATTTTAGTAATTATACTCCAATGAAAAACATACTAGAAAATTATTGAGACTCAGACGACTTGGAGATAGAGGAGTGTTCATCAGGACTTGTGACCAGATACATAGGAGGGCCAACACATTCCATCCAAATTAGTTTTCATTCTCATTGTCTTTTGATTCTCAATCGACACTCATTGAGTCATTGATTAATTCACACTTGACTACCTCTCTTCATTCAAAATACTTTCCCTTTCTAATTTATTTATTGGGCGGTTGTTATGATTTTTGATAGAACGGTTCTAATTGTGGTTCGAACCAACTTTTGAAGTATGTTCATAATTAAATGAATCGAATGATTATTAATTAAAGAACACTTAATTATTCCTATTTGTGACAAATAATTAAAAATTTTATTTATTCATTTTGGAGTAACAGGAATCATAATTACATAGTTACATAATTATTGGAGCATGAATAATTATCAAATATACTTATTATTTTATTCGGATAAGTGGTCAATTGGCAGAGTGTCCGTTCAGTAATATTGATTTTGAAGAAGTAGCTTTCGGATATAAACAGCGTGTCTGCGCAGGTGTTATGAAATAAAAAGTCTAGGTGTATGCTACACTCATAGATGACACTGAGGAAATCATTTCCAGTATACCTTTTTTCATTTAACAACTAGTTTAAAGAACAAGCGAAAGACGTTTACACCATCTTGCAGACAACATATTCTTTTTGTTTTTCACAAGTCCTGTTATAATTATTTATCTTTCAACCTGTTTCTTTTTAATTCAAAAATTTCAATTTTTTTTAAGTAAAAAAATATGTTGAATAAATATATAATCGTCATAAAATAAAAGTGTTTACTTAGGAATGGAACTAATGAATGACTTACATTACGGTTGTATCAAATAAGACACTTAGGCCATTCTAGTGACCCAAACCCCCAAAAAAAAGAAAAAATCAGTCTTGAGCCAAGTGTTAACACTAATAATTACATTCTTTAATTCCCTCTTATTGACCTTGAAATGAAGGAACTGCATCCATTTTATTCATAATATAAAAATAACTAAACTTTAGTGTGTAAAATCTTTTTTTTTTTTTTGCAAATCAAACAAAGAGCTCTATATATATGTATGTATATATCTATTGTGCAAAATTGTACTTATACTTAGCGATATAAATTTTTGTACTATTTATTGAGTATGACGTCAATTGAAGTTTGATTATAAATATGTAAAAAAAAACTGAATAATTTATCTTTTCAGAAAATAATTTGAAATAAACAATTCCCAATAACGGGTACATTAATCATAATTATTCGTTTCATATAAGATAAATGTTTGGGCAAAAAAAAAAAACTAGATTAAAAAACAATAAATCTAAAGATCAATAAATAATAAGCTGTTTTCTTGGATGAATGCTTTAACTACTAATATTGTATAGATATAATAAAATTTATGATGTAATTATAAGTTATTCATAGATACATAGGAGTTGCGAGGAATATATAAGCTTCACAATTTAACATCACTTAAATAAATGCTGAATTGCTCCTAAGGATGTGGTATTTGTAGAGCGAGATAAGAGGAAGGTAGTGAAAACATGGAGTCTTAAAAATTCCACCTCCCTTCATATGGATATTTACAAAGAACAAAAAGGTCAAATAATTCCGTTAGTAAACATCCTTTTTATAGCGTGGTTGACATTGTAAAATAAAAGCGTAGGGTTGAACGATTATATGAATAAAAAGACTTTATGTGGTTCTTGTTAGGGAAGCCATGTTTCTTGAGAGTAAATTTTTGATCTTGATAGTTTTCACTTAACTAAAGTGCGTTGTAAAAAAACATGGAAAATTTATTTATTCACAAAAATCGGGGACTCTTTGACATCCCTTAATCCTAACTGTAGAATTTATACTTCATTGAAACGAAGTCGAATAGATGTATCAAAAAATGTTACACTAATTGGGATCAGACGTATTATTTGCCCTTAATATGATTAACAAATTTACAATTCAATTGCAAACTGTATAAAGGAGAAAATATATCCGGATGAAACTTTAGTCATAAGGGATAGCTGTTAGATGCCACTAATAGCACCATACTAAGTCCTTCGACAGGATGGTACTATGACCTAAAAGGTATTTTCCCCCGTATACTTTTAGAACACAATTTATCCTATTTATGTTGGTTTATATAGACTCTGAAAAAAAAGTGAAAAGAAAGAATATCGACTCACAAAAGAAAAAACTTTATTTTTTCAGGGAACAAGTCATCTTTAGTTGTTTTTTTTTTGTTGTTGGTATTTTTTTTTCTATTTGGATAGTTACCAAACATGTAGAAGCTTTTACAAAAGTTGATGGAAATGTATTGGTTATAGATTTAGTGGTTACATACAAATATATTGTAGATAGTTCGAGAAGACATTTCCAGATGATGATAGTTATGAATAAATAGGCCACAATCAATTATGTTTTTTATATGATTATATTTATTACTTATTGAGAAGTCCATATGAAAGTAAATGTCTAAGTAGTTTGATAAATTCAAAATTATTTACCTTCTCAATCAATATAGCTCCATTTTTCCTTAATAACCACTTCCAGCCGGGTACAGAACTTTGAACAACATTTCTTAAAGACGTTCGGCTTTAGATTGGGTGAAGCAGTGATGATGGCAGTATGGCTGCTTTCAAATTCACGAGAAAGGTCATTAACACTTAACTTGCCTCTTCCGCCTTTAATGGTACCTTTAACTGTCTCAACCTGGTATACATTCACTTTGGTCTTGATTTGGACCTTATAGAAACTTGTGGCGTGCCTCTTGCAGTCTACAAGTACCTCGCATAGCAGTTATAGCCTTCAGTTATTTCCAGAATTGCAGCTCTTTGTTGTTGCATGTTTTTGGTTATGATGCTCTTATTTTATAATTAACTTTGATTATTGTTTCCTTACAGTTTCTTTAGAAAATTGTTTACAATAAGCAATTAAGGTTAAACATCGAAATATTACAAATAGGAAAAAGGCATGCCAGTTAAGAAGTGTTACATTTTATACTGAGGGGCATGTATAAACAAATAACAAAAGAATTTCACAATGCAAGAAAATGAGGCATTAACGCAAATACAAATTATTCAAGGCATAATACATTTTGTTTTTACTATTTAGAAGATGAAATTTCCTTTCAGTGAAACATCAATCAATAATTGGTGAGTCAAAGAAAAGTTGTAAAATAAATAGTTCAAATTCTGACCATTTACCATTGAACCATTTGTAACTTCTCTTAAATATCCTTTAATACTAGAACGACGAAGATACAATTTTATGTACCCATTTGAGATTCAATTAAATTTTGTGAGAAACTTCATTCTCTATCAAATACTCTCGGCAATTAATGTTTGGCCACGGTAATTTATTAGTTTCTGAGTTATTAAAAATTATATGAACTAATGATCGATGATTTTTGTATACGTTTTTATAATTTATCTACCAAAAAGAGTAATATATAATAGGGTGATGTAATGGGAGCAGGATATGTTTGATTCTGTATAGAATATGTCTTCTATGATAATTATTTTTTAATTAAAAATACTAATCTAAAACATCTACAGTGTCCAAAAAGTAATATTATTTATCTTATTACCTTTTAAGATTATGAATTCATAGAAATCAGATATTTTAATAAAAAATTGTTGAAATTATACACTGATGTTTATAAGGGGGGATGAACACCCCAAGAGAATACTTGCATTGGGATTTGTACCGAAAGTTAATAGTCATAGTAGTATCACCAAAAAACCATCAACGACTCCATTATATTTTGTAAGCTGATGTTTTATTTGTGTTTAGAATGTTGACTTTCTAACCTTCAAAATCTGTAAATATCCCTACTATTAAATGAAAAATAATCCAACAGTTGTAGAAAATGGGATAATTAGTATGTTGTTAAATAATTTTAAGTCTTTTCTCATTTGCTTTTTGGAGAAAAAGTTGAGAGATAGAATAAAGATTGAAATGACGTATTGTAGGGATATTCAAAGCTTTGCAAAGTGTGATTCAAGATCTGACTTTTGAACAAATGGAATTATTTGTTTTCAGATGCATGGCACTAGTATTGTGTCAAAACTCAATAGGATTTCAAACCATAATTTGGACTGAAAACCAAAAAAAAATGTAAAAATTCGAAACTCAATGCAAGACAATGAGGCCACGGAGTATTTGAATATTTTCATATAAATTTTATTTCATCTTAGTGTTTAAAATTCAAGATCTTGTCTGATGTAGATTGTATAAAGGTCGCCCTACATTACAATTATCGAAAGAATAATGAGAAGAAAGAAACAGAGTGAGAGATAAACGTCTGACAAAAATACAATGAAGTCATTTTGAGTCTCTAGTTAATTCTTCCAAATTTTGTCATTACAACTAATAAGGGGGTTTGAGAAAACGATCAAAATAGTTTATAAGACACACACAGAAAACGAGAGATTACGTTATATAGTACATATGATAACAAGAAAAAGAGAACGTTTTAAGAACATTAATCTTTCATATTTTATTAAAAAGGCAATATTTCCATATCGAATAATTTATATAATAACTTATCAAATGAAGGAAAGTAATGTTTGCTATGGACAAATATGTACAAATATAAAGTCTGTATTCGTTTTTTACGTATAAAATCAATCAAATCATGTTGGAATTAAAAAAAGAAAGGTTTTTTATTGTCTTCCAATAAAGTTTGAAGGAAAACATGTATAATTTTTGCTTATTTTTGTTTTTTATAAAAAATTCCTACATGTTTAATTTATGAATGAAAAATAATTCATTTATTCAAGATGAATATAATATCATGTGAATAGTTGTAGAAAATATAACCTGTGAGTATGTACAGATAAAAAAAACTTAGTAATTCCGTCAATTTGAAGAATGTCTTAGAGAATATGACGTTTTATTAAATTATCGGCAAAGGGTAACGAAAACAAGGAAATATACAAAAACCCCACACCATATCTAATAAGAAAAAATTTAAAAATTACTTTGATTACTTCAGCAATTGATAGGCTATTAACTAAATCAACGAAATAAATTAGATTTAATTTAAGTGAGCTTTTTGATGGAATGGAAAGGTTGATATGATTGTTTTTTAATTGTTTGTAAAAGTATGTTTTCCTTGCTTTTTAATATGCATTTTAAAATATAAATTTCATAACAATCAGGGATAGAGCAAGGGTTGAGAGAAAATATCCGTGAACTCCATTGGGAAAATAGAACAAATTAGGAGATAATCAGCGTTATAAAGAATGGTAAGACCACTGTCTATCGTGTAATGAAGGCTTCTAAAGGCGAATGAAAAACCTCCAAGACTTAACACAAGCCAAGAAGTGATCGAATCCAAACTAATACATTCGTTTCCAACTTTAAGAAGCAAATTGACAAGAATCTGACTTTCTCGATCAAAACTCTGACCAGAAGAAGGAATGTGAAGCCAGACTACGATGAAAAAAACCATGAGGGATTATATTAAATTCAAAAGTAGGTATGAATAGGTCTTTAATGTACTCACAGACAGGATAAAGACAATTATGATAGAAAGGAGTCAACATTGGAACACACTGGTAGCTTAATAAAGTCTTTCAGTGATTAAAAGATCTTTTTATTCGAGTCAATCAGCAAATGATACTCTAATAAGTGCGCGTGAGTGATCACAAGCCATGCTTACTATTTAAAGTCAGGATAGAAAGTAGACTCAGACGTCTTTGTAATACTCTTAACAACACACATTTGTGTCCCTTAAGAATGCCCTTCAAACAGTCCTGACCTAAACTCCTGTGATTACCATTTATTTTGGGTTTCTTGAATCCAAGACTTGTTCACAAGTATGTGACTTTGTAATGGCTAGCATCAAAAATGTTACAGTCAACTTGGACAGGGATGATCTGGGATTTTCTTGCAAGAGATTTAGGAACAAGATTGAAAATATCACTAAGATGGAGATTGGCCAAATTGAGTATAAACTTTTTGTTCTTGTCTCTGCTTTAATATTTAACAAATAATAAAAATCGTAAAAGAACCTCTAAACCCTGTTATAGCATCTTATTGAAGTGAAGACACACGGGCATTATTATAGTGCCCTTCATATTATATTTATAAGTTTTATAGTTGTTACGTCAAAAAACAGTGCGAATTTTTTTTTTTTTTTAATTAAACCAGTGGCTCTGATTTATGTACATTCCTAAGTATCTTGATCAACTAGAACTCTAAACATGTGTCAATAAATAGCTTGGACAACATAAATAATGGTAAATGAATGTTTCATATATATTATATGTATCGATGGCTTTCATTTTTTGGAAAGGCTGAACTTGACATTTTGGTACTTTCTGATTAATATTTTTATATATTTATTTAGTGACTTTTTGTTACGATAATTGGAAAATCTACTACTGACTGAATAAATCAGTAGGGGGGGCGGGGGAGAATATAATCCATTACCTCTGATTAAGAGGAAAAAGCAACGTAAATAATTAATCCTAATCTTTTTTAAGGTAACTTTCCTTGATAAATGATCCTACTGGCTAGCACTCTAATGGAAATCAATGAGAGGGCAATATTTTCCAATGAACTTGATGAGTTGTATTTCACTCAATAGTCAGCAATACATACAATAATAAAAAGCAACAAAACATACCGGAAAATGAAAATCTATAATTGATATTAGCTAAGGAAAAACAAAAAATAAGTTAAAAACGAAAAAGGAGAAAAAAATATTTTTATTAATATAATTTCTACATTTTTTTACTTTGTGATTAAGATATTACAAAATTTATCTCTATTACTTAGATTAAAAGTCATGTCCCCTTGCAAATAAAACAAGACTAACTTTTTCAAATTAATAAATTTATCAAGTTTTTTCATTAGTTTATTCCTGCATGATTTAAACATGTTGACTTAACGTATTATGAACTGAAAAATATTGGCCTTTTATTTTATTAATACAAATATGGACCTTTGTTTCGAGTTTTTATACTGATATCATCAGATTTAATTTATGTTATAATTAATAAAAAATATTTTAATAATAATAAACAGTTGCTAATAAGAAAATACAAAAGGCTATCTACAATATGTTTTTTTTCTCCATATTTTCCTTTAGTTGAGGAATAGGATAAAATAGCTCAACGTAATAATAAATAAGAGCCTACACTTTGTTTTGAAGCTATTACCAATATTATTTTACTGCCTAGTAAAGTAAGATTCATTGAGTAGGAAAAAAAATCGATAAAACACCTTAAATGGTGTTGCTAGGGGTGGGTGTGTTAGTGTGTGTGTATCCTTCTATCAAAGCCGAACCAAAGGTTGGATTTTGTGAAATTTTTCATGTAGGTTCTTATGGTTCCTGAAACGGTTCTGGTAATAACTTTTTTGGGGACTTCAAGGCCATGGTGCCCTTAAATAGCATATTTTAGAACTATATTTGTACAGCCTGAGGGGTGGGGTATTTTTTTGATATTAAAAGGGTTCTTTGATGCTTGGAGAAGCGGCGGTGGAAAAATTTAACCTAACTAAGAGACCAACAGCTCGCAAACCGTGGGTGGAAGTGTATTTTATTATATAAAAAGGGGTTTATAGTGCTTAGAAATGTGGCAGCACTGTAGTTCAAACTGCCTTGAGGCCCAGTACTTCACCAGTACAACCTGAAAGCCGGAGTGTATTTAGGATATTAGGAGGGTTCTTTGATGCTCAGGGAAGGGGTTGCAGATAAGTTTAGGTTGTCTCATGCCCAGTAATTCACCTGCAGATCCTGTGTGCTGGAGTTTATAAGAAGGGTTCCTTAATATCTAGAATCGGAAGGCTATAGATTTAAATAGCCATTTTCGGCCAGCAATTTATCTGTACAACCTGAGACCCTGGTTTTATTTTACAAAATTAAGAGGGGTTCTTGATGCTCAGGGAGGCAGAAGAATTTAACCTCCGTCAGGGACCAGCTTCACATATATACAATATTGTAACATACTAGAAGAGGTTCTTGATGCTTAGAAATGCAGGGGCTATCCAGATTATATTGTATTTTGACCCAGTAATTCCCCTGTACAACTTGATGGTCGGGGTGTATTTTGGGATGTTAAGAGGGCTGCTTATGTTCATAAAAAGCGGCGGTGGAAGAATTTAACCTCCTATAGAGACCAGCTGCTTATATATACAACCCGTGGACGGGCTTTATTGTAGCATATTAGAAAGATTCCATTGTGCCTGGAACACAGCGGCGGTAGTGTTTAAACTGTATTTTGGCCCAGGACTTCACTTATACAACCTGAACTCCACCACATTGTCTTGTCCAAAAAGCCATGTTCTTCTAGAGAAAGGACTGGGTCACTTTGGTTCTATGTTCTTGTTGGATAATAACAATATTATTGGGGAATCTGGCATTGAAAGGCCGGGAACCAAATCAAGGGCATCTTGAGGCTATTTGATTCAATAAATATTGGACTTATGACTGAGGCTGGATTTTTTGTGCTAAAAATGATATCAGCACCCTTAGAAATATCCCCAAATGAAATATATCCATCATTTCGACGATTAAACAATGTGACTCTTGCACGAAGCAAAGCAGAAACTTTTAGTCGATTAAATTGCTCCATAGTTGTGAAGTAACAAAATAAAACAAGAATACTCCACAATTTAGACTTTAAGCTATCATTTTCTGTTGGAAATTTCAAAATCACTGAACACAACCTCGATATGTTTGTGAGACTCTCTAATGCAGTTTAAATGTTTTTGATAATCTTCACTCCTCTAATAACATATGATCTTAAATTTAAAAGTTAATATCATTGTTTTCCATAAATCCATATTAGCAATTACAAGCCTCTGATTAGAAATTAATAATTACTATCCAACCCACATGATTATATGCTGTTATTTATTGTTTAGGGATTCACTGATATCTCCATATTAAATTAAGGAACATGGTATTTAATATCAATGGTATCTATGATAAAAAGCAAATTTGAAAGTTGCCATCCATAACATAATTTTCCAACATCACTGCACAATAGAATAATTCTCACGACATAAACTCAAGTTTTAATAAACTGTTACTTCATGCTTAAAGTTAAAATCTTGATATGCAAAAAGTTCAATACATAGGAGTTACTTCAATCCTAATAATAAAACAAAATTATAATCATGGGTATTTTAAAATATCATCAACTCATTCTTTCTGCAATATAAAAGGACCATTAAGGATATTTGAATATTTTTTATTCTGTGATAATGAGATACAATTTGACTTGATTAAGGGAAACATCTGTTCTTTTGCCAAAAATCTTGCTAATTGCCGTAAAAAGTCTTTAAAAGTAACATTTATTCAATTTAAGAGGCATTTAGCAAGTAAGAAATAATTTGTGATTGAATGAAAAAACGTCACCTGGTGCACTAACCAGAGTGATTCCTGATTCATATACCAACAAAAACCAAAGGGAAAAGAGGGAGTATAGTATACAAGGAACACTGTATAAAATGAATGAATTCCAGCAGGGGTTTCGTTCAACTAATATTAATAAAGAAAAAAAAATAGGGAGTACTTTATATGAACGTTATAAATATGAATGTAACTTTAGATGAGGTTAAGCAACAAGCTAAAATAATCCCTGGCTCGTGAAATCATTTTTTTTATTCTTGAGGAGATGATGTTTAAATATATTATTGAGTATCTACGTGTGAGTTGGCTTCTGAAAAACAGAGGGTAACACCAAGGATTTGTTTAGGATGTCATCTCTTGGATTATTAAAGCAAAATGTATGTATATGTTTGTCGATGATAGATATTACTCGATTGAGTGTGAATATATATATTTAAAACTTGATCAAACTAATTATTGTTTGATACTTTGTGAAGTCTACATTGATTATTCTCTATTTTTCAATGAAATCAAATACTCATTTTAAAAATATACGTACGATAATAATCCCAACACATAAACTTAAACAAATATCTTTGCTTAAGGATTGTTGGACTCAGAGCTATGTTGTAACCAAGTTTTCAGTCAAGTTTGAGTCATAATTTAGATATAACTTGGCCCTCGCTACAGAAGGCCCTGGGAGCCACGCTATATCCCCTTATAAAGCGTAGTAATATTTTAGTTTTAGAATAAACAAGGCAATTCCTTAATATGTAAGTTAATATCTTACAGCATATCGACAGGGAACTTCTTCTTAACTTGTAAATTGATTCGTGTTAATACGTGTTGATGTAAGCTTCGTTCGAAGAGTATTTGGAATTTAGATAAGTGTTTTTTTAATTCCATTTTTATCATAAATAAGATTTATTGTTATAGTGAACACAGAATTATGCTAATTAGACAAAATCTGTATTTCATATTATTTAGGTCTTAACTTTAGTATAAAATGCTTGTTAAATTCGAGACAAATATCTGTCTAATTGTAATCTTGGATTTTGATCTCTAAATGTGATCGAATATTTAAGTCTAATTATCTAATTACAAGAAAAGATCCGTCCTTTCTTTACTAATGGATTCGTAAAAATAGCTTTGATATAATATTTGATTACGACTCTGTGCTATAAATCCCCATAAGTACTGAACCCATATAATAAAAATATAATTTATGTTTTAAATACATCTTTTGACATATTTTTCATGCTTACTGTTTCTTGTTATTTGTTAGTAAACATTATTTATCTAAAATATGGAAAGTTTTAATAACACAATATTGATTGAAAACTAAATTATTTAAAAAATTAACTAAATTATAACTAATTTGATAGTTTATTCGATTACTAATCAAAAATGGTTTATAAAAATTAGAAACTTAAGTTTTATGAGTTGATTGACAAATGGAGGGAAAATATTAGTAATTAAATTTGATTTGACCAAGTTTTCAGTTAAGTTTTAGTTATAATTTAGATATAACTTGGCCCTCGCTACAGAAGGGCCTTGGAGCCACGCTATCTTCCCTTATCAAACGTGGTAATATTTTAGTTTTACAATAAACAAGGCAATTCCTTAATATATAAGTTAATATCTTACAGCATATCGACAGGGAACTTCTTCTTAACTTGTAAATTGATTCGTGTTAATACGTGTTGATGTAAGCTTCGTTCAAAGAATATTTGGAATTTAGATAAGTGTTTTTTTTTAATTGCATTTTATCATAAATAAGATTGATTTTGGTAGTGAACACGGAATTATGCTAGAGTTGATTGAAAAATGGAAAGAACATATTAGTAATTAAATTTGATTGTAGAGGGGAAACTTTTGGTTAAAGTTTTTTTGGTTTAAAAAACATAGAATATATAAACTAAATCCCTCGCATATATGAATTTTTTACCAATTCCATATTAGTGGCAAATAAATTAGATTCAATACACATGGTATAACGTGGTTTTGAGATTCATTAGAATCTCCTTGTATAATCCACAATTTAGATGAGTGATTAAGGTTTAATAGATATTCGTAAATTATCGTAGATGCGTTTTTACGAAATGATATTTTATTATGTAAGGTGATAATTACAGCCTAAGATCTTGGAAGATAAAGGATGATTCCTGAATTTCCAATAATGATAATAATGACATCCAAACAATTGAAAAACCAATAATTTTTATTTCATTTACAAAATAATTGATATTCAACAGTTTGCCAAACAGTAAAACCTTTTTTTGGAATTAAATGCATCATATAATAAAATGATTTGTCAAATCCTTACCTCGTAAAAAAAGCAATGAAAAAGTGTCAAAAAATCAATACAAGCACTTGAATTAATGGATATCTACAACACCACGACACAAGCTGAACACTTTTTCAATGTAGACGTGATAAATATAATAAAAAACACAGTTTTTGTATTTGGGATTGCAGAAATTAAAATCCCTATT
Organism: Lepeophtheirus salmonis; assembly: GCF_016086655.4. Taxonomy (NCBI): domain Eukaryota; kingdom Metazoa; phylum Arthropoda; class Copepoda; order Siphonostomatoida; family Caligidae; genus Lepeophtheirus; species Lepeophtheirus salmonis. The sequence continues at coordinate 47,778,852 of NC_052134.2, forward strand.
TACTCCCATACACATGGGGGTTATTATAAGTGCATAAACTCACTAAAATAACAACAAGGAGGAGTGAAAGGACAACGATAATACGTTGATATCATCATCTAGGCTCTGGTTTACTAACTGAGTAGTCATAGTCGTCTTCAACTTTTTATATGTACAAAAAAAAGTTATTTGTAGTGAGGTGATTTTTTTTTTTTTTTTTTTTTTGCGCAGAGGTATCTTCTACAACTACTACCAACATCACACCAACAGTGTGTCGAACGAAAGGAGCGACGACACAGGAGGAGTAAGGAGAAAACGGAAGAAGCATTAAACAGAGAAAAGAGAGGTTTTTTAAAGAGAGAATTGCTCAAAGAGAAAAAATAGGAGAAAAGAAAAGTGGGGAATACAAATTTTGTATTTTTCATATTATAATATGAAGAAATTTGAGCTTTTAAATCTTTTTATATATAATTCTACCAGATGTACTTTTAAAAATATAAAAATATTTTTTTGATTCAATTGCTTAGGTCGATTTTTGGAGGAGCAACAGTAAATTAAAACTATGTCTCATTATCCTATGAACTCTACAATATTGCCCCCGTATTGTTTTTCCAGGATTTTGTGGATTATAATTTCATAGTTTTACTTTGCTTCGTTGACTGATGCTCCACCAAAAGTTGACCAAAAGACTCAACAGAAAACAATAGGGGTAATAGAGAAGAGTCCGTAGGGAATGAGTAAAGATGAAAATCCAGTATAGAATGGGCAATAAACCAAAAATCAACGTGGTAACCTTGACAATATGAAAAGTATTTTGGAGAGGAAAAGAATAATGCTCAGGACATTTCATTATATCAGTTAAATCAACTGTGACAAGGGATAATTAGGAATGAGCCATAGTTCTATTTTGTTCCATACTTCACCAAACATTGACCTAAAGGCCCAAGGGAAAACAATACGAATAATAGAGAACAGTCCAACTGGTAATGAGTTCTACTTTGCCCATTGCTCCATTAAAAATAGACAAATGTCTTTTTATTTTTGTAATTGATGATTTAATTTTGATACAAATGATTAAAAGCAAATTTTAGGTGGTCCCATCAGGCATATTTAGTCACTTTCCTCTCTTATACTGCAGTCAAATCCGGATATAAGAAAAATACGCTTATACTCAACATTATCTCATATACAATTTTCTTCCTTAATAAAATTCTTCTCATAGAAGACACACGAAGTAAAAACCCGATTTAAGTACATTTTGTTTCCTTTTTTTGCAATCAACTTCATTGGAGTCATGAAAATGAAAAATTAAAATTAAGCTACTTTTTTTAAAAGTTCCAAATAGTAAGTTTGCACTAACCTTTTCTACTGAACGTTTCTTTTTAAATTAATTTCGTATTGTTTTTCAATCAATACGGATACAAATGATGAGTGCGCCCCAAAAAACACTTTCCTTCTAAGATAAACTAAAAATCCTGGAAGATCTGTTAAAAACAGGATCTAGTGAAATACGGATTTTTTTCAAAATGCAGACATTCAAAATTATTTATTTACATCCAAATAATTTTGTTCTTATATTCTTCAGATAGAAGAAAAATTCGGATATAGTCAACTGCTCATGTGACAAATAGAAGTTATTTTATTCACATTTGAGTATATGTCAAATGAATCAATCAAGTATTACTTTTGGTACTCAGTAATACACATTAAAATCCCCATGCTAATTTCGATTTTATCACTACAAAAAATAAAAAATAAAAAGTTATACTTATTGAATAATGAATTATTTTCTTTGAAGTACTTTTGGAAAGAATGATTAACATTGAAAATCATATTTTATTTAGTTTGGAATGAACATGAAAAAGTCATGTATAAATCTAAAATGGATTACTTAAGTAAGAGTTGTTACATAAATGAATAGTATAAAATTAAACATCGTTGCCTCTCATGTATCTTCCGTACAGAATTTATGTGACGTATTTAAAAGCTTTTAAAGGGCCCAAAACAAATAATGACATAAAAAAAGTTGATTGAAATTTTTGCAGCATAATGTTTTATGTAAAAAAACAAAACTTTTAAGATATAAGATTTGTTGGCCTATAAAGCCTCCCTGAGGTTATTTGGGTCAACATTTTGATTTATTTTTAGACATTCTTTCATTTTTAATCAAATTAAAATATGACTTCAAATGTAAAAAAAAAAAAAGAAGATCAATAAACAAATATATAGTGTTATTTTGAGGGTATCCTTCAAACATAATTGGGAAATTTATTTTGCCGTAGTATGAAGCACACAGTTAATTACTTATTCACTTGGAAAATTTAAAACTGATTGGTTCTCTTGTTTACTAGTTTACTCTAAAGAATAAAACTCTCATACATACGAGAACATACACATTTCTTTCGGAGCAATGAATTTTCTTTTCTTAAGCTACTGTCAGTACTATTTAACTCCTGTGTAGCGAAATTCATTTTCTACTACATTCAATTATATTCAAAACCTTATTGAACATTTGACTGTGCTCATAAAAGACGAAGTGTAACCTTAAGTATTGTTTACGAAGTTATAATGAAAATCTTTGATGGACTCAGAGTGAAATTGAGAAACAACATCAGAGTAATTTTTACCAATCTCTTTGTTTATTTCATTCTCCTCCTCCTCCCTCGCTACAGCTGGTTATAGATGATCTAATGAAAATTCATGACAAATAAGTTTCTGTCCTCCAAAAATAACTTCAAATTGTTAGGGTGACCATGTTGATTTTCAGATTATTATTCTTAAACATGCCCAAAATATACGTGATTTTCATGACTATATATATACCAACAGATATGAGAAATAAAGGAAGAGAGGTTATGGTGCTTGAAGCCATTCTTGTTCGTAGGAAAAAATTTAGAGAAAATTGGTCATTTGCCCCGCTCTCAATTAGGAACCACTTGTAGGATAGATTAAAACCGAAAGGGTTGCAACAACTTATAGGTATGGGTTAAAAACTGGTTTTGAAGGAAAACGTAATTTTTCTTCAGGATCTTTTTTCATGTAAAAATTGGTCAGTTTATTATTGTTTTTCCAGCAATTGATATGATTTAAACTACTGATAATTTAACAATAAGTTGATATAGTTTTAACAAAATTAAAAACACAATCATTTTGGAGGTATTGTAACGCTCAATATCAAGTGAAGAGTTGTAAAAATTGCTACAATTTCAAGGGATTGTTGATTCGACTATATTATTACATATAATTACTCACCACATAAATCATTTTTTTTTTACACAAAACAGGGGTTTAAAGAGTTTTATGAGGATAACTTTCTTCAATCTATAAAGAGATAACTTTTATTAACTATCCTTGCACTAATGCATTAAAAATGCATTAGTTAGGACTTTGAAAAGTCTAGTTATATCATCATATTTTTATTTATTTATTGTAGTATAATTTTTTCATTAAGTTTAATGAAATTTGTGAATTACTTGGGTATATTTCAATGTCAAAATGGGGCCAAGGGATAAATGAAATTAATCTGTACCCCCATTTAAAATCAATTACTCATTCGTCTAGCTTTAATATATACTACTTAATACGTATAAAAATATGTTATTACATCGTTATACATTCTTATTTCAATTTCAAGGATAATATATTTTAATCTAATTATTCGCCTTTTCCTACCCTTAGTCGATCCAAAATAAAAGTAATTGTAAACTAGGATGGACACTCGGTAGAGCGCAAACCTTTGCCCCTGTGATTTTTCCTTTATTTGATTTCTCCCATATGAAGTATCTCACTTAAAGCTATATAAAGGTATTAACTTGTGCTCTGTCTCAATTTTGGTGGATTATTTATTTTATCAATTTTTGCAATAATGACTCTTGTTCTTGACGTCTCCTAATTTAATGGCCTCTTAATGTGGCCATATGTAATCTTTGAGTTAAGTCAGATTGAAAACAATCCCTAACTTTTGCCGTAATCCTGCTGCCCAACATACAAAATAAAATAGGCGAAAACATATCTTCCGTTCAAATTAATTGGTGAAGTTAAAAAAGCCCATTTCCTATCAATTTTCACAACTTGTTAATTTAATCTTTTCATTGTATCGAGTTGTATTAAATATCCATGTCTTTTTTAAAAAACATTTTGATGAAATTTCTAAGGATTTTCTAAATTTTACGTTTTTTTATAATTATTAATCTAGTTATCTTACATGTTATTATTTTGGTTTATTTTTTAATCTGTGACGTCAGTAAATTACACAATAAATCATTCATTGTGACATTAATCATTATGAGATGATTTTTCATCGCGTAGTCGATGCACTTCCTGAGAATGGCTTCATATAATTAATATTTTTTTGATCGTAATACAAATTTATTTAATATTCTCAATCACAACTCTAAAATGTAAATTATATTATTTTCTTATGACATAAGATCGATCATAAATTTGATGAAATTCAATTAAACACCGCCTACACTGATATATGTAGCTCATTTTTAGTAGTGTAACACAGAATTCAATAAGTCTCAAAAATTATAAGAAATCCCACTTCATTAATCAACATACTCTCTATCAAGAAGGGTATATTCATTTCAATGTTCCTCTAACTATGGGATAGTTTTTTTATATACCACCCAATAATAGTTAATTTCTCAGGATCAGAATCGCCATAATGCTTGTCACGCCACTTTTTAATAGCAGTATATTCTATAATCAACACACTCAATTCCCTTTTTTCTGTAGTTTAGAAAAATACAAAACTTGGGTCACTAAAGAAACTCTAGCCAATAAACTAACGGTCAAAATACACAACTGTTTAAAGTTTAGTACGATCAAAAATTAATTGGGTCTGTCATTATTCTTTCCATATTTTTAGTACATGAGCTGAAAATTCACGCCCTGCACACATATATGGCGTTATTTTTTTTTAAATTCACCTCATTTTCAGTTTGTACCAGCCTTCAAAAGAAGGCTTTCAAAATTGGAATGACAATCTGTTCCTTAGTTGGTGAGTTATAGTGCTAAGTGTGAAGCTACTTTTGTTATTTCCAAAACAATGTATCAAAACTATGTCTTTGTTTTTATTTTACTCTGCTTCCTGATGAGAAAAAATACTATTCAATCGAAGCAATGGCTTAAAAAGTGCCATGGGAACTCCACTCCATAAAGGGAATAAAAAAAAGCTAATTTGAACTGAAAAAAAACTTGTTTTTAATTTTACGCTCAGGACTTTTCTGTCCATGTGTTATTTGTCAGAACAGGAAATTATTGAGTAATGTGTTACAAAGGTAATAGATCAAAAATTGTTTACCGACATGATTCTACTTTATTTCAGTCATTAACAATAAGTAAATAGAAAATCTTTTAGGTCTTATACTAAATTAATAGGTATCAAGACTGCTACGGTGGATAAAGCTCCAGTAGAACAAAGCTGCATGTACTTTAGCTTATATGTGAGAACTAATTAATCAAAACTCCCTAATCATGTGAAGTTTCTAAAATTTTTGTTCCGTTTTTAATAAACCATTAAATATCTTTTTATGTTAATTTATGATAAGTAATTCATGATAGGATACTACTAGTTATATAGTACATCAGTATTAAAAGTCCAAATAAAGATATTTGTCATAAATACTTGTTACAAGTGGAAATTTTTTATTGGAATATAAGGAAAATTGACTTTGGAATTATAACAAAGGGTGAAGGAAAAATGGAAAGAAATACACAGTAATGTTTAAAATATGTTTTACCAGTACGTAAAAATAAAAGAAGCCGAAAAATATGTAAATGAGGAGAGTAGCATAGCTGTCACGAAGTTTTATTAAATCAACTGCAAGTAGTCGTGAAAAGTGGGAAATCAAGACAAATAGCATTCCAAATACTAAGTGGTCAATTAAAATCTAAACACTTTGAGTTTTAAACTTCAACAAGATATAATTTATTAATTAACTTTAATATTTCATCTTCATTATTTCAATAAATAGATGTGTGTCTGAGGTCCCTAATTATTAATGTAAACGTCCTAAGCGGCAATAATGGCATTCAGGCAGTGGTGAAAACCTGATGCCGTTTGTAGATTTAGCCATTTGTCTGATGCATTGAAAGCCATGCTCACGGAGAAGTGGAACAATTTGTCCTCTGACTTCATCAAGGCCAGCTGAGCTTCTCACTTCGTCCCTATTTTGAAGCCGTCATTCAGAATGGAGGGGGACATATTAAACAAAATTGTTACATTACTAACTTTTGCTTCAAAAATTGCTATAAAAATGACGCAAAAAAAAAAACGGTTTACAAATTTTTGATCCTCACCCTGTAAAAAAAAGAGACAATATACCATTTTTTTTTATTAGTCCCCCATTAATTTTATTATAAAGATTAATTTAAGGAAAGTTTAATTTTACAGGAATGGCTAAAAAGCTTGTAAATCATAATAACATTAATGAAAGAAAAAATAATTTTAAATGATATCATTTATCTTCATTTTTAAATCCGATATTTAATGAGTCAATTGATATCTAACATTAAATAGTGATAAATAATACCAAAGATTTCAATTTCTTTTGTTTAAGAAAAAAAATTAGATGTAAACAACTTGTATTAAAGTTAACTATTTTAAATCTTTAAGATATTGAAAAGGACAATCAATTATGTTAAATCAATTATTTTTGTACAATAGAAAGCTAGAAGAGAGGGGGGAGAAGTAAGATTATCCTTTTCTTTTTCCGTCATTTTCAATACAAAGTTCAAAAGAAAAATCTTTTCATCTCATTTTTTGTTTTTCTTTTGAATTCTTTTTCGTAAATTTTACAAATAACTTTTTTTACAATTACGTTTTTCTTATTAATGAAACTCATATTTTGATAAATATGTAAAACTTATTTTTTTCGTTCTATCAATTGCAAATTTTACTTATTGATCAAAGTATTATTTTATAGAACTTGAAGAATTTAAAATTAAGTTGTTAACTAACAATTACTTAAATAATAAATAAATGGGAAGAATTGCCTAATTACCAAGTGATTTTGATTTTTTTCACTTTCTTATCTGGGAAACGAAAAGTTTGCAAGATTGTAGCTATTCTCATTAAGCATTATTAAATACTGTTGTTATGAGTTACTTATTAATAATCTGAGGTTGAGCTGGGCTGTGCAGATAAAAAATGAAAAACAAAGTGACGAAAACCGCCTATTATCTTTACGAGATTTCCTTGGCAAAGAAAAAACTCTTTATCCCTCTAGATGTTACTTTTGAAATACGAGAGTTGACCTTACTTAATCATTTTCCCTCCTTTTTTAGAATTCACTTTGTCAATTCAATTAAAAGGTTTAATTCATGTAGGTTGTGTTCTTATAAAGGTGTGCGTGTCTAAAACTGAACACTCCTTTAAGTTTTACACCATGCACATATTTGTGATTTTATTGAGTTGAAACCGGTTTATACTTCGAAGGGTCTTGACTAGTTATAAACAAAACTCCAGCAAAATCTAAATAGCGACAGTAAAACAACAGCCAATAATATGGAAAGACGTCGAGTCGCAATTTTGGAACTTTCCCCACGGGGAAAAACTCCCACTGAAATTGCCAAGGTTCTGAACTGCAACCGCACCACCTTTTACAGTGTGGTAGCCAAAGGGACTCCTGAGGCGACCACAAGATCTAAGTCAAGGCCTCAAAGGTAGGACGAAATGGTTGCTGCCGTGAAAAAGTATGTAGAGGACAAGAGAGGCAAGGTCACCGTCAGCGACCTCTCCAGGGAGTTCAACGTCAGCAGAAGGACCATGGACCGGCTACTTAAGAAAAATATTGGCCTTAAGGTCTACAAGAGAACCCCTCGTCAAGCCCTAAAGCCTGTAGACAAGGAAATAACGCCTCGCAAGGTCGAAGATTCTTCTCAACAAGCTTAAGAAAAAGCCAGCCGATGTGGTCGTCGTCGATTTTAATGAAAGTATCAAAAACATATTGTATGTTTAAATTAAGACAACAGTTTCTATTGACAACACTTTTTAGTTACATCCGTGGTACTAATTGACCATTTTTTACTTTTATAAATACAACTTATTCCAGATTGTTGTATGTTTTTCTTTTTTGTTTTCCAAATATTAACTTTTCCTCAGCTTAATATTCATGTTTTCATTTCAAAGATAATTTAAGGCGTAAATGCATTACACTCTCAGTCCTCAAGCAGACAAAAAATAACGTTATGTTAAACTTAATTTTTAAATCCTTACGCCACTTGGCTTATAGCTTTATTGGGAGGATATTAATAATAGTGATTCATAATAAAATATTGAGATCAATCTATGCCTTTATAGTTGACTAGGAATTGACGTCGACAATGACTAAAACTAAAAAATAAGTCTTGAACAAGAAAAAAAAGGTGTTCCAAATGGTTATTATTTATGCAGTCATCCATGCTACAAAATGATGAAATTTAAATAATGAATAAGAGCTGAGTGGTACTTGATTTAATACAAGCATAATCAAAACTCTGCAACACTTTCTGCAAAAAGCAGAGGTTGGGTGCAAAGATATAAAAATAAAAAAGGGCAATCATAGGAACTGCGTTCGAACTCAAGACCTCTTGAACTTCAGTCTCGATTCGGACTCTAAGTAAAAATAAATATCGAACCAACATAAATTCGATAATTGTGTCAAACTTTTACTTATTTATTTCACCAAGGTTTTTAATGTTTTCGTCTCTGTTTGTTTGTAAGAAGGATTACAGAAGAGTAACAGACCACTTTTAGTAAAACTTTATAGGACGATTATATATTTAAATAGCAAAATACCATGAAAATTAGAGATTTCAAAGTAATTCGTTTGTAAGCAGGAATACGAAAAAATTACTAACCGATTTTGTTAAAACTTCGTAGGAAGATTATTTATGTTGACAGAAAAAAAAGACCATTCAATTTTGAGAGGTCAAGATCACATCAAACGTTAGAAAAACAAAATCTACCCTAATGTTGCACAAATTGAGATACATAACTCAAATGCATGTTAATTTTTTTTTTTTTTTTTTTTTTTGAAAAAATGATTTTAAGTGGAGGTTTAGACTCTACTGAGTGCTCATTCCAGTTTTTTATTTTTAGTTAAACATGAATAACAACTTGGGAAGGTTGGGAATTCTTCCTAAAACAGTGATCATGTCACAATCTGTATCCAGCTCAGATTATGGCTATATATATATACATACATATCTTCATTTTCTATAAGAGATAGATAAATTACTTTATGGAACCTTCTTATGTAGCACAAGTTTTCTAGTTATTTTCAGAGTAACAAATATTTTCAAAATTACTTTGATTAATATATGATGACCTTGAAACGTAGTATAAATATTAATTTATATTAATGCATACTACTCAAAATAAAGGAATTATAAAAACCTTGAGGCAATACATGTCCTTGGATGAATGATGTAAATATCTAAAACGACGAATCTACAGTGAATGAATATTAAAATTGTAAAAGTATTTTTGAATCCTGAATCTGAGCCACTTGAAAATTTTTGGAACAAAAACTTCAAGGATGCAGTCATCAATTAATTATTTAAAAAAAAAAGAGAATTTCTTGCTTATCACCTTCTGTTGTTACAAATGTATTACTTCATCAAAATTGCTCAAACCACTGTCTTAGACAAATTACCAAAAATAATTTTTGAAGTGTTATTTGAAGAAAATCATTCTTTTCTTAATTAACATCATCAAAAACAGTCAATCGGATATTTTCGGAAACCGATTCTTTATCTTATAAAGTATTGAGAATTTTACAATTTCTGTAAAAAATCATTAAAACTTACTCATATTAAATTCAATAATACTGTTTTGTTCTAGTTTAATTGGGAAATCATTGAGATCAATCATACTGTTTACCAGAAATAATTGGTTTCTAGAATCCAAATATTTATTGCAAAATCTTTAATGATGTGATCGTTTGATATCGACTATTCTAATCATTGCAAAGCAGAATTTACCAAACTTTAGATTAATCGTCAACTAATAAAAATAGTTAGAATTGTGTACACGTAAACAAAAGAAAATTTTCAGGCAAAAAAAGACGGTCTTTGCAATTTTATCCACACTTGAAATTTTTATTCTTGTATCATTTTTGTGAACAGAATTGCTTTGAGTTTTGAAATTCACAAATTAAAATTCAATATTAACAATCTTTAAAATAAACTGGGCTCTCAAGTGATTTTTTTTTTACTTTTATAGTTAGTACATTGAAGGATCGTTAAAGTAGAATTATGGTATATTTATCTTGAAGCAGTGATGAATTATGTACAGGCGTAGCTCAGTGGACAACGCACTCGGGACTTTTTCCATTTTAAAGGCCTTAATTAGATAACTCAGAAAAGTTTTCATGGAAAAATCTCACCTTAAATTAATGATTTTTTCCTCGAAACAGATTAATAATGACTTCCCCCCCCCCTCCTCCTTTCTCCAAAAAATCAAATATTGATTAGTGATATGCTATATCTCAGGAATGAGAGTTACCATATTTTTTTATATTATCGCAGATGTGTTTTTATAAAAAATAAACATTATTTTTTAGAATTTGTTATCCCATGAAATTGACGTGGATTTGAACAATATATTAATCCGTTGAGGAGTTAATCTTCTCTCCACAAAGAAGAAAAATCTAAACTCTAGAGGTTTTAACATAAATTATATTGTATAAATAATTATAAATATTTCAAATCACATGTTTTTAAATAATTAAGTTTTTTAGGGTGATAACTTTTACAAAAATAAAAGAATAGTGATAACTCAAAAGTTTAAATAAATAGTATTTCTAAATTTTTTACTGAAGGCCTTTTGAAAAATGATGTGACTTCTCAAATACCATCTCCGAAGGTTTGTGATAATTATATGACAAATTCAAACCATACAAGATTTTATAAATTTTCAAATTTTTAGCTGTAGTTTTAGGGATATGAGTTATATCCGACGTCCCTCAGGTTCATTATGATCTTTTTTTTTTCTTTTTACGACTCATAGAAATGTTTTTGGGGAAAAAAAGGAGTTCTAAGACAATAAGGGATTAAAGTTGAAGCTGAGAGCTCTATTTCTCGTTAAAATTTGAAATTAACAAAATGCAGACTAGTGTTGAAAATCATAACTTCATCTAAAACCATTAAACTTTTAATAAGATGGGTCCAACTTTGATATGGACGAGTCTTGTAAAAAAAAATTGGCCTACATTAAAAAATCATTGTTGATACGGTACTACGTCTATTTAAAAAAATATATATACTTAAGGAATAAATAAATAAATTTTGTTATATGCTTTTAATTCTGAAAAAATTACTTAAGACTAAAACGGGGAAAAAATTGATCTTGGAACAAGTCTCCATACTAAAAATAGATTTTTATTGAAGAAAACTTGACATATATCAAAAAATAAAGACTTTAAAATTTTAATAATTTTTCTTGCTGAACGTTTTATATATATATATATATTAGCACAATTTCTCTATTGGAGTTTGAGTATAATGTTTAGATTTTAAAAAAATTAAAACCCAACCGTTGAACTGTCGTTTGCTCAACTGTCATGTTATAGTTAAAAATCTACTATTTTATTATATTTTCTTTTTTTCCTTCTCTAAGCTTTAAAATCTCTTCTTTTTTTTTTAAATTTACAAGGAAACATACAACCATGCAGCAAGATTTTACGTTCATAATTTTTTGTTTTATTTTATGTAGTCATTTGTTAGTCAAAAATATCGTGTTTTTTTTTAGAAATATGTTATTTTAAGGCCAAAAAATTCTAACAAGAACAATTTTTGGATGCATAAGATGTTAAATGAAAAATTTCAGCAAAATCCATGCATTATTTTTGCCTTTATTTCCTGACAAACAAACATATATTTGCATATATATTGTATAGAGAAACACGTGCATTTCTCTTTAAAAATCAGCATTTAAAAACAAACAAACTGGTTACAAAAAAAAAATATATATTAGTGTTTGTAAATGTATCACATGGATTTATATAAATTAATAGTTTTGATGTTATTTAAAGCGCAAATAAAAACCTACCATAAAAAAAGTACTTTCACGAAAGTTAATGAGCAAAGTAGGGGAGACGATGGTAAATTACTATAATAGGCATAGCCGTTGATGTGTTAATTTTTTAAATACTCAGTTAGTGCACAACCCTTAAATAACACAGTTAGTGAACTTACAAACCCTTCGTTTGTGTAGCTTCCCTAAATTACACAATTAGTGAACCTTGTAAACTCACTACAAGTGCACATCTACTTTATAACACGATAAGTGAACACGGGTAAAAATGAAACGTATTTAACTACATGATCAACATTTAAACCATTATTATGATAGCGTCAATTTTATAAAGATATAAATTGTTTTTTTGTCGTAAAAATATTACATTTTTATTTTTGATAAAAAGTCGTAAGAAATACTAATTATTCTTCAGGGTTTTGGGAATCAAGTTAAAACCTATAAGTTTTGAGAGGGTTGCATGTAATATATTTAATAATAGCTAGTACATTACATTCTGCCATAGGGAAAAAAATTGAATTTAAGAAATCAAAAGAAAAAACAATGGGACAACTTTTAGGCAAATCAATTAATTAAATTCACTGGAGCTCGATTAAGAATTGCTAAATATACGAATAAATATGAAGCAAGGGGTTACAAGATAAAAAAGAATTCCATATAATGAGATTAAATGTTTCACGACCAGACTAAAAAGTATAGGCAATAATGTAGATTTAAAGGAAAGAGAAGTATTTTTATCAAGTTCGGGCTGTACAATATTGCAGTTCAATAACGAAGAGTAAAAAGAAAGAAACTTTAAAAAAAAGATAAACGTTTGAATGATTATAATAATTACGTCATAAAATTATGGTATAATTTTCCTAAAATTTCCATTATATTCCATCGTATAAAAGTGCTAAATAATACTTTTATAACTATAAAACGGCAAAAATTTTTGATTTAAAATATTATTTAGGAGATGAGTTTGGTGTTTCAACAAGATATAATTTATTATTCTTAAATTAAAAACATAAATTTTTTGAATTCAACTTCTATGAAATATTCGAATTATGGGAATCAAATTAGTACTCATCCGTGTTTGATGATGCACCACGCTACAATACTAAATTTTTGAAGCTACCATCGTGCTTCTTCAACCTCACATTGAGGAAGGAAAAGAAAAAATAATAAACAAAAAAAAAAAAGTTTTAAGTAAATTAGTTAATTAAATTCATAAAACCTCGATTAAAATTGCTCAATATACAAATAAATCCTAAACAAGGTATTATCAGGATATATAAAAAATTGCAAAAAATCTGAAGTATTGTTTAAGTACATACTTAAAACTATTGAAAATAAAATGTAAATTCTAAGGAATAATTTAGTAAGTCGGGGTGTAATAGCCCAGTTGACTAAAGGATGGTGAAGAGGGCTGGATATTTTCTTACTTACCTTTTACTTTCGAAATACATTTAAAAAAATATTTTTTAAGACTTTTTTTATAAGAAAAACACTATTTATTTTAAAGCATAAATACGAATATTTAAGTATTATCCCGATGTCTTATGCTTCTGCATCAAGTCCTTTTGCCTAAACATAAAAAAATATAGTGTCAAAAGAATTTCATCTGAACACATTTCAATTTGATGACCTTTAGTATATGAAGATTATAACAATCAAATTCAAAAACTTTTTTTTCTCCAATCAGTTGTACAAACGTCACAGATTGTTTTACATACCAAAGGAAAGTTATCTTAAGGTCTCATAGCATCCACTTTTTAAAAAATTGATTGCTACTTTTTTATTGAATCTTGATGAAAATTCATTTCAGCGCTTTACAAAGAAAATGTGTCGAAATACCGAATTTATTTACTAAATATATATCAATATAGTGTTATTTGAATACAATTAAATAAATAAATACTGAATATCCCTCTAAAATTGCTAGATTTGTACAACATTTTTGGTTTGGATCGATTAGCGATGAGGATAGTAAGAAATATTTGATCCTTACAGATTTTAGTTAATGTATTGCTTTCATAATGTAGTTAAGAATGTATTTTGAAATAATAGCATATTTTTAATGTTTAGTGTAATTCCATGAAATATTTTTATCTGGAAACTGATTAAACTAAAATGTTCTTTATAATATTGATGACAGTAGGTCAGCGCAGAAAGGAAATTTTTGATTCGTCACTCAATCAAACTCCATGTTTTTAGGTAATAAGTATTTTGTAGAAAATTCGATAATCGATGTATTGTAAGACAAAGAAATGATAGGCGCGTATAATTCATCATTTGAAAGCTGAAAAAACTTTTTTTTTTAATTAAATTTTATTTTATGGTATGAAAAAATATATTTTTGATAGACTTTAAAGTTTCCCGTTATTTTATTTGTTGGCCTCATATTTTGGCATTCAAAAACACAGTGTGGTTCACCATTTACCTTAATCTGAATTTAAATAGGGTCAATATTATTTAGAACTTATATATTTGGTAAAAGATCTAATGAAATATTCAACTTTATATGTATTATATAGTTAGAAAAATGTTTGATGAGAGTTATATAAATAAATGGCATGAATTTGTGTTTAAAAAAAACAAGTATAATTTCTTTGTCAATTTTTTCTATAAAGACTAATTTTTTTATAAATTTTAATCAAATAGTTCAAATTGACTTTTTAAAGAATCTTTTAGGTACCATATTCAATTTACGCATTAGTTTAATGAGTTTAGTTTTGATTACTTTCTTTCATATTATTAAATTTAGATTTTATAATTTGTTCACCCTTTTTCAATGGATTGACTCCAATTTAAAATGAAAATAAAAAAAATATTTTCGCTTTCAAATTAAATGCCAATTTTGTAATATGTTTATATTTTATGTAAAGCCAACCAGACGAAAATATATTTTTTTTTTAAATGAAGAAAAATCAATGTAATTTCAATAAATCACTGTCTGGGGTTGAGGAAGAATATTGACTCCCTTTTTTGTTTGTTTAAAAGGAAAATAAGATTTTTTGCAGAAACTAACATAATATTTCAGTAAAGAAAAAACAGAAGGTTAGTTCTATAACTAAACCTAAAAAAAACCCAAACTTTGTAACGGAATCAGTTATTTTTTTATAGGATGTTAATACTACTTTTTGTTTAATTAATTCCAGAGGTATGGGAATCTGAATAATATCAAATCAAATATATATTTTTCTTATGAAAAAGGCCAAAAAATTGGACTTCATTAATACCTCACTCATTTCTTATCAGATTATGTTAAAATTCGTGTGTAGATCTATTAAAGCCTTGTCAATTCAAAAATGTACAACGAGATATTCGAAACATACAAGATTCTAAATTTTCTATATATTTTCAGGATGATCATCTCAATTTTAGTTCCTTTTTTACATATCAAAAGTGCCTAATAGGTCATTAACCTTTAAATACGCTAAAAGGAAAGAGACAACACAGTTGAAATAATAATGGACCAAACATTAATGAATTTAATATATACTTACGATTGACGCACCTTTTATCAAATGGATTGGACTTTTGTGGAGTTGGAGGATATTAAAACTGTAATGTTTCTCTACAAAAATCTTATCCCTACTATTGTATTCCAGTTTTAAGAGATTAAAATAATAATTAAAGTAAATAAAACAATTATTACTGTTTAAACTTTATTCCCTATAGCTCAAAGCTTTTGGAAGGGATCACAGAATCATTATTTTGATGGTCCGTTAAAAAGAATTATTGACATTCATATGAAGTTCATTTCTTTATCAATAGACTATGAAGAGATATTGAAATCTCTACTTGCATCAAGGTTAGTCCTAAGATTATGTATCAAGATTGAGTCCTCGTCTATGATAATATAAATGAATTTGTGAAAATGATATATCTACTTTTTTAATTTCTGATGAACATAGATGTTGCTGTTTTTTCTTGCTTCAACCCTGCACATGTGTTTCCCTGCCTGTGCCTCAGGATTAAATTATATTGCAATCTTGTGTTTTAATGTTTGTGTATTTTTTAATAGTATTTGTGAACCAAATCGTTTCCATCTTTATATTATTATGATGATTTTGAATCCCAATAAAAACATAATTTCAAGAGTTTTAGAGCTTTGAATATTGAATAAAATAAGGAAATTTTCCCAGTTTGAAGTTCAAAATGGAATATATTTTATCAATAAAATTGATTTATTATTACAATGATAAACAGTAACTCCAAGAAAACAAAAAAATTGAGTTGATCCTACTTCACTGCATTTTTGGAGCTAACTATTAACGGTGTTATTAGACAAGGATACTAAATTCAAATTGTTTTTATTAAGTTCAAGCATAACTCGAAAAATATCGTTGGTTGTTGGCAGCAGCAACTCTTCGGCAATGGTATGAGGTTTCTTGGGATTGAAGATTCGGAGAGGCACAAAATAAAAAATTTCAAAGGCTGCCATATTTTTCTGTTGGTATTTGCAGCCAAAATTAAGCATTTTTTTTTTTTTTTAAACCATTAGCTTTGTTCTTTCAATGTTGAAAATCTATGTGCACTAAGTTAGATTGTTTATCATTTAGCAGATTGTTCAATTTCATCGATTTAGCTGACATAATCTATTTGCAAATGGCACACTGTGTCTTTTCAATTCCTACTTTAACTATAAAAGTTAATCTATAATTTAAAAATTATTTTCTTTTTTTCTAATACTTGTCTTCATAATGGGCAATCTGAAATAGTACACAATAAAAATTAGTCTAATTGACTTGTATAATAAGAAAATAATTATAACACCACTAGAATAAACAACAGAGACATTTGGTATCATACAACAACTTTTGAGAAGGTCTAAGGAGAACCCGCGTAAAGTGGCAGGCGACCCTTAAGTTTACAAACCACTGGTCTATATATACATATAAAAATGCAAATTTCTACAAAATTTGTGTATACATCCCCATAATGTTGCTGCAGTATTACGAAGTTCAAAAAACAAAATGGTGTATTAATATGAACTAAATAGAGTAATAATATCAGTTTTGTAATTTTGCTCTTTTTTAAAAGTATGAAGTGTTATATATTTCTGAAATCAGTCTTCCTAAATACTTTGGAGACATGGAGTCAAAGAGACAAAGCGTATATATGTAAAATATACCTATAATGGATCGTTTTAGAATTCAGTTTACGATATCTTCCGCCATTCTCCATTCCCCTAGTAACTTTTTTTTTTGACAAAAAGAAGAAAAGCTGCCCATGATGATTTCAATGGTTATATATTTGCAGACTATATTGATTTATTTAATATTTCACAATAAAGTTGAGTTTTTTTCTGGTGAGGTTTCTAAATATGCTTGCAAAAGATCAAACATAAAATAATTTTGTCTGCAGGAATAACATTAGATTTATTGAAATTTAAAATGTATCAAGGATTATATGTTAAAATATTATTTATATTAATTAACTCCTTCTAAGAAAATATAAACTAAACGAATATTTTTATGCATAATAAGCTCCCCAAATGTATAAACGCCTGTCATTGGATGAGAAAGTCTTTTTTTTACCTTTGACAATTTCAAACTTGTTGACAATGAAATTCAAAGGGAACTTCTTTCTAAAAGAGAAAAACGAAAAATATAAAATTAATTTTCATTATGTATAAATATTATATCCACTAGCTTAGCATAACATTATTGATCAAGAATTGTGTGTACATTTGCTTACAATATTTGATGTAATAAGTCATTAGAATGCTTTAGTTTCGATAAAAGAATAAATTATAAAAATTAGTATTCTGTCTATTAGTATTTCATATAAGCTTCGATATATAAATCTCTCACTGTATATATTAAAAATAATATTATGATTACTTTTAAAAATATAATTTATGAAAATAGAATAAAAACAAGACTTTCTATAAATTTGTAACAGAGAAAATTGGTTCGTAAAAATTTAAGAAAATATATAACTAAAAAAAAAACCTTTTGATTTTTCATCTAAACGTGAAAGGTTTTAATTTTAGAGACATGATTCTAAGTATTAAAAGTTCCTTTCCTCGAATGTTACAGAAAAATAAAATACTGAACTTTCATATTGAAGAAAGACAAATTGTAGCCAAAACAATATAGGATAATCAAAGCATAATGAAAATTATTGGAAAAGGAGAGGTTTTGTCTAAAGGATTTCAAAAAATGGAAGGAGCTAATACCGAAGTTGTTATCTTTATTGTATCATACAAACTTTTCTCCAAAAAGAAACAGAAAAAACGGCCCAAAATCATCTGGTATTTACCCAAATAAATCGATAATATTAAATGCTACTTATCTCTTAAGTACTTCCCGACAATCATTGTCATAAAATTATTATTTTAATTTTTAAATGAATTACATTTATAAATACTGGCTAGGGAGCAAAAGGAGGATTAGAGAGATGGATTTATAAATAAAAGCATTTTTTCATTATTTTTAATAATAGGGGAATAAAAATAATGTTCACAAAATATGTAAACAAGGTTCTTGCAAAACTTTTTTCACTTAATATGGGCATCTTCAATAAAAATCACAGTCTTTACACGTCTTTAACAAGAACTTTGTATTTCTCTTTAAATTTTGCCGTCCATTTCTTGACATCCTGAAAAGGTATTCTTCATTATTTTTCATCTTGACCAACTTAGAAATCAGACTCCAAGAACACTTAATAATGCCCGTAGTCTTCATGACATCAACACCAGCATCTAGGAGATCTGAGACGCGCTGCCTTTTTGCTTTTTGATCGCTCATGATGATGAAATGAATAAATGATAAGTAAATTTTTTTTTATGTAAAAGGACGTCAGAAAAATAATATCCAAAAATGATCACTAAACCTTTTCATAGTGAAGAGAAAATATATATTGATTAACAGGCCCCTGCATTGCTGCCCTACCTTGTATGTATTAATATTAGCTCCTACATAGGATCATATTTAATAATGCAAACCGACTTTTGGAGAGGAAGTCAGTACAAATGTTATCTTATCACGTTAGTTGCTCATTATGCTTCCATACGACAACATCTCCCCAGTTTCTTTTAATCAGAAAAAAATAAGCTGTGAACTTTTGTGAAAACTGTGTAAATTAAATAGTTAAATAGGCAAGGCTTGTTGGCTGAAGTAGTCGGGTGCACTACTCGATTCGTCCAAAAAATCAGAAAACGTGTCTAGCAGAGTAGTGAAAACACACTCACGATGATTTTCCAGAAGCCTTGTGACCTGGAAATGGCTAAAATTGTTCGGAGGAAAATAAACAAAAAAATTGAAGAAAATCCCGCCCAATTGATAGATGACAACTGTCTTGTTCAACTGTCCATCGTGTCAGTTGTAAAAATCTACTGTATCATAGTTAGGGGACATTATAAGGTACATATTTTACCCCCCGTCAAACATCATGAAAAGAGTCATCCAAACCAAGGCTTTAATTAAGCAGAAACAGAAGGCTCTTGTAAAAGAATTTTTAATGGTATCTTGAGATGATAAAAAATGATATTGAACATAGAAGCATAACTCCAGGAACAATAAGTTCATGGAAAAGAGTCCTTAAATGTCCGTATGATTATCAAGGTCAAGTACCCACATCAAACTATGGGTCCTGGAGTTGTTAGCAGCAAGGGTAATATTATAGCACCCTTCATCTTCCACCTTGACTTGAAGATCCACACTAAGATTCACATAAGCTTTCTGAACAACAAAGTATTTTCCTAGATTAGCAGCATCATGAAAGACCGACTTTTAATCTGACAGCAAGACGGGGCAACCTCTTGTACCAGTAAAAGATCACTCGATTGTCTTTACTCTGAGAATTGGATGTATGTATCACCGAGTTCTTGGCCTCCTAACGTGACAGAATTGGAATCCTTTGGACTATTTTGTCGATGATGATGTTGAACAGGCTTCCCATGAAAGTCCCTACACCACCACAAGAGCTTGGAAAAGGAGGGCATTCTGGACTTTACCCAGTTGGACGGTCAAGAAGGTAGGGGAACGTTTAAAGGGAGGTTGTGAACGTGTGGTCTGCTCAAACGTAAATTTTATTAATTGGATTTCCAATTTAGGTTATAATGTTAATTATGGGAAACTTACAATACAATTTAGTCACAGCAGCGTTTTACTTGTATTTCTTGGTTTGCGAACGTTTAGATGAGCCCCCCTTGTTTATAATATTTAATTAAAAGCATATTCCATATATCTGTATTTCTATATGATATCCAAATTTATGCATAGAAATGATGAGATTGACAAATATTTATATATATACGAAGAAGTATCAACAAGAGTTTTTATATCTGTACTTTAGTAAACGTAGCTTATGTATAAACCAGCTTAATACTTCGTATATTTATCAAAAATAATACATTATGAAATACGCATGACGTATCTAAAATATGGACTAACAGATAATAACAATAAAAAGGGTGGAGAAGTACATAAGCCATTCAGTCAACACAGCTCTAGACTATGTCCAGTGTTATTTTTGATTCATATAATTTGTCTAAAACTTGATTGATGGTTTTTATGTTAGTTATTACAATGTGTTGTTTTTTACATTAAAGCAAATGTGGAATTAGGTATAGTTTTAATATTATCGGAAGAACAAAAATAAAACTCATATAAAAGACCCAAACTTTACACATATGGTCAGTTAGTAAACGTTAGCGTGTGCCATTGTTATCTTTAATCATAGATAAATAAAAGTTTATATATTGGTATTTTTTAATGGATGTACAAGAAGACCTACTTTTCTTACTGGCATAAAACGACATGGGCTAGGCAATTATAAGAAAGCAACATACGATGGTTTTTCGTAAAATTAAGACCATGTTAGTATACTATTTTTTGTAAAATGCTCTATAATTTCTATAGCATTAATATTTTAGTGTACTCTTTATATACTGGGCAAATTATGGTTAATTATTATCAAAATATTCCGCTAAAAAGTATTGTAGCTATAATAGTTGGTAGAGCTGAACATAACAGGAAGTGGCTTAATTATAAATCCGAGGATTTATGTTCAAATTCGTCAATTAACTATGCCCCAAGTCATTTTGTTTTGAATTAATACAACATAAATGTGCCTTGCATAGAGAATATCTGTTACGTTGTCTAAAATTTGTTTCCAAGTTGTTCAGAAATATTTCATGTAGTTAATGGCTTTTGCTCCTCAGTATTAGTTATTACCCTTTCTTCCAGGATCATATGTTTTCGACTAAAAATAATCTGTACTCCGAACTGCAAAGATATCATCGTCTGAGCCTCCTTTCTCCCAAGATTATCATATATTAATTTGATTCTCAGCTTTATAGATTTTTTTAAAGAATAAAATAGTAAAATTCCTGCGTATCATTTATCGAATGGATATGACCTAGCAATGGTAACAACTATTGAACTTAAAATGTTTACTTTTAAAAAAAATATCAATCTTAAATTATGTTGTAAGTCAAATATAAACTTAGCTCCCTGAGTTCAATTAATTATCATTAATAAGGTTATCTTTTCATTGAATATTTAGATTTAGTAATAGAGTTATCAAACATCCATGAATGCTGCCTAATTGAGAATGTGTAGGTTCAGAATGTGAACTATCTCTCTCCCGTTATCTAACAGATATACATGAGTAGTCTACATTACATGTTTTATTCCTTTAGTTTTTAAAATAAAAATTTACTGATCTGTTTAAGTCACATAATTACTTAAACATGAATTATGAAGTAAGAAGATATTTTATTTCAAAGTTGGAGAATATCTGTATTGTAAAATACTTCTATTTTACCAATTTTGGCTCACAGGTCAAAAATTATGAGTGGGGGATTTTAATATAAAATTGGACACTAATAGGAACTCTACAAATCTTTACGGGATCACAAATTCCCGCGTAGAGAAAATATTTTGCTCCATCATTAAATCATATGATCTCTATGACGCAGGTGAAACCGTAAAAGATTATAGCCATACTTTATTTACTTTTGAAAAATCCTGCAAACCACAACTTTAGGAGTTGCTCTATTTCTATTCAGTGGTATTCAAAAGCAATCACTCACATTATATAAAGTAATCGATACCAAAATATCTGACCATAAGCGACTGTAAATTAAAATTAATTTGATACATTACCCAAATCATAGAGATAAAAAAGCTTGGAAACTCAATTCATCACTATTAGATATACCCAAAGTCAATGATGAGATCGTTGAAATAATAAAAACCACGAGATGCAATGTCAAAAGAAGATGCGAAATCTTCTATGAAGTACAAAAAATGTTATGAAAGATTAAAGCTATATGCAGACAGGCTGGACCCCGAGAAGCCACCAATAGGAATAGGAAAATTGATATAATTGAAAATATAAATAAAGAGGGCATTTAAAATCGTGAAAATAAATTCAAACTGGATCAAATCTTCCGAAATTCTGACCTAGCATTTAGAACCAGATTCAAAATGTACAACATCAAAGACTTATTTAAATCAAGACTACAAAGTGGTATGATGGAGAAAAAAAGAAACAAAAGCAAGGATTTTTCAATCATGCTAGCAAGTGAAGAAATATCTGAAAATCCTACAGAAATATGCAAAGAAATAAAAACATTCTTCACCGAGCTATATCAATGCTTCGATTGTACAGCACTTAAGAAATGTTCCAGATATACACATCGATCTGCATACTTCTGCGAAGAACTGATATGTAATGCGGTCTGTGAATTCAAAATTCCTCATGATGATAATAATTTCATCGATAAACATTTAACAATACACGAAATCATAACTGCTGTGAGAGAAAACGCTAAATCTAATAAAACTCTTGGAACATCTGGTTTGGGTTTTGAATTTTATAAAAAATACTTACTTTATATTACTCCTATTTTATTACAATTTTACGAAAAGATAATGAGCGTCGGATATTTACCTGAATATGCGTCTGATGGAAATATCATTCTAATTTCTAAAAAAATAAAGATGCAAAATTTATAAAAAACTGGAGGCCTCTTACTATACAAAACTGCCTTTACCTGATTTTTACAAAAAATCATTTTAAATTGCATAAACAACGTCTTGGATAAAATTTTATATAAATCTCAGTATGGCTTTTTAAAACATAAGCCAATGGACTACATTCCTTTCATGCTACAACCATATATAGAAAGTGAACAAGAGCTGAAGTTAAATGCTGGGGATTTTGCCAATGCCTATGATACTTTATCAGAAGAATATATTATCAAAGCTCTGTACAGAAAGAGTTTTGAGGCTATATCATGCGAATGGTCGGCGTAACCTCAGCAAGAAACAGAACAGCCATAAGTTATGGACACCAGGGCAATTATTTTGAAAATAAAAGGGGCGTCCCCCAGGGACATCTACTGTATGCAACAATTTTTATCATATGTTTGGACAAACGTATTCGTGATGTTCGCTCAGAAGCCACGATAAAAGGACTAACTAGCTGACAGAATATTAAAATGTCTGTGCTATACAGACAACCTAACTAAGGTGTTTTTAGGAAGTCCTATCAAAACTTAAAAACCAATTAAATCAGTTTTTCCTTCTGTAGGTCCGTCTTAGGACATTTTTTTACAAGTACAGCGACTATTTTTTTTATGATACATTTTATTTGTTAAATTATTATATCACTGTAATTTAAATTAAAAAATTGTTGAATAAAACTGTTGCCCTAGTTGCCAATAACAAACAAAAAAAACCTCACAATGGATTTAAGTAAATAAATAATTCATAATATAAAATAAATATTGATTTTCTTAGACTTGCATTGTTTAATATTATCATCCTTTTCATATATGCATAAATACCGTATGTTGAGAATTATAAATGTATAATTAATTCCTAGAAATAGTTTTCAAATGGCAAATTATTAAAATTTTTGTTCCATAACAGGAAAACCATATATATATATTACGTATACGAATTACATCCATAGGTAATCAGTTGTATTTCATAAAATATAAATCTTTTGAAAGATTTTTTAAGATATTTATTCTTGCCATGTTTACAAGTTCCACTTTTTTTTGCATGAAAAATACATTATCGTTCTTTTTCCATGTGATTTAAACACATCAGTTGCATTTTCATTAGAGAGTTCTTGTTCTGAATCAAAATGGGTTGATAAGTTACTTCTAAAATCAAAATGACATGCTGAGTCTGATAATATAAAAAAGGTGAATGGGGTGGATTAGAAATTAATAAAATTAAAAAACTTAATGTTGAGTGATACCTTATAATAAATTATCTGATAATATTGATGGATTATCTTCTCCCAAATAATTAAATGGCGAAGATAAAATGGATGAAGAATCTTTGGATAAAGTGACGGATATTGGAAAATAAGTCAACGTAAGCAATAAATCGTTGAGGAAAAGGAATATTTATTCATTCTTTGTTAAGGAAGCTCGTTTCATTTTTTATAGATTTTAAAAAAGTTGTTTCTTTTCATTACAAGAAATCAAAGTAACAACATTTTTCATAAGATATTCAATTTTTTCCTTCGATAAGTTTTATTTTTTTGTCTAATATACACTTTAGGAATCAAGAAAAGCAATTCACTGGACAAAATTCCCTGCTTCAATAAGTTCACAGAAAGAGTTTGTGAAATATTAGAACATTATTTTACTTACACAACTCCAGGAGAAGAAGAATTGAAAGTGAATATATGATAGTTATGTATTCCTTTTAAAGGAAAGAAATTCTAGTTTAAAAATTTATTTCAATTATATCTATGTATTTGTAGACATCCCCTCTTCTAAGAAATTATAAGATTGTATTTATTAGATGCATTGACAACAACTTCTACTAAATCTTTCACACATTTAATTTTTTGTTGATTATAATAAGATTTGGAAATTACGCCAAAGTTAGAGTCTGACAATAATTTTGAAGGATTTTCACCAAGCAACTTTATAGAAACTTTATCCAATGCACCACAAATCATCACGTATGATATACATACATCATGATATAATTTTTATTCTGGGATTTCTGTACTCTCTGTATTAATTGTTAAAAGTAGAAAAACTTTGCATCTTATTCTAATATACTTACACACAGTTATACTGAATTTAAAGACGCAGAATACCACTTATACGCTGTAATTCATGATAAATGAAAGAGGCCACACAATATGATCATTTCTTAATAATTTCCTAGGGTTATTATTGAACAAGATTACAAAAACTGAAAGCATTAGGTAAAAATGTATCTACTCAGCCGCGTTAAATTATATATATGTATATAAATAGTGGATTTTCCTCCATTCTCAATAGCAAAAAGGTTAACTTTATTTAGAGAAATGAAATGTGTCTTTCCTATTCGAATTGACAAGTAAAGAATTGATTGAGCTTCAGAAAAGTCCATCGATAATACCATAACAGATTCTTGATCATTTTTAGCGTATTCAACCCTCCTATTGTATTATCTGCGTTCATTTTGGATATCGTGCATGTGCTCCTTAATACTGTCGTTAATATTTAATGTCCAATTAACCAAAGGATTTTTTCTATAGATTCTCTAAACAATGAGGCCAATCCTTGAGAATGATTATAAAAATATGGCAAACATCGCTTCAGCGTCCCGTAATACCCAATTCGGAACACACAGTCTTCCAATGACGAATGAAATTGGATATACTTCAATATTTTTCGTGTCCTTGATCAAAGCATGATTGATTATATTTATTTTATACAACTTCCCTTTTCCAATGACTTTGAAAACCAATTACTTTAAAATCCTAATGAAATGCAACTTTTGCCGGTACAAAAATACCATGACTTCATCAGGCTATCCAGAAAATTTATAATTCTTTCTCTTCTTTCATTAATATTTATATTGTACAAGTTATAAAATGGATTTTCCGTTAACTTATGTTGCTTATGAGTGAACCCATTTTTCAAATAATGAGTGTAAAGTCTCTGAACCCTACATTTGCATCGCCATGAGGAAAGACAAAATTGTCAGACATACTCTCCGTTCACTAATTTGGAGTTTTATCTTTTCATCTTCCCTATCCAGGGCACCAAAATATCAAAATACATAGGCTTTATGTCTCAATGTAGAAATGAAAGACAATTTATAGGCATTGATCTCGCTGAAAAGAAATAATCAATATCAAATAATCATAATCAAACATATTAAAACAATGAGTTTTGTTTCCTAATGGACACAATGACCCCACTTTCAAATTATGGTTTGTATTAGAATATGTAGTCAAATTCAGGTTTAGCATTGTCCTATAATTGACCAGTTTCCCACTTGATTACCTTGCCGTTGTTTTGAATAACTTGGCAGAGATGTCTAGCCACTAACTTGTAGCTAGTACGCAAAACATCTTGGGAAATGTTTTGTCTGCGTAGTCTCCATACCCAGCATTAGGGGGGTGATTTCTAAGCCTAAGAACTACATTAACATCCCCCTTGACCATACACACATTACAAAGTCAATGGAATTATGGTTAGGTAAAGAGGGATACCGCAAGTGCTTAAAATTGTCTATGGACCATTCTAACACTTCATTGGCAGTGCGGGCTACACCCACACACTGCAGTATTTTTTCAGAGAAAACCTTGTAGCAATATTTTCTCAAATAAATATTGAAAAATCTATCATCAATACTTTTAAATTTACACATATAAAATTAATGAGACCTTAATTTTAGACCACATTGTAAACGTACAATTTCAATACTATTGGGTTTTAGCTGAATCACTTGAAGCTGGTTTAGTTGAGAAACCACTAAATTTAACATAGCTTTCATACATATTCATTTTATTGATATATAGATTATTTCACTTTGTATATTCTGCATAAATTGCCCTTTTAATCGACCTTTCTTATGTTGCAACTATCCTTGCAGCATACGACTGTTGCAAAGTTACTTGGGGATGATATATTATATCATACAAAGATAGAAATATATCTTTATTAATATATAATCAGTTTTAAATCAAAGATCAATATATTAAATTTTCACTGAACGTACATTCCCACACTTGAAAAAGCCAGGGGTTTGTTTTATCATATTTAAATCAATACAGAATAAACAATACTGTGACATTTGTATCACTTGTTGTTACTGGCCACTTTTTATTGAACATTACAATATCTCATATTTTTTCTCAATGAGTGAGTTTTCAGTTTGTTCCATCTAGATATATTTGGAATGTGTCTCTATTATGTAGTAAAAATATAAACCATAGACCCCCGAAATGGCTTCGCCTTGAATTATAATGCAAGTAGGGACGTGTATAAAGATTATCTACTACATTGTAGTTTACGTACTATTTATGTTATGTGCACTCCCCATTGTGTCATTTGTAGAGTTATTTAAGGCCAGGGGTTTCTATATGGTTCGTCTTGACCCCCTTGGGAGTCGTGTAGAAACAGAACTACACAATTAGTTATGTTTCTTTCCATCTCATTCCCAGAAAATAATACTAGAATGAAGATGCCAACAATGTTTGAATAGTTAAACCTTGGGTTTCATATCTTTAAAAATGGAGCTGCAGGTGACAAAAGATTGCTCAATACAAAAAAGTTTGAGAATCATTGATCCAGTATATTTTTGTCATGTTACAAAATTAACTTATCATGTGTTACACATAATACGTATGTATACAGTATATTTCTAAGAACTTTCCATATAATCATCTTCAAACCTCAAGAGTTCTCCATTTCAAAATGAAGAGGTTATGTAGTTTATCATGTGTCTCGTTTGTAAGAGGGAAATACCATGGTAAAGTTTTGGTTGCACAAAATTTACTTATGTGGCATTTTCTCACCCCCAAACTAGAAATATTTTGTATCACAAACTTATTCATTGTGAAGGGAAAGTGTTTGATGTTTGAAGATTATAATATGCAAAGTCGTTAGAAATTCATTGTGTTTACTCACGTAATAAATTTAGTAACCACCCTTAAGACATTTTCATATTTGATTCATATCCAAAATGTGTATATTTACCATAAAGAAAATATATAGCCTTAAGGAAAAAGCACCCTTTATGCATAAAAGCCCGACTACAAATTACCTGAATACATCAATGAGTAATTATTTGAAAGGAATAAAGAAAAATAAGAAGTAGCAAAGTATTTAGCCATGTAAATTGTACATAGAATTGACTCATTTCTTTTAAAGTTTAATTATGATTTAATCCCTGTTATGTTTCATTAACCTACTGTAAAAGCAAGAAACTTTTTAAAAATTAATGCAAATAAGAGCTTAAAAAAAATAGTGCGTCCTTTCATGAAATATCTCCCAAAAGATTTTCATGAAAAACAGCCAATGTCATAATTCAATTAAATCTATGTGTTTATAAGTAAATATTTTAAAAAAGAAAAGTGAAAAAACAGTTTGTGTGAGTGATATTCTTTGAATAATGTATCTTTTTTTTTTTTTAGAAAATGAGTTGCTCCCAGTAGGATCATTATTGAGTGTAAGGTATAATCATTATATGACTGTGTACTTATCCCCCACTTAAGGGAGCAGTACTTATTAATCACTTTATCCTAGCACATTAATTAAAAGTTAATCGATAAAATGGCCAAAAGGTATCAAGGGAATACTCAATATTCTATGTCACTTAGCAATAGTATTGTTTGATATAAAGGGTTTTTCATTAACAGCGCTCACATTTCTTTAAAAAATAAAACGATAACGGTTTGAGATATAGACGATTTCTTTATTGGCCGTAACAATAAATTCAAGTTAATTTATAAATAAAATTCGATGTTGTTTGAGTGACCACTACGTGCACGTTTTACGAAGTCAAATTGTTGAACCCAATTTTCAAACTACTTTTCCGCATAAATTGGCTGAAACTGCAGCAATTTCGCGTTGAATATTTGTTCTGAGCTCTTCTAACCTCGACGGATTATTGGTGTAGACCAGGGTTTTCACGTGACCCAAAGAAAATAGTCTATAGGCGTTAAATTGCACGAGCGAGGCGGCCCATTGACTGGTCCATCTCTGGAGATAAGACGCTCACCAAACTTACTCTTCAATATATCGATTGTAACATTTGCTGTGTGTGAAGTGGGATCCGTCTTGTTTAAACCATATATTGTCCAAGTCCATATCTTCCAATTCAGGCCAAATAAAATCGGTTATCATGGCGCGGTAACAATTTCCATTCACAATAACGTGGCGATTGTCATCGTCGACGAAAAAGTACGGCCCAATGACACTGCCAGCATGCAATCCACACCAAACAGTATTTTTTTGGTGATGTAATGGCGCTTCATTAATCACTTGTGGTTTGTTTTTTTGCCCAATAGCGCATATTTTGCTTGTTAACAAAGCCATTGAACTAAAAATATACCTCATCGCTGAAGATGAGTTTACGTTAAAAATCAGGATCATTTTCTAATTTTCCTTCAGCCTATTTTACGAATTCCCGACATTTGAAGTGGTCAAGTGGCTTCAGTTTTTGTGTCAACTTGATCTTATACGGGTGTAGGCCAAGATCTTTTCGCAAAATTCGCCACCACGATGTCACAGAGATGGCCAACGATTGAGAACGGCGCGTAAGAGACAAATTTGGGTCATCTTGAATTGATGCGCTTGTGGGAGCAGTATTTTTTACACTTTGTGCATTTCTTTGTCTCACTGCCTCAGGAACATTATGTAGCGTCTATGTGGACTCAAAAATTTTCACCAAACGTTGAATTGTTGATTTTGCAGATCGATTACGTTGACCATAAATTGGCGTTAACGCTCTTAAAGTTTGGATCAAAGAATCACCACTTTTGTAATACATTTTAATAACGTGGAAGCTTTGTTCGAGTGTTTACTGCTCTATGATAAAACAATAATTATTTGTGAGCTAAGCTGTTAAAGAAACAATAACAAATATGACGTTGTTTTCGAAGCCTATCAACGTTAAATGGGAGCGTCCCTATTGAAAAACTCTTTACATGTTGTAAAGTAACATTTAAAAGCGGTATTACTAAATCGAATAGATAAAGCTGGTCTTTTTTTAAATTTATAAGATTTTTTTATATTATTAAAGCAGGGATGTCAAACATACAGCTCAAAGGTCCGATCCTCCTCAATTGTAAATTTGGTACGACCCGAGAAATAAATCTGGATTATTAAAATAAACTGTAATTTTCTTTAAAAATCTTTGATGTGTATAATGACTGCTAGCAATGTAGTACTCCCAGACATCATGAACTACACTGTCGTGGAATTAACACCAGGAAGTTGTAGCATTTGATTTTGTTTAGCATTTATTGGCGGAAGTAAATTAACGTTTAGACTTGCTACCTTATCAGCGAAATACCTTCGTCAAAACACAAAACATTTCTCAGAGAGTGTAAGATTTTTAAGAAAGACTAACATTTTATTATATATTGACAGAGGTAGAAAAACCCTCGTACTTAGTGTGTCACCAGCATGTTTTGATCCTTACAGAAAAAAATATTAGGGGCATTATGAAACTCCACATATTCAAAAATATTGAGAAAACAAAAGATAAAAATATGATGATACCTCTGAGGAAACAGCAATCTGATTTCATTCGAAGCCAATGACCCAATTCCTAGCTGCTGAAATTGTGTGTTCTAATTGTCTTTTGGTTGTGTAAAATTTTATAATTGAGAAAGTATATATTTATTCATGCTAAGAAGCAATCAGTGTTAAAAGGAAATTAATCTAAAGCAACATCTGCTAACCCTTGTGACAGTTTCGCAAATGTAAACAAGTCAAGTACCGTTATTTTTATTTTTTATTACCATGGTGTGGTCAGATAGCGGAAAAAATAATTTACAAGCTCCAAATCATAAGATCATTGTCACTCTCCTTCAAGAAGACCTTCACAACTGTAAGAATAACTTGATTTTTGGGGTAATCTAATATAATGGGAATATAATTCCCCACCACTTTTTCAAAAAAAGATAGTTTGTTGATACAGAGGTCTTCTAAAAGGGCGTGTGCACCATACCTTACCCTGGATCCTTGCCCTGGATCAAGGTCAATTACGCCAAAATGAGTATCTGTGGCATCAGGATGGAGCTTCCTGCCATACAGTAAAGAAGAACCAGGTATTTCTCATATCCAAATTTACAAATTTCTGGGCCGCCGAATTCGGTGCCCCCATCATCTCCTGCTCCCAACCCTTGGATTATTATTGGTGAAGGACTGTGGAGAGTAATTCCAGCAGCACCTACGACAGCAGCATTGGCTCTCTCAAGTCAGCAATCAGGGAAGCATGGCAGGCACCGTCCATGGAGGTGATCACCTCAGCTTGCTCCTCATTAAATCAACGTGTCGAAGCAATCTTTACAGCTGTGGGAAAATGCGTTGAATACCTCCAATATTAGTTATTGAACTCTCAACTAACCTATTTTCTATTCAAAAGTCGAGTAATTATTAATGTTATTGCTGCAAAACTATTTGTAGAATTTTGTAATTTTTTTCCGGCAATCCTGTATATTCAATGGTCGAATTAGGTTACTCTCCTAGTGTAATCTAAAATTTGCTTGATTGTTTCAAAAGCACAATTTAGATAAATAACCATTTTGCGATGGGAACGGACCATAATTTCTTTCAAATTGTCTTCTAAATAAGAGAAAAAAATTATGGCGAAATTATTTTATATTTACCCAATTACGTCATTCTCTGTTACTGTTGGACAATAAAAGAAAGGTAAATGTTTGTTTACAAAAAAGTTGTAAATCTGTTGCTTAAAAGCCATAAAATTTGTATATGATACATTGAGATAATCGTGCCACTGATCCTTTATCCAACACTGTCTGTCCCTGCTTACATAAATCAAAGGCGTTTTGTTCACCATTAGGGTGTAGCAAAATAACATTCATTTTTCAAAAGGTAATAGATGTTATATAATTGGATTTTTTTTTTCTGTTTTAAAATGATTATACATATAAAAAATTATGTTTTACATTAATTATTAACTTAAATAAATTTACGTAAAATAAATATTATAAATAAAAAACAATGCTTGAATTATCCAACAACACTTCCATTAATAAAAATGTTTATAGAATCACTATTTAAAAAATTAAAATCTAATGAAAAAAGGTAAATACACAAATTTCAACACTTTACTGTTGCAATATATTCTGTTGCTCTCTACTTTCAGTAGGCAGACGGAATTCTCTTCTTTATATATATTCAATTAGTATTCCATTCTCATGAATACTTTCCATCATTGATATTGACCATTTTTCCATCCCTTGAGGTATTGCATGTCTTTTAGTCCTTGTGCATACATCATAGGCAGTATTTTAGCTATTAAGGCTTATATTTAGAATTTCTCTCTAAGTGACTTGACCCCGTTGATACTACCCAATCAGCCTTTGTAATTCTGCGGATTCATTTTCTATATACAGTATCATCCACTCTATTAATTAATTGCCACATGGACATATATAGAAAGATTAGGTGTTCTGAAGTTTCAACTGCCAAGACACAGAAAGGGTAGTACTTATTCCTCACCACGGATTTTTTTAGTGTTGTTTGAGGATGTAGCCATTTGATATCGGAACAACTTTTGTTCATAAGATTTCAAAGGGTTCCCAAAAACTGTTGATTGGATGTTGTGGGATATGAATCATTTGCTACAATTGCATTGTTCCGTCCCACCTTTATATAAAAATTTTGAAGTTACGTCCTCCATTATTAAATAAATCAAACTTTGGTAATTTAAAACTTCATGATTTTTTCAAGTTTTTGTTTCTCCATATATTACTTTTGATTGAAAGTTGAATTCAAATATTTATTAAATACCAAATATGGCGAATTTAAGGGGTAACATATCAAATTTAAGAGATGTGGATCATTAATGGAATAAAAAATTATTAGTTGGTGATTTTGAAAAGCTTTTAAAAGGTTGGTTTTTCCTAAATAAACCCAGTTTTTAGTACCCAATTTAAACAAGTATATTTCATTTGAAGCCCTTCAATAATCTTTATTATAATGTAACCACTATTTTAGTATTATTATTATTATTATCTAGTTACTTGCGTTCAAAGAATTTTGCAAATTTCAAATTATGGAAAAGAAATTACTAAATTATTTATTTATTTTGGAAATAAAAGATATTAACAAATTTTAAATAGTTGCACTAATGAAAATAATGAGCTAAATTCTTATTAGATTAATTTAATTTAATTCTACATTTTAGCATTTTTAAGGAATACATATTTTCGACACCGAACGCACGTTTCTCACTACTCCTTCGCATGATAGCGACTAACTGTAATGCTAAGAAACTTTAGAATTTTGCTTCAAGAATAAGACTACGCTCACCCGTTACTACATCCACAGCCTATTTGCCATGCAATATAAAAAATGAAGTTATATTTTCCCACCCGATAGTATTGACTCTATTTATTGTTTTTCTTTTTTTTTACCAATTCACAAGGTTTATTGTATCACAAACCGTTTCAATCATAAGAAACATAAAAAAAGACCCTTAAAACAGTTGATAGCACATATCCTAATCATCCCAACTATGAAGTTATTATACAGGGTGTTTAGATAAAATTGGTATATTTTTCAAAAATCTTTAAATTGTCACTGATGTCACATTTTTTGGCGAATTTATTTTTAAAATTGTGTTGAATTGTATATGAATGTTAAAAAAGAGCTCATTTGATATATCCACATCCAGCATCAATCATTGCTTTGATCCAGGCGTTGACCACGTAGTTTATTAATTTATTGGGCATTGCCTTCTTCATGAAGGCAATTGATTTCCTTGATGTTATGGTATCTTCGAATTGTTTTAGATTTAATGTTGCCCAAGACAAAATAATCCCTCGGATTAAGATCCCGACTAGTGCAGGACATATTTTTCCCCCAATGAAGGCGTAGCTATGCTCACTCAACCACTTCAGCGACCTGTCTAAGATAACATTAGGTACTGAGTCTTGTTGCAAGACTCAAGGCCGTTCTCCAATGATTTTCTGGATTCAAGGCAGCACAATATTTTGAAATTTCATACTGTTGTGGACAAAAATAGCAATCCTGGCGCAACACTATTTCTCCTCTGTAAGTTGAAGTTTCATTATATCTGGAGAACCAGTTGCAATTATTCCCAAAATTTAATCAGTTTTTGATACAACAAGGTTTCTGTCGAAAAGGAAAGAAACGCCATCAGAAAGCTGCTTCATAACAAAATTGCCGGCACAAGTAACCGCCGATTTGATCTCAACGCCCTGAACAATAATCTTTCACGCCTGAAGAAGACCTAATATTTAACCAATCAACGTTCAGAACACTGATACAGGG
Organism: Lepeophtheirus salmonis; assembly: GCF_016086655.4. Classification (NCBI taxonomy): domain Eukaryota; kingdom Metazoa; phylum Arthropoda; class Copepoda; order Siphonostomatoida; family Caligidae; genus Lepeophtheirus; species Lepeophtheirus salmonis. Next base: position 47,813,102 of record NC_052134.2, read on the forward strand.
AATCCGAAATATCTATAGCTGACACCAAAATATGTACATTGTACGGGTTAGCCAGAAAAACATGGACTGTTAATTTTTGTTCATTTTCTCATTCACACTGAGTGTTTTTGTATTAGTGAGTTTATACAGTACTATCGAAGAATTAGTTCTATTAAATTGTGTTTACCAAATAAATAGCCCACATAAGAGTTGGTAATGTTTTTTTGGTTTAGTACTACAAAGTTAGTATACAACATCGCCATAGTAGCCTATGGTGAAGAGATATAATAACTTTTCCTCTTAATGTTTTGTTGAAGCATGAGAAATGGAGAAACAACTGTTACAGTAATTGAATGTAAAGTGTTAACTACATTAAATGCCATTCATTATGGATAATGGTCTATTGACTATAAAAATGTGTTGATGCATTGGTTATGGAAATTTCAATAGAAGATATGTGTTTTTGAAAAATGTGGGACGGATGTTTTGTTTTTTCAAATACCCAATTGTCATTATATATTTTTACACTTAATCATCTATAAAATTACACTAAAATATCAATTAGATAATTGGATCATCATATATGTATATAAAAGTATTGTTTTTTTATGTGTTATTAAGCTTAATCAATAACATCTTAATAATGGTTTAAGATAAACATTCAGTAGTTGGAAAATTTGCAGAGGGGAAATTTACATTTGGAAAAAATAGCCACTTATATTTTTATTTAATTATAAGATTTAAAAAAAACTTATTATTTAACATCACTGTACATGGTAAAAAATTGATATACATAAATTATCCTAATATATTTCACTTTTTTATATATCTTGTCTCAAATTGAAATAAATTTGTCTTTACTAGTGTCGTTTTATATGGGCATTTTTCGAGAAATTTAACTTAATAGATTATGCGACCCATTCAAACATTTCAAGTGGCAATCCCGAATTTAGTGCATATTCATTGAAATTTATATTTTTAATAGACAATCAAAATGTACTATCTTAAGAAATTGTTACAAAAGACTCAATTTTATTTAACAAAATATATCTCGGCCAATAGGTTGTGCAGGTGAACAGTTGGTACCTTAGGAAGATCAAACCCTATCTCCACCACTATGCTGAGTATCAAGGACCCCTTCCCATATTTTATAATACACCCCGGCTCACGGGTTACGGTATTGAACCACTTGTCTACAAATGGAATCCAAATCTATTACCGTAGCTATCCTGAGTATCAAGGACTCCTTCTAATATCCTATTATACACCCCGGCCCATGAGTTGTGCAAGTAAGCCACTTGTTCAAAAAGGTGGATTAGTACTCAAATCCACCACTTCTCTTAGTATCAAGGACCCCTTTTTATATTCTATCATTCACTCCACCCAGCGGTTACAAAAGTGAACCCCTTGTTCACAAGACAAATCCAAACGTATCGCCGTTTCCTGAGTATCAATTAACCTTTCTAAAATACAAACAAATCCTACCCTCCCCCCGAGCCACGAGTTCACTTGCACAACCCATATTATTACAACTCTTGTATTATAGGATATCGAAAGGGGTCCTTGATGATCAGTGAAGCAGTGGCGGAGGATAATAATCCAATTCTTGAAGCTGCTGTTCTTTTGAACACCCTACTCGGTTGGTAATGATCCACCTTTTTGGACAAGCGATTCTCATGATAATTTCTGATCATACAATAGTTTGATTACGTGAATACTGTATAAATTTCAATGAAAATAAACTATAATATAATAATTGTTTGCAATGCAATTGTATCATAATCAAATTCTTAATGATGAAATGAATTCGCAATGAATTGTTTAATAATCATATTAACCACCAATCATTTCACCTGACAATGTAAATGTACTTAAAATTAAAATTAACCATTCTATTGGAAATTTTATAGATTGCCGGATAATTTTGCGAATTGCCCGTTCTGATTTGTTAATAGCTCTTATAATTTATTGAACACTTAAGGACTGCAATTCGTGACAAATAATTAAAATTTTTATCTTTTAAATTTGGAGTAACATGAATAATATATAATATTTCAGTATGAATCAGGATCCTTGCATTTTTTTTTTTTTTTTTTGCAATGTCTCTGTTTGGGAATGTTTTCTAAAGGAATGAACTTGTCCCAAAAATTTTAAAGAATGTAAAAGTGATCCCTTAGAAAAATCTTGACCAGATTATGTCATTATTGTAACCATCAATGATCCAATGTTTTTAATAATAATGAATGATTTAGTTTGTCCGAAATGAACAATTTTTGCAAACTATTCTGAAACATGAAAGATTCTTGTGGTTTGATGAAACTAACTCAATTGGTAAACTGAGATACTTCATTATCATTAAGTGTTTTTAGGATACCAATATTTTCTTACTGTTTTGGTAATATGTTTGTTACATTTTTTCAAGTCAATTCACATAAGCTTACAAGTATATTTGCGTAATTTTTTGTATTGTTTGGGGTGTGAGATGGAAAGGCCTAGCTCAGATATTGGATTTTTTTTTTTTTGTTGGGCCTTCTACATCCCTAATCAAAAAATAGAATACGTCTTCAGCCGGCCAATATTACACAAATAGAGCTACAAATACCAGTTCCAATGAAGAAATATTTTTTCACTCCAATCCGATATTTTATAAATGGTTAGATGTACCCGTATCTCTAAAAGCATTGTTTATTTATTTTTCCCATAATTGCTTTATTTCACTTGCTAACAGATTCATATCCAATATTTTAAACAATTCAAAATTAAATATTTAAATAGCTTTTCAGGGCCAAGACTTTTATTAGGCTCTGGAATCTGAATTTTTCATTTTAGAGTTGACGTTTTATGATTTAAGAAGATTCTGCTCATTCATGTTGTTATATCTCTTATTGGTTAAGGCTTTACTTGATCAAAAAAGCTGACTCGTGATAGGCTAATGTATGTGAATAATTGATATTTGAGTTATAAAATACAGATTCATCAATTTGATGTTGCCTTAATCATATAAGCAAGATGGGTGTTAAAAAAAAGCAAATTTAACCAAAAATTAAAATACGTAAAAAGCTATATAGTTTCTGTTGCTGTCCAGTCACAAATACAGTGCCCTTAGGTAACTGTTGAACTATATTTTGCTGAGCAGATCTATTTTTATAGCTTAGACACCCGCCTCGCTTTGTCTAAGGCATCAAGGCAGATGAAATATCGAAACCTTTATACTTTCCATCACTTATGTAGAGATTTACAAGTTTCTTACAATCCCCTCTAACAAAAGTCTAAGGGTACAATGACTCAGGCTAAAGAATAGTTTAACCCAACACTCAAATATTGACCAATACTACTAATGAACAAAATTTGTCAATCTGTAATACCTACATACATGAAACAAAAAATGAATACTTACGTACTACACAGTAAAATGTTACGCATGTACTAGTAACTGTGTCTGTATTTGTGTTCGACTGACGTTATTGTACTGTTATAAAAAGGGCCATCTGATTTTGACCATGATTTATATTTAACCCCCCCCCCCCCACTCTAAATGTAGTTATTTTTCTTCGTAGAATATAAATACAATATTCTAAATTTAAATTTATATTATATTAAAAGGATAATTAATAAAAAAAAAGAGGAGATGTGGTCTTTTTTTTATTTTTTGTACTGAAGTTTAATAATGTCTATTATGTTTAATAAACGGTCAAGGTCAGATCACTGATTACAATCAAGAAAATAAGATACACAAACAGAATTATAAAACATCATAATCTTTTTCTAATCATAAAAGTATTTTATTGTAAAACATGTTTTTGAAACAACACAGCAATTTTTTTTTTTTTTTTTTTTTTGCTTTATGTAGATGTAAAATTTTGTATGTATGTTCTATTTACCAATTAGTACCAAAATAAAGTTCTTTTGATTCTGAAAAGGATTTCTAATTCCGGGGGCAACTGCATCATCCTAATAATGATTATGAGTGATGTAAATCGAGGGTATTTTTTAGCTGGCCTACTTTTTTTGAATTGGTTCTCTGCATAATTAATTTTCTTTTCCTTGGCTGTTCTCATTACTATTTTTAACTCCCTTGTAGTGAACTTATTTTCCTACAATATTCAAATATATTCAAAACATGATTGATCATTCATTTGTGTTCATTGAGGATTTGTGGCAAAGTTATAATTGTAAGTCCGTGTTACACTCCAAATAGAAGTAAGCATCGACATCAAAGTAATTTTTACCAATTTACTTGTTTATTTCCTTCTCCCTTGTCAAAAGTGCTTGTAGCTGATCTAATGAAATGTCCTGAAAGCTTAGAATCTCTCAAAGTTACCATGTTGATTTTCCGGGTTTTTTAAAGGCCAAATTACACACGATTATATCATTACTCATTATATATTTTTTAGTCAAAGAAAGGAATAAGACACAAACTCGTTAAAGGACTGATATCAAAGAAGTTCAAATATGGTGCTTTGAAAAAGTTTTTCTACATATATTCTATTTCATTTTTGAATAGTTTAGAGATCTTCTATTACAAGAATCAGTGTATCTAGATTTTTAAACGAGGCTTTTCGGATATTTCTAGCTCACTTAGAAAGAAAGAGAAAAGTTAATGAAGGGTTAAAAGTTTATACTTTGGTCCGAGCCGGCAAGAGCACTCCCAGCATCTTTTAATACGAGGGAATCAGATACTTTACTGTTTACAATGTATATAGACTTATGGACAAGCCTTGAAAATGGTTTTTACTCAGTACGGTCCGTCAAAGCTGACAGCAAAATTCAATATACAAAAATCCATGAATGTCAATAATTTTACCTGCCAAGAGGAAGTCCCTTTGTCCCGTCACCAAATACAACTCTGTCAAAACTTATAAGTCTATGTATTTTTTTATTAACACACTTCTTTTGTTCATTCATCAACAAAAATTCCTAACTTATTTTCAATATTTTTAAACTAGTTTTCCCAGGCTTTTTCTCAAGTATTCTAAAAGTTTTTATCAAATATTCATTTTTAGCCCTTTTTGATGAAAGTATTATAAAAAAAGTCTGCAAGAAAGAACAAACGAGGAGAAAATTATAATGTGCACAAAGGACACGTAGTGAATAGAAAACTTTTTAAGCAATCTGTGAATTTATTTTTTAATTTACAAATTCCCAAGGTATCATCAAATTTGTTTTATGTTTTTTTCCATTATTATGAAAAGTTACTGCTGGAAACCTATGCATATAGAATGAAAATTATCCGAACCTTCTCATTGTTTTAGAGTATTCTAGCTTTTACAGGTCTAAGAAGGTCATTTAATACTTATTTATGTAAAAAATATAAAATTTAAAGAATATTTACTTAAATTAAAAAAATGTGAATTTTTATATATTTTATCCCAGAAAAAGTTTTTTTATTCATATTCGAATTATTGAAAAACTCCATTATTCTGTGATTTTGCTTCTTGATATTACACCTATAAGATAAAAAGTCTTAACTTGTAACTATGATATTCTTGATCCACACATCTTGAACTACATATATTAATAATTTTTCCATTACTTCAATTATTGTATCTTTTATAACTGAAGTAATGTCCTATCGGGCATGTCTTATATTACATTCCCATAGCATAATTTTTAGAGAGAAAGATTTTTCCCCCTGCTGAACAATTTTGAGGTGCTCGGATGGGATATTTATATTTTATTGCAGGGATAATTTAAATCTTTTGACAAAGGGTTCGTTTCCATTCTTACTCAATTGAACAATAGTATATCTTAAATTTTCGAGATCATTTTTGACTACCCGTCGACTATACTAAGTATAATTGTTAGAAATGAGTTGTAAATTCTAAGCAAATTTTGGGCCAGTTTTTTGTAGTTGACAATCGGATCAATGATTTATGCTTTTCCAAAGATATTATCAATTATAATTTTTTGAGAAATATTATCAAGTTTAAAGTATCTGAGTAAGGGCGTTCAAGAAAGGCGGGGAGTAATACACAGGAACTGTTGAGAAGTTTTAAGGATCAGAGTGATTGCTGCTTATATCTTTATGTATCACCCCCTTCCCCTTCATTAGAGCTACTTCTAATGAAATGCCATGACAGCTAAACTTCTCTTCTTCCAAACATTCTTGGATTAACATATCGATATTCCTTGTTTTTTCGTTTTTTTATTAAAAATATTTAGGATTTTAAACCTTAGAAATGTAGGATTTTAAAAGATTTGAGAACATAAAAGCGGTCACTATAGTTGTAAAAAATATGAACTGGCTGCATATTAAAAAAGAAACCGAAAATCAACATGGTAATTCATACAATTTAAATAATATTTATGATAAAATCAGTTAAGCTGCCATGATGCTTCATTAGATTAGCTGCAAGAAGAGGAAACAAATAAACAATAATTCCAGTCTGTATTTTGCAATGATATAGTAAGAATCCCCCCTGCCAATCCTTAATTATATTCTAAGTCTATCAAGTACTTACATCTATAACGCTGAAACAAATCTTCAGTGTTACTATCTGTCATTCATAAGAACGCGGTCTAGTGATTACTTTATAGTTCGATGCTCTCTCTTCAAGAATAAATGAATGCAAGGGCGAACGCAGAAGGTGGTCTGGAGAGGCTGTACCCCTCCCCAAAATTAAGGATTTTTTTTTTTTACTTGTAAAATTATTATAAGTTTTTTGTTTTTAATAACTATGGATTTTCGAATTTTTTTCAAAAAATTTGATTTTTTGTGGAAAACTGTAGATTTTTACATATATTTTGAAAAGAAATTATTATTTGAATTTTTTTTTTCCAAAAAAATTTAATTTTTCTAATTTTTTCCAAATTCCTGTCTCCTCTCCCCTTGAATGTGAACAGATTTTGAAACTAAAGTACACTGTATAGATAGTAACTACAAAAAGTATTGTGCTCATCTAAAATAATATTTTATACAATTCTAACTGGCATTGTGTTAGAGAAACAACTTTGCTGAGTTGAAAGACACAAACTTTTTTTTTTTTTTCAATCTGTGAAGAGGAAGCTTAACACATGGTCTACAAAGTTCAGGGCTTAACATAGAAAAAACTTTTTTTCCATTCAAAGTTTTTTTTTTTAAATAATTATTTACTTTATGTTCTTTGTATTATAACACTTCTCATGCTATGCTTAGCTTGAACGGTATTTTTTACCATAGAGAATTATTGTAGAATTACAATAAGAAATTTTTTTGATCCATTATTTTGGAAATAACAAAAGTAGCTTCACAACTTTGCACAGATTGTTCTGAAATTTTGACAACTGTCTTTTGAAGGTTGTTACATACTGAAAATGAGATAAATTTTTAAAAAATAACAGCATTTATTGTTGAAATATGAGAATTTTCATACTTTGATGAGATGCATTTATTTTTTTTCATTTGTATTGTCCCAAAAAATCATCATAAACTAACAGAGTTAATAACACTATGCAACAAAATGAAGCTCTTGGGACACCTGCAGACTGAACCCCACATTAATTAATATTATTTAAGCCCTAGAACATTAAAACTTTCAATCCATGAATGTTTGGCTGAACTTATAGAATATAACGCAATAATATTCCGACGAAAAATGTAATTGCTTATGAAAAAATGCTAATCAATTGCTTTGAGTATGAAGCATCTATTAACTGTTTTTAATTCCTTTATATATAAATTATGTAATTATATAAACTCTTATGTAATTATTTTTTTTTGAATATTATTATAATATATATTCACGCAACCTACCCAGCGTATTGAATTTAATTTTTTAATAAATATTATAAACTTATTTGACCATAAATCAATAAAAATCAACGTTTTTGAGAGGCAATTTTTTTTTTAAATTGAAATACAAGGTATATTCTATAAGTTCAGCTATGATATAAAGCATTTGAAGAAAAAATAAAAAAGATATTAGTATCTAAGTAAGGTCCTTTATTTTACTCGACTTTTTTGTGGTTATTTACATTTTTTATTACATTTAATCAAGATAAAGTAATAAATAATTCATTTTTTAAATACTGAAATGTTTTTATCAATTTATTATTTACTTTGATTTTCATATATATCGCTTTTTCGAGTCGAAATATGCCACTGAATCTTAGTTATACCCTAGAAACTTGATTTTTAAAAGTAAGGCTTTAAAGGCCCAATCTTGATGAATTGAAGGTTCTAATGGTTATATTCGTGTTCAACGGCTTAAATAAAATAATAAATGTGGGTTTCAACCTGCGGCCAAAAATGTTGTTGCATTGTGTAATCGTTATATGAAGTATGTTGAGTTTTTCAATCAACCATGTAATAAGAACAATGAAATAAGAGATGCATAAAAAAAAGGAAGAGAAGAAATATAAAAAACCAATCTACTTGTCAATTCATTTTCCATCTACTTCTTTTTCTATCGATGAATGAAATATTATTAGAGTAGCTGTAGCTATAATATTATATAGAGTTGAAGAAAAAAAATAAAAAAAAATTGTATCCATACATACTCTATTTCGACATCAAACTCATTCTTCACCTTCCAATAGCAGAAGGGCATTTGATAACAAGATATGTATGTATTGTGTAATGTACGATGATCAGTCAGTCATTTTTAACAGGATTGTTTTTTGAGCATTATTTATAACTTAGTTTAAGAACACAGCATTATCCCTCGTATAAAAAAAATTATAATATAGTATGTGGTCAGTTATCCATTTCTCTACTTCTTTTTCACTTAACAATGTCAAAAAGCTGATATGCAAATAGAGTTGTATAAATTATGTCCTGTTTTTATGTAAAAATAAAATACACTAATAATGAACGTGGTAATCCTGTCAACTTCAATAACTTTTTTATTCACCAGTCATTTTATATTAACAAAGCAATTACGTAAATAAATATACATAAATAAACATTATAATTTAAAGCTGTTGCTTTATATACAAACTTTCAAAAATTTCTATCAAAGAGGCCAGTTCAAAAATGAAACACAAAAAACCTATTTCAAGCAAGCAGTGTACTCTAATGGGGGAAGTTAACTGTCATTGATTTAAAATTTTAAAAAAAATGAAGCATATTAATAGTAATAATTAAAAAAAAATATATCATTAATAAATAAAACCATAATTGTTACTATATAAAAATAAATTCTAAACTTTTGAGGATTGACTTTAGTTGCTTCTTATGTTGGAGTGAAACTGATGGATATAATTTTACATCTTTTGCCGCCGGGATCCAGGAAGGGTCATCAGCATTGGAGATTTTCATGGAAGGGTGGTATATCTAGCAGCAGATGTCATAAAAATTGATCAAAGTTCGTAAAGGCTTGTAGGATGTAAGCTTTTCCTGCAATTAATGCCTTAAAAGCTTAATAATCAAAATCAATGACTTTAGATTTTTGTGGAGACTGCTTCTTCCTTTGAGATAATCCAAAGAGTATAGAAGCTTTGATTAAATTCAAAGCTCCATTTTCCAAGGGCTTTGATGTTGAAGGTGATGAATCTTACCAGAATTTTGACAGCCCTGCAATCCATAAAGTAAAAACAACCATCCCAAAAGGAGGTTAGGGCCTTTAGGGCATGAAAGATTAAAAAGAGATAAGTCCAGAGCTTCTTCTTCTAATTTCTTTGGAGTGTTAAGATTCCTAACGAAGGCAAGGTTTCTAACCTTTCCTAGGATTATATCCACAATAGAATCCCAATTGAATAAAGGAACAGCTGACCAAATAATGAGTTGAGTTGCAGCGCATACTACCAGGGAGTGAGCAGCAATTTTCTTGTTGGTGAGGTCAGTACCAATCATGTGCCCATGGTAGAACTTGCTGTATGAAACCTGTCTCCTCCATTCAACGTCCGGTTTCCTGGACATGTCGATTAAAAATTTTGATATATTTGTAGGAATTATATTTATAAGAAGTGTAATTCCGCCTCCCATGACAGATTTAGGCAAATTTATGGGGACTAAATAGCATTAGTGAAATAGTTTTTAAGATACCTTTGTTCCCCTTTCATCACCCTCATACCAATTGAGGCAAAGCAGTGGCTTTGTATATAACTAGGGGACCTAATTGTGTGTTATATGGATAAATACTTCTCTGAAGATTAAAAATTTTCCACCCTGCGAAGTTTCGGTAAATAGTACAATTTATAGAATGGCAATTCTAAATATGAGCGCCTTGACACTTCCAAATCATGCCCAAGATCTCAATTTTATTTTTGACTTGACAACTTGTTAGTTTTTGATCCTCACTTGGCTTCCAAGCACCCAAAAGAAGAATGAAGGAATTTTGCCTGATGAGTCTTACACCAGATCTTTTCTCATACTTTTCGAAGAAGTCCAGCAGCATATCAATTATTTTAAGAAGCTATGACTCTGAATTAGCTTTTACTGTACAAGTGGCATCATCCGCATAAGTATGGATCAGATCCGGTTAGTAGTAAAAATAAACACAAAACTCGCCTTACTTTTTTTAAGATATGTATAATTAATTGTTCTATTGATGCAATGAATAAAAGAGGCGTTGAACCCATGTTTGCAGCTTTTTTTCAGATAAATTGATTCACTTTATACTCCATTAATATTAAATGAATCGTTATATAAAAGTACCCTCACAGGATTAAAAATTCTTGGGGAGAAGTCTTTTAATAGCTTTGAAAAACATGACAATGATTTATCGAATCAAATGTCTTACTAAAGTCAACTCCGATAATAGTTCCCTTTTTTTTCAAGTATTGACTGATTCGATAGATGCTTGTATGTTTCGTGACACATCGGAAATTTTCCTTTTCTTCAAGAAGTCATTCTGAGCCTGTCTTTTCTATTGTTAAACTTATACAAGTACTTGGCCTGTACCTGTTCTACATTGCCATTTCCTGGTTAAATTTTTAATCCGGAAGAATTATCTCCATCTTTTTCTTTCACAGTTTGGGTCTCACTAATCTCTTCTATTTGTTTTTTGGATAAAGTATGTTTATGAATTCTGGAAGAATTATCCTCATTTATTTTTCTTCTATCATTTATTCCTTTCCCTGTTCATTATTTAATCCGAAAGACTTATCTATATCTTTTTCTACCACAGTTTGGGTCTCATTTACCTTTTCGATTTGTTTTTCGGATAGAGTATATTTATGTATTCTGGAAGAACAATCTTCATGTTTGTCTTCTATCAAGTAGGCCTCCATATTCTCTTCAATTTGTACTTTTGATGGAAGACGTTATTGCATCGCCTTTTTGAGTGCCGTTTCATATTCAAATGTTTCAACTCGTTTTTCCATGCAATCATGTTTCATGTGTCCAACATTAAAGCATCTAGTTTGACATAAAAGTTTTACTCCAGAAAACTTCAGCTTAATTAAACTTCCTTGAATTGGTAAAATTTGAGGTATTGACGAAGGATCAGCTACAATTTCCACAATGTAGCCACTGTCTTGCCAAATTTCCTAATAACTCTTATATTCTAACTGAGCTTTATTATCTATTGTTTTTTTGGGGGGATAGTGGTTTATAATTTCCCCAAATTGCTTCAACTATTTTACCAAATTTGCCTCATTTACTCTTTTGAAAGTATTGACAAGCGTTACAATCAATTTCTTATTCTAATTAATATTAACCCTATCACTTTAAAAGTCACCTCCTTTAAAGAACCGTCTATATTTTTTTTATTTCCATCTCTTTGTGTTTTCCAAGTTATCAATTCTATTCCTAACGTATAGAGGGAATCTAGTATAAAAACAAGCTTGACCTAGGCTAAATCTAAGATTAGCACTGGCAATTTCATGCTCATTGAAACCATAGTTCGTTGCTATATCGTAAATATCAATATGTTTAACTTTTTTTCCTCTAAAGAACAAACCTTCTACATTTTCCATAATGAGCACAAAAGTCTCCAATTTATAATTATTATTCAGCTTCACACGAACCGCTGTATCTCTATGAATGCTGTTATTTTCTTGAGGACATTTGAGTAATCTCTTACATCAATCCTCGATGATTTTCTGAACTTATCCTCGGAAGGTTTATTGGGAGGTTTGTTAGACATATTTTTTTAAAGTTGCGATTATTTCTTTATAATTAAAGAAAGACAGCTATATAATATGTGTATATGAAATAAAATATAGCTATATAATATGTGTATATGAAATAAAATATAAGCACCCTTCCAAAGAGGAGAAGAACAAACAAAAACAATGACTTGCTTTATCCTCAGGATCTCAATATACAAATTTCAACTGTCAAAAAACAAACCTCGAATATAATGTTGTCCAACAAAAAACGATGGAAAAAGGATTTTTATCACTTAAAATACTTTTAATATAAAAAAAAATATGGCAAAATACACTTTGACCTCACTAATTCCGATTTTAATTTTTTCAACACACAAAAAGACTTTGTCACAATATACATAACACACGCATTTCAACTCCAAGAATTTTGGAGGGAAAACAGCATTACTGAATCAACATGTCATTAAATTAGCTGCGATAAGCATGAAAGGAAGTAAAAACGACGTAACAAAGCATTAAAATTTAATTTGAAAAGACTGTATTTTATAATAAATGACTTAGTTTTATCAAGTTGTAGCTGTATACAGGGTCATTCAGTTAAATCTGGACCATATTTAGTTACATCCTGAATAATAAAGAAAGCCTTTAACTATGTTATTTCAATTTTAATGTGAGACGTTCAGCCTTAACTTTTAGTTATTTATGCAACATTAAATTCATAACAAGTATTCACTATGTACCTCAAGGAATACTGTCATCAAATTTACTTTTGTGTGACTCAGCCCAGCTTGCATCAAGTAGATGCAAATGCCCCCACGTGTTTACAACCAAGGACAGCATCATAACCTTTGGGGTAATTGGAACAACGGAAGTGTCATGCTTCCCATCTTCTTTGAGCCAAAGAAGAGGGGGGATGCCAACAGGTACTGTGAACTCCTGTCTCACCAAAGGATAACTTGGATGAAAGCTGAAGCCAATGGTGTCGAGTTCCTGTTCCAACAAGACTCAGCCCCCTTTTCACAAGGCCGGCAAGACCCAAAAGAGAAGGTGTAATTTTGTGTGACACTTCCCCTCCCCCGGAACCCTCTAACTTCCCTCATATGAATCTCATGGATTACTTCTTTTATAAAAAGTTAGAAAGGAAGGTTTCTGCTAATTCACACAACGACATCGACTCCTTGAAGGCCTCCATCATCAATTACATGAACAACGTCTCACATGAAGTCATGATCAAGACCTGCAAATCCTTTGCAAATATAACAAACCCATGCCTTGAATTTTTTCTTTTGCATTATTAGAACTTGTAAATAAAATTTAAACTCCTACTTGCTTCCCTTTTTGATCAGGATGCAGTTACAGGTAGTCCAGATTTTCCTAAACGACCCTGTCTATTTTTAATTGCAAGAGCAAAATATATCAATGAAGACCCACTTCTCTGGGCATGCAGGGATCTCTTTAAACAATGGAACTACTCTAATTTTACGTAATGGAGCTTATAAAATTTCCAAATAAATATGATAATAAGTTATATTATGTTTTAGTATTTTATATTTTGACAAAAAATCTTAATTCGAAATTGTTTTAGATCCATCAAAAATATATTCTTAGACCATTCTTTCAAACTAATATTTACTGTTCATAAATTATACGTGAGTAAATTTAATACTAAATCAATCATTTTTAAATAGCAAATCTTTTGACTTACCTTCTTACCTTGTTAAAAATTAATCCTCAAGCACCTCACAAAACCACATTCACAAAGATTGATAGCCCTTTTTTTAAATATGAATGATTTGTAATTGAATACTGCATTCATGGCCGGTGCTTCAAGAGTGTGACGTGGGTTTGGAAGAATAAGATGTCAGATGCAACTTTTGAAATATTTATATTGACAATTAAAAAAATGATGGCCTTTTGGAAAAATGATAAATTTACTTTTTATTAAAGGACTTCTAGAAACGAGTTGATTAAAAATAAAAATCAATCACATTATTTATATAGGATAGTTATTTATCCTTTTCGGGAAAAATTGAAAATCTTCAATCAAAATATGTTTTTGATATACATCATGGTGTACTATATAGGAGGTGTGTTCAAAAAGTGGGGCGACTTTTCAAATTTAGTGGGCAACGTACATTTGGTATGGCTGATTTTTTACTTTTTTATGTTAGTAAAAAAGCCATACTAATGTAAGGATTCTTTGTGTCAAAATAAAGTATTACAAAAAAAATAAAAATGAATGACACTTATTTCATTCCCAAAACATGAAGTTTAAGGAACGAGCCCACCGACATGTCAAAATCCTTAACAACTTCTCGTAAAGTGATTCGACAGTTTTCAAATACAATTTTTTTCACTCTTTCAACGTTTTCATCTGTTTTTCATTCGAATCTTCTCGGCCATTTTGGAACAGTTCGTACCACTTGTAAACATTTTCCTTACTCAAAACAGTTTCCCCAAATATCTTTTGTCAACATTTCAAACGTTCTGAAGCACTTAATCTCATTTTTTTAGATACAAAATGTGATCCAAATTCTTTGATCTATGTTTTTTGAATAGCCAAAATCGCCGATCACCCAAAATCTTTCTAACCGTTATGCCTCTTACAAACAAACTAAACATACATATTATATAGCTGGAAAATTAGATATTTGTTCGTGGCGAGCATCCAGGTTTTTTTTTTCATGTATACAGACATTCATACAGACATATAAACTTTTCTTTATTAACATAGAATGCATATAATAAATGAAAAATTAACTCATATGGAAAAAAATGCAATTTTTGTTCCAAATATCTCGAGTTCCATAAAACAAGAAAGGGACAGTTATGTTTTTTAAATTTGAATGTATTTTTTGGAAATAATTTTGGATTATCCTTCATCTCAACATATTAATTATAATAGGCGTAGTTATTTTTATTCGAGTCATTATAATCAAATGAAGGACGACTTATTGGCCAAAGAGTATAAAAACGTGAATAGATACAAACTGAGTTTCTACTGAGGCCTTCATTTCTCAAAATTCAAACGAAAATTCTTTCAACCTTACACTCTTGATTTTGTATCAAAGTACCTAGAGTTGTTTTTCATCCAATAGAATATTTTATATATATGAGGAATAAAATGCATTGATCTTTTTATGATATACCATATGTACCACACTTCTTTTTTTGTAAATGAACTTTTAATCATTAAATAAGTTTTTACTAATGACTATTCTTCTTTAAAATAATTTGTTAATTAATATTTTATTGTCATTTAAAATTATATTACAATAATACCAACTGTCAATATATACTGTAGTAATAGTAAACAAATAAATTATTTGCATACTACCCTTCTATATTCTACGTAATTTCTTCCACATTATATTGGTTTTATTTGTATTTATTTTCCTTCGAGCTTATTTATTCAATTTCAAGGATTAAAAGAAAGAAGGAATAAAATTTACAAGGACGAAGAAGGTAGTAGTCATTGATCCGGGAGCATGAGTCTATTTTGGAAGTATTTAATGATAAGTGGCCTCTCCACTTTCAAACGAAATATTCTGAGAATAAATATAAAACTATATAACATGACAACCATTTTTATTTGATACATTTTTAGCAAACCTGTTCTTGAAACAAACTCATAGTTTAGTCTGTTTTTATCAACAGAGTTGGATCCAAAACTTGCAGTAACATTTAATTACGATTTAACCACCGTTATTTTTGACTGCCAGGTTATTTTACGCAACCAAACAACAGCTGAAGCAAAATAAACAAGGTTTATTTTTATCTTATTGTTCTAAGTTTAAAAATGTCGGAATTACAACAAAAAATACAACGAGGATGTATTATCCTCCACGTTGGTGTCAGTGCCGAGAAGACTACAGAGACAGTTGGCATCTCCATCCAGACTACCTAAAACACCATAAGTCTATTACAGTCACATACAGCCAAAAGTAACCAAAACTTCTGGAGAAGTAATATGTCTCACTTCTGGCTCTCCATGTGGCTCTCCTCCAGCCCTGACCTCAACCCCCTGGACTTCGAAGTTTGGGGCCTCTTGGAGAAAAATGTCATCATTGTTGATTTTTATCATCGAGATATATTCAAAATATATGTTTTGTCACCCATACATTTTCCTCGGGTTCAACCTGTCTTTGATTAACTTTCCTCGCTATTAATTTACTTTGGGATGAACTTTCCTCATGACGAACTTGCTTTGGGATGAACTTATCTTTTGTTAAAAAGAGAGCAGCAAACTTTCCAGGGTTGAAATGGGATCGGTAAACTTTCCGTTTAAGAAAATATTCATTACTGTTTACGATTTTGGGAATGAAATTAGTACCCTTATGTTTTGATAATGTATAATAAACTCTGATATCTTAACTATTATCATTTTGTAGCTACCATAGTACACCTCAATCCTCACGTTGAAAAAAAGAAGAATTACGAAATCAAAGGAAAGACTCTTAAGCAAAACAGTTACTTAAATTCTCTAAGCCTCCACTAAAACTTGCCAAATATATTATACAAATAAATGCTAACCTAAGTAAAGAATTACATAACATCAGATTGATTGTTTCAGGAGCATGCTGAAAAGTATTGATAATACAATGTAGATACAAGGGAATAAGGCAATTTGTATAAATCTGGGGGTTTATTTTATCCTAGTTGAATACTGGAGAAAAAATGTGAACTATTGAAAGACTAAACGGTACCAACAAATAAAATTACTTATATTTTACTATCGATCAAAAATCTATCGTTATAATGTCTGGTTTTATTTTATATCAGTATTAAAAATATGTTATTGTATCGTTATAAAATGATTTTTTTTTTTTCATAGTGTAGACAATCAATTAAAATGAGGAAAATGAAATGTTTCTCTTTAATGATCCTACTTTTATGTCCCTAATCGATCCGTTCAAAAAAAAATATTGTACAAATATGGCCATCGTATAGGAGTTCTATAACACATTATTTTGATTTTTTTCAAATATATAATTGGCATCAATTTATATTCAATTTTTTTATTCTTAAGGCCATTTGATGAAGTTTCATCAAAGTTTGTTGGAAATTTTTGCATTTTATGCTATTACAATACATATATTTTGATACACAAGATGAAGGCGGGAGGTAGCGGTCAATGATGTTGCAATTTATGATGTCTGTGAAAACACTCTAAACTTATACACAACAGACTGAACCTGTTATTTTTATTAATAACTATTATATTTCAAAAAGTTGTAGTCAACGGACCCTTGACCCTCCTGTTTTGACTCATCCTTCATTAATAGCTTAGGTGCATTAATGAAGTGAATTATTCTACACTGTTGAAGGTTCTTTTAATTTGACTATAGCTTCAAATTACTCGTGGATATTGAAATATTCGGTTCCACCCGATTCCAAAGTTAAAGTTATCCGTTTCGAACCTACTTAAAAAAATTACCTGAAACCTATATGTAATTAACTTACATTCAGAAGCCTTCGTTCACTAAAAAGAGCTCTTTGGGCCGCCATATTGTGAGGGACACACATGTAAAAAATAAATACCAATGTTCAATTTGAATAAATTATAATGTTACATTCAGTGACGTCACTAATCCCCTTTTAAGGGGAGGGGCTTGAGCTGCCTTAAAAGTTTTTGAAGCCCCCACCCATTTTTTTTTTTTTTGATGTTTCATCAGATGGAACACAAAATGGTTGAACATAACACTTTAAAATTTAGCAAGTAAACGTATAAATTTTGTAACTTCATTCTTTGTTTCTATTCAGTCCTATAGCGCGGGATCTCTCTGCTAGTATACATATAAAAATATTTATTTATTTAATTATATAACGGTGTTGATTATTTTTGGGGATAATATCCCCCCCGTCCAAATGATGAAAGCTAGCAACACCCCTAGTTACATCCATAGGAAAAACAAAACTTCAACTCACATAAATCAAAAGAAAAGAAAATTTAACTATGTACTTTACTTTTTGATTTACTAACTAAAGTTTCTCATAACCCGGGAAATTATCTGTGAGCAAAATCACACAAAACAGTTTGTTTGTTTTTTTCAAATTTTGGGATCCCTTTACTAAATAAGTATTACTGCAATAAGGATAATGGAATAATTGAATATTCCATGGATGACCCATATATTAATAATTTAATTTTTGAGTACTTGAATATAAATAATTTAAAAGCTTTGGTTCTCTTTCATTATGAAAAAAAAAAGAACTGAAATTAGAGAATGATTGTTCAATTACTTTTTTATGCCATAAGAAAATGGAGACCTCGTTTAATCTATTCTACGAATGTGAAAAATTACAAAATCCTTAAGATGGTCGAAGAAGAGATCTGAATGACCTATGAAACGAGACTGAGTCCTTATTATAACGCCCACACGATATATGGGTAAATGGAAGATTGAGTGGATCATTTGCAAAGTATCCCATCATGGCACCATGAGGACGTCTCTAAGGCAATAATAATCTTTTACTCCCTCTCTATCGATAGCAAAAACTAGTGTACAGTATATAAATGTGTGCAAATAATGAATAAAAATAGTTAAAAGCAAAATAAAAGAATAATATTAACAGTTCGAGAAAAAATGAGTTTTATGCGATTTTATTCAAAGCTTAACATATACTGACCATGCATGAACTATGATATATATAAGAGAGCTATAACAAAAACAAACAGGCACAATGCACACGCCTGCAATATTTCATTAATACGACTAAATATGTAGATCAAAGATAAAAATATTAGATAAAAATATGTTCATGACTATTTCTAGTGCACCCGGAGATTGTTCTGATACAGAGAGACGCAAAAAACTTTATTCTATTAAATAAAGCTCTAAACATGGAATAATGAATCGGGAAAATAAATATTTCTCGAAATTTTCCTGTTGGTGTGAAACACCGAAACATCCCGGGAAAAAACGGAATCTTGAAAGAGAACCCATAGTACCTACCTGTATACATTTTTAAGATAATCTATGGGTTATAGGTTTACTTAGTATGCTCTACATGGATTTTATGCAACATTTATCTTACAAACAGCCATAAAGATAAGGATAAATAGTTATTTTTATCATTATTACATTTACAGTTCTTAAAACTACAGAATGAGTTTTTTGTTCCACATAGTATAAATTAGTGGTTGTAAGCAGATATATTTCTAAAGTTGTAAAGTATATGAGTTTAAACGAGTCCAAGAATTTATGTAGTTGCAACTGAACAGTTTTATTTCTTTTCCAAAACTGTTATCATCATTATTTGTGTTGTCATCAATACCTAGTATTAAATGTATAATTGACCTTCTTTTGTTCGGGTCTTGATATTGTTATGAAATCCTTTTGTATGCACATATATAATGTATTCAGTCGTACATACAAAGTACTTAAGAGAACTAAACCTGGTGCAGTTAGAAGTTCGAGTTTAATAAAACAACTACATTTTCATAGTTTTTCAACTGCTATTGAATTCAATTCGGTCCGACTTAATTCTATTGCATTCCATTCTACAAAATATCCGTGGCAACAAAAAATCATTTGGTTGTTACAAAGCAACCTTAACGAAAAAGATAAGCAATAGCCAATACTGCCTAGGACGACTGGAGAGCTATAAAACCTCCAAAGTATGCACTTTTGACCTGGAACATACAGATAAATCAATTTCTAAAATGTAAAAATCAAAAATAGTCTAGAGAACTCAGCTCAGTTAATGTATGATGTGTGAATGGGCGAAGGATCAGCAGAAAGAGGAGATCCAGATACAAAAATCCATTGATACAGTCAAAGAGTTTTATTCAAGCCATGGTAAATTAAAAAAAGAAATATTTTCCAACACCATTTTGACATAGCATGTGTCCCATACGTCAAGCCAGGATTGAAGATTCATTAAAGCCTCAACATCTTCTTGGGGATGCTTTGTTAGCGGGTTTTAGATCCTGGGAGTGGGGATATTTCTGTTATTATTCAACTAAAAGTATGTGATATATTGGTCTTGGTGAACAGGGAGGATATTTAAACACTTGTTTAGATCTAAATTGCAAAAAACTTATGTCCAAAAAGATCAAAGATTCCATCCTTATTCAAGGGAAGAACGGATACCTGCAACAAAAAAGGAAGAATTTTCTCCAGGAGATTCCAATTTTGAAGCAAATATATATATATTTTTTAAATGCGACCAGGAACCTGGGGAGTCGTTTAGTCATTAGTATTTAGGGTTGGAGGGCCAAGAAGCAGAATTGGAAAAGTTTAACGTAATCTATACATATATACTGCGGATGGTCACAACATCCGACGAGAGACTCATAGATAAATTTATGAGACGTCAAAATCAAACTCGAGACGAGCTTGGCAATGCAGTCACTACATGGGGGTCAACATACACTCTCCAAGAAACGTTAGATGGCAAGAAGTATTCAATTAACTCATTGTAAGCCTACAAGAAGGAAAAAAAAGTTCAAGGGAAATAAAAACACATTTCATGGAACAATGCAGGACTTACATGGTCGATGTTTTAGTTGCAGCAGAGACAATCACTGTCGCTCCGAGTGCGAATTCCGAAGTAGTATCTGCACAAAATGTTCAAGAATAGGCCATATTTCTTCGATTTATATAGACGGCCAGAAAGGGCATTTAACATCCAAATCCCATTCCATAGCGAGAGGAACAACAAATTCTGATTTAAAAAAAAACAACAGCCTCAATCATAATAAATAGTGTATTATGAATTTAGTATTCTCCTTCTCGTCTTCTGATGAAAGTCAAATCTTTCTAATAGAGAGAACTCTTACAGTAATGTACAAGCAAAACAAAGAACCTAGTTAATATATATGGTATCGAAATAAACAGTTCAACCAAAGTATCAAAATTGTCAAATATAGCAGTTGATAACATGTTTTATGATTCATCTAGGAAGGAAGTGTTTCTTCTTTTTTCAGACAAGACATAATAGTTTAGTGTAATTACTTAAAAACAAGGTGATGTTGAAATTTTGTTAAAAATATTGTACTTCTATGACCTGAATATAGATTTTGTAATTTTTTTTTAATATTCTGTTATTATCCTGTGTCTCTAATTGCTCTAATTTGTGTTTCATTTTCACAAGAGTATTTGTATGTAACAGGGTACTTGTCAAGATACAAAAAAATATTACTTTTATTTATTTTTGAGCTTCAATTACTCGAGCTGCATATAAAAATTTATTTTTTATCTGTATATATTTAATTTTAATTATAAAATAATTATTGCAATTTAATTCATTGTAATGCAAATTTTAAAAGTTTTTGTACTTTTAACTGATGAAAAATAAGTAATTAAAAAAAAGTAATTTTCTATTCCTTTGTCATTATAAAAAACCACTTAATTTCAAGAGAATAACTATATATCTTGAACTCCATATTTTCACATATACGATGAAAAAAGTTTTGACTTATATGCATTTTCCTGGTTATCATGATGTTTATGTCTAGAACATGGATCGGTTAACCATGGATCTACAGCCGCATGCAACTCTTTCATCCTTATGCTGCGGCTCTTGGATTGGGCTCATTAAACAGTAACATAAGCAGACAAAATATATGGGTTTCCATTTCAAACACCCGTTAAAACGAAAAAATGGTTATGAATTAATATGTTTATTCCAACAAGTAAACTTGGCTACTCAACTCATTAGTTCATTTTAGCAGATGGGATCGAGTAATAAGGATCTTCAATTACCGGAGTTTAGAAACTCTAAAGGAACAGTCGAGTTTCTTAGAAGATTTGATAGACTTTTTGATTTCACCCAACAGCAGAAATTCATTGGCAAAAGGGTTCAAATCTCATCTGAGAATTGGAAATGAAGACTATTGGATACCAATAATTCAAGATATATTTTATATATTTCTTAATTGAAGGATAAATTTTGTAAATCTTTTGTCAAAACGTCTAAAAATTTGTTCGCATCAATTACTTCAATTTGTGGCATATTTGACTCTCTAGTTAAATATAAAAGGATAAATTATCTTCTAACTTACAAACTATCTCAGGTAGATATTTATACATATTACCTAGTGTATGTGAATTCTACTTTAATATTGTTCCAATTTTTAATTCTTTTTCAGGATCATATAGAGTTATTCTTTTGTGCCATAAGGTATCATTTGGGAAGCAATAATAATCCAATCTGTCCTATGTTTTCCTCCATTTAGAAACGCCTATTAGTTAGGCATCATGTTTCTAACAGCGGCACAAGGCTGGAGGATACAGTGACGCCCATCACTACCTCAAAGAACAAGAGGAAACCATCAAAAGTTTTCCGATTCCTTAATGATGAAAATTTTTCATTGATCAAAAGTCAGGCCTAGAGGACTCAGTTTCCAAGCATTTAGTATGTCCTCAGTGCTTTGAATCTCTTTATAGCTATGTAACGGTCAGCCATAATTATTCGTTGATAGTAAAAAAATCTAATGGTGGTTTTTTGTTGCCATTAAAAGACGTAATAGAAATATGCAAAGAAACAGAGAAATGCCGTTTGAGACTAAAAATGAAAGGATTCTAAAAACCAAGGAACATTAATTCAAAACGCTGTTATCAGCTTTGTATTACAAAAATGTAAAAAATGACAAGTCATAGATATTTCTGATTTTGAACCACACACTTTCGAATGTTCACCTTTAAATAGCCACGATCTAAATTACAAAAACAAATTATATTTATTTACTCTAAAATTCGATTGCATCTCGGAACAATTCAAAACAGATCTTATCCTCTATAAAAGTCATTAAAACAAAATTATTATTTTATTGAATAAAAATACTTATGATCAAAAGGAAGTTTATATAGAATCTTTTTCTAGATAGATGTATTAATATAACATAGATATAGGTGTATACACAAAATGGCTGCCGACAGCTGAAGGGCATATCTCCTTCTTAGTATATAAGTTGAGCATCCAGTTTAATAAGTTATTATATAGGTCGGTGGCTACAATAATCTGTAATGAGGGGGGAGGAGAAGAAGAAAATAAACAAGAAATTACTCCGATGTTGATCCTCAATCCTACTCTGAGTCCAACATAGACTTACAATAATAACTCTGCAAAACCAATCCACATGGTCACTCTCTATCTTTTATGAGTATACACAAATATTTAATCCAGTTTCAAATATAAGAATGTTATATATTCAATTTGTAGAAAAACTACTTACTTGTATAATTTCTAAACAGATCGAAATAATAATGATATAAAAATATTGGTATGATTTGTTAAATTAAAGTCATTTTCTGTCAAAAGTGAAATTTGTAGCTCATATTAATGTAAATATTATTATAATTATTGTTTTTATGAAAATCCAAATTATCTGGCTGTAGTTGTTTTGATGATGGAGAACAAAAAGATTGCATTACTAACAGCCGTCTCCAGAATATTATATGTTGAATATTAAATTAATTTTTCAAATCTATGTTACAAAATTCAAAATGATATCTTAAATTAATAACCAGGCTATGCCTCACTTTTGCATGCAAATAGTGTGTTAATAATCTATAATAATAAATCAATTTTTTTTCTGTTAGTCTCTTTTTTTCTCTCATTTTTGAGTTAACGCCTAATATCTAAGAAATAACAATATAGCAACCATAAAGTGAGAATACTAAGGAATAGAAAGGGAAATTATTTGACATAACGATAGCAGACGGAAGTAAAAATACACTTGACCAAATCAATTGAAAACATTATATTCCCTGCTATATGCTCCAACTATTTAATAGAATCTATTATTATAGCCGTTATAAAAAAATTAGATTTAAAGAAAAATAATTAGGTCATTCAATCTATTACTAATAATGTCTTTGATTAATCTCCTTAATCAAACTATATATTAACACTAATTAAATCAATTTCGAAATGTTATGCAGGCATTAAATTTTATCATTTGGGAAAACGTGAAAGTGAGATAATTCAAGGACCAAAGTTCAGAGAATACCCACAAATCTTATTCAATTTAAGAATCAAACATGATTGATTCTTAACCAGGTACCAAGATGTATGTCTTTTCATTCATAGGATATGTTGAGGAGGGTGTTAGGAAAAAATGGCAGAAGAAAAAATGGCAAGGGACAAAAAGGAAAAGTGAGAAAATGGAAGAAATGGCTAAATTATTTTAAGCTGGTATAATACCTATCACCAATACAATATACATTTATAAGATAAAATAAAAATAAACAAACTCGAGAGTAGATTATTCATATTGGACAAGACTCATGGATTGGCGAAGAAGCATTAATTTAATATATTGCGAAATATAAGGGACGTAAAAACTTTGAGGACCTCAAACCTTCTGATAGATTTGGGCCCAACCATACGTACCACAATTAAGCTAATTAAATAATGACATAAATGTCGAAGAAATATCTTTAGAGGCCTTTCTGTCGTCATTAAATATGTATTACATTAATTCAATAAATAAAAATATATTGATGGCATTAAATATTGACAAAGGAATTTTCATTTTATATTTTTTTTTAAAAAGTTTATGAAGTTTGAGTCAGATTCTTAATTGGATTGAATGAACATATAGAACATAAAAGTTCGTTGAAAGAGCCTATAAGTCACTTTTTATGGTTTTTATGACTTGACTTGATATTCATTGGATCTATGAATTTACTGTCACAACTACTAGATTCCAGTGATTTGAGTAACTAAATCATGCAGCCTGTTTCGTTATCTTTGGACCAGAAAAAAAAGTAATGAAGAGACGAAGACCATCGTTTTTATTGCAGTTTCAAATTGTTCCAACTTTACTATGCTTCAAAATATTTCTCACGTTCTCCAAAGACTCCACCTAATTTGACTGCATCCCCGAATCTTCTCTGGTTTGTCTTCCCACAGTCAATCACCTCTTCTTTTGACACATCCTGGATCATAACAAAGCGAAAATCACTGCTCTTGTCAGAATTTATGTTAATGCTTGTTCGTTAATCCATGAGTGTTGTCCAATATGAATAATCCATCGCATCTAATGATATTATAGTTGATAATAGATAATTAAGTGATTAGCACTTATCCCATTCGAATAGCTGTTGTATTTGATTAGTTTTCATTTATCTTAACATGTATTATTTTGGTGATAGGTAGCTTATCATATCTGATTAAAATAATTTTCCCATTCTTTCCAATTTGTCACTCTTCCATGAGTCGTTCCTGCCGATGTCCTTGTTATATACGGCATGGTATTTGTGTGTATTCCTTTCCACTTAAAGTTTCTCGCAGTTACAATAAAAAACCAAAACAGCTAAGCTGCTCTCTTCCAAAACATTCTTCAAAATGTCAGGGTTATCATTTTATTTTTTGGGGTTTTTCAATATAAATACCAAAGTACTTTAGATTTACAATTTGTATATTATTTAAGTAAGCTTTACCTATTTTTGTCTGTTCATCTATGCCTAATAGATTAACTAATTATTTCCACTAGTATTATAATAAGTAATGAGTTTATGATAAATTAAGATAATTGGTATCATTTTTGGGTGTGTTTGAAAAAAAAAATTACCAAAAATCAACATGGTAGCCCTCACAATTTTAATAATGTTTCGGAAGAAAGTAGCTTAGCTATAATAACGTTACATTAGATCAGCTACAAGCAGCTGTGACGAGAGAACGAAGGAAATAAACAAGAACATTGGCAATAATGACTCTGGCGTCGATCCTTAATTATACTCTGAGTCAAACAAGGACTTACAATTAAAACTCCTCAACAATTCCTTAAGGTTACTCTCCGAACGCACACAAATGATAAATCCGGTTTTGTATATAATTGTATGGAATAGAAAAGTAAATTAACTCCTCAAGAATTAAATAATAGTGATACAAACAAAGCAAAAAATTAAATTAACACTTCCTATTGCTAACTGAATAAATCTTGCAAGCTAAATTATATTATAATTACAAATCAAATAATATAAAAATATTTAAAACAGTATAAAATATATACATAGGTTGCGTGGTTATTATTTTAACAATATACTTCCGTTTATTTCAATTTAATTATAGTGTGTTCAATCAATTCATTGATTCAGTGCATATACAATTTTCAATTATATTCTACAACCGCTGTTGATCAATTTATTTGTTTTAAAATTAAATATTAGATAATATTATGATAGACCAGAGTTAATCGTATTGCAAGGAAATAGTATGAAAATAAATGATAAATATTAATCGAAAACTAGGATATTTTACCAGAAATCAATTCTGTAATTTTAAAATTTTTATAAATATTAAACAATTAAATTGGAAATATTGTAATTGATTTATACTTTCTGCACGGGAGGGACAGTTAAAAGAGTGGAAGCCGTAGTTCTATATCATATACAATTCTGATAACATATATTTGGTTTATTTCATAAGTAAATTTATTAATTTTAAATAGTTATTTAGCAGTGATCAAGAAATAAAAAATCATTATCATTAAATATCAAATTTTATATGTTGAGACTGGTCCTATGTGTATGAATGAGGTTTGACATATCTTTTTCGTACTTTTCGTAAATAGGTATAAATAAGAAAAATAATAGCAGATTTATCTACAAACTCTATAACTAAGCTAATGAATACCGTAGATTGTCAGTTACCTTGTAACTTTGAATGACTGCAATTACACCACTTATTACTCACTAATATAAATGGAATCATTATTAATAATCATTTATAAACTTTATAAAAACAGTAGAGAAATAGGGGGGAGCCTTAAACTGTATTATAACAAAATAATAATTGGTAAAGTGCATAAACTTTTCAGTACAAATACGAACCACGTACTTGCAATTATAACCGTTAAAGAAAGAAAGATTATTCATCTCTACTTTTAAACAAGAGATGAGATTTGAAAGGGAACATGAGTCATTTAAAAAAAAGAGTATTTAATGAACATAAAAACATACAAGAAGAAAAAGAAGACACACAGATACAAAAATGAAGAAAACAAATAATTCAAACACAAGGAAATGATATCACAGCGTAATAGTGAGAAGTCATAAAAATAGAATGTCCTATTGCTTATATTATTCAAACTCACTATGAGCTATTTTTGCTATTTTAGGAGAAGGGTAAACATTTTTATAACGTGCCCTGGAGATAATTGCTTGGAGTCGAACAATTAATTTAGAGGCCACACGAAGTGTTTTGCTTGGTCCCTTAAAACAGTATAGAAGTTCATGTGATGAGGGACTCCTTCTAATCCTCTCCTTTATCCCGTTACCAACGATTTTCCATGATTTTATGCAACAGCTTACAGTCTTAGAATACGTGTGGAATTGGTTTTGTTTTTCTGCATTCTGGACCAATAGAAAGTGTTCCATTATTTAAAAATAGGACAAAGAATAGAATCCCAGACGGACTATATGTAGGGAAGAACATTGCTGCTTCCACAAAATTATCCTTACCAATCTTATTTGGCATGGTAGCTCCTCATTTTTGAATTAGAAATATTAAATGGATCTCCAGGGGTCACTCTTAACAAAAACTGGTATTTTTTTTTTTATTGTATTCAGTTGTCATTTATTTAATTTTATTTCAAAATATGGCTCTAAATCGAAATTTTACTCTAAAAACGTGTTAAAATCTACTGTGATTAAAAACATTAAAGGTCATTTTCGTGGTTTAGGGCTTAAATAACAATAATAAAAGTGGGTTTCAGCCTGCAAGCGAAAATGCTGTTATATAATATAATAAGCAAAAAAGAAGAAAGAGCACACGCAACAATTGTTTTTCCTTTTTTAATTTTAAACTTAGTTTCTTTCATTACAAAAATGGCATCCTTAGATATGTATTGTTTGTTAGTAAGGATCATATCTCTTTTCAACACGAATATGTATAATTGAATACTTTTTGTCATACGCATACATAGGTATATAGAATAGAAAAGAGTTATAGAATAGATCGATATTGGTTTCCAATTGTTATCTACAAAAAAAAACACTAGTCTTTTGAAAATAGTTCTTATGGTAAATACAACTTGAAGGTAAAATTATACATTAAAATATGGTTGAGAAACAGAAAATTAAAATTAGTAACAGAATCGGCAAAAATTGCTCATTTTATAAGTATTAGAATCCGTTATTTGCATTGGTTCCATAACGCCGATTTCACTGATACTTGTACATACTTCAAATGTGGCTCTGAATAGTTTCCGACTAAACAAAGATACAAGACTTCTTTTAATTTTTTTTGTCAGTCTCATTGTTACTCTACACCTTTTTCCCAGCGATGCTCTCGTCTACCTAATCCGTCCACATGGTACTCGGCGTTTTTCTCTGCAAAATAATGGCCACGAGACACTTTTTGTTTGAAGCTCAATTATTCTAAGTTGGATAGACTTAGAAGCGTCAAATTTTAAAACAACAGGCCTTTACATGTCTGCTAATGTTTCAATCTATTTAAGGTGATAATTTAAAAAATAAATTTTTAATGACAGCTCAATACTATATTTTTGTCCATTATCACAGAAAATACTCACATCAACTAACTCAAACTACTGTTACATAACCACTGCACATCTAAAGTAGCTGAAGCTTTGGTGAGTAACTGTCAGCAAAGCCTAGATATATGTGACTAAAAGACTCAAGGCAAGGAACGTAAGATTTAATAGTTCTCAATTCTGATTAGCTTAAAATTAGAAGATCCTACATGTTCCTCCAGACATGCAGCCAGTTTGAACAGGCCGTCTCTCCCTAGGGAAAAGAGAAGAATAAGGGTGACTTCGTCACAAGAATAATATTATAGGTCGTTGTTAGGAACATAGTCTTCCTTGTCTTTTGATTGAATTGATTATTTTTCACTTAACCGCTCTTTCCCTAGAGTCATTTTTATGTGACTAGCTTTGATTTGAGAGTGCTGCCATCTTCATGCTATGGTCGGAAACTTTTCATACCCCTCTCGTATTTGTATATATTATTTAGCAAAACAAAAATTATATTATTATTTCAAATGGTCAACCTGTAGCAGATGAAAGTGGATTGAAGAAAAGGAGTAGTAGAAAAAGGATTGAGGAAATGAAGAAAAGAAGAAAGAGGAACTAATATATTCCTGTGCATGGTGGCATGTTTTGCACAAACTATTGGATTATGGGAATACATTATTAAAAGTAGTAGAATTTTCATATTAACATAGTATATAATAATGTTCTTGTCCTTTTATCCAAGTTATTTAGTAATATCATACTAATTGTAATATAATAATATACGTATTCAATGGAATACGATTATGGATTCCAATGGTGAATCCGATATTCATAGTGTATATATGTATGTATTTGTTATAATAAATATAAAATATGGTAGTAGTGTTCTCAGTAGGTTGTCAACAAAACAAAGAGATGCTAGGAAGCTGTTTGTAAATACTTCTCATGACCAACTTCGTCCATTATTATTTATTTTTCCCTGGGAAAATATAAAAGGTATCAAGGAATTAATTGACTCCTGAGCACAGAGAGGAAAAAAAAATTTTATAATTGTTTTGGTAATTCCTTTATAGATAATAAGAAATCGGAATCGTTCATAAAGATAGTATTGGAATCGGATAAATTTTTGGTATCTGTATATCTCTAATTATTATAGATATAAAATTTTAAATCAAATGCAGCTTTCTAAATAAATAAATGCAAGAAAAAGGGTTTAAACAAAAATACTAACGTTTCATCATTTTTTCATGTAAATTGGACAAATATACAACTAAAGTTCGATGTCCTTAATTTAATTTGGTAAAATGATAAGCATATTTTTTATGCATCGTCAATGGCAGACAGTTTTGTATACATCAATTTACTATAATCAATGATGTAATTAAATATAAACAATCCAACATAAAAGAGTTAAATACATATGGTATTGATGAATATATATAATAATAATATTGAGACATTACGTGTTCTGACTGCTAAGTGTCAATCAACTATATCCACCTTTCTTTTCTGCCATAAATAACTACATTTTGGTATATTCACCTTTTTATATGATTATGACACATAATTCATTTATAATTATTGATGATTTTTTTTTGTATCTTGGACATGTAAAAATAGGAGATTGGCAAGAACTGTTCCAATGTCAATCCTCAATTCTAATCTAAGTTCAACAAGGACTTACAATTATAACTCTGCATTAAATCATAAGCTCCATCTTTTATGAGCACGTAAGAATCATAAATCCCGCTTTTAATAAATTTGAATATATTAGGAAAGAAAGTGTATTACTTAGGAGCTAAATAATAATGACAACAGCTGAGGAAAAGAAAATTCCATCTTCAGATTACCTATTCCCAAAAAGAAGGCAAACTTAAAATACACACAATTTACATCACTATTTATAAGCATTATCGTACCATCAGTTCAAGCTTTTTCTATTGAGTCATGGTTTAAGTGTAACTCCTTTATTTATATACTTCTTCCAGGAATAACAATCTTTTTGGGTCCAAGTTTGTGTGACGACTCCAAAAATGAACCTTCAAAAAACAACGAACAGAAACTTTTCAAAAAATGACCTAAAGCATGGAGAAAAAAATAAGCAGTTCCAAGGTATTAAGGTGTTTTCATAGCGTTGTTTTGCCAGATGTTTTGATCCACCAAGCCTTTCTTTTTCTTTTTACACGAACGTCCGAAATGACGTCATTATAGTGATATTCCACGACGTTACAGGGTGAATTACAAAAAGCAACAGCACAGACAGCCTTTTATTTTCTGATTCCATAAATTCAAAAAAACTTGAATTCTTAAAAATAATAATAAATAAATTTTATAACTTACTGTAGTAATCCCTATTTAATATCTTTTTGACATATCTTTTATATTTTTTGATCCAGACAGTATACCGATATTGATAAACTCCAGACTGTAGATTTGAACCGGCCCAAACAAAATAATATCGGTGTCGGATCGGACTAGAATTTTTAGAGATCCTACCCATCACTAGTCTATCGTCTCTCTGACGTCACCCATGGCTTAGCTTGACCACCTGGCGGTACAGTACAAGTATTTAAAACAATAATGCTGGCCCGAATGATTATGAACATAACTTGTGTTTCTATATACCTTGAGCAGCATAAGGACTGGATATGTTCAGTCTTGATTCGGTTCCCATAATCCGTTCCAGTACATCACAAACAGTCAATTCTCGTCTTTATCTAGAGTTGTAAAGAATATATATGACCTGCTGAGATGTATACAAAAAGAAACCCAAAATTAACGCGGTTACCCTGACAATTTGAAGAATGTTTGAAATGCAAACTGCTTAGCTGTCATGACGTTTAATTATATTAAATTTTCCGTAGCTAGGAGATGAAGGAAATCAACACAAATTCTACAGCATATCTAGCAAGAAGATAGGCAGGAATTACTCCGATGTTGGTCATCAATTCTACCCTAAGTACAATACAGAATTTAACTCTT
The DNA here is from genome assembly GCF_016086655.4 of Lepeophtheirus salmonis. Lineage (NCBI taxonomy): Eukaryota > Metazoa > Arthropoda > Copepoda > Siphonostomatoida > Caligidae > Lepeophtheirus > Lepeophtheirus salmonis. The sequence goes on from NC_052134.2 coordinate 47,844,468, forward strand.
AACTCTCCACCAAATCATATGTTAAACTCTTCGTCATTCATGAGTATATAAATTTTATACTTCGATGTTCCTTCCTAAAGAATAATGATTACAGCTTGGAGAAGAAAAAAAAACACTGTTGAGATTATAGCATCAAAAAGTATCCCATTCGTCTACAGTCATATTTTTTTAAACTCTATCTCAATCAATTCCTATGTTTTAGTAAATTGCAGATAAATATTAAATATAAATAGAACGTAAATAAATGGTGATAATGATTCGTTATAGAACTTTTTGATTAAAGAGAGAACTAACTTTTTGTCATTTATAATAAATGTAAGTTGTTAAAAGTTTCTTTACATTCAACAATGTGACGAGCGAATGAACTAACACTTGTTCTAATATTAATTACATACATATGTATGTACTTATCAGTCAAAGTAGTGTAGTGTAAAACTATTAAAAATATGCTCAAATATATTGATTATGTTAAAAATGTATCAATTTTATTAATCAACATTGAATCATATTTCAAAGATAATTTTATTTTTTAAGTTGTCACAAGGAAAATATAATGAATCCTTTACAGATGTGGCCCTAAATATTAATTTATTTAAATAGTCAAGATATTCGACGATTTTTTAAGCATGGTCCAGCTTTTGAGTCTGAGGATCCCGTTATCTGGATATTTCTAGGGGTTTTATACCTTCGTAAAATTACAAGAATTCCCACATTTAACTATTCCATGATATATGTATAACTTAATTGAATATAATCCATCGAAATTTAGCTTTTTTATCAACTACTGTTTTATTTAAAGGTTAAATCAGGTTAAAGAATTAAACAATAATAGTATTGGAGTACCTAAGAGATAATTAGCAGTTGGTATGATTGAGTTATTAAGCTAACTACCAGTTGGTTTTGGGGCTTTTTATGTTTATTTTTTGGAAGAAATGTTGAGTGATAGAACAATGGTGAGTAAATAAGAAAAGAACAATGGAATAATTATATAAATTTAGTCTCCATCTGTGATTTCTGAAAATTTAAGATGATGTTAAAGACTGTTTAGAGCATTAAAAAGCTTTTTAAATAAACTGGACGATTTTTTCATCGTCCTCATTCCAGTTGGTCTTGTTAAAGCACGTGATAAGCTCACATTATGGTAGTTGAGGACTAGATAAAAGACAACCCCTGTTCCTATTTCTCGGATATCCATATCCCAAGATAAAGCATATTTGTTTGACAATGTGATTTGACATGAACTGACCCATACCTCTAATATATCAAATGTCTTTAAATTATCTCATTATATATATAATAAAGTTTGCACCCATCTATGTGTGTGTCTTTTATGGGTGCCCACACCGTTAGACCTAGGAGGCTTAAATATTCTGTGGGTGCCTCTTCGGAACCCGGTCAGCGTAAGAAAGGGGTGCCGATTTCCGGAGGGCGGGGTCATATAAGGGAGATCATTGCATACCCATAAAGTGTTTTTTTAAGATAAAGGAGACTAAATAGGGTGTTGAATTATAAATAAAAAATATATTTTTTAAATTTATTCCGAATCAAGAAAGTTACGGTAAAAAAAAAAATCGGTGAAAATTGCTGTTTCTTTTTTTACGGTTGGAAAAAAAAAAGATTTCCAATGAAACCATGAATTTGTAAATAACATTAAGTTTATAAAAATTATTTTGGAAATTCGACTGCAAATAAATATCCACATGAAAATAGTTGTTCAACTGAGATATCTTTCATTTTCTGAATAATTTTTCTTTGTCTCTTTTTTTTTTTGCATCAAACATTAATTTTCAATTTTTAGAAAGAAATGCCACAATACGAGTCCTTTTGGGCATAAAATTTTAGACTGAAACAGTACAGTATTTTAGTTCCAATTTACGTAACATTTCATTATATAATTTTTGACAATATTCGGAAAAAGGAATTTGTTATCAAGGCTAATTTTTTCGAAAACATTATTTTCCATAATTTTTTTTGTTTTTCCATGTTCAAAAAAATCGTGTTAGGTCTGTGATCCTCCTTACAATTCCCCTAAATGATTTTACTATTTTATTTTATTTGCAAAATTAAAGCAAAAAGTTTATTGCAATTCTATTTACAAATTTAGATTGGGCATTTTTTTTGACAGAAATAAAAAAAATGAACTTTTCATTTGGAAAATCTTTTGATGCATTTATATAGCAAGGTTATTAGAAATACAAACTTATGCCATCATATAATGGGGTTTGCTATAATTTTCAATTTGATGTACGGTACGGACTGCTGAGGAGTTTCGTGCCTCTTTACTAGCTGATGTCCTTCATCTTCATTGTAAAAAGGTGACGCCTTCAACTGGTGTAGGACTTCCACCCAAGGTAGTTCTTGAGGGCCCTGGCCATCTTTCTCTTACTGAAATACCTCCTTCGAGTAGGAGTAGCCAGTGATATGCTAGGATTTGTTTTGATGGAACTTTTGAGCTCAGCCACTAAATGGCCATGCGCTTTTTGCATTTGTGTGAACCACATGAGAAAACGAGGAATGGGAAAGCCCTTACTCGCCTTCAGTCGTTTGTAGACGTCATAGACAGTGCTCCTGGTATATTTTCTTCTCCTCCCCCCTCGTTACGGCTGCTTATAGCAGATTTAATGTACGCCATGACAGCTAAGCTGCTCACCTCCTAAACAGTACCCTATATAAAATACAAAGATAAAATATGTAACAGGTTAAAAGTCCTGTTAGCCTATTTATCTCACGGTTGTTGCACTCGGACCTGTAGGACGAGGAGTCCTTTGGGATCTGCATGCATAAATTATTGTGAGTCTTTTCTATTATAGCCTCCACTTTAAAGTCATTTTATCCTCTCATTGATAGAGGTATGAGCCAATCTAAAGCCTTAAGATGTATGCCAAACTGAGAGGAAATTATACTCTTCACCATACACAATAGAGGCCTCACTCGATCACAAAAATAAAATAAATGGAACGAACATTTAACTGCTTCTTTGCAGAAAAAACATCCACGGTCCATTTTATTCAACTTGCTGCTGTAGATCGAGGATGTTGCCAACCTGTATCGAGACCACATCTGTGACCGATTTGTATAGGGGGTTGAGTGTATTATTCTTGGGGCAATTGCTACTTCTTCTATATTAAGATTCTTCAAACTTGGTGTTGATTTTTTTGGTTTTTTTTCGATCAAGATTATTTTGGTTTTCTTCCTTTCAACGGAACCAATTCCTATAAAAAAGGGGATGGGTGGATATTGTTTTAGGAAATTAGCAACCCAAGTCAAGGAAGTAATGAGTTATGCATGAAGAATCCAATCTGCAATGTTTCCTATGAATATTTTCAGCTCGTCTGTTGATGTTACGGTATGTTCTTTATAGTACTGATCAACAGTTCTAAGACTTGGGTTAAAGTTGAGTGGTTTGTAGCTAATCTGATGACGTTATATGACAGCTAAACTGCTATCTACCAAAACATTATTCACATAGTCAGGGTGATCATGTTCTTTTCCAGTTGTTTTTTAAAGATGCCATAATACTCCGAATTAGCAAACCCTGCTCACGGTAAAACCAATACATAAGATAGATTCTTCATAGAAAAAAACATAGGCAATCATATATATTTCTACAAAGAATGAAAATTCATAAAATAAATGCGAGTTGGCGTTCAGGATAATGAATTAGTATGCTTACATATTATGAGAAATATATCATTAATTATACTTACACATCCTCTGGTATCTCTGCTTATAATGTAACATAATTAATTAACATGCATTTTACGTCAACAATGCCTCATTATCAAGGTCTTTATAAAGTATTATATGAAACTTGAATTTTGCAAAAAAAAAAAAAAACTATGATTCTTTCTCTCCCTTCTTTACTCATGTTCGTCTATGTTCATAGATGTTGTGATAAGAAAGAATATTTTGCAAAAGGCTTTTAAAAATGCAACATTTATGCACAGTAGAAACTGTGGAACTTGATGCTAATTTGTTCCTGAAGGAGCGTTGAAAAGCGATGAAACAGTCGAGTTCCTCATCAATTGATGAACACGTTCAAAGTCATCAAGTCTTTACTTGCTGACTTTTTCAATCAAAAAATCATAGACCGTTAAGTTACCCAGAAGTGTCCACAAGGGGGTGGTCTGAAGGGGATGTAGCCCAACCCAAATTAAGGATTTTTTGTTTTTTACGCAAAATTTAATATTTGAAATTTATTTATTCGAAAACAATTAAATTTAAGTCTACGGTCTAAGAACTGGGCTGAAATATCAGTCTATAATTACTCAAGACGAACCCATAATAATTATTAGGTCTTAGATCCAGTCTCAAAACGAATTTTTACCCCTTTAACTCTCTTGGTACCCCTGTTTTTTGGTCTATAATGCTCTTGATACGAATTAGGCAATTGGAATTGCAATTTTTTCCGGAAAAATCAACAATTTTATTACTTTTGCAGTATCCCCAATAACTAATAACCACCACAACTAATCGTCCACTATTAAAAAATGCAGTAAGTTGGCAAATTAAATTTTGCACCTTTTTGTAATTAATAATTACCGCTCTAAAATCCCTCAATGAAAATTTATTTAAGGAGGAACAAAAATAGATAAAAAATCCTGGGTATAAAAAGACAGATACGTATTAAAAACTGTGTAAAGGTAGTGTCGGATCGCTCCTTATTTCGAAACGAGGGCCGCAGTCTAGTCCAGTACCACTTTTTGGTCCTTTAAGAATGTAAAATGGATCCCTTTTGACTTCATTGAGGTTTTTTTTTTTTTTTTTTATTACTGTGTTATATAATATAATAAATTATGTAACTAAATAAAAATAAAATATCTTCGTTTTATGTTGAAAAAATGATTTCTTTTCTTTTTCGCAAGGCATGTGCAATAATCTGAACATATATCTGATATATCTTATAAAGATTTATAAATGCCGTCCAATACAGTCCTGCATATCAGTCCTAAAACTTATATAATTCGTTCCTTGCTGACGTCACTCAACTTTCCTTCTTATTTTTTTAATCTGTTCTAGTACTGACAATCTAAAGGAATGGCAGTCTTAAGGATCGGTCTCAAAAAACTGATAGAACCAGTCTTCAGACGGGGTTGAACCCAATAAATTAGAACTGACACAACACTACTAACAGTTCTCAGAACCGATCCCAAGGACTGGCGGCCTTAAGGACTGATTCCTTAGGACCGGAAATACTGGTCCTAAGACTGAACTGGACCGAATAATTAAGGACCGACATAGCATTATGTAAAAAATAACTTTAAGTGTGAACTATCGTTATGAAACAAAGATAAAACTTGTCTGATCCATAAAAACTTTTTTATTGCACTTTATTGAATCACTCCCTTAAACCATCTTTTCCATCATTCTCTTCAATCTCTCTACCCACATTATGTAACTAACTACATAACAGATATGATTTAAAGATATATAATTATGCCACGTGCCTTGAATCAATCTTTATGTGCATACATGAGTCTTTGTGTCATGATTCTGGTTGCTTTTACTATTTAGGCACAAAGGACGACTTATTGCTTATATAGTTCGTTACTATATGTTGTATAGTTTCTGCATAGTTATGGTCCTGACGATGTTACCTAACAACACAATTATGTTAGATTACATCATACGTTTTCGTAAGTAGTGTAATTTTAAACCTTTATAACTATGTAAAAATGACTTTTTTTCACGGCATTTTCTATTTACAAATTTATTTGGAAGTTTATATTTTTAATTTATGCTGCTGAATTTCAAAATTTCCATTCAAGTTCCCTTTCTCCAGTTATGCATAGGAATATAATCAATACTTTAGATTTGGAAATAAAACAAATTGTATTGCAGGGACGTAAAAAGGATTATATATATAATTTTTTTTTTTTTTTTGGTGGGGGCTTGGTTTTTAAATTTTTTTTATATATAAAATCCATTGTTACTCACGAAAAGTGTCAAAAATTTAAAGGCATTAGCAACAAATTGACTTTTTGAAAAAAAAAAATTGGGAACATGGCTGATCCCAAAATATTTAATCTTAAAAAAAAATCTCAAATATTTAGTTTTTATAGAAAAAAAATTCAAAAATCCACAACTATTCTCAAAAAAATAAATTTATTTGAAATAAATTATAAAAATCTAATGTTATTTACAAAAAAATTGACTTCTTTGGAAAAATTTCAAATATTAAATTTCTTGAAAAAAAAATTATTAAATCCACAGCTGTTCACAAAAAATTAAATTTTCAATTTTTTTCAAAAAAAAATTAAAAAATCCACTCCTATATTATAAAAAAATAGGAATTTATTGGAAAAAAAATTCCAATTTTCAACTATTTTGCTCTGCTGCATAATTTGCACGAATAACCTTTTTTTAAAGAAAATAATTAGATATAAAAAAAATTATCCCTATTTTCCCATAATTTTTTTTTTATCCTGACCAAAAAAAAATTCTATTAATAAGCAAAAATTCCTTACTTTGGGAGGAGGCTACAGCCCCTCCAGTCCACCTTCTGCGGACGCCCCTGAATTGTACACTAACGAACTACTTTGGATACTCAAACGATCATAAACACTGTACCGACCTTCAAATCGAATCAAATAAGTATTGAAATACTTACTTGCAAAGTAACATAATGTAAACTAAAACATTCATTTTTAAGGGCCACGCTACCAACTATGTGCTATGGTTGTATAATTTATATCCTAAATTCAAAAGACAAAGGGTTTTTACATAATTGTTATATCATAACTATTTAGTATGATGATCCAATTAGCCACATAATATGTATATGGATGTATTTTAAAATATGAATAGTTACAAATCTTAATTTATAGCCGTCCCATTCTGTATGAACTCGTAAGGGTATGTTGATATAATATCCTATAAAAATGTGGCATGTTCTATTAATTGGGTGTGATTATTAAACACCACTTTATTTGAAAGAAACTTTGAGAATAGGTTTATCAAAATAGAAACACAAATAGAACCTTCTCTTGAAAATCAATAGAGATTATTACAAATGGGATATTAAGTAGATATATTTATTATAGTGTTATGTGAGGCCTTATTTATTTGGTCCAGTTCAGTCTTAGGACCGGACCTTAAGACTGTCATTCCTTTAGACAGTCAGTACTAGAACTGATTAAAAAAATAAGAAATAAAGTTCGCGTGACGACATCCAGGACCGAATTTACTAAGTTATTAAGGACTGAGCTGGACCGAACCGAGACTGAACTACAGTCTAAGGACTGACATAAAAATATTTATAAGTAGAATTGTAATTAGTGTTGTGTCTATCCTAATATAGGACATAAGACTGCAGTCCAGTAACGGTCCGGTCCAGTTCAGTCCTACGTGTCAATCCTAAAACTTTATTTAATCAGTTACTTTTAGTCCAATGGGCCAATGTATTTAATGACTGTTCCGAAAGCCTCATAGGATCAGTCTTAAGACTAGACTAGAGCGATTAAAATAGAACTGACACAACACTTCTTGTAACCAGTAATGATAATCAGTTGTATCTTTTGAACTCATTTTGCAGTTACATGGCGTGGTTTTTCCACAAGGCGTTACCAAACTCAGAAACACGAAAATGTGCACAATATTCAGTTCTAAGCTGTCAATATATCCGTTCCTCTTCCTCAAATCAGTGTTCTTAACTTTAATTGGTTGGATATAAATTAGTTCTTATTACTCTGTGAACAATTATTAATTATTATTGAATAATAATTACATAGTTGGAAGACTTGGCTAACTATCAACTGATTTCGGAACTTTTTCTGTTTCTTTTGAGGGAAGAGGTTGCGAAATACAAAAATGATAAAGACAAGTCCAATGCCATTATAACAGTAATTATGTTCTTATAATAGTAACATGGGTTATTTATTGTTTCGACATAAATAGTCAATAAAAATGTGGCTATAATCCGGATCCCACTTTATTTATGTCCGAACTTAGAGTAAATACTTTGAAAGTGCGAGACAATTATCATCTATTTTTGGTACTTAAATCGAGATCTGAAAGGTTGGGATCCCGTAAATTTACTGGAATATTTACGTCTAAAGATATGAAAATACCCGGATCCAAGAAAATGTGGATCTGTTCTATCTTTAATGTACGAAACGAATTGTATTTCTAATTCCGATGGGATCTCAAACGTATCGAATTGTTATAAAGGAGGGTCTTAAGTACATAGATACTACCTTGACAACATCGTTCTGGCTCAATCAAAGGAACAGAGATGGGTAGATGTTTTTTTTAAAAGTATATTTAACAAATCCCATGTTCTTGGTGTAGAACAATGTTCATACTTCATTGTTCCCAGTACTGACATAGGTACTTCATTTATTTAAGGTCATTTAAGAAAGAAGAGATGTTGGCTTAAGAAATGAAAACATGTTTTTATGTTCATATACATTAAATATACCTAAATAGGTAAATGCATAGAAAATCTTTTTAAAAGGATATTCTTTGATATCTTCAAATACTTTTTTTTTCTTTTTTGTATATACGTGTACATACTCTGACAGCATTTTTTATATACAGTAATAACTTAAGATACAAGTGTTCCAACCAGAGCTGCAGAGTCGGTATCAATGCCTTTTTTTAGTGGAATCAGAGTCAGCTATCGGAAAATTTGTACTAACTCCGGCTACAAAAATTATTATAATTTATGTAAATAATACATATTTATAATCTATGTTTGTAAGCTGTTGTTTTTCTGTAAAAGGTTATAAGTTAGAGGCATTATGTACTATTAATTTAAGAAATTTGAAAGTTAACTAATAGATAAGTTTACTTCACAAATTTCAAACGGGATCTATAGTGTATACACTCACAATTCCCCAACATCTCTAAAGTCTTGTACTCCACATTTGTCTTCCTTCAAACACTTTTTTTTTGTTCATAAAATGTATATTACTGTTAAAATAAACATCCCATTAAAATTATACACAGGTCTTATATTTATCTGTGGTCAAACTTACAATATCAGCAAAGGATCAAGCCCCTAGTGTTGGATCTGAAAAACAAATTGTATTGAATGACGCCCAACGACATCTTGGGGCACTTGAGACAGAAAAAAGAATACTATATTCAGCACAGTGTCTCAATGGTATCACAGACTAAAATTTACTTCCATTGAATTAGTAGTTTTGCAGTCAATAGGTAACAGACAGAAGTCTACAAATACAGTCAAACCTATATCTAGAGGTTAGGCAAGGATTGGAATAAAAAAATCGACCACTTGGGGCATGTGATCTCTTACCCCTGATTGCCTATTTTGTAACAATTATGAATATGAAAACTGGATATGACCGTTAGGTGCGACGATACACTTAAGACACACGGGCATTCGACCAGGCTTGAGTGCTTACGCCTATAAGCGCCTATAGAGTAGGGACACAAACTTGTCATATTTAACTAGGATTTTATCCTTATTATTTTATATTATGAAGCGGATTCATTATGCAATAAAACGTCAGTTGAAACAAAAATAAGCAAGTTTTGTTTTTAACCCCTGTCTCTATGTGTAAAATTTTTGGAGCAACAACAGAAAAGGCAACACTGTGAGATCTCTTCTACGACGGTGTCAATGTTGAAGAGATTGCAAAGACCATGAGCATCTCCATCCAGATTGCCTATAACATAAAGAAACTAATTAAAGCCCTATCCAGCCAAGAAACCCCGAAACATCTGCAAAAAAAATATGGCTGACTTCTGGCCTGACTTCACCCTGGACTGCCATTTGGGGCGTCTTAGAGAAAAATGTCTAGCACACCTCACCTCCAAATTTGGGTTTGCTCCAAGCTCCCATTATAACAGAGTCGTTCGCCATAAACACGACCGTCATCGTCAAGAGGTACCAATCTGTTCGCCGACGCGTCCAGTCTCTTATTGGTTAAGAAGGAGGACATATTACCCTTACGGCCCATTAAAATCTGAACAATTTGAATTTTAAATTTCAACAAGGTATAATTTATTTTTTGTCTGAGCGGTCTGAATCATTAATGTAACCGCCCATAGTGGCAATGGTGGTTTCCAGACAGTGGTGGACGGTCTGGCACACGCTACAGATGTAGTCCTCTGCCATGATGTCCCAGTGCTAGCTGACAGTGTGTTTGCGGGGCTTGGTGTTTGGATGACAGACACTACAGGCCTTCCACTCGACATGCAGCGAAAATGTATAGTTGAGGAGGTTGGCGTCAGGGGGTCCAAAAATGTCAAAAAATAATTAAAAAGACTCAATACCCTTGCCTCGAAGTATAAACTGGTTTCAACTCAATAAAATCACAAATATGTGCATGGCGTAAAATTTAAAGGAGTGTTCTGTTTTAGACGTGCACACCTGCATGTATTTTCAGAAGTCTAGTCCATGATTAATATTATGATTGTATAATGAACTGCTTTGACTTACGAGCTCGTACCCTGAACGAAATAAAGCTCGTATATCAAGGCATTACTGTAGTATATGTGTTTATTTATGTGGTTGCATTGTGGAGGACCAGACAGGTTTTTCACTTCCCTCCCCCTTCCCCACTTCATCCATGAAGTATGAGTCATCTATTTTTATTAATTGAGCCCTCTCTGAATACATAAATAGGCGCCCAATCTCAAAGTCATCATATGTTTATTTCCTTGAAGAAAAGTTAAATGTACACAGGGTACCACCATTTACTTTTTCTTTATTGTGTTGAAGGACTTTCAAGGCAATATCATCATTTTCTTCATGATGGTATTTTCTTTCTATTAATTGAGCCCTCTCTCTCTTCCTACATAAATTAGGGCCGTCCGAAGGGTTATATTCGGAGGGGGGAGGGGGTTAGTTTATGATTTTTTTAGAAATATTCAAAAATGGAAAATTTTTGGAAAAAGAATTTTAAAAAACACATTTATATATATATCATTTTTTTCGGAAAAAAATTTCCAAAACTAAATTTCATATATCAAATTTTTCTGGAAAAAAATCAAAAATTTACAGCTATTCAAAGAAAATTTAATTTTTTTTGGAAAAAAATCTCAAATATTAATTAAAAAAAAAATATATGTATATAAATTATCAAAAATCTAAAACTATTTAGGGTTATATCTGTTTATGAACTTTAAGAAAATATTCAAAAATTTCAATGTTTTGGAAGTAAATTTCTTTGGAAAAATATTTTCAAATATTAATTGACTGTAAAAAAAATGCCGATCCGCAGCTTTTCAGAAAAAATTATATTTCAAATATAATTTCATTTGGGAAAAAGTTTCAAAAATCTACAATTGTTCACGAAAACTTAAATTTTTTAGAAAAAATATCAAAAAAAAATTTTTAATATCAAAATTTTTAGTAAAGAATTTCAAAAACAAAATGTCAAATATTAATACAAAAAATAAATAGCTACTCACTGAAAGTTTAATTTTTTGAAAAAAATTTCAAATATTCAATTTTTGAAAAAAAAAAATTTCCAATATTCAATTTTTTGGAAATAAAAATTGCATTTTTCATGGAAAATTTTCAAAACTCTAAAGCAATATCCAGAAAATTTAATTTTTTATAAAAAAAGTTTGAAAAATTGATTTATTTTCTTTAAAAATTTGACAAAATGAATTTTTTGAAAAAAAATCAAAAATTTTAATGAAATATTACAAAATGTGGAATATTATATTTTCCAGTAAAAAGTAGACATTCCTTAATTTTTGGGGGCTACAGCCCCTCCAGGTTACCTCTTGTGAAGAAAAGGTAAATATATACATGGTACATCCATTTAATTTTTCTTTATTGTGTTGAAGGACTTTCAAAGCAATATCGTTATTTTCTTCATGATCGTATTTGGTAATGGGCAACGTCATATTATTGAGTTTTGTTCTTGATAAACAAACTATGATTTACTGAGGGATCGCATACAAAATATGCTCTTTATATTGTCAATATTACTTAACCCGGGACGAAGTGACCAAAATTATGTTTTTTATTTTTAGAAAACCATATCATAAAAAGCGACATTTTTTATTGGGAAAATGATACTGGATAGTGAAAAGAACGATTTTCTCGATAAAGCCCAAGTTCTTAATCACTTTTTTCACCGCATAAAGTCTTCCAGGGATCTAGGAGTATTAATTTAGTCATTATTTTTTTAATTAGTTTAGTTTCATTTCATTTTGTCCCGTTACGTTGTACTTCCTTTCATTTTGTCTTGTCCTTATTTTGTCATAAAATGGAAAAATTTGTTGTAATAAGACAAAACCTATTATTTGCGTCATGAAAAAGAAATCTTTATAGACAAATATCTTGTTATATAAGAAAAAATGAACACTTGACTCTAGTGAGTGAAGTGTCCCGAAGCTTCTAGAAGAATTTAATCATAATTAATACCACGTTAATTTTCATTATGTGGTTGCACTACGTAACTAAACGACAGCTGAAACCAAAATAAACAAGTTGTTTCCTATTCCCATGTCTCTAAGTCTAAAGATTTCAGAGCAACAATATCGAATAAGCAAGCCGTGTCCCATCTCCATCAAAAAGTATATTACATCCCCATTCAGCTTAGAAGAACCATCACTTCTGCAGCAATAATATTGCTGACTTCTGGTATGTCTGTCCCACCTCCAGCCCTGACCTCAACTCCCTGGACTTTGCAGTTTGGGGCATTTTGTAGAAGAATGTCTGCCACGATTTTCATCAAAATTTGGATTTGCTTATAGCTGTCATCATTTACATAACATGTTTAGTGCCGTCCTGTTTAATCCTAAAACTTATAAATGTCCGTCTTTAATGAGGTAAGTCAACTTGATTTCTTCTTTCTTCAATCAGTTCAAGCACTGATAGTCCAAAGGAACAATTGTCTTAAGGATGAAATAAGGACTGACCCAACCCTTGTAGATAGTACCGGATGGTCCATTGAAATCTGAATAGTTCAAAAATTATTGAAGGTTGACTGTAGTAAATTAATTCATATTTCGATATTTTAAATCATCAGCAATTTGTTACAAAAAAACAAAAAAAAAACCTGAGCTTTCTATCTTATGTACAAGTCGCGAAAATGACTCTTGAACATGATCCACGAATTTCCATTCGCTCACTTCAAGCAGTTGGGCGTCTCTAGGACCACCATCTCGTTGGTGAAGAAGAAGGGCCCTGTCAAAAGGGGAAAATGGACGCAGACGAGTTAAAGAAAACAGCCCAGGCCAATATCCTCAAGTCCATGAGAGCCCATGCAAGAGATCTCGGGATTTCACAGCAGACTGTCCAGGGAGCTATCAAAAAAGTGGGTGGAAAGAGATTTGTGAGGTTGGAGAAGCCACTTTTGACACCAGCAATGAAAGAAACCCATCACCTTTGTTACAAGATTATTTTGAGCTCTTTTTGACACTTCCTTCCCCCTACATCTCCGATGCCAACTGCCTCCACTCTACCTTTTGAGTACATGTAGAGGCGTAGGCCTGCAGTGTCCATCATCCAAACACCGACACTCTCAAAGCCACTGGCAGACAGCACTGAGATGCCACAAAAGAAGGCTACATCCGCAGTGGTCGCCAGACTTCTCCCACCGCCTGGAAGCCATCATTGGCACTAAGGACGGCTATATTACGAATAAACAGAGCTAAGACACACATCTATTTAAACTATTAATTTCGTTGAAATTCTACTGTTATGTAATAAATTATATCTTATTGAAGTTTAAAATTCAAAGTGTTCAGATTTTAATGGACCACTTGGTATTATTTTCATCGACTATTTACAAAAATAGCGATTTTACGGAAGGCAAACATGATGAACTTCACAAATGAATCAACCTTATCTTGGATTTATTATCTAATTTAATTAGAAGGGAGGCAAAGTTCACGTTGCACCCTTTTTAAGAAGATCATAGGTCATTACAGATGCATTCATTCATTCATCTAAATGTGAGTTCTCAGTTAATTAAGCATTCCCCATAAGGCCGATTATTTTTTTACAAGCAGCTAGCGGACTAGGGTATCTGTCGATACCTGGTTATAAGTGTAAGCCCCTATTGCGCTCAGAGTAGAAAAGAGGATCGAAAACGGAGTCATTCAAGCATATGTCCTTGCTACATTCGTAGTGGAGTTTTTCTGTTAATTTTCTTCATCTCATAGACGCTCCCAGCTAATCTAATGGAACGTCATGATAGCAAAAGCCACTCTTCAAATTGTCAGGTTGACCACGTTAATTGGGTATTTCTTTTTTAACATACCGGGGCATATTATTATTTTCATCTATGGCTGTAATTATCAATGAATAATAGTAGAAAATGACTATAGGTCTAATTAAAACAAAATTTAATTAAACCAAAAATATAAGGTATATTAATTGGACTCGTGATCCTCTTATACCTTACAATCATTGCAACATTATATAATTCCCTAATCACAACATATTAGAAAAAGAAAATAATCTTCCTTTTTTATATAATTGCCTCAAGTTGGCCCAAAAGACACATATCACCTTGCACCATAGCTACTGTTTAACTTTAACGCTAGTATATCAGAGAATACTTAACAGATGAACTTTATTTAACTATTAAATTAGACCCAAAGAATATTTTTGTCATAAAGTAAAAAAGGCTTAAGAATATATATTAAACTATTATGTGAGTATTTTAAGAAAATTAATCAACAATTAAAAAATACTTTGAGGCATGAAATTCAGAAAATGAGTCAGGCGTCAATGTGAAAATAATAGGTGGTTATTTCACGAAGGTCCAAAGTGTCAAAAGGCCCCTCCTCTTCCCTGACTTAAGGTATAACTTAACTGTAGAAGGGCTACATTATTATCAGGCAAACTAATAAATTTCTAGCACTAACATGCGTAATTTATTTTATGACTGAGGAAAATTAAAAAACAACTAATTAATTCAATTTTGATTAAAATGGAACATATTTCTACCAATTGTGAATAGATGATAAAAAGCTTAGGGTAAAAAATTTAATTGATATTACATATAAATATAATTTTTTTCTTGTCCATAGCTTACCTAGAAGTGGACTAAATAGACAAATTAATGGAGTAAGCTACACTTGAGCCCTATTTTCCATTCCTTATAATGTAAGACGCTGTGTATGCCGAAGGAAATGGCCAAGAAACACTTTCCTTAGTGATGCTTCAATCTCTGTAAACATCCCGTGTGTAACATGATTTATCAAAAAGAAAAACCCAACGGCCCTGGGCATTACTATGATCATTAGTAAACATATTTTCAAATAATAATATGTTTCAAAAGTACTCTGACCAGGATATAATCTTTGTGTCGATAAAGATCGTATTAAATTGGAACCTTGTGGCCGATTGTCCATATTGTAATCAAAATAAGTGAGGTAAATTATGATGACAACTTATTTAAACGTGAGTGTACTTTTTCTTTAAGTTCATGCTACACACATAAAGGTTCAAGGATATGGCGATATGTATACGTCTATTGGGAGAATCCATATACATAACTCAGGTGCATTTCACTATCTAATTATGAGCAGTGAACAACGAGTTTTTTAATTACTAGATATTAATGGGACATGAGGCAACTAAATATATACAGGAGTAGGCGGAAGTATCCTGGCATATTTATAATTGCTTTTTTTTATTCTAGAACGTTTATCTTGCAAAGATTTAATTTCAGGTGAAAGTACTGTCCATCGATAACAAATTTTCTTTTTATACTTAATCTCTATAGTTTCACAATGAAACAGCAAGAGAGCAAACGTTAAGACATTCCATTATTATTTGTGGCGGGAAACGATGCTAAGGTAATCATAAAATCACAAAATATACCAGTAGCACTGTCTATGACGTCTCTAAGCAACTGAAGGCTGTAAAAGGGGTTTCCCATTCCTCCTGTGGCTCACACAAAGCCAAATAGTGGACTGACCCTGGCTCTGCTCAAGGGTTACATCAAAGCAAATCCTGGATGTTCAGTGCCGTATGTCAGGAAGATTTTTCGGTCCGCTTTACAAGGGTGAACGGTTGATTTTCAGTGGTGAACGTGGGATATTTAAACAGGGCAAATGCTACAGCATAGATTAAATCTTGCAAGAATATCGTCCAATGGACTGTCTCACCATTATTTTCTTCAGGCAAACATTGGGAAAAATAAAATGAAAAGGAAAAACTCTAGACGGAAAGTCAATGCCGACCTATTCATAAAGGAAGGAGTATAATGGAGTATAAAATGCACGGTGCAAGAATGAGAGAAAATTTTTGAACTATACAATTAAGTCAAACAATTTAAACCTCCTTAAATATTTTTTAAATAATAACGGATGAAGATAATGAACGAGATTATAATATACCATGAAACGGTTACATCGACAGAAAATAAATTATGTTCACAAGTCTTGATGTTCTTAACTCGCATGTATACGTGGTGATGTGTTTGAAAAAATGAAGAAAAAATGCAGGTGTTCTTTATCATGAATAGAAGAAGAAGTTTTCCTCTCTTTCCTTGACGCAAAGGTGTCAATCAAACTGTCCATGTCTTCATGGAGCACCTTGTCCACCATCACCCTGTCCATGTTCAAGAGGGTGAGGGAGGAGAGCCTCTCCTGGTCCATGGTGGTCCTCATGTGGTTCTTGAGCCTTCTGAGACAGGAGAATGACCGCTCCGCCTCACAGCTGCTGATGGGCATTGAGGCCAGGATAACGATCACCTTGTATAGCTCCGGTATCAGGCAGACCACTCCCGAGCTCATTAACTCTAGGATGAATTAAGATACCCAACAATATGAACTATAGTTTTGATCCTTTCACCTTTTACATCTATTGTACTCAGAACCTTTTCCCGAAGAAAAAAAAACATAGAAAAGGTTTAGCAGGTTTTCAAATCTTGCAGCAGTTTTGATCCGTTAAAACCTGGTAAGCCGATTACATAAAGAAAATTTGCGACGGAACCATGTCTTCTGTGTCAATAATTAATAATTTAAAAATCCACAAATTGATTTTTTTTTTAAATACACATCTATTCACAAAAAATTTAAAAAATCCACAACCATTCAGAAAAAATTAAATTTTATGGAAAAAATAATTCAAATATTAAATTTTTTGGACAAAAAATTTCAAAAATCTGGTGCTGTTAAAAAAAAAATTCAAAAATCAACAGATGTCCAAAAAAAATTAAATATTAAAATTTTCACTCCGTTTTTTGCGTAATAGTTTTTCATCCTGACAAAATTAAAAATCAGTAAAAAACAAAAATTATTTAATTTAGGGAGTACTACAGCCCATCCAGCCCACCCCCTGTGGACGCCCCTGAATCCAGACTCATGTTTGAGGAAAAACATTCTAGCCTTACATAAATATATAATAATAAGTAGACCACTAGACTTATAAAAAAGGAAATTACTGTACGTCTTGTATAATAAATACGTATACCTGTGCGGAAAGTTATCAACCTGACATACATAGTTATATATATGTATAAATGAAGCATTTTCCTTTAAAAGTATTTTCAATGAATACTTAATTATTCATTATTATACACACAGTTACAGAATAGGTTATACAGGTAAATCAATTAATGAGACTTATTCAAGTAGAGATAATGTTACTACTCAATCAATGTTCATAAAAATCACTCGAGATAACAATGGATTATAATCAGGGTAGACCTTACCCATGAATAAAATCTTGTTGTCAACAAGCCCAACAATCCCCTTCCCAAGAAAAGTCCTAATAACAGCCTTCCTATGCAAAACAGATTGTACGAGGCACGAGTTCCATTACCAGAATATAGGTATGCCTTAAATTACGAGCATCGTTTGAAAAGTCCGTGCAAATTCCGAGAGATATCACTGTTGGCACGTATCAATGTTACGTTTAGTTAGTAGCATCTATTGGAAGAACACACTCCAACTTTCAGCCAGATCAGCCTATTTTTTTCTATTTGGCATTCCTTGGAATCGAAGAATCGGCCAGAAATATTATAGCGACTGTCTTTTGTATTCGGAAAGGACTAATCCTCATCGACTATCTTGAAAAGGGTAAAACTACTTCAGGTGCATATTATGCATCGTTATTGGACCATTTGAAAGCTGAGCTGCAACAAAAATGCTCACGACTGGCCAACAAGAAAGTCATTTTCTATCACGACAATGCATCAGCTCACACCTCAGCAGTTGCGGCCACAAAATTAATGGAAATAGGGCTTCAACTTGAGATGCCCACAGAACTAACAATCTAACGCACCGTCACTTTTCTGACATCCATCACCATATCATGGATTTTATCAATGATTTCTGGATTAATAACCTCAACAGGGCGTCCAGAACGTTCAGTGCCACTTTATCAAGCTTATTTTTACTCTCTTGAGGCGATTTGCCTTTCATAGAGTAATGTTTAATGAGCCACGAAATTCTTTTTCATCCATTTTTTGAAAATCCCCCACTTCCTCGATTCAAAGGAATGCCAAACAGAAAGAAGTGGCGGATCTGGCTGAGAGTTGGTGTGTTTTCTTCCAATAGATGATACTCACTAAACATAAGCTCGACACGCACATTTAGTCTCATCTTTCGGACTTTTCAAAACACCGTCGTAACTAGTAGTTACATAATTACATCACTGTCTTTAATTATTGAACTATTAATATCATATAGAGCATTTTCACTGACGTCATAAATTGTAGCATTAGTGAGCTGGAGCGAGCTTATTGTTTCAATAACGAGCGAAAGCAGAGCGCGCGCTCATCATTTTAGAAGAGTGATAAAATCGCTCGAAAATTCTTCATTTACGTAAGTTTAAATTACTTTTTCAGTTTCTACCTCTTTGGAGATAGCATTAAAAATTTGAGAGATATAGAATAGTTTGAAAGATTGCAAGAATAGACTGTTGAAGTTATGTCTCAAGGTAGGCTAGAACCTTTTTTCCATGCTGTGTCTGTTACTTACTCCTGTTTTCGGTTGACAAGTTTCCTCAGAGACACCGTCAGCTTCTTCCTGTGTGGAGATACCGTTGGAAGATAAATTTTTAATTGTTGTAAACGAATTTTCCCTACTCAAATACGATTTTCTTATATTTTTATTACTAAATTGACATAAGATGTCGCACAAGCATAAGGTCAAAAACTTGAGAAACTTTTGTACAAGGTCGATCTAGTTATCAGGGCTTAACTGGATGATATTCCACGAAGTCTCCCAAATACATGTTATTTAAGATAGTGGTTCCCAAACTTTCTGTGCCCAAAGTACGCCAAAAGACATATAAAAATTTATTGTCACAACTATTTTAATTAAACCATTCATTTGGGTTATTATAAGGTATTACAAATATTGTAAGGTTGTCACAAATTGTACGGTACACTTGACCTGGCAATATATTCCATTTAATTGCAATCATCAAGAGTTGTCAAATTCAAATACATATATACGAGCAAAAAAATTGAGCACCAATGATTTTTAATGGAGGGGACCCTGCTCATTGCTTTAAAAAAAACGAGCAGAAGCGCTCTCACAAAATTTGTTATTGAGCGGGAGGGTTCTTAGGATTTCTTGAGTTGACTAATGCTCCGATAATGAGCCTTGAGAGTTATTTACTTTTAATACTTTGTAAACAGAGCCACAGACAGTGGCGCTGTCTATTGCCAAAACAATACAACTCCTTGAATAATAATATTATATAATAAGAAATTTAATATGTAGGTTTCTCATATAGAGGGCGCTGTAAAAATTCTTTTGATATGCTCCATTTTTTAAATAACAAGCTCCCAACTATCACTTCACCTTGCAGATTGTAAATAATTTTTTTAGTTTGTTCATGGGCCAATATATGAGACGCCTTTTTAGGGGCTCAAAGTTGATATTTTTACTTGATAAAATAACCAAATTTTCTCTAAATCTTCATCAAATGACTTTAAGAATACAAAAAAACTTAAAATCTACATGAATACTACTTAATACCCATGATAAACAGTGTTATTTTAATTAAATCAAAATGAATTATACTAAAAATCAACAAAATGGCTAAACTCATAAAACATTTTGTTTAAATCGATTAGGGACCAGAAAATTAGTATAATTAGAGAAAATATTTTGTTCTTTCTGTTGTAGAAGTTATTTTTTTATCTAAAATACGGAAATAAGATCTTTTTATGACGTTTTAGGATCAAATATAGAATAAAACTAGAATGGGGACTCGATAGAGCGAAAAACCTCCACCTATAATTAATCAAAATTAGATATATATCTCAATTTGTACCAATTTAATGATTGATTATGCATTTTTTACAATTTGTGTGACCTTGACCTTGACTCCTCAAAATTTAATGGCCTCTTACTATGACCATATATAATCTTCGTAACAAGTTTGATTAAAATCGATCCGTAGATTTTTTCTTATTCCTTGTTACAAACAAAAAAAAAATACGAGGCTAAAACATAACCTCCATTCAATTTCGTTCCAGAGGTAACTGGGCAATAGTACATTTTTTATGAACACCAGGGTTTATGTAATTTATTTGTTCATCCTGTTTGACATTCAATAGTCACTTTTTTTACATAATGTTAATGGAAAAAATGTTTTCCTTGTATGTATATATCTTAATCGTTCAGACCAAAGGTAATTTCTGTCACTATGGTTCAGTCCCAAAAAATGGCCGACATCAACAATACTGACGTCATGTAACAACACTGACTAGGTACTGTTTAACGTCTGGTAAATCTTATCAGCTGATGCAAGGCCCCAGTTTTTGCAATTAATACTTAAAATTTAAGCTCCTGTCAGGTGTTGATTGGATAGAGGGCACCCTAGTGGCTATTCTTGTAAATCAAAATCCGGCTTGATTTGTCCGCAGATATACGGCGCTAGTATCGTGGCAAAACCTCTTAGGATTTTAAACACTAATTTTGACTGAAAACATTATGAAATGACGACATTTTCAAGGTCAAAGCAAGGTCTACTTCAAAAGAAAATGATACCACGATGTAATTTGAATATTTGAACAACATCAATTTCTCCTTAGTATTTAAAATTTGAGGACTTGTCGGATAATGGTCAGTCAGTTCCTATATAGGAGCGAGAAACGCAGTCCAGTCCGGTCTCACTTGTTGGTTCTTAAAGAAAGTAAAATTGATCCCTCATGACGTCATTGAGAGTGTGTTCCCTTATATAGTTATTTCGTTAATTAATAAATTTAATTATATAACGCAGTAAAAATATAATGTTTGCCTTATATTCAATTATAATTCATAAAATGAATATTTTTAGCATGATATGTGCAATGATCTTAATACCTATCTCATGTGGCTTAATAAAACATCAACCTTCTTAAGAAATATTCCAAGGACGGCTACAACACAACTGTCATGTGTTGTTTGGATGGAGGGTACCCTAGTAGCTATTCATGTACATCAGACAGTCGCTAAATTAGTGTATGTAGAAGATATCAACCATCAGAACACTACTAATACGGGGGGAGAGGAGCTATAGATAATAAAAAGTACATATTTGCGGATGTTTTGAGGATACCATTATTTAATGATAGAAAATGAAATTCTTTTATGTATTTAAATTATTTAGACAAATTATTTTTCCTTTTTTTTTTAAATTGGCCACTTCCTCTCTTATGGTTAAAATACTTCTTAATAGTTTCTTGGCAATTTATTTAAATAACATAATTATCTTTCAACTTTAAAAAAAAGAAATACGAAATAAGTTATATGCATTTACATATATTTAAGATAAACCTAATTGACTCAAGGATCGCATCTCTACATCATGAATATTATTTTCTTCGTGTATATCATCTTCAACTTCCTCCTCTTCATTAAAATTTAAAGGTAAAACTAAAATGGAGTTCCTAGCTTCTTTGATACGCCACCATCTTCCTAGACGATGCTCTTGACCAATCCCCGCAAGAAGAGTCTTTCCGTCCGGAGTAAATTGAAGTGTGTTGACAAAACCAGTAACGGGAATAGTTTGAATCTCTTTTAAACCACGAAAATTGGCAGTACATCTCCATAGACGAATGAATCCATCTCTTGATCCTAAACAAAATATGAAGTTGGTTAACTAATCTATAATTTTCTCTCCCCCCCCAAAAAAAAAAAAAAATATATATATATATAAATAATCTTGCGTACACCTCTGAATATAATAGTTTTTAGCAGGACGTTGTTAGATTTCATCATTTGGGGAGTTTAGCCGCAAAAATTATCAACTTATACCAACATTCTTTAAGGATCGACAAGAAGGACTGGAACGCAGTCCACAATCCTAAATAAGGACCGATACAAGACTAGGTAGATGCATTAGAGATGTGTCAACGCCCTTTAATCCCCAAACTTTTACAAAAATCTGTCTCTAACTGTGTCTCAAAACTAATTTGAATGGATTGAAATGATGTATCCATTAAGTATTTACGAGTAAGATAGCTGTGAGCATATGAACTTTAAAAAATGTGCTATCGAATACTTAGATTAATTAATTATTAATTTTACTCAGGAAAGTCTCAAATTACTCCTTTAATATATATGTATGTATATTACAAATATATTGAAACCCCAATCATTGTATTATCTTTATCACAAATACTCTTAATTCTGCATACTTGTCTAAATTTTTGATTGCAATTTGTATACAATATATATTAATCAAAGGTAATGATGATTTGGAGGCATTTAAATATGCACAATGCAACATGATACTGATAACGCCTTCAATGAGAAACGAATATGGAAACATCAATTTAGTTTTTTTTATACAAAAATACAATTATTGAAATGTCTGCATTGAAGATTTGATAATGCATCATTACTCAATGCCAAAAAAAAAAAAACATTACAAGTCAAAACCAACAGATCCTTATCTTGTAAGTTGGTGCATAGAATAAAAAAGCGTTTTTTAGTATCGCTTTCAAATATTCGTTCTATCTGGTACAGTCCTAAGTTTCAAGGACGCGTTCGAATCGTAAGCAAAAGCATTCCTATGGAACCTTTTTTTGAAAATAGAGGTCCTCATAATGAATAATGAAATCCCTTTCATAAATGAAATTTATGGTTGGAAGAAGAGGTTGTTGGGGAATAGAACTTTGAGTTCGAATAAGAAAATAATTACTAATTAGGAGACACAAAATTTGTGAATATATATTTTCATATAAAGGCGAAATCATTCGACTCCGTGTGTGAGAGCCCCATTTCGTTAGATAGGCTGAGGCAAAATATGTAAAGGAACTTGAATTCTTTAGTCTGGGGTGGGGGGGCTCAAATTTAATTAGAATAATTATCCATAAATTATGAATAAGTGCAAACTATGTGTTGTGTTTATATAACGATAATTAATGAAAAAAATATATTGTTATGCAAAATAACACTAATTAATTTACCAAACTAATTACTTTACTATAATATTAGTGAAATGATTCCTTGTAGAGGGCGCTTTAAAATTCGGAACGTTTTTCAATGACTGATAACAAGTATTGATTTTAAGTGCCATATTTAGTAGGATTGATACAACCATACTTGTTGTTTTTTTACATTACTAGTTAAAAAGGGAAATATTCCTAGCAAATAAAATATGTAGTGTTTCCTTGGATATATTAGTTTTCCAGGTAGCCTTGCGCTATCAAATTCATATGCACAATATTTTTAAATGCATATCAACACCAAAAATTTGGGAGATGAAAAAAAATAATCATTTATTGTTAGATAAAAATATCAGATGTAGACAATCAACATCGTGCAACTTGTGTGGGAGGAATCTTCAATAAAAATAGAATACAAAAACTGCATAAAACTTCTTTTTTTATTTTATTATTAAGTAGAAATACAGTTAGCCAGTTCATATTACCTGATGCTATAAGATCTGATTGAGGTAGGGTAGCGATTGAGCTGATCCACATGGGCTGATGATTAATAGAGTCCAAGCCATGCGCTTTTTGATAAGTAAACAAGGGTTTCTTCTTCATCAACCCCCAGAGCGAAATATGTCTACGATGGAGGACAGTTATAATTATTTACCTTTGTAATTATTTGAGACTTACCCATCCTCACCGCAGGTTACAAAGTGTTCCTCATTAATAAGTTTGACGGAGTCTGTAGATGATGAGGGACGATTAAAAACTAATTGCGATTCTTCTACTATTTTCCATACACGAATAGATCCGTCACGACCTCCAGACGTAACTGCTCTTTCTCTTCGTCCAGCATCGATCCCAGTTATTTTGTCCTGATGACCAAACCTTTGAATAAATAACATATAAATGAACTCCCATTATATAAAATATTTCGTCATAATTCACCCACAAAGATTCAACATAAGTCATTTCATCCAAGTTCCAGACTTTGACAGATCGATCAAATGAACAACTAAACAGAGTATGCGAATTAATTCGGAAAACAAGGCCTGATATCATGTCTCGATGGCCTTTGAAGGTGTATAAATGTTCCATGGTGTTGCCATCCCAAATATGAATGTTATCATGTTCGCCTCCTGAGGCCTAAAAAGAAGTAGTCATTATAAGGTGAATAGACGAAGTAATTGATTATTGATGTGATCCATTCTTAGTCAAAACTTTTACCATCCAATATTAAATAAATATAATTAATTACGAGATATTTTCCGTCAGTTGACACAGCCAAGGCATGAATGGTACCACAATGCCCTACATGCGTTTTTAAATCCTTTTTACGACCTGGGACGATCTTTTTGATTTTAGAAAAGTCTTTAAGTCTCCATTGAATGAGACCCCCGTTTTTAGAAGCAGTGTATAAGTGATCGTTTGAGCAGGCTATACTTGTAATCGAACCGTTATGGAGTTTATCCTTTAAATTGCGAGTTTCTGAAGGGAAAATGGGTCTAAGAGAAGAGGCAACAGTTCGGAAAAGTTTTCCTTTTTCTTCTAAAGCATCCGTCATAAGACGATCATTCACGGAGTCACGGATTTCGTCTTCAACTCCTCTTTCTTTCTCCTCCCTCTCAATCTCTTCCAGGTACATTTTTGCCAGACGGATTCGTTTCTGGTCAGAGGTTTCTTCATCGTCCTCATCTGTATGAGATTCGATATCCGAATCATGACCCATAACATCCGAATCATCGCTCAAGATTTCTTCATTCTCTTCAAATCCCTTCTTTTTACCACTTTTAGGTGCTCCATTTAACTAAAGTACGCAATAAATGTTATCACAATTTGTCAAAATGAGTATGAATGCTTACCTTCCGCTTCTTAGCTCCAGGCCTGGAGCCCTTCTTCATGAAAAAGGTCATTTTAGAGGATAAATAAATAATACGACGTCAAACATACACACGTGCGTACTATTACAATAACAAATAAACACAACGTTTGAAAGGACTGACGTCACGGAATTAGCGTCCTCTTGCGGAAATATATTATAAGCTATTACTACAATTCATTTCAAAATATAATGCGATAATAAGTAAAATTAGCGTGGCTATGTTTTAATGCCATAATAATCTAAATTAATAATATATGTACTTATCTAATTTAAATTATTTTGTTGCTAGAACATAAAAGTTATGTATCTTTTTTTATAGTTTGTTATGAATCAGATTTATGGGGATAATTATGTCTTCTTTAGTCCACAACTAGATAGGTGAAAGTTTTAAAGCACAGTAAAATCAATATATTATAGTATATCATTCCCAGTACGATTGGGGGTTTAGTGCAAGATGTAACATCTACTGTAAGCAGATTGTGAAAATTGCAATTTGTATACTGTTCAAAAGATCTGATTTAATTAATACACTAGCCGTTTTAATAACCAACTATTCACATATACCATATAATTTGATTTGGATATAATATTACTTATTTATTGTGTATCTATGAGCAATCTAACGTTGTATCATTTAATTATTTAATCTACCTTATAATAGTAATCATTTATCAATTTGTAGCTTGGTATATTTTCATCATACAAGGAGTAAATTGCTCCGCAATTTTCTGTTGAGTACAAGTTGTTTAATTCCAACATTCGTCATTCTAATTACCAACTATTCATAAATACTATCATTTCATTTTGATCTATTAAAATTACATGACCATTAATTATTTATCATTAATAAAACTGTGGCATTTGAACTTTATAATGTGCTACCAAATACTTATATTTTAGTAATTTGTAGTAAAATAGTCAAAAATTACACCATTAGCACATGGAAGGTATTCAATTAATGCATTATTCTCATCCAAGTACTGAAAATCCTTCATTTAAAATCATTTTTTGGTTGCAATTTGTACAAAATCGCAATATGTACAGTCCATATAGATATCGACCATCAAAATAGTGTTTTTATAGACTGTCAGTATTGTTGATGTGAGACATATTGGGGACCTAAAAAATCAAATTTATAAGAATTTAAATAATGTGGATAATAAATTAACTATGATGTTTCCATGGATCGCATATTTTTCTCCAATTATCCTATTTTTCTTGTCTCTAATCCCTTCAAAACAAACTTAATTTCATAGGAATTTTCAACATACCTGGGGAAAATCCTTATTAGTAGGTACTACTAGTACAAGTTGAGTCTCAAGTCTTTGCTCACAAGTCCGTGTCGAACCCAAGTTCTTGAATATTTTTATGGAGTCCTCACAAAGTAAAAAATAAATTATTTAAATGTTACTTTAAATCCAGTGAAAACTTGATTTCGATTCAAAGTCAAGTCACGAGTCCTTAATTACAAGAACAAAAATGGACTCTACTACAAATCGAGTCTCGAGTCCAAGTCTTCACTTCTGACTTGCCAGACCTATTATTTGATTATATTCTAATATCACTGTTTTGCATTTCCACTCACGTCGTAAATTGCATCATAATTGAAGGAGAAGCCATTTTGGGGGCTCAAAGTTGATATTTTTACTACTAAACTGGAAAAATTTACAATAAATCAACTATATCGAACAAATTTATAAATAAACACCTGTATTGAATACCACTTAATGCCCATGTTAAACAATGATATTTTAATTAAATGAATGTAATATGTACTAAAAAATCATAAAAATAGCTAGATTTGTACATTTTTTTCATCGATTAGGGACGAAAAAAGTAAGACAATTAGTGTAAAAATGTATAATTATTTCCATTCTAAGAGTTAATTATGATCTACAATAGAAAAATAAGATTACATAACAATGTAATAACATGTTTTTGAATACATTTTAGGGTCAGATAAAACTAGCCAATTTTTTTACTACAATTTTGATAGTCCTTTTATTTGTTGGCTCCATTTTTGACTAATAATAATATTGATGGAAAAGGGGCTTCACTGTTTTAAAAAATTAGTTGTTCAGGTATGCAAAATGGTAGACATAAACCATACTGACGTCACTTGAAACCCCTTTATATAATTTTTTAATTAGTTTTTATTTCTTTTTAAAAGCCATTTGATGACGTTTCTTCTAGATTTTATAAAGAAACGGGACATTTTATTTAGTAAAATATTAACTTTGAGCTATAAGATGGAGTTGCCTTAATTATCATATAATTAGTCACGTCAGTGAAAACACCCAATCATTGCATTATCCTCTCCTACATCATTCTTTATCTATTTTTTTTAGTTGAACTTGTACAATCTGTAAAGATTACAACTTGTACGCAATATAAGATAATATAAACATTAATTTTTCTTTAAAAACAAAATAATCACTAATCAATCATCAACAAGGTTATTCCCATAGCTCTTAATGAGTCACGTTTAAGATTATGTATATTCATAATATTTTGCATAAGTAAAATATTATGAAATTTTAATTTTATGTAATTCAGTTGTATATTTTTATTTAGGAATATATGTACGAGGTGTGTTCAAAAAGTAAGGTGACTTTGTATTTTTAGGAAAATATTTATGTTGTCCTCTTCAAAGTAATACCCCTCAGATACAACACACTTTTGCCAACGCTTTTTTCAATCCTGGAAGAACTTCTCATAAGCACTTTTCGGTATAGCCTTGAGCTCTTCCAGCGATGCAGTCTCTATCTCCTCAATCGTTGCAAATATCTTTCCTTTCAAAGGTTTCTTTAGTTTTAGAAACAAGAAAAAGTTACATGAACACAGAACTCTTGAGAGCTTTCAGACTCGGTGCCTTTGTCGGAAAGGTCCTCAACATATGGACAAAAGGAAAAGTCGAGCAGGTTAGGATCTGACGAGTATGATGCCCATATTGTTTTCAGCCAGAATAACATGTTGGTCTCCAAAAATGACTATTCAAACTTTAGTGGATGTGCCGGTGCACCATCTTGTTGATGTATCACAGTTCCTGATCCAGGGAATACACTTAGTCCTTGATACATATACGTAGTCAGTAGCGTTGAACATGTACCCTATTTTGAACCAGATGCGTGGCATCACCAGTCCATTTGATGCAACTAATCCCAAGCTCATCACCGATTCTTGGTGATATTGATGATGCGGCCAAACCTGTCCCCTCTACAGCTGATTGCAAAGTACTTCACAACGCTGAAGCTAGTCCTCACACTTTTTTTGTGCTAATAATGGACAGTCCAACATTGTCAAACTTTTCCCCTGCCTTTTTGACGGCATTCAAGATGGTGCCTTCAGAAATGCTTTAGCTCACATGGATTTCGTCGGGTTGTTCTGGGTAGACTCCTTGATGTCATCAGGATATATTTTTAGGTCGGACACCACTTCAACTTCCTTTCGATGCCAGTACCCTCATTAATGGCCTCTTTGACGTTGTAAATAGTCTGACTGCTTGACTTAGTCAACTTTTATATTCTTTTTTTGAGAATGGTTATGGATTTTTGAAGTTTTTTTTTCCAAAAAATTTAGTTTTTGTAGTTTCTTTCCAAAAAATTTAGTTTTTGTAGTTTCTTTCCAAAAATTCAATTTTTCTAAATAGCTTGGATTTTTTAACTTTTTTGCAAAAAATTTAATGTTTTTCTGAATAGCACTAGATTTTTTAATTTTTTCCGAAATATTTAATATTTGAAATTTGGTTTTTGAATTTTGAATTCTTTTTCCAAAATATTTAATATTTCATTTTCGAAGTTTTTTTTCCAAAAAATTTAATTTTTTGTACTTTCTTTCCAAAAAATTTAATTTTTCAATTTTTTTTCAAAAAATTTATATTTTTTTTGGAAAAAATTTAATTTTTTCTAAATAGCTTGTATTTTGTAACTTTTTTTAGCAAAAAAACATACTTTTTTCCTGAATAGCAGTAGATTTTTGAATTTTTTTTCCGAAATATTTAATATTTGAAATTCGAATTTTTTTCCCGAAATATTTAATATTTGAAATTCAAATTTTTTTTCCGAAATATTTAATATTTGATTTTTGAATTTTTTTTCGGAAATATTTTATATTTGACATTTTTTGAGAATAGCTATGAATTTTTGAAGTATTTTTACAAATAAATTAATTTTTGAAATTTTTTGAGAATAGCTATGAATTTTTGAAGTTTTTTTTACAAATAAATTAATTTTTGAAATTTTTTGTTAACAACTCTTGATTTTTGAAATTTTTTGTTAACAACTCTTGGTTTTTGAAATTTTTTCCTGTATTTTTTTATAAAAAAATTCCAAAACCAAGACCCCTTCAAAAAAAAAAAATATATGATCCTGCAATCACGACTGCTGGGTATATCACAGGCTTAAAATTTCAGATATCAAATGATCACATTTTTATTTACTTGAAAGTTGTTACCATTACAAAGAATTGAAAATATCAAAAACGAAAGGAGAAAATTTGATAGAGTCACAGTGTACATGTATCTAAGTAACCTTTGTAAGGGAAATCTTTTGCCACAGAAATGACAGAACGCAGAGTAATGTTAAATGTATTCATGTATGTTATAATTATGTTATGTTATTCGAAGGGGATGCACTAATGTGTTTAAGTGAAAGTTATAAAGGAATTAAGTACAAACTTAATACAAGCTCTATAAAGAAAGAAAACGATGGAATTGTATAATTGGTGATGAGTGCCGACAACATGAACTCATCCGAAGATTTGGGTTGTTAGATATATGTACAGATGATGGGGTACTTTTTTTTTTTTGGAAGTTGAGGATTATCATATGAAAACAGTATACATTTTGCTTACAATGTAAAATATACAGTGTTGATCTTAGCTCGTGGTACACTTAATTTAAGTTTTAATAAATCAAAAATTAATTCGTTGATCGTCTTCAAACACTGCGAAAGATAGGTTTTGTGACTCAAAAATCCTTAGGTAAAGTTTTGACTCAAACAAAAACAAAACAAACAAACACGAGTGAAATGGAGAAACAAAAGAGTAAAATTTTAATGCTTCTCTCACGAAGCATGTCCTCTAAGGCCATATCCATGAAGTTCGGCCGTACCACTGTTTATCGTGCTTATTCACCCCGGCACATGGTCTTGGGCGTTGTGGCCCGCACATGCATAGTCTACCCTCCTATTTTTATAGAGAGGAAGGAGCTGCTTAATGTAGATGCTTACATCGAACTTCTGTATAAGAAAGTATTACCTTGGGCCAGAGAAAAGTTCGGGGACAATTTTGTTTTCATTCAAGATGGAGCTCAATGTCATCACCCCGCTAAGAACCAATCTTTTCTAAGAGACAACTTTTTCAACTTTTGGGACTTAACATGTGGGGTCCCTCCTCTCAAGACGCGGATCCCTTGGACTACTCTATCTAGGTGTGTCTGGAGGAGAGGGTGTGAATATATATTTTGACATTAGTGAAGTTTGCGCCATGTAAAATGGAATTAATTAGATGTACAAACACCTAATGAATAAACTTAAGAGGTCTATGTCGTTTTTTTTTTTTTTGTCTCATTACATAATAAAATGAACATATATAAGATCCTTCGGATTAGGAAGAATGACTCTGAAGGAATTGTCGTGTCATTTTTCCAAGTAGAGATAACAAAGCAAACTAATTTTCACGTAATAATTTATGTATTATTTTTTTTGCTGAGTTGGCTTTAGGATAATTAAGAAGAATGATGGAGATCTTTTATAGGATCAAGGAAACGCATAAATCTTATTCAATTGTAGTTCAAGAGCCCTCTTTAGAACATATGCATCTGGCTATATTAAAGTTCAGATAGCATCGAGAGTACATCTATACCGGGTGGTACATTGAAATTTGAAAACTTACTAATTCAATTACTAATTAAGGTTGAGGGATTGAAATGAATTCATATGTCGATATATTAAAGTATAGACAATTAGTTACAAAACAAAACAAACCTGAGCTCTCTAGCCTACGTACAAGTCGCGAAAACGGCACTTGAACGTGATGGACAAATTTCCATTCGCGTACTCCAAGCAGTAAGGCGACTCTTATACCACAGTCAACGCTGTTAGCAAAGCTAAAATGTTAGAGAGGACAATGAGCTCTCTCAAAAGGCCAAACAGGACCTAGACGAACTAAAGAAAACAGTCCAGACCAATCCCCTCAAGTCCATGATGGCCCATTCATGAGATATCTGGGTTTCATGCCAGACTCTCCAGAAAAAAAAATGGGTGTAAAGAGACTTGTGAGTGTGTAGAGCTCACTTTTGACACCAGAAATGAGAAAAATCTATGTCCTCTGTTACAAGTCTCTTATGAATGTGTCTTTTGTGTTCTTTTGCACTTTTTTTAGGCCCCCTACAGCTCTAATGCCAGCCCCTCAACTAAATAATTTGGGTGCATGTTTAGGGGAGGCCTTAAGTGTTCTCCATCCAAACAACAAGATTATCAAAGGTACAGTCATCCATTTATTGGACGTTATGACAGAGGACTACATCCGCAGAGGTTGTCAGGCCTTCTGCCGTCACATGGAAGCCATCATTGCCGCTAAAGGGGCTACATTAAATGATTAAGAGTGCTCAGATTTACATCTATTTACAATATTAATTTTGTTGAAATTGAATTGTTAATTAATAAATTATATCATGTTGAAGTGTAAAATTCAAGATTTTCAAATATTAATGGACTACTCTGTATTACTAAAGCAACGCTTCCTTGTTTGTATGAAGAAACAGTCACAGGGTACAGTTTATATAGTGCCCCCTGATGTATATCGTAAAAATATTTTAATCTAAGAAAAAACAATGTAGTCGTATTAATGAAATATTGGAGGTTTGTGAGAATAGCATTGAACGTGTATACAAGTTGCACTGTACAGGTGTGCGCGTCTAAAACTGAACACTCCGATAAATTTTACGCCATACACATATTCGTGATTTTATTGAGTTTAACCCGGTTTATACTTCGAGGCAAGGGTTTTGACTAGTTATAAACAAAACTCCAGCTAAACCTAAATAGCAACAGTGAAACAACATCCGATAATATGGAGAGACGTCGAGTCGTAATTTTTGAACTTTCCGCCCGAAGAAAAACTCCCACTGAAATCGCCAAGGTTCTGAACTGCAGCCGCACCACTGTTTACAGCGTGATAGCCAAAGGGACTTCTGAGGCGACCACAAGATCTAAGTCAAGGCCTCGATGGTCGGACGAAATGGTTACTGCCGTGAAAAAGTATGTCGAGGACAGAGGATAAGAGAGGCAAGATCACCGTCAGCGGCCTCTCCAGGGAGTTCTACGTCAGCAAAGGACCATAGAGCGGCTATTTAATAAAGATCTTGGCCCCAAGGTCCACATGAGAACCCCTCGTCAAGCCCTCAAGCCTGTAGACAAGGAAAAACGCCTAAAATTCAAAGGAATGTTCAGTTTTAGACGCGCACACGTGTATAATGCTCCCCAATGTATATCATTAACATATTTTTAATGTAAGAAATAATAATGTATTCGTACAAATGAAATATTCAAATTATCCCAATTTACTTCGGCACAGCCTTCAATTCTCACACAATCGGCGTGACACCACGCATTTCCAATCAATCTCACGCTATGATACCACATTGCATTTATCACATGTCACTTATCAAATTTATAATCATCTGTTTAAGAACCTAAATGTTTCCAATTGCAGAAGCTATCCACTCCAGTCATAATGGCCAATTCCTTGGAGATGTATATTTTTAAATACATATTTTATAAAATTATACATTGAATATATTTCTATAATATAACCTAGTATATTCTTCATCACTATGTATTATGAATAAGTTATAAGGGACTAAGGAAGAGTGTGGTTTTTCATCCTAAAAAGGGAAATATATCGAGTTCAGAATTAATATAAACACTTTTTAATCGTAAAAAACACATTTTTACAAGTACTAATCCTACTTTTAAATTGGAGATTGTATTAGTGGTACAAAATGACTCTGAACGATTATACTCTCGAATTACTATAATACTAGATATTTCAGAGTTCAGATGACTGAGAAAAAAACTAAGACCAGTTTTGGATTTTGCGCTGACAGATAAATTTGATTATTCCCTTCAATTCATTTGTACAAAATGAGTTGTCCCCTTTGCTTTCTTCATTATTAAATTATTCAGAGTCGGTGAAATGACGTCATAACAGAGGTATGGTGAACAAAGAAAGTGTATAAGACAAGCTTATTTTCTGACTATTAGATTATATCATATAGCAGCCAAAATATCTTCTTTTATTTCAATTACTGTAAGCTATAAGTCTCTTCACTTTCAAAAACGATGAACATAGGCTGTAAAACAGATAACGTTACGTTGTCGGATAAAAAAATATCATGCCTAACTGATTTTAATACTTCAGAGCAGCCCAACATACTGCATAGGTTACCTTCTATATAAATAAACCAAAGTGTTTATCTCTATTTATTTATTTGTGTGTATGATGAGGATTCATTTTTAACGACGAGTTCATTTCAAAAAAAAAAAAAAAAAAAAAAAAAAAAAAGATGGGGGAAGTACATTATATAAAATATATCAGTGGTGGGGCGATAAATTGGAATCGGGAATCGGTTGTTTGAAGGGGTGGGCAACTTTTTCTTTAATTAGTTTGACGGGTACCTTCTGCTTGCCAACCAGTGAAGGGGCGTCGTCTGTAGTTACAGCAAAAACTTTCCTCATATCAACTCCCCTATCCTCAAAATGCAGCTACCTCCTCGCCCCAGGTTGCGTCTTGCATGCCCTGTAAACAGCAGAGCTCATCTCTCACAGTTGTAGTGTCACTTTCAAAGCCAATCGAGGGATGTAATTCATGTCAATACTCTAATCTAGGGCTAGGCTAAAAAGATTAAAATATGTTAGTCTCTTCGTATGTTGGACTCTAACATCACCTGACAGTTATCGATACAATGGGGGTATTTATACGGTTTCTCGTGTTTTTTCTCGTAGTGCCTCTTAATACTAGAAGTTCGGCACACAGCATTGTCACAGCAGAGTGTACACACAGCCTGATCTTTGACGTACACAAAACCATATTCTTCCGTTCAAGAGGCCGGAATGTCCTACTTTTTTTCTTTTGCCAGAGGCTCTGTCATCTCAGTTAAACAAATTGAACACAAACTAAACGTGAACAAATGTGTTCTAAAAGTAAACACATGCGGTTTGTGCAGATATAGTTATCTTTTGTAAAGGGATCTAGGAAAGCTTGCCTTTGCAAAATATGACTAAAGCTCAGAGCCCGTCAAAAGCTTACAACTCTGGTAAACTTGAGATCCTCTGTTATTCTTTTTCGGCCCGATTATTACATGTAAATCTTTCAAGATCGACTTCCTTCCTCTGTGATATTTATAATTTATGTTTTTCCACAAGCAGCAACACTATCTAGAAACTATCTTTGTGTACTCTTGATCCCAGTTTGTTTAAAAAGTATTCCCTGTTTGATATTTTTCGACTAGCATGAGTTTTCAATATTGCTTGGAATTACGCAGTTAATTAAGCACACGCTCAAAAGTCCTCCTCAGACCAATAGACATACGACAAACTGGTCTGTATTAATTTAGATCAGGGGTAGGCAACTTTTGAGACATGGAGTGGCATTATCAAAAATAATGGTGAAAAACAATCATAAACTACGGGAATATGATCTAATTTGTGCGTCCCAGTGGATATGCCTCCGCGTACCAGCAGTGTCACGCTTGCCATAGGTTGCCGACCCCTAATTTAGATGAATGATAGTTGATAAATGAATATATTTAAATCCATGAGAGGGGAAGGGGTACGATGAAACATAAAGTTCAATGAATTTTTTTATTCAGATGAAGGTACACCGTGGAACGTGCCAGGCCAGTGAATATCTCATAGGTTGCCGACCCCTACTCTAGCCCATAGTAACACTTCCTTATCTAGAAGTTCGATGTAAGCTCGGCATTAAGCCGCTCCTTCCTCTCCACAAAAATGGGTGGTCTGACTTTGCATGTGCTGGCCACAACGCGATAAACTGAATCCAAGCTCCTTGGTTATGGTCATAGGAGATATGCCGCGTGAGTGAACCTTCAAAATTTTACTCTTTTATTGCTCCATTTTAGTTGCTCTAGTTAATTTTGGTTTTTATTGAGTCGAAACTTTACATAAGGAATTTGGAGTCACAAAACCTATTTTTCACAGAGTTTGAAGATAATCGACGAAGAAATTTCCGATTGATTAAAATATAACTCAAGTGGACTACTAGATACGATTTACCTTGTAAATGATTATGCAAATTTTGTCTGCTCGTACACCCCTCATAACTCAAGACAATACCGTGTACTACCCCCAGTTATATTTAGAGTTGACACTTTGGTAAGGAGTCATTATATTAGTAAATTATAGTATAACAATGTTATGAGTCTTATCAGAACATGATAATATGGTGTCAATACATTAAATTTGATGACTAATTTACAACACAAAAATGACATAATCTTTAAATAATAGAAGTTTGTCAAGCTGTACAATACATCGACTTGAAATTATATTTTATAATTTGTTACACAACTCCTTTTAGAGTTATGTATGTCCACATTTTTGGCATCTATATACAAAAATGTGTCACAAACCATTATAATTAGACAACAAGGAATGTTAATAGTCTCACATTCTACATTAATAACATTGATATCCAAGCTTCATTATAAGAAATCGTTGATTTCTTTTCCTTTTTCTATACCTAATTGACCAATAATATGTACATTAGGGAGGTTTATCGTTCAACTTTTTCCCAATTTCGATTACAACTTCTTCAGAAAAATTGGGATATGGAAAGAAAATCATCTATGCAAAATTTCATTACCATACAATGTCATCTTTAGGAACCACATCTCGTTCACAGTTTGAAAGGAGACCAAGGTTCTTTATTTACACAAGAAAGATTCAAATAACGAATTAATCATTACTTTGTACCGTGTAGTCCATTGAAATCTAAGCACTTACTAGTTCAATAATAACTTAAGGTTGAGGGATTCAAATTAATTCATATTTAGATATATTCAAGCAGACAAAATTAGTTACAAAACAAGACAAACCTAAGCTCTCTAGCTTACGTACATATTGAGAAAATGACACTTGAACGTGATCGACCAATGTCCATTTGTGCACTAAAAGCAGTTGGCGTCTCCAGGAGCACGGTCTACGCTGTCAGCAAGTCCGAAATGTTGGAGAAAAAGAAGATCTCTGTCAAAAAGGCCAAAATGGATCCGTAGGATTTAAAGAAACCACCCCAGACCAATTCTCTCAAGCCTATAAAGGGCCATGTATGAGATCTCCGCCTAGATGTGTCACCTAAAGATCACCTCGTATGATAATTCAATTTAGCAAATGATATTTTCATACTTTTCTACACTAGCAGTAATCGAAATTCGAAAAAAAGTTGTAAAACAAACCACCCTATCGTATATATAAATATAATTATGATAATCATTGCTTAGATACGCCTTAAAGGTACATAGATTGTTTTACGTACCTCGTAGTATCCATGTAACGGTGTTATTAAGTGTAGATATTAGCATTCAAACATTGCAGGGACAATCTATTATGTAATTGGCATTTTTACATGTTACTATCCATTTTTCTTTGGGGTAAAACACGTAAGGGGTTAAGATGTAATAGTTTTCCAAGGAGCTCTTGAAGAAACACAGTCTTTCAACTGTGTTTCTAATACCGAATTATGTTACTCACACAAAAAATATAGCGTGACTTTTGTTGTCAGCTGTCTATGCTTGAGCCTCTTTACACCCGTATCAGTAGTGGAGTAAATGGCAGGGGCGTCCGTGGGATGTGGGGGGGGTGCTGACAACGAAGTACCTTTTTTAGGAAACAAATCGTTATTATTTTTTTTTTTTTGGGTGGGGGGGTGCCTAGATTTTTCCCCGAAGTGATTTTTTAAAATTTACCCATTTGGGGTGGGGCAACAGACCTTCAAGCCCTCCACGCGGACGCCCCTGAATCGTGTGTATCTTTTTAGCTTGCTCGTTTTTTTTGGAACTGTTAATTTGAAGAATGATTTCTCTTTTCTTGAGCAGTTGTCTTTATTAATTCACCCCTAAATTAATAAAATACCTTTTCTACTGTATTCAATTATATTCAACATCTGATTGAACATTTGTGGGTCCTCATACACGAATGAGGATTTGTAGCTCTACGTTATAATTGTAAGTCCTTGTTGAAGTCAGAGTAGAATTGAGGATCGACAGTAATCCATTTTCTCAACCCCCCTCCCTTTGAAAAAAATGATATAACAGGCAGTTGACGTTAACAGTGATCTTAGTTCAATAATACTATAAGTATAGTCTCGAATAATTCCATCACTATGAGCCTTCTCCTCCTCTGTAGAAAACGAGACGAAAATAAGACGAAACACTTTCCTATAAATAGTAATGGAAACCGGGCGTATTTTGTAGATCCTCCGTTTTTTAATGAGCTTGTAAACTGAATAATGAGTTTTGTCATTATAACTTAGTTCCTCAGGAGTTAACTTTCTTTTCTAATACATTCAAATATATATCAAAAACCGGATTGAACATTTGTGTGAACGGAGAGTCACCCTGAGGATTTGTTTCAGAGTTATCATTGTTAGTCCTTGTTGGACTACGAATAAAATTGAGTATCAACATCGGAGTACTTCTTGCTCAAATGTCCTTATCCCTTCCTCCCTTGCAACAGCTGATTGTAGCCGATCTAATGAAAGGACATGTCAGCGAAGCAGTTCTCCTTCTAAAAGATTTAAAAAAATTCAGGGATAAAATATTGATTTTTGGTTTTCTTTTTTTTAATATGAACAAAATACAGACGTTTTTGTCACTAATCATCTGTGTTATGAGAGCAGATTGCTTGAATGACACTATGCAACAGCATTTGCCCCTGAATATTATCAGCTTTTTAAATCAAGAGGTATGATAAACAGAAAGGAAAGATCTACATTTTCTCGGATCGGTTTGTATCATCAGAGGCAAATATTCGAGTAAATTTCGGGTACCCATACTTTGTTAAAATTTAGTTATAATAACCACACAGTGCAACTCAATGCACTAATTAAGATAAATAGATATGCTACGTTTGTTATATATACTAAGAGGAAGTATTAAGCAGTATTAAAAGCTATTTAAGATCCGAAATATTTCACAGATCTTTTTTATGATTCCTAAAAGTTCGATTACCCAAAGCCTTTTCGTATCTCAGAGTATACAATTTTACCTATACTATACCTGAGTACTTCGAATCCAGGTCCAAAAACATGTCCCATTTTTTTAAAAGGTATTACAGGTTTTAAGCTTATCTGAGAAATCTTGCAGATAACTTTGAAGATCTGTAAAAGTTCGAGTACCTGAAACCAGTTTGGGTCTAGGATGTTTTGGATAATACAAGTTTATTGATAAGATACCCGAGTTCTGAATACAAGATCCATCCTATCTCTAAGTGTACTTATGTAAGTAATCATTAGCATTAGACACTAACGACAATTTATTACGTTGGTCGATAGGCTTTGTTTATGCCTTTTGGAAGGAAGTACCAATCATGTACGTGTTTGTTCAAAAGGTAAAATTGCTTTTTTTTCGGATGGTTCCATTGAATGTCAAACGCATAACGTGTTTTGTTCTTCCTTTGTACAATGTTGCACATACAAATGGATTGACAAATTCATTTGTACAATAGTTATAATGAGAGATTCCAAGGCCTTTTTTGTGTGATAAAATCAAGCTCCTACAAACTTGATTATGATAATTAATTAATTGATAACATATTGTTTGCAATTATTGTAATTTTAAAATGTTGGAAGGGCATAAGGGCAAAAAATAATGTAAAAAATCAAAAAATATAACGTTTCAGCCATATTGATCAATTTTTCGAATAAGGGTTCATACATAACCTTTCAAATATAGCGACCCATTTTAGAACAAGCAATCACGAAACGCCCCCAATTCTTAGAATGTCTTATACCTACATTCATTTTTTTTGTACAAGAAACTACTGTAAGTCTGGCACCCGCTAAAGATGTAGTCCTCTGGCATGGGGTCCCTGTATTGGTTGACATTGGTTTTGAGGGTATCGGTGTTTAGATAACGGACACTGAAGGCTTTCTTCTCGACATGTACCCTTGTGGGCTGTAAAGAACCAAAATAGTCAAAATAGAGTTCACAATGAACTCAACTGACTCATTCAAAAGAGTCTTACAGCGGAGGAGATGGATTTCTTTCACTGCTGTTATCAAAAGTGGTCTCTCCACCTTCACAAGGTTTTTCCTAACCAATTTTTATAGGTCTCTGGACAGTCTGGTTTGAAAGACCGATATCTCTTGCATGGACCCTCATGGACTTGAGGTATTTGGTCTTGGTTGCTTTCTTCAACTCCTCCTTCAATTTCCATTCGCATATTCCAATAAGTGTGGCGTCTCCAGGATCACAGTCTACGCCGTCAGCAATTCCGAAACGTTAAAGACCAAATTATATCCAGAAGAGTTAAAGAAAATAGCCAATGCCAATCCCCTCAAGTTCATGGTGGCCATGGAAGAGATCTCGTAGTTTTACACCAGACTGTCAAAAAAAGTGTGTAGAAAGATCCTTCTGAAGGTTGAGATGCCACTTTTGACACAAGAACTGAAAGAAACATACCTTTTCTGTTATGAATCTCTTTTGAGTTATTTTACACTTTTTTAACCCCCACAGCTCTAATGTTAACCCACTCAACTACAGAGGAATACATTCGCAGCGTGTAATGGACATTACGCTTCCACCTGGAATCCATCGTTGCCACAAAGGGTGGCCTCATTAATGATGAAGAGAGCTCAGACACACAACTGTTTATACTAATAATTTTGTTAAAATTCGATTATTAATTAATAAATGATGTATTGTTGAAGTTTAATGAACCACTCGCTATAAATTATATCAATTTAATTCTTTTGGAAACGAAATGTGTATAAAATTATAAATAGTTGTTTAATTCCACCATTTCTCTATCAAAACTTTTGCAGTACCCTCAAGCTTGCTTTTGTCTTGACGGAACACATATATAATATGGGGTCTATCAAAAGTAATATAAGAAAATTAAACCAGTTCTTAGAAGTAGTAGGTCTCTCTAAATATTTTTATTTAGGATCTATTTTCCAAGTATTTTTTAGATTCCTGTATTTTCTGTTATACACGTGTAGTCATGATCCTTTCTTGTGACAAAAAAATATATAAAAAGAAAAAAAGAAGGCTGTTTTTAAGTAATAACAATACCTAGAAATTTAATAAATCAAATATAAATCTGCAAAATGACATATTTAGGAGGAATTTTTTTGTATAAAACCCACGGCGTTATACCATTAATATGAATAACATTCACATTGTTTATCAGCTGTGAATTTTTCTATTTATAACTACACTTGTACCAAATTATTATTATTTGGTACAAGTGTAGTACAAATGTTGTCTTCTGAAAAGTTTATTCTAGTCAAGGTTAATAGAGATAAAAAGAGGAAATAAAGTTGAGTTACGTCATTAAGGACTGAACTTTATATGTATTAGGACTGATATGTAGGACTGAACTAGATCAGACCAAGACTGAACTGAACTTCAATGCAGACTTCAGTCCTAATTAGGTACTGACACAAAACTAGTTACAGATTACTTTAATCTGGAATGAAACTGAGTTTTTAGGTGAAAATTGGACTTTTTGCTTGTTTTTGGCTCAGTTACTCCGAGTTTCATTGAATTGGGCTCGCCAAATTTTGGCACAACATACCTATAATTATCTGATATTGCTACAATCTATAGTCCTATCCAGATATAAGAAAAATACAGTACTACAGGTCACTTTAATTTGAAAAAAAAGAAGAGATTTTTATGTCCAAATTGTCGTCTTGTTTTTTTGTATTGTTTTAGCTTAATTTCTTTGTGTTGGTTTCACCCAAGTTTAATAGAAATATAAGGTTATACCATCATATAATCATACTTGCTATAATTTTGACTGTTACTCTTAGAGTACCGACATTATACTAAATTACTAATAGTGTTGAAACTCAGTCCAAAATCTTTTTTTTTTCAGTTCGGTCTTAAGGTATTTGTTCTGGACTGATATTTTAGTCCGGACCATGATCTCAGACCGTAAGTCGAAATTAAATAGTTTTCAAATCGTGGACCGATTTTTTATTTTTGGTATCATAATACTTTGTGCTTAAGGGAAATCCGAACAAATATAAAAGGTTTAAAATTGACAGGAAGGAATAGAGTTATGGGTTTGAAATTTATACGGAGGTTTTATGATTTTATGAAGAAAATTTGCGAGTAACTTTTTCCATATTTTGTTTTGATTTAAATCATGGAAAAAATTAAATGAAACAAAACCTTCATTCTGTTTTGTGCAAGAATCCAGGAACCATGCCAACCGGTTGGGGTACGCCCACATCATTGTGTATATATTTGAGGCATCTGGATCAACATAAAGGCTTAAATTCCAAAGTTTGGCTTGAGTACACTGTATGTAATTTTTGTATACATCCATGTGGCCCCTGTCCTCCCTGATCTGAATCCATTGGGATTACACCATATAGAGTTTTGTGGAGAGGGAAGCCTGTCAAACCTCCCACATTAATGTGGATGACTTGAAGCCTTATATAATAACAACCTGGGATACAATAGACGAGGCCCACATCAGGAAGACTTTATCTATTTTCAGGGCCTGTTTGAAGGCTGTTGTGCCACTTAATGTGAATCCGATTGAATAAATTATATAATTTACTTGTACGATGATTTATGAAATAAAGTTTCAAGTTTATATCTCTGATTGTTCTTGAGATATATGCTCAAACATTTAGTCAAATTTTGTTTACACCCAATAATTTATTTTTTCGGTCTGAATCTATGGACCGACTTTCTCTCCTATACTAATTGATGGGTTGTACAAATATGATTTATGTAGCATATTTAAACTTAAATGACGTTATTCTAGCTCGATGTTCATCATTTTGAAACACACATCACTTCATAAAAAATCATTTATAGAATTGATTAAGGCGGAATTTTAAATGAAACTGATCCAGACCGATTTTTTAAAATGTTCCTTTAATTGGTCAGAAGGAGTTGCACTAATTAAGTAAAGGGGGATTCAAAACGAGCGGTTTTTGGATTGTAGAAATACAATACATAAAATATTATATTATGGGCAAAACTTTATTATGAACCAAAAAACCAATCCTTTACAATTATTTCTAGAAAATAATCCCCTTCATATGTTGGCCGCAACTGGCCTTTAAATGGTCCATTCTTTCACGCCAATTTTCGATGACGCGTTCGAGCATTGTGACCGGAATCTCACGAATAACTCTATTAAACTGCTGTTTTCAATGGATGTAATGAATGTTCTTGATACAATTCAGGTTACTTTTCACCCCAAATACGGCAATTTTGCTTATTTACGTGGCCATTGAGCCAGAAATGGGTCTCATCACTGAACAAAATTTGGCGCGGAAAAAACAGATTTTCTTGGATACGTTCAAAAGCCCATTCACTGAACGCACGACGCAAACGAAATGGAGTTGCATTGGTTAAGTATATTTAAACTTATAGTATTATTTGCCTCTAACCTGGGAATCTGGAAGTATAAAGTATATTTTTTTCTCTAGAAATGACCGAGTGCGAACCTACACACATTGAGTTCAAGAGTATAATTTCTCCAGAGCGCTTTGTCCATGAGCTACGTTGATTACATAAGTAGTTTACAAATATGCATAAGGTCTTCTTCGGAAGATTGAAACACAAGTTCTGAGATTTTATTCAAACAACTATGTCAAAAAGTACTTCAATACCGAATGAAATCTTTATCGGTGGGCTAAATTAGAAAATTGGCGAGGGATCAAATTTTTATTTTCACCACTGTATATAAAATAACTTATTTCATAGAAACAGTATACTGAATGCATCTGAGGCAAACCTGTTTGTGGCCCTATATACATCATACATCTTGTTGTTGATTAGAATCAGTGTAATTGGTTAAAATAGTATGTATTTTGGTCAGAAATAACTTATTTATAACAGATGGGGTTTAATATTTTGACATGAGTAAATTATTGGGCATGAACATGTAAGTACATATTTACTTGTTGATGGTTCGTAGGTAATAAACATAGAACTCGTATATAAAAGTATGTTGTGTACAAGTTGCAATGTTGTACAAGTTACAATTTCTTTGTTTTAAAATACATTCATTAATACCAACATTGGTCATTCTAATTAATAACTAATGTTAATTGATACTGTCATTTTCTTTTGATCTATTAAAACAACATGGCTATTATATATTTATGAGTAATATAACTCTTGGCATTTGAGCTTTATAATGTTCCATATTTTAGTAATCTATTAATATGGTACTAGAAAAACTGCCCTTGAGAAAATTGTCATGGAGGAAAATTGCCTGTATTTTGTTCAAACTTCCTGATGAAAAATAACAAATTATAAATTCGCTTAATATTAGTTATGACAAATGTCTAAGCATATTTGTTTGCTCCATCCCCCAAGGGAGCACATTCAACTGAGAGTATCATTATCGCAATATAGCAAGGGTGGGAATAAATAGCTTAGAGCCTCAAGTAGAATTACATTATACGAAGTTTGATTAGAGATAGCTCAGATTAATTTTGATCCTGCCGTCTCTTATATGTATACAGTATTTGATCTAGAACTTATCGTGTACTTTTGAGATAAAAAAAAAATGATAGTTGATCTTGAAAGAAAAGAAGGTATCTCATAATATATGAGACCGAAATAAATCGTTCCATAAAGTGAGACCTATTAAAATTGGTCTACAAAGTGAAACCGAAAAAAATTGGTCTACGATCTGAGACTGCGGTTTGGACGACCGAAAAATAGGTCCAAGTCGGTCTAGAAAAAATCACTTAGGAACGAACCGATTTTTTTTTGTGATGGACCGAGTCTCAACACTAGTAATTAT
This sequence comes from Lepeophtheirus salmonis, assembly GCF_016086655.4. NCBI lineage: Eukaryota > Metazoa > Arthropoda > Copepoda > Siphonostomatoida > Caligidae > Lepeophtheirus > Lepeophtheirus salmonis. The sequence goes on from NC_052134.2 coordinate 47,888,639, forward strand.
CATTACACATGATGGATTATTCATACTGGAAAAGGCTGAATGAATTGACAAAGAAGTATAATATGAGGCAAAAGAATAATTCCATCATTGTTCCAACAGAAAACACACATTAAATGCATTTTATAGGAATAAATATTACATTTTTTTATTTAAAATACTCAAAGGGATAATCAATTTCAACCTAAAATAAACAAAAATGACTTAAGAATCTTATGTATGTATCTACCGAGTGGCCCATTAAAATCTGCACATTTGAATTTTCAACTTTAGCAAAATATAATGAATTAATTAATAATAGAATTTCAACAAAATATATAGTATATATAGTTTGTCTGAGCTCTCCTAATCATTAATGTAGCCGCCCTAAGCGGCAATCATGGTTTACAGGCGGCAAAGGAAGCCATGGACTCTCGCTGCTGATGTAGTCCTCTATCATGTCGTCCCAGTTATGGCTGGCATTGGCTTGGAGAACCTCAGTGTTTGGATGACAGAAATTCATTCAATAATCCAAGAGGTGTAGTCGAGGTGGTTGGCGTCAGGGCTGTAGGAGTGGCCAAAAGTGTCAAAAAAGAGTTCAAAAGACTCATTCAAAAAAGTCTTTCAACGGAAGATATGGGTTTCTTCATTGCTGGTGTCAAAAGTGGCCTCTCCACCCTCGCAAGGCTCTTTCCACCAACTTTTTCTGTAAAGTTAGGTTTGAAACCCTGAGATCTCTATCCTGGGCTCTCATGACCACGAGAGGATTGGCCTGGTCTTTTTGCTTTGACTTTTCCGGATCCCATTTGGCCTTTTTTATAGAGGCCTTCTTCCTCTCCGCCGTTTTGGATTGCTGATGGTGTAGATGGTGATCCTGGAGACGCCAATGTCAAGGTGCACGAATGGAAATTAGCAAGTCACGCTCAAATGTCACTTTCTCGACTTGTACATATGCTAGAGTGCTCAGGTTCATTTTGTTGTGTAACTAATAGTTTATGTTTTAATATATCCAAAGATGAATTAATTTCAACTTTCCGACCTTCATTAATTATTGAATTAATAAGTGTTCAGATTTCAAAGTACAGCCCGGTATTAAGGCGATATATCCTTTGTGTCAAAATGGCTTTTAAGCAAAATGTCCTAAGGCGAAATAGTATATGGAAAAATTACCTGGCTCCTCATCTAACTATCTCTATACATACAGATGTCCATCCCCCCGTCTAAGAACACATTTCAAACTCCTCCTATGGACTTTTGTTCAAGATTTTTTTATGTTGACGCATCACATATTATTTGCCATACAAGTACCTTCAACTCCTATAAAAATGCATTGCTTCACACGGATTTTTATAATATTTAATCCCCTACACCTCCTTTCACGGAGTAAAAAATATGCATCATAAATTATTAGTTATTTATTGTTATTTAGAGAGGATGTACCTGTTACAGGCCGTACCTACGAATACTATACACTTCCTGTGAAGAAAATACTTCTTCTTTTTATCGCAACCATGATGAATGTTAGATGGAAAATGAAAATAAATAATAAGAAGAATTGAGGGCGAACGAAGAAGGGAAACTTTGGAAATCATGATTACCTCTCTCATTTCTTAAATAAATGAATAAATATTTGTTATCATGTATTGTGTAAATAATAAATAATATTCAAAGTCGTCACGAATTCTAGTAGGGAAGACAGGGAAAATTTGGAGCAGGCCCTTTTGAGACAAATTCAAAAAATATCCAGTCATCAAGTTTACATCGTACTCAATAATGTTGTTTGAGTTACAAGTACTCAAGGGCGGTGCCACAGGGATGCATGCTACCATGGATTATCAATGGGGACCACTCATTTGGTACAAATGAATTCAAGCCAAAAAAAGAAATATATCTTTGAGCACAGAATACAAAACTGATATCTGTTTTGTATTCTGTCATCTGAATTCTAAAATATCTGGGATTATTGTAATTCCAGGCTATGATCGTACAGAATCTTTTTTTTTACCCTTAAAACAATCTCCAAATTATAGGTAGGATTAATAAAACTTATGTAACAGGGTTTTTTCTGATTAAAAATATTTTTATTGATTCTGTATTTGGTTTTGAACTCGATATATTTCCATTTTTATGCTGAAAAAATGGTGGCAAGGTGGCATCAGCCTTGAGTTTGAGGCAAAGTAGTTTAATGAAAAATTATTGTGCAACGCTTTTTATGATATATAATTTTACTTCATATCAGTTATGTTTTTTTTTGTTAGAGCAGGGCCTGAATAGTTTTTTGATAGTGAATTTCTCCGATCTTTAATACTAATCCACCATCTATAACATAAATTTAATTATGTCTGAATCTGCTATAACCACATTCAAATCAAAATATCATTTGTCTAATTTTTTTTAACGAATGACTCAAACTCGTCACTGCCTTACAAAGACAATTGCAATTGTTTGACGAGTCCAACTCAAATTCAATTTGTGGTAAAAATTATCAACTAATATAACCATTAAATAAATTCAAACAATACCACAAATTTGTATGTAAAATTTGGTAAATCTAAGACAAACACATCACATTATATTTTGCAGTTGTTTAAAATTACAAAAAGTATATTAATAAAAAATGGAGTTTTCTTCAATTATTTAAAAGGGCATGAAAGATTTAAAAGTTGTTAAAAGATGTGTAAAAATCCCCTTTACACAATTAATATATAAAATGTGTTTTAGTTTAAAAGTCCATGGGTTCAGACCTGCAGGAAGAGGAGTCCTTTTTGATGTGTAGGTAATAATTATTGTAACAGTCTTTGCTAGCTATTATCGCCTCCACTTTTCAAGTCATTTTCTCCGCTCATTGTAAGAGCAATGAGGTAATCTGACACTTGAGACTTATACCAAACTATCAGTAATTATATTATCCACCATAGATCATTGAGATCTTACTCGATCAAAAAAATAAAACAAATATTCTACAGTTTGTTTGTAAAAAAAAAAACTTCCGTTGTCCGCTTATATTCGTTTGCTGGTATATATCGAGGATGTCGCCAACCAGGACCGAGATCACTCCTGTGATTATGTAGTAAAGGGGCTTGAGTGTTTTATTCTTGGGTTGATTGGTTTTTCTTGAGCATTAAAGTTCTTTTTTTGGTCATGATTTTTTTTTCAATTTCTTCTTCTCCACTGAACCAAGAGAACCCCATAGCTAAAAATAATATGATCAGCAAGTATTTTGAAAATAAAATGAACGTGTCCAAGTTTCTGAATCGAAAAATGTTTGAGAAGGGAGCAGTGTAGTTCTTATGACGTTTCATTAGGTTAGCGGGAAGCAGCTAGGAGATGAGATAAATAAACACAAGCCTTACTCCGTATCAAGCAATGATAAAGGTAGGAAATAACCCAATGTCAATCCTCAATTCTACTCCGAGTCCAACAATCTTACTGCAATATCTGAGCAAGAGTGACGTCAAACCACATTTGAGCACGCAAAGGCATGTTCCCCTTCTTTCCCAGATCTCAACGTAATGGACTTCTTTATAATATAGTCCATTCTGGAGAGGGACGATAGTATGATTTCCTATTGCAGTGTGCACAATTTGAAGGCCGCCATAGTGTCTGCATGGGACACCTTATCGGAGGAGATTAACCGTACAGTATGTAAAGCCGTTCCGAAGTGTCTGAGAGCTACCGTTGCCGTAAATGGTTGCTATATGGAATGAATTGGCACTCATTTTGAAGGAAATGTATTTTTCATTGCAATGGTGTAAAAAGATGTTTCGAGAGATAAATATTTTTGTTCTTTCTTGGCTGTTGAAGTTGTCTTATGACTTAAAGGTCAATCTGTATAAACTCCATAGAGAAGGGGGAAATCTGCTAATTACCCTTATGGCTGTTTCAGCAAACAACTATCTCTTAAGCATATAAAAGTTAATAACTGAAGGCAATGGAGTAGTACCTTGTCACCTATACATATTTTTTCCTCCCTGATCAAACCAGTTTGGATTAATTGACCCCAAAACAAAAAGAGCTACAACTGACCTTGGTCTCTTCTACGTTATAAATATAAAGTAAAAAAAAATTAACCAGATATTACATTTGCCAGGATCAGATATTTTTGTTCAATAGTCCTACTTTTTTCATCTCTAATCGATCTAAAACAAAAATAATTATATAAACATAGCCATTTCATATGGATTTTCAGTACCTAGAACAGGGATGTCCAACCCGTGGACTTTGGAATGCATTGCAGCTTTCTTAATGCTAAGTGCAGCCCACTACTCTAACTTAAATTATTATTTTGTAGGAAAATTGTCACAATATCATCAAAATGTGTAAAATGTTTATGATACGTCACAAACATAGCTAAATTTTTGACGTCATCTCGTATTTTCTGATTCAGCAAAGGCCGGCAGAGAGGACTGCAGAGGTCGTAGCCCTCCCCAAATAGAGAATTTTTAAAAAATTACTGCTCTGGGAAAAAAATTTAATACATAAACAGAGATAACATATTGTTACGTATTTCTTTTAAAAATACGTCATTCGATCAAGTATGCATAGGAGAAAAAATTTCAAAAAGAAAAAAAAATATTTGGCCTAAATTTGAAATAAATTTATTTATTAGTTATATTCTATGAAGCCATTTTTTGTAAAATTTAATTTAATACTTACTTTGGCCCAATAAAATATTTCATGTGACAATGTGGCCCATTATATTAAAAGGTTGGACATCCCTGACCTAGATATTTTATTTCATTCATTTAGCATGGGCATAAAGTAGAGTTCAATACATATGATTAGTGTTTTTTTAAAAGTCATTTAATGAAATTCCAACACTATTTATTAGTAATCTGTTCATTTTTGTATGGAAAATATATCAACTATGAACCTCTAAGATGGGAGACTCTTCAATTATGATGCATTTGGTGCCGTCAGTAACAACACTCTATACTAAATATAAGAAAAGTGTCATAAAATATGATCTGAATGGCATGGTAGCTTAGACAATTTGAAAAATGTTTGACAGAAGAGCAGTTTAGCTATCATGACGTTTCATTAAATAAGCTGTGAGCAAGGAAATAAACACATTTAGGCTAGAATTAATCCCATGTCGATCTTCAATTATTCTACTCGGAGTCCAACAAAGAATTTCACCTACAGCTCCTAACACAACCTTAGTATTTCGTGCCGTAATTTATGAGCATATACACTGTATTCTTTCATTTGAGGAGAGAAACCCCAAGTATAGTGTTTTCACTGACGTCATAAATTGCATCATTGTTGAAGAAGCCGTTATCTTGGGGCTCAGAGTTGATATTTTTATTACAAAGAATGAATAAATTTCCAATTAGCCTAGATAAAACTCCCTCAAAATGGCTTTAAGAATGCAAAAGCCTGAACATCTGCATTGAATACTACTTGATGCCTATGTGAATTTGGAATAAATCAAAGTTATATATACGGAAAATCCTTGAAAACGGGTAGATTTATATATTTAATTAATTTTTTTTGGATCGATATAGGACGAGAAAAATAGGATAATTTAAGAAAAATATATAATTATTTCCATTTAAATACTTAATTTTTGTCAACAATACGGAGATAAGATTGTATAACGATGTAATAATATATTTTGAATACATTTAAGAGTCAGATTTTTAATAAATCACAGCAATAGAGGTTTTTGACAGACAGTAAGATTTAAGTCCTTTTATTTGTTGGTCCATAGAGCCAATAGTTCAGTATTCTCCTTAATATGAATGGAAAGGTTGTTTTTTTTGCAATATAACTTGGGTTACTAAGCCTCCAATAAGCCCTTCATGAAGATTCTCGACGTCACATAAAAGTTTTATAATGAAAACAGTTTTAAAAAAATGGGGGGAAAATACTATTCACAGGCATTCTAAGCTACAAAACGTTAGTGCGCCATCTGACGGGAAGATGTGTGAAGGGATCTGAAAAGGAAGGAAGAATCGGAGCGTTTCTCTTTAGAGAAAAATGGTTTTTAATATATTATATTATATTTTTCCTTGTAGATTAATTAGCCATGTCCATAAAAAGAAAATTAAAAGTATTTGGAAACTAGTTTTTCTTCTTTTTTTTGCTCTTGTAAATGATTATAATATACCTATAATAATGATAGTTACCTAAGTCCCTCAAGTGTGAGAGGAAAGTACTTACATATCTATCTACTCGTGGTATAATAACAAAAATTAAAGTACTTCACTCTGTGCCACCCCTTTTATAATTATAATAAGAACACATTTTGTACTTAGAGTCTAGAAAATAGTTTGTTTCAAACCCTCTTTCACCTTTTATGTAATGTCAAAAAGAGACAAAAGACATCAAATAACTTATTTTGACTACGTGACAATGAATTACGTGACCATATTAAGCAAAGGGTGCGTAGATAAAAATGTGGGATTTGATAACAAACATTCAATACTTCTAACAGTTGGGCTTAAAAATGAAATTACCGTGTTTTATACTACAAAATTGACTTGTTTAAATTATACTTATCCGAGGGTTGATGTTAAATAAGTGGTGCACATTGTATTGGTTTGAATTTTTCAATAGTAAAATATAAAGAAGAGGTTTTGTGAGGACATTTATTTAACAAAATCATTTGAAATCAGCGCATGGCACAATTTTTATAACATATGGTGTACATGTAACAAATGGCTCGTGTACATCTTTAAATGCGCGCTCAAAAAATACCGAGTCAAAAATATGACAAAACTGTCTTTATAGCACAAAATCCTATTTTTCTAACATCATCTAGAGTAAACCCAGAGCTGTTATACAATACGAGGGACATACTACTTAAGCAAACTATTAGAAAAATAATGGGATTTCGTTTACTATACCTATTATAATCAAGGTGATTCGGATCTGGTGATTGTAGAGGCCAAGAGCTCGCCAAACTGGGCTGCAATAACTGCTTTTGCGACATTCTTGCAGAAAGAAGTGCCCAATCTTTCGTCTTTTTTTCTTCTTCTTGTAACATGCTAATAAACTCTTATGTTTTGAATTTATTGCAAATAAGAAGACTAGACTTTGGACTCTCTGTAGAAGGGAAAAATAATCTAACGGGGTATGGGCAAATTGAAAAAATATTTTTTTTTCCGCAATGTAATGTGACAGATAGTTAGCTTGTTTTTAAAAAAAAGTATCTTAGAAAGAAGTTCGTAACTGCATATACACAACTGATTGGATTGCTGTCTTTTTTTTTGACCGATCCAACACTACTCCTACCTCTAAATGACATCCAGTGGGGAAAAAAGTTTGTTCGTAGACAAGTATATTCGAACCAAAAGTGATCATGAGGTCGTCACTGGATAATTACATTTGGAAGACGTTCTGAAGACTATTGACACTGTCAGTAATTAGTTGTATGCAGGGGGCGTTGCCTAAGTTTCATCATTTTTGAGGGGGGGGGGAAGGGGCTTAGCCCTAAAGTATTATGAACGCCGATATATACTTGTAATTATTCATATAAATATGATTATTTCTAAATGATACAATCAGAGGAAAATATGTCTTTTTTCAGTCAAAAATAGGCTATCAACGACATCCGAGGGCCAATAAATTATAATAGAAATATGCTTGGTTATCTTATATGTCTACATGTAAAATTTCAGACTGATCTGTTCAACCATTTTGGATTCTATGTGTGGTTCCACTAACAACAAACGTATAAATATATATAAGTTATGGTTTATTTTTGTTGAAAAGGTATTATGTAGAATAATTACAATAAGTATAGAAACTAATCACCTTGCATCATTTGGCATTTAAGAGCCGTGGTATTTTACAGAAGGAAAACAAAGTGAGAAATAACTCGATTTTTTTTAGAAAATAGTGTATTTAATTCTTAAAATTACACCTTTGTTTTTCTTAGAAAATCAAAAATGATGTTTAAAAAACATGTTAATACTTTACTTTCAGATTAATACCTTCCCAGAATTCAGCTTGATGATGAATCACGAAACAGTTTTGTTTAAGTAAAAATATACTCGACATATGTACTAGGAGTTTGGTCTGAAAAGTTTCCGAACTCAAGCTAAAGATGGCAACACATGTAAATAAAAGGTAGCCACATCTACCTAGTATCTGTTGGCGGTTACTCATCAAAGTTTTAACAGCTGTTATGAGTCGATGTGAGTTTTATTGCAAAAATGGAGCTGTCATTAATTTTTTAAATTTTTTGAAAGTGTAACCTTTAAATATATTCAAACAATAGCAGACATATAAAGCCTGTTGTGTTAAAATTTGAGGTGTCTAATTCAATCAAACGCGGAGTAATTGAGGCAAAAACAAAAGGTGTCTCGTGAACAATTATTTTGCAGAGAAAAACGCCGAGTACTATTTGGAGAGGTTACAGAGATGGGAGCATCGCTGGATAAAATATGTAAAGTTACAAAGACACTATGTTGAATAATATAAAATATTAAATTCAGAAAAAATGTCTTGTATCTTTGTTTGGTTGGAAGCTTATTAAAACATCCATGTAAATCATCATTAATCACGAATATGACCAGTATTGGCCTGAATAAGTACCTCCAGACGTGACACACTGACTTTTTCTTAGCTAAATCTTTGAAACAATGTAGCAAAATTGACCCAAGGACCGTTTATATAATTTTTAGAGCATGGTTAAGAGTAAAAATCTTATATATTTCCTAGTTAAGGTAGGAACAAGACAACACTTTTTGAATCAAATCACAAAAAGGAACACTGGGTTTGGGTTAAATGCTTCGTAGGGTCGTCTGCAGGTGGGGCTGGAGGTAAATAGGAAAACAGAGATGAAACAATTATTTAAAATTCAACAAAGTCAAGTTCTTGTGTTGGTTTTGGACAAGTGCATACAAAGAAACGCTGGGTTATAACTAATTTCAGATCTGTAAGAAGATGGAATTGGAGTCAAAGTACATGTTCATCTTCATGACGAACCTAAATTTGGCCATGCTAAGTTTAGGAAACTATTAAAAATTAAGGTTAGCTTTTGAAATTAGTGGTCCAAGTTTCTTTAGAACGTATTATTGGGTATGAAACTAGCAGAAGGTGTTAAGAGGCTCTTTATCAGTGGACAAACGTACAAAATCGACAATTCTTGTCCCTGGTGAATGGATGTTATAGACTGAAGGTTTTAAGGATCGGTCCCAAGGACCAAGAGTGCAAAAGAATAATAAAACTGAACCTAAGACTACACCAAACAAATAATAACTGACACAACACTATAATATGCCCCTTCGTCTTAGGGGTGTTTGTAGGATTATATATTTCTTTAGGGGGCTTGGTTTTTGGAATGAATAAAAAATCCAAAAATAAAATATTTCTGAAAAAAAAATCAAATATAACATTTTTCGAAAAGAAAATTTATAATCCACGGCTATTCAAAAAACATTCAATTTTTTAAAAAAAAAACCCAAAAATCCGCAGCTGTTGACAAAAAATTGAATTTTTGGGAAAAAATTTCAAGAATTAAATCTAAAATATTCAATGATTTGCAAAAAACAATTCAAAAATTCAAAAATGAAATTTTTTGAAGAAAATTTTTAAAAATCCATAAATATATACCGTAAATTAAATTTTTTGGAATTTTTTTTGAAAAATTTAAATAAACTTTCTAGTAAAAAGTAAAACTTTTTTTTTTTTTTGGGGGGTAGAGGCCCTCCAGCCCACTCCCTGCGAATGTCCCTACGTCGATGCAGTGAAGCCGTCATTTCCCCTTATCAGAGAACCCACTCCCACCAAAAAACTATCTACATAAAATTTCCACCCTCACGCTTGACGACAGTGGGTATGATGTTCATGGAGTTATACTGACAATTATTCTTTTTCCAAGCCATTTATTTTTGTTCCCTAAATGTATATTACTACTACTATTAATAAAGTCTACCATTAAAACCGTTTATGCTTTGTCATTGGGTTAAACTTTAAAAAAAAATGATAAGTGCTCAAATACTTATTTTCTTCATTCTGCATGAATATGGACTCTAAGAAACTATATCCCAATATTTTACTCTATAATATGCAAACTTTAATCAACCGTATGCAAAGAGTGACTCCAAGCAATGTCCGCATTATGGTCTTCATCTCTTTCGATTAAATTGGTGCAGCACATAAACACAAGAAACCACGTTCTCATTTCTTTATTTGTTAATATTTTGCATATCTCATTATGTAATCAAATGCATACGAAAATGGCTATACGTGGGAACCACACCTTTGGTTTTTTAATAGTAAATATACACATATATAATATTTAGACAGCATACATAAACCTTAGACCAGTGGTTCTCAACTAAGGCTTCACGGAGTATTTAACTTATATTTCTTTGGCTACCTGTCAATTTTTTTACATGACTTCTTCTTCCCCTTGGATCTTCACGACTAGCTTCTATGATTTAAAGCACAAGATACTACGAGTTTTGAACTCAAATAAGATATTATATAAGATTTTGATTTGTATGTTCATTTATATCAATCAAGGGCCTTTGTTTAAAATTTGTGTCATTGGTGGTATTGTATCGGTCCGTATTTCTTCAGTCCCGTATTAGGACCGGATCTATCGGTCCTTAAGACTGTGTGTTCTTTTAGACCGGTCCTAAAATGTCGCTATTTGGAATTTTTCATGAAAAAGTCGAAGGTTTATGAAGCCAAATAAGAAATATAAGATATGTATTACAAGCATTGTACAATTCTTGCTTAAAATATACATGCTCGCATTAAAATCCAATATAATACGAACTACAATCTGCTTAGTTATTTAATTTATTCTATATATTATTAACGAAATATTTAAAAACAAGAAAAACACCCTCAATGACGTCATGAGTGATACATTTTACCTTCATTTAGGACCCAAATTGGACTTGATTGGACTGCAGAACGGCCCTAAGTCCTAAACAACGACGGTCACAACGCTTCCAATTTCATAATCAGACATTTCCAGTGTGTATTATGAAAGGTGTCCTCCGGATTATATTTTGGGGTTGGCAATTAAATTTTTTGAAAAAAACATTTCAGAAACCCTCAGCTCTTCAAAAACAAAATAAAGCTTTTTCGAAAAAAAATATCAAAAATTTAATTTCAAACATTAAATTTTTCGAAAAAAAAATTCAAACAGACATCTGTGTGCAAAAAAAAATTTAATTTTTTGGAAAGGAATCTCAAAAATCTATAGCTATTCACAGAATTTTTTTTTTTTTGCAAAAAAATTTAAAATACTACAGTTTTTAAAAATAAACTTTAAATATTAAATTTCTTGGAAAAAAAATTGAAAAGTAAAATTAATTATTCAATTTTATTGTAAAAAGAAGGAAAAATCTTAATTTGTTGGGGGCTAGAGACCCTCCAACCCACCCCCTGCGGACAACCCTGACTATAATAATTAACAGTCGGCATCAAGAAAAATACAGGAGGCTAGCTTCAATATCATTTTTTTTTTTTTTACAAAATTTTCCTTTTCTTTTTGACAGTTGATTTTAAGTGTAGATAAATAAACTAGTGGTGCTTTTTAGATTTCTGAATTTGGATTGGTATTACTCGAGTTAGCAGTTGATAAACTGGGAACCTTTTCCTACTATTAAATGAAAAATAATTGTCTGAATGATGTTTGATATTTATTTATTTTTTTTTTTTTGTGGAAGAAAGGTTACGAATTACTATGAAAACTACGATGTATTCGAGACTTTAATGAAACTCAAAGCTACTTGAGATTATCAAGCATCCTTCATTTCATATTGTCAATACTATTACTTAAGAGCCATCTATCTTTTATTTTTAAGATTAAATTTTTATATAGCATACTCACAGAGGTGTATAAAACATGTCTTTTTTCTAATTGATAATTTGAACAGTATTTTATATTTGCTAAAGCCGGCAACATTATTATCTTGTACTAGAAGAGAGAACAACTAAGTATAAGGTAATAACTTGTGCGTGGAACCATGAAAGACGAAGTGTAACATTGAGGGTTTGCGCGGGAGTTATAAATGTAAGTCTTTGTTCGACTCGGAGTAATTCCAGACTACATTTCTTACTATATACAGTGCAGGATTTGTTTTTGTGTATTTTATATCACAGCAGCTTTGCAGCTGTTCTAATAAAACGTCATTAATGCTAAGCTACGTCATTACTGCTAAGCTGCTCTCCTCCTCAATATTCTCCAAATTGTTAGGGTTACCACCTTAATTTTCGGTTCCTTATTATACAACAGATATCATACTTTACTCGATCCAAAAAGAATCCTTTGATTTCATGAATAGCTCGGGAAGATCCTTAAAGTAATGGATTGCAATTTGATTGTATACTTCGTATAATACGTATTCTTTGAAAAGCAAAGCTTTTAGTCAAATCATTGCAAGACTTTCCTAACAAAACCGACAGACCTTTATTTTTTTTCTTGATTTGCTCTGATAAAAGCTTATGTATGTATGACTGAGAGAAAGGCTGGGTGTGACCATTAATGGTATTTGTCATACTATATTAAAAATATGACTATAGGGTGCGTACGCAAAAGGGAACGGTTTGATAATATAACTTTTTTCTTAATAGGCGGTGTGCTACAATATAGCTTGAAAGACCATGAAACACATACAGTCGAACGACAATTTATTATATTGGGTGGTCCATAGAAATCTGAAAACTTACTAATTCAATTATTAATGAAGGTTGAGTGATTGAAAGTAATTCATATTAAGACTTAAACAATTAGCTAGTAAAAAAAAACAAGCTCTCTATCTTACGTACAAGTCCAAAAATTACACTTGAAAGTGATCGACAAATTTCCATTCGTTCACTCCAAGCAGTTAGCCGTTTCCAATACCACCGTGTAAGCCTTCAGCAAGTCCAAAACTTTGAAGAGGAAGAAAGGGTCTGTCAAAAAGGCCAACCTGGATCCGGAAGGGTTAAAGAAAACAACCCAAGGCCAATCCCCTCATGTATATGAGGCCCCATGCAAGACATCTCGAGATATAACACCAGATTGTCCAGAGAGCTATAAAAAAAGTACGCGGAAAGAGCCTTTTGAGTGTGGAGAGGGCACTAATGACACTAACAATGCAATAACCCCATTTCCTGCTTTGCAAGACTCTTTTGAAGGCCTGTAGTGTCCGTCATCCAAACACCAAAGCCCTCAAAGCCACTGTCAGCCAGCACTGGATCCATAGACAGAGGACTGCATCTCCAGCGGGTACCATGCCTTCAGCTGCTGCCTGGAAGCCTTCATTGACACTAGGGGCAGCCAAATTAATGATTAAGATAGCTCATACACATCTATTTATAGTATGAATTTTGTTGAAATTCTATTGTTAATTTATAAATTATACTTTGTTCAGGCTTTAAGTTCAATCTGTTCAGATTTTAATGGACAATCGGTAGTACTTATGGATCGCACAGTCCATGGACCGCTGGGCAAAGTTGGATATTTCTTTAAAAAAAGACTCCCATCATGTCGCTCCTAATGTGGATTGTCAGTCCTAGGACCAGTCCTTATCGATCTTTTATGGCAATGACAAGAGCTGTCGTTTAATTTATTCAACATAACCTCTTTTAAGAGACAAGATAGATGAAATTTAAAGTAAGAAGTGTGCGGCTAGAATGTATTACAATTCTTTCTACACGTCGGCCCCTTTACACACAACCTTTCCTAAAAAAAGAATCAAAAAAAGACCCAAAATCATCTGGTACTTAGCCAAATAATCCAATCATACCAACGGCTTTTGTATCTCATAAGTACTCCCAGACTTCATTATTTATCTACAACTTTTTAAATGAAATACACATATTCACAATATGAAAATCCTACGTTGTATTTCATTCGATACTGTATTATAAAATTGCTTACAAATATTTTATTATAAGCGTAGCTATACACTTCCATTTGTATATGATAGCTAAAGTTTCTTCATAGAAAAGGTAAAATGGCCAATATATACAACGACTACAATAGATCAATAAGAAATTGTATTCATGTCCTTTTGGAAACTGAGCCTAAGTATAGAACAACTGATTACTTCGTTTATTTATCAAAAAGAATAAATTATTAAATAGCAATGACGTATCAAGTGAGACGAGAGAATCGACAGCTGACAACACCATACATCAGATATTTTTGTGTAAGCGAGGTAAAGCCGTATCAAGCTATCACTCATTATTTTTCTCCGTTTTTATATTATTAAATCCTAGCTATGATTGAAGAATAGCTATAAAATTAGCAACGACTGAAGGACTGAAGTATCGGTCCATAGGACCGTGGAAAAAAGATCAGACAAACAATTAAAAACACTGAAAGGGGGGTAGATGACTGATTTGGCAATCAGTACAAGGACCGATCCTACATTAGCTGTCTCCGTTTTCGAGATAAAAAGAGAAAAATTGTAATCAATAAACTTTAAAATTCAATTTCTTTCTGTGGGCAATACCTACTTGGTCACTCTTAATTCATAATTTAGCATAATTATTATATGGTAGGCTGGTATGTGATCCACAATTTTGGCGTCCCGTTCATTTTTTTTTTTTTTTTTTTTTTTTTCGTTAAACGTACTTTGTTCAGCCATTATTTCCGTTTTTTTCAGTGTTACAATCATAAGATAATACCATATACACTGTACGACAGTAAATCGTGACTTCCACCTAGATAGTGTGAGGGAAGCCTCACTTGGGAACTAGGTTTCAAGGTTTTTAACAACATAATTCACTGAATATTAAAGATAAGATGTGCTATCACTGACTTAAATCGGTTGATTCATTGTCGAATGGAGGCCAAGAAGTAATGTATAGACGATTTTATTTGGGCCAAGTATACCAACAAAACAAGAAAAACTCGACCGTGGAGTATTCGAAAAACTCAGGGAACGACTGTTTTCTCACCTACGAGATCTATGAGGCTCTGCCAGATAACCAAACTAAGTTCCCAGGTTCTGGTATGATGCTAGGGATCGTGGCATCAGACGGGAAGAGGATGCCCCCATTTTGGAGCCTGAAAGGGAATGAGCTCAGAGCCAAGGAGTACTTGGACATCCTCAAGGAGGTTGTCTTTCCCTGGAAGAAGTCCAACTACTCAAAGGGAAACTATGTATTCCAGTAGGACTTTGCTCCGGAGCACAAACTCAGGACCCATCAGCAATGGCTCGAGGAGAATTTTTCTGATTCTGTAAACAAAATTTATGGCCTACCTCCTCGCCCAACATGAATCCTCTCTCCTATGGCTATGCCGAAAGTAGGTCCTGTGTCACCCACCATCCCAGGGTCGACACGCTAATGACCTCCGCCGAGGAACAGTAGGCAGCCATGTCCGAGGGCAACTTCGTCAAGGTGTGCAGCCTTCAGCCCCAGACTCAAAGCAATGATGGTAGCAGAGGTCGGCCATTTCGAGATATTACTTTGTATTATTTTTTAAAAAATAGTACATAGCCCACTTGTTCAACAATATGTTGTTCTTGGTGAAGTCAATTTTTTGTATACTACACTAGACGGTCACGTTTTGCTGTCGCACACTGTAAATAAAAGAGAGGAAAAAACAAGAAATACTATGTAAATATCTGAAGAGACCTAATTATCTAAGCACATGACTCTTATTATTTCATCAAGGGGTCTTCAGGGATTTTTTGTGGCCATTTGCATAGCTTCATGGCCAAATGATGAGCATCAGCCCCATGATTCGGAATTATTGAACTGGTCACGGTCATATCTTCGAGTAAAGTTAGAGTACTAGAAATTTTCATGTTCACTATGTGCCTTCAAGCTCCATAAAGAAGGTAATTCATGACTTCTTCTATCAATATTCGTGTCATCGATACAAAAGATCAAAGTATGAAACATACACATACTAAGCATAATAAGCCGAAGTCGAAAAGTATAAAGCTTGAAAGAGAAAAAATAGAGACTCATTGTACAAGCCTACAGTTTTTTAGCCCACCTAAGGAAGTGGAAAGACATAAGCTCAACGTGCAATATCTGTATGGAAGAATTGCAAAGTGCAGACCATCTCATCAATAGATGCCCTGCCCTATCTTACAAGAGACATCCTGCAATGAATGCGGAAAACGAAGGCTTTTTAATTATTTTAAATTTAAAAAAATAAACAATATCATAGAACTAAATTTTAATGTAAACTAGGTTTTAGAATCTGGTATAGTAACACAAATACTACGTTGTGTGGTCGTGTTCGTTGCATTATATTTGTAGAATTTAACTTGATATATGTCAAGCAGTAATAAATATTTAACTAACCAACTAAGAGGCTTCAAAAAGTGCCTTCTCAGCCCTCCCTTGTACCACTGCAACAAAATAATTATCCATAGTGTTGGTATTTGCTTAATCAACCATTTAAATCATATTTTAAAAAGAACAAAAATATATAAACTATGATTTCTTGAAATAATCCAAGTACTATTGGAATGGATGACTAAAATCTCATTATTAGCATTAAAAAAATCTGTTCATTGAACGCACGTTCCATGGAATGCAGTTCAATTTTGCGTTCCTTTGACAAGTACATTTTTACATATACACTCTATACATCATACCTTATATATAGTGTCATGGCATGAATTTACAAGTTTTAATTTACATTATTATAACTTTAATTTGTACTACAATGAATTAAAAATTTGACGTTGATTAAATTCGTTAATCTTTCTACGTAGGAACAGGGCATAACAGGACTTAATGTCACTAACATAAATGGTCATGTACAAAAAAATAAAGATCTAACTAGCCATATATACGTACACATTTCAAAACTTGGCAAATGAGTATAACATATAATCAGCATTATTCCTTTACCGCAGAAGCCAAATCCAATTATATTTGACAGATAATGACTAATTGGATTATTTTGCCTAGAGAATAATGAATTCTTATTAGCTTAGCTCGAAAAGATGACAGGCACAAAAATACTGGTACACTCTGCTGGTTAGTGATAAGACGGATCTTGGACCTGGATACGAAGTACCCAAGTACAGTATATGTAAACTTGTATTATCCAAAAAGATCAGAGATCCAAACTGGCATTCCAGGTCATAAAAAAAATCTGAGGGATTTATAAAAAAAGATTGTATCTCTATGCAAAATACACTCTTCTAATCCTGATAGGTGATTGAAGTGACATCTACATAGACCGTTGCATCTTGAGGCCATCTCACACGTTGTTACATTTATCACACAAATTTCCCCCGAAAAGAAACAGAAAAAGTGTTAAAAATAAGTTTGTAGTTGGGGAATTCTTTACAGTTTAAAAAGAGCTAATTATAACACAGCCAATCAACGTTTAGAGCGCTGATTAGGAGAAAAGAAGCAATATAATCGACAGTTGATAACAAAATACCCAGTCAAAGTTTCATCTTCTTTTCTTCTAAACAGTGTCTTTAATATTGATAGTTTAGATACGAATGAGTTATTTTTAAGATCTGATCAGTTATTAACCATTATTCAATAACATTTCCATAGTTGGAGAATTGGGCAATTATCAACGGATCTTTCAGTTTCTTTTCGGAGGATAAGTTACAAGATACAATAAAAATAATTACTTAGAAGTACGTTTTAATTAGTGATGGGAAGATTCCCCCCCCCAAAAAAAAAATCCGATGCTGATTTCGATACGATTCTAGTAAAAATTCCCCATTCCGATTCTTTATTCCTTTAAATAATAGTTAAAAAATACCGTTTTGCTGCTAGGGCCCTCCACATAATTATATTATAAGGGAGGTTTTTGAAATTTTTATGAAAAAATTGGAAAATAAATTTTTTTTCGAAACAATTTCAAAAATTAAATTTAGATTCTAAATTTTTTATTAAAAGATTTGAAATATACAATTTGATTAATAAACTTTTTTCAAGAATTCACAACTATTCTCAAAAAATCAAACAAATTCAAAAATCTACAGTTATTCACAAAGACTAATTGTTAGAAGAAAAATTTTAAAACTCTACAGCTGTTCAAAAAAAATATACTTTTTGGACAAAAAAATTTCAAAATTCAATTTTTTGAATTTTTTTTTAAAAATTCATGGTTAAAATAAAAAAAATTCATTAATTCAATTTGTAATACAATTTTTTTTTTTGAAAAACATTTCAAATATTACATTTTTTTGTGAAAAATTTCAAAAATACATAGTAATTCAGAGAAAATTAAATTTTTTGAAAAACAAATTTGAGAAACTAAATTAATTTTCAAATACTAAATTTTTAAAAGAAAATTTCCACAGCTGCTCACAAAATAATAATTTTTTTGGAAAAAAAAATTAATTTTTCAATTTCTTTGAAAAAAATTCAAAAATTCACAGCTGTTCTCCAGAAAAAAAAATCAAAAATTAAAATTTATATATGATGAAAAAGCAATTCAAATATTACATTTTTGTGAAAATTTTCACAATTGCATAGAAATTCATAGAAAATTAAAATTACTTTCAGCTATCCAATCCAATACTTTTAAACTTTTTGAATCTATTCGTCTTGAAGCTATGACCCTCTGAATAAAAAGCACCTATTTTACACTTTAGACAAAGATAACTTGTCTTAAATGTATGATACAGACATTTTAAAAAAATTTTTTAGAATTTTTTAACATTCGGCTTTAAAATATATTTACATAATGTATCCAAATCTTCAACACAGAGGGCTTAAAACAGCTTTGAACCTTAGAAATAGCAAAAAATAATAATAATAGTATGGCTTTTTCTGAAGGCCACGAGGCTATGAAAGAAAAAATAAGACCATATTTGGAATCAAGGGATCAAACTCTATTAAATAAAGCATAAACTGATTTTGTATCATTTTTGATGTTGGATAGGGTAATCGATTCACGTTTCAAGAATTCCATATTTTTGTTACGGCCTCCATAATGCAAAATTTCGCACAAAATTTTAAATGCGTAAATCGAAAAAAAAGAATCGAAAATGTTACACCTTCTAAGAGGAAAATTAAATCCATGAGCCGAAACGATACTATTTCAGGTAAAAACTATTCATTTTGAAGTATATAGCCCAAACTTTTTTTGTACCATCTATTTTAATGACGAACGTTATTTTTTCCACACGTCAATAAAATTAGAGAGTAGGCGTAATATTTTTTTTTTTTTTTTAATGTTTCGGTACAAGAAATAGTATAATTTAGGTTCCAATTTAAAGCTTATTAAATTTGAAATAAAATGATATGTGAATTAACCCTGTAGTCTTTATTTATTAGTAGAAATCGCTACCTAAAGCCCGGAATAATTCTAAAAGTGTGAATTTTTGATTCCATTTGTCACTTGAGACATATTTTTTAAACGGCAATTGCATAAAAATTAATGAAGAAACAGCTGAACAAACAGTTTCAATTTAAAGTCCTGGCCACTATATATCATTTAAACATAAATAATGGGGATTTTTAAAACTTTTGTTGCATAAAACTGTCATTTTTGGGAAAATTGGTCAGAAGTTCAAATTTCTTGGCTAAACGACACAAAATACAGGATTGAAACTTAAATAATCTTAATCGACAGACATTTTTACACTATAAAAGACTTATTAAACAATTCTAAATGTTTATTTTTTCAGGCTTTTGGCAATAAAACCGGGGTCGAATCTAAAACCATGTTCAGTACTCTGTCATGACTCATTATTTTTACTTCCAATGGCTCTTAGTAATTAAGGTTATATAGATACAAATTACTGGTGTAAATAGACAGAGGCATTATCAATGTTTACTTGTTTCCAAAAAACTAAATACACAAAATTCATTCTTAATTAACACACTTTGTTATTTTTGGAGTATCAAAGTGAGTATTTTGAGACGAACTCTCCAATCAATTCAACAATTATATTATTATTATTATTTATTCAGTACTAAAAATGCAAGATAATTAATCATTGTTTTTATTAATAGCTACAAAGATGTATTGTAATGTACTATTGATCAACGTAACATTTAGTTTGAACCATCAAAACTAGTCAACATAATCTCTTTTTGTTATTTAGGGATTAGTGATTAGTTTTGTGAATATTGTTCTGGACCATGTTTTGTTGGGGATTTGGGAGTACATCTCTCTCTCTCTCTTGACAAAATTTAATTTTCAATTTTACTCATTTTTTGTGACCCTTTGGTTTTTGTCAAAACTTAATTTTTTTTGTCACAAAATGAAATTATATTGTTTCATTATTAAAAACAGAAAAAACCTTCAAAAATTGGACATTCATTAGCAAAATCAATGTCCAAAAGTTCAAACAATTTTATCAAATTTGACAAAGAGTTTTGCTAAAAATGTTTAAGTTTAAAGCTTAATTTTCTTTGTCACAAAATGAAATTATATTGTTTCATTATTAAAAGCAGAAAAAAACCTTCAAAAATTGGACATTCATTAGCAAAATCAATGTCCAAAAGTTCAAATAATTTTATCAAATTTGACAAAGAATTTTGCTAAAAATGTTTAAGTTTAATATTTTTGTTAAAAGTGATAACTTTTCTGTTCAAACAAAAGAAAAAGACTCAAGAACTTTATATGCTAGTAAAAAAAAAGAAGAAAGAAGGTAATTAGTGCAGTTAACCTCTCAAGTGAGGTTTCCTAATTTAAAAAAATTCTAAATTTGAGAACTGGATATAACTATTTACTTCAGCAACACGTTGAAAACAGATGGCTGTTGGATCAGATTTGACTATATGTACAGGTTGGATGATCACATAAAATGGGCTATCCACTAACTTGTCTTTCCACTTCTCATTCATGGCTGGCTTCAGCAACTCCAATTTCGACTGAGGAGTGGAATTGACCTTGTTCTCTATGGTACCCTACCAGAAATAGTTCAACGCATGATGGAAGCCAATAGACCTTTGCCTAAAAATTTAAGAAAGAGTTGATAAGGAGACTTTCTACGCTGTGTTAATACCAGCCCTCCTGATGGTATAATGGGTTACTTTGAGCTCGTGAGTAAAGTTCTGGTAGACTTGGGTACGCTGTGATCCTCTTTAAAAACTCATCCATAAAGGAGTCCTTTACAACAGAGAGAGTTGTCCTTGATCCTAACTTTTTTCCGTCCCTTTTACGCCTTGCCACTCGTTTCACACTCTTAACCATTCATGTAGCCATCCTTAGCGGCAATGATTACTTCCAGGTGGGGCGGAAGGGATGTTGCCCGCTGTAAGTATAGTCTTCTATCATGGCGTCCCAGTGCTGTCTGGTAGTGGCATTGAGGGCCTCGGTGTTTGGATAAATTACACTTTCTTCCGAAAACAGTGTTCCTAGAGACGGACAACTGCTGAGAGTGGGTAATGGAAATTCTTCGAACACGGTCAAGTCTCATTTTCTCGACTTTTACCTAAGCTAGAGAGCTCAGGCTTTTTGGGGTTTTTTTTTGGTAACTAATTGGTAATACTTTTATTTATCGAAATATGAATTAACTTTCCCTCTCAACAACCATCGTGAACTATTATTATTATCTCCCTCAACTTTCATTAATTATTGAATTAGTGAGTGTGCAGATATCCATGGACCACCCAGTAAGTACAACTCTAATACTATGCTACAATCGTGATTCTATATTTAAAACGATGCTATTTAAACAAATAAAAAGCCTACGAATTTGATCGTCCACGCAGTAGATAACAAAAAAACAATCCTGAAAATAATCAAGATGAAAAAATAAATGACCAATTTATCCTTTTTTACACCATATAATGATAGGCCCCACGAGGGAATATCGGACAATCAACGCACTCGATAGGCAATACCTATACAATATGGACCCTAAATACTGTAAAATGAATAATCGCATATAACTTTTTTATTTATATTATTAGACACCTAAAATTTTGTATCAATACTACTGGATATCATATGAATAGGCTACAAAAAAATTATCTGAAAGGATGTACATTTACAGAAATTACAGCCTTAAGTATGTTAGGCAAGACATAACTATAAGAACAGACCTTCTCCATGATAATAGTTCTCCAATCCCTGATAATGAAGACTTTTAGTAGATCAAAATTTAAATGGGGGCTCTTGCAGACCCTGTCCTTCAAAATGAAGTATATTCCAAAATCCTTCAGATTCAAATACAGGCTATAAGTTGTTGCTCCATTTGCTAGGTAATGAAATGTTATACTGTTTTTGTATCAAATTGCATCATCGTGTTAAAAGGTATAAGTGTCTTCCTTTAATTGGAAATAGGCCCATAGTTAGACACCTTCCTCAAGGATGGTGCTCACGTAATCAATGTTGTTAATTTTGAAACCGCCAGTCCAGAAAGATGATGATCGTCTTACAGGACTGGCGCATAGGACCCTATATTATCACTCACCCTGATTTCTCCTTTCAATAGATCCTATAAGACAAATCAGTTCCTCTTTTTACCAAAACCCGATCATTTTGTTGTTTGAGTATGACCTCCACTGAAAAACTTTACTCTCCCCAAAAATCAATATAAGGAGGCGTGTTTCTGTTTATACTCTTTTTTTCTTGTAAATGAGATATTGCCAAAAAGTGTTTTATATAAATATTTTCAATGTGTGTTCAATTATTAATAAATAAAAGCATATAATGATATTTCTAAGCCTTTAAGTTGAATTTTAATTTTTAAAGTATTGAGTGTCCACCTTATATAGTAGGGAGTATTAGAGGGGACAAAAATGAGCAATCACGGGTTTAAGCATCTCAAAAGTTACCGCTGGTTAATGGAAAACCTTGCATTTCAATGAATTTGCTCGGGATCCTAAACTGGCCCACACTATTTTTGTCCGAAAAGGTTTCTGTAAGAAGTAAAAAAAAAAAACTTACAAAGTAACCTTTTTTTTTGTCATCAATAAAAAAGATTTACTTATTGTGTAGTATATTACAAATGTTAATAGAAATACAAGGTTATGCTATCATGTAATCGGGCCTGCCAGAATTTTCAATTTGTTGTACCGTACTGACTGCTGGCAAGACAGACTTTCTTTGACGTCATAAAGTATAGTAGCGGTACTCTAACAGTAATAGTCAAGAAGGGTGATGTATAGTAACTCTTGGTAATAGTTATACTCTTTGACGTCACTATTAAAAAGCATGGTGGAAGTCAAACATAATTCAAAAAGCGTTTTGGTATCACCTTGTATTTCTATTAAA
This sequence comes from Lepeophtheirus salmonis, assembly GCF_016086655.4. Lineage (NCBI taxonomy): Eukaryota > Metazoa > Arthropoda > Copepoda > Siphonostomatoida > Caligidae > Lepeophtheirus > Lepeophtheirus salmonis. Next base: position 47,911,689 of record NC_052134.2, read on the forward strand.
CTTGGTTTTTTCCAAAAGTTAAATCCTTCACTTTTAAAGCACACTAAACTTTTTGATAAGTACACATCCTAACTTGTACAAAATTTCAACTTGTATTCAAGAATGAATGACAATAAATCATTATCAAAAATTATTTTGTTGCATGTTTTTTGCATATCAATTTTAATAGATTAACACAAAATCACTTATTTAATTAAGAATCAGATTGTATAAGACAAACATACTCCAAGTGTCGAATTCGTCTTACTCAATGACGAATGAAATTATCTTTAATGATTCATTCAAATTACGAAGAAAATGAAGAGACAAACACACCCAGTCCGCCCATAATTATGTTTTCTATTAGAAAAATGTGTATAATAATATTTTATGTATTGAAGAGAATTCCCTTTTGAGGAAAGTCATTATTAACGAGGGAGACTTTTTTTTACCATAAATAATATATCTACCATATGAATAGTTATATCGATCTGTTTTGGTGACGTAGCGACTCCACCTTACAGAGTTGTGTTCATGGCGTTGTTTTTGTCATGGTTGAGTTCATTTGCATACATACTATTGAGAATTCAATATTAATTACCAACAACCCACGACCACTCACTTTGGTTGTGCTCATAACGTAATTTACTCCAATTACAACAAATGTTTGATTGGTGATGCATACAATGAAATAATATACCAATAATTGTTTTGACACGATGTTATTCCTGAGTGCTCCATTGAAATCTGAACACTTACTAATTCAATAATTAGTAGAGTGATTAAAATTAAATCATATTTCGTTGTATGGAAGTATAAACAATTAGTTACAAAACAAACCAAAGCTCTCTAGCCTACGTACAAGTCGAGAAAATGAGACTTGAATATGATCAACAAATTTCTAGTTGTGCACTCCAAGCAGTTGGGTGCAAATCCGAAACGTTGGAAAGGAAGAAGGCCTCTGTCAAAAAGGCCGAACTGGACTCTAGAGGAGTTAGATAAAACAGCCAGGACCAATTTCTTCAAGTTTATGAGGACCCATGCAAGACATCTTGGGGTATTACAGGTCAGACTGTCCAGAGAACTATCAAAAAAGGGAGTGTAAAGATCCTTGTGAGGGTGGACAGGCCACTTTTAACACCAGCAATGAAAGAACCCCATCTCCTCCGTTGCATGACTCTTTTCTATTAGTCTTTTGAGTTATTTTGTTACACTTTTGGCCAACGGTACTGATGCCAAACCCCTCGACTAAAAGCATTTGAGTGCATTTCGAAATTAATGCCTGTAGTGTCCATCCAAACAACGAGGCCTGCAAAACCACTGTAGAGCCAGCATTGGGACGTCATGCCAAGGACTCCATCAGCAGTGGGTGCCAGACCTTCTGTCACCACCTGGAAGCCATAATTGCCCCCAAATACGCCTGAATTAGTGATTAAGAGAGCTCAGGCACACATCCATCGATAGTATTAATTTGTAGAAATTCCACTAAAAATTAATGCATTATATCTTGTTAGAATTCAAAAACGACCACTCGGTATGACAATAATAGAGTGTGGGGATTTTAAATCCGGAGCCAGTTTCGATCTCAGTATCTTGGTAATTTTGACATCCATGTATGCAAAAATATGTTAATCAGATTCAGCTAAAAAAAACTTTATAAGAAGAAATACAAAACCCTTCAGATATTCTCCGAAAAAAAAAAACACCGTGCGGTCATTATTTTGTCATTCCATGACCGTCGTATGCTTAACCATATTATATAGTTAAAGAAGCTGCCCAAAATAACTGTTTACGATGTTGTCCAGGCTTTCAATGAGCCTGTCAGGTGAGGAACACCTGAAAAGAAGACTCATGATCCTTCTAAGAACAAAAAACGCACTCCAAATCCCTGGCATGCTTTGAAATGAGGTGGATCTGAACACCTTGGACTACTATGTGTAGGATGACTAGGAGAAAAGTTCAATAAAAGTGCACATACCACTGTTGACTCCTTGGGGCTTCCATTATCAAGGCAGCTGTCAACATAGAGAACTGGGCCAAGTTGGAGGCTGTACTTGAAGAAGGAATACAAAATCTTTGAGATGTCCACCGATTACGATGCCATACGGTCATTATTGTTGCATTGAAACATAATGGAAGCCTTGATAAAGCATGGGGCGTCATCATTCTGGAAGTAATCGTTGTAGCCATCTTGGGAGATAAATTTATACCGGGTGGAAACTACATTTTTCCCCGGGTACTATTTTATTATTGAGTGTTGTTTATCCTTCTCATAATCATGTATGTTCTCCGTATGACTTCATTTCAACTTGCAGCCGGAAGGAATCATCAGTATGATTGGTGCTATGGGATGGTGACTTTGACTACTCCCAATGATATTCTTGAGGTTATCTGCATTGATAATGGGGTGTACGCATCTCCCACTCGGTTTGCTCGAAAGTGTAAGTCCTTGTTAAACTCGAAGTAAAATCAAGGACTCCTTCCTTTTCTACAAGGGGAGGGTCTTCTGTCTATTTCCTTCCTTTTACGGATGCATGCAGCTGATTAATAAAACGTCATGACAACTAAGCTGCTCTCTTCCCACTCAATCTTCAAACTATCAGATTGACCATGTTAATTTTCGGTATCTTATCATGCATTACTAAATATACTCACACCCCTAGCGGACAAAAATTGTGTTTATACGACTAGTAATTTGTACAAACATTGATCACTAGGTTGTCGTTTAGCCACTTGGTGTATAGCTTTGGGGGAATAATTAATGAGAGCATAAATAGGGGTAACGAACACAGAGTCCTTTTTTTAAGCTGATGTTTATGAGGATTTCGACAATTTTCACATTTCTATTTATAAATACTTAAAAAAGACCCCCTTGCAATCGCTACAGAAATATATCTTTATTTCATATTTACAGTGTATGAAAAGCAATCAAATTAAACTATTCATCATTTGTTATACAAAAATGATCCCAATGACCTAAGTATGGCTTTATTATGTCAATTTATCTTTACATTTAGATCGACGTGTATTAATGAATCTAAAGTTGATAAATAGACTAATAAATAACAGTTCCATTCCTTCTAATTAATCGTATGGACATAAATTATTCCTGGGATCTACCAAATCATATTAAATAGACCATAAATCAAGGTTAACAAACAACCCCAGGACTGAAATAGGTTGTCCCTTTTGAAAGTTAATTTTTTTTAACTTTAAACGTCGCTTCATCCTGAATATGAATTAAAGTTGAGCCATAGGACATTGAAATAGAACACTTTGTCAAATTTCAGTTTAGGACCATAGCAATCCTATTTGATACAAGAGCTTTGGAATCCCAGATTTGAGTAGTTTGACATGGATGTCATTACAAATATTTAACACTATCAAGAACCACATTTTTGGTCACCGGCTAAAACTACCATTGCTATTGTTATTTTAGCCATAAAAGACAAAAATGACCATAACAATTTTTCCATCGTAGTAGATTTGGCCTTTTAAGCAGAATTTGACTAAATTAATAAATTTAATTTTAATGGGAACAAGAAAAGACACTTAAAAACCAATTTGTGATATGTCTAAATTATATATTTAGTTATATTTTTTATTAATTATGTTCTCCTTCGCAAGCAATAACAGGTTCGAAACCCTAGTGAACAGATTGGTAGTTCTTGATAACAAAGTCCATGACGTACCACGATATCAAGATGCAGTTGAGGCCAATCTAAATAAGGATGGCAGGTGTGGCGGACATTCTTTTATGAGATACTTTTCACTCTGCAAGGTCAAGGAGGTCGAGGCCAGAGCTGGAGGGGACTACATGGGTCAGAAATGAACCATATTGATGCTACATATATTTTTGCTGCTTTATGGATGTATGTTTTAGGTAGTCTGGATGGGAATGCCAACAGTCCCTGCGTGGAGTAGATCGTACACGCGTTGCCTTTTTCTGTTATTTCTCCGACATTTTTACAAACCAGACATGAGATTAAAACAAAACATAAAATATTTTTCGTTCCGCTGACGGTTGGTTACGCAATGAACCATCGTTATCAAAAATAAAGGTGATAAAATTGTAACTAAATATTGCTACAAGTTTTGGGTTCCTACTTTGTTTCTTTAAACATTAACAAAATTCGCAGGGTCTGGCACAATTACCCTCTCTAAAAGTGTATGGGTTTCATCAATCAATCTCAGCTATCTTGAAGGTATAATACTTTAAATATGTTAATTTTTTCCAAGGTATATTAGTGTGTCTCAGAGGTCACTTAAAACATTGGAATTTAGCCCTTCGTAGGGGAAAAGTTTGTCAATGCCTGAATCAAAGCTGTAAAACAAAGTGATGAGACGCAAATGTTAGTTTAAGTGGATTTTACTTATTAAATAATTAATTAAGGTTGAGTGATTGAAATTAATTCATATTTCTATATATTAAAGCACGAACAATTAGTTACAAAACAAAACAAACTTGAGGTCTCTAGCTTACGTACAAGTCGAGAAAATGACACTTGAACGAAATCGACGAATTTCCATTCGCAAACATCAAACAGCTAGGCGTCTTCAGGACCACGTCTACGCCTTCAGAAGTCCGAAACATTGGAGGAGAAGAAGGTCTTTGTCAAAAAGGCCAAACTTGAATCGTAAGAGTTAAAGAATACAGCCAGGGCCCATTGCCACAAGTCCATGAGAGCCCATGCAAGATGTGAAATTATGTTGAAAATCTATTAATTAATAGATTAATATATTATTGATGTTTAAAAATCAAACTATTCAGTTTTTATTGTACCACTCATTAGCTGGCCATTACTTTTAAATTAAGTAAGTAAATTACAGTATGTATTAATGCAATTAATATAAATTGTTGACTATTAATTGATGATGATGTCACTGCTTAATACCTACCATAATATCTTTCAGCAAAATATGTATGAATCAAGGGACGTCTTTTACGTCCTGTCAATGATTTTGTGCCGCTCCAAGAAAAGTGATGTAACTGGTTAAATCGTTTATTTTGTGCATTAAATACTCAACCTTGAGTCATTTAAGTTTCATTTCCCATCCATGTCTAGATTTTATAGTCATAATGCACACAAGCCCCCATATTTAACCAATATGCATATATGTCAAAATTCCTTGGATTACCGAATACTCCGAAATCACAAAATTCCAATTTGATGTTTGATAACTTTCCATGAACTTCAAAAAGATATATATGTAATCGACATATTTACATGTTAAATACCAATTCCCCTGCACTATCTACAAAGAAAAATATTGCCTTTTTTTCTAGCGTAGGTTTATACGAAGACTAGTTCGTGCTTACGTACAAAAAATCATTATCAGTCCAGATTTGTTCAACCCATTTGTAACTCCTGATTTTTTTAAAATTATGTTCCTTTTTGCAATTTTTTTAATCATGATCTACTGATTAACTACATAATATTTGCATGAATAATACTCCTTAAATGATTACACATAATTTATCTTAACAAAAATCGCATGTTGAAGTCAAAAATATGAATACTCCTACCCACATACAATGATTTTACTTCTGTGTATCTAATATTATCTTAGATAGTTGATTTTAAAGTGAATTAATTCATACTAGTTTCTCTCAACCTCTCTTGCTCCGAAATAAAATGAAAAAAAGGTCAGCAATGAAATGATAGTTATTAGCTAATGTCATTCAGGCTGGGGATGCACTGATAAGCCATTTGGCCGATTACCAATTAATTGGCTGTTGAAAATCAGACCATTATTTTTTAATTTTCTATTAAATACAATAAAATATCTTTTTTTGTTTTAGATATTGGTTCCGTTTCGCGTATATTTCAACCTCTACTCCATTTTTTCCCAACATGTCCTGATTGTTTAGTTTTAAACCTATTTTTTCATGAACAAATATGAAAAAAATCGCTTAGATTTCACGGTATTTATAAGTATATTAACCTAGAAACGGGACATTCTATGGTATATTTTAAGGTGCTTGGTCATTATTCATTCCCAGTAAATCCATTCCTTGTCTTTTCATCTTAGTAAATTCATTCCCTGTAAAATTCATCCCCGGACATATTATTCCCACTATAAAGATAGATATTTAGTGACGTTATACGGTTTCAATCCAGAGATGAACTTAGATCAGGTGAGTGTAAGTGATCCTGGAGAAGTTTGTGAGGAACTCGAGCAAACTTACTTATTATCTATGTATATCTGAACTATGATTAGAGAAATAGGGAATATGAAATTGATTAGAAACAGTAGTATTAGTAATGATAGACGATCGCAGGGAAGAGTAATGACGTCATTTACTTATACTTCCTTATATCTGACCAATATCCACGGATCAGGATTTCATTCCTACTAACTATTAAGGACTTATAAGGACGTCATTTCTAATGCATAAACGCCATAAATCCTTCATATCCGTGTCCCATTAATCACAAGTCATCAGTCATCTCCATTGGCGACTGCCCAGGTTTTCCTTTATACATTAAAAACTAACTACTGGTTCTTACCGTAAGGCGTCATTAAATTTTAAGGTGGGAATGAAATATCCGGGTACGAATCTTACAAAGAATGAATTTACTGGGAATGAAATTACCGTTCACGATATCTTACAAACTTGCATAAGTCTGGAGTGAATCCTGGACATAATTCAAATACATTGTTTTTATTTCAACTATCTTGTCTCCTCTTTCCTTTTTAGTCGCTTTAGTTGGGACTGAAACATGCAATGGCACGACTAAAAACGTGATTTCCATTCAATCAAGTAAAAAAAACTTAAAATAAATTTGTTATATATTTAAATAATATGTTTTTGTTTGTTTTTTTGTTTTAATATGTCCTCCTTATCAAAAAATAACAGCCTCAACACGACGGCAAACAGATTGCTGGCTCTTGACGATGAAAGCAGTGTCCATTGCGTATCACACTGTCACGATGCCAGCTCGGAACAAATACAAATTTGTATGAGAGGTTCATCATTCATTCTTTTCATAGACACTTTAAACTTTAAAGTCCAGTGGCCTGAGGTAAGGGTTGAGGGGGGCCAGAAATAAATGGTATTGTTGTAGTATAAGTTTAATTAATGCTTAATAAAGGTAAGATGGGTAATTGGTCCGCATCTGAACTATTCTGGTTACGATATATGTAAATTTGTATTATCCAAAGAGATCCGAACCGGGTTCAGGCTCTCAAACTTTGACGGATCTTTAAAAAAATCCAAAGGATTTTTTCTGTCCTTTTTAAAGCTTACATTATTGCTTAAATAAGAAAGGACAGGTCTTGAATTCAGATCCAAAGATCTTGGTTAAGTGTAGGTAAAGTTGTATTGTCCGATTACCCAACTGGTTTTGGATACTCGAACTTTTACTGAGCTTAAAAAAAGATCTGGGGGATTTTTCTATATATTAAAAAACTTATAAAATTACTTCATTAATATAAAACGGCTCTTACATTCGGATTCAATGCATTCGGGTATAGTATAGGTAAATTTGTATTATCCGGTCTCTGTACTTGCTTGGGTGGGCTGAGTTAAGGGCTGGAAGAGGGCTGCGTTAAGGGAGGCAAGAAATAAATGGTATTGTTGTAGTATAAGTTTTGGTTCTGCTTGGCAGTATGGGGCTATAATGGACTTTTGAATGTTGTACAGAGTCCAGATGGAGATGTCAGCTGTCTCTGCAGCTTTCTCGGCACTGATTACTGATTTAAGATGTTAATTCTTCATTTTACTCCGCTTAGTTTGATTGCGCAATGAAACCTCGTAAATTAAAACGACGGGGATAAAATCGTAATCGAATGTCACTTTAAGTTTTCGGAGTCTTCACTCTCCTAATAATATTATGATAAAAGGTTATGAAATAATAGTCTGTGAGTATTTAAGGGAGTCATACCAGTTGGTATTGTTGAATTATTTGGTTTTATGTTTTTTTGTAAGTTTTGAGTTCCACACTGTAAGATAATACTTCCTACAGGGTTGGTCAGTACAACGGGGACTATTAATTAATTTTAATTTTCTCATTAATAAAGATGCTTTAGTGATTATTCTTTGACATTCTATTTAGGCTACTTTTTTTTTGATAAACAAAGTATAATAAACATTTCGTCATCTCGTCATCATGAGGGAGTTCGTAGTCTGCAGGATATTTTAAGGGGAGGGGGGTAATTTATTGGATATATGTTTTTCAAAAATCTATAGTTATTCACTGAAAATTAAATTTCAATTTTTTTTTTTTTTTTTGGGGGGGGTACTTGGTTTTTGGAATTTTTGTTTGTCAAAAAATTCAAAATCCTATTTACAAACAATTTTCGCAAAAAAAATTCAAAAATCTATAATTTTTCACAGAAAATTAAGTTTTTTGGAAAAAAAAATAAAAAATTAATTGCAAATATTAAATTTTTGGAAAAAAATGTAAAAATTCATAATTGGTCATAGAATATCAATTTTTTGGAATAAACTTTCAAAAATTTAATTTCAAATATAACCTTTTTTGAAAAATAATTAAAAAATCTATAGCTATTTACAGAAAATTTAATTTTTTGGGAAAAAAATTTAAAAAAATAATTTTTCGGGAAAAAAAAATTAAATAAACTAAATTAAATTTAAAATATAATAATGTTTGATAAAAATAAATAAGTCAAATATTCAATTTTCTATTAAAAAGTGAAAATTCCGTAATTAGTGGGGGAGGGGGCTACATCCCCTCCAGCCCTCCCCCTGCAGACACCCCTGACTAATGTTATGAAAGTCAGGAGGCTCGAGAGTCCACGTTTTACTGTCCAAACCTGTATAACTCTATGTACAACCCCTTCACATAGGAGGTATATAATATGGAAATACAAAAGGTTTCATATTTAATGAGCCGTTATTTGTGCTCATAATAATCACCATTCGGGCTATAACATGTAATCATATATGTATGTATGTAATGATTTTTTGAGTCAGTGAATGGACGAAAAGTGGAAGGAAATAGAAGAGGAAAGGAGTGAGGGAGAAGAAAAAAAAAAGAGGCAAACTATAATATTATTATATTCCAATTAGAAATTCTTGCAATGAAGTAAACAAAGTGTATTTTTCGCAGTCATAATTGCATTGCGGGTTCATTAACCCTTTATTTCTCCTCTCTCCTTTCATCTCTAATAATAATATACTCTACGTTGTACCTAGATGGATTATATATATATTTATATATCAATGTCTTATGTCTTCCTACCAATAGGTAGAGTGGCATTCCTAAGTTTCAATCCTTCAATGCAAATGTCATCACAGATCCTTGATCATAGACATACCAGGTCGTACAAAAAATTTGGGAAGACTAAAATGAATTAATTACCGTGTGATTAATTGAAATTTGTACTCTTATAGAGTGCAATAGCTAATTAAGATTTCCGATGACATCTCAAGCAATCTTCGATACATGGATTTTTTCTTGTGCATTGTCTTGATTTGATCAAAATCGGACAAAAAATGAGTAACCAATAATCAAAAAGGCAAAGGGTTTAGGATCTTCTTGACGCAGATCTTCAGAGTCAACCAGGTTTTGAATCGCAGAAACGACAGGTTTATAGGAGCATCAACTGAGGCTGTCCAGGGCATCTTCAGGACCAAACATTCGCCCTAAATAATATGCTTGGGATTCGGGGACTCTGATGGGAAAACATGGATCCCTTCTTCTTTAAGCACAATGTGAAAATCGGAGCTGAGGCCTACTATAAGGTCCTGAGGTGGAAAATCTTGCCAGGCTGAAAGTTAACTATCCTGAAAGCAACTATGGGTCGACCCAAGACAGTACCCCCAGTTATACGGCCTGGAAGATACAAAACTTATGCAAGGAGTACTTTGCTGACTTCTGGGAGAAGACCTTCTGGCCCTCTTCTAGTCTTGATCTCAATCTGCTCTACTTCAGTATGTGGATCGTCTTGGACAGCATGGTTGGGAAGATATCACGCATAAATGTGCAGAAGCTCAAGCCCAGAATAAAGAGCAATGGATCAACATGTCTGCCGATTATACTGTAGCAACCTGCACCAAGTTCAGACCTCATGTGGAAACTGTGATAGAGGCTTGAGGCGGCCATATTGAACTATTCTTGCTAAGATTGATTGCTAAAAGTTTTTTCTTTAACATTTTTCATTATACTTTTCTGATAAAAAGTTATCAAGGTTTTGGTTTTACTTCTTGATCGTGGAAAATTTCCCTCTTGCACTCGGTATAAAAGAGTGTCAATCAATCAAAGAATAGACTAACAATGAGACAAAAAAATAACCTTCTGAAACTTGACTTAGACAAGCAAGCAGATTATTTATAACTTCAAGAAGACCATTAATTGGTGCACAAGTACATACAACAAAGATTACAAAGTCCTTTTTGGAGACCTACATTCCATTCTGGTAGAGAACAATGTTGCCAACAGTGGCGTCACATGACCATTTTTATAATTTCCTATATAGTTTTATATAGGACATTTGTGGTTTTATCACATATGAAATCCAAAATGGTTGAACAGATCAGTCTTAAACTTGCATGTAGATTTATAAAATAACCAAGCATGTTATTATATATATATTTTTCTTTCTACTTTCCTCTCTCTCTTTGTCTCTTTTCTTCTACCTCCAATCTTTGTTTCTATTCCCCTCTATTGAGTCCAGCAAGACAGGCACCCTCTGCGAGAATATACACGATAAACATATTTATATTACTAATTATAAAACTGTGTGGATAATTGGTAGATGCCAACCCGCTCCACTTTTCCTTCTGGTCACATGTCGAGAACCCTCCTAGAAAAGGATACTGAAGCTCGAAGCTCAGAAGGATTTCGTTGATGAGCATTGGAATTCCATGAGCCTCAAACACATTATTACCACCAGGGGCACACCAAGTCCATTTTCAAAGACGTTGGATCGTACTTTAAAGATTACAAATCCCAAAACATGAGGCAATATATGTGTGGCGATAACATAAAAGCATGTTAGGATAATTTTTCTAAATATTGTAACAGTGTGATAAATTTATCCGTTGATATGAGTACTATAATTTATATTAATTTAAAAAAAGGATAAAGTCCTTAGGAGCCGCGCTTTTTAAGATTAACTAAACCTGATAAAAATTGGTTATTTGGTAACACTGACCAAACAAGATACTGAGACGTCACAACGGGTAAATCATTTTTTGGTGAGAATAACGAAAATAAGAAATTGATTAGCTGGTTAAGAACACGCCTCACCAACTGATATTGATGATATCGAAATTCGATTTAAAGTTCAAATACTGCACGATCAAATTGACTGAACTTGTATATAATATATTCATGTAAAAATTTAAAGGCTGAAAAGCAATGCTTTTGCGTTCGTACATTTCTCCTCTTGCTCTCCCTCATCACCAGATTTGAACCCGTTGGACTACTTTGTCTGGTCTTACGTGGTGAACATGACCAACGGCTCCTCCCATAACACCCAAGCAGTCTCTCATCAACTGCATCCAGGAGAAATTCAGTGAGATAGAAGCAGCGCAGATTCAAAATGCCTGTTATCAGTTTCGTAGCCGCATTGAGCGGGTTTTGGCCGCAAACGGTTGCTACATTGAATTGATAGCTTCTCTATATCCTAATAAAGATATTCGTCTTTACTTTATCAAAAAATATTATAAAATAAGGTTGTAGTTGTTGTTTTTGTGAAACGGGAAATTTTGTCCACGCACCCTGTATAATTCAAATTAATAACTTGTTGGACAGTTTTTCAGTGGTTTAATATTGCATTTTTGTATTTAATGTTACATTTTAGCTACACTAGTTTCCGACATTAAAATTGTAGATTCAAAAAAAGCTAGTTTTCAATTACACACCCAGTAAGTAATGAGTTATAATTTTGCATTTGTTTAATATCCAAAACAATACCATTTATACTAATGATATGGAGGATAGTTAATCTTGCAATTGAACACTGTATACAGAAATAACGGCTTCCAGGCGGCGACAGAATTTGCTGCGGGTGCTTCTGACGTAGGTCTCTGACATGGTAACCCACTGCTCACTGACAGAGACTTTTACGCCCTCAGCAATAGCGTGTCAGTTTCTGCAGACCTGGGACTCCACGTACCCCCAGATACTATAATCCAAAGGATTAAGATCTGGTGATTTGGGAGGCCAGAAGTTCACAAAAAAAAAAACTGTAACAGAGCTGATGTTTCACTTCTTCATCATCTTTTCTGTCAGGAGTGGGATTTTTGGACTCTTAGAGAGACAACACCAGTCTCTTTGATTCACCTTGGCCCAGTGGACCTTGGAACACTGAAATCCATCACCGTTGTGGAGAGATCTGGATCCTCTTTAAAGGTATTGACTACAGCATCAGTAGTCAATTTTCTCCTATGCACACTCCTGGGGGCTTCTGCAATATCCTCACCCTTATTCAAAAGCTCCTTGGCATGGTCAATAGTTGACTTTGAGCTATATTTGGACACTAAAACTACTTTTGAGGTCATTTCGACGGTGGGCAAAGTCTTTCCCTCGTTATGTTCTTGCAATATGATGATAAACTCGTTAAGTATCATTTTCTCGACTTGTACGTAAGCTAGAGAGCTTAGGTTTGTTTTGTATTGAACCTAAGTGTTTATGAAATAATTTCAATAACTCAATCTTAATTAACTATTTCATTACTCGGTAAAACCAAGAGGTATGTAGCTATAGCCACGAGTAAAACCATCCAGCCTTCGTACTAGCTACTCAAAAGAAGAAAACTTCATAATAATATTTACCAACAACATAGAGATAAAACCATCTGTTCAATTTCACTTTATCTCTTTCCAAAAAAGAGATGTCATTTAATTTTACTGTTATTAAATCAGATAAAACTTTGATTAGAAAATTACACAACATTACATTATACATTACACAGAGAGACGGTCTTGAATTAGCTATGAGTTTGTACATAAGGTTGAACCCTTTTCTTTTCTTTTTTTAGTTATCTTCATTTGATCATCAAATGCTTATATCAATTTATTAACCATATGGACACACAAAAAATGCACTTTAATTTTAAATAATACAATAATTTCAAGTCCATTTACGATTTTGTCTAAATGGCTGAAACTTTGGTGAATAACTGTCCACAAATGATGAATAGATGTGACAAGCTTTTATTTACAGTTGTTGCCATCTTTACGTCGCGTTGGAAACTTTTCAGACGACCCTCGTATAGTCAATACCAAGTGGTCCATTAAAATATGATTCCTTTAATTCATAAATTTATTATAATATTAATAATTTATTAATTAGTTATAGAATTTCTACCAAATTAATACTACAAGTAGGTGTGTATTTGAGCTCCATTAATCATTAATGTAGCCAACCTTAATGGCAGGGAGTGGCTGAAGGGCTGGCATCCTCCGTAGATGTAGTCGTCAGTCATGGTGTCCCAGTGCTAGCTGGCAGTGGCTTTGAGGGCATCGGTGTTTCTGCAGGCATTCCCCTCGACATGTATCCAAAACGTGTAGTCGAGGGGGTTGGTATCAGTGCTGTTGGGAGGCCACAAATTTCAAAAAAGAGTCAAAAAGACTAATTCAAAAGTCTTGGAGTAGAGGAAATGGTTTTGTTTTTTTCCTACTCTCAAAAGTTCCCTTTTTGGAAGGCCCCCCAAAAAAAGTCAGCCTGATTAGAGAAGGATAGCTGTAGAGACAGAATGGATCAATAAATGCACCCCATCCTTAGGATAAGACTCTTCTTTGGAGGGCGGGCGTGTAAAAATACAGATTGACACAACGCACGACACGGTTCTTGAAATGAACAAAGATGCGTTGTATTTCCTTTTTAAGCTGTTTTAATTAATTTTTCGAAAATGAATCTTGTTGTATGATATAAAGCAGCTGACTATACGTATTATTAAGTTAAAAAAGGTACAACATAAATGTTTGTAAATATCAAAAATACCAATCAAGGGTTTTTGTTTAGGATTCGTATCATTTCATACTATGACATAGATCCTTATTTTGATAAAGTTATCGCTTCAAAGTATGTAGTAATTAATAACTTATGGTTGGTAACAAGAAAAATTCAGAAGGTTAGCTACCATACGATATTTTTTTGTTTGTTTTTTTATGTTGAAAGTTAGTTCACCAAAAACAATTGAAACTCTGGTTAAATATGGAATAATCCCATACTTCTATCATATCTAAACTGTTACATAAATAAAAATATAATCACATGTAAAATACAGTGAGGAACAAACAAAATTTGTAGCGCCCTCTGGGTTGTTAACATGCGTATGTACAATTATATTTTATTTATTAAAATTAGAGGGGTTGTGTCAACTACATTTTTTTTTTTTTTGACAGTGTCAATTTCATTTTCACATCTTCAGTAGAGATAGGATTATAGACCAGAAACAGATTTTGACAAACACGCAACCACTGATGGAAGTCAAACATCAGTGGTACACACCTTATGGTATAACCTTGTATGTATATTAACCTTGGTATTGCTAAATAAAGGTAGAACGGGTTTGGGATCCTGATCCCAAAGTAATAATGTAGGATAAAGATAATTATTATCATCCAGGTTCCAAACAGGCTTCGGGTACTCGAACTTTTAAATGAACCTGAGGGATTTACAGATTCTTAATCAGCTTTTATTATTGATTAATAAAGATAAGATGGGTAATTGGTCGGCATCTGAATTATTCAAGTTACAATATAAGTAAATTTGTACTATCCAAAGAGATCCGAGACCCGAACCGGGTTCAGGCACTCAAACTTTGAAGGATTTTTTAAAAAATCCGAAGGATTTTTCCTGTTCTTTTCAATGCTTACATTATTACTTAAATTAGAAAGGACAGGCCTTGAATCCAGATCCAAAGTACATGGTTAAGTGTAGTTAAGGTTGTATTGTCCGATTTTCCATCTGGTTTTGGGTACTCGAACTTTTACTGACCTTAAAAAAAAGATATGCGGGATTTTCTAGATATTAAAAAACTTATAGAATTTCTTCATTAATATAAAATGGCTCTTACATCCGGATTCAAAGAATTCGGGTATAGTATATGTAAATTTATATTATCCGGTGTCCGTACATGCTTTGGTTATCTTTAAAAAAAATTCGAGGGATTTTGCAGATCATAGCAGGTAATACTATTATTTAATCATTAATCTAGTTAAAAGAAAAGATATTAATTATATCGAACGTAGCATCTCCTTCTATCTTGAATAGATGCTTGGAGTGGCATCTACATAACCAGTTGCATTGTGTTGAAATAAAATTCGGTTGTTCATTGTTTCAGCATCGCTAACCAGTAAAAATGTAAGCATAATCCAGATTCTATTTTATTAATGTCATAACTTTGGGTAAAATGCTCATAAAATTTGAGACAATTATCCTTCTAATATTGGTTTCGGATCTGGATCCGAAAGTTCGGCCACCTGCAAATTTACTCGAATATTTACGTCTAAGGGTCTGAATTTACCCTAATCCAAGAAAATGTGGATCTTTCCTATTTTTAAATTATTCACTCAATGTTTTTTATCTCTATAGTTCCATGGGTCAACATAGTAAGATCTTACTACCTATGGATCAACAACCAAAGTGCTGCCCCCTACCACTCCATAGCGAAATACAGATGGATGCAGTGAAGTTGTTTATACGGAGTGCATTTTTTACATATCTATTTATTCTATTTTTCGTAAGATTTCATAATATTATTTACTTTTTTAATTTCACAATATCAAAATGATACAACGATTTTAATCAACTTCAATTACGGAAAAAGTTTGTACACATGAAGTGAAATAAAATAAAAAAGTTCTCTCTCGTCATTTCTTTCACTTTCCAGCAAGAGAAATCTATTTAACTACGATGAATTTAAGAATGAATTTATAAAGAAAAAAAAAGAAGAATTACGACACAAGTAAAAAAGACCTTTTGAACTGCATTCGGTTAAAAACCGTACAATGTACGTTAGATTCTTCTGTTTTTGAGTTAATAATGGTTTCCATCTGCAATAAGACTTAATCTACTAAGGACAATAAAAGAACATACTTTCCCCAAGTTTAAGGCCTCCTTGGTCATTTTTAGAGTGGTACAGGCCATTATAATGTCAAAGATGTGCTCAATGATTGACATAGTGTTGTCTTATATCTTATATAGGACTGAAGACGACATTCAGCTGTATTTGTTCTTCTTTTTAAACAGTTCTAGTACTGACAGGACCGACAGTCTACCGGGTTGTACATTAAAATCTGAATACTTTAAATGTATACCATAAATAGATGTGTGTCGAAACTCTTTCAATGATTAATGTAGCCGCCCTTGCGGCAGTGATAGCTTCCAGGCGGAGGGAAGGCCTGGTACCTACTGCATATTTAGTCATGGTGTCTTAGTTCTGGCTGACCGTGCCTTTGAGGGTCTTGGTGGTAGATGAAAGACACTGTAGGCCTTCCCCGTGACATGTATCCAAAAGGTGTACTCAAGGTGGTTGGCAAGACGCTACAGGGTGCCAAAAGTGGCAAAAAATATATCAAAATAACTCTTAAAACTCATTCAAAATAGTCTTGCACCAGAGGAGATGAGGATTCTTTCATTGCTGCCATCAAAAGTGGCCTCTCAACCTCATAAGGATATTTCCACTCATTTTTTGATAGATGTCTAGACAGTCTGGTATGAAATCCTGAGATCTCATGTATGGGCCCACATAGACTTGAGAGGATTTACTTCTTCGGATCCAATTAGGTCGTTTAGATAAAGCCTTCTTCCTCTACAACGATTCGGAATTGCACGGTAGCGTAAACGGTGGTCCTGGATACTTTGTTGGGGGTTTTCCAGCATCAAGGAGTGCGCGAATGAAAATTTGTTGATCCCTTGCAAGTGTTATTTTTTCAACCTGTACGTAAGCTAGAGAGCTCAGGTTTGTTTTGTTTTGTAACTAATTGTTTTAATGATTTAATATGTCAGAATAGGAATGAATTTCAATCATTCAATCTTCATCAATTATTGAATTAGTTAGTGTTCATACTTCAAGTGACCACCCGGTAAAGAAGAGGTAACCAAACTTTTTAACTGCGGGTCTAACAACTGAACAAATCACGAGTGAAGGCTCCATACTCGTCCTATTCAATATTTGCAAGCCAGAACGAAAGCTCTGGGAAAAAATACGAAAAACAAGGTTTGGTATTCCATGTTAATGAATAAAATACAAAAACTATCAACATGTTTATTTGCTCAAAAGTTTTCAAAAAAAACGAATTTCTCAAAAGGTAAATCTATCAGACATAGTGTGCAAAGATCCAAATTTTACAAACTAACCAGCAGAAAAGGTTAATTGTCTATGTATAATCAATTATTGGTTTGGAATTGCTGCATCAAATCAAGAGAATTGTTAAGGTTCATAATTTAATCGTGTTGGATGGGTTGATTTCACATAAATCAATTTTGAAAATGTTTACTCACAAACATATGTTGTTCCAAATTCTGATGCCATACAAGCCACAAAGTTCTTCAGGTTCAGAAACGTTGACACTGCCCAAAGTCCCAAGTTTCTAAATCCTGTTTGGATAAAATGTGCGTTCGTGAGTTTTCTTTTGATGGAATCCAAAAGAATCGAGAGTGGATCCGTTTTTGTAGCAGTTGATGCCATACACACACCGCTCAAACCTAAATATAGTTGAAATGCCTTACTCTCATAAAATAAGAAATAATTAATTATTATTATTTAGTAAAAGGCGTACAAAGTTATTTTATCTGATACACCAAATCCAATATGTGAGAAATTGTACTCGAAATATGTGACTCAACTTGTCGCCATATTTCGAAGACTTGGCATACCCCTTGATCAAAAACTCGAGAGTTGACTTGGGCTCAGAAGCTATGACTCGTGCAATTCGACTTGTACGTGAAAACTATGATTTAATTATTCACTGGGTGTGCATAATGTACTCTTTAAAGTAATTTTATATATAAATTTGTACAATGTCCCTTTTTCAAATTAATATGGCTTGGGAGGCATGTAACTCTGGCACAAATTAGTTTTTTATTGACCTCAGGAAATAATGTTTTTATGCAGGATTGGAGGGAAAATATCAACCCCAAACAGAACAATCTATGAGCATAGATTAAAAATGTACATTTTTAATAAAAAAACACCGAATTTAATTAAATATGTAGGAAAGGAAAAAAGGAAATAAAAATAAATTAAGGAGTGACAAAGCAAATTTTTCTTCTTCTCTGTTTTTCTTTTATAATTTTTTCTTTTTGTAAAATAAAAAAATAAGAAAAAAGTGAATAAAGAAAATGGCAAAATAAGTCATAATAAAAAATTCTGCATTTTTATGGACCACCTCTCTTCTCTTATTACTTTCAAGTCACATTCTACAAAGACATTTGGATAAATATGAATATCTACATTTTCTCGGATCTAGGGGGGGATGTGGGATCTTTAAACGTAACACATGAGCTGAAAATTCAGTGCCTTAAATCAGAAAACAGATTTTTTTGTTCAAATTTGACTTTATTACATTTATATTTCCTTCACGTTTTGGATCATAGTTAACATAACACTTTACAAGCCAATACTTAGCTTGAAAGGGTTTTTTTTCCATCAAGAACTACTGTAAAATCAAAAAAAAGATTTGCTTTTGATCTATTATTTTAAAAATAATAAAAAGTGGTGTCACACATCAGGAGACACCACAGGGGTGGGATGGAGGGGTTGTAGCCTCCCTTCTCCCAAATTAAGGAATTTTTGTTTTTAATAAAAATTTAATTTTTCATATTTTTTTTCAGAAGTTTAACTTTTGGTGAATTGCCATAGATATTTGCAATTTTCCTTAAAAAAGTTGATATTTGAAATGTTTTTTTTAAAAAAAATTATATTTTAACCTTAGTTTTTGAAATTTCTCCCTCTAAAAATTTAATTTTTTGTAAACAGTTGAAGATTTTTGAATTTCTTTTCCAAAAAGTTCCATATTTAAAATAAACTTTTTGGAATTTTTTTCCAAAAATATTTATTTTTCAAATTTTGTCGACAAATCTTTGCATTTTGATTTTTTTGAAAAAAATACAAAAACCAAGAAAATTTGGAATGGTTTTGAAAAAATTATATTTTAACCTTACTTTTTGAAAAAAAATTATATTTTAACCTTACTTTTTGGAAAAAATTATATTTTAACCTTACTTTTTGAAAAAAAATTATATTTTAACCTTACTTTTTGAAAAAAAATTATATTTTAACATTATTTTTTGAAAAAAAAATTATATTTTAACCTTAGTTTTTGAAAAAAATTATATTTTAACCTTAAAAAAAATTATATTTTAACCTTAGTTTTTGAAATTTCTCTTTCTAAAAATTTAATTTTTTGTAAACAGTTGAAGATTTTTGAATTTCTTTTCCAAAAAATTTCATATTTGAAATAAACTTTTTGCAATTTTTTTCCAAAAATATTTACTTTTTCAAATTTTGTCAACAAATTTTTTGTCTTTTGATTTTTTTTGAAAAAAAATCCAAAAACCAAGAAAATTTGAAATGTTTTTGAAAAAAAAATTATATTTTAACCTTAGTTCTTGAAAAAAAATTCCAAAAAATTAAATTTTGTTTGGATAGTCAATAGAGTAATTCTGGCCTATGTTTATTTCCTTATCCTTTCGTCACAGCTGCTTGTAATGTATCTAATGTAACGTCATGACAGCAAAGCCGTTCTCCTCTAAAACATTCTTCAAAGAAAAAAAACCATCAGACGCCCTTTTATAACGTACAATAACTTAAAAACTAAAGAACAGATTGTCAACAGCTATCTTATGTCTTTATGTACTAACTGAAAATGAGGCGAATTAATAAGAAAATAGCGCCATCTATGTGACAATCCCAGGACTTTTGAGGAGATGTTATATATATATTTTAGTTACCTGAAATTTCGGATACAGATCTGATTCCAAAATTAGACGGATTCTTGTTTCAAACTTTATGAGCATTATTACTGATGTTTGGACCTAAATATACACGCTCGATGCTACATATAAAACGTCTGCGAGATTTCATTAATATTCATACATAGAGGCAATCTTAATTTTTTCCATCAATTGCTTTTGAAGGTGACTCATACAAGTATTGCAAATGAAACATAACGGGGCAACAGTTTCCAATATCGAATTTGAGATAGAAACGTAAAAAAAAGATAGAGTAATTAATATTTTTTGATAGTAAGAACGAGACGTTTCATGATGTGGAATAATTAACTTTCAATGTGTTATAGCAGACTAAAAAATAATAAGATGTCTATTATAGATCGAAGAAATGTACTCTCACAAATCTCTCTTCAAGACACTACTCAGGGAAACAAACATGCTTGTTGTCAAGTATGAATATCTACAATATGAAGAAGAATAATCAATATGGGGAAAATTCGAGCACTTGTCCACACAACTATCCCCTTTATACAGAACGGTACATCATTTAAGACTTAATGAATCAGTTTTGAATTATGAAAAAATCATTATATCAACTGATAGCAAAGGAATCAATAGTTTAAATGACATCAATTATGTAGAAAACAATGAACAACCGGCTGCAACAGTCAAGTTCAGAGAACACCCTTTTTGTTGTACCGAGTGTTCTATTAAAATCGGAACACTTTGAATTTTAAAATTCAATAACATATCATTTATTAATTAACAATAGAATTTCAACAAAATTAATACTATAATTAGATGTGCTTCTGAGCTCTTTTAATCATTAATGTAGCCGACCTTAGTGCAAAGATGGCTTCCAGGCGGCGGAAGGCCTGGCATCACCTCCGGATGTAGTCCTCTGTTATGGTATCCTTGTGATGACAGATAGAGTATTTAAGGGCCTTGGTGCTTAAATGGCGAGCACTGCATACCTTCCCCTCGACATGCACTGAAAATGTGTGGTCGAGGGATTGGCATCAGAGCTGTAGGGGAGCCAAAAGTGTCAAAAAAGAGTTCAAAAGTCTCATTAAAAAAGTTCTTGGAACAAAAGAGATGGGTTTCTTACATTACTAGGTCAAAATTGGCTTCTCCACCCTCACCAGGCTCTTTCCACCCACTTTTGCGATAGCTCTCTGGACAGTCTAGTATGAAACTCATGCATGGGCTCTCATGAACATGAGACGTTTTCTTCAATTCCTCAATTCAATTAACTAATGATTAATATCACATAATTCTTCATATTCTACTAGGTAGAAACTTGAAACTTACACACTTGGAAAGAAAAAAAAAACACCTGCCCTTCTTTACTTATTCATTTAACAAAAATATTTATTAATCATTTGCTGATACATAGCCAACGTCAAATTGATTTATTCAATTCGGCCACCATCGGCCTCACAGACGGCGGTAAGCCTCTTGTGAAAGAAGTTACAATTATTCCAAATGCCGTTCTGTTCCATTGCAACACACTCCTCATCGACAAAGGCCTTCATGGCTTCAATGTTCGGGTAACGGATGCTTCAGCTCTCTTCTCCATGTGCGGCTTGAAAGAAAAGTATAAGGGATTAACATCTGAACTGCATGGGGGCCACATTCTTTTTTCATCGAAATCGATGTTGTAGGCTAAAAAGTTCTAAGTAATTTTCGCAAGTGTGAACTGGGGCCCCATATTGTTGAAAGACAACGTTGACGTCTGAGAAATGTGCCTAGACGTAGAAGAGCAAGTTGGCCTTGAAAATGTTGATTTATAGGGCTGCAGAGAGCCTGCGTCCCTCCAGGAACCAGATCAGGAGCCACAATGTCATTGGAGACAACAATATGTTGTTGTTTGTTTCGGAAACCTTTTTCCTGTCTATGGTCTCGTTGTGGTATAGCCTCTTTTTAGCTTTGTAAATGGTCTTACAACCCATTCTGTCTTCCTGGTCACCTCGGTTGAAGTCTGACCCGCACGAAGAAGTGTTTATGCCCTAAATCTCGAGTCTCACTGCGATGACATTTCTCGTCCGATTGAAAAAATCAAAAAGGAGCAGGTACTTGAGATACATGGCTACCTATAATATTACAGACAGTTCTAATTTCCCCACACAAAACCTCTCAAATAAATATAATACAAGTGTGGAAGTTTCGAGTTTCCATACATTATATTTACTAATTTATCTTTGCTTGAAAAAAATAATTAATAAACCTAATTGAGTTCAATTAAAGAATCTGTGAAAAAAGGCTCCAATATAAATAGATACATTTTTCACATGGGTAGCTTACATTTCCAGTCAAATGTAAAAAAAAAGTAATTTGAAAATGAACTAGAATGGGTACTCGGCAGAGACCAAAATCTGCCTATGGTCATTTTTTTCTAATTTGATTTTTTTGCTTTTTATATTTATTAAACATACATAATAGTACATATTCAAGCTCTGTACCTTAATTTATTCCAAAGTTATGATCGATTATGTATTTTTAACCTGTCAAACTTTAATGACCTCTTACTGTGAACATTTATAATCTTTGTACCAAGTTAGATCCAAATTGATCCATCCCTTTTGCCGTAATCATGGTGGCCAATAGACAAACAAATTAACAAATAAACAGGGGTAAATACATAAACTCTGTTTAATTGCGTTGATGGAAGTGATAATAAAATGTAGAATAGGGTATCTCAAGCTATCCAGGAGCCCATATTGCCCCTATTACTCCTACAACAGTGTTGGACAGTGTTGTAAATTAATGTTAGTTTTCTTATTAATGGAGGAAGGTTTTGTTATTATTTTTTTGATATTCTGGTTCAGCCATCCTACGCTCATATACAAACTAAAATAAAATTTTCGTCTTCTTGGCATCATGAGTGAACAAAAAGCCAAAAGACAGAGCATCTAAAAATCTCCTAGATGCTGAAGTTGAGGTGGGGATGATTATGAACATTTTGAAGTGCTGTAGGCTCACAAAAGAAAAAAAGTAAAACAAAATAAGAGGTCCAAGGGGTCTACCTCCCCAAACATCTCTGCTTCAGCACCGTGGTCTTAAATGTCAAGAAGATGCCTCCTTCTTTTTCAAGGGCGGAGAAAAAATCTACAAGGAGATTTACTTCAAAGCCTTCTGGTACACCATATTAATAAGGCTGAAGGCCAACTACTCGGAGGGTGACTACGTGCTGACTCAGGACGGCACCCCCCTCTTATACCCGTCGATAACATGGATGGATTTTGGTCCAAAGATATGTGGCCCCTTCCTCGCCAGATTTGATCCCCATGGACGTTACAGAGAAACCAACAAAACTCCTCACAAAAATGTGGACTCACTGAGGGACGCCATAGTGCCTGGTTGGGATGGGACAACTTGTCTAAGGAGTTCGTCATCAACTCCTGCTAGGCCTTTCGGTGAAATGTAGAGGCTGTGATTGCTGCTGAAGGTGGACAAATTGAGTGAGCATTTTTCAAAGGCCTTGTTCATAAGTTTTTGTTCATTTTTTTAAGTATTTCTAAAAACAGCTCTCGGCTTCACTTTTGTTACCCATCCCTTTAATTATTATGCAACTGTCCCATGTCTCTTTTACCAAAAGCATATGAATCATCATCAACTCTCGCTTTTATTTTATGGAACATTATTGTGTAATAATATTGCTATACATGCTATATAAATTGGACACACTCCACATATAATCTCAAGTTCAAATTTAATTTATGTCACGCATAGGTATACTAAGTACATAATATTTAAAGAGTAATTTCATATACAGGGTGCAGTTTTACAATTAAGAATTTTTTTTAAACTGATTTTTCTTGGGAACACTTGGTTGTACAGCTTTAAAACACAGTCACCCTCCGAGCAGGTCGTGTGCCCAAAGAGATCATCGACTTTCTTAAGTTGTCCTCTGCCACCGTGTACAAAGTCACAAAGAAGTTCAAGGAGTCTGGAAGGATGCGAACACCAGCAAAGAAGAAGGAAGATCGATCTGCGTACAAAATTGCCTTTTGGAAAATTTGGATATGTTTTGGTCTAAGGAAATGTTGCCCCCTAGCTCCCCGGACTACAATCCTTTGGACCTATTTCGTGTGGGGTGTTTTGGACAAGAAGTCCAAAATGCGTGCTCACAACAATTTGGCTTCTTTGAGAGCCTCCATTATAGAGGCTGTGAACAATATGAATAAAGATCACCTGATGAAGGCGTGCAGCAGGTTCTCCGCCAGGTGGGAGGCCGTGATTGAGGCTGAGGGTATTTGGATTAAATGATTAGGCTCATAGAGGATCCCTACGTTTGTATATAAATGGATTTGTAAATATCTCGACTATTTTAAGAAATAAAAAGGTTTAAGTCCTGGTCTCGAAATTTCTTAATTGTAAAACTTCACCCAGTATAATTAGATAGGCAATTTTTGGGAGAAAAATAAATGTATTATAGTCGTGCAGATATTCTAATAATAATTATATAAAATATGATAATTGATGATTCAGGGGGGAAATGAATACCATTCATGCTTTTAGTTCATGTTTGACCCTCTGAACGGGGGAAAACTGAACAATTATTAATTATTCGCCGCTAAGCAATAGTGAATTAATATTCAACCAATCAACCTTTAAAAAACTGTTAATAAGAAGAAAAAAACTGAAAAATCGACAGCTGACAACGAAATGTATTGCATATTTTTTTTGTTCGTCAGTTAACACGGTTTCAAAGACCGATCACACTCCGAGACCATAGCTAATTGATGAAACAAAGACCAGAGGATTAATTTTTCTCCAAATTTTGTGTGCTACGAGAAATTATTTTTGATCTGGTAGCTCCTACCCGAATTATTTTATTGTTAAAAATTTGGACAATAATATCCTAATTAATGATAAATAAATGCTGAAAAACTGCTAAAAAGCAAATTGAACACACACTGAACAAGAAAAGAAAAGTTTTGTAAGATGGGTATTGTTTGTGGGAGTGGAAATACACTATGATAAATTTCAGTTTGGAGGCACAAAAATGACTAATGCAGCATTTTCTCTCCCCAAACAAATAACATATTGAACCACATAGCTTCTTTATTTTGAAGGGGATATTCGTTGACGTTTTAAGAGTCTAATATGCAAAGTTCCTAGAAATAAATTGCATGATAGATGTGATATTACTCACCTTTACTTTCCATGAATAAAAAGGTGAATTCTGCGTAGGGAAGAAAAATTGCATACGTCATGACGTGTAAAAAGGATTGAGCGATTGTATCTGTGGTACATCAAAATGAACATCTGTCAAGGAAAAAAGTTTTTTCGTAGTCAACTAAATTGAAACACAAATTGACCACGTGGTAAAAGTTTTGTTCAGAAAAATATATGAATGAACAGAATAAATGTGAACGGTTTTATATAATACATTTTTAGTCAAATTTAGTTAATCATAGTAGTATTTTTTTTTTTTTTTGTCGGCGCTGAAGTAATCATAAACTACTTTTTAACTAACTAAGAAACCTCCATTAATTATCTCTATGAATCGAATGCACTACGTGAATTCTGGGAAGGAATGCAAAAACTGTAAAAGAATAGAAGATAGATTGAAGTATCTCAAAGCTGACATCTCGTGAGGAAAAAAGTTTTTTCATAGTCTACTCAATTTGAGAAAAAATTTATAATTTAATCCTCCTTTTGTTGAAAAAATACCAAAAAAAAACGCATGCACGGAAAATTCGAACAAATGATCAACCGTTAGCTCAATTATACAAAAAAATACTCTGAATTTTGTTGGTTGATGTTGATACAAAATTACACTGAACCGACAAAGGATTTATCAGCTTCATTTCATAGCTGCTCGTAGCTAATTTAGTGAAACGTCATGACAGCTAAGCTGCTCTTCTCAACAGCAGTAGCGTTCATTTTCGGTATATTTTATTGTTAAATACCAACAAGACATGTTTTAAGCATAATGATTTATGAACCTAATTAAATCATCTATAAAAGGTAAGGCTACATATACAGGGTGTCCACGATAAATTGGAACTACTTTAAACTTCATAATGTGGATATTCGGGCTTAAATCATACTAATATAAAAGACTGCATGAACAATACACTATAACTTCCACCACAATTGTTTTGACAACAAACAATAGGCATCATGGAACAAGCAAGGAGAGACGAATTGGCTCGTGCGGGACACAATCCCTCTGCTATCTACAAGCTTCTTAACTACCCCAAGCCCACGGTGTATCGGGTCTTCAATGCCTAGGAGGTTGAGGGGAAGGTCTGCCGCAAGGCCCACAACATGAGAAGTGACCGAATCCGCACTCCCTGCTTCCTTGACGGCCTCCGGAAGTCCATCAAGGCTTCGCCGGGGACTTCCTGTCCAGGTTGGCCAAGAAACGTGGAGTGAGCAAGCAGCTGGTCTCCAAGGCTGTGAATGAGGACCTCGGGTACAGGTCATACCGAATGGCCAAACAACACATCCTCACGACATCCATGAAGGCCACCAGGCTCACCAACGGTAAGCGTCTCCTCAATGACCTGAAGAGCCATGGAGGAAGAATCTTCTTCTTCTCAGACGAGAAGAACTAGACTGTCGACAGAAGCTACAACGTCCAGAATGACAGGTGGCTTGCCAAGGAGAGAGAAGAGGTCCCTGCGGTCTTCACAACAAAGTTCCCAGCCTCCATGATGACCCTGGGTGTCATCTGCAGCACCGGTGAGGTGATGCCTCCTTTCTTCTTCAATCCCAAGGAAAGGGTTAACGCAATAAGGTACTGCGAAGTCATGGAGGAGTTTGTCATCCCCTGGATGAAGGATACGGCCGCTGGGAGGGAGTTCATATTCCAACAAGACTCAGCGCCCCCACACATCGCCATCAGGACCACTAACCTCTTCAACTCCCACGACCTCACTTTCTGGGATCGCAACACCTGGCCCTCTAACTCACCCGACCTCAATCCGTGTGTTAACTACTGGTAGGGGAAGTTGGAGAGGGAGGTGTGCAAGGTCAGCCAGAAGAGCATCGCGGCCCTGAAGGGCTCCATTACGAAAGAGTGGAATGCTGGTGATTCTGCAGAAGTCCTCAGGGCATGCAAATCCTTTAGGGGCAGGATGGAGAAGATGGTGGCTGCTGAGGGAGGACATGTTGAATAAATTTATTGTTTAATATCATGTCTGTCTTTTTCATATTAACAAATACACTCCAAATTCCATTTTTATCAAGCAGGTTGAATTTTAAGATAGTTCCAATTTATCGTGGACACCCTGTATTGTGTTGAAAAATAATATTATTTGCGTGTGAGCGATTGTCCTTGAATGTCAGTTACAACTTGCTGTATTCAAATCCAATATTAGTATATTTTGGTAATGCATGCACGGAACTATCATGACAAGGGGGGGGGTAATATTAGGATCTACTGTCTGAAAATCATAAACTTGTCTATGTTTATCATAGCTTAAACTAATTTGGTCTAACTTTGGTTAAGGCCCAAACACTATGAACTAAAGAAATGGCTATGTTTCTGTTATTTTTTTCGTAACAAATTTGAAACTAACAAAATTCAATTTTTTTTTGTTTTGTTTTGTTTAAAAAGGCTATCTGTTAAATTTTGTATCTTCAAAAATAATTTGTCATAAAAAAAAGTATATTGTCAAATTGGGGTATTTAAATAACAAAATGATTCGTCACACGTATAAAAATATTATTTGTTAAATTATCCCTTTTTCTTTTTAATATAAAAAGTGATTTGTTGCCTTTATTTTTTTAATTGCCGTCAAATTTAAAAAAATATAACTTGAATGGTGCTTTTATATTTGGAAATGTTTATATTTAAAAAGTTATTTGTCAAATTTTGTTCATAAGAAAATAATTTGTCAAATTTTGTTCATAAGAAATTAATTTGTCAAATTTTGTTTTAAAAAAATATTTGTCAAATACTGTCTATAAAAATGATTTGTCAAATTTTGCTCTTCGAAAAAATTTGTCATAAAAACACAACACCCCTGCTTCGGCCTGAAACAGATCTCATAGTAAAATTCTCTATCTCTAAATTTGAGGTGGAAAGAATTACGTTTTTTAAAGGAAAAACAATATTTCAGTTCGAAACTCAACAGTAATAGATCCATATTACATAATTACTAAATAGTATATGATTTTATATCTAAAAATGAATACTATACCTGTTTGATATCCTTATAACTTTTGCAAGACCGACCAAAGTAATTCGGTCCAAGTTAGGATCGAATGGGTCTCGTAGTACAAAACTATGAGACTGCAGTCTGAACCACTGAAATAGCGGACTTAATGGATATACAAAAATCATCAGTAAAGATCGAACCGAGGGAAAATTCGGTCTGGGAGCGAGTCTCATCACTAATATATGTTTATAGCATAAAATATTATGCCTAGTAAATGTATTATCATTCATAGTATGTATATATAGATATTCAACATCCGTTGTTGCAATAAAAATACGATACTATTTTTTTTAAATATCCACCACCACAAATATGTACAAATTAGCAATGGAACTAAACACAAAATAAATCATTTATTTTAACTGTACAATTATGATGGCTAGATATCTTTATTGTGGAGTATTCATTTGTTGTATCTATTTGTAGATGTTGAGGTGAAGCTGTAATTTGTATATGAATATTGTACAAGTTGTAACTCAAAAATGAGATGACTAATTTCAAATGAAGGATTTACAGTTTTTCCATGTATCATTTGTGTAACTTTTGATTATTTAAATAGAAATGACTAAACTTGAGTATTTTGTAACACATTATAAAGTTTAAATTAGGAGTATGAAAATAATAATAATAATATGTTGGGATGACTGATGAGTACATTAATCTCTAGAGCGCTCTCTAACAAAAACAAACCAAATTCACTTTAACATACCAGCGTTCATATTTAATTCAAATCTTAACATTAGTGAAAATACTTATGAATGATGATACCGGGGGGAAAGTTGAAACTTACAGACTTTACGGCTTTACGGCTCCAACGTTCAGGTGACAGATGATACAGGTCCTTCTCTCGATGGCCGGCCAGAAGGAAAAGTAGAGGGGATTAGAATCTTGATTGTATGGTGACCATATGTTTGCTAAGAAAGTCTGAGTAATTTTCGCATTGTGAACGGGAGCCCTATCTTGCTGAAAGACTACATTGCCGTAGGGAAAATTTGCCTGGGCCCAGGGGAGCAGGTTGTCCTTGAAGACATTGGCGTACATGGCTGTTGTGAGTCTGCAATCCTCCGGGAACCAGATTAGGAGCGTCCTTGAGCGCAACCGCATTAATGATGGGCTATTTTCCGGAGCTTTCCTTCTTCTCCATGGTGTTGTTGTAATCTAGCCTCTCCTTAATATCGTAGATGGTCTTACGAGCCATTCCCGTCAGCCTGACTACTTCTTTTGAAGCGTGACCCGCATGAAGAAGCGTTGATGCCCTAAGCCTTGAAGCTCTCTGCGATGACATTTCTCGTATGATTTAAAAAGAAGCAGGTACTTGAGATAAATGGCTAATTATACAATTACAGACAGTTCTAATTTCCGCACCCAAAACCTCTCAAATCAATATCAAATCAATAAGGGTGTAAATTGCATATTTCCGCCCATTATGCCAAAGAGACTAATAACCAAAACAAACAGAAACATTGCACTTGTTATACGCACACACATTCAACATTTCATTAATAAAACTAGAATATTATTTTAATATCAAAAATATGTATATTATATACATCAGGGACCACTAAATACAGTACATCCTATAACACGTTCGATGCTATACGCACACACCTGAAATATTTCATTAATATCAATACATTCTTATTTCTCAAAACAAAATATGCTTAATACCGGGTGGTCTATTGAAATCTGAACATTTACTTATTCATTAATTAATTAAAATTGAGTGATTAAAATTAATACATAATTCAATATATTAAAGCTTAAAGAATTAGTTACAAAATAAAACAAACCTGATCTCTCTAGCTTACGTCCAAGTCGAGAAAGTGACACTTGAACGTGATTGACGAATTTCCATTCCCGCACTCTCAGCAGTTAGGTGTCTCCAGGACCACCGTCATCGACGTCAGCAAGTCCAAAATGTTGGAGAGGAAGAAAGGCTCTGTCAAAATGGCCAAACTGGAACCAGAGGAATTAAAGTAAACAACCTAGGTCAATACCCCATGCAAGATATTTTGGGGTTGCACACCAGATTGTCCTGAGAGCTATCAAAAAATTGGGTGGAAAAAGGGTTTTTTACGGATGGAGTGGCCACTTTTGATACCAGCAATGAAAAAAAAAAACATCTCCTCCGTTCCAAGACTCTTTTCAAGAACGTTTGAATGGTTCTTGAAAATATATAGTGCACCATGTCACATATCGTCATATATTTCTCCATTTAGACAGATAAAAAGTCAAACTTAGCTTTAATAATAGAGATTCACAGAATAAATTCATATAATTATGGTTAAAAATTATTATTTATACAATAAACATCGTTTGAGAAAAAAGAATATAAAAGAGTGTCAATTACATTACAAACTATGTTCGAGACCCAAGGTATCCCTGCAGGAAAGATACTTACAATCATAAACATATAATGGATATCTACGTATCTAATTAGCATGTCGATTCATTGTTATATGCATAATTTAAAAAATTATAATGTATATACAGCTCCAAAACAGTTTTTGAGCCAAGGAGTTGAAAGATGCTTACGTAGGTGTAAAATGATATTTAATGCTTACGTAAATAGTAGTATATTATGTACATTGTACATGGATACTCACACCTTTAATCACTTTAAATCCTTGAGCAGTTACGAGGCTTTATCGTAATACGGGGTGGATCCTAAACATCGTAAAAATGTTTAATATTTTTTTTTTGAGATATGATTGTAAACATTTTACATTCATTGTTTTTAGTTAATAAAAAAACATCACAATTGATCGGATTTTTGACAAGAAAAATATAAATTATACCCCATATGATCGATCCGGCACAAAAACCAGAGTCTGTTAATCCCTTATAACTGTCAATAGGTTCAAGAAGGGCCTCTTAATTCTCGTACATTAGGTTGGTTGTTGTTTGGGGGAAATTTTATTCACAATTAATTGTATTTTGCCCAAAATGATCTGTTTCGTCAATTACGATCTATTTTGTGCAAAAATCAGAGTAAGTAGTTTGTCTGATTGCCATCAAGTGGTTCTATATCAGAGCCTCTTAAGTTGTGTACCATCAGTGGGTTGTTATCTGAGCCAAATTAAAAAAATAATAGATCGGATTTTGGCCAAAAATTATCTGGCCCACACTATATGATCATTTGGGGGGACCACCAGATTGTAATGTGATTGAGGATTTCCTTAATTTTTGGGGCATCCCTGGTCAAAATTAATAAAATTGAGTACGTTAACACGATCCTGGAGAAAGGTAACCTTCCATGGACCAATTCCAACTTTTGGTGCTCTCTCACAAACAACACACATTCAATATGATCAGGGGTATCTGCAGGGGCGAGCTGGAGAGGTTGTAGGCCCCCTCAACTGAAGGAAGTTTTGCTTTTTATTGGAATTTTTGGGGTCAAGATGAAAAAAGTTTTATGAGAAAAGAGGGGTAACATTTGATATTTAAAAAAAATTTTCAAAAAAATTAAAGTTTTTTTTAATCCTTGTGGATTTTTGAAGTTTATTTATTTTTTTTTTTTGAAAAATTAAAGAATGGAAATTTCGTCTTTGAATTTTTTTTCCAAAAAATATGATATCTGTTAATAGCTAATAGCATTTTTCTAAGAAGGAACTTTTGATAAACAATCGACTACTTTATAAAAAAAAACACCGTATAACCACCGTAAAATGACAATAATCATTCTTGCTACATGTTGGGATGTTGTACACTTTATTTAAATGTGATTTTAAGGCTTAGAAAATAATAAAAAGATGAGAGAATCAGACGAATGATTTTTGCCCATACTAACATGACAGCTGAGTGAACAACAGTTAACGGTCGGCACTTGAATATTTTTTCTTCTCTCAACCTCATAATCTTCTTTTTTTAAAATGCAATTATAGATAATAGATTACTGCTAGAATCATTCTTAAAATTTGATGATCTTCATTCTTATGTTTTATATAAAGAAGAAGAGTTCAGCAATAATTTTAATTTCTTAATATCCCAGGCAACCCCAGGAAAACCTACTTTAGTATAACAAATAACACCGAATTTATTTTATTTTTTCTGGATCAACTTTTCTTGATATTTTCATTATATTAAACAAAGATCATACATAGATTATAAATATCTGGATAACCTTAAAGATCTAAAAAGTACACGAAATGTTCTAGAACAAATACTGTATACATCTAACATATAAAATATATCCATCAATATGAAATTATAACCATAAAACTAAAAAATATATATATAATTATCTGAAATTTAGATATGTTTATAATTTGAAAATTGCTAATGATCATTCTTAATTCATTGAGACCTAATTAAGTGGACTTTAAGCGCTCTCAATGAGTTAGAACCAAAGACAGGTTAAGTAAATAAAATAAATATACTTTTAAATTGATCATACGTCTCAAGAGATGCTCGAATTCGGAGTTCCGAATTCCAGAAGGGACAACAGGATGAAAATTTCACAGAGCTATTTGTTTTTCAACTTAGTATGACGTCTTTTTAGAGTACCCAAATAGTTTGGTCCACTAAAAATCATAACGGTCTCAGACCAAAACTGAATTTCCGGACCGAAACATAACACCAATCATAATATATTAATATTGTTTCTTATATAATATATTCTATCAAAGTCCCTGTTCGTGCAAATGATGCATAATTTGATTGTACATAATGCACTCGTATGACAAATTGATGGCGTTTGCCATTTATTCGCAATATTCATTGATTGCATACATATTACGTAAGTTTGTTTTTGTTTGTATACCTTCAAAAAAATGTAGTATAGATAATCGATTAACACATAAGTGTACTTGGAGCTCGTGCCTTGAGTATGTATTAATACAAAATAATAGCATGCAGATGGTTAAAATTAATATTTGATTATATATAGCATTGATTCCCAAAAATGTTTAGAGTGTGTACCATATGAGAAAATATTCTTACCTATTATCAACGTTCCTCCAAGCACCAGTGGAGGGAACTTGCGTACTACCAGTGGAATGAGTATAAGAGTTTTGGAAACACAATTCTATTGTTGAAGGAACAGGGGGTGTAAGTAAGCTTTTATTATCGGAAAAGATTCTATACTGGCTTTGGATACTCAAACTTTTACAGCCTATAAAATTAGGCCTGATTATAATATTCATGGATCCGGGAAAAAGTACTCTTTTACGGTTTACAGGTTAGGGCAGCAAAACGTGGACTATAAATTAATGTCTATTTTCCCATTACCACGAAAAAGTTTAGTAATTATTTTTTTTTTTTTCTGTTTCTGTTGTCATTTTTACATAAACAAACTAAACTAATCATTGAGGCATTTCATCGTCATGAGCGAGCCACAAACAAAAAGGCAGGGCATATAAGATCTTCTAGATGCTGGAGTTGATGTGAGGAATATTACGGAAGTTGAGAGCATAATTAAAAGAGGGATACAAAGTTCTTGTTGAGTTTGAAAATAAAGAAGGATCCAAATAAGTCGATGAGTCCTTCGCCAACAACTGCTCTGTGGCCCTAAAGCCATCAGGAGGGGAATAAAGCACAAATTGGGATTAGTTTCTTTGACAAGGTACCCACGCCATTTTTTAACCGGGGCATGAAGGCAAGGAGGCTCGAAAGATGCAAAAAATCCTCACATCGATATAGGCAAATGGGTCAGTTGTGAAAATTTTCTAGGAATAGAAGATTTTCATAGTTGATCAATTCAACAACTGCCGGAACGACTGCTGGCTTGTTGAAACAAAAGAAGAGGTCCAAGGGGTTTGCCAAACCAAATATCCGGCCAGAAAAATGGTCCTCGGCGTTTTGCCTTCTAATGGAAAGAAGATACCTCCGTTCTTTTTCAAGGCTAGACAGAAAATAGGTCAGGAGACCTACTATAAGGTACTTAAGAACAACATCAAACCATGGCTGAAGACCAACTATCCAGAGGGTAACTACGTGTGCTCCCTCTCACACGCCCGCGAAGTGACAAAAGTTGTGCACAGATAACATGGTTTGATTCTGGTCCAAAGAGATATACTCCCCTTTCTCGCCAGATTTGAACCCACTGGACATTTCTATATGGGGCACTTTCGAGAAGGAAACCAAGAGGTCCTCACACCCAAATGCGGACTAACTCAAGTTATCCATAGTGGTTGCATAGCTTAACTTGTCAGAGGAGTTTGTAATCTGGATCTGAAAGTTCGGGTACTTGAAGATACAAACCTATCCAGATCCGACAAAAACTGTCTTTATTTAATAGTTAATATTAAGATAGGCTCACAGCTTAACAATAAATAATTTGAAGATTATTATCCTATTCAACATTCGGGAATCTGATTGGAGAAAAATGGTATAGGGTCTTTCAGGTAAATCCGGACTACATTGTACTGCATCCTGATCAATCAGGGAAGCAAGGAGAGGTTAGAAATTTGGTTTCGCTCAATATGAGGCCTAAAGGATTTGACCACGTCCGCGGTAGAGACGTTGTTCCAGTACTTGATGATGGAAACCTTCCTTTTGAACTCCCCTTAAAAGAAGTAATCCATGAGATGCATATAGGGGAAGTTAGAGGGCCAGGTTTGGGGCTCAGCCCCTCACTTTAAAATTGAAAAAACACTAATTAAATGTTTTCCATTTTGTTCATGATATAGTTAGGGACGGTCCGGATTTACTTGAACGACCCTGTAAAGAAATCGACATCCGACAACAAAATACAATGTAGATTTTTGTTCAGAGTGGTAAGGCTGTGAAATGGAATCAATAAGTGAAATGCATCAATAGATGGATTTTATGATGTTGCAATTTTCATTGTGGTTATTTTATGTTTTATAATGTACATGCTATGCGTATTACTAGAGTAATGAGACATAAAGATTCATTGCACCTGCTGAGTAAGCATGGAATTAAAATGCAAAAGAAGTAGTTCTTTGATATTGTTGTCGTTCTTCAAGAGACACATTGCAGAAGGCATTTTTGAAATTAAATGAAGCCTTTTACGATTAAAAAAGTAAAAACTATTTATATAATGTTATTTTTTTAAACAATTATAGAAAGACCTTTCAAAATTAATTAAATCGTACATTAGGGTATATTGTAATTTTTTTGAAAAAAAAAAATCTAAAAATTACAATTTTTGGAAAAGAAAATTGAAAAATTAAATAAATTCTGAAAAAAAAATTCAAATATTAAACTTTCCTTAAGAATCAAAAATTATATCGTTTGAAGCGGGGTATACAGCCCTCTAGCCGTCCTCCTGCGGACGCCCCTGATAAATTGGCCTTAGGTTCTTGGTTTTTGTACATATTCACTTAAATATAACACTTGGCGATAAAAACATGTACATATGTGATTAATCAACAGTATCGGTTGGGATTTTTGGAAGATATAGGACGGCTCCGGGATGGTTCGGATCTTTATACGCAAATAATCAAGTACATTTCGAGATCCTAAACCAAAGTTAGCACAATACATGTTTTGAATTATATGTTAATTTTACCCAAAATTTGGATATAAATAAAATAAGATCTGGATTACGAGTACATTTTTACTTATTGTTAATTAAGGTATAACCTACTATTAGTCATTATTAGAACATCATCATTGTTATAATAACATTTGAATAACCACGCGATGCAAATGTAGCTTCAAACAATAACCAGATTAATACAGATTTGATCTTACCTTATCTTATTTTCAATCCCTAACTACTTTGCACTTTTTTATAAGGATTTTTACTCTAAAAACAAAAGGTAATTAATTCATCATACAATGGAACCAAAGTTTAAAAAAAATATATGGAATAAAAATTTTCAAATTTATAAAACTTGTTTTTTGCCTTTTGGAAAAAGGAAGTTATGTTGGTTACCCTGTATGGCAATTTTCTTCATTGGTTGTGATGCACAGAGACTACCTCCGATTTCACTAAATGTCACAATTGAGATAATAAATTAGAAAATCCATCAAATATATAAAAACTATTGGACTTTTAATTTACTCTTATGTAAACTACAATTAGCATAAAATTCAAAACTATATAAGTCAGACATTGTTTGTGCAAAACCTTTTTCGAAGAGCATTGCACTCCACATTAAAGTTGAACAACTATAGAAAATATATTCACGTACATTTTTTAATATGTAGTTATAAAATATTATAAATTGCTACTACCAATTAATAGCCCTATATATGCTACACGAAAGCTGATTGAGTTTTATTGCACATTCCATTCCATTGTACCAATTAAAATGTATACTATGAACGAAGTAAAAAAGTTAGGCCTTGCATCGAATATTTGCAAGAGCAGAAAATTATTTATATTGATTCTTGATAATTATTCGGCTCAGAGTATCCGTGGAGTAGGAACTGAATTAACTATGCATCGATAGAGACGTTAGATCTAATGAAACAAAATATAAGTTGGTAAACCTGAAAAATTTGAAGAATGTTTGAACGGACGGCAGCTTGTTGCTTGTTATAACGTTTTATTAGATTTGCTACGAGGAGCTATACAAAGAAGGACATCAAAACAAATCCCACTTGTACCGGGTGGTCCATTGAAATCCGAACACTTACTAATTCAATAATTAATGAAGGTTGAGTGATATAAATTAATAAATATTTTTATATAATGAAGTATAAACAATTAGTTACAAAGAAAAATTGAGCTCTTTAACTTACGTACAAGTCGATAAAATGACTCTTGAACGTGATCGACGAATATCTATTCGTGCACTCCAAGCAGTTGGGTGTCTCCAGAACCACAGTCTATACCGTCAGTAAGTCCGAAACGTTGGAGATGAAGAAGGACTCTGTTGGAAAGGCCAAACTGGACTCGAATGAGTTAAAGAAAATAGCCCAAGCCAATCCCTCAAGTCCATGAGGGCCTATGTAAGAGATCTTAGAGTTTCATACCGCACTGTCCAGAGAGCTATCAAAAAAGTGGGTGGAAAGAGCCTAGTGAGGATGGAGAGGCCACTTTTAACACCAGCAATGAAAACAACCCATTTCTTTGGTTCCAAGACTCTTCTCAATGAGACTTTTGAACTCTTTTTTCACCTTTTTGGCTCCCTACAACCCTATAGCTAACCCCTTGACTCCCCCATTTGAGGGCATATTGAGGGAAGGCTTGCAGTGTCTGACATCCAAACGCAGAGGCACTCAAAGCCAATATTAGCCAGCACCGGGATGCCATGACAAAGGACTTCATCCGCAGTGGGAGTCAGACTTTCTTCCAAGACCATTATAGCCACCAAGGACAGCTACATGAAGGATTAAGAGAGCTCTAATACACATCAATTTATAGTATTCATTTTTTTGAAATTCTATTGTTAATTAATATGTTATATCTTGTTAAAGATTAAAATTCAAAGTGTTCAGATTTTAATGAACCACTCCGTATATAGTAAGGAAATATCGCCTGGAATAACTACCATGTCGATCCTCAATTATACTCCAAGCCCAAGAAAGGCTTACGCTAATAACTCCAGAGCAAACCCTCATTGTCTTTCAAGAGCATACCCATAAGTGATTATTTTATAATGAAATGTACGCTCTTCAAGTATTTAATAATAATTACAACAGCTTTAGACTAGAATAGACACTCGGTGTAGCGCAAGCCCTCCACCTAAAATCAAATTGAATTATGTCTCTCTATTTGTTCCATTGTTCTGATCAATTCACCATGATAACTTAACTAACAGAAGCCACAAAACCCCATGTTTCACTTGTTTGCACCCTTCCTAAGCGTAAGAATAGATTTTTGTTCTAAATTGGTTTTATGTTGACGAACATTATTTAGTCTGTATGATGGCAATATCTGCATAAGCACATTTTTTTAATAGATATTTGATACATCACTACATAATATATAATATCTTTGCCATGAGAAAATAACATGAACGTGAAAAAACCAAGGCTCAATTCATTCTTTCTCAGTTGAATTTTATTATTGATGACTTCTTCGTGAGTTAGGAAGGTCGCCAATGAGACTTGAGAGTGAAATATTTAATCTGATTGTTTGTCATAGCATTTTCAACACATGTCTTTAATATACGTAACCTTTCATGACATAAAAAAACAACATATAATTCAACTTGGTTCGATTCGTAGCTCAGTAAAACTAGACCACAATGTGTAGATCTAGAAAAAATAGGTCTTTGCAATTAATTCATACGGAAAAAAAACATTGAATATAATTATACCAACATGTTTACATCGGATTTGTTCAATAAAGTTTGTTGTAGAATGACTTTTCATGTCAAGACATGTTTAGTAATAAAATCCCCGATATAGTTAAATACTTATTTGTAGATCTGAGAGTCTCAAACAGTTCTGATAGGATCTCAAATTGTTAACCCGAAATTGTTTCCAGCGAAAACCGATTAAGTTTTCATTTTAATAACATTCCCAGACTATTCGAACAACCAACATACATATCCAGGATTAGTTCCGTTCACATTTTGCCCGTTCATCCATTCATTTCCGAAAACTTCATTTGTTTTTTAAACAAACGACGATTACGTGATTCATTTGAGTACAAATTTAGTTGGCAACGAAAAAACTTTTTTCCTTGGCGTCACTTAATGACTGTTTCTCATTATATATGTAATTTTCTTTTACAGAATTCACATTGTGAACTCTTAAAAGTAGCTATGGAGTAATTCATGATACCCTCAACAGCTCTATAGTGGAATAAATTTATATATATATTTGAGATATGATTTGATTACCAACACATCTCTATAATATCTCATTCTTCCTTTTATGAAGTCATATACAATAATAACTTTTATAGGTATACTTAATATATATATTTCTCCATTTTAATGGATGAATAATGTTGCAACCTCATCTTCTTGATTGTGGGATTTTTTACTGGAGCGGGGTATTTGAAATTAACTCTATACAATGAGGCAGAGAATCAGAGAAGAGATGAGATATGATTTATTTGGAATAAGATTCATTAACCTTATATATATATTATTGTATACATCTTCCTTTTGGTAGAATGGTAACTATATACTAGGATGAAGCTAACCCCACGATTTCACTGTTTTTTGGTACTTTATATAACTAAACAAACACAGATGTACAACTACTTTTAAATAAATTTACTTGTAGCACAAAGTGAATGATATATTTTGGAAGAAGTGACAAAACACTATAGAAATTACATTTTTGAATTAGATTTAAATGTATTTTCTTTTTGCCAAATATATATACTAGATTTAGGTTAATCCTGAAAATACCTATGGGTCCAATGGACTGTTTAAAAGCTTATACACTTAAGCAATAGTTAATATATCATAATGAAATGAACTATGTCCTAGTGAAGATAATAATGGACAACAGTACTAGTATAAATATTTTAAAAACTCGCGTACAGCTTTAGAACTAATGATGAAAATTGTGGGTATTTTGGTAATGTAAAAAAAAAGAAAAGAAAAGAAACCAAAAATCAACATGGTAACCCTGACAATTTAATTTATAGTAGTAAAATAGTTATGACAACAGCTGAGGAAAAGAAAAATCGATTCTTCAAATTACCTTTTTCTAAAAAGCGACCCAGGCAAAAAATAAACACGATTTACATCACTATTTTTCTAATGTTTAAAACCCCTTCACTGGCTTTATCTTTCCTTGATCTTGGGACCTACGAAAGATACTCTGTCTTTGTAAGGAACAGCATTTACCTTTTGACTGTCTGTCCCATTAAAGAAGGTGAATAAATCATTTCTTTCGAGCTTGCACACGATAGATTCATTTTAAACCGAAATTATGCCTCAATATATTATCTATAAAAGAGGACATTTCTGGAAGAAATGATCAATAGTTTTTATTATAACGCAAAATGGGTATTCTCCACATTTGTCTTAATAAAATTTGCTTCCATCTTCTAGAGTACCGGATAATTTACGATAAGGTAACCTTTTCTTTGGCCGAAGTTAAAAGTGTATTATTAAAAACTCAGATAGCTCACTGCATCTTATTAAAAAAGAAAAGAAAAGGTAAGTTCATTTTATTTCTTACGGTGCGAGTTTTGTTGTTGATGACAACCTTCTCCTCTTATTTTTATTTTTTTTCTAAAGCTGTTACCAATTATCAGTAATGTTAATTGATATTCAAGCTGTTTGTTGACGACAAATAACTTCCAGCAATGTTGTGCTCTACTGCCCCTTAATAATAGAGTCGATTACATTTATATAGATTAACTGATTCATTCCAGAAAGAACAAAGAAATTGTGCTGCAAAAGAAAGTTCGTTTCTTTCTTTCTTGGTAAGTATTGGGTTATTGGAGAAACAACATTGAAATGAGCTTTTGGAACTTATTTGGTAAAAAGTTTGAATTAGTTAATCTAGATTCTTAATATATTAGCCATGTTACAATTCACCTGCCAATGTATTATTCATTTATAGGCTATTAGTTCTAACAAGATTTAATCCAAAAACAGACTGGATATTTTTAATTTCTTTGTTTCTTAATGAAGGTCATGAAATTTTCAACATTTTATCAGTAGTGAAATAAAATATCCACGGAATTGAAAGGTACCTTCTAACACGAAATATAATCTTTATAAATATGGATTATGTTGGGCCTCGGAAGACGCTTCGTAAGAATACCCATATTTCACAATGAAAATATATCAAGGATGCCAAAGGATCCAGACGGTATAATATGTGGAGTAAATCATCTGGTATTTTGGCGCGTTATTCTTCAAAACTAATAATTTATTTGCCATTTTGCCACCAGTCCCAAAATATATTTGCAAATGGTGGGTAAATTATGGAATATAATGATATGGTGACGTAGATCTCATTAGAGATTTTATTTTTTTAAGAGCGCCAGGAAAAGGCGGGACCCAGAACAATGATATTACTGAATTAAGATCTGTCAGCTGCATTTTATATGATTTTAAGCTGAGAAAATGACTTACTGCTAATATCTTCTACATTTAAAGTAGCCTTATTGAAGGGAAAATATTATAATAATATTTGAATTCATTCATATATATTTTAATATGCATTTTCAAATCTATTTATGGCAAGCATAGGCGAGAGTACTTACTTAAGAGTTAGAAGTTCAGAGCCCAAGACTGATGAAATAATGAAAAAAAAGAGCACATTCAAATACCGTTGTTTCTTTTCCGATCACTACTTTAGTTACTAGGAGTGATAGTAAGAATTGGATTAAATAATATGCCGTACCCAGCTTAAGCTACACACGCTCGTTGCTACATTGTTATTTCTTCGATCAAGTAGTAACACTCGTGACTGAGGTAGCGGCAAAAATACAGACAAACTTTGCTCTATAGATATGAAGTATATTTTGCCACAGAAGACACTTAGTAAGAATACCCATGAAAATATGTCAAAGAATATATATGGATCCAAATGAACTCAAAAAATTGTCAGTCAGTTTAACACGTTTTTCGTCAAAATTACATAATTTCTTGGGCACCAGGCAACGGGGTTGGAATGTGTTTGCAATTGGGGGACAAATTATAATATGGCAGCATCCTCTGAGGCACCCGTAAAATTTGTTAGAATAATTTTTTGTTTGTTTTGTAATATTTCGAACCCAGCTTTAGCTACACACGCTCGTTGCTACATAGTTGTTTCTTAGATCAAATAATAGCACTGTAAAATGAAATACTGACAAACATACAAGAAACTTTCCTTTTTTTCATAAAATTTTTAACTTTGGAT
This sequence comes from Lepeophtheirus salmonis, assembly GCF_016086655.4. Taxonomy (NCBI): domain Eukaryota; kingdom Metazoa; phylum Arthropoda; class Copepoda; order Siphonostomatoida; family Caligidae; genus Lepeophtheirus; species Lepeophtheirus salmonis. The sequence continues at coordinate 47,953,405 of NC_052134.2, forward strand.
TTTTTTTCCATAAAATTTCATCGGGAATTTTTACTAGAATTGCATCGGAATCGGTGTCGGGATTTTTTTTTTTTTTTTTTTTTTTTTCCCCGTCACTAGTTTCTTTAGAAGAGACAAAAAGTTGTTTTTCTTAATTTTAGAGTTAAATTTAAAGGAATAATCTTTTTCAAAAAAAAAAAAAAAAAAAAGAGGAAGCGTCACCCTAACCTATATAATACAATCTTTTATTCACTCTTCAGACATTACTTACTCACTTATAAGGCATTGGAAGGAACGAAAATATGCTATTATATTGTACATACATGAAATGATGATAATTCTTCTTAAGGAAGCGAGAAATCCATGTGAGTACATATTTTTAAAGTACTTAATGACTCTAATATGTATCTTTGTGAATTACGTAGATTGTATACAGAGAGAAAGAAGATCTCATGGCCTCCATCACATAGAGTACATAACATCGTCTTTTCAACCCTTTCTTTTCTCTATTGAAAATATTAGTAGCATGTGATAGTAAAGTATGTGCTGTATATACCTCCACAACACTGACTTGTACAATCACCTTTTTAAATTGAATCAATGAAGGTCGAGGAAGAAGAGCTTTAGTGCATAAACATAAAAACAATCTTAAACTAGAATGTGTCTTAGTTTTCAGTTTGCACCCGGTAATTATTGAGCTGGTTTCCTTATTGGAAAAATAATTCACTCTCTTTTGGAGGTATTGAATGTACAAAATATGCAAATACCTTCATTCAAGGTATCATATAGTCAGTGGCGTAGCATTTTGATACAAACAACTCTTGTATATTCTTCTTAACCGTTATTAGGACTACAATTGTGGTACCTCTTGTACCCGACCAAACAAAGAAAATATAAAATTTTTGGCGGGAAATAAATAACTATGAACCAAAATCATTTCCTTTCATATTTACATACTTTTCCCATGAGATGTTCAAAAAGTTCGATACACTTTTTATAATTAAAGCTGTCTTGTTCCTCAAAATAGCAATTAACTGCTAAAATTCCTTTTTTTCTAGTTTGGGAAGAGAAAATAATCCGAGAAGAATGAATCTGGTGACTGGGATGAATGAAGTAGCACTTTAAAATTGAATTAATTAATTTGGCCCATTACAATAACGGATTGTCTGGATGAAACAACATGTTATTCTTGACAAATGCAGGCTTTTTTGCCTGATTTCCTTGCTCAAACTTTGCAAAATCAATTCGCATAATACTCACCATGGATAGGTTTCCCTTTTTCAAAATAGTAAATCCCGCCGCGTACATCCAAAAAAAAAAACCGATGCCATGACTTTGCCTGTAGATGGAACGGTATTCACCTTCTTTGTAGCAGATTTTCTCTTTTGAGTCTATTGTTTATTTGTCTTGGCAGCTCGTAAGGGCCTCGTTGAAACTCAGCTTCTAAAAGTTTTACTTTGTTAAACGAAGGAGCAGACTCATTGAGCGTAGATCCAGATCCCTTTGTATATTGATTCGACTGAGGCCTTTCAAATAAAAGTGCTGATTCGCATAACGATGATTAATCGTCTCCATTTTCACAAATTCATTGACAACATTCACTATTGATGGTTGCCAAACCATTACAAAAAAAACGTTGTACCTTCAAACTTTAAACTTCTGCTTTTTTAGTGTGTACCTTCTAATACAGTCACTTTTTTTAAACAACTACCGCCTATCTCAGTCATGCTGGGTACTTGTGAGACCGCCCTCATAAGATACCAGAAATAGTTATAGTTCAACCATGCAGATTATCTCACCAATACAAAAATATATAAAGCATTTTGTTGTCAGCTGTCGATGTATGTCCTAATTGTAAATTGCTCAAATACTCATAAGTTCTTGTTAAGCTGTTATCAAATCCCAACAATGATTGAGCAATAATTCAATAGTAAAAAAATGTTTGCTAATTACCAAGAGATTTTGTGCCTTTTTTTTGTCTCTTTTTGGAGGAAAGATTGTCAGAAACACTGAAGGTAACGACGTGGCCAATCAACGTTCAGAACATTAATCATTTTTGTCTCCTCCATATTTTGTCTTTCTTTATGATTCCCTCACTCCAAACTCTGGCTACGCCGCTGCTACTAGTTGCATATAACCTTTATATCAAATATGCACAAATATATCCGCTTGCAATTTGTTTTAATGTCCTGTTATGAGAGTTTTGTCCTTTGTACATATGTATAGTGCGTCTTTACGAACTGTGAACGAATTTTCCGAAGCTCAACTATATCAATATTCTCAAGTAGTACACGAAGCAAAAGGAAGAGAATTTAAATGAAGAACAAAAATCTCGAAGTGGCCCACTTAAGCCTCGATCCTAGGCCTGAAGGCCTTGTAGGTATTCTTCCGATATTTTCTCCTTCATGTCAGCCCACTCTTAAAAGCTTCCAAATTCCCATGGGAGGTGGCACAGACCTTCTTTTCGATGGCACACCAGATCACATAGTCAAAAGGGTTGCAGTTTGGTGAGAAGAGAGGCCTCATTGAACAGGTGCATAAGCTTTTAAGCCTTTTGGGACTGTAGCTTCCTCTTAATGCTCTTCAACTTGTTGTCTTGCTACTTTTTAATCATGGTAATGAAACCCTTGGAGCAGGGGACGAGGTAGGATATCTCGTCATAACTTTTTCCCCGAGTCAAGGACCGCAGACACATCATTTCTTTTGGCCTCCATCTCAGTTGTCCTTGCCCTGACGAATAAATTTGTTTCACAAGAATTACTTGTTTTTATTGTTCTATCAGTTGACATTTCTGTAAAAAATCGACAAATTATTTAGTAAGTCAATGATAAATTTCCTGAGTTTCGATGGGACACGCTGTATATGTATATTAATAGCAAACACAATTTGATGTTAGGTAGTTATAATTAGTAGTGTTGGATTCGAGTATTAATCAAACTAAAAAACTACTCAACTTTACTTAAATCGATATTTGTCTGAAAATTACTGTAACTCACCCGAAAACAAATTTGAAAAACTTTACTAAACTCGATTTCTAATGATCAAAACTCGAAACATTATAGTATAGATTAATCTCCTCTTCAATTTTCTACATCTTTATTCAGTATGTAATTCTTATTTAATTTCGTTGTCCTATTTTTTTTTAATGACACTGAAGATAAGGAGTGTCCAAGCTATGTACCGCGGGCCAAATATGGTCATCAATGTGTTGAGTCTGACACGAAGTTTTCTACATTATTTTATTAATAATAATTTATTTGAGTAGTCAACTAACATGTTTTATAAGCTTTGATTTAATAAATTAAATGCCTAATGTCTTTACTCGAACTATATATCTCTCAACTCTCAAAAACTTGAACTCGATAATTATAATTTCAAACTCAACACTACTATTTAGAGGAGAAGAGAGGAAATATGTAGACTCTAATATTTTCCCTGTTACTACCTCCAGAATTCCCATTATTGATTGTCCCAAATGTATAATGATTATAATTAGCAACATGGGAAGGTATGCAAAATAATTGATTTCTATTTCCAATTAAGTAAGTCTACATACCGGGTGATCCATTGAAATCTGAACACTTCCTAATTCAACAATTAATGAAGGTTGAGTTATAGAAATTAATTCGATGTATTAAAGTATAAACAATTAGTTACAAAACAAACCAAATTTCAGCTCTCTAGCTTACCTATAAGTCAAGAAAATGACACTTGAACGACAAATTTCCATTCGCACAATCCAAGCAGTTGGGGGTCTAGAAAATAACAAAGGGCAATCCCCTCAAATCCATGTAAGATATATCGGGGTTTCATAACCAAACTGTTGAGAGAGCTATCAGAAAAAGTAGGTGGAAAGAGCCTTGTGAGGCTGGAGAGGCCACTTTTAAGAACAAAGATAAAAGAAACCCATTTCTTCCGTTGAAACCCTCTTTTGAACTCTTTTTTGACCCTTTTGGCTGCCACACAGCAATGATACCAGCCCCTCGAGACCTTGTGGGTGCATTTTGAGGGGAAATCCTGCAGTGCTCGTCATCCAAATACCAAGGCCCTCAAAGCCAATGTCAGCCAGCACAAGGACGCCATAATAGAGGACTACATCTGTAGCAGGTACCAGGTCATGTATGGGAAATTATAGAAAATAATTGATTCTTATTCCTCATTAAATATGTCTTCAAATGAAGAAATTACAGTTAAAACACTTTTTACTCAGTGCTGGCTTGACTCAACACCCTAAAATTTTACATTACATAGCAACGTATTGAAGAGGTTTTTTTGTAGCTTATCTGTTTGGATCAGATAGACACTCTTAAGAGGAAAATGAAAGACAAAAGAAAGGAGGTAGGAGATTTTATAGGTAAAAAAGTATTTACTAGATTTAAATAGTGGAATAAATACATATGCTTAAAAAAGAGGCAAGTGGCAGGCTTCATATTGGAATTAAATAATTTCATCGAAACTAAGATTTATGTATTTTACAGCCCTGATTTTTTATATACGTATATATTTGGCTATTTAAATTTAATAAATACTTTTTTATACGAAAATATTACATATTAAGTTCATATGGCCATTTGTCAAAGATTTAGTATTTTTTTTTTTTAAAGCATCCATTTATTTGATTCAAATAGTTGAATCTGTACATATACCTAAAGAAAAAAAAAGTTATGAGATAGGCTTGATAATGGAATAAGTAAGATTTATGGATTGCACAGGCCTGATTATATATATATATAGGTATACGTGTATGTTTGACTGTTTAAATCTAATAAATACTTAAAAATATGACAAATAGATGACATTTGGCCTTTTGAACTTATGATATATCTATTGTAGTAATTTCTCAGTTCTTCTACCCAATGTGTAAAGGTTTGCTTCCACATATTATATGGTTATTGGGCAACTAAGCAATTTTTATTATTATTACTTGATTCTTGAGGAGATAACATTTAAATTTTGAGTAATTACGTTTCAGATTGCTCATGAAAAACGCAGAGTAAGACTGAGGATTTTTTGGGAGCTATATTTTATAAAAATAGAGCAAAATGTGTCCGTTCTTCGACGCCTAATAACTCGGAGCAATGACAAGTACTGCCGTTAGTAATTAATTAATAATTCAAATGATGCTCATAGAAAAGACAATGAAAATCTGTCTAAATTATTAAAATAAAAAAATCCTACTTCCTAAAATAACTTTTTATGCAATATCCCCCAAAAAAATGTTAAAAAAAGTTAAGTAGTTTTTAGCCACAATAATCTAGATCAATTATTCTCAAAGTGGGGGTTGCAAGATGATTACTAAAAAAAAAAAATTCAATTTAAATTCCGCAATCAAAACGTCAGTAATGATTCATGTACATATTTTACAAAAATATCTTCTGGATTGGATCATTTTTAAAAGTATTTCCCAGGAGATAGTGACCCACGAAAACATATGACTTATTTTTTTCGAGAGTGAAAAATTTTATAGGCAAAATACTGATAAGAAAATTTTTTCTGACTCAAATGATGCAACAGAAGAAGAATTTAATTTTTTTTGAAAAAATTCCAAAACCCACGGAATTTATTTGCACTCTAAATTTTATATTCGTATTTCGATGAGAGGCGGAGGGATCGCATATGGTCTAGTAACATATTTTAAGGGTCCAACTTAAACTTTGGGAACCACTGATCTGAATTATATTATACATTTTTAATGTAAATATTATGGCCCTAGCACTTTTTGATGCTGGATAAAAAGGTCATCTTACAGCTTACAACCGTTTTCAGTCTTTTCTACCTAAAGAAACCTTTTTTTTTTTGCAATGTCTTCAATATATATATTGAAGTTTTTTAAATGCTCCAATTGTTTATTGGGGTCATGGTATTTGGTATGACCTATTATAAATGCATTTAATACTTTTGCTTTAATAAAAAACCCACTTATGTCGTTTTTGTCTTTCTTTTGCCTTTTGAGTCATAAATTACACTAATTCCTACCTCTTGCCTTATTAATACCGTAATTAGCATGGGTGTCATTAATGTATTTTTAGGGATTTTATTTTGGGTATGACGTATACCCCATATGTATGTATGGGTATATTTCAAAGGGTTGAATTCTTGAAAATAACTCTACTTCACTCCTCTTTAACATCCCACATGTAAAGAAAAATGATTCATGATTCCAGAAACATTCACAAAGGTAACAACAGTATTTAAAAGAACCTACTCCTACGAAGATTTGATATTGAAAATATGATATATTTCAACATCTTCATCACCACAAAAGGTATTCCTAAAATAGGCTTCATTGGCAACTCTCGTTTAGTCAAGAAATAGATTTAATTTGATAGGCTTTAAATAAAGTATAATATCAATAGTTTTCCACCAAAGTAAAGTGGTTTTTTATGGACTATTATCCAGAATGAATTTACTTAGGTATAACTCCTTTGTGCATGGAGTACCATGTGTATGGAAAAGGGTTATTATAAGTAGATATGTAAATTTTAACCACTTTCAGTATGTAAAAAAATGGATATGGTAACTCTGACAAGAATGTTTGGTAGGAGAGTAGCCGTATCTAACAATCATATAGTCAGGAATATCTCCAAAGTCGAGCCTCAATTATACTCCGTGTCCAACAAGGATTTACACTTATGACTCTCCAACAAAAAGTCCTATGCAAATAATATTTTATTTGATGCGATTGCCGTCAAGCACCAAGAAGCCCTCGATTCTATACCTGAAGCTGACACAGGCGTTTCTGACATGAGCAGAATTTAGCTTCTTCGTCTCACGTACGAAGATAGCCCTCAATGGTTTCATAGAGGGGTGGAGCTTGGCACAAGCCTTGTCCAACAACTCCTTCTAGACCTAGAATTCCAAGGTGTACATGTCGGAGGAACTGAGACCAGGTTTCGACGTCCCAGAAAGCCGGGACATCGGCTTGGAGCAAATCTTTCACCACTTTGGCACCATTCGTCTGCGCTAATTCCTATTGGTACAAATACGTACCCTTAGCTGCGACCTTGTTTATCCACAAAACAAGAATATTCTTGAGTAGATCTAAAGGCCCTAAATGAAGCTAAAACCGGGAGTAAAGGTCTCCCAAGTTCATCTCGGGCCATAGGAGAAAACTTCTGGACAGTAGAAAGGTTTTACGAATCTTTGACTAGTTCCTATTAATGAACCTTTGTTATGGGCGGAAGAAAAAGGGCGGCATGAATTTACCCTCACTTAAAACGACGTCAAGGACCATGATGGAGGCTAAAAGTGCTCAAAATGGGGCGTGCGCCTTGTTCACATATAAGTAGTTCGTTTATACACATCAGGATAGTGGCATCAACTTGCGTCTATCATTGTTTATTAGTAGTGTATATATTTATTTGGCTGGCTTAGGACATAATGGCCATCTTGAGGATATTGATGTATGATTTTTGCATATCATTTGCTTTGTGTTCTAAGGCGAATTTCTACACATACTACTCTTAATTTGATAGTTAATAGAACTTTAATTCTGTAAGGTATAAACTTAATATTAAAAATAAAAAAAACTCGACTTAAACATCTAACGACTCAATAGTCGACTGATGCTGTTGTCGCTGAAGATAGTCGTTTAAGGGTAGTGTTACTTGAGATATTTATGATACTCTATAGTAAAAAAAAACATTATCATATTTATAGGGGCATTTATAGTTTGTTGTACATAAGTTGTTACACGCTCTATTAATCTAGTTATAGAGCATCCCATCTCGATGTTTAAGGAGATGTCCAAAAACATTATTCTTTCAAATATCATTACTAATTAACTGTTAATATTGATAACTTCGTTTATAATCTTTATGGGTCTGGCTTACAATTTAACCCAGACGTAACAGTTTCTTTATATATTGTGGACAACGTGGAAATTTCAATATGGGAATAAAAACCTCAGTCTACAGATGGACTCCAAGTTTGTTTTTTCCCCTTTCTGATACTCCAGAAAGGACAAACTTAAAACCTCTTCCACATAATGAGACCTTTTATTTACTTAGAAGATCCTCCAAAGTATTCATTGTCCCGAATAAATCGAACGAGTCGATATTCAACTCCTCCATCTCCAATGGCGTATAATGTATACGTAGAGTTCGAAATCCTAAGCATTTTTTAGCCTGCAATTTTTTCTGTTTTTGGCAAACAGAAAAGTGTTTTTATTGGATTTTCTAAACTTGTAATGATTATTCTTCCATTCTTCTATCCCCATTTTCTTAGATCCAGGTCGGTTTGGTTGTTTATCGTAAATATTGGTTCCTTGATAGTGGAGATTGATAAATGATGAGGTCATTTAACACAGATTGTCCTATGGGACGGCTTTATTATCTGAGTCGTCCTAAGGATGGTTGATTAAAGAGAAGCCGGGTCCATATTTTCTCGGATCTGGGTCAGTTTGAATCTTTAGTCATAAATATTCGAGTTAATTTCTGGTATCCGTACTTTCCGATCCAGATCCAAAACCAAAATTAGACGGGTACTTGTCTCGAATTATATGAGTATTTTACCCATCTTTGGAACATTTTATTAAAATAAGATCCGGATTAAAATTACATCTTCAGCAATTACTGATGCCGTAACAATGAATAACCTAATGTTATTTTGTATTAGAACATAATTATTTGTCTATTATTATAATAACATTGAACAGGCGGTTACTTTTATTTTATCTCACAACTTATCCGCCTAAAAGAAACAGAAAACAGTCCCAAAATCAGTTGGTAGCTACCAAATTCTTCCTACTACAAAACTATTATTCAATAATAGTTCATAATTGTACAGAGCTAATTCGTATCAATCAACTAATCAATATGAAGAACACTTTTTAGGAGAAAAGTAGAAGAAAAATCGACGACTGACAACCCAATTAGTTAAGATTAAGTATTAGGAGATACTATAAGCTTTTTCAGATCTCATTATATCCCTCGGATATTTTTTATGATTCGTAAAAGTTCAAATACTCGAAGCTGGTTGGGATCTTGGGACTTTTCGGATAATAAAAGCTTACTTATACCATACTCGGGCCCAAGACTTGTCCTATCTCTAATTCCTACACATAAACTATGTTTTAACAAATGTTTTATTTATTATTGAGCCGTCAGAATGCACAAAGTTATCAGGCATCAACAAACATTTAAGTATTTCCTTTAGTAATGTAGATGTGATCTTTCATGGAGTCCTTGAATGAGAGCTCCGAGGAGCTCTGGTTTGGAACCACTTATCCTAACAAATATCAATTTATGCGAGTGCAATTATTCGACACATAAGTAGAATATGTTTTTGAAACATGCAATATACATGCATAAAAATGAAGCATGTTCACCTTCAGATGTTGTGCAAATGAAATGGGCATTCATTTTTATACCGATTATTATTGTAATTATTGTGTTTGAGTAGTTGTCCTTTCATATTATACTAATTCACATTAAATAAATATAATGGGTATTTACATAGCTATCGTTGACCCAGCGTAAAACATACTATCTAGACAACAGCTTAAACTAAGTTATTTGGGTGACTGCATATATTTTTCCCAATATTAAAACTAGGAGGTTCGAACTTTGCTATCACCATTTGAATAATCAGGTCTCTAAATTATAAGTGTTTACATTTTAAGGATCTATAACTATTTCATTGTACCAATAGAGGATACAAAGTTTACTAACAATGATATTGGTCCTATAATAAGACATGTAGTATTTCAAATTCAAATATTATTATATTTAAATTTGTTAAAAGCTGATATGAGGGATTGCACAACAGCAAATAATCAGCGTAAAATAGTAACAATTTATCTTCTTCAATGCATTACTGCATTGAAGATATGATTGTTAAAACCATAATGGCATGGTTTGACACAGCACTGTCCAATTAGCCTATACTTATTCCTCTCCTCAAAGAACTTTTTCTGCTGGGAAGAATTTCAGACTTCTTATATGATTTATTTGTTTTAATTTAAAAGAAATAATACCGTAAAAATAGTAGTTAAATGAACGAGTTTTCATTCTAGAGTCAGGATTTTAAAGTTTTCTTGGAATAACAGTGAGTTTCTATCATGTGTTGGTGGAGTAGTGATCAGTGTGAGTTTGCCGTAAAAATATATATATTCCCCAAAAATGGTGCAATATCAAATGATATATAATTAGACTACCTGTAACTTAGTTTTTATTAGAACGATTTGCTTTAATTTGTAGGATATAAAAATGATTTATTCAATTCATTTTAATCATTTGAAAGTAGCAAAATTCTTTGAACCAAAATAAATTAAAGAAACAGATGATCATCAGATTTAACTAGAATTAGTATAATCAGGTTTAGTGTCATGTAAGAATTCCTAATGAATGCAGAATGCAGTTTGTTCAAATTGGTAAATAGAGCCGGATTAACCACAGGAAAATTTACGTTTTAAGCACATTTTTGAAAGACCCATTAACTAATTACTGACTCATCCTCATTTCTGGAATAAGACGAATAGAAAATGAAAAGTAATTTAAAGAGAAATGAAAAAATCAGCAGATATTAAAATACCAAAGTTCGATTTATGATGTTTACAACTATGCTAAACAAAACTTTAAATGTGTACTATCATTATTAAACAAAAATAAAACTTTAAAAGTAATGCAGTTTGTTCAAATCGGTTAATTGGATCCGGATTAATTCCGGAAAAAACTATCATTTTAAAGATATTTCTAAAATAACCAATAACTAACCTCTAAAACTTTTAAGAAATAAGTAATTTACAGAAAAACTATTTAATGATTTTAATTTCAAAGCTCAGTGTTATGATTTTCAAAACTATGTATCACAAAACATTAAATGTGTACAATCGTTATCAAATAAAATATAATACTATTCAATAAATGATGTTTGTTCAAACTAAATCAGTAATTGAAACCGGATTATTTCAGGAAACATATATAAGATATTTTTCTAAGTAAATCTTTTTGTATAAAACAACTAACTCTCTCAAACCTCTAAATGAAGAGTTATGAAATGTGAACAACTACTAATTCAATCATTAAGGAAAGTGGAGTGATTTAAATTAATTAAAATTTTGAGATATTAAAGCATAATCAATTAGCTGGAAAACAAAATAAACCTGAGCTCCATATCTTACGAAGAAGTCGAGAAAATGACACTTGAATGTGATCGACGAATATCTATTCCCACGTTCCTAGCAGTTTGGACTCTCCAGGACCACCATCTATGTTGTCAATAACCCAAAACGTTTGAGAGGAAGAAGGGCTCTGTCAAAAAGGCAAAATTGGACTCGGAGGAGTTAAAGAAAACAGTCTAGGCTAATTTCATCATATCCATGAATGCTCATGGAAGAGATCTCGGGGTTTCACGCCTAATTATCCAGAGGACTATAAACAAAAATGGGTGAAAAGAGCCTTGTGAGGTTGGATAGGCCATTTTTGACACCAGCAATGAAGGAAAACTATCTCTCCATGGCAAGACTCTCTTCAATGAGTATTTTGAGTTCTTTTGAATTCATTTTTTTGACAATTTTGGCCCTTTAAAGCCCTGATGCCAACCACTTTGACCACACAGTTTGAGTGTTCATCATTCAAAGGCCGATGTCCTTAAATCCTCTGTCAGCCAGCACTGGGACGACATGGTAGAGGACTACCTCCGCAGTTCGTGCCAGCCCTTCCACCTGGAAGCCATCGTCATCGCTAAGGGCGGCTACATGAATGGTTAAGAGAGCTCTGACTCACATCTATGTATAGTATTAGATTTGTTGAAATTCAATTGTTAATTAATAAATTAAACATTTTGTTCAAGTTTAAAATTCAAAGCGTTGACATTTTAATGAACCCCTCGGTAAATATGAAATAACAAATAAAGTTTAATCATTTATAAAACTTGTTTTATTCCTCCTTGGAAAAGGAAGTATTGCAGACGCACCCTGTACATACAAGAAGACCCTGAATGGAACATCAAAAATGGAAAATAGTAATAACATGTTGATGTTGTTGGTTTTATTAAAAATATCTTCATGGATATTGTGTCTATCTCTTCTGTTGCATTCCTTTTGCCCAAATTTGAAGAACATTAATAACAAGAAGAAGAAACTTCATGGGTGTATTTTTTCACCTTTTGTTTGTAATTAGTAATAAAGAAAATTTAGAGTACGTACAACAATGAAATAGAAAGTACTTTTATTTATTATTTCTACAATATATGTAAAACCCTAATGGTTGATGGGTTGGTGGGTTGTAACTACCCTCCAACTCCTACTCCTACTCATTCGTTCACTCAAAATATATATATATATATTTGTTTAACTCAAGAAATGGGGAAATGGAATCATCTGTGAGTTTGTGAACAAGTTAGGCCGGTTTGTATTTCAACTTTTTTTGGAATTTCGATTACGGCTCATTTGGAAAAGTTGTAATGGAGTAAGACGACAATAACCTTTGCAAAATTTCATTTTCCTACGAGGTTATCTTTATGTAGCTCATTTAGTTCAGTTTGAAAGGATACTCAAGTTCTTTACTTCGTCAATTTATATTAAAATACAGCATTAATCCTCATTTAGCATTTTAAGGAAGATACACATTATTCTAACCTATACAAAATATAAATAATTTTTTTTTCTAAAGCTACCCTCTGAGGCAAAAAGAGAGAACCCCAAAAGAAAATTTTTTGATGCGCGCTATACGCGGATCATTATGATTTTTTATTTTTTATGCTCAATAAAAAATTAAAGAAAAACTTTTAAAAATACTTTTTATAGGTTAAAAAAATGTCTATCAAAACTATTAAATTCAAAATCACTAAAACTGTCTTTTCAGTGTCCTTATTTACGAAGTAATAATTTTTGACTTCTTTCATAATTTGATCGAGATATGCAGCCTACAGATGACCTCGTGGGACAATGTAATTTTGCATAGGTCATTTTCACACCATATGCCAATTTTTCCACAATAACCGTGATCGAAATTCGACATAATATGAAAATCGAACCACTCTAGTACATGTGATTGAAAACAGGTCTTTCAAATGATTGTACGTATAAGGTGATTCATTCTTTCTTCATTAATGAAAATAATTAATTATCATTTTCTTTATATACAGTTTGCGACCTTTATTTAACAACCAACACATTTTTTTAATGGATTTCTTCCTAAGCTAATCATCTGATCTTAATAAAACTAATTCCAAATGAAAGCTGATTACTAAAAAATATTATTATTCAATATTATTACCTTTGGCATTAATAACGACCTCGATTCGACCTTTGGAACCAGAGAAAGTCCTGATGAAAGTATTTTGTAGAGGTTACGTAATTCCTCGGGGTCCCTGACCATCGGCACGGATTTTGTGTAGCAGTAAGATCTGTTGGCGTGTCGCTCAACTCTGCCTCGCAAAAAGAAGTCCATGGAGTTGGTTCTAGTGAGCTTGGAGGCCAAACACATGGTCCACCAAAGTAATAAAAAATGTGAGAACCAAGTCAACGTTTTCTTTGTTATGTGCCTATGTTGTGGACCACCAGACTCTTCCAGTTCCTTCCTGACTCTCCTGACAAAGGCCTTGTCCATTTTTAAGAAGTTTGCAATCTCAACAAGAACACTCTGCTTATTGCACAATTGTCGATAAATATTTCGTAAATCGATTCAATTATTTTTTTTAACTGACGCCAAACACTTCTGGCTAGCCGCCACAACGACAAACAGTGTCCTACCTGGGAATGCCTTCACATTTTGCTGTTACATAACGGCTACACACTGTACATGGTGGAAAATTAAAGTTAAAGGCTTAAATGGCAGTGAATTTAGGATATATTGCTTGCAAAATTGCCCAACCTGGTACTTGTATTTTCCAAATTTGGTATTTATAACAGACATACATACTTTAAAAACTTATAATTTAGAGACTAGATGTTACAAATGATAACAGAAAAGTTCTTTTTTTTTCTCACTTAATTGGTCAAATGGATTTTGCACTGAATGATTATAAGTAAACATTATAGATTTACCTTTACCCCATCTGACCTAGGAATATTCTTTCAAGTCCATATGCATAAATGATATTCTCTTCTCTAGGAATTTACACACATTGAGTTCAAGAGAATAATTTATCCCAAGCGCGTTGTCCATTGGCATACATCGTTCCATAGAAAGTTTGCATCACTTATCCTTTCAATATTAGCTAAGATATCAGTCTCTCAAATTTCGAAAGTTAAATATCTTAGTTCAGGCTTTTGTTTAGATACAATGCTAGCGTTCTGGGACAACGAAATATTGATTGTCGTTTTCTATCAACTAGTTATTCTTGTTAGTCCCTTAGGGGCATTACAAATTTCAAATCAAAAGTAGTATAAACTAAAAATGGATTGATGCTATTTGTATTCATCCTTTGGTCATGGTCTCAAGACTACACAGCACTATTTATTGTCATGGTGTCCATCTATGTTTTATTTAGAGATTTAAATGTATTTTTCTATGTAAAATTCTGGGATAAGGAAGGAGTAGTGATCTTGGCAAATATAATTATCTTTAATTAAACTGATAAAGCTTTTAAATCCCTTACATATGACGTAAGTATAATAGTAATCATTCAAAAATTCCAAGTCTAATACTTATGTGGTGCGTCAATATAAAAACAATCTTTAAGAAAAATCAAGACAAGGAGAAAATCTGTATACACTTATCCTCAAAATTATTCATAGCTTTTTTAATTATTTTTTTATTATTATTTGTTTCATATAATCTCGAGTATATGCCCTGCGAGCATATACATTTTTTCCCCCAAGCAGCGGTGTCTTTTGTGCCCTATTTCCGTGCAGACTTTCAATGGACAAAACTCGCTCGACGGTGGGTCATGCAGTGGCGTCCGCAGGGCTATAGCTCCCCTCCCATATAAGAATTGCAAGTTTTGGGGCACACCTTATACTTTCTGGCGTGCACGTAGAGGTTTTCTATAGTGTTGAGCCCCTTGCACTGTTTATTATGCTTAATAAGGTTCCCAAAAGACATCATACTTTTTTGATAGGGCCTTCTAAGCATTCCCTCACTGTGGGTGCACACAAGACAAGGTGTCTTGCAGGATTATTACTAATTTTTTGTGGGGGAGAGGGGATTGGTTTTTGAATTCTTTTGAAAAAAAATTCAAATATAAAATTTTTGGCTGTGCTACAAAATTTACCAGATTGACCTTTTCTTTAAGAAAGAAAATTTGATCGTCCACAAAAAAAATTCTAGTAAAAAGCAAAATTTTCATCATTTATCGGGGCTTTAACCCCTTGTGGACACCTTTGAAATATGCTAATACAGGTCCTTCTTCTAGCCCAGGATGACCGGAAATTGAGTATGACCTGAAGACTTTTCCGTTATTTATACTTTTCTGGAAAAATGATACTATTACCTCCGCCAACGAAATTAAGTTTTTCCCTAGTTTGTTTGTTTGTCGATTAGTCACGAGGATTATACAGGAAAAGTTACAGATCGATTTTGATCAAACTTGGTTAGAAGATTATGTATGGTCATAGTAATAGACCATTAAATTTTGATAAGTTAAGTTTGCACAAAACGTTAAATATACATAATCGGTCATAACTTAGGAACATATTAAGCTACAGAGCTCAAATTGGTGGCCTTATGTAGATTTGATAAATATGCTTTATATAAATAAAAAAAATACGATATAGGAATAATGAGATCATAACATAAATTTATGAATTTTTTGGGGGGGCGTTTCTGTTAATATATTATCATGGGTAGGCATAATTTTGAACATATCATTTGGTGGTTATCCTTCAATAAGATCCCCATGAATAAAGAGATTATGTAATTGAGATTGTTGCCATTCGTTCCTTTGTGGGTCACATTTAATCCAAGATACTACTCCTATTAATTTATCGCAAGCTCATGGGATATCAGAGGCGTCCGTATTTTATTTTATTTTATATAAAGTTCAAAAATTTGAATTTTACTCCACGGTACGGAATTCATAATTTATTCTTTCCAATTAATAAAAAAAATTGGCATCCTTGACTTTTCAAAAATTCCTTGATCCGGCCCCTTCATCCCCCTGCAGACGCCCCTAGATGTTGCCATTACCCTGGTGTCGATTTGTATCAAAATATCGAAATTTTGGACCTTTATACATTAAACAATTAATTTCGTTTGATTTATTATTAATGTCTTTAAAATTTGTTTATCTAAGGAGTTTATTGGCATTATTTTCTTTAGTAAAGTCATAAGTTAGGATCTTGATAAGAGAGTCAGTTAAAAGAAGGCCTTGCTATTGTGACTCATAGAAATGGCAAACTTATGATTGACATAAAACGCATGGTAGACCTGAAACTAAGTAACAAAGGAATGAGAATAATTTAAAAAATAAAATGAATTCTAACTCATTTTTATATTAGATGAAAAAATATGAAAAAGTTAAAGAGAAGTATAATAATTAAGTTGATCCACCTAATTGCTCCTTGTTTTCTTAAGTTTCTTCAAATTTCAGTGTGGATTCTTTGGATTTTTAGGGGAGGGGGATCGAAGGATATAATCAAATTCTGAGTGGCATCCCTGCATATAACTCATAAATAAGATTGATAAAAATGTCTTAGTTTCATCACAAAAATTACCAAGGGTTTGTATAATTTTGAGGACAAGTGAGCATACAGACCAAAATTTCAAAGACATATTCGAGCCAATAATAGTTTTCAATTCAAATTTGTGGGATGAGTTAAGATAGCCATAACTTTTAGTTTTGGTTTTGAAGTTTTATTTTATTGAAGAGACATATAATGGGCCTTTCAAGTTCATAAGACCTATCAATTTCTGATTATTTATGGTGGAGATCCGTTTTGGCTAATTTAGTAAATGCTTCCTTAAAATCTGAAAACTTCGAATTTTAAAATTGAATAAGATATAATTTATTAATTAACAATATAATTTCAAATAAAATTAATATTATAAATAGTTGTGTGTCTGAGGTCTCTTAATCATACATGTAACCCCCCTTAGCGGCAATGGTGGCTTTCAGGCGGATAATGAAGGCCTGATACCCACTGCAGATGAAGTCATCTGTCATGGCGTCCCAGTGGTGGCTGAAACTGGATTTGAGTACCTCAGTGTTTGGATGACGGACACAGCATACCTTCTCATTGACATACATCCAATAGGCGTAGTCGAGAGGCTTGGCAATCAGGGCTATAGGGGGCAAAAATGGTCAAAATAAGAATTCAAAGGAATTTTAAAAAGTCTTGCGACAGAGGAGATGGATTTATTTCATGGCTGGTATCAAAAGTGGCCTCTCCACCCTCACAAGGCTCTTTCCACCGACTTTTTTGATAGCTCTCTGAACAGTCTAGTGTAAAACCAAGAGATATCTTCCATGTGCCCTCATGGACTTGAGGGGATTGGCCTGGGGTTTTTTCTTTAACTCCTACAGGTCCAGTTTAGCCTTTTTGACAGAGCCCCTTTTCTTCTCCAACGTTTCAGACTTGCTGATGGCGAAGATGGTATTCCCGGAGACGTCCAACTGCTTGGAGTGTGTCAATGGAAATTCTTGGATCCCGTTCAAGTGTAATTTTTTGGACTTGTAGTTAAACTAGAGAGCTCAGGTTTATTTTGTTGTGTAAATAATTGTCTATACTTTAATATATCGAAATATGAGTTAACTTCAACAACTGAACCTTCATTAATTAGTGAATTAGCAATTGTTCATATTTGAATGGACAAAGTGTCATTTGCAACACACTCAAAAGGTTAATCAGAAAAATTTATTGATAGACATGGATGATAGCAATTCGTTACCGAATGCAAATGTAATCTATACTCAATCTTGAGAAAATTCATTCTTGCTTCCTTTTGTGTTGATGAGCTTCATATATACTTATAATGAATTCTATTCTTCTTTTCGTGCTAAGGCCTTGAAGATTCCAAACCCCTTCGATTCCTCTTACCTTTATAATGATTAACAATAATTGTACTTCATAGTTCTATTAATAAACGTAGACTAGTAGTGAAATAATAATTATGAGATTTTGAAACATGTATCATATTAAAAAATAGCCCTACGATAGTATATGAAAGTAAATTTGTAGTAGGTCTATATAGGAGAAAAAAAATGATCATCCTTTTAAGATTATAAGAAGGAATTAACAAATCAAATCGATACTTTCTCCTCTCGTGACGAACATTGAACATTAGAGCGGTTCCTAAATTTCATTATGTTATTTAGAATTGTTAGAGAGTTGTTGTTTTTTTTAAGAAAATTAAGCTTGCTTTTTGAATATCTTCTTTCATTTGTAAAAAAAATTGTGGCCCTTAAAATGTTTGGGGAGGTTGGACCTTTATCACTGCTCTGAGGATTGGAAAACTACTAGTTTATTATAAGTAAAGTAAACAGAAATCTATTATTTCTTCAATAAATGGCTTTAGTAATATTTATCTCGCGTTTTGTAAGTCTAATTGATCCAGTAAATGGCAATAAAAGGATAATATTTCGTACAAAATAAAATAAAATGTCAGTTTTGGTGTTGTTTATAATTCATGTTTAAAAATGTCTGAGAAGTAACTATCTCCTCCGAGCTGGTGTCCGTGCTGAGAAGGCAGCAGAGACCGTTTGTATTTCCATGCAGACTGCCTACAATCATCAAAAATACATTACATTACCATACAGCCAAGTACACCCCAAAACTTCTACTGCAACAATATGGCTGACTTCTCGCCTGCCTCAATGTGGCACTCCTCCAGCCCTGACCTCAATTCCCCTGGAATTTGCAATCTGAGGCCTCTTGAAGAGAATTGTATACATTACGTTTCGAACAAATTTGGATTCGCTCCGAGTTGCCATCATGAAAGCTTGGAACGCCATAGACACGGACTTCATCGTCAAGTTCTGTCAATTTGTTCGCCGATTTATTGCGGCTGTTATTGCTTATAGAAGAGGACATATATAAAATATAAAATTTAGCTGAATTTTGAAATTAACATATACAAAATTCGTTTTCAGTTGTCTTTTTTCATTCCATAATAATCACACTATTTTGTATAATCCACCAAAAATTAGATTTAGATTAGATATAGAATTTTAGATTTAGACGAAGTTTAAAAAACGGGGATGTTGGGGCTCTAAAACAACAGATAAGGATCAATATGAAGAAAATGAAAAATAACATTGAATATGGGTAAACCTAGATTAAAATGAAATATTTCTACTTAATATCTATAAATAAAACCTAAATATCACAGTAACTTTCACATTGACTAACGGGATCTCAATATTTCTCGGGATCCCGAAATTTAAAACATTTTTTTTTCCAGGGGATCTCCTCAAAGACAATTTCCCATGATATGAGAAATCCATAAATGTTTACCTAACTAAGATGATAAATGATAATGTTAGAAACTTAATTAGAATCCATTTTTCTGTCATTGGATTTAAGCAGAACAATAAATTTATAACTATTGTATAAAAAGAAACGAATTCTTGCACATCCATAGCCTGTGTTTTGTATTATGTTTATATATATATATACACGCTTCCACTCGGATGGACGAAGCAATAAATATCAAGTTAGTTTGTTGACGTATTACATAAGACAAAAATACATACGATGGAGGTCTGAAAAGTTTCCGACCAAACAAAGATGCAATACATTTTTTTTATATCTTTTTCAACATAGTCTCCTTTAACTCTGTTCACTTCTCCCAGGAATTTGTCCATCTCTGTAACTGCCCCAAATATTATTCAGTGGTTTACTCTGTAAAATAATTGTTCACGAAGCCTCTTCATTTGCCGTAAATCTTTGCAGTTTGGACGGTATTTTTGATACGGGAGTATAATAGTCTATCCAAGTTTCCTCTAGAGTAATTAATCAGTCCTAAAACCTGGATTTATTGCGTTTCAAATTCTCCAACAGAGCGTAACTCGTTTTTATCCATTTTCACAACATACTCAGACAACTGCACGGCCAATTTTTGTCTGTAACCTTTTTTTAATAATCTACTATTCATTATGGTTAGGAAAAAAAATAAAAAAACATTTAAGACCAAATGAGAGGAAAATTTGATCTCCTTCAACACTAATAAATGTATTTTTTATGTACATTAATGTTCTAAACGGTATTGTTCAATGTATGAAAATCAATCCTATATCCATTTGATACCCTATTGATTTTTTAAAGACTGAATACGGTCCATGTTCGGATCCATGGTATGTGACCACGATCTGGTCCAGATTGGTTTAGAAAAGTTCGATCTTGGATCGAGTCTCAACATCCATATGTAGTACTAACACTATTGTGTTGTTTTAACGTCTTAAACCAATACTAGATCAGTCCTTAAAACTTTTTAAGGAAGCCCTAATTATAGATTATATATTTCAAGCTACAAAGTATTGTTTGTTTAAAAGCTTCTCCTCCCTGGATCTTTTCTTTCACTCAATATATATATTTAAAAAACAGTAAAAATATTGATAAAAATTAAAACGTTTTTGGGTAGGCTTTTTTTCCATTTAAATATGATATCTTATAACTTTCTGAATATATTCGTCTGTAAGCTATGAGCCTCTAAATAAAAAAGGGGCAATTTCAACTTTAAACAAAGGTAATTCGAGTTATAACATGATACATACATTTTAAAAATGGAGTTAGCATTTTTTTAAATTAGACTCCGAGAAATATTCACATAATGTATCCTACCCAAGTGCTTAAAAACGCTTTGAACCTTGAAAATAGCAGCAACAACAAAAATCATAGCCTTTTTCTAAAGACCATGAGGCTAATAGAGAAAAAATAAAGCCATATTTGGAATCCTGGTATCAAACTCTATTAAGTTGAACATATGAAGTTCCATTTTTGCTATTGAAAAGTATAATGGTTACACCTGAGAAAAAATTAATTGTAATTTAACCAATCAAAGTTCAGAACAGTGCTTGGGAGAAAAGGATCATAAATTGGGACAGATGAGAGTACGATACACTGTTCATTTTTGTGTTAGCAAGGAAACGCTGTGTTAAAGGTAAACATTACTACACTTGTTAGCATTCCCTTTAATAATATATATTAAACGTGAGTCATGGAAGGAGAAGAAAATCTATTCAATTCATTCTTTACCTGATACATTCTTAGGTATAAAAGACAAATATATTCATTAGGGTGGTTTGTTTTTCCCTTTTTTCAAATTTCTATTACCCCTAGAATGTATAAGTTGTGATATGGTAAGACAATCATCCCTTATGCAAAATTTCATTTTCTTACGATGTCATCTTCATTCAATTGTACATTTCTTTGACAAATAATCAAGGTTTTTGCTTATAAACAACTTATAAAAAAAGGAGTTTTTGGGTGTTATGTGGCCATTTCCATCCATGGTACTTTACCCTGCTATACAAAAATTGATTACTTTAGTCTGGCTCAAGAAGCCAAAATCCATCAAAAGGTATCTTCTCTTAACTTAATTTCCCTATGGACTGAATTTGGATTATTATTCTTAAGCTCAAGGGATAAATGGAATATTTTCTCCTTAAAAAATTATATATTAAATGAGGACGAATCGTCTAATGCCGTTGTACATACTATCAAAAAGATTGAAATAAATGGTTTTAGAAAGATTGAAGCGGAAGATGTAATAGATGAGATGATTACTCATAAAAATGAAGAACTAATGATGACATCCTCAATATGCACTTGCAAGTAAAATAAAGCAGAAAGTGAATGTTTTTTTCGGTAAAGAAACTGTAGAATCTTCGTTCCACCTATTTTATTTCTGTATCAAGTGATACCTCTATTGTTGATGGTGGATAATATAATTACCGATAGGCTTAGCATAACTCTAAAGGTGTCAGACTGGCTTATTGCTCTTAAATTGAGAGGGGAAAACAATTTTAAAGTCGAGGCAATAGTTGCAAGGACACTCACAATTATTTATGCGTTTAAAACAAAAAGGACTCCTCTTCCTGCATTTCGAAACAAAATAATCAAAAGATGTATTGAAACAATGGACTTTTAAACCAGACAAATTTTATATTGGTGTTTTTAAAGGGGATCGTTACCCCTCCTTTTAATAACTTTGGAATCTTTGATGCTTTTTTTAAATAACTTAAGAAAACTCTGTTTTTTATTAATTTGTTTTATAATTTAAATTATTGACCTTTAGTGGGAATTTTGTGCATGTACAAGGATAATAAAAAAAGAACTAATTATGTCATCTTTAGGTACCAAATCTAGTTCAAAATTTGGAATGTGACTAAAGATATTTATTTCGTAAATAAATATTAAAATACAGCATTCATTGTTTATTTTGTAAAAGTAAACTATGATAAACATTAATCTAACCTATAAAAAAAATTAATGAAGTGTCTTTCTAAAGCAATTCTATGGAGTAAAAATAAAGAAATCTATAAGTAAATGTTGATGCACGCTATCGGGGATCATCAAATTTCCCTAATATGTTTAGTTTTTCTTGTTCCAATGGACTATTTTAGAAAAAAAACTGTAAAAACTTTTTATAGGTTAAAAAAATGTCAATCAAAACTATTTTATGCAAAAAAACAAAAAATGTATTTTTAGGATCAATATTTACATAGTAAAGAGTTTTTTTTCTTTTTTCAAACTTTTAACTAGATTATGTGTGACCTAAAGATGACTTTGTAGGACAAAGCAATTTTACATAGGTGATTTTCATACCCTTTGACAACTTTTCCGCACTAGTCGTAATGGAAATTTGAAAAAAAAAGTTAAAAATCAAACCGCTTTAATATAAGTATACACTTTTTGGAGCCCTAAGTATTTTTTCTTATGAACGATCCACATGCTCCTTCCTAACTCGGACTCCTTCAATATACTACTCTTTAACTCAACGTAATGACGTATAAAAAGTCGTTTATTGGTGGGTGATTAATAAACAGAGGAAGAAAAGGTGGGTGAGTCATTTAAAAATGACGTCATAGTGCCTCGTGATTGGTAATACGGATGAAGTTTCCTTATGATGATTACATAATATGAATTATATAATTGCAATAGCTATAGACTTCTACTGACGCAAATATTTGCATCATAATTGAAGGAGACGTCATTTTGAAAGCTGAAAGTTGATATTTTTACTTAATAAAATCTCCTATAAACCTTCATGAAACTTTATCAAATGGCTCTATGAATTTATAAAGTGTGAACAGTTGCATTCTATAATACTTAATGTCAATGATAAACAGTGATATTTTATTATAATTAAAGTAATATCCATCAAAAATAAACAACAGCTGACTTCAACTTCACTCGATAGCAACCTCCTCAATAAAAACTTTGCTGCTCAAAATATATTCTCTATAGTTAGGCATTAAAAAGTTTTAAATACAGATCTACTATTGATTTCTAGACGATAAGTTTTTTTAAGGCAGTGGTCGGGGAACAGGGGTTAATTACCCTAAATGTGGTAATTTTTTTTGTTTGTTATAAAGAAGTACTTTTATTTCCTAGTGTTAAATGAAAAAAAATAAACATTATGCCACTAGATTGAGATAAATTAGTTTATATACAAGTTCACTTGGGGTAACGCTAAAAAGAGTCACTCGTTCCTTTTTTTTAAGGTATGGGTTTTTTATTCGACAATGCACCCAAAAAATTAAAATTAAAATCCACGAATTATTGTACAAACAAAAAAAGAGGGAGAACGTATATTGAACACGAATTAAAAAGAGAATTAGGGAAATGAAGGAAGAAGAGTATTAGCGAGTTAGGCCTAGTTTGTATCTTCATTACGGTTGAAGGAGGAATATATTTCTAATTGTTATGGCCCAAAGGGATGGAAGAAATTCAAATGTTTTCTATCGACAAGTTTTACAGGATTCTGGAGTTATTTAAAGCATTAATAAAATAATTCGAAATAAAATGTCTAATACATGAACCGTCCTAGTATTTTAAATTAAATAACATTATCATTCCGAGAGTTGTGATACTTTGCCGCAAGAAGGTGAAATATATTGTCTAAAAAGTATGGATTTACAGATACCACTTTACGTACTAGAACCGGAATGAAAATATCGGTATTGTGACCACAGCACATTATCCTTTGATGAGAAACCTCAATTGAGAGCACCTTTTATTTGATTTATGAGATGGCTACAATAGTTTATTTCAAATATTAAAATCTACATATATAATTTATTTGGTTTTAATTGTCCCCGGTTTACTTTTATGCAATTTTTGGACCTTCGAATGCATAAATAAGAATAATTTAATACAAGAATTGAAATATGATTAATTGGAGTTGAAACACAGAATATAATTCACTCATTTGTGCGAATATTAATTATCATCCTTGCTTACCTTTGTGTTGATGTAACATTTATTATTAGTAGTATTTAAGACTCATATGAGTTCAAGGTGCCAAACTTGTTTCTGTTTTTTTTTTAAGTCAGCTCTCTCGTTTGCTTTTAATATTCCACTTTAAAGGTTGTTCACTTTCCTTATAGCATATTATGTATGATCTATATTGGATTGTTCCGTTTTGAGGTTAAATTCTTTTATTTCTTGCAAAAAGTCCTTTTCTGTTGGGCACAAACAAAAAACTGACTTTGGTAAGGTTTGAGGCCTTCTAAGGCATTAATGTTCTTCTACCGAGTGGTCCATCAAGGTCTGAACACTGAATTTCAAACTTCAACAATATATGTATAATTTATTAATTAACTATAGCATTTCAATAAAATTAATACGAAAAATAGATATGTGGCTGAGCTCTCTTGATCATTAATGCAGCCGCCCTTAGTGGTAATCATGGCTTCCAGGTGGCAGCAGTAGTCCTAGCACCGATATGGAGGCTTTCTCCTCAACATGCACACAAAAGGTGTGTCGAGGGGCTTGGCATCAAGGCTGTAGGTGGGCCAAAGGTGTCTAAATAGAGTTCAAAAGACTTATTCAAAAGAGTTTTGCAACAGAAGAGATGGGTTTCTTTCATTGCTAGTGTCAAAAGTGGCCTCTCCGTCCTCACAAGGGTATTTCCTCCCACTTTTTTGATAGCTTTCTAGACAGTCTGGTGTGAAACTCCAAGATCTCTTGGATGGGCCCTCATGGCCTTGAGGGGATTGGCCTGGGATGTTTTCGTTAACTCCTCCGAGTCCAGTTTGGCCTTTTTGACAGAACCCTTCTTCCTCTTCCTTCCTTCAATACCGTTGAAAAAAAAAATGGACTCAATTCAACAGGGAAACTGCAAATCGTTGAACACATCTGATTGTTAAACCCTTTCAATGATAAAAAAAAAGGTGCACAAAGTATTTTTTACCAATAAACCAAATACAATTGGATACAAAACTATAATTTTTGACTCATAGCCTCATCATTTTGGGAGTGTTGGTAAAATAGGCTTAAATATAGCACAATTTTGACTAGTAATAGACTATCCAATGAAAAGCCTCATAGGATCTCAGATTTCAAGCAGTCAGAGCAAGTCAAGATTCTGTTAAATAATGCAAATTACTCTGTGACATCTTTTTCTCCTAATATTAACTTAATTTTAAAATTGGATTTTTCACATTTCATAATTTTTTCCCCATAATATCGTTTAAAATCCTAATGAGTTTTGCTGTGATACTAGAGATGTGCTTCTGCAGACAAGTCGTTTTTTTAATTAGTCATATTATTATTATTTTTTTGCAGCAGGCTGTACAAAATATTAAGCAAAAACAGAGCAGTCTAATGGACAAAAAAACATAATTATATGCATGGAATGCATTTTCCAAGGATCAATGCCATAAATAATTGTTGTTATAGTAATTATTATTATTTGGGCCTTTTATTATACCCTCTCCTGCTCACTTTGTTTTTGAAAAAAATAAAATAGGTCGTCATGTCCTTATTTGTTGGACCATGTTTACTATTATCTACTTAACTTATACATAATATATTGTTATTGAAAATAACTTCGTTTAAATAAATAAAAGGAGGCGATTATAAATGCCGAAGAAGTTTAGACTTCAAATATTGACCACCCTGAGATCTTTGCTCATGAAAGTGTTCTCTGGTGAAGATACATTTACAAAAATATAATTGAACACTATAGTTTAAAATTTCTGCATCAGATTAAGGCCTATTTATATAAAATATTCATATATCTAAACTAAGAACATTAGCATCTAAAATGAATCAAATATGAACATATAACTTTAAGAGCAAATTTGTTTTTAAACCAACAACTAGCTTGTTTTTTTTTTTGCTCTTTCTAAAAAGTTCGAGTATCTTTTGCAAAACTCGAAAATGTATTGATGTGTTTGAGTAATGATATCAGAGGCCCAGTCCCAAGCAACCTCGATCCCTCTATGGATTTTTAATGGAACATTCCATATCTTGCTACCGCTGAACTTAAATTAGCACGAATATCCCCTGCAACCACGGGCCTCCTACAGTTATCTTCTTAGCCAGGTAACTCTTGTCAATTAATTCCTTATTGGCCTAGCCTTGAGAGTACTTTCTTTATTTTTTGATGACACGCCGAATAAAATTATTGCCCTAATTATATTAACTTTATTGACCTCCAGGCCCCAAGGTTTAAACTAATAAATGATCTCAGAATATGTAATTGTGGGCATTCCAAAAAATGCCCACTAATTGGTAGTATTGAATAATATACCATAATCTTTACATGGAGTGCTGAAAAGCAAAATTCCTGTGGCTATTTGAAATTAAGCTGTGAATTTTCTTCCATTAGCTCTTTGGGAAGTCGAAGACATAATCCTATGGATCCAATTACTAGATAGATTTAATTTACTATCATCACACCTTGACAACGCAGAGTCCTCTTCTGAATTAGAAAAATAAATTTTCAAATGCCAAGGAACGGGCACATTGACGGCACTGCTGACGGTCCTGAATTGCCATTCAGCAAGAATGTTCTTTTTTTTTTTTATTTTGTATTATGACACAAATAGTTGTTTGCAAGCTCTAAATAATAAATACCATGTTAATTATATATATTCAAGAATATTTAGATATGTTTGTTGTAACATATTGAAATATTTATAAAAATAGAATTAGGGAGTTAATTCCTATTTTATTGCTCCCTGGAGCTAAGAAGGATTTAAAAACGAAAACAATCGATTAATTCTTATTTATTTATTTTTTTCACTTTTTTTATTTATTTTTTTGTAAAAAAATGACTTTTGCGCATGGCTCTTTATTTATTCTTGGTTTCTGTAATCACAAAATAAGAAGAAAAGTTATTTAAGGATTTCGTGCAAATTATGTAGCAAAGGAGTAATTTTAACCCTTTTTTTCATAACGTTGCCCAGGAGCAAGACTACAGAAGACTACATATGAAATTTATTCCAAAAATATTAATCATTTCGAAAATAACCCAGTGTTTTGAAGTTTGTTTTTTTTAAATTTAATTTTTTCTAAATATTTGTGGATTATTGAAAAATTTTAAATATCAAATTCTATATTTTAATTTTATTTCAAACATTTAAATATTAAAAAATTAATTCAAAATAGAATTTAAAAAAAATTAATTTTTGGATTTTTTTTCAAAAAAAATCCAAAAAACAAGTCTCCCCAAAATATAATTATGTGGGAGGCCTGTGATAGCAAAATTTCATTCTTTAACTATTAATTAAAATATTAAAGAATCAGTATTGATAATTTTTACTACAATCATATCGGAATCGGATTTTTTTAATCATCCATCACTATTAATATTTTTTTTTTCCTCCACCAATTAGATTAATTATAATCCTTTTATGAACTCCTATAATCACAGACTAGTTTTTCTAATGATGCATTTATTGAGAGTTGGAGCCTACACAGAAAAGTACAATAAGAGTATACATATATACTTTTCTTTATTTTAGAAGATCCTTTAACAAATATATGATATTATACAGGGTGAGACAAAATAACTTTCTTTTTCCAAAAGGCAATAAATCTAGTTTTTGAATATCAGAAAAGGATTGTTTTTGTCTCATTATAACGGTACATATTTAAAGTTTTGTTTTAGTTAGATATGTTAAGTAAATGACGTCACCAATTGGCCATACATTGAATAAACCAAACTTCGGTAGTTATATACCACATATTTTTTTGTTTCTCTATAAATAACTTTTCACTAAAAGATTTTAGAAGAACACTTTGAAAAACAAAGAGATGTCAAACTACATTTTCATCTTTTTTATTTTTAAAAATTTGTAGATGATTTTTGGATTAATTAATTAGTTATTGGCAATTCGGCAAAGATATTAAAAAAGTAGGGTTTTCCGTAATAAATCCGGTGCCAGTTATACGATTTCAACCAATTGCACCAATATAAAATTCTTGTAAAATATTGGATCTGTTGATATCCCTTTTAGCTCTCAAGCAATATTTTCTCTGGACGTATTTGCGTTTAAAGAAATTTCAAATTATGAAAATATATTGAAAAAATTGTTTTTTGTATATTATAAATTGAAGGAATTAATTGATTTTCATTAATTGCACAAATTAATACTTAGAAACTAAATTGCAAATATTTTAATTTGATAAAATATTCTGTCAAACCCTTTTGGCAATATTTAATTGAGTATGAAAGTCTGCCCAACCTGCAACTACTTCAATAGCCTGATTTTCACCCATATTATTAAAATTGATGTTATACTGCCATTTATATTTATAATATTTGAGCAATTATTTTCTCTCTATCAGCAGGACATAGCCCAATTATTGTGTGAACAAGAACAAAAGAGATATATAAATATACTTATCCAATAATAAGAACTGGCATTCAAATAATATAATATACATACATTATAATATGATATTTGCTCAACTCTCAATTATTTATTAATATACATAGAAGAAAATATACTGTATATACTCGAAAGTTATGAAGTGTTAGTGGGGGTAAATGACGTTAAGAGAGACTCAGACTAAATACATAGTTAGACTTGTAGAATATATGACTTGTTGTTATGCTAAATAAACCAAAAAATAACGTTTAACGCATTAAGGTCGAGACTCAAAAATTGTTTACACCTTTCCACATCTCCTTTAGTTGAAATGATACTTTTGTTAATAGAAAAATTTATCCACCGGTCATAACACATTGGACATCGCCAAGTAGCTTGTGGTCAACATATTGAAAAGCCTA
Source organism: Lepeophtheirus salmonis (assembly GCF_016086655.4). Lineage (NCBI taxonomy): Eukaryota > Metazoa > Arthropoda > Copepoda > Siphonostomatoida > Caligidae > Lepeophtheirus > Lepeophtheirus salmonis. Next base: position 47,982,456 of record NC_052134.2, read on the forward strand.
GAAGATGGTTTCGGCCTCAATTATATCTTCAAACCGGTGGGACAGTCAAACTAACACCCAAAGCTACAAAATACTCTTTCATGCTTATTCGGCAAAGTCCATGGCCGAAAATAAGGTGATCCAGGCTACAGTTGAAAGTCAAAGAGTTTTGGGGAGAGGCCATTTTTGACTCAAAAGTATCGACAATTTCGATTCCGATTTAAATTTATTACTTCTTCTTTTTTCCAACTTCTTACCAAAGCCAGATCCCGGACTACAACTATAACCTAGACTAAATCATTTAGTGGCAAGTGAAGTCCAAAGTCTATTAATTATCTTACAGGAATTTTAATCGTTTTTCGTATATTAGAAGTTTAAGCCATGCACTGACTTTTATAAATGGAACTAGCTAAATTGCAATTAATTTCATTTTATAAAATATTCTGTCAAATCATATATTGCCAATATTTACTTTTGACGACAAATACACGTTACTTACTACTTCAACACATAATAGCTACGAACTGTAATTTCATGAAAACTTTAGACCCTCGTCTCTAGAAGGAAACGACCCCCACTGTGCTTCTATTTTTACAGGCTGATTGCCACACATTACAAAAAAGAAGTTTATATATTCACACCCAGTATGATGTAATAACATATTTTTAATCATATTTGGGCCTGATAATGGATTGTATGGCAAAACCCATGACATTGAACACCCTAAGAACAAAATCCTACGAGATAATCACACTTCGAAAATAAAAACGGAGCCCCATATTTTTGCTTTTAGGACATTTTGCCTAAGAGCCACTTTGCCTCAAGGATATTTTGCTTTAAAGTTTATATAAATAAATGAGGTTTATAGGTAGTTATTGTTTATTTTTGGTTGAAACTTATGTTCATCTAGAATTTTTTAATCAAAATATGTAATGTGTATTGTATAATTTAAGTATGGGGTGAGTTTATATAATTTTACGTAAAAAAACGTCGTAAAAAAGATGGTAGCTTAGATATCTGCTGAACGGGATCATTATAATCTAAAGTGCCTCTTGCTCGCTGATACGTTATAATTTCCAAAATAGAGGGGAATAATTAATAAAAGCATGATCAATAATTGTACAATATACAAGGTAGTGTTTTAGAGAGACTTTTTTTGTCCCCTAGGGGCGTTGAATATTACTTTATAACTAACAATCAAACCCCACTCTTTTAACAGAATTAACAAGGTAAGCTCCTCAAAGAGAAGAAAAAATAATTAATCAGCTGGGCTAAATCGAACAGCACTCAAGACTTATAAACTAGAGTGTGCTCACGATTTTAGATCAGTGAAAAGTAAAACGCTCATTCGATCATGAATACTTCCAGTAAAATTAATTTTTCTAAATAAGATGGGAAAAAGCTAAACATAACGATACAGTGACGTCATCTGTTCTATCACAAGAAGTGACATCTTGCGTGGAAAAAAGGTTGCCAATTAGAAAAAGCTGCTCCCGCTGTTTAGGACATATTTTATACACCTCTGATCTTGAGATGTCATGAAAAATTATTAACTCTGACATAACAATCAATACTTGTCCTAAACATGGTATTAAATCCAAAATTTCAAAAACATATCGTGAGAAGAAACTCGACATTTACTATCAACAACAGTCACGGTCACTTTAGATCAACTATGGCACTATTGTAGAGAGTTAGGAACAATACGACGCTTTTAAAAATGAATACTTTGGAAAAGAAGGTATATCAGAGTATTAAAACTTTGGCAGAAGAGATGATTTCAAATTTGCAAATCATTGAGCATTTATCTACCGTAATATAGCAAAGTTTAAACATACTTAGTGTTAAGATAAAATGACCTTACGACACCAAAAATGATATAAGAGGCTTCACACTTGTCAAAAGTCAGTTTCTTTATTGTTCCCAGCAGACAATATTTTTCTGCAGACGGTAAAAAATATTAATACAACAACAGGATACTCTATTGCAGATATACAGGGTACGCAAGATATCTATACAGCCACTTTAGCGTGCCCTTGGCCAAACGCAGGAACAGAAGTTGCTGATTTTTTTTTTGTTATATAGTTTGTTCAAACTTGCATCAATGGGGAAAAAATGGAACCACTTGACGAATTTGTTGTCCCAAATATTAAGAAAAGGTACAAATCCCTCCTTGAATCCGCGCCAAGAGATATAACATAACAATTGCTCGCACTTTAGGACTCAGTGAGACGTTCTTTCACAAGGCTAAGAAGGAATTTAAGGACTGTAAAGGTGATTTTGAGACAACAGCAATGCAGGCTGAGAACAAAGGTCAAAGTGAGTTATCACGGACGCCAGAATTCATGGCCAGAATCCAGCAAATTGTCAATGAGGACTCAGTGAAGTTTATCAGGGCAATTTCTACAGAAGTAGGTCGATCAGAGTCGCTGATCCAGATCTGTACTAACGGAAACATTCGTTACTACTCATCTAAGATGAGAAAAGGCCAGATCTTGATAAAAGATCACAGTACTACATGTAGCTCGTACACAGCTTCAAGCACCCACTTCATGAAGACATGCTCTGGGTTTTCTCGTATGAGAAAAACGTTTGGCAGGACCAGAACAACAAGGGGTTAGTCTTCTGTCACAAGGAGGGGCTCCAATCTTGTAGATCTGAATCTGATGTTTTTTTTTTTTTTGTATGTGGGGTTCAATCTAAAGACAAACCAACTGAACCCCCAACAACACTAAAGACAAACTTATCAGTCGGATCAAATAGGAATTCCAGGATTGACCAAGGGACCAATTGTGAAGGCCTGCACTCACTTTTGGCCTCATATAAATTCCTTAACTTTGGCTGGTATATCAAATATACTACATTAAAATCCATCATGCATTCAGAATCTGGTCCTTTTTTTAGTCTGATAACTGGTTTTGCGTTTAAAAAAATCGTTTTTGCGGCACGGATAGCTTGCACACCCTGTATATGTGTATGTTTATGTATATACTTCATATTGTAACATTGACAACGACGATTTTTTTTTCAGGCAGTTCTATATAAGTGGATAATAATATTCATGTTTACAAAAATCCATGCATGAGTTTTTCTATTAAATATATAAATACATTTGTACATGGCGTCTTGTTGAATCGCAATCTGTAATAATCATTAATGCAATCAAAGAGCTATAAGTATATATGTTCAGAAACCGAAAGAAACGTTAGTTCGTGCCTAGTAAAAAAACCTTTGGGGATAGCGCAGCCCGTTTGGCTACGTAATGTTCTACCTTAAATACCGCATATACAAAGGTATTTTTGTGTTCAAACTAGGAATATTGCCTTCTTTCATCGTCTCAAACGTCCAATAGACATTGAATACAAATATTATGGGTAATTTTTTAGTAAAATATGTTTTTAAAAGGCAATTTTCACAATACTTCACCTTTATCGTAATTATGAAATATTTTTTAAGAAAAATGACATTTATAAGCCCGGAACACAATTTCAATTCCAGAGGAAATTGATCTATGTATTTAACGTATTTTATAAAGTGCTTTGTGTCCTTGTTTCTGATTGGACAAAATGGTATTGTATAGAATTTTCCCTTCGACTCTAAGCCAATCAAACATCTCTGTATATAGGTATATATCAAGTACATAAGCCGTTTATATTTTCTGGTATTCTGTGCTAGTAGTTTTTCACAGGGCAGCCCAAAAAATATGACTAGCCCTGATATATAGTAGCTAATTTCAATGACTGTCTAGCCCTTTATATATCATATCACAGATTAGGGACCCAAAATTTGTTTTAGCACGACTAAATTACCAAAAACCTGATTTTTTATAGAATCAAGAAAGGACAACTCAAAAACAATTTGTAAATTAACTAAATACGATATTTAGCTATATTTTTTATTAAATATGTCCTCCTTCATAATCAATAAGAGCCTTGGCACGCGGCGTTGGATTTTGTAAAGTTTAGCAGCTCTTGACGATGAAGGCCGTTCCTATGGTGTACCACGCTGTCATGTTGGCAGCGCGGAGCGAATCCAAAGTTGTATGAGAGGAGAGGGAAATATCCTTCTCCAAGACCCTCCAAACTACAAAGTCTAGGGAGGTCAGGTCAAGGCTGGAGGAGAGTCACATGTAGGTAAAGCAGAAATCAGCCATAATGTTATTACAGAAGTTTTGGTTCTTCTTGGCTTTGTGGAACTGTGATGAACTTCTTATTGTTGTAGGGAGTCCAGACGGAGATGCCAACGGTCATTGCAACTTTCTCTATACCGTGGTTTGCCTTTTTTCCGACATTATCAAACTTAGAGACATGGGATAATTACATATATTGTTTCTTTTTGTTTCAGCTGTCGTTTACTTGCATAATGACACTCCATAAAAAAGCAACGGGGATAAAATCGTAATTAAATTCTCCAGTTAAATCTAGTGTTAATATTGTAACGCCGTGAGGTACTTTAAGTTAGTATTTGTGGAAATTTTGTCATATTGAAGGCGTTTAAATATATGGGACGTTTTTAAAAACCAGTAACAGGTACAAAATCGCTTTTAGTCCCCATAGTAAGAAGCACTACAATCCTAGTAGAATTACATATTATGACAAGGACGGAATAGTAATTAATTTTTGTTATGTTAGTTTTATTATGAAAGGAAATTGTTTGAATAACTTCCTATTTTTAGAAAGCAATGTGCTTAATTAAAACCACAGTCCATATTGGTTCATGCTCTAAAAAATATGATTTCCAGGAATTAAATCATTATAAAGAATGTAAATATTTAAAAAAATTAGGAACTCGCAAAAAGCAGGCCTTTGAGCATTTTGAAAAACATGTGGTAATATTGTTCCAGTTATATGTCAGCTGTTGATGTAAACATACGTAATACTCCTGCTGACTTTTTATAATACCTATTAAATATTAATGTTATAATTAATTGATAACTATTTATAATTGATCAATCCAATATTAATGTTGAACTGCGTTTAGGGTATAAAGTACTTCATAGTGATTTGGATGGATCTTTAACAAGAAGAATTCAAAGACATGCTATTTGCAAACACCATCACAAGGTCCATCAAGGTCTAGGACATTAACTTCTGACCTTCTCAATCAGTGTCTCTATGCTCAAAAATGCAACAATTGCTCTATATTATCTACAGAATCCTCGTATTCTTCAATAATATCTACTAAGGTGTTTCATAAAAAGTTAAGAGTAGTATTACGGTTGTGCATTATAACTTAAACATTAACAGCTGACAGTCCACTTTAACAATATTACCGTATATTTTTGAGCACTGTGCACCTTATTTTTTTTAGTATACCCATCATTGAACTCATTATTATTGGTATTTGGCTAATTTTTAGCTATTATTTTAGAAATCACCTTTGCCACACTGTATATTTACAAAATGGACGACAACCAGGGTATTAACCAATTAGAAACGTAGCTATTACCAATAGAAAAGAAAAAATGGAAATGAAGAAGGAAATGACTCATTGGAGTAAAAAAAATCAAAGGGTTTAACATAAATCTCCATGATGATAGTTTGAATGAACGTCGGTGACTCGACTTTTAATCATTTATTTATGAATCAAATACATTTAAATATATATACCCATGAATCATACTCTGCATACAACTTGAATTAACATTTTGACATTTCCATGTTTAAAGAGATTTAATCATTTTTACAGAGAAATTATATTTATACATGAATTAAATGCGTCTCAGGCCAGCAAAAACATTTTGCCTTGTTTTTTTGTTTTTTTTACATTGACTGAGTGCGAGTAAATATGTTTTACTATCGTACTTTGACCTTTTAAATTGAAGTATATTGATTTCTAATATAATTCAAGGAAGTTACGACGTGGTTCATTAAAATCTGAACACTTTGTATTTTAAACTTCAACAAGATATAATTTATTAATTAAGGGTAAATGTCCACCAAATTAATACAATAAATAGGTGTGTGTCTGATCTCTCTTAATAATTATTGTAGCCAGTGGCAATGATGGCTTTCAGGCGGTGTTGGAAGGCTTGGCACCCGCTCCAGATGTAGTTATCTGTCATTGTGTTCTAGTGTTGTCTGGCAATGCCTTCAAGGTACTCAATGTTTGTATGACGAACACTGCAAGCCTTCTCTTCCACACCCAACCAAAAAGTGTAGTCAAGAGGGTTGCCTCGGGGCTGTAGATGCACTAAAAGTCTCAAAAAGAGGTCAAAAGAATTCAAACGGCTCAATCAAAAGAATCTTGTAAGGAAAAGATGGGGTTTCTTTCATTGCTGAGGTTAAAAGTGGCCTCTCCATTCTCACAAATCTTTTTCCAGCAACTTTTTTATAAATCTCTGGACAGTTTAGTGTGAAACACCGATATCTTTTGCATGGGCCCTCATGGACTTGAGGGTATTGGCCTGGGCTGTTTTCTTTAACTCCTCTGGGAATAGTTTGACCTTTTGGACAGAGCCCTTCTTCCTCTCCGACGTTTTAGATTGCTGACAGTTTAGATGGTAGTCCTATATAGGCCAAACTGCTTAGAGTGGGTGAATGGAAATTCGTTGATCACGTTCAAGTGTCATTTTCTGGACTTGTACGTAAGCTAGAGAGCTCACGTATTTTTTGTTTTGTAACTAATTGGTTATGCTTTAAAATATAGAAATATGAATTAATTTCAAGCTCTCAACCTTCATTAATTGGTATTGAATTAGTATATGTTAAGATTTCAATGAACCACCCCTACATTAACAAAATCGATGTGATGTCAGTTTTGATATTCCCCTGAGGGATAATATATTTAGTATTTACGTACTACTAAATATGAGATAAAGAATATGAGGGTGTATTCCTTCGTAGAGGGCGCTACTTTCTATATTACATTAGAGAGAGAAAAAGACAAATGGATTTTCCGAATTTATTATTGTACTTATAGGGGAGGCTGAGATACGTTGATATGATAATATGGAGGACTCTCCGGAGGGAATAATGAAGAAATGTAAAAGAAGCAATTAAAGACAAGGTAATCATCTTCCCTCACTGATCAACCTATTTTAATCTTCCCTATGTAGTTGGTCATGCAAAAATTTGGAGAGGAACCAACAGGCTCTTTGATGAGCCTTGACACGGAGAACCTTGAGACATTGACGTCCATCTCCGTCGTGAAGAGATCTGACTACTCTTTAAAGGCTTTGACTACTGAAGTGCAGTCAATTTTCTTGGACGACAACTCTTTTAGGGACACTCCAGTGGTAATAAAGTTGAAGTCTTCCCCTTTTTGTTCTTGGGATATGATAATTTATTGTTGTAGCATAAGCTGAGTTTTTAAAGTTTTAAAAATTGTCTCAAAACTTTTGCATGGCCTGGCTCAGAGTGCCACCATGAATTAAAGTCACCAGCTGCAATAGGATAATATTACTACCACTCATTTCCAACTTAAAATTCTTGCCCCGTTTAATACACAATTATAAGAAATTTAAAAGCTATTCCAGATCTACAGAATAATACCAATGGGGAACACTCATTTTGTACAAATGAATTCAAGCAAAAAAGGCATATATCTTGGAGCACAGAACCCAAAACTGATCTCAGTCATCTGAATTCTGAAATATCTGGAATTATGGTAATTTGGGACTATTAACGTTGAGTCATTTTTACTCTTAAACCCATGCCCAAATTAAAAGCATGATTTATAAAATTTATGTAAAAGTGTTTTTTAATCTATTGTGGAAATATATCATTTCTAAGGATTTTAGTTCCAATTTGTATTTTTTAAGTGATCCCATTTTGAAATAGTAAAATTATCTACTCATCGTGAGTGGATCGCTTTATTGCTTCTATCTTGGTATCTCATTCCCAAGGAAAGAGGCCCCTCAGTTTTTCTCGGATTAATCCTCCTCCCGTCATGCCTCATCGATTTTGGAATCCGAATTCGAACATCTCTTGAGATGAATGATCAAATGAGAAGTATCTTCCTTCGATTGCCTCGATCTTCCTTTTACGATGCATGACGTCATCAAATTGGTATTCAAATTGGAAAATATGATGATAATGTTGACTATTTGCTAGTACAGCCCCATTAAAATGGGGGAAAAAACCCTTGGATATACATATTTTTTAAATAAATCTTTTTTTAGATTATAAACTGAATATTTTTCTACAATAATAGGTATGATATTCACCAATGCTATGGATTATGAATAAGTTATAAGGGTCTAAAGAAGATTTTTCATCATTTTGAGCCTAAAAATGGAAATATATCGAGTTCAGAGCATGATACAGAATCCCTAAAGATACTTTAATATTATAAAAAAACTCTTTTACATAAATTTTATTAATCCTACTTTTAATTTGGGGATTGTTTTAAGGATAAAAAATGACTTTCAATAGTCCGACATTGCTATAATCCCGGATATTTCAGAATTTAGAAGACTGAGAGATAAACTGAGATCAGTTTTGAATTCTGCGCTCATTGATAAATTCGATTATTGTCTTAGATTCATTTATAGTGTAATTGTCATTTTTAGCCTTTTATATTAAATATTATAACACGAGTCTCCTTCTTTTTTATGAAATTTTTTAACCATTTTGTGGCTTTGTTTTGTATTTTTATTTACCGTCAAAGTTATAGGTGAAACATTTTACTAGAAATGTATGAATTAATAACATCAATATTTTTCAAGTTGTTTAACATTGATTTAGATAATTAATTTTAAAATAGAATGTTTATTTATTTATATATATAATTGTATATAACTTTTCTAAATGAATAAAGTCATTAAAAAAAGTTGTTGATAGAAATTAACGATAATTTGTTAAAGAATATAAATATAATCCGGACTCAATTTTGATATCAATCCTTCATGTTTATTTTTGTGTAGAAGAACCACATATTTTTTGAATATTTCATTAAAATGGAGGATGGGATTATGGCGTCTGGCTTTCCTATGGCTTCATTCCTGTCTTTACATACATAAGAGGGAATGTCTTACTGTAGAAGAGGAAGGAGGGAGGGAAAGGCTTTAGAATCAACATTTTATAACAAACAACTTTTATTTGCATAAAATTCAATAAAACATGAATAAATTATTACTTTCCAAACAAACCAAATGAGGCTCTAGGGAGAGAATAAAATCTGTAAAAGTTGCCATTTTGTATTTATTTTTTATAACTCATGTAGGGTATTATTGTGATTAGCCTATTTAGACTGCTTCAATGCAACATTGGTCTGAACTACTTCAAACCGAAAACTTTGAGCAATTCAGACAAAAAGATAAATAAATTGATTTAATGTTAGATCAGAATAAAAGACATTCAAAGGTCGAAACTACATTCAATTATATTCAAAACCTGATTGAACGTTCATCTGTTAACGGAGAGCAACCTTGAAGATTTGCTGCGAAGTTATAATTGTAAGGCCTTGCATGGCTAGGAGTAGAATTGGGGAATTATTTTTGCCAATGCCCTGTTGATTTCCTTCTTCCCCTGCTCCCTCATCGCAGCTGTTAGTAGCATATCTAATGAAACATCATGACAGCTAAACTGATCTCCTCCAAAACATTATTCCATTTGCTGGGGTTAACACTTTATTTTACAGTTTTTTTACCTGCTCAAGATACATAGGATTTTTATCACTATGCATGTTACTCACATAGAGGAAACTATAAAAAATATTTTCCAATTTTTTAAACAACAAGCAAGAAACTACTAAACCACCTTGCGGATAATATATTCTTTAAAGTTTGATTGGACCTTGCTCTGTGCAGCTATAGATTTATTATTCGATCCTTATTGTGTATGATTCATAGCTTAACAACAAGAGTTAATACAACCAATCTACGACCAGAACACTGATAAAGGGAAAAGAAGCTGAAAAATCGAGAGCTGTCAAAAAGGTACCATGTATATTTTTATGGTGTTGAGGTAACACCATGAGTGATGATGAAGAAGTCTTCATCACTCTATGACATCAACATATTTTATACTTTTTTAAGACTATTATGTGTTTTTGACCTTAGTGAAGCAATTAAATGACATTTCATCCCACGTACGTGAATATTTTAACTACATAAATGATATCTCTTTGACATTTTTGTTGTCAAGAGACATTTCCATTTTGTTTTTTGATTGAAGATCCGACTTAATGTTGACAAAATGTCTTTTTTTAATAGTAATACGGATTACAATCTTTTAAAAGATTGATATAAATATTAATTTGAAAAGAAGGCCAGCAGATGGAGACAGTTGCATAGTTGAGAGAGTTTTTTGTATCTAAGAAGCCTTTGTACTTACTTCAGAATCTGTGACGTCATCTTTGAGGCTAAAAGTTGATGTTTTAATAAAGAAAATGAACAAATTTTCACTACGTGTGGATGTATCTTCATCAAACGGCTTTTAAATGCAAAAAAACTTAACATCTGTTTGAATACAGGGTGGCCGGAAATAAAGTTAAACGACTTTGATGCTAATTTATGACATCTGCCACCCCTTTTTCAGTTTGGCTATAGTTAACTAAATAGAGTACTCTTATTTTACTTTATTTTGACAAGTTTCATTCAGATTGCTTGCAAAATGAATTCACAGGAACAAAATCGAAAATCATTGCCACTCTTTTTCAGGCTCAAATTTGTACACTTATAGGTTTGAGACCGACCTGGTTCTTCCTCATTCCCCAACCTCAGCCCTCTGAACTATTACAAGTGTGTTCGCTTAGGACGATACATTTTAAAATTTGCCATTAAGAATTATGTAGCTTTGTGATTGGCTCTTGTCAGCCAATCAGTGAATCCATTGATATCTAGTAAATATTTATGAAAACGGTGTGATTACGAATTTTATCATGGCGAATATGAATCAAACAACTCAGATGGAGGATAGAGAAACTATTTTACTCTTTTCTCACGGAGGCAAGACATCAACAGAAATCAGCCATGATCTTGGTGTTTCCAGGAAGACTTTCTACTGGTCCCAGGAGAAGGCGACTGTTTAGACTCCTGAGATGGTTAGGGTACGTCCAATAAGCCCAAATGAAACTGTGGAGGGTCTCAACAATGTCTTTGAGTACAAAGAAGGAGGACACGCAAAAAGTGCGGTCTCGTCTTCCTTGAACCTGGTGAGAGGTTGGGTTCAGCAACCTAAATTAATTATTTAAGAAAGTAGATGTTTCCTTTGGGCCTGGAGGGCCTACAGAGAGGGCTAGTGACTGCAGCAGGACAGTATCAACTGTGACACCTCCAAATTTAAGCAAGATATGTTGATGAAGGTAGGTCCTGGCTTCATCCCAAAGGAGTGTTGGCCACCCCCACTCCCTTGATGCCACCATTGGACTACAACTTATTTGGGCGTTTAAAGGGCATTCTCAGTGGTATCCAATTCTAGAACAAGGTCCAGTTGTAGGTATTTGACTCTTGAGCCAACTTGAACCAGAGCTTCACACAGAACAGCTATAAAAAGTTCAGGGGGAAGCTGGAACAGATTGTTCCAAACAACAGTGGATGGATTGAGTGAAAATTGATTGTCTTATTCTAGATTACATGTATTGAAAGTACAATAAACAATGCCTTTTTCCAGTTATTACCTTTTATTCAGCCTAAAGCCAAAAGTCTTGGAAGTTATTACCTTAGCAACGTCTTGAGGCTGTCATTACAGCCCAGGGAAAATATTCGGCTGGGGAAAAAGTAATTTCGCGTTTTTAACTTTAATTTAATGCTTTATAAGATGTGTTCACATCATCCGATTTAAGCCAAGTATGTCCTTTTCTGTTTGAAAACTTGTGGTCAACAAGAATCAAACTTCATAATGCCCTTCTCGTAGAAGCCCTTGTACCCGAAAACTTGGACAACCAATTTTCTCTGGCTTCTATTGAGACCAAATTTGTACACCAAAACGCGTTGGCCATAGATAGGAACAGGTGCCAGTCACAAGGTGCCAGGTCCGGACTGTAGAGTGGATGCCTATGAACTTCCCGTCCGAGCTCTTTGCAACGGAAAAGAGGGGTTTCTTTCATTGCTGGTATCGAAAGAGGGCTCTCCACTCTCACAAAGCTCTTTCCATCAACTTTTTTGATAGCTCTCTGGATATTCTGGTGTGAAACCCCGACATCACTTCCGTGGACTCTTATGCACAAGAGTGGATTGGCCTGGGCTATTTTCTTTTATTCTTCCGGGTTCAGTTTGGCCCTTTGTAGACGGTGGTCCTGGAGACGCCCTATTGCTTGGAGTACGCATATGGAAATTTGTTGATCATGTTCAAGTGTCCTTTTCCCATACTAATTAATTTTGTTAAGTCAAGCTTTATTAATTATTGAATTAGAAAGTGTGTAGATTTTAATGGAATGCCCAGTACCTTTGTTTTATCTTGCAACCTTTTCTGTTTTAAAAAGAAACAAAGAAAAAATCTCCCTTATCAGTTCGAAATAAAAAAACCAATTGTTTCTAATTATGGAATTATTATATAATAATTGTTGGGAATAGTTTAGGTCATAATTAATTCTTATTCAACCCATCAACAATGGTTAGTGACAAAGTTTATGTGGCATATAAATTAACAGACGAAAAACTTGTCGAGTCATGCGATATTCGAGGAATAATGATATCAGTAGCACCAAGACATTTTTTGTCCTCCATTAGAATCCCACAACAAATTCGCGGAACAAATTGGGATTTTGCTGCAAATTTACTTTAATGATATCCATCAATCTCTGTTAGACATTTCAAAATCTTACGTTTTATCAGGAGACAGCAAAAAATAATTAAGTCTGAGTTTATAATAATTGTAAAATGATTGTTTATTTCTTTATCATTTTTATTTGCTGTATATCTCTATATAAGAAATCCATTTCTTAGTAGGTTTTTGTATTCTTATAGTGTATGTGTGGATGTCTGATGTTTTGTATTTATTAATTTTGGATATTTTGATTGATTTTTATGTTGTTAGAAGGAAATTAATTTTTATACAATTGACCTTTAAGTATTTATTTTTATACATCCTTGCTTTAGACCTTGTTTTAGATAAAGAAACAACAACATTGTTTAGAACACTGATACAGGAGGGAAATGCAAGCAAATGGCTACCTACCCAACTTTATGTAAAGGGTAGGTAGTTCTATCAAACGTTTGCAATTTTCTCTGGCCTCATCCCATCTCCTTACAAACCGGTTTTAATACAAACACATACTACTGGAGAATAAATCCGGTATCAAAGTCACTCTACCACGTCAGTTATTCATTACACTTCCTTACGACAACATACGCCAGTCTTCTTTTAATCAGGAAGAAAAAAATTGTGCACTTTTGTGTATTTTGTGCAATTTAAATGGTAACATAGAACACACGTTTTTGGCTAAAGCGGTAGAGTACACGTCTCGATTAGTCCAAAAATCAGAAAACGTGTCAAACAGAATAGGGAGGACACACTGACGATGATGTTCCGGAAGCCCTGTGACCCAGAAGTGGCCAAAATCGTACAAAGTCCGGCTTTGTTCCGAAAAATAAACACAAAAATTGAGAAGAATCCCGGACAATCGATGAAGTGATCGCCGACAGCATCAACGTACCATCCTGTTTAACTGTCCATAGTGTCATCAAACGGTACCACGGCTATGCACATCGTAAGGGATAGCTTTTAACTCCGTCAAACAGAGAGAAAGGGGTACCCCGAACCAAGGCTTTGGTCAAACTAAAACAGAAGCAAAATGTTAGGTCAAAAAGCCCTTATAACGTCCCTATAATCGTTCAGGCCAAGTACCCACAGCAAGCTATGATTATTGTCTTGTTAACAGTAAGGGTCACATTATGCCGTCCTTCGTCTTCAAGCAGGGCCTGACGAGGTCTACATCAGTGTCCTGATCACAAAAGTATTCCCCTATATCTGCATCATCATGAAACACCGACCTTGGATCTGGCAGCAAGATGGGGCATCCTGTCACACCAGTAAAAGAACACTCAATTTCATAGATTCTGAGAATGTAAACTACGTTCCACAGAGCTCTTGGTCTCATAACTCACAGGAATTGAACCATTTATATTTTTTGTCTGGGGTACTGTTGAACAGGTTTTCAATGAAGGTCCTACAGTACGGTAAGATAACTGGGAGCAGGGATAGAGAGGGTATTCCGGTCTTTGCCCAATGGGACGCTCATAAAGGCAGTAGTACTTTTCCGTGGACGTTGTGAGTGCATGGTCCAAGCTAACGGCCATTTTATTGATTGAACGTCAAAAGTATGTTATAATATTGATTTTTGTGAAAACTTAAATAAAATTGGTTAATAAATAAACTCACAAAGGCATTTTACTTTTTTGTCTCTGCTTGCTAACGTTTAAATGAACCATCTTTTATGCTTAAAAAATCATTTAGGGAAAAAACAATGAAATTCACATTGTATATATTTACGAATATAAATGGTATTTTGGTGAGGGGGGGGGGGGGGAACAAGCCCCTTTCACCTTGAAATGACACAGCTTGTATGCATATCCTTATGCAAAAAGAGAAATAGCCTTATTGAAAGGACTTCAGAACATGTTTATTGTTCATCACATCTGATAATATGTGATACATATAGTTGTCATGACCGTCCTCACATCTTTTGAGTGGATCACACAATTATAATTGTAGAACCATTGTTTTATGTATTTACTGCCTTGTTATAAATACACTTTTTAGGCCTATAACACATGAGACAAACTGGAATATATGCATTAGACTGGCCCGTTTTCCAGTTCATATTTTGAATTTCATTCACTCAGACTTTTTCTACGAGAGGCAATCAAAAACCTAACTTTGACAATGTTTCAAACCTCTACAATCATTTTCAATGGACTTTAGTCCCCCCCTCCCAAATTAAGGAATTTTTTTACTAAATTTTTTATTCGTCATTCGGACAAATTATTCAGCAGAGCAAAACAAATATAATATTTTTCACTGTTTTGCAAAAAAAAATTAATTTTTGTGAAATGCTATGAATTTTTGAAAAAAAAATTCCTAAAAATTTAATTTTTTTTTTTTTTTTTTAAAGTTACTTTTTTTTATGTCCCCTGGAGAAAATGTCTTTGAACAGGGGGGGGGGGGTATATTATCCCAAAAACGGGGCAGTCTAATACATATATATATATATGTATAAAATGTGTACACACAACATCTTGTTTATCTCGTTTGTGTAGGTGGGAGTTCCATGTTCTCAACCCCTTTTTTTTCACATTACTGGTTACGTATATATTGTTCATATTCGGTAACAATCATCTGATAAATACCTCTTTCTATAAATGTGTGTGATTGGCATATGATTTAATGCAATTGTGAAAAACTACATAAGGCTTTACAAAATATACAAGTATTATCATACCCACAATTCTTGCTGAATTGAGATTTGCAGGAATGTTTGTTGATATCCAGAAAGGAGATTCCTTCAATTATAATCTATATACTGGGTGGAAACGAAAAAATGTACACAATTGGTATTAGGTTTATGAATACCCTATACAAAGTGATGATTTTAAGTCCAGAACAAGTTTAGACCTCAAATACTTGGCAACCCGGCCGTGATGTATGTTTATGAAAATATGCTTATCATATTAATCTTACAAAACTGTATAATATATGTAGAATAAGAAAATCCTTGGGATGTCCTCCAAACACCAACGTCTTGGGGCCGGAATTGTGTGCCTCCAGGGTGGGTGTACCCCCAATGACCCTAATAACTCCAAATATAACTATATTAGAGAGCTTTAATTAATCTAATCAAATCTTGTGTCATGGTAGAATTTTAAATTTGTGAGGTATGTCGAAATCGGGTAATTGGCACGGGATTTATTCTGGATAAACACACATTTTTGAGACCTCTATATTTTGGACAAAGGAAATGTAGTCTCCAAGCTATCCCAGGGACAAATATGTTTGGAGATTCTTAGAGAGAAGGTACAATAAACGTCCACAAAACACTTTTGACTCCTTTGGGGGCTTCCTTTCTTGAGGTAGTGGCCAACATTATTATGTAATTCTTCATCAAGGTCTTTGGCAGGTTTAGGGCATGGTTTAGGGCCAGTTTAGAGGCTGTGGTTGAAAATAGAGGTGATTGGTTTGACTCGTCTATTGACCCCAACATGTTGAGGAAAAGATTTGTGAATTGCTGAATTAACTGTGGGAAAATAATTGCAATATTCATTATCCTTAAACATTCCGGATTTAATCACCCCCTCCTTTAGTTTACCTATAATATACAGGGTGTCCACGATAAATTGGAACTATCTTAAAATTCAACCTGCTTCATAAAAATGGAATTTGGAGTGTATTTGTTAATATGAAAAAGTTAGACATGATATTAAACAATAAATTTATTCAACATGTCCTCCCTCAGCAGCCACCATCTTCTCCATCCTGCCCCTAAAGAATTTGCATGCCCTGATGACTTCCGCGGAATCGACAGCATTCCACTCTCTCGTAATGGAGCCCTACAGGGCCGCGATGCTCTTGTGGCTGACCTTGCACACCTCCCTCTCCAACTTCTCCTACAAGTAGTAATCAGACGGATTGAGGTCGGGTGAGTTGGAGGGCCAGGTGTTGCAATCCCAGAAAGTGATGTCGTGGGAGTTGAAGAGGTTAGTGGTCCTCATGGCGATGTGTGCGGGTGCTGAGTCTTATTGGAATATGAACTCCCTCCCAGGGGCCGTATCCTTCATCCAGGGGAGGACCAACTCCTCCATGACTTGGCAGTACCTTATCGCGTTAACCCTTTCCTTGGGATTGAAGAAGAAAGGAGGCATCATCTCACTGGTGCTGCAGATGACAACCAGGGTCATCACGGAGGTCGGGAACTTTTTGGTGAAGACCGCAGGGACCTTTTCTCTCTCTTTGACAAGCCACCTGTTATTCTGGACGTTGTAACTTCTGTCGATAGTCCAGTTCTTCTCGTCGGAACTATTCTTTCTCCATGGCTCTTGAGGTCATTGAGGAGACGCTTACCGTTTGGTGAGCCTGGTGGCCTTCATGGATGCCGTGAGGATGTGTTGTTTGGCCATTCGTTATGATCTGTGCCCGAGGTTCTCATTCACAGCCTCGGAGACCAACTACTTGCTCACTCCACGGTTCATAGCCAACCTGGACAAGGAAGTCCCTGGGGAAGCCTTGATGGACTTCTAGAGGCCTTCAAGGAAGCGGGGAGTGCGGATTCGGTCACTTCTCATGTTGTGGGCCTTGCGGCAGACCTTCCCATCAACCTCCCAGGCATTGAAGAGCGGGTACACCGGGGTCTTGGGGTAGTTAAGAAGCTTGTAGATAGCAGAGGGCTTGTGTCCCGCGCGAGCCAATTCGAGGATGGCGTCTCTCCTTGCTTGTTCCATGATGACTAGTGTTTGTTGTCAAAACAATTGTGGTGGAAGTTATAGTGTATTGTTCACGCACCCTTTTATATTAGTATGATTTAACCCCAAATATGCACATTATGGATCTGGATGAAGTTTAAAGTAGTTACAATTTATCGTGGACACCCTGTATATTATATTTTGCATCTCCATAACTGTCAGCTTTTATCTATTCGATTATGTTAGCATTGATGGTATGGCAGTAATCCTCTAACAGTAAGAAATTCATATCCATTTCACTCCAGGCCTGGTCAATCGCTACCTTCATTGATTCCACAATACCATGACATGCCTTCATCTCAATTCAAATCCTGCTCTTGAGGTTACATGCATTGACAACGTGTTTCCTGACACTGATATTTTTCCTTTCAATGTTTCCTACCTCTTCGACCTTCTGTGTCACATTATACAGTATTTCTCGCCACTACGCCAATTAGTTTTGACATATTATTTTGAAGTGTGACATGCACGTATTA
This sequence comes from Lepeophtheirus salmonis, assembly GCF_016086655.4. Lineage (NCBI taxonomy): Eukaryota > Metazoa > Arthropoda > Copepoda > Siphonostomatoida > Caligidae > Lepeophtheirus > Lepeophtheirus salmonis. Next base: position 48,000,249 of record NC_052134.2, read on the forward strand.
ATGTTGTGACCTTGAGCCTTTTGTCGCACTCTGATACCATCATTAGATTAATTTAAAAAATAAGAAATGTTTGCTAACAGCTAATATTTTAAAGATACTATGCAGAATTCTTTAAATTTCTCGTTTATTACCTTATAATTTTGAAACGTAAGAGTGTCTAAGTTTTTAGTCTTCACCCCGTAAAATAACAAGTTATCCTTAAATTTCATAACATCTTGAGAATCCTTCTTCTACCTCCACTTCACATTCTTCTCGGCCAATGACCAGGGTCATTTAACACGTGGTTCGAAATGCAATATTTTACATGGCATTCATATCGAGTGTACGTGTTAAACCGTACACCAAACTTTGAACTTTATTTGATCTATTAAGGCTTTAAAATTAATGTCCTTAAAATTCTTATACCCAAACCTATATTAAACCTGGATCTTTTTTATTGGCTCGTTGGAGTGGCTATTAATGACTCATCATTAATAAACCGATAAAGAATACTTCTAAAAAAATATTGGGGGGGGGGTACTCCCCCCTCCCCGTGATAACGGCCCTGTATTATATATTGAAAAAGTATAGTTATTTCAAATATTGAACATATTGTATTACATAAACCTTTAAAAAAATTTATTTAAAGCCACAAAGTACCAACTGTGGTATACTTTGTCCGTTTGGAAAAGTTATTGTGTATCTCATGTGGCACAAATAGTGATGAACAAATTAAATTTTAACTCACAAGTGTTGAGAGCGGTTTTCTAGAATGATCTTTCCAGATTTGGTCTTATGTTATTTTCTCTAATCGATTTGGACCTAAATATAATCGTTTACAAATTGTGGCCCGATTAGTTTTCGAGATGTATATGGAACACATTAAAATTCATATGCAATAATTGTACCAATGTTCAAAATGTAGAAACATGCATGACGTCATCAAAAATTCATCCATCAAATTGGTTTTAGACGGAACATCAAATGAGATCGATCCAAACATGTACAATCGAAACCCAATATACATACATTATAGATAGATTCATACATAGACTGAACTTTCTCAAAATTACCCCAGCATGGATTGAACGGTCATTAGTCTGTATTTATTATGTTTCAGGGATTACAAGTCTCACACCATTGGTGTGAGACTCACGAATTTTCAATCAATCTCATCCTCTTACGCCACACTCATGCATTCATGTCATCAATAATAAAAATACAAGAACGAAAGACCTTGGTGAAGAGAAAAAAAAAATAGAAATACAAATGCCTGATCTGGAAACACCATTTTTTCCAATCTCCGTCATAAAATACAATCACAAGTAACGTTTAATATTTTATCTTAAGTTAATAAATATTTTAGTTTTTGCTTTATGTATAATCAAAAATTATTTAAAAACTTCAGAGCACGACTAAATGATGTCATAACACAGATAACGTCTGTTACCGAGTGATCCATTAAAATTGGATCACTTTTAAGTTTACACTTAAACAAGATATAATTAATTCATTAACAATAGAATTTTAACAAAATTAATACTGTAAGTAGATGTGTGTCTGATCTCTCTTAACCTTAATGTATCATTAGTGGCAATGACGGCTTCCAGGTGGCGGCAGAAGGCCTGGGACGCTTCTGCAGCTTCCCAGTGCTGGCCGACAGTGGCTTTTAGGGTCTTGGTGTTTGGATGGCGGAAAAGGTGTAGTCGATGGAATTTGCAACAGGGCTGAATGGGGACCAAAAGTGTGAAAAAGAGTTCTAAAGAACTCAAAAGAGTCTTGCAAGGGAGGAGATGAGTTTCTTTCCTTGCTGGTGTCAAAAGTGGTCACTCCATCCTCAGAAGGCTCTTTCCATCCACTTTTTTTAAAGCTCTCTGGATAGTCTGGCGTGAAACCCTAAGATCTCTTCCATGGACTACAGGGGAATTGGCCTGGGATGTTTTCCTTAACTTCTACGGATAATATTTGCCTTTTTTACAGATCCCTTCCTGCTCTCCAACGTTTTGATCTTGGTGACGGGGTTCTTGAAAACGCCCAACTGCTTGTACTAGGCGAATGGAACTTTGTTGATCACGTTCAAGTGCCATTTTCTCAACTTGTACGTAAGCTAGAGAGCTCAGGTTTGTTCGTTTTTGTAACTAATTGTTTATGCTTTAATATATCAAAATTTAAATGAATGGTAGCAACTCAACCTTCATTAATGTTAATTATTGAATTAGTAAGTGTTCATATTTCAATGGACCATCGGATATCCATACATTTGCCGTACCAAAAAAAATGTTTACTACCATCTTTATCTACATAAATATCATATTCATAGCTCATAATAGTTATTTCATACCACAATAACAGAAGTGCAGCTGTCGTGTCTTACTTATGTCACGTCTGAGTCGTTGTTTCTGCCCACTCCTCCTTCCTTTCATTTTACGCCACTTACCTAAGAATATTTAACTGGGCATTTATGTACATGACTAAATTGCAAGTAGCAATTTACACATACTACGAGTAGATTGTTCAACTAAACAACTAAACAAATGTAATCAAGTATTTTAAATAAATAATTTACAGAATTTATTATGCAAGGATACTACAATGAATTGGAATTCCATTACCGATGAAAATGTACTAATTGATAAATATGTTTGCTATAAATTATATAATAATTAAAATACCCTATGGATGACTCATAAATTATACATAGTAATTAAGTCATTTCAAACACTCAAAATATACTAAATAGCATGATCTGGACCAACCAAATACAATTTATTTGAATATAATTTTAATATGTTTTTCAATTAATATTCATAGTTAAATGTGAATAAAAGTAAATTTCTGAAATGTCGTCAGTATAGAGTATATATTATTATTTCCATGTTTCACTAATTTAGCGAGACCCTGTATACACAATAGAGAAATTTTATCTTTATAGATGAAGAAATCAAGTAATGGATTTCATTTTATATCTGACGTCATTTTCACAGTTTTAGTCGTCGATTTCCTCAAGTACTTTTATAATCAATTATTCTCTACTTGATGATTCATTTTTCGCTATCTTTCTTATTTGGAGGACTATATTTATCTTCATAGTATAGACGTATGTAATAATAAGCATATTGAGGACTCTTACTGTGGGAGTTGTTGATAATTTCTCTCTCTTGTGCTTCAAAGGCCACCTCCATTATGAACCTTGGGCCTATCTCTGCGTTATCTTCTTCTTTTATACACAAATATATTCATGCCTATGCAAAAAGTATGAGTCATGGTGTGATTTATTTGTGTATTGAATAGATTAGAAAACATGATACCTTTTCTTTATCGCTGTCTCCGGATTTCAACAAACTGGGTGCGAGAGCAAAATTTTCCAGTAGATATAATCGCATTTAAATTCATTTTTTACTTACGTTGCATCGTGATTTTTATAATTGTGTAATTGTATTATTGGTAACCATAGTTTTGATATAGTTTTAGTTTTGAATCACCCACCAAAATAAGAAACAGAAGGGAAAATTAGTATGTATGTGACTTGCTTGACACACATACAGGGTGGTCCATTGAAATCTGACCACTTACTAATTTAATAATAAATGAAAGTTGAGTGATTGAAATATATTTATATTTCGATATGTTGAAGCATAAATAATGACTTACTAAAGGCAAAAACCTGACTTCTCTCTACCCTATGTAAAAGTCGAGAAAATAACACTTGAACGTCATCGACGATAGCTATTTAAAAAGTGGTTAGAAAGAACCTTGGGAGGGTGGAGAGGCCACTTTTGACACCAGCAATGAATTAAACCTAAGTCCTCCGTTGTAAGACACTTTAGAATAGGTCTTTGTATTTTTCTTTAAATACAAGTTGCTCAATTTATTTGGGTGTTCTTTTTTCCAAATTTTATTGCTATTTTTTGACCATTTGGCAAAAGGAAACCGCTCAAAAATCCTAAATCTAGTAATAATCTATGCGAAATTACATTGTTCTACAATGTGATCTTGGTATAAGTTTGAAAAATGGAAGACATTATTGATGTGGTTAAATAAGATTAACGAATATAAAGAGTTTTCACGTGACGTCGACATAGCGTATGTCGGCCATTTTGGGAGAGGCCTAAATAACAATGTTTTATAAGAATGAAAAACCATGATTATTAAGGAAAAAAATTAACTATTGAATATTACAATGGGACCAACAAATAAAAGGAATTAACCCATATCAAAATTGTATTTTTTCCTATTACCTAATTATATACTTGGGACTATAATTTATTCAAAATATGTATGTTACTAAATCGTATAACAATCTTATGTCTATAGTGTAGAACAAATTAACTATTGTAATGGAAACAATTTTTGCTAATCACCCTACTTTTATCGTCCCTAAACAACAGCATCCACATGATTATATTTTGGCTGGGCCTTAGTTTTTGGATTTTTTTGTTAATCCAAAAATTAATTTATTTCAAAAATCAATCGCAATTTTGAAAAAGTTAAGTTTTTTGGAAAAAAAAATTCATAAATCTACATTTAAATTTACATAAAATTTTTGTAAAAAAATTTTTAAATCTTCACTTCACAACAAATTTAATTTTTGGAAATAAATGTCAGAAATCTACAGTTCACAAAAATTAACTTTTTGTAAAAAAAATTTAAAAAATCTACAGTTTACAAAAAATTAATTTTTTGGAAAAAATTTTAAAAATCTACAGTTCACAAGAAATTAAATTAATTATAATATTTCAATATGAGAAAAAAAGATCAAAAATCCACAGTTGTTCACCAAAAATATTTTTTTTTGGAAAAAAATATCAACTATTATATTTTATGGAGAAAAATTTAAAAAATCTACAGTTCACGAAAATTAAATTATTGTAAAAAAAATTTAAAAAATCTACAGTTCACAATAAATAAATTTTTTGGAAAAAATTTTAAAAGTCAACAGTTTAGAAATACAAATTAAATTTTTGAAAAAAAAATTCAAATATTAGGAAAAAAAATTAAAAAATCCATAGCTGTTGACCAAAAATTAATTTTTTTTGAAATAAATATCAAATATTAGATTTTATGAGAATATTTTTAAAAATCTACAGCTGTTCACAAATAATTCACAGCTGTACACAAATAATTAAATTATTTGAAAAAAATTTCAAATATTAATTTTTTTAGTAAAATGCAAAAATTCCTTAATTGGGGGGGGCTACAGCCCCTCCAGTCCACTTTCTGCGGACGCTCCAGTTAATTGATAAAAAAATATGCAAATTTAACCATTATTAGAGATTTTCATTACAAATTTCTTGGATTTAATTATGATATAAGTGTTTATCAATGGCATTACGTAGTATTTCAATGAAAGTGTCATGTCTTTTTGTATTCATCAACCATTCGATGAAGTATTATCAAAGTTTGTCCATTTTATGCCCTTCCATTATGATGCAATTAATGACGTCAGTGAAAATGATCTAAAGTAAGGACAATCAGTTCTACTAATATCTGGAGTGGACCAAGTGTCAATCACTTAACTTGATGTCGGGCAAGTGTTTTTTTTATGGTTAAAAATCAAATGGCAAAACTTAATTAACTTTTTACAATATTACTCCTTTTTTTTTTTTTTTCCAACAGCATCAGTAAATCTATTTAAATTCACCTGCTACAGTTTATATATCTTCCACAAATACAACATTTTTGAAATTAAATAAAAAAGTTTTTGTTTTAAAAAATTCGCGTAGAGTGAATGTTTCACCCTGATATTGCTACATTTTTTTACCAGTCAATTAAAAAAAATTACCATAAGTAAAGTTTAGATCGAACATTTTATCCTTAAAGTTATGAGTCATCTTTTTGGCAAAGGATGTATTGATCGTATTATATTGTATTATTATGAAAAATATAATATTTTGTGCAAGATATGAGCAATTATCTTAATGCAAATTTAATATATCTTCTTTTGTTTAATAAACCATCTATATTTTTATGAAAAATTCCAAGGACTGACTGTTAAAATCCGTTCCCAAGGACTAACGGTCCTAAGGACCAATTGGACCGGTCCTAAGACTAGACTGGACGTGTTGGACTCAATAAATAAGGATCCACACAACACTAGTGGGGAAGGGCTGTTGCCCCACCCTCCAAATTAAGGAATTTTAGCTATTCACAACAACTTTTTTCACTCGAAAATAGGAGTAAAATTTTTTCCAAAAAATTATTTTTTTCATCAAAAGCTGTTATTTTTTGAATTTTTTTTTCAAAAAAATTTAATTTTTAGATATTAAAATTCCAAAAAAATTATATAATCCTTCGGACACCTCACCAATACCTATTAGCTTTTTAGGATCCAAAAAGTATTCGAGTACCCGAAGCCGATTCGTGTTTCGGATTTTTTCGGCAAATACACGTTTGCTTCATCTCCAGCTACGGGTACACAACCCGTCCTATTTCTAGTTGTGAGGACGACTTATATATCAGATTCGAATGTGTTTTTGAGGCTTAGGGCGGAGTGGTACGTCAAAATTTTGGGGCTAATGCATAACAAACATATTTTTTTATCTTCTTTTATCTGAATATGTAAAAAAAAAAAAAAAAAGAGGCAACGCGCTAAGGGCGGATTATCAAAATTTCCTTCTACTATTTAATCCCCCTTTTGCTCAACAAATTTTTACTCGTAGGTTAATTTTTGATCACACGCCTATATGTATTACCAGATCATTAACCGTAATCGAAATTCGAGCAAAGTAGAAATACAAACCACCCTAAGTTAAATTGTACAAATGATACGCCCCTCTCGTCATATTTAAGTTTCATAGTTTGTCAAAGCCCTGATACATATTATTATTATAAGATATCTACATTATGTAGCATTTCCTGTATGTTACTAATAATATTTAATTTATTTTATTATTTTACAATAAGAAAAATCAAACAAAAGATCTTCATGACACCGTTTTAAAGCCACGTTACATTTTATGTAAATATTAAATATATTTATCATGAAGTATTTACGGAGTGGCCCATTAAAATCTGAACATTTTGAATTCTAAGCTTCAACAAGATATAATTTATAAGTTAACAATAGAATAGATGTGCTTTTGAGCTATCTTAATAATTAATGTAGCCGCCCTTAGCGGAAATAATGGTTTCCAGGTGGTGGCGGAAGCCCTAGCACCCGCTGCAGATGTATTCCTCTGTCAATGCGTCCCAGTGCTGGCTGACAGTCGCTTTGAGGGCATGTGTGTTTGGATAACGGGCACTGCAGGCCTTCCCCTAGACATGCATCTAAAAGGTGTAGTCAAGGACGTTGGCATCAGGGCTGTAGGGGCCCAAAAGTGTCAAAAAAGAGTTCAAAAGACACATTCAAAAGAGTCTTGCAACGGAGGAGATGATTTTCTTTCATTCTTGTTCTCAAAAGTGGCCTCTCCACCCTCACAAGGCTCTTTCTACCCCCTTTTTTGATAGCTCTCTGGGCAGTCTGTTGTGTAATTCCGAGATCTCTTGTATGGACCCTCATTGACTTCAGGGGATTGACCTGGGCTGTTTTCTTTGACTCCTTCGGATCCAGTTTGGGCTTTTTGACAGAGCTCTTCAACTCTTCTGACGGCGTAGACTTATTTTTTTAGGAAAAAAAATAAGACCTTTTTTTGGTGTATTACAATACACCAAAAAAAGGTCTTGTTTGATTCTACTTTGGCAGTGAATGTATTATCTTTTTGATCCAATAATTCTGTTTCACATGAGAGATCGACTTTAGGAAGAATTTCATTTGTCAAAGCCTGTAAATCCTTTAGGCCTCGTAATTAGTACTCTTCATGAGTTAAAATAGCTATATTTGGTAAAAAAACAAAATTTTATCACGACATATATTCAATAGTCGAACTGCCGGCCAAAAGTGTCAATGTGCGGCTCTGAAGACGCCCAACTACTTGGAGTTTGCGAATAGAAATTCGTTGATCACGTTCAAGTGTCATTTTCTTCAATTGTACGTAAGTTAGATAACTCAGTTCTATATTGTATTGCAACTAATTGTGTATGGCTTAATAAATGGAAATATGAATTAATTTCCATCTCTCAACCTTCATTAATTACTTAATTAATAAGTGTTCAGATTTGAAGAGGGCATTCATTATATATATATTTATCATGTACTACTTAATAGGGCAATGGTTTTAGTTACTTGATGACTATCAATCTATGAACTAATTACAACAACCCAAGTAAATAGAAAAACACCCCACTATTTAATTAGTATCAGGGAAAATAGTGACCTGTTGATATTAAAATGAGCCTCAAAGATATAAAAATAAAAGAACTTAAACCTTTACTGTCAATCAAATATGATTTTCTCTAACATCTAGCTTTATTATATAATATTATACCCAAATATCTATAGAGCGTTTTCTTGCGACTTTTTTTGATATTATCATTATAAAAGAAAAAATTTAACTTTATTGATTTATAAAACTTGTTTTATTGCCTTTCGGAAAAAGGAAGTTATTTTGTCACACCCAGTATATTTGACCATAAAATATATTATCTCATCATTTAACTTATCTCATTTCCAACGTGTAGGTAGATAACAATTGACAAATATTAGAAATAATGCGATATTTTTCTCAAATATTCTCGTTCCTAATCGATCCCAAAAGACAAAAAGTTTACAAATCTAATCATTTTTTGGGGATTTTTAATACATATTAATTTGAATATATTGAAATATCAATGCTTATTATAGGCATCAAGTAGATTTCAAATACAGATGTTTAGTCTTGTTATATTCTTAAAGCCATTTTAAGGGGTTGTGCAGGCTTATATTTTGGAGAGGGCTTAGTTTTTGAATCTTTTTTTCTTCAAAATATAATCAAAAGTTTAATTTTTCTGGAAAATTTCAAATATCAAATTTGTGAGAAAAAAAAATCAAAATTCTACAACCATAAACAAGAAATTAAATTTTTTCTAAAAGAATGTAAAATGTAAAACTTTTAACAAAAAAAAATTCAAAAATCCACAGCTAAAATATATTTTTTGTAAAGCAATTTAAAAAACTAAATTTCAAGTATTAAAGTTTTTGGAATATTTTTTTCTAAAAAATATAACTAATCAGAAAAAATAAAAAATTTCGACAAAAAATTTCAAGTATTTTATTACAAATATAAAATTTTTTGGAAAGAAAATTCGAAAATTCTCAGCTCTTCAAAAATATTGAATTTTTTTGAAAACAATTTCAAAAAACTAAACTTTAAATATTTAATTTTATGGAATTTTTTCAAAAATCAACAGCCATTCACAAAAAATTCAATCTCATTTTTTGGTTCCAACTAGTACAATTTACTTATACAAGTTCCTAATTGTACAAAATCGTAACTTGTATGTAACATTAGACCTATTCAAAAATATACTTTTTTTGAATTTTGATATGTTTCCATATTTTTCCCAATGCTTTAAAATGCGAGAAGCTCGAAATCATTTTATTAGTATATCATTCTGATTTTCAAATTGGTATAAGAAAAAATATATAAAATAAGAAATTGAGATAAGAGTCTAATCTTTCGAAAATATTAATACCATATCTGTTAAAAATTGCCTAAATATAAGAGAAAATAACATGGATAGATGGGAGTATATAATTTTAGTACTGCGGTCCGCGCACCTAGATCCTTCTCTTTGCCTTCATTGTACTCGGCAATTTTGTGATACTTAAATAATAAAACATATAAAAAATATATTCCAAAATGTTTTTATTTAAGTTTAGTATCTTTTTTGGTATTCAATGGTGTGTTTTATCTATGCTTTTTATCCAAAAACTTCACAAAATCATCAAAAAAGGTATTTTGGAAAAACTTTAAAGCCAATGAGGTAGGGTATAGGACATACTTAGATACCCTACAAAGATAATTTTCGAGCTTCTCACATCTTAAGGCATTGGACAAATTGCGGAGACATACCAAAATTCAAAAAAGTATATTTTTGAATATATGTACAACATATTTATATATCATGCTGAATACATTAAAGGTGTTTAGTATTCTTTTCTTATTATTTTTAAAAGCCATTAGAAGAAGTGTCTTCAAGATTAAATCTAAATTTGTCCATTTTGGACAAATAAATATATATTAATTTTGAATCCCCAATATGGCGTCACCTACAATTATAATGTAATCGGTTACATCAGTACTGGTGATCATTTCTTATTCGAGGAGAATGAGACCAGGGTTATCAATAGTGTATTTTTTGACACCATCAGCCTTGTTCTTAAAATACTACTCGTCAGATCCTGCTAACTTAGGATGTTTAGCGTCAAAATGGGGTTTTATTATGTTGGGTTTCATCAATTCGCCTCACATAATTCCATAAGTACGTCCCTGTATTTAGATTTGGTAACCAACAAGCTTCAAAAGCCTTTTTCGACAAGCTATCATCTTGGAAAAGGCAGAATCAGCCGCTATGTGATCTCAAACAGAACAAGATATGTATGACGAGCAATCAATAATTTCGTTTCAAATAACACATTGTGGCTTTTAATTCCTTCTGCCACAATAAAAGTTAATCCATACTTTAAAAATTACTCAAGCTATATTTTGTTTTCCTAATACGATTTCATCATGGACAATCTGAAACTTTACAAAATCAATTTTAGCTTAGTTGACTATTATAATTAAAGAATATTGATATTAATACGAGAATACAACACAAGGACATTTGGTTTCTTTCAAAAACATTTTATTAGATCTTAAGCAACCCCACGCAAATTGGGAGGCGACCCTAGTTGGATCCTACACCAAGGTTAGGAACCACAGCTCTAAATGCACGTTCACATTCTTTTAAACTATTTCAACTCTCAAAAGATAAATGTGTTAGATTTTTAAGAATTTACCCATTCCCATAATTCAGTCTTTATAAGGGTAATGATACTACTGGGAATTGAGACTTTGTAGCATATCACCGAATATATTACTGTATGGACATTTGAAATGATTGTCTCTATCTCTATTCTGTTGAGATAGTTGGCTACCGTTGATACCAACCAATCTCTTGTGGAGAAGAAATCTCAATAGTTTTCTGCAACGATCGCTTTCACTACAGAAATTAATGAAGGGACAAAGGAACAGGAGAATAATAGGTGCTCTGAGGTTTCAAGAGCCTCCTTACAAAAGGAGCAGAATGAGAAGGCACTTTATATGTGAAAATGGACGATGTGGCCAACAGGTATCTCGACTCTTGACATACTATTACGAAGTTAATAATTGACCGAAATAGGTCAATTAAATATCGGGCTGTATATGTACAAGCTTTATCATGTAAAAATATATGTTTTCTTCTTGATTTTTGTTTGAGATTGCTTTTTTGTTGACTCAGCACATCTGCATATAAAAAAGGGCGTGTTCCCTTTGCAACAAACTATTATAATTTATAGCTGGTAATAAACCTAAAAGAGAGAAAAGAAAGCACAAGATGACTCATCTATCATCAGTGATCCCATAATTAATAGTCAGGGATCAAATCCCCTCCAAAATAGAGAGACATCTAACAAAGTGGCAATTGGTGGTACTTGGGAAAGATTTAGCAGATATCTGGTGGGTTGACACAAAAACAATCTTGAACAAAAATCAAGTAGAAAAGAATACATATGGACATCTTACTTGAATACGGAAACCTCAATCATTCAATAATCAATAAAAAATGAAGTCTAATCCTGATTAATTTTGTTAGTCCTAGGACATCTGGGCTACTGTGACTAATATTAAGGAACTTTTGCGTTTTAATAGAAAACCAATTTTTTTTTTTTTTTTCAAAATCATTTAATTTCATAGCTATATATTTTTATTGTTTCCAAAAAAATAAATATTTAATATTTATTTTTCAAGCAAATACCCAAAAATTTAATAAAACGAAAAATAAAAAATGAATTTTTTCCAAAAAAATAAACATTTGAAAAAAAAATTCGAAAAATTTAATGTTTGAAATAATGCCCATATAATTGAATGAAATAAGTGACAAAATTTTGGATCGTAGGTATTATAAATCTTGAGTAAATTCAAAAGTGTCTTTGATTAAGCAACAGAACAACAATTATTTGTTTAACATTGATATATTATTTTATTTAATCCTTAGGGGCAAACACTTTCTCGTTCCTGGCCCTGAAGCTCTTGCAGACATATTCCACATCTGCAGCCGAGGTCATCGCCCATTCCTAATTCATGGTTGCCTTCAGGCCGTCCACGCTGATGTGAGCTTTGAGCAGGCCTCCCTCTTCATCTTTCCATATAAGAAGTAATCCAACAGATTGCAATCGGGAGAGTTGGACGGCCAGGTTTTGGAGGTCTAGAAATCGGAAAAAGTAGTATTCTTTAGCAAATTATTGTGAATTTCTACCAATGATTATTATTTTTCATTATTATTGTGTCGCAAATTGCACTTAAAGTAGCCAAAATTGATCATCATAAAAAAAGATGGGAAATTGATGGATTTTATTTGAAAGGGCTATATTGGGGTTAAGTTAAATAAAGGGTCTAAACTATAAATTAAATTCTTAGGTATCTTAAATCATCGCAGAAATTTGAATATAAAGTATATAATTGACAAAGATACGTCTATGAAGTATTTATTCAAAATTGTTTATATGTAGACGGGTGTACATATATTTTTTAGACCATCATGTGGGCTGAATCTCCCTCCTCCTCCTACAGAAAAGGGAAATGTACGATGATAATGCACCACCAACATGTCGGCTGTCTTTTTGCATACTATGCACACACAAAAATGAATCACAGCAAACTTGTCTGAGGTAATGATGATAATTAATCAAATCCTGTTTGGCCAATCACAAAAGAAGGGCAGATTATTATAAAATTCACTTATTACTTTATCCATTTTATTAAAAAAAAATTATTGATGTATCTACAATCATATTGAGAGCCATTTAAGGAGCTGAACATGTAGCTTTTGTTATATATATATTATGTGCATACCATTAGAATGTCCCGTTTTTGGGAAAATATTTATTACATCCTGCTCCAAAACCGGGTTAATAAGTTTGAGTGATTCAACTATACTAAAGCATAAACAAAAGGTTACAAAACAAAACAAACTTAATCTCTCTAGCTAACGTACATGTCGAGAAAATGACATTTGAACGTGATCGAAAATTTCCATTCACGTGCTAAAAACAATTGGGCATCTCTAGGACCACTGTCACCGCCGTCAGCAAGTCCGAAACGTTAGGGAGGTCAAACTGAACTCGTGTAAAGTGTAAAAAGCCTTGTGAGGGTGGATAAGCCACTTTTGACATTAGTAATGAAATAAACCCATCTCCTCTGTTGCAAGACTCTTTGGAAGTTTTTTTTTTTTTTAGTTTTTTTAACTCTTTTTGACACTTTTTGCCCTTCTACAGTCCTTAACACACCTTTTGTCTGCATGTATAGGGGAAGCCCTAAAAGCCACTTACAGCCAGCACTGGAACACCATGACAGATGACTATATCCGCAGCGGGTGTCAGGACTTCCTCCTCCGTTTGGAAACCATCATTGACGCTAAGGGGGCTTCTTTAATGATTATGAGAGCTCAGACATACATCTATTTATTGTAGTAATTTTGTTGAAATTCTATTATTAATTACTAAATTATGTCTTATTGAAATTTAAAATTATAAGTACTCAGACTTTATTGGACCATTTGGTACTATTTCTTCTATGGACAATAAAATAAATGACTCCTATAATGGTCTCTTGTATCATTTTTGGCCGGACACAGGGTAATATCCCTTCCTCTTCCTGCACCAAGACCTTTTCTGCTGCGGATAGTAAAAAAAATGACTCTTGTAGAAGTTTTTGTGCAGGAGGAGGGAATACCGTCCCGAAAACGGGGCAGTCTAACGTACATAGAGCCAATACAAAATAAGAATCAATTTGACAATTTTCATTTTTAAATAAGATTTTTTCTATGTATGTATATATAAAGAGAAATAATATTATTTATAGGTAATCAGGAGAGAGAAAATCGAAGGAAAAACTGAATCATATGGAATGTGAAGTCTTGGGTTCTAAAATTAGACATTATATTTTATTATGTCATGTGACATATAATGTAAATGGGTTTCCATTGCGCCCTGAGCACCGGAATTTGACGAGCCAATGTACCCCATTTATATAACAATGTCTTGTGCACAAAATAATTATTAGTTGGGCTGTAAATTGAGTATGTAAAAAATATGAAAATGACATGTTGTCATTACAGTTTGTTAGATTAGGGTGAGTCTGCCGCGAGACGAAGGAAATACACACTAATTTACTCCGTTTCAATCAAGGATATATAAGCAAAGGCGTCCGCAGGAATATATATATATATATATTTAAATTAAATTTCATATATTTTCATTTCAATTATGAAATTATTTCGTATATTTTTTCTAAGATCCAGAGTTGTTTTTAGAAAAATAAGTAAATTTCAAATATTAAATTTTTTGAAAAACCATCTCCTCCTCTGCAAGACACTTTTGAATAAGTTTTTTGAGTTCTTTTGAACTCTTTTTTGAAACTTTTTGTCCTCTACTGCCCTGATGTCAAACCCTTTGATTACACCTTTTAGATGTATGTCTAGGGGAAGGCCTACAAACACTATTATACAACTGTTAACTGTATACAACTGTATACTGTATATATAACTGTTATACAAACACTAAGACCTTCAAATCCATCGTCAGTCAGCACTGGAACGACATGACACAGGACTACATTCGCAATCGGTGTTAGGCCTTCCTCAACCGTCCGGAAGCCATCATTGCCGCTAAGGGCGGCTATATTAATGATTAAGAGAGCTCAGATACATATCTATTTAATTGTTTAAATTTAAATGGACTACTACTCATTATGTACGCCAAAGGCAATTTGACAATTTCACACATTAGGCTACTATATGAAGCACATTGACATACCTGTCAAACTGTATCCGACCCTTTCTGTTAGTAAAAACCCTGCAGTTTACATTTTTCAAATCCAGCGTCGGTGTAGTTCTCCAATTTATAATTGAATCAAAAGCAAGAGGAGGCCGAATCCACAGGTTAGAAACGTCTTGATAAATATAGGACTATATAACATAGGCAACGTTAGGGTATAAGGTTGGACATGTCAAGCACTGGGCTGAGCACGATTTTGAGAACAAGCTTTGGAGCTTTCCTGCAAGATGGAGCCCACTCAAACACTTCCAAAATCATGCAGGATTGGCGTCACTGAATTTTCCTAACTTTTTTTCAAAGAAGGAGTGATATCCAATGTCCATTCTTGGTACAAAGACCATGTGCAATCCCTCATTACAATTTTGAGTGCTTGAAGCCTTTGTTGGTAAAGGCATGGGGCCAAATTGGTATTGGTGTGCCGCTGTCAAGGACTTTTGTTGCCGTTTGACGGCGACTATATATACAGGAGGTGGCCATTTGGATGAAATTTTTATATCTTACAGAAAATTAAATTAAAATTACATGTAGAAAGTTTAAATGTCCTAATTTCAAAAATAGTCTAACTATTAACGTTTTTCAGGATTACCTTAATTTCTGTACACCCTGTATATACCATAGGCACCGTTAGGGTAGAGGATTTGGATAACTATCCCTCCAGATATTCTATAAATTTATATTATTATAAAATACAGTATAACTCCAAAATTTGACCGCCTTAGTGGGTACTTGACATATTGTGAATTCGGCACGCAAAATAGTGAAATATATACCAACAAGTTTTTAAAGTTTTGGAAACCGTTTTGAATTACTTGTATTTTTTATATCAAATATGTACACTTCCGTGACACGGTAAAAAAGGCATGTTTTTCGCTAGATGTCTTTAGTATGCTAAATCTCACGATTTAAAGGAAAGAGAAAATTCGATATATTCTTCACTAGTATCACTACGACTAAGGCGAAAAGGTGGACCAGGCGGCCAAAAAAAATTGCAGCTTATATTAACACAATACAGTATCGAATGCAACAGCAAAGCGGTGTTTCCAACGATTCTGTTCTGGTAATATGGACGTCGAAAATGTCCATAAAATAATAATCGAGTTGGGCATGCATGTGAGCACTTATTCCCTCCGAGGAACTGAAGATTTACTAGAAAATGGTTTGAAAACAACAAAGTCGGATAATCCTAACGATGTTAATTCTACTGTCCAAATAAAACTTTTTCACTTCGGCTATTATTCCTAATGAAAAATAGTTTTTCCAAGGAAAATTGTATCAATAATTATTTATATAAATATTTGGAGCACATGCCGGACCATTGTTCCAGCATTATTTTCCTGTTATAGATAGGATACGACCTCCTTAATATAGGTATAAGGACGAGGATCTTTCATTAAGAAATTTCTATACTAAAAGAATGTAAATTCAATTAAATCACATGATGACAAATATCATCATGAGTTTGTTTAAACCCCAAACATTTTTATCATCAAAAATATCCCTTTTATGGATACTTGCTTATAACGTGTTTGCTTTTAAGGAGGAGGGGGAGGGTGATATGTGTATGTGCAATGAAGAGAGTGGAAATCAGGGCTGAGTCCATACTAGATTTTATATGGCATGAGTCATAGTGTAATTACGTGCATAATATAAGCTCTGTAAACCTACAACACCTATATTTGTTATTAGAGGTGTATAAAATATGTCCTCGAAAATGGGAGGGACCTTTCTAGTTAGTAATCTGAGCAGGCTTTTTTGTAAAGCTGTTGTACTGGGTGGGCCATTGAAATCTTACTAATTCAATAATTTATTAATGTTAAGTGCTTGAAGTTCATTCATATTTTGATACATTAATGCATAAATAATTAATTTCAAGACAAAACAAACTTTAGCTCGCATGCTTAGATATAATTAGAGAAAATGACACTTGAACCGGATCCATGATTTTCCATTCGCACACTCCAAGGAGTTGGCTGTCCCCAGGACCACCGTCTACGTCGTCAGCAAGTCTGAAACGTTAGAGAGGATGAAGGGATCTGTCAAAAAGGGCAAATTGGATCTGGATAAGTTAAAAAAAACACCCCAGACCAATTCCCTTAAGTACAAATGGGCCGATACAAGAGATCCCGGTTTTTCCGACCAAATTCTCCAGAGGCCTTTCAAAAAAGAAAGAGCATTGTGAGGGTGGAAATACCATATTTGATACCAGCAATGAAAGAAGCCCATCTTCTCTGTTGAAAGAATCTTTTGAATGAAACTTTTGAGTTCTTTCGAACTCTTTTTTGACACTTTTGCCCCCAAGCTTTGATGCCAAAAACCTCGGCTACATCTTTTGGGTACATGACGAAGTTAAGGTCTGCAGTGTCCATAATTCAAACGCTGAGGTCCTCAAAGTCACTATCAGCCAGCACTGAGGCACAATGGTAGTGGACTACATCTGCAGTGGTTGCCAGGCCTTCCGCTACCACCTGGAAGTCATCATTCCCGCTAAAGGGGGCTACATTAATGATTAAAGAGAGCTGAGACTCACATCTACTTATTGTATTAATCTTGTAGAAATTTTATTACTAATTAATAAATTATATCTTGTTGAATTTTAACATTCAAAGTGCACAGATTTTAATGAAGGACTTGTCCTGGGCTGTTTTCTTTAACTCCTACAACTCCAGTTTGGCCTTTTTGACATAGTCCTTGTTCTTCCAAAACGTTGCGTACAAGCTGACGGCATAAACAGTGGTCCTGTAGACGACCAGTGTCAAGGAGTGCACGAATGGGAAATTCGTCAATCACGTTCATGGGTCATTTACTCGACTTTTACGTAAGCTAGAGTACTTAGCGAAAAGATTGCCATGTCTTGTCGATGAAGGGCGTGTCCATGGCGTACCATAATGGCAGCCCGGACTGAATCCAATTTTCATGATACATGTGGCAGACATTCTTCTCGAAGAGGCTCCAAGCTGTTAGTTCCAAGGTGTTTATGTCCGGACTGGAGGAGGGCCCCATTGTTGCCAGTATAAATCAGCCATATTGTTGCTGTAGAAGTATTGGTTCTTCTTGGGTGCATGGGGATCTAACGGACTTCTAGATGTTTTAGGCAGTGTGGATGTAGATCCCAACAGTCTCTGAAGCCGTCTGGTACTGACAACTGTATTAAAACAAAACTTGTTTATATTTGTTTCAACTGTCGTTTAGTTGTGTGATGAAACCTCGTAATGAAAAACAAATAAATAAAATTGTAATTAAATGCCACTGTAAGTTTTTCTGTACTCTTTTAAATGGTACATTAACTTTGAACCTCCCTGTAGACAAAGAGAATTAATTATTGCTGCAGCTGTGTATAATGAAGGGATTGAACGTTGTGATTGGAATACTGAAATAGTTGTCAATTGGTGCATCAGTGTTTCCTATATACATATATTAAGAGTGGTTATTGATTGATTGATTAATTGCAAGTAGAAGCAAGTTATTGACCTTATTTATTAAAGTTATACAGTGTAGGGCAGAAAAACGTGAACTCGAGAGATGGATAGGCAAAAAAAATAATGTTAACAAAACATGTAGACACGATTTTTACATTTTCACTCAATATGGCCACCTTCATTATCAATCACAGCCTTTACACGTCGCCTGAAGGGCATGCAGGAGTTGATGACAAACTCCTCTGGCAAGTTGCGCCATCAAACCCCTATGGAGGACTTCAGTGAGTCCACATTTGTTTGTGAGATCCTGTTGGTTTCCCTCTCCAAAGTGCACAATATAAAAAAGGCCAGTGAGCTCAAATCTGGCGAGGAAGGAGGCCATATCTTTTTAGACCAGAATCGACCCATGTTGTCTGCACAGACCTTTTGACACTTAGCGGGCGTGTGAGAGGGGCGCCTTTCTGAGTACACAAGTAGTTACCCTCCGGGTAGTTGGTCTTCAGCCATGGCAAGATGGTATACATAAGCACCTTATAGTAGGCCTATGGGCGATTTTCTGTCCATCCTTGAAAAAGAACAGATGCACCTTCTTTCCATCAGATGCCATAAATTTGGGCCGACTTATTTGGTGTGTTAAACCCCTTGGAACTCTTATTTTATTCCTGCAAGTCATCAGTCGTTCCGCCGGTTGTGGAATTGATCAACTGTGAAAATCTTCTTGTCTGAGAATTTTTTTACAATTGACCCATTTGCCTTGATCCATGTGAAGATTTTTTTGCACCTCTTGAGCCTCAAGGCTTTCATGCCTTCTGTCAATAGGTGGTACAGGATCTTCGTGAAAGAAACCAATCCCAAGTTGTGCCGTGCCTTATAGGACTCAAGATAGTCTGCGGAGCCAAAGAGAATTCGTTGGTGTGGCGATTCATCGACTTGGTTGCATCCTCCTTTATATTCTTCTCCAAACTTAACAAAACTTCGTATCTCTCTCTAAATTCCTGACATTCTGGAGAGGTCTTCGCAATTTTTTTTCATTTTGTCCAAATTAAAAAAACCTTAACAATATTCGCATCACATCAACTCCAGCATCTAGGAGAACTGATATGCCATGCCTTTTTACTTGTTACTCGCTCATGATGATGAATTGACTAAATGATTTGTATAGTTTGTTTATGGAAAAAAGGACGGCGGAACCAGAATATCTAAAATAATCACTAAACCTTTTCATAGTAATGAGAAAATAAACATTAATTAACAGTCCACGTTTTGCAGTAGTAATATATCGGATTGCAAGTGGCTTGAACTACTGAAAAACAGTACATATACTTATTTTCCATTTGGTGGGTAGTTCCATAGAATATTAAACTTTCAAAAAACCTGAATATATTTATTAAAAAAAAGATTGGAAACCTCCCATTTGGGAAAATAGGAATATGGGTGTGGTACATATATTTAATTGCTTTCTTTAAAAGGGCTAGGGGTGTAAATCAAAACGTATGAGAAACTCTACTCCAATCAATCATTCAAAATACCACCCGGATCGTGCAAAAGATTACTGTTGAACATTTTGTAACTAAATAAGTTGATGAATTATAATTAATGAATATTTGCCTTAAATATGGGTGTAAATACATTTTAAGAAAAGAATAAAAAATTTTAAAAATTGACGTTTAATGAAAAAAAAAACGAAAAAATTGAAAAATTATTCAGAAAATGACAGATATATCAGTTAAACATACATTTTTATGTCTCAAACTTATAAAAAATAAATTTCCAAATTTTTATTCTATCTACGAATCCAATATTCTTTTGGAAATCCATTTTTTGCACTTAAAAAGAAACGAAACTGCAATTATCCCCGATTTCTTTTTTTGCCCCTAACTTTTTTATTTTGCATAAATTTAGAAAACGTATTTATTCGTTCCAGCAATTATGTTCTTGTAATATGGACGTCCAAGATGTGGCACACTTTGGGAGTCAATCATCGAAAATGTGGATAAAATAATGGAAATCATCGAGTTTGAACGAAATATTAGCACTTATTCCATTACACAGGAGCTGAAGATTATCCAAAAATCCGTTTGGAACCATTTTCATATGGCTACTCTCAAGAAGAAGCTGGATATATGGGTGCCACACGAATTGACGTAAAAGAACCATTTAGATCGAATTGATGTTTGCGGCCCGTTGCTGAAACTTAACAAAATCTATCCATTTTTGGGGTGTATGCGGATTTAAAATGGGTCACTTACGAGAACAACTATTGAAAAAGTATATGGTTAAAGCCCGGTGAAACGGCTCAAGTGATCGCCAAGCCCGGATTAACGGCCAAGATGATTAGACTTTGTCTTTGATGGGATTGGAAAGAAAATATCCACTATGAGCTGCTCCTATCAGGTGAAACATTCCATTCTAATATACGAGGGTCGTTTGAAAAGTTCGTGCAAAGTCCAAGAGATGGCACTACTGGCGCGTATCGAGGAAGAACACATCCCAACTTTCAGTCCGATCGGTCTACTTCTTTCTGTTTAAATCGGATAATCCTAACTAGGTTAATTTTATTGCCAAAATAAAGCGAAAAAACGCTCAGAAGTCTTTACTTTACATATTATATACAGACAACAAAATTAATAAATGAATGTTGTTTTGGTAAAAACTTGTAGGCCAAGGACGTCCTCAGTTGATGAAGTATAACATGTTTCAACAATCATGTGAGTCTCTATTGATCATTTATGCATAAATTAATAATAAATTATTATCATTCCTTCCATGATAAATTATGAAAAGGTGTCAATTTTGGACATATTTAAAAATGCAAATTTGACAAGCAAGTTTTATCATTCTACTTTTAGTGGGTTGTTTTTTTTGGTGTGTTTTTTTTTTTGGTCAATAATACTCCAATTAAAACCTGCTATTGATCGTCTTTTGTATATCAATAATATTTGTGGAAATAAAAGAAGAAAAAAAAATCCTGAATTGGATTAATTAATATATGTATATGATATCAAATTACAGGGGCGTCCGCAGGGGGAGGTCTGGAGGTATGTAGCTTGGCCGCCACAAGCTAGATATCCCTGTAGTAATCACCTCTTTCTTAAAGCTCTTAAATAAAGAGGATCATTAGGCCAACATTTCTGCTCCTCGTCCCGTACTGAAGGGAGAAGTCAAGCTAGCCTTTGCCCTCTTGCTCTACGTGAGGTATACGTCCTCACTGACCTTAGGACACCTGCGTTATCATTTGACAGATGTACCGCCCGAATCAAACTCTCCACCTTACAATGTACAGGACTCAAAGAATAACAAAGATTCAATGATTGATACAAGAAAATATCTTGAAATTAAAATAACCCTGCTTAACAAAGTAAGCAAAGGAGAAAATTCTCAATTAAGGAATTTTTGATTCTTAATTGAAAATTTAATATTTAAAATTTAATTGAATTTTTCAAATTTTTCGCCCAAAAATTTAATTGTTTGTGAATAACTATGGATTTTTTAATGTTTTTTTCAAAAATTTTATATTTAAAATATAATTCTAGAAATTTTTTCAAAAAAATTTTACTTTTTTCTGAACAGCTCTAGATTTTTGAATTTTTTTCCGAAAAAATTAATTTTTTGGAGAAAAATTATGGATTTTTGATATTTTTTTGTAAATAGCAATGAACCTTAGAAATTTTTCAACGAAAAATTTAATCTTTGAATTTTTTTCCAAAAAATTTCATTTTTTGTTTACAACTCTAGATTTATGTTATTTTTTTGTAAATAACAATGAACCTTAGAAATTTTTCAACGAAAAATTTAATCTTTGAATTTTTTTCCAAAAAAATTCATTTTTTGTTAACAACTCTAGATTTATGTTATTTTTTTGTAAATAGCTATGAAATTTTGAAATTTTCAACAAAAAATTTAATCTTTGAATTTTTTCCCAAAAAATTTCATTTTTTGAAAACAACTCTGGATTTTTGTTTTTTTTTCCCAAAAATTTTTTTTTTCGAAATTAGTTCTGGATTTTTCAAATTGTTTGTCAGAAAATTTAATTTTTCAAATTGTTTTCAAAAAATTGTAGGCCCAAAAAAATATAATCCTGAGGACGCCCCTGAATTATTTGTGGTTTTTTTTTACTGTTATTGGTCCGATCTTTTTTAACAATCAACGGTTCTAAGGACCGACACCTCAGTCCTTAATTACCACGGTCCTGGCTATCTATATCGCTATTCTTCACTGATTGCTAGAATTGAAAACGAAGGAAATAATAAATGCCGCATACCGCCTACTTATTTTTTATGTAGATATATACAAAGTTTTAATTAATAAAAAAAAAGTACTTTAGAATTTTTTTCTTAATTTCAATGCTTAATTGAAAACAAGTACTAGAAACTCAGGATCCTGTACCTAAAAGTCTAGTATTTACTTGCAACTCAATAAAAACTCCCAACTCGTCCAAGCTAATGATTCCACCTTTTTCATTTCTGACCACATAAAGACATGTAAATCTTTTTAAACTGACTTCCTTTCGTTGTGAAATTTAGAATTCCTGTTTTTCATACAGACAATACATTATGGAAGTATTTTTATGGATGAAAATCTGGTGTATTTGTTAGCTCGCCTAGTTTTTTTTTTTTTTTGGAATTGGTAATACGAAGTATTAATTTTATTTTCCTCACGTGTTGTCATTATTAATTAACTCGTGAGTAGTGAGCTTCCTTTTCTATTACATTCAACTATATCAAAATCTCATTGAACATTCTTTTATGCTCATAAAAAACAGAGAAGATTTGTTGTGGAATTATAGTTTGTCAGTCATTATTGGACTTGGAATAGAATTGAGGATCGACATCGAAGTAATTCTTACCAATTTCCTATTTTATTTCCTTCTCCTCCTTGCCACAGCTAATTATATCTGATCTCCTCCAAAAAATTCATTAAATTGTTACCATGTTGTTTTTTTGTCTTTGTTTTTTTATTTTAACATAGCCATTATACAAACGATTTTCATTACTAATGATTGAACCAAAGTCAAGCTTTTGTCGTTTAGGTTTCACAGCGGGTGGGACTTGCTCTGTAAGTTTGACAATGCTATGCTGCAACTCCAAATGGTTCTTCAAATTTGACACTGTGCTTCAAAGGTAGATAGCACTTTGTTACCAACACAGAGTGTGCATTTAACCTTAATATTACCACATACATTTAACCTTAATATTACCATCTCTAGCTAACCCATATTTAAAATATTGGCTGTATTTCCCCCTGAGAAACGCCCTGCATCTTTCGTGCCCCTCCATTGTTGTATTTGTGTCCCGTATAGCCCACGTGAGTTGACCTCAGGCGAAAACGATATCTTGCACGTCACCCCGAGACGTAAGAGGAAACAAACGTACGGTAAATTTTAACCAATGTCCAAGCTGCGTGCTTGCGCAATTGCGCACTGCTCAAACATTGTTTGTACACAAGAAAATATATGCATCACATAAATAAAATTTGATCTTTTTTGTGTGTGCAGTAGCAATGCCCTCCAATACATTAGAACATTGTACCATGCCGCAGCCACTCAGCCATCATCACTGCCATGAGAGATAATGCTGAAAGACATGGGAGTAGATTTTGCCAATTTTATTGCTTATTTATTTCTCCTCCTCGTCTTTATTGTATAAAATAACTTTCGAACTTTAAATGGAGTTATTAATTATACTATAAAGTCGAGTTTTTAAATAATACTAAATAAGTACTCAAGTCGGAGTCAAATCCTAATTCTTGAGTCCAACACTAATTATTATATGTATATAGGAACGATTTATGATCGCACACCCTCTGCTTAATTACATATTTTTGTTTGTAGAGCAACTGTGATCAATTAAAAGCTGATCACTAACATTGGTACACAAAGTTAAGTTATTAAATAGTTTGTATATGAATTAAAACACACCTTTTAATATGTCCATTGTTTTAATATGGTTTCACTAACATACAGTTAAATGACCTCTAATTCCTAATATTTTTATGTATAAAGTAACAAAGTGGCTTCATTAGCTATAATTAATTTGTAATTGATGTTGGTTTAGTTATATCATAGGATGTAGCTCTCAAATAATTTCTAGGTGAATGTACCTAGAAAGTTTGTCATATTATTCAGTTAGATATTAAAAGCAAGGTAATTCAACTGGGAGTTGAATGGTTCCGCCAGGAGGACATCCCTATGTCAAATTTGTGAATGGAAATATTGCAAGGATGTTTTATAAAATTGTCCCATATTTAAAAGACTTGTACCGCCTAAAATAACTGTCTGAGAGGTTTAGTTGTAAAATATTTTTCTTTTTCAAGAATATAGGTAAAAAAGAACATTAAATTTACATAATTGTCCTAAAATAATTTTTTTTTTCAAGAAATGGAAAAATCTCAAAGGGAACAGATATAACTCTATGAAAACCTGGGCACACTTCCGGGCCAATCCAGAAGATTGCCAAAGGCAATCGGAAAATGGTTTTTAGGTGCAAAAAGCGATTGGAGGCTAGGATTAAGTCTTATAGGAGGTCAGGGAGTGTAACAATCAAAACTTGTGAGAACTCCAAGATTGGTCTAGGGTTCCCGTGAAAAAAAATCGCCAAAAACCACGAAGATCTATACGAAAGCTGGCCCAGGATCACAATGTAAGCAGAACCACTATGATTGTTAAAAATGACATTGGGATCAAACATTACAAAGTTCAGTATCGTCATCTTTTGTCAAAGGGTGCCATTACCAAGAGAAAGGATCGAAGCAAAGGTTTTCTCAACGGACATGCAGTACATAATAATGTCATCATGATTGATTGTGACAAAAATGTATTTACTTAAGTCGGAAATTCAATAAGCAAAATGACAAAGTCTTGGCAAAGACTTATGACAGCATTGATTCCACCTAAAATTTGGCTACAAAGTGCAAAACCAGAGTCAATCATGGTGGCTACAAATGGGGCTAAATCCCTTATATTCCAGATTCCTAATGCGGTAAAAATTAATCAAAAAGTTTATCTTGACTTTTGAAGACAAAAGTGAAGTCCTGGATTTAAACAGCATATCCATGATAAGAAGTTTGCTTCACTCAGGATTCAGCTCCAGACCATGGTGCCCACTCAGTTCAAAACTGGTGTAATAAAAATTCCAGCATTTTTGGAACAAGTCTATGTTTTCTCCCCCTTCAGATGATCTAAATCCCCTGAGCTTTTCCATTTATGTAATGTTGGAGAGGAAGGTCAATGGTTATCCTGCAAGAAATAAGGATACTCTTATGGCAACCCTAGAGAAGAAATTGAACCAAATTTCAGATGAAGTAGTACATGCCATTGGTATTGCGTTTTGGAAGAGATTGGTTGCTCTAATAAGTCCAAAGGTGGCCAAATGGAATAAATTCATATTTTAAATATTTGTATTAGTTAAATTAAATATTTCAAAATATTTTAATAAAATTGGACTTGTAGTTTTTGATTTAGAGCAAATTATTTATGTGACAATTTTAAAAAGCAACTCTGTAGACAGGGTGAGGATTTTAAATCAGAAACAAGTCTAGACCCCAATATCGTAGCAATCCGGATATCCATGTTTATAAAAGTGTGTCCATCCGATTTAGCAGACAAAACTGTATAAGAACAAAAAGAAAATCTATGAAATGTCCTCCAAATACGAACGCCCTGCGGTCGATATTGTGTGCCCAATTCTGTAGTCTGAAATAAAAACTACACAAGACATTAATCAATAGTAATCAAATAACTCCCAATATCACACCAGAATTTGGCAAATATTATGGATAATAAAAAATAAAAGATGTTTCTTTGTGTATATATCTACATATATAATTCGAAATATCCATGCTATAAATTACAAAAGTGACGTCATCACGCATACTTTTTTTTTTACATCCACCCACCCACTCCCAGCTTCTTTTTTTAAAAGAAAGAGACACATTCGTGTTCATCATCATCAGTGTATTTATAGATTACGTATAATGTACTTTTGAACCATCTTTGTTTTTCTCCATATTTGATAGAGGATTGCAAATGATTTTTCAATTATGTACATGTTGAACTGTTCCATTGTTTTCGGATTAGTATTTTATTTTTTATCCCCGGAACATAGACTTTTTCAACTGGACATAGGTGTTGGAGGAAGGGAGGGGGTGTCAGTTGACCCCTCACTCATTCTTAGAGAACAGTAATTATTCATTATATGAGCAGTTTGGTTATATTTGGACAATGTTGGTGGATAAGTATTTATTTTTTTATAAAAAAATAAAAAAGTCAAGGAATTGTGCGATTTTTTTAAAATAAAGTACTGTTATGTTTCTTTTGTTTTTGCCAAGTTTCCTTCAAATTGCTTGCAATATGAATTCCCCAGAACAAAATAGGAAAATCATTGCCACTCTTTAACAAGATCAAAAGGACCCTAAGGAGATTGTAGCCATTGTTGGGACCTCTCTGGTCCCTGTCTATGCAATATAAAAAACGGATTACGATATCCCCACAAAAACAGAAAAGATCCTGCCTCCATCTGCTTCAACAGGTAGAGGATGCACCCCTACTTTTTCAAACAATGACAGTCTGTCGACACGGAGACCTACCACAAGTTACTTAAGTATGCTACTTTGTCCTTTTTGAAGACCAATTATCCCAAAAGTGATAATTTGTTGCAGTAAGATGGAGATCCTAGTCAGACAGGGAAGAAGAACAAGGCATTTCTCAAGTACAAATTCGCAAATTTATGAGTCTCTGAGCACCCACAAACAACATTGACTCCATCAAGTCAGCCATGAGTAAGCCATGAAAGACAGAGAGTAATAATGAGGGTTTACTTGAGAGCTATAAGTATACGTCCTTGTTGGACTCGGAGTAGAATTGAGGATCGGCATCCAGATTATAGCCTATATGTCCTTGGTATATAGTGAGTGGGATTTGTGTTTCTTTACTTCATCTCACAGCTGCTTTGCAGCTGATCTAATAAAACGTCGTGTGAGCAGATTGTCAGCCTAATATTGTAATTTCTTGGTTTCTTAAATTTTACATACCCGAAGGAAATATTTTATTCAGCACTGTTCAAAATCTGATGCAGATTTTGCAGAAAGGCGAGTGTTCCCTGACCCACAAGATTGGTTATATAGTGTGCATAAGCAAAATAAGCAAAAAAGCATCATGCAATAATAAATAAACAAATTAACGTAGAGGAATGAAATATATATTGTTTGAAAGAACAGTCTTGAGACCTTTCTTTTTAAGTCATACATTTTTTATTTATTTTGCAAACAAAGTATGTTTTGTGATGTTGTGGAATAAACGTAGAGTACTTGATTTGTTCCACGCATTAGTTCCAGTTTTTGAGGTGCTCAAGATTGTGGAAGTGAACAGTCCATTATTTTTAGGATCGGGAATGTTGTTGAAGCTGATTCCAGCTATGAAGAGAAGCCTGGGAGTGGGAGCCGCAACATATAGTAATCGGAGGAGTAACTCATGAGTGCCATGGCAGACAGTATTGAGACCAATCCTCAAACTTTGATGTGCTAGCTCACAAAAAACACAAAATTTTTGAAGGGACGAACAGGAATGCCTTGGAAGACATGAGCCTCAAGAGCTACGTCTCCCAAAAACCCAAGCTCATAACAGCAACTTTAAAAGCCATCAGATTGGCCAAGCCCAAAAAACTTCTAAATTGGATGAAGGGCAATTTCTGGCCCTGTACATTGTGGCCTTCTTCATCACCAGATCTAAACCCAACTGACTATGGTTTTTGGAGCACCATTGAGGCCAAGACCTGTACTGTCCCCGACAGAAATACTGTATAGCTGAAGGTCTCCAAGTCTGATGAGTATGTTATCAGTGTGTGTAAGGTCCTCCAATCACATGTAGAGAGTGCAATTGAGGCCACTGGTGGACATTTGAATTTTAAAAAACAAAGATGTGTTTTTTCAGTAGTTAATAAATTTCAATGTGTCAAACTTTATCCTGTTTGAGCTCTTAATGATTTTGTTAATGTTTTCTGCTATTATCCATTTTGGCTTTCGCACGTTGTTTAGGATGGTCCAGATGAATTGGAAAAAATTTTAAAGGCTTATAACAAACGAACTAGATGGGGTGAACGATAATTAATTAGTTATTTAAAAGTTACATTTAAAGACATTCAATTATTCATAAAGAGATCCACCTCTCTTGATAACCTCAACCACAAGGCGACGGAACCTTTGGTATGCTCGAGCAATCTCGTACTGATCCACCTTTGCTATTGTACGGGTAAAGGACTTATTCAGAGGCCCCACAGAAAAATGTCCGGGCTTTTTGCAGGCCAAAAATCCGGGGTCCAAAAGTGAGGACATTTTGTGTCCAATACATCTTGCACTTTTTTTGCCCTTAGGGATATGTGGGCTGTCTTGTTGGAAGGTGTAATTTCTTCCTTGGGCTACACCGTCCATCCAGGGAATGCAAATGCAAAGTACAAAACTGGAACCTGTACAAAAGGATCTGCACTAGGTTTCTCGAGTCTACGAAAGCTTCTGGTGCTGTATGGACAAAGTTATGAAGAAAGGTGAGTCTCATTCTCTACCGCTTCTAATTCATTCATTACTTAAATAAGGCTTTTAAGATTTTCCTAATTTATCAGGACGACCTTGTATCTTCATCAATATTTTGTATGCATAGTACATTAATGTATAGACTAGAAAAATAAATTACAAACTCTTGCCTCCCCCAACCCCCGCTTATGTTCTTATCATGAACTAAGTATGAATTAATAGTTTTATGTACAAAAGATTTAAGACTCGTTAAATCCAATACTGTTTTATAGGGAAGGGGGGGAGAGAGAACTGGGTGGAGGTACATTTTATTTCCTTAGGTTGCAAAAAGTATGAGTAAACATATTCTGTAAAGCTACGTTTCCCCTCCTTTCTAGATGATGGTTGAAGAAAGACTCTGGCCATCGTATTTGTATGAAGAAAGAAAAGGAGAACTTGCTTTCATCTCGAACCACACCTAGATCTAACATACAGATACGAAGGGAATTTTTGCAAACAAATTGAGAAAGAGCATATTATGCTGGTAATATAAAAAGGGGCGTGGGTGTGCCCAACTGCATTCCCCTTCATAAAAATGAAAGCAGCTCCTTCTTACAAAAAGGGAGAGCCATTTTTGCGCAATAATATACCGTGCTCTTATTTTTAAAGGTTCATCATACTGTTGTATTCAACAAACAATCAAATGTATATATTTTTAACGACCCTTTCATGGATCAGATGGAGATGCACTGATTCAGTTTAAGTAGACACTATAATATTACAATTACTCCATTCGACCGATGAATTGTCTTTGATGTCCATATATATTATCAGGGATGAAAATCCGGTGTATCTTTTAGATGCCCCGTTTTTTTGAATTGGTAATCTGAAGAAGGAATTTTCTTTTCCTTAACAGTTGTCATTATTATTTAATTCCTGAGTAGTAGTGAACATCCTTTTCTAACTAGATTCAATTATATTCGATCTCTGATTGAAGATATGTGTGTGCTCATAAAAGACGGAGCGTAGCCCTGAGGATTTGTTGTGGAGTTGTAATAGTAAGTTCTTGTTGGAATCAGAGTAGAATTGGTGATCGACTTCGGAGTAATTCTAGCAAATGTCCTTGTTTATATACTTATCTCATTAATCCCTTATAACAGCTGATTTAAGCTGATCTAATAAAACGTCATGAGCATTATTATTTATCTCCTCACAATTGTCAGGGTTATCATGTTGATTTTAGATTTTTTTAACATGCCTATTCTACATTGAATTTTCATCACTGTGCATTAAGTATATTTCCACTTCTAGGAACAACCAAGACACGGATCTACGCACATTGAGTTCCAGGGGAAAATGTCTCCCATGTACGTTGTCCATTGAGCTACGTCGTTCCGTATAAAGTTATGTTTTACAAAGTTTTGAAAGACGTCTGTTATTGTCCAACACCCTACAATATTACTCTGTTTTATGCCGAAAATGATTTAAGAGACCACAAGTATTTTTTACTGATAAAAAAATACAAGAGGTGATTGCATCATCATATTTGGGACAGAGTTATAAAAAGCCATACAATCTATATTTTCTTCTCTAGGAGTGACTGTGAATGGAACCAATGTACATTTAAAGATAGAACAGATCTACATCTTCTCGGACTTGGTTCAGTTCGGATCTTTAGACGTAAATAGTTGGGTAAATTTCGGGTAACCGAACTTTCGGATCCAGATCCGAAACCAAAATTAGACAGATACTTGTCTCAGATTTTATTAAGATTTTATCCTAAGTTTGGACCAAATAAAATAGGCTCCTGTGAAAGGTTACATTTTTACTGACTACTGATGTCAAAAGAATAAATGACCCGACTTTATTACAATTAGAACATAATTAATAGTTATTATTAGAACTATCTTTATAATAAAACCGCGTTATCTATAGGGTATCTCGCAGCCGAAAAGAAACAGAAAAGAGGCTCAAAATCAGGCGGTAGTTGACCAATTTTTCCATTTATTGAATTATTATTCATAAGAACTCATCCGAATTCAACGAATCAATATTAAGAGCACTGATTAGAAAACTAAAAGAAGAAACATCCACATCTGACAATTAAATAGTCTAGATTTGTCTGTTAGAGAGGTAACACCGTGTGAAATAACGTTACCTCGCTAATACAAAGTTATACAGTGGCAGTTGTTGATGTTTTTGCTTCATCTCTCCTAATATATGTTCTGAATGTAAATCATAGTAATGTCCCTCCGAGAGTCTGAACACAAGGAAGTAGACCCATATTTATTCAATTATCAGGAAAAAGTTGATAACAATGCCTACTACAAGACTTAAAGGTGAACTGTCTGAGATAAACTTTTTTAGAACTCGGAATGGGGTTCCATCTACAAAGACCCAATTTTTTTCTTATGAGAACTTTCCAGCTTTATTTTTTGACAAAATAGTTTTTCAATAAAAAGTACATCCATTGCACAATATTAATTTCCAGAAAAATTTCATTCCAGATCCTGTACTTAGCTATCAGTATGAATGGAAATAAATTTAGGTATATTTTTTGATTATGCATGTACGTACATAATTAAAACATTACACAAACATCATTTCTTCCGTTTATTACAGTAATCCGTTGTACATAAGCATAGTATATGTCCATTAAGTCCAAAATTATAGGTATAACAGCCTCCAATCATAGATAAATCAAAGTCCCTTCTAACTAGAAAGCAAAAGTAGCTATAATGTTCGCCACCAATAGGTGATGTAGTGGCACAAACAGGTGTTCCTAATGCATAATATGCACCTTCATGGCATAAGTAAGGCAATGCCTTCCGACCATATCCAATATAGCAACCTATGCCTTCACAATCTAAAAACAGAGTCCCTCATTATCCACATAAGATAAAATTGATAATGATAACGATACCTGCTGTAAGAAGAAGAAGGGATAAAACGCACTGGATTAGAGTTCGAAAGTGTTTCATGTCGTCAACTTATTACTGATCATATAATGAATAAATGACTCAGCGTATTATAAATTAGTGACGTCATAATATGGCCATATTATAGCTATTTATAAATCATATTATCTTATTAAGTCCAATATGTAAGTTATATTACCTACCTATTAATGTATATATATATAATTATGTAGGTTCTCCTAAAATAGCCTTCACTACTGAGAAATGATTGTATTAAGCCCTTCGTAATAATAGATAATGTATCATTAAATTATAGCTAGATCTTAATTAATAACCATTAATGAATTAATATTGTGATATCAAACAATATAAAGGATATGATTGGTTTAAAAATTAATATAACGACACCAATGAGAGTATAAGGAGGAAAAATTCAAATCTTTTGATTTCATTGAATTAATACATACATTTGTACAATTTTTAAGCAGTACAAAAAGAAAATATATTTATTTACATAATTATCAAATTACAAAAGGTAGAAATATTGAAGGAAGCCATATCCAATTAATAGAAGAGAGCTTGTCATTTTTGTAGATTTGGAATCAATCATGCTGTAATTACATAAATCATCATCACATAAACATCGATGCCCATCAATGGTCGTGTCACATCCAATACTTTCTATACTATCTTCGCAGCCATACTCCATGATACCATCATTACGCTCAAGTGAATAGCACTTACAATTGTCACAGTCACGACAAGAATCGAATCGGATGTCAATGTCATCCCTTCCAATGTAGCATTTCATGGCTGAAACTGAAAAATATAAACTTATGTTCCTTCTGGTTCCACATATTTTTAATTCATATTCTAGGATGATAGCTCAAGACATTGCAAATGGGCATACTTACAAAAGAGAATAAAAGTGTAACAAAAACAATTCATGCATTCCAAAAATATATTGCACTAGGAGGTAGACTTTGTGAAGAACAATATCAATCATATAATTTAAGTGTGAATAATTAGTTGTAATAAGCAATGCATTTGAATCAATACATGTAAGAGACTATGGTGGCCATTACAAATAGTCCTGATAGGAATATGATATTATGTACTGGAGTGGACAAGTTATTTGAAGAATTACAAAGGTTCCCATCACAAACACAAAAATTCTCATTGTTCTTCGGATTAAAAGTACAACCTAGCTTTACAGTTCCAAAAGGATTTGCGAAACATTGGCGTTTTTCATGTTGAAGAGCTGTAATTAATTTCACACAAAAGCATGATAAAGAAGGATCGTCGTTGTTGCATTGATGGCACTCTTGACGAATATAGTCTTCATCGTATCCAACAAAGCATTCGTGAAGAGAAATTACTTGAAAATGAAGAAGCAGTTAACATAAGCTATGATTAATACATAATTAATTATATTTTGTAGAGGTGGGGAGAGTTCAATTTACAGCAAGTCTTTGTACACAAGCCCAAGGCCTTGAATATTTTTATTGAGTCCAGTTCAAGTCCATATAGATAATTTAGTCCTAAGGCTTTCCTTGAGTTAAGTATAAACAAGTATAAAGTCCAAGTCTAGTCAGGAGTCTTAGTTATCGAGTTCAAATAAGTTACGAGTCTCTGAATGTGAGGTCGAACTTAGTCGCATGACTTCAAAATGCAGATTCGAGTCGCAAGTCCCCACCTCTGATTTTTTATAAATAAGTTGTAAGCAAACATTTAGTAAGAGAGAGAAAATTGATATATTAATTAATATTTAAAAGATGATTTACCTGAGTTACTCATGATGAGAACACTAGCGAAAATCAATAAAATAAGACTTAGATTCTTCATATTGTTTGAGCTTGTTTCTTTTTAGAGTTCACAGGTCGATATCTCACTACGTTCTGAATTGACTTTATACAAAGAAATTATTTTCTTGAATTAAGTAGTTTAAGTGATATTTAAAGCAAACTTCCTTTAAAACAAAAAATACTTTGGAATTAATTAGACTCATATTAAAGAAAAGTGTGTTTTGTGATAAAGAAATGTAGTAGTGATGGGCTTATAAAGACAAGTTCAAACTTTATGTTTCCATATTTATATAAATGTTATATTGATGTATAGATAGGGAGGACAGGAAAGGTTGGCTCAACCACCTCACCTCCCCAAAAGAGCCCTAATTACACCACTGCTCAGTTGGGATATATTAAAATACTAGCGAAGGTACACGGTATAGCCTGGAATTATTAGGCATCTATGAAAAGACAGAATAACTTTGCTTTATTAATATAGATACCAGGTGGTCCATTGAAATCCGAGTAATTAATAATTTATTCAATAATAAACTAATTTGATTGAATGAAATTAATTCATATTTCGATACATTCAAAAATAAACAATTAGTTATATAAGAAAACAAATCTGAGCTCTCTAGTTGAGAAAAATTACACTTAACGTGATCGACGAATTTCCATTTGCGTACTCCAAGGCGTTTCCAGAACTACAGTATAGTTTGGAAGCAAGAAGGGCTCTGTCAAAGAAGACCTAACTGGATCCGGAGGAGTTAAAGAAAACAGACCAGGCCAATCGTCTCAAGTCCATGAGGGTTCATGCAAGAGATCTTGGGGTTTCGCCCCAAACTGTCAAGGGAGCTATTTTAAAAGTAGTTGGAAAGAGACATGTGAGGGTGGAGAAGCCACTTTTGATACCAGCAATCACATAAACCCATTTACTCCGTTGCAACACTCTTTTGACGTCTTTTGTACTCTTTTTTGACATTTTTGGCCCCCCTAAAGCTCTGATTCCAACCTATTTGACAACACGTTTTGTATGTATGTCCAGGTAAATGCCTACAGTGTCCGTGACCCAAATACCAACGCCCTCAAATCCATTGTCAGCCAGTACTGGGACGTCATGACAGTGGACTACAATGTCCAGGCCCATAAACACTGTCGATAGATCCCACAACATTTAGAACGACAGATGATTGCACAAAGATAGAGTTAATGTCCCCCACGTTACTAAAACAAAGTTTTCAGCCAGCATTATGATCCTTGTGGTCATCGGGAGCAAAGGCAATTTCATACCCTCCATCTTATTTGATCCAAAAGAGGGGGTGGTTACCAACAGATTCTGTAAACTCCTATCTGACCACGTGATACCTTGGATGAAAGCTTCGTATCGAGCGAATTTTTGGCAAAGATGGGGACACATTCAATGCATTTTTCTTTTGTTTTATTAGAGCATGTAAATAAAATTTCAAAACCTCTAATTGCTTCCCTTATTGATCAGGATGTAGTTAAAGTTTGTCCGGATTTACCTGAACGACTCTGTATACTTAAAATTCTACCTAGGAAGGATAACTCGCCTTGTCTATAAGTTAAACTAATTTCGAGAGATTGAATAAAAAGGATTAGTGTATAAAATGTCCCCGGCCTTCCCTACAAAACATGAATTATTATTATTATTTTTTTCCGAATCCAGCTTCTAATATAGACTGTCCGTTTCTACTGTTGATTGGATATATAATTTTTGATATTTATTCACTCAGAAAAAATCATTAATTATTTATTAGTATTCGAAAACCAAATAGCAAAACTAACTACATCATTAATAAATTGGAAGTCGCGAATATAATAAAGGAAGTACTTTAGATAAGTAAAACAACTCCACTTCAATTTGAATCAGAAAGAACAAAAAATTGAGTTATAATTGCCGATTGAGTAGAAATTGAGCTCCAATCAAACTAATTGATAATTTTTAAACGTATAGCGAGTGGTCCATCAAAATATGAGGACTTTAAATTTCAACTTCCATAATACATATATATAATAAATTGATTCACAATAAAATTTTAACCAAATGTTTACTATAAATAAAGGGAGCGGGGATCAAATTGTCGCCAAAATATTTTTCTACAAAAAACAACACAATATATACATTATTTAACTTTTTTATTGAAAATCAAAGCTATGACGAGCATATAGGTATAGAGTAGCCATTCGTTTGATATAATCACCGTTGGCATCAATAACGGCCTCAATACGGCCTCTGAACCGGCCGTAGGCTCTTCTGACCATCTCATTGTCTATGTGGCCAAATACCTCCTTGATGGAGTCCATCAGGCTGGTCTTGGTGATATGGGGATGTCTGTTGGTATGTCTCTCGACATAGCCCCAGACAAAATAGTCCAAAGGATTAAGGTCGAGAGAGTTAGGAGGCCACAAATCCTTGGTTACGACGTCATAACAGTTCTCGGTTAACCACTGCATAGAGATTTTGGAAAAATGGCAGGGTGCTGAGTCCTGTTGCCACACCCAGGGCCTGTTTCCGGCCTTCATGGACCTGGTAGGGTCATCTTCAACCATCTTCTTCACCTTGTCGACAAAGTCGGTGTCCCTGACCTTCCTGTCGGCGCCCTCCTCCTTAGGTGCCCTCTTTAAGGTGGCATCAACATCCCAGGTGTCCTCTAGCTTCTTACAGATACGCTGAACAGTCCGTAAATTCACTCCTAAGGTTGAAACAATCGTTGAATTGGAGATTTCACCTCCATTATTAACCAATGCCATGACTACGGCGGACCTCGAAAGCTCCTCGTTCCACTTATAGCTCTTTATCTCCTCATATGATGATGGCATGATGCTAACTGAACTACGTATCGTCAGCTGATGACAATAGCTTTCCTATTTGGTAACCAGTTTTTTATTTGATAATGTCGTCTTCAAGTTATCAAGGTTTAAAGTAGGCGACAATTTGATCCCCGCTTCCTGTAGATGTGAGTCTGAGCTCTCATAATCATTAAAGAAGACTCCTTATCGACAATGATGGCTTCCGGGGGCACCGGAAGGACTGGCGCCCACTGCAGATGTAGTCTTATGGCATTGTGCCTCAGTACTGGATAGTGTAGTTTAGGGGGTTAGCATCAGGGCTGTAGGGGGCCCAAAAGTGTCAAAAAGAGTTCAAAAGACTCCTTTAAATAGTCATACAACTAAAGAGATGGGGTTCTTTCGTTGCTGGTGTCAAAAGTGGCCTCTCCACCCTCACAAGGCTCTTTCCACTCACTTTTTTGATAGCTCTCTAGACAGTCTGGCGTGAACCCCTGAGATCATTTACTTGAGGGGATTAGCCTGGGCTGTTTTCTTTAAGTCCGCCGTGTCCAGTTTGGTCTATTTGACTGCGCCATTTTTCCTCTCCAAAAATTCGCACTTGCTTGGAGTGCAAGAGTGGAAGTTTGTCGATCACGTTCAAGTGTCATTTTGTGAACTTGTAAGTAAGCTATAGAGATCAGCTTTGTGTTGTTTTCTAACAAATTGTATACATGCTTTAATATATCGAAATATGAATTAATTTCAATCCTTCAGTCTTCATTCATTTTTGAATTAGTGTTTAGATTTCAATGGACCACCCGATATCATTTAGGGAGTTGCATAATTTTCCCGCAAGACGGCACCAATCTATTGCTTTTTTGCAAGCTAATATAAGAAGACTACGTTCGCCCCCCTTGAATTCTCAAGATTAATACTGTTAAGGAAAAAAATTGAATTCGTCCCCAGAAAATTAATAAAATTGCGTCATCAGTGGTACATCACAGGAGATATCTTGTTATGGAAAAAGTTATTCTGTAGGCAACATGTATGTCCGCTAGAAGGCGGTGATTTTGCCATTAATTACTCTCTAAATAACCACTATGAATTTACCACAAAGAAAACTTTTAATGTTGTTATCTCACTGCAAATTTAATAGCATGTTGAATGACGTCATCGGGACCCCAAATACAGGAATGGAGATTAATTGAAAAACCTAAATATGTATACCTTTAATTTTTTTTTGTTTTTGACTTTTCATCTATTACATTTAACCAAAAAATGCGCCCAATGACGTCACTTTGAAGAGAGAGATAGTTAC
This sequence comes from Lepeophtheirus salmonis, assembly GCF_016086655.4. NCBI lineage: Eukaryota > Metazoa > Arthropoda > Copepoda > Siphonostomatoida > Caligidae > Lepeophtheirus > Lepeophtheirus salmonis. The sequence goes on from NC_052134.2 coordinate 48,037,895, forward strand.
TTAATTAATTTGCAGCGTTTGCTCTACGATTGATTAAGGTAGACATTAGTGTTGAGACTCGGTCCAGCACGAAAAAAAATTTTCGGTTCAGCCTTAAGTGATTTTTAAGACCGATTTGGACCTATTCTTCGGTCTAGACGGCGGTCTCAGACCGTGGACTGATCTTTTTCGGTCTCACTTTGTAAACTGATATGGATTCGATCTCAATTTATGGACCAATTTTTTTTCGGTCTCAATTTATAGACAGATTTTTTTCGGTCTCATATATTATGAGAGACCATTTTTTATTTCTCGACAAAATACTGTATACATATAAGAGACAGCGGGATCAAAACTAATCCGAGCTATCTCTGTTTAAACTTCGTATATCGTCATTGTAATTGAAAAAACATATGACGTCATATTATAAACAATTTATCTGTAAAATCGGACGAGGTCGATTCTTTTTTCTGATCGATCTACTCCGAAATTTTCCTTTGGACCGATCTAGATCGAATTTTTATATGATACTGGTCCAGACCGAGTTCTTTGTTGAACCGAACTAATCGGTCCAACAAAAATATAACGCTCTCAGACCGTTCTAGGATTTCCAGACCGAAACCCAATGCTAATAGAAATATACTCGTGAGAAAAATAGATTTTTAATACACAATTCAGCACCTCCACGGAAATTGTCCAGAAAAGAACGGATGAACCGAAAAACTGTGAACGGTTCCAAGCCTCTGCATAATTATAATTGTATAATTTAATTTAATAACTTTGAAATTGAAGATTATATATACTGTACATTATATATGATTCCATTGGAAGGATTGGACATTAAACATATAAAGGGTTTTTCAATAGGAACGCTTACATTTTACGTTTTTAGGTTTCAAAAACGACGTCATATTTGTTATTGTTTCTTTGACAGCTGTGATCAAAAATAATTCTAGTTTCATCATGGAGCAGTACACACTCGAGCAACACTTGCACATTATTAAAATTTATTACAAAATTGGTGATTCTTTGATGTAAACTTTAAGAGCATTAACGCCAATTTATGGTCAACGCAATCGACCTGCAAAATCAACAATTCAACGTTTGGTGAAAAATTTTTAGTCCACATACACGCTACATAATGTTCCTGTGCCAGTGAGACAAAGAAATGAACGAAGTGTAAAAAATATTGCTGCCGGAAGCGCATCAATTCAAGATGACCCAAATTTGTCTCTTATGCGCCGTTCTCAATGGTTGGGCATCTTTGTGACATCGTTGTGGCGAATTTTGCGAAAAGATATTGGCCTACACTCGTATAAGATCAAGTTGACACAAGAACTAAAGCCGCTTGACCACTTCAAACGTTGAGAATTTGTAAAATGGCCTGAAGGAAAATTCGAAAATGATCCTGATTTTCTACGTAAAATCATCTTCAGCGATGAGGCACATTTTTGGCTCAATGGCTTTGTTAACAAACAAAATATGCACTATTAGGACGGAAAACCCTCACACGTGATTCATGAGGCGCCATTACATCCCCCAAAAATTACTGTTTGGTGTGGATTGCATGCTGGCGGTCTCATTGGGCCGTACTTTTTCGTCCACGATGACAATCGCCACGATACTTTGAATGGAAATCGTTACCACGCCATGATAACCGATTTTTTTTTTTTGCCCTGAATTGGAAGATATGGACTTGGACGATATGTGGTTTCGCACACAGCAAATGTTACAATCGATTTATTAAAGAGTAAGTTTGGTGAGTGTCTTATCTCCAGAAATGGACCAGTCAACTGGCCGCCTCGCTCGTGCAATTTAACGCCAATAGACTATTTTCTTTTGGGGTCACGTGAAAGCTCTGGTCTACACCAATAATCCATCGACGTTAAAAGAGCTCAGAACAAATATTCAACGCAAAATTGCTGCAGTTTCAGCCAATTTATACAGAAAAGTAGTCGAAAATTTGGTTCAACGATTGGACTTCGTAAAACGTACACGTGGTGGTCATTTAAACAACATCGAATTTCATTCATAAATTAACTTGAACGTATTTTAACGGCAGATAAACAAATCGTCGATATCTCAAACCGTTTTTGATTTATTTAAAATAAAAATTTGAGCGCTGTTAATGAAAAACCCTTTATAACCCAATAGGAACTATGAATGTAGATTTTTTTTAAATAAGTGGAATTAATTACATTCATAAATTATAATAGTGTTGAACCCGAGCTCACTTAAGTTCGAGTTTTTGAGCTCTGTGTCGAGTAGACTTTTTGAGAATTTCCATATTATATGTTGTGAGGTTTCTCTTTATTTAATCAGTAATAACAAAGCTTATTTAGTATGTTTGTTTGTCGAATCTTTATTTTTTAGTGTGCACTTAATATCTTAGAACTGCGTCACCCCTTGATCGAGAGTTGTATAAAATATGTCCTTTAAATTTGATGTGACTTTTTGTAGTTTCAGCATGAATATGGTTTTTTATTTTCTAAAGCTGTTATACTTATTATTGGAGAGAGAAGATTTAAGTATAAAGTAATAACTAGTGCATGTGAAAATAAATGACGAAGATGAACAATGAGATATTGCGTGGAAGCTATCATTATAAGTCCTTGTTGAACTCAGAGTGGAATCGAGGATACACATCAGAGTAATTACGGCCTATTAATGGTGTAAGATTAATGTTTTTTCCATCTTTTTGTTCTTACGACTGCTTGAAGGTCATTTAAGCTGCTTTCCTTCCAAATATATATATATATACTTTTCTTTTGTTTCATCATTTTTTAATACAAATATTTAAAAGTCCGAATTAAATACCATTGTCCAAAACGTCGAGTTCTTTATCGATTACACCATCCAAATTTGTTGGTATGGGTATCATGTTGCATCTGCAAGAATAAATTATCCCCTACACTTTGCTGATGATGGTCTCCACCTTAAAAGCCATAGGAATATTTGGATATGTGGCCACTACACAATCAATTTTTGAGGTCGTGACTTGTAGATTGTTCTTTATTTTTAGTTCACACATTCGTATGAAAGGACTTATCTTATCACACTATTAGAGAATGTGTACAAACGTTTCTATTTCCTCGCTACAGAATGTGCAATTTATAATCTCATCTTGATTATTCAACTTATTCCTATAAATTGATAGCCATTTTTGCTTCGAAGAAGTAAAAGGGTTTTTAAAAACTGTTTTTGTATCCATGTCAGAGCTCAGGAGGTCTATTCTGTTCAAATGATTGGTTATTAGTTTTTTCCACGAGCTAGTAGTTCCGTCTTTATTCGTTTATTTATCATAGAGTCCAGAGCTATGAAAAAAATAATATATTCTTCAAATTGTCAAAGATTAACACCTTCATTTTTCGTTTATTTTATTTTTACATACGGACAGATCCTATTTATTGCATCACTGACTTCATTTAAGAAATAACAATGTAGGAACGAGCGTGCGTAGCAAAAGCTCAGCGCGCCATATTAAAAAAGAAAAGAAAAGTACATAGCTTATATATATATTATTACAGCAAAATTTGTCTGTTGGTTGACGCCTAATAACTCTGGGCACTCCCTATAATACATGTTAAATCTTTATTTAATAAGAAACATTTTTTTTAATGTACTTTTGAGTGAAACTTAGTGACGTAAATCGTTTGTGTAATTTTTAGCTCCCTTCTTTTAGAATTGGGAATCTGAAGAATGGGGTTTCTATTTCTCAGCTGTTGTGAACATTTGTTTGTGCTCATCAAAAGACGGAGAGTCACCCTGGGGTTTTGTTGCGGAGTTATAAATGTAAACCGAGTTGTTGTTTTTAGTCCGATTAATTATCGAATCCAACACTAATTATATAGTATATGTATGTTTTTATCTACAATGAAGCATTAGATTGCAATTTTTTTATTTTTTTATAGCAATAACAACGCCTAAGCAATAGTCAATTACATTGTATCACAAAATAAGGCCAATTTTATTTCTTCCTACTGGGGCGTAGATATATTGCTTTAAATGCAAGAATAAACATTAAAAAACAACAAATACATTCGTCTAGAGGGATGCCACCGGTACACCTGGCTGGGTATATAGAGCCATGGCATGTGACGTCAGCTGTTGTTCAATTGGGGGGCACAAACAACCAAGTTGTATAACAATTAAACCCCTTTTTTCATTAATATGAACCAATATGTGAACAAAATGTCGCAAAACACCAACAAAATAAAAGTGTTTAATCTTACTACCTATCAAAAATCTATAGTTTGACTATAAATATTGTTACAAAATCAATTCCAAATAAAACTTATATAACTCACTATTGCATGATCCTCATCCGAAGTACTGTAAATCTTTCATTTAAAATGATTCATCTCATTTTTTGGTTAGAGCTACTACATAACATTGACACATTTCAATCAGTTATAATCTTTGTATACAAATTACTGGAATGAGTTAGGATACTCAATTATTTTGGCTATAGTTTAAAAGCTTTATTTGATTAAATATACTTAAATTTCTAACTGTTTATAATAAACTTTGTTTTGGAGTATTTTAGGAACGATCAAAATAGGATAATTAGAGAAAAATACCTTATCCTTGTAAAAGTAATAGTTCATTAATTGGTTATACCAGGTAAATATGCTGTAATAAAATATTTTTAATACTTATAGTGAGGTTTTAAAGAGGCATTAGAGGTTTATATTTATGATAAACAGTCCTTTATTTATTCCACCCATTTTGACATCATCAAAAAGAATACTGGGCCAAACGTTTTCATTATTTACCCATTTTCACACGCAAAGTATTCAAGTCCATGGTAGGGTCTGGGGTGAAGTAACCAACATGTTTATTAACTTTTAATCATTAATTGAACCCCAAAGAACATGTTTTAATCAATGTATCCGTCCTAAGAATAGATGGTGAGCTCCAGGTGGTGGCGGAAGCTCCTTCAGACCCCCTGGATGTACTCCTGTGGTGCTTGGGCTACACTGCGCCTAGGGGGTTACGCCGTAGAGACTTTTTCCGGGCCTTTTTTAGAACCCTGGACACAGCTGATGGTGACTTGTTCACTTTTGTGGCCATATCAGCAATTGAGGAATTCGGTTTTTTCTAGAAGGCCGAATTCAGGCGGTTGACAGATACGGAGGGTTCCCTACCTGCTTCTGGAGGGTGTTTGAAGTCCTTCCCGGGCTTTAACCGTATAACTATATACATTGTATATCGCCTTCCTTGAGGCCCCTTTCTGCTCCCAGATGACCTTCTAGAACAATCCCACGTGGAGGAACTTCACGTACCGTGTGCATATTGTGGCGACTAGGACAATGTTTTTCTTAGCAATCGACAGCTAATTATGTGTTCTACAATGAACTATTCACCATCATTATTTTCCTTAGAGTCTTATACTTAAAGCAAAACGGTTTTTATCCTTTTAGAATGTGATGGTTTAGACTTCCAAAGTGACATACATCAACAATGCACGTGTCATGTGAAAACGCTTTCTACATATATACCTAAATATGCAGTTTGTCAACAATAAAACAATCTTGAACAAACTATAACAAAGGAGAAAATCCAAATTACATTTTGTACTATAATTATACATACAGACCAATAATTCATAGACCCATTTGAATCAGTTATAGGTGTATTATTTAAATTTCTGGGATGATTTACGATACCCAATAATTTTGGCTGTAATTTAAAACCTTTATTTGATTAAAGTAACTTATATTGGGCGCGATATAGAGCCTTTCCACCATAAAATCTATCCCCTTACCATTATCTTATTGTCAAAATCAATTTTAGCTACTTTATGTTCAATTTGAGAAGACCCCAAATGGTTAATAAACATAATTGTTTGGGAGAAATTGAGGATAATTCGCCAAAGAATACAACTCAATTGTCGAAGAAAAAAAATCGTTCTAGATTGATTTTATGTTGATGGGCCATATATGTAAAAAAATTAGTCGAAATATGATTTCCTCAACTACAGCCAGGTTACAAACTCATTATCCTCATCAGACCATAAAGGTAAAATTCGACAACCTACTCTTCTAAAAAAATAAATATACAATAATTAATTATATTTTCTACAATATATAAACAAAAAAATAAGTCCAGATGTGACGATTGTTTTCTTTTGTTGTTGTGTATTGAATCACTCTAATAATAATATGGACTGCAAAGAAAATAAATAAATACTTTTTAAAAACAATAAGTGCATAGAAATATGTAGGTAGGATATTTATTCAAATTAGGAATTTTGTGTTGAGTAAACACAAAAACAATCTTGAACAAAAATCAAGATGAAATGAAGGATAAATCTATCTAAGGGAGCCAAAATTTGAACGTCCCTTCCTTGATAGAGATCGGACGGGTCTTGCAGCCGAAGTATCTCGGTACAGTACAAATATACTTGTATCATACGAAAAGATCCGAAATCAGAACCCGCTTCAGATCCACAAACTTTTACGGATCATAAAAAAAGATTCGAGGGATTTTTGGATCTTTAAATCCTTAGCCCAAAAAGTGATCATCACTGTTATATAATTACTTATTATTATGTATATATCATCAATTTCATCCTTTAATTAGTCCTTACTTATGTAAGAATAATGGCAAAATATTCTCGTTCTTGAAAGATACTTGAAGTGTTACTCAACTAATTCAATCGGTAAACTAAGATACTTTACGTTGATGATTCAATGTAGAGAGCACTTTAAAACTTTGATCGTTTTTCAAAAATTGATAACAGGGATGGGACAATTGTAATCTCTAAATTAAGGGTCTGGTATAACCCTTTAGAAATGCCCAAATTATTGAAATCATATATACCAATATTTCATAATTATATGAGAGTCGATTATAAAAAAATTGTATCTGGAATGAGCAGAGGTATTTTTTAAAGCCTTCATTTGACATGTGAGGCTTAATTTGATATATGATTTTTGGAATCCTTGATTTGAGTAGATTTTTTGGAACTAAAAAACTTTGTGAATGCAAAAGTATTTAACAGAAGAAAAGGGAACTTCTAAGTTATGACTTTCTTATGTTTTTGCAAACGTATTGCCTTATATAAAAAATGCTAAAATCTTGTGGTTTTTAGATCAATTACAAATTATATTTAAGAAGATGCTTTATGGAAAAGAATCATTCATTTTTTATTAACATCTGTGAGAAGAATCAATTAGTTACTGTAAAAATAAACAAAACTCGCTAATTAACCAAAACTCCTAAATCTTCTTCCATTTTGACCGATTTAAAAAAACAAAACAAAAATATTTTTACTCTTAGTATTGGACCTTGATTATAACTTTAAAAAGTACGAAAATTATTATTGTTGAAAAACTGGCGCTTTTGAAGACGATCCTCAGGCCTTCCGTGACCAACCTACGCATGGTTCCACACACCAGCCTCACTCAGTGCTTCTTTTAGCTGTTGATCATCGACCTCGTTGCCTTGATCAACCTAGGTGTCGTAACGGACATTGATCGTCCACTTCTGTGCCTCGCATCGACACTCCCAGTCTCCTTGTATCACTTGATCATGTGGTGGAGTGATGACTTGGATACATTAAGGTCTTTCAGGGCCTTGGTAATGGCCCACCAGCTCTTCCCTTTCATATGAAGCTAAATGATGGTTCACTTTGGGTTTATGATCTCATCGTTAGAGGCTCAAAATACGTTTTAGACAAAGGTTTGTTTAACAACAATCGAATATGGAAGTTGCTTAAATCATAAGCAACAAACAGAAATATAAAATATACAGCCGTCTTGGATAAATATTAACTTGAAGGTGCATTGCTAAGACTTATGGGTCACCCTGTATATTAAATCTATCAATTTCTACATATTTCATAATGACAGTGCTTTTTTACTACCTTAATTTGCAATTTTGGCCAACTCCAAAGGATTATTAATCAGAATCATCCTTGTGGATAGAAAATAACGATAATCATTCGTCTTGAATTTTACAAATCGTTGACCCGGTACTAAAACATACATCTGTATGAGGGCTTGAGCTGAGATATTTAACTTCCAATATTTGGGTGAATTTGTCTTTGCCAATTTGAGGCTAGGAAATTCAAATTTGCCTATGATCATCAGCATCAATTAGTAACTAGATTGTCAGTTTTTAATAATTTATTCCTGTTACCAATGTCAAATTTATAAAAAGCCTTTACCAGACAGTACATTTTAGTAGGTAAAATATCTTAAATTACTCGCTAAACTGTACCATCGAGTTTGGATTGTACTAACTGACAGTGGCTTTGAGGGCCTCTGTGTTTGGATGACGCACACAGCAGACCTTCTCCTCCACATGTGCCCACAAGGTATAGTTGAGGAGGTTGGCATCAGGGCTATAGGTGTGCCAAAAGTGTCAAAAAAAGAGTTCAAACGAACTCAAGAAAGTCTAGCAACGGTGTAGATGGGTTTTTGTCATTGCTAGTGCCAAAAGTGGCTTTTACAAGTCTATTTCCATTCACTTTTTTTATAGTTCTCTGCACAGTATGGTGTGAAAAAATGGGATCTCTTGCGTGGACTCTCATGGACTTGAGTTGATTGGCACGGACTGTTTAGTTTAACTCCTCCAGTTTGGTCCTTCTTCCTCTCGAACCTTTCGAACTTGTTGACGTCGTAGAAGGTGATATTGGATACGCACAAGTGCTAGGAGTGTGTGATTCGAAATTCTTCGATCACGTTCAAGTGTCATTTTCTCGAATTGTACGTAAGCTAGAGGGCTTAAGTTTGTTTTGCCTTGTAACTAATTATTTATGCTTTAATATATCGAAATATGAATTAATTTCAATCATTCAACCTTCATTATTTATTAAATTAGTAAGTCTTTAGATTTCAATGGACCACTCGGTACTAGATCATGTAGCTATTGAAGTGTAACATAGATATAATTATATTCGTTAAAAGTGAATAATATGGATTGCACATCAGTGCGACTAATTGTCAGTGTAAAATAGTCAAATATTTTTATTATTATTATCATTAAATAAAAATACCCATCTGATTATTTTGTACAAAAGGAAATTAAATTATATAAAACTTTTTACAATAATTAGAACTATGTAAAAAAACTAAAAGCTATCAATTTAATAAAACCGACAAATATTTTCTGTAAAAGGCTTATAGTTTTAATTTTCCTATCTTGTTAAATGGTATAGACATAAGATTACATAATCTATAGAGTTCATACTGTCTATTTGGAATGGTGATTTCTTTAGATCTGCAAATGTAGATTAGGAAAATAATTTTAGCAAGAGACTCGTCGACTTTATATTCGACTTTTCCTCCAATAGGGCGAGATTTTCTTTCCAAACTTTTCTGAGATGAAGTTATCAACTATTTTTATAATCAAATTTGACAATAGTAAAGAAAATGAAATGAGGCTTTTACTGAGATCTTACAAAAGTAGCAGATAATTTCTTCTTTGTTTGATTTGTTCGTGTATAGGAAGGAGGTATCAAGTCAATATAGGAAAACATTTTCGCTACAAATTTATGTAGGGATTTGAGGACATATTTTTTGTAAAATGTAGAATGGTTTCCATTCACTGTATGTATGTTAAAGACACATAGTGAGGCTCTACATTGAATATATTCATTGCACATTAGTTAGCATATTTTCGCTTCTGAAGTATGAAAAATATTGGCTTTTTGCAAAAACAATTTTTAAAAAATTGCAGAATCTTAATCTATGGTTAAGCACAAAAAGTTATTAAACTCATTTTTGAATGTTTTCGTGCTGAGTCAACGAAATGTAAATAATCATGACTCAATATTTTTAAAAATCATTCAACCTTACTTTTATGTTGACAACCCACATATTAAGTTCTACAGGGTGTGCAGTCTATCCATGCCTCCGTTTTGGTACACTCTCTTGGGTTAACGTGGACACTTAGGGAGCTAATTTTTTTTTTTTTTTTTTTTTTTTTTTGTCAGATAGTTTGTTTAAACCTACACCAGCTGCAAAAAAATGGAATCAATTGAAGAATTCTTTGTTTCAAATATTGGGAAATGGTACAGAGCAACAACATAACACCTAAGACTCAACACTGATGCCTGCCCGGACGTACTAGAGATCAAAGTGAAGCCTGGGATTGACATTGTTACCAATAGGAGGCCTTACATGTGGCTGTTAGACTCAGTTTCCGTCCACACCTCGAAAAGAAGTCTCAAATGGCTCCAAGTCGGGCTATTAACCTCCAAACTCGCCGGATCTGAATCCAAATTATTTTTTTGTGTGGGGTGCGATCGAACGACAAACAAACCGACCGGTCGAATCAAGAAAAAATTCCAGGATTTGCCAAAAGCGCAACCAATACCTGGTTACGCTTTTGGCCTCGTATGGGGACTATTACTGAGGCTAGAAGTGATTTTACTTAATAAAATAAATCATAGTCCATCAAGCTTTTAGAATCTGGTTTTAATTTTTTAATCTGATAACTGTTTGGAGAGAAAATTGCGTTTGGTATAAAATCCTAATCGCGGCACAGAATACTTTAAAGTACTCAGTAAAAATAGTACCTAAAAGTTTCATTTCTGACAAAGAGTTAGTGTTTGCTATGGGACAAACATGTGGTAAGTTAATCAAATGCCCATACTATTTAGGATCCATTTGTCTCCATTTTGAGAAATATTATAGATTGCTTTTGTGTTGAGGCTACAAGTATATCGTTCCAAAATATTATTATGATAGTAGTGAATAGTTATTATTATTCAAGACGAAAACAGGCATTACATATAAGGAAGAGCACACGGTGAGTGTGTACTGCTTGAAAAAGGAGTTGTTGTTGTTGTTAGAATAGACCCTTATATTACTACCAATGTGTGTACTGGTATTTTGATTATTTTTAAAGGGACTCTGTACGCGTGGGCGCAAGTTCTTCACACACAAAATAATATAATACCAAAATGGTATATGAGTCATATATTTAAAGCCCTGCTCCTCCTGTAAAAGAAGATAGATAAGGAATCAATTATCTTTTTCTTCTTCTACTTATTCGTATTTTGAATCACTAAGCTATTTTTATCATTAGAAAGAAAAGACCCTAATACAGGGTATAACAATAAAATCCAGGGCTTTTGATATACCGAGTGGTCTATTAATATATGAACACTTTGAATTTTAAACTTTGACAAGATATAATTTATTAATTTACAATAGAATATCAGCAAAATTGATGCTATAAATAATGTATGTCTGAGCTCTCTTAATAGCCGCCCTTAGAAGCAATGAGATAGCTCTCTAGACAGTGTGGTGTGAAGCCCCACGATCTCTTGCAAGGGCCTTATGGACTTGAGATTATTTACTTATGCTATTTTCTTTAACTCCTCCGGGTCCAGTTGACCCTCTTTTGAGAGAGCCTTTCTTCATTTCCAACGTTTCGGACTTACTGACGGCGTAGTTAGTGGTCATGGAGACGGCTAACTGCTTGGAAATTCGTCGATCCCGTTCAAGTGTCACTTTCTCGACTTTTACGTTAGCTCAAGTTTGTTTTGTTTGTAACTTATTGCTTATGCTTTAATATATCTATAGAAATATTGATTTATTTCAATCACTCAACCTTCATTAAACATTGAATTTGTATGTGTTCAGATTTTAAAGGACCACCCAGTATCTATTTTTAATTAAGATATAATGGTAATATTTTAAGATTTATTCAAAAATCAAAAACTGAAGAGCAGATACATTCTTTGAAAATATATATCCCTCAATGTAGCCTCTGTTGATCTCAATAACGGCATCGATTCGGGTCTTGAACAGTTCACAGGCCCTGGAAAGTAGAACCCGATCTAAATTATTGAATTCCAAGACGATGGAGTCAATCACAGACTTTTTGGTGGTGTGAGGACCACTGTTTACCTTTGTACCAAGTTAGCTCATAATGGAATAATCCATTGGTTTCAGGTTGGCGGAAGTAAAAGCCAAATATACTTGATCACCCAGTCGTAGCAGTGCTCTTGGAGCCAACGCTAAGTCGTTTTGTATGTGCTAAAGGGGGAAAAGTCCTCGTGCCAGATTCATGGATGGTCTCCCCATTTAGCATACCTTATATCCAGATCGTTGTTGACGAAAAACATTATAACATCATACCTGCATTCTACCTTTGAAAATTTAATAGGCTGGAAATTTTCCATTGTCGACTCCGTGGCGGTGTTTTGGTTTCTAAATGAAACTTTTATATGTATATTACGGTGACCGGATGATTCACCCAGGAATTTTCGCCCTGGGTAGTTTTACCGTCATATATATCTTAAAATGGTTATTTTTTAAGATCTATTCAAGAAACAAAAACTGAATCAGGTCCTGAACCCTGTGTAGGCCATAGAAAATAAAGGCTAATCTAAATTCTTACCTTCCAAAACGATGAAGTCGATCAGGGAAATCTTGATAGCGTAAGTGCCCCTATTAACCTATGATTCAAAATATCTCCGGACAAAATAATCCATCAGATTCAGGTCGGAGGAGCCAAATATCCTTGGAGTGCTCCTGGAGCCAATCCAGTCACCATCTGGTCCTTCATCAACTCTGCAACCCTTCTCCTGTCGATCCAGATCGTTGTTCATCAAAATACTCATAACAGTGCATCTGCGTTCTCCATTTGAAAATGTGATAGGCTTGAAATCTTCTGCTGTTGACTCCATGACTGGTTTTTTTCTACTAAGTAAAACGTTAATACGTATGTTTATTTCTCCACAAATAAAAAACATTTTGCAATTGTGTCATCCTATATTCCGGGAAAATTCGGCAATCTAAAGCGTCAGATTTCATCGATAAACTCTGTATATTAAAAGTAAAAGCGTTCATATCACGGACAGACTCGACGATTTCCAATAGTTTATCACAATTGGCCTTCCATAGCGTGATGTATATTTGACATCAAAATACCCTCAATATTCAATTTTTGAGCTTCCTGGATTGTGTTTTCCACCTCATCGAAGAAAAACTGTAAAATATGGAGTATTTTCTCTTTAGTGGTGTCCAAAGAAACTTGAGTCAAATTATCACAAAACTGTTCCATAAACTTTTTCAACGCAAAATCTTATTTTTATATCGTAAAAGGATCACAATTATAACGTGTGAGATACACATTAATAAAGACATCCTTTGGAAAAATAAGGGATTTCTTTTTCTACACCTATTATATGCAGTAGTTATTTTGGAGACTTGTGTTGTTTCGAAAAGAGCCATTAGGGATCGACTCGGGTTGATAAATTTTAGAAAAGGTAAATGATTAAAATGGCTGCGCAAAAGAGATATAGAAAGTGTTTATGATGATATTTTTCATACCAATGGTGTCTTTTTTCTCCCCATGGCAGTGCCAGTTGGTTATGCTCAAAATAACCCCTCCCCCCCTGCCCTTATGTTCCGTTTCAAGTAAATAAAGTAAAAAAATAATGTAAATTGCAACGACTTTTAAAATATTTTTTTTTTTATATTTTAAAAAACCATCAACAAATGTTCTTACAATAAATAATCCAGCTATTGTTTGCTTTTTGTTTGTCCGTAGACAATTAACAGACTTGCCATGATCCTATTATAATTAGTGGAGCATCCCTACGGGCCTGACGACATTGTATCCTCTCTCAAATGGACAGATTGCATTTAATATATTGTGTAGGGGGGACTAATATTTGTTATAATATCCAGAGATAGTTATTCTTTACTCTCAGACATGTCGAAATTATACTTGCAAGTTTTTTTTATTTGAATACAAACCTGTACCAGCCATGTGAGGAAGGTAATGAAGACCAAGTTCCCTGCAATGGTCATGGTATTCGGGGTGGTCAGCAGTGAAGGTCATGTTATGCCTCCCCACATGTTTGAAACGGGTATAAAGGTCAATACAGAGGTCTACCTGGATGTTATGGAGAATGTGGTTCTGGCCTGGATCCAAGGGGTGGCCGGAGACAGGCCCTGGGTGTGGCAACAGGATTCAGCACCCTGCCATGTGTCCAAAATCTCCATGCAGTGGTTAACCGAGCACTGTTATGACGTCGTAACCAAGGATTTGGGGCCTCCTAACTCTCCCGACCTTAATCCTTTTTGGACTATTTTGTCTGGGGCTATGTCGAGAGACATCCCCATAGCACCAAGGCCAGCCTGATGGACTCCATCAAGGAGGTATTCGGCAACATGGACAATGAGATGGTCAGAAGAGCCTGCAGCCGGTTCAGAGGCCGTATTGAGGCTGTTATTGATGCCAACGGTGATTATATCGAATGAATGGCTACTCTATACCTATATGCTCAATAAAAAAGTTAAAAAATGTATATTTTGTGTTGTTTTTTGTAGAAAAATATTTTGGCGACAATTTGATCCCCGCTCCCTGTATAATAGAGTGGGGACAATTAAACTTATAAATATATAGTCTGTGATTTTTTATATATTTTCTTTAATTTTATGGTCGTAGTTTTGTTATGTTTGATAAGTTGGGTATGTTTTAGCAAACCGTCTTCGGTCTCCCCTAGCTTTAGCTATACAATATATTATAATTTATATGTAATTTTGTATGAAGCGCCTCTTTACGGTCTTTTGGTCATGGGAGAAGAAACAGAAAAAGGGATTTTCGCTTGACTAATTTCCATAATCCATTTGAAAACAAAGTTGCGGATTCTTTTAGTACAAACACTATCATTATTAAATATAACTGATAAAGGTGTATATTTAAAATACAGACTACTATATCGTGTGGCTTGTACATTGTACAATCTGTTTTTGCAGCAAAAGGAAGTCCCTTCCAAAAGGAAGGTATATAATAAATATGTTATGTAGATATATATTAACGTAAAAATTATCTTGAACAAATGTCAAGAAAAGGAGAAATTCCTCCCAATTATTTTTTTTATTATATCTATAATGTGTACGAGTTACGATTTGTACAAGTTGTAACTTGTATAAGCAAATTGTACAAGCTGCAACCAAAAAATGAGTTGACTCATGTGAGTATTTGATATGAGGATAACACAGGGGAAAAATCAGGGGGGGAAGGGGGATATATTATAGACAAATGAATTGAAAAATTTATCTATGAGCACAAAATCCAAAAACAAAACAGAAAAATATTCAATACACCGGTAGTGCATAAATACGCGGACTAATTTTTAAACGCTTATATCTCGAGGTTCCGTCACCAAAAATCAAAAATTCCAGCACAAGTAACTCGGTAAATCTTTTGGCTTTGTTTTTGTTTTTCTTATTCGCATCAAACAAAGTCGTTTACGATGAATGACGAGGTCATACGTCATATGATTGCTACTCTCCTCCGCGCCGGTATGTCTGTCAAGGAGATAATCAAGGACACTGGACTATCCAGGACTACTGTACTCAAGGTCCAGAAGCTTGTCAAGGAGGGAAAAGATCTGAAAGACCTGAATATACCTCTGGAATTACTCAGGATTGGCTCACTGCCAACATGTCATTTTGGAATAAAAACATTTGGCCACCTCAATCACTTGATTTGAATCCCCTTGAATACAGTGTGTGGTGGCAAATTGAGACGAAGGCCTGTGCAACCCGCCACCCGAATTTGGACTCATTGAAGGCCACCGTCAATTAGCAGCCATGGAAGACCATTACATCATCAATGTGTGCAAGGCCTTTCGCAGGCGCTTGGAGGGTGTCATAGCAGCTGATGGCGGTTATATTCAGTGATTATATTAAATTTTATAACAGAATAAATTCTCTATCATATAATTCTCAAAAAAAATACGTCATAGGAATTTTATTGCACATTTAATTATTTGCCACAAATAGTCCGCGCATTTATGCAACTACCGGTATAATTTTAAAAGTTCACAACTGTTCATAAAAAATGAAATTTTTTGGAAAAATTGGAAACAATTTAAATAAAATTTTTTACACAAAAAAATTTAAAATATTAAATTTTTGGGAAAAAAGTATCAAAAATCCACAGCCGTTCCAAAAAGATTTAAAAATTCAAGTATAAATATTTAATTTTGTGGGGAAAAAAATCGAAGATCGATAGTTATTCACACAAAAAATTGACGAATTATTTTTTTTGTAAATTTGGAAGTTTGGGAGGGGGCCTACAGTCGGGGAACCAACCCTCTACGGACGCCTCTGATTTATATTAATACATATTTGAGTCAATTATATGGTATTTATTAAAATTTGTGCCATAAGTTTAGATATACAAGAATTTTAGCAATAGTTTAAAACCTGTGTTTGATTTTAGAGACATTTATTGGTTCCGGTATTGCACCTTTCAAATGCAATCTATTCATTCCCCATTTTGGCTAACTTAAGTGCAACTTGCAGCCTAATCAAAAAATTAATTAGAATAATTTATTTGTAGAAATGCACCTTTATTTGTCCAAGAATACAAATTTGTTCTATATATTTAGTCAAAAATTTTATTTGTCATATTGATTTTAGGGTTTAAAATCCTACCGTCTTTATGAGCCCTTGAAAAACGTATCAAATTTTAGAGCACCCTTTACAAGGAATCATTATATTGTATAGTAAAATATATTCGTTCACTAATTAAAATGATATAGTTTTGTAAAACTTACAATATCTTTCACGTTCGATAATAGTTTGACTCATCAGGGACTTTTTTAGGGCTAATTACAGTAAGTATTATTCAATTAGAAATAAGTGGCGGACAAGGTTCCGAATGTAAACTTGACTGGAGCTAGCTCTGGTACAGATATTTGTTTTAGTAGCAAATACTTCACATAGGTCTTAGAGAACCGAAAGGTTTCTTGTGAACAGCCGTTAAACACGAGTAGGTCGGCCCTAAGTCGAAGGGGAGGCATCATATAATTGTTGGTGAATGTACATTAGTTTATAAACATTATAATAAAAGGCCAAATCAAAGCCAAACGGGAATTTGGTCCATATTCCAGAACCTGATCGGATCCTCATTATTGATCATATACTAATTTTTGCCTTCTTTCAAACTTTCACCCGAAATGTGCGACCAAATAAAGATGGCATCCCTGGTAAATACTATTTTCCATAGGTTGTATTTTCTTACGACAACACAACTTTTTCCCACTATTCATAATTGAAATTCGCAAAAAGATGAAAAACAAGCCAACCTCAACCTTTATTATAGAAACTTTTGAAATCCTCATTATTCATCAAATAATGGACGAAGTATTTTGACAATAAAATTAATAAAGTTAGGATTATCCAATTAAGATGGTTCCAAACGGTTTTCTGGCTAATTTCCAGGTCTTGGGCAATGGAATAAGTGCTCATATGCCGGTCCAACTCGACAATTTCCATTATTGTATCCACATTTTCGACGACACCTTGATCGTAGTGATGCAAAAGAATTCTTTCTTTTTGTACTTCCATTTTGGAACGCTCAAACACACAAATGGCTTCAGGAAACACAAAACTGTAAATGAACTTTTTTTAAGCATACTTTAAGCTTTTTTTGATGCAATGTATTAATCTTGGGAAATAGTTCATTAAAGACATCTAGTGAAAACACTCATAACTTTTTACTTAACCTAATACTAATTTTTTCCTTCTTTAAAACTTTGACCCGAGATATGCAACCTAATAAATATGTCATCTCCAGTCAATTACCTTTTGTATAGGTGGTATATTTTTATCACAATACAACTTTTCTACAATAACTGTAATTGAAATTCGAAAACAATCCACCCTAATCTACAATTCACTATTCAGTCAAGAAAATACCAGAGAGAAAACATAGACAGGTTTAATTCAACATATAAACACATGTATACAACAAGGCAGCAGCCATGATTGTACACACACACACACACATACAACAGGTGGAAGGAGGAAGAAATTACATTAATTCTCCTCCAACCATGAGTCAGTAGCTGCTCCAGCAAGCAAGTCAATCAAAAATATATGTACATCTCATCACAACCAATGTCTTTAGTGAAATATTAAATGAAAGATATTCCAAATAGTAACTTACACTGTTTGATTCCGAAGAAGGAAACTTGAATAAATTACTTACCTTCATTATATAGGGGTCAGACTGAAAGGTAACAAATCACAAGTTATGCTGTGAGTCGACACAACATAACAATCTTGACCCAAAAATTTAAAAAGAAGAAAAAAATATGTACACATTCTACCGGGTGGTCCATTGAAATTTGAACACTTACTAATTCAATGATTAATAATGGTTGATTGATTACAATTATTTCATATTTCGATATATTAAAGCATAAGCAATTAGTTATAAAACAACACAAAGTTGAGTTCTGTAACTTATGTACAAGTCAAGAAAATGGCAATTGAACGTGATCGACGAATTTCCATTGCCACTCTCCCAACAGTTGAGAACTCCAGGAGCACCGTCTACGCCGTCAGGACCCAGAGGAGTTACAGTAAATAGCACAGTCACTTTAGTCAATGAGGGCCCATGCAAGAGATCCCGTCGTTTCCCACTAGACTGCTCAAAGAGTTATCAAAAAGGGGGGAAAGAGCCTTGTGAGGGTGGAAAGGCCTCTTTTTACAATAGCAATGAAAAAAAAAAAAAAAAACTCCGTTTTGAATACTCTTTTGAATGAGGCTTTTGAACCCTTTTTTAAATACTTTTAGCTTCTCTTCAGCACTGATGCCAACAACCTCGACTAAACCTTTTAGGATACATGTCGAGGAGAAGGCTTGCAGTGTTCTTCATCTAAACAACAATGCCTTCAAATCCACAGTAAGTCAGTGGTAGGACACCATGGAAAAGGAGTACACCAGCAGCGGGTGCATTGCTTCAGTGACCTGGAAGTCATCATTCACCGTTAAGGACGGCTACATTAATATTTAATAGTGCTTAGACACACATCTACTTATAGTATTTGTTGAAATTCTAATGCTTCTATGATCGTAAGAAATTATAATTAACCTCAATAATAATCTGGCAATACTTGGATCCATTCACTTATTGAATGAGTGTGGTGTTATCCTTCTAACACAAAAATAGACACTGTATTTTCTTGTCAGCTGTCGATGTTCCTGCTTCTTTTCTCCGAATTAGTATCCTGGACGTTGAATGATTGAATCTTAATTAGTACTTTGTAAGCTCTCAACAAATATTAAACAATCATTTCATGGTTGCAAAGAATTGGCAAACTACTAACAACTGTTTTAAGTACATTTTTTCTGTTTCAAATTGGAGGAAAGGTTACGTGAGAAAAATAAGGTAATGACATGAGGGACGTCCATAGCTCGTTCAACTACTTAGCATTGTTTAGGTGGAGCATTCGTGTAACAACAGCTGTTCAGGATTATTTTGTAGAGGAGTTTGGACACAAGGCCTTCTTTTGGTAACTTTGAATT
Source organism: Lepeophtheirus salmonis (assembly GCF_016086655.4). NCBI lineage: Eukaryota > Metazoa > Arthropoda > Copepoda > Siphonostomatoida > Caligidae > Lepeophtheirus > Lepeophtheirus salmonis. The sequence goes on from NC_052134.2 coordinate 48,057,172, forward strand.
AATATAAGCTCAAAGTTAGACTAAGTACTTGACTTCAGGGGCGTTCGCAGGCTTATTTATATATTTTTTTAAGGATTTTTTATGGAAAAAAATAATTTTTGCGGAAAAAAATTCAAAAATTTAAGTTCAAAATATTAAATTATTTGGAAAAAATTAAAAAAATCTGGAGCTATTCATATAATCATATAAGTTTAAATTTTTTGGAAAAAAATTTCAAAAATTAATTTTGAAATACTAAATTTTTCAAAAAAAAGTACAAAATTCCATAATTGTTCACAAAAATAAGGTTTTTAGGAAAAAAAATAAAGATTCAATATAATTTTCTTGTAAAAATTTTTTAAAAGTCCCCAGTTGTTCACAAAATAATTGAATTTTTTAAAACAATATGAAAAATTTAATTTTGAGGAAAAAAAAGTTAAAAAATTATATTAAATTTGTAGAAAAAAAAAAATCAAATATTAAATTTTCTAGTAGAAAGCAAAAAGTTCTTAATTTGGGGGACTAAAGTCCCTCCAGCCAACCCCATGTGGTTGCCCCTGGACTTGGACTCGATATATGTTGTGTTGGTCCTTATCTAGGACTAAGAAATACAGACCAGTTGAATCCCACTTGTTGATCCTTTAGAAAAACGTAAAATGGATCCCCTCTCACGTCATTGTGTGTTTTTCAGGGCTGTCAAGTCTAATGCATTCCCAACCAATATCAAAGCATTTCTAATTAGCTGAAGTCGCCTATCATCCCCGTCATAAAGGCCTCCAAACCAAGGCTGTCAGTCCTTGGGCCCCCTCCCCTATATTGGATTTTACAGGTTCCTCTTGGGTTCTGTGGGTTTTAGTTTAGAAAATGTATTATATAAGCTAGTAAGAAACCATTTTTACATTATTTAATTACAAAATATATTGAATTTAGTTATTTGATACATGGGTATATAATGGAAACAGTCTTGTCCCTTACCTATATTACATACACTCTTAAAACCTTTTCTAACGTGTACGGTTTAAAACGTTTTAACATTCAATTAAAGATTTTCAAACTATAGTGACGCTATGGGCGTAGTATCGCCACATATAGTATTGAACTACTGTTAATATGAAACATGTGTGGATGTTGCTAAATTGATTCGTTATATATACATAGTTGATATTATCCACAGGATAGATATTTGCAGAATATGTTTCTTTTTAAATAAGAGAAAGAAAATATGGGTAAAATTTGATTATATAAGCATATAGAAGAAAAATTATTTTTGGGGTTCGAAAATGCTTAGAACATACGATAATTAATGCTCTAAAATTAAAATTTTAACACCTCATTATAATAATACTTAACCAACCTTTGGTTGTTTTATTAAATCTTGGGTTTTATATATAGTTATGTACTTCTGGGTTTTTTTAATAAGTTCACTAACAGCCCTGCTCAAAAACAAGGCACAAGTGCTTTTTTTTAATAATCTTAACCTAGAGTCTTGTTAGCTTTCATACTTTGGGGGATTAGCCCCAAGAATTATCAACATAGTGCAGGGGCATCCGTAGGACTATATATACTTGGTTTTTGAAATAACCTTTTGGAAAAAAAAAAATCAAAAATTAAATTTAAAATATTAAAGCTATTCACAACACACAATTTAAATATTACATTTCTTGAAAAATAGTTGGAAAAATTAACAGCTATTCACAAAAAAATAATAATTTTTGGAAAAAATATAAAATATTACAATTTCTCAGATAAAAAAAAATCAAAAATATGCACAAAAAAATTATATTTGTTGCAAAAAAAAAGTAATTGATACAGAAAAGTCTGTAGGTCAGTATGATTTTGGTCCATGCCACACTGCAAAGAAAACGTTGACCTTGTTTTAGAAATATTTTAACTTTGTTGGATCACGGGAATTCAATCCCATGGACTTATTTGTGTGTGGTGCAGCTAAGCAAAACACCAAATGATCATCTTGATATCCAGAATGATACTGATGTCGTGCATTTGTAAGTAGCATATCACACCAATACAAAATCCTAGCTGATGTCCTGGATCCCAAAGGAATTCCGGAATCTGCCAAAGGTGACTTCATCAAAACTTTCTCTAGTTTCCAAAGTGGATTCGAGGACGTTATTGACGCAAAAGGCGATTATATTGAATCATAATATTATTTTTTTATTCAGATTTCATTCGGCATTGGTTTTATTAAAATTCAATGATTAGTTTAGGAGAAAATGTATTTAGAAAAAAAAAAGTGTTAGTTGTTAAATAGAGGTCCCGCCCTTTATGTATTCTTTGACAATCATGAAGAGAAAAAAAATCATGGATAATTATAGTAGAAATACGGTTATAGGAAAATTGACATGGAGAAAATTGCCAGTGGAAAATTACAATTACGAAAATGACCATTACGAAAAATTGTCATAGGGAAAATTTATAGTCATTTGCTAACAAAATCAGAATACCCATGCCCAAAAATTGTTTGCTAGAGCCACCAGGTAGATCAAAAACCACAATCGCCACTTCACAAAGCTTTTAAACCCGTAAACTCTGTGTACTTCGAAATGAACCCCAAGTCCATGGGCTGTTTAAGACTACGACAGGGGCACCAAGGAGCTTAAAAGCACGTTCATTTTGAAGTATTTAAAGGAGGACTAAATGCTTTGTGAAGTGTCCGGGTGCAGGCTTTTAACTTGCATCAATAACAACCTCCTGAATTAAAAGTGTATCGCTCTATGTATACACTATTATCTATGATATGCCCTTTTCAAACTTAAACCGAAATATCCTACCTACATATGACATTTTAGAGCAATTGAATTTTGCATAAGTAGTATTTCCTAAGCAAAGCCCAGCTTCTTCCCCCCTAGTCTTAAACAAAAAATCCAAAAAAAAGTATGGATACAAACCGCCCTAATAGTTAAAGTATGAATACTATTATTGAATATTTTTATCATAACTGTGTTATAACACTTGACATAATATAATATACACTATAAATTTCCCATGGTTATAATACTTAGATGAATGATGATGACTATCTCTATGTGAAAATTTTTAAACTTGATAGTGTCTCTTCTCACTAAAGAAGTCGTGTTTTCTTTTAATATATATATTTATTTATTTTTTAAATCACAATGTACATACTCTATCTAAAAAATTTGATATACCTTTATAAAATACAAAAACATATGATTAATAACAAAACAATGTTTTGACCAAAACGAAAATAAAAATAAAACAAGGTTTGTCTGTTTTTTGTTTATTTTCCTTGCTCAATTAGACGTGTATTTTTCAACTTTTTTCGAATTTCGATTACGGGTAGTGTGGAAAAGTTTTTAAATGATGTGAAAATTATAAATGCAAAATTGAATTGTCTTACGAGGTCATCTTTAGGTCGCACATCTAGATCAAATTATGAAAAAAGGGAAAAACTCTTGACTGAGTGAATATGGATACTAAAAATATATTTATTTTGCATTAAATCATTTTGATAGACATTTTTCAAAGCTATAAAAAGTATTTAAAAAGTTATTCTCAAAATTGTCTGATTGAGCAAAAAAACAAGATAAAAGTTAGGAAAATTTGATAATCTGCGTGTAGCACAGATCTTTTTTTACATTTTCAGAAAAAAAATATCAATTTTTTCTCCTGGGTTTCTCTCTTTTTGCTTCATAGGCTAGCTTTAACAAAAAAACTTTATTAATGTTTTGTATAGGTTAGAATAATGCCTATAATAATTAATAAATGTCAAATAAGGATTAATGATATATTTTAATCTTTATGGACGAAATGAATAACATTTGTCTCTTTTCAAACTTTGAGCCAGATGTGCTTCCTAAACTTGACATTGTACGGCAATAAAATTTTACATAGGTTATTTCCTTACGACTTTTTCAAAGTACCCATAATCAAAATTCGAAAAAAATTGCGTACATATTATAGAGCACAGGGGTGTCAAACATACGGTTCGAGGACGTCTGGTCCACCCTGAGGTTTGGTAGTGTCCTGGAGATATATCTGCAATTATTAAAATAAATGAATTGATTCATTTAACTTTCTTTAAAATCTATTACTCATATATTGTTCGCTATAAGTATCATCTGTTCGCAGTAATTGCATAATTAATTTTTCCTTTAGCCTCACACACGTCATAGCAAAATGTCTTGGTCAAAAGTAAATGTAGTTTTTTCAAGAAAATGTACGTTTTTTTATATGTTCACAGAGCTGAATGTAAAACCCGTGCTTTGTGTATGACAGCAACAATTTTCCATGTTTAAAAAATACAATATTCGGCACCATAATGGAAAATATAACAGCTTGCAGGTAGAACTGCTCAAAAAAAAAAAAGTAAATATTGGTGAGGAAATATCAATCTGTTTTAACCCGGAGCCGAAAAGCTAGTGGTACAGCTGTTTGCTAAATAGCTGTAGCATTAGAGCGATGGGGAATTCGTTAAAAATTGCATGTTGACGTCTGCTGATATGAGCTTCACAAGAATTACAGTGGCATACATAATTTTGGAACTATCGGCAGATTTGAACCACCATTTGAAACGCAGACTGAAGCCTTTTTTTAGCATTTTCTTTTGCGATTGAGTAAAATTGTGGTTAAAATTACTTTTACGGAGTTCTTAGGTTGTTGATAATGTATTTGATAAAAGGAAAATTGATATAATAAAGATTTTTATTAATGATTTATTCTTCTTTGCAATAACTATAATGAATATATGTGAATATTATAAAAAAAAGGTCCATATATTGTTAGTTTCATATAGTTTGGAAAAAATTTACTGGCCTTTTCCCTTGAGATCAGATGAATCTATATTCGGCCCCCAAATTAAACTGAGTTTGACACCACTGATATAAAATAACAAATAATTTGAAGAGGTTATTGCAAACGAAAAATGGCAGATTTTATTTACCAGATTACAAAAGGCACAGTTAAATATCCACTGGTCAAATTTCAGACTGAACAATTGCACAGTTCGCTAATTAACCACAAAGAAAGAAATTGCGATGAATACAGGGTTATTTAGTGGTATATACTATATAATTTTCAACTTTCAAGAGTAAAATTTAAACAAAAGGTTTTGTGAGGACATTTGCTTTACAAAATCATCTGAAAATAGGACTCTCCACAACTTTTATTCAGTATATGAGCCCTCAGCTCTAATAATTGCCTCAATACGAGGCCTAAACCCCTTGCCGACCTTGACTATATAGTAGAACTCCAGCTTAGTCCACTACTTCTTAATGGAAGCCTATAGACATAAGATTGTGCTACTTCTCAAAGGAGTATAGGTCTATAGATCTTATCCTCCAGACGCACTTGGATAGAGTAGCCCAAGTGTTCACGTATGGAGGAAAGGAAAAGGTCACATGTTGAGGGGTCCCAAAACTCTAGAAAGTTGTTTCTCATGAAGGCCTGTGTCTTAGCGGCGCAATGACACGTAGCTCCGTCTTGAGTGAAAACAAAGTTGTCTCCGAACTTTTCTTTAGCCCAAGGTAGCACTTTTTTATACACAAGTTCGATGTAACCAGCTGCATTGTGCCACTCCTTCCTCTGTGCATGATGGTTACTAGTATTTAGATCAACCCTGTAACTACAGGGTTTTTATAAATATAGAGATTTTATCCGCATTTTTAGATATTTGATACATCACTAATTTTAATGAAGACTCCATTTTTGCATATTACTCCTATTTATAGTCATTCAAGCAATCTATATATGTAAATAGTCGAAGATTCAAGTCAGCAACGTGTGTACATATAGTTTGATGATTACATCAAATATTTAGTAATGCACATTAAAGTGAATAAACATATAAATAACAGGATTTACCTACAACATTGAAATGAAATCAAAAAAGATGGATAGATATATGTTGGAGTTCCACTCTTTGGATCCCGGAATTACTTGATGTTTTACAATCATAGAGGATAAGGGAATTTAAAAAAATTGTTATATAAGCTTCATTTAAATAATAGGTTAAGTAAAAAGTTTATAGCGTTTTTCGCTAGATATCTTACGATTAATGCATTGCATCAAAAAAAGCTTAAGGTATGCTTAAAACTTAATCGTACACTTAAAAAAAAAAAGTCAATTTACACCTTTGTTACAGCGTTCCAAAATGGAAGTACAAGAAGAGAAAATTCGATAGACTCTTCGGCATCACTACGGGCAAGGTGACAAGGCACAAAAATATTGTTGCTGTTCATGGATCCAGTAGAATATAGATTGCAACAGCAAAGCGGTAGTTCAAAACGTTCCATTCTGGTAATATGGACGTAGAAAATGTGGATAAAATAATGGAAACTGTTTAGTTGGACGGGTGTGTGAGCACTTATTCCATTGTTCAGGACCTGAAAATTACCCAGACAAACCGTTTGGAACCATCTTAATTGCAGAATCCTAACTATGTTAATATTGTTGTCAAAATGAAGCGAACAAATACACATAAATTTTTACTTCCCTATTATTTAACTAGACTGGGCACTCGGTAGAATGCCAAACCTCCATCTAAAATCAAGTTATGGTCGATGATGCATATTTTACGTTTAATGTTAACTTGACCTCCCAAAAAGTAATGGCTTTTTACTGTGACTATATACTATCTTTGAACAAAGTTTGATCAAAATCGATCGGTTCATTTAGCCGTAATCCCCTGGTGACTACCAATAGAGCCAAAAACATACCCCTCATTTTACATTGTTGGCGGGGTGAATATATACATATATCAAATAGAATGGGCACTCATTAGAATGCAAAACCTCCACCTAAAATCAATTTGAGTTATGTATCTCATTTTCCAAATTTACGGTCGATTATATATATATATTTTTTTTATATTATGTGTTATTTTGACCTTGAATTTTCAAAATTTAATGGTCTCTACTGTTACCGAGGGGCGTCTACAGGGGTTGGGTCTCGAGGGGGTGAAGCCTTTCCCCTCAAATCACAGAATTTTTGTTTTTTGCCTGAATTTTTTTCGTCAAGATAAAAAAAAATACGAAAAAATTGGGGGAAAAATTATTTTTAATTTTTTCTTTCCTCATTAAAAATTAAGGAGAAGAGAAAAATTATAACTTTTGATAAATCAACCCCCCTCCCGCAAAAAAATATAACCCTCCGGACGCCCCTGTAGTGTATATTATCTTCGTACCAAGTTCGATCAAAATCGATTTGTAACTTTTGATTGTTTTTTTGATCGATTTTTGTAAATTTATATATTAAAAAAAGGTAAATCATTGGCAAAACACAGCAAATTTATTAAGTAAATATTTATCTTTTTGGTGACGCCATTGGGAGCATTTGACCGCGGAAATATAATACATAAAAAGGTAAAAAATTTAGTAATTTAAATTTGTTTTTTTGATTGATTCCTTATTTCTTATTTCCTGTGCTTATATTTTTCAATTATTTTCTAGTGATATATTCCTTTATTTGGTATCCCAATGACGTCATCCGTTATGTTAGTAAATTTTCATTGTGAAGTGATAATCGTTACTGACTAACCCTGTTATGATAATAAGATTGGGGTTACTTCAGGGGCGTCCGTAGGACTACATTTTCTTTTCTTGGTTTTTTAAATTTATTTGAAAAAATTATCATAAAATTTGAAAAATTTTATTTCAAAAACAAAAAATCAAAAATTTGTAGGTATTTTGAAAAATTTAATTTTTCAGAGAAAAATTTCAAAATTTAATTTTTAAGAAAAAATTTCAAAAAACTGCAGCTATTTTCAAAAACTTAGTATTTTTTGAAAAATGATTCAAAAGTTACATTTAAAGTATTACATTTTTCCAAAAAAAATTTCAAAAATCTACAGCTACTCACAGAAAATTAAAAAATAATTTGATTTTTTTTTTAAATTTCAAATATTCTAGTTCTAAGCAAAAATACCATAATTTGGGGGTGGACTGCAGCCTCTACAGCCCACCCCCTGCGTACACCCCTGTACTTTATGATCACATTTTCCTGCAATAATTTGATCATTAGTTTTTTGGGATTCCTTTCAAAGACAATTTCCTGGGAAATTATCAAACCTAGAATTTGCAAAGTTCATATCCAGTATAAAGAGAACTAAGTTGTTTTTATTAGTTTTTTTCATATTATTAATGCAGTTTCACTTGTTTATTTTTTGACCCCTTACTGCGAGGACACCAAGGTCGACTTGGAATAAACATTCTACATATTAAATATTCATATATCAGTTCCTTGTATCTCAAAGGGAGAGCTCTATAAATAGAAAATGGAATCATGAAATGACAACTAAGCAAGATCAATAAAAAATTTGAAAGAAAAAAGTTGTAAAAAATAAAAAAAGGAGCCGGGACTTTCAGGGGCGTCCGCAAATGGTGGTCTGTTTAGGAATGTAAAAAACTCCTAAACTCCCAAAAAAAAATACTATTTTTTAGAAAATTTAATATTTTAAATTTATGGCTATTTACAGAAAATTATTTTTTTTGGGAACAGCTGTGAGTTTTTTTAATATTTTTCCAAAAAATCTAGTATTCAAAACTTAATTTTTGTAAAATAACCAAAAATTAATAAAAAATTGCTCCAAAAATTTAATATTTGAAAAAAAAATTCCTAAAAATTTAGTAAACAGCTATGGATTTTTGGAATTTTTTTTCCAAAAAAAATTAATTTTTAGTAAACAGCTTGATTTTTTTTTGGAAAAAAGTCCAAAAACAAAAAATATATATATATATAATACTGTGGACGCCCAGATTTTCGGCGCATTTTTAGGACAAATATTGATTATTATATTTTATCTTGTATTTTTATATACTTTTTTTGTATCCAATCAAAATCTCATAGGATCTTAACTTTTATAAAATAAGATAAACTCAAATTTACTCCCCGGCATCATTTTCGTGTGATATAAACTTTGCTTTCAGCTTGGACTTTTCACATATCATGATCCTTTAAAATGTTACCAAGTTTTGGCACGATACTAACTCTATTCATCTACAAACAAGTCGAACCAGACGTTAAACTGTCCCTTTTGTAGGCATTCCACTTTCAAAAACGGTTCACTGAGTTCTGATCAGAGAATAAATGATAATAATAATCACACAGGGTTGGGCTTCAAAACGTGGAATGTTAATTAATGTTAATCTTCCTATTAATATTGGAATGTTTGGTATTTATTTTTTGAGATTCTGGTTCAGCCATTATCTGTTCATAAACAAACTATAATAAACATTTCGTCATCTCATCATCATGAATGAGCACGTAGCCAAAAGGTAGCACTTTCTGATATCATAGATGCTGAAGTTGAGGTTGTGAGGATTATGGAGATTGTGAAGTGCTCCAAGAGCCTAGTTTTCATGATGGCCAAGATGAAGAATGATGGGCAAAAACCTCTCCAGGACAACAAGATTGTGGAGATCATAATTTAAAGAAGGGTCCAGAGGTCCTTTCCAACTTGTATAAGAAAATCAAGGAAGACACCACCAAATAGATGAATGACCTCGCCAACTCCTTTAAGGGCTCCTAGGTAAATCAGGGGGGGCCTGTGAAGGGCCACTTGGTATTGCTATCATTCATAAAAACCCTACTACACCATTCGATAGAGGTCATGAAGGGCAAAAGGCTCGAGAGGTAAAGATATGTGTCCCACTTCCTCGCCAGATTTGAACTCACTTGACCTTGCGTTGTAGGGTACATTGGAGAGGGAAATCAACAGTTGATGTTGAGGATACAAGGATTATGGAGATTATAAAGTCCTTCAGGAGCCTGGCTTTCATTGTGCCTAAGATAAAGAATGATGGAGAAGACCTCTCCAAGAAAATAGAAGGTGGGGAACATAAATTTAAGAGGCATCTGGAGTCCATCTTAGAGAAGAAGATGTTGGAGTTCACCATCAAATTGATGAATCGTTTCGCCAACGACTTCTCCATGGCTTGTAGGGCCATCAGGAGTGCCTTGAAGGGTCATTTGAGATTAACCCCATATATAAGGATCCTATGCCACAATCTGACGGAGATCATGAAGGCCAGAAGGCTTGAGAGTCAACATTTTTCTGTCCAACCCTGTATACAACACCACCGGTAATTGACATCCAATACTAGTAGGACTTGTTCTGGAAAACAAAAAATAAAATTGATAATAATATATCAAATGTATCCGGTCATTTAAATACAAAAGAAAACAAAAAAACTTTCACCAAAAATTATCCTCCAAATGGTTAGATTCAACAGGAGCAACTTCCTATACGAAAAAGGTAAATACTATCCACTATAATGGAAGTAAATGATTATGGCTTCCTGGAAATAAAGGTACAGAATGGAGAAAAATCACCCTGGAATTATTGTTGAAGTGCTCTAAAACAACAACTAAAACGACTACAGTTCTATTAGTCAAGCCCTGATTAATTTTGTCAGTCTACTGGCCCATATTGATCTTTTACGGTCAATACAAGAGCTGTTAAACTTTTATTCTGAACCTGTTTTAAAGAGACGAGTTATAATCAGTTAAAAGTAAGGAAATCGCAAGCTATCTGTTGCATGAAAATGATTTTTTTAAACACAATTTGCTCTCCAACCAGTAATCAGATTTTTAAAAAATATATAACCAGATTCTGAAAGCCTGATGGATTCTGATATATTTAATTTAATAAAATCACCATTCATTCTAAATTACAGTCCATATACGAGGCCAAAATCGCGATCTGGCCTCCGCTACGTGGTCCCTCGGCAAATCCAGGAGTTCCTTATTGATCTGACTGATCAGTGCGTCGTTGGTGTTTCAGGGGGTTTGCTTGGCTTATCGTTCGATTGCACCCTACACAAAAAAAAACAATCAGATTCAGTTCGGTGTGTTTTAGGGCCAATAGTCGTCAAAATTGATACTGCCTTTTTAACAATAAAATCCATCAATTTCTCATTTTTTTATTTTAACAATTAATTTTGACTACTTTAAGTACAATTTGCGGCAAGGGTTCATAAGGTTAGCTTGTCGATAGAAATTGATGTATGTTCGTCGAAGAATACAAATGTAATCAACCTTTAATTTATAGAAGATTTATTCTAGCTTGCTTTGGTGTTTACGAGCCACATATTATAAATAACTTGACGTAATGTATTGTAGACCCTTGTGCTCATCATTAGATGGAAAAAAAAAATTAAAAATTTAAGGATATAAAAAATCTCATTTATACATTTTAAAATTTAAATTTTTTTTTCATTAGATGAGGTTTTTAAGGAAAAAAAGTGGAAACTTATGTTATTTGACACCAAATTTACTACAAGTGGGGAAATATATAAATAAATATTTCTTATTAAAAATAAATTACTAAGTTACCTAATTATCTTTTTACATGTTTGAACTTCTCCACGTAGCATGTCGTTATCTTTATTGTATTAAACAACTTTTTTCCTGGAGATAAATAGAAAAAAAGTCCCAGGATCACTTAGTAACTATAATGAGACTCGGTAGATCCCAAACTATTCTCATTTTTCCTGAATGAAATACCATTTCTTACCTAAGTAAAAAGTCAAAAATTTGCATTTGTTTTAGATACCGGGTGGTTCATTTAAATATAAACACTTACTAATTTAATAATTAATTAAGACTGAGTGATTAACATTAATTCATATTTCGATATATTAAAGCATACACAATTAGTTACAATGTAAAACGAATCTGAGCTCTCTAGCTTACGCACAACTCGAGAAAATGACACTTGAACGTGATCGACGAATTTCCATTCGTGTACTCCAAGCAGTTGAATGTCTCCAGAATCACCGTCTACACCGTCAGGCTAGGCCAATCCCCTCAAAGCCATGAGGGCCCATATATAAGGATTTCATACCAGACTATACAGAGAGCTAATCAAAAAAAAGTAGGATGAATTTTTAATTAGCTTTTGAACTCTTTTTCGAGTTCTTTTGAACTCTTTTTTGAGTTCTTTTGAACTCTTTTTTGACAATTTTGCACCCTCCTTACTGCAGACTCATTTATCAATTTTATTCAAAAGTGAGGGTCAATATTGTGTTTTTGACGTTTTGTGTAAGTTATACCTTCAATATTGACTTTGGATTTTTTTGGTATTCAAATTTAGTGGATGAAATCAAATACTCAATCATGTTTCATTTAATTTAAAACCTTTATTTAAATAATAAGACGTAATTGAACCAATCAACCAACATCTATTAATCATTAATTTTTTGATCGTAAGGATGAATTTTAGCTACTTTAATTTGCAATTTATGACGCCTCCAAACGATTAATCAGAATGATATTTGTTGATATTTATTAACGATAAGTATGGGTCGAAGAATACAAAGTAAATCCAGATTCATTTTTGAAATCATGCTAGCTTGTTTTTGTGTTGACGAGTCTATTTACATCAATATTTTTATAGTTTTATAGGCTTACAAAGTGGTGACCCAAAATTGCAGTATTCTTTTTTTTCCCTCTATGATTAATTACGATGTTTGAAGACGAAACCAAACGATAGCTGAAACTAAAATAAACTAATTTTGTTTTTATCTCATGTTTGTAAGTTTTAAAATATCGGAGCAACAACAAAAAAGGGAAATCGTTGTGATATCTCCTCTCCGCCGCTGTCAGTGCTGAAAAGGCAGAAAAGGCCACAAGCATCTTCATCCGGACTTTCTTTAACATTAAAAAGTCTATTAAGGAGAGGAATGGTGTTGAAAGGGCTTCAAAAACCAAAAATTATACAAAAAAAAAATATGTCTGATTTCTGGCATGCCTCTATGTGGATCTCCTTTAGCTCTTACAGGAGCCCCTTGGACTTTACAGTATGAGGTGTCTAGCAGAAGAAAGTCTACCGCACCTTTCAATTTCAAAAAATCTTACCTATTGACAAAAAATTGAAAAAAAAGAAAAACTTGATTACATTTCAAATGTTAAATTTTCTAGTAGAAAGCAAAAATTCCTTAATTTAGGGGAGGGAGCTACAGGACCTCGAGCCCAGCCCCTGAGGACACCCCTGGCGTAATACGCCATGGTCAAGACTTTTATTGTCAAGAGCAGTCAATCTGTTCACCAGCGTGTGTAGGCGGTTATTGCTTTTAAAGGAGGACATATTCAATAAAAAATATGTAGCTAAATAGATCATTTAAACATATCACAAATTAGTTTTGAGTTATATTTTCTATATTCCATCAAAACCACGTTTCTGCTGGTTTTAGGTACTCACTCAGTATACGTAAATCAGTCCTTTTAACAATAGGACTGATTCCGCGCGAAGACTACTGATTAACAAAAAGAATCCCCGCCTACATATGTATGTGTATGAGAACGATTTCCTTTGTATCTCTTAAGGATACATAAATTAAAAAAATGATTTCACTTCCGTTCCCGTAGGGATACCATTGAACAACAATTGTGGTGCTCTGAAGCATATCAAAAAACAAATACATGTTTATGTATAGACAGACCTCATGATTGATTTGACAAATGGATTCACTTCCAGATAATTATCTCCCTCTTAAAATTAAATAACATAATGTGGGGACAAAAATGTTTTAATATTGCTACAAATCTCTATTTTTTATTTTCCACTTTATTTTTAATTTGGAATGGAAATAAAAAAATGTAAGAATGGTCAAAATTAGAGATAGAGATTTGAAAAATCCTTTTAATTTATTAACATAACTAGTAAGAAGTAATTTTATTCCAATGGAAAAGTTTTACTACCTACACGATTCAATCGAAGGCTCACAATGACGGAAATAATTTAATATATTAATTAATATAAAAAGATAAAATAGTTAAATGGACTGTTATAAAGATTTTGAGGTATGCAATGGGACTTTCGGATCTGGAAACAAGACCTTATAGGACTGCAAGTAGAGTCTCAAGTCTGTGCTCACAAGTCCAAGTTATTGAATATTTTCATCGAGTCAGGACCGTGTCTACGAGAGGAAGGGGAAATTTGTCAAAAATGAAAAACTGTTGTTGAAAATTATTCTTTGTTATTATTTGAAAAAAGGTTATTCAATTGTAGACAGGATCTGCAAGATTTCGGGTGTGGGGGAGACTTGGTTTTCGGACTTTTGTTTTTTAAATCCAAAAAATAAAATTTTTTGGAAAAAAATTTGAAAAATTATAATTTTTTTCAAGAAAAATTGAAAAATTGAATTTGAAATATTAACTATTGTGGAAATAAAATTCAAAAATCTACGGCAGTTTAAAAAAATTTCAAAAATTAAATTTTAAATATAAAATTTTTTGAAAAAGAAAATTGAAATATTACATTTTTGGAGAAAAATTTGAAAAAGTCCTATTTATTCACAAAAAAGTTAAATTTTTTGGTAAAAAAATGAAAAAATTAATTAAATTCCCTTGTCAAAAGCAAAAATTGCTTAATGTGGGCGTGGTAGGGGCCCAAAAGTGTCAAAAAAATTTAAAAGAATAATTCAAAACTCATTCATAAGAGTCTTGCAACGTAGGAGATGGGTTTTTTTCATTACTGGTCTCAAAAGTGGCCTCTTTACCTTCACAAGGCTCTTTCCATCCACTTTTTTGATAGCTTTCTGGATAGTCTTGTCTGAAACAGAACTCTTCTTCTACTCCAACGTTTCGGACTTGTTAACGGCGTAGACGGTGGTCCTCGAAAAGTCCAAGTACTTTGAGTTAGGGAATGGAAATGTGCCAATCACGTTCAAGTGTCATTTTCTCGAATGGTACGTAAGCTTGAGAGTTAATTTTGTAATATATCGAAATATGAACTAATTTCAATCACTCAACCTTGATTAATTATTGAATTAGTAAGTGTTAAGATTTCAATGGGACACCCTGTACATAGATAAATCCGAGCTTTACAATTCCATTCAAATGATGAATCATAATTAACTGAATTGATAATAGGATTAAAATCAGTCAGATAATTTTTTACAGCGAGAGATTCGTTTCTTTAAACCCTCTTGTTTACAAATTATGATTAATTAAATAATTAATAGAGATGAAGAAATATAAATTATTCTGTAAGTAGTATCTCTTCACCTGTTCACTCATTTCGTATATTATTTAATAATATGTTAAACCCATAATGATCATCAATTAAAGTCAAATGAAGCATGGATTATAAATATAGGATTTATAATTTATAACAATAAGGTACAATAACAATCAAATTAACATATAAATTAAATAAAGATGGGCGTCAAACATAACCAAACGTAACAAAAGGATTGCTGAGAACGAACCATTTCTTCTCATTAAGTTATTTATACTCTAGATAACTTTCTTTTCAAAATGATACTATCATATTATACAGGGTGGGCATTAAAATCTGGAACCAGTTTAGACTTCAATATTTTACCAACCCTGAGATCTACAGAGTGCAGCAGGTAAACTATCATTATCACATAGAGGAGACTTTGAAGATTCTTACCAGCAAGCACCGAGTTATTATAAGTTAAAAGAACTCAGCGGGGGCACACGATAGTCGACACTAGTGCCCTCAAGAAATATATCCTTATAACAAGGGTGCTATGAAAAGTCATATCCATCTAGCATCCGTTGAGAGTTACTCACCAAGGTTTCAGCCATTTAGGACGTCCTGTTGTTATGTACCAGTAATTTCAGTAGTTGAAGAAGGTTTTTTTTCGTTGGTTTTTCTTTTGACAATGGACAAAATCGAGTATTGTGATTAATTTTGTTATTTATAGTTTCAAACAATAGCAGACATATAAAGGCTTTTTGTCTTAAAATTTGAAACGTCCAAGTCAATCCAACTCGGAAACATTGAGCCAAAAACAAAAAGTGTCTGTGAACAATTATTTTGCAGAGAAAACAGCTGATTACTATTTGGAGGGGTTACAGAGATGGGCACATCGCTGGGAGAAGTTTGTAAAATTACAAGGAGACTATGTTGAATAATGTAAAATATTAAATTCAGAAAAAGTGGCTTGTATCTTTGTTAGGTTGGAAAGTTTTCATACCACTCTCGTATTATCTCAGACTACAGACTGTCACCCCATCTTGCGGATAATATGTATATCTTTTTTAGTTTGATCACTACTTATTGCTGAATTCATTTTCGGAAAATAATTGTAATATGTATTATCCTTCAATTCTCCAGATTTAAAATCTCCACCCAGTACATTCTACATGTATATTGAGAAACCAAGGTGAATCGAACAAGTATCGATTCATTTTCTTATTCGTTAGGTTGTACTCTTTCAAAGATGAATGAAATAATACATATTTTATATTCAACCTTTCTCTCTTAGTTAGTTTTATACCTATGTACATAAAAATATACATAAATAGGACTTGGAAGTTACATGCAATACATGTATGTGCTCTATTAACAGGGTTTTTCCACCTTTCCTCATATCATATTGATATACGTATAGCTAGTTAGATGAGGCCTGAGGAAGTTCCTCTCCATAACTTGTATTATTTAGATAATTTTATAAATGGACAGCAAATGTAACAATATAAGAGATGGGTCCAGTGGAGGCACTAGAACTATGGGGGCACATGGCCCCACGGCCGTCCACTTTTTTAGGCTACCTGGAGTAATTATACGATAAAATTGTAAGGTTTCATGAATATGGCAACACCTTTATACGAGGTTGGTCTGAACATTTATTTTGCAGAGAAAAACACCGAGTAGTATTTGGGAGGGTAATAGAGATGGGATCATTGCTGGAAAAAGTGCATAGAGTTACAGAAAGCTATGTTGAAAAGTAAACAAAATTTTTCTAGAAAAAAGGTCATGAATCTTTGTTAGGTCGGATTACTGCAAAAGTGACGTAACTAAAATACCTATTTTATAGTTTTATCTGGATTTATAAGTAATATAAAACCTATTATTAAAGATAGAATTTTATGACTGATAAGTTTTTAGGCTGATTTTAGCAAAGCAAAGTGACGTAAGAGTCAATGTCTTATAAATCTACACTCCAAAATTGGCATAAATGTACCGTCAATTTTACACTAGCTGTATGATACCATAAAGAAAAAGATAATTTGTGCAAAATAGACGGTACTTTATGTCACGACCAGTGGTGACGCTAGCCCCTTTGGGGAGTTTGAGCCCAAAGTAATTAATTATCACCCATAGTAAATTCAGGACCATGGGGGAGGGAAGAGTAGACGTTAATTGTCTCTCCAATAAGGTTACTAATATTCATTGGGCCTATTTTTGAATTGGATGATATACATGTCCCTTTAAGTAAACTATTACCTTAGGGTAGCCAAACCTCATCTTTTTACATCCTATTTGGGGACTTTTTTGTATATTTTCATAAATGTCCGATTTGGATCAAACAGTTGAAAATTGACTTATTTGACCGAAATCCTATTTTTGTATTTTTTATGATTAAACAAAAATCTAAATCTATTAAGTTCAAATCCCACTCCCTCCTCCCGAAAACGACACTGATTGGAACGTGTGTCCTCTTATTTTAAATTTAATATTACATTATTGTATAGCTCTTTCAATAGTTAGACCTTCCAAAATTTCCACCGTATTGTTTATATCCCTATATAGGTAACAATACCACAAACCGTATGGATGATTGGTTATGTAAATATGCCCGACTGGTTGAATCTGAACTGCGTTCTTCAAAACTATAATTTTATCATATAGACATGACAAAGTAGGGTTGGATTTAAGTAACCCGGATGCACTTATGCTAGCACGAGTAGATTCCTTGTTTTAGTGATATATTTTTCCCGTGCAAAATGGCGATTTTAATAATAACACAAATGACGTCACTTCATCATTTTATCTCATAATTTCCAACAGGATTTATATGTTTGTTATAACCGGGACTAAAAGATAGGGACTGTTTGATGTAGAAGTATGTATATCCACTGGGGCCCCCTCTATCCAGTCAAAACCTGACAGGATCTTATATTTTAAACACTAAGAGGAAGTCGAATTCCTGTCAAAAAATAATTCAAATAAGTCTCTGACATCATAAAATTCCATTTAAACTTGGATTTTTCACATTTATGTTTTCAGTCATAGTTATCGTTTCAAATCCTACTTAGTTCTGATGCGATACTAGCGCTGTGTATCTGCAAACAAGTTGTGTTGTACGCATGCACGCGGGAGTAATAAGCAGAATACAATGATTAGACGATAATACCATGGTGTTACATGTCAAAACGAACTTATTTTGTAGAAAATGGAACCACCTGTCCTTTTGGACAGGTATACACTGTATTGTTCTGTCCGACTGAACAATTTACTTGCCCCAGTGTTTATGTAAAGCCTTGGAGTGATTTGAATTTTTTGACAGAAATTTGACTTCCCTTTACATTTTGAGTTCCTGTCAGGTTTTGACTGGATAGAGGGCACCCTTCTCGCTATGCTTCTACGTTAAACAGTCGCTGGAGAGAAAAGTTTGAAATTGATAGAGTAAGGAGAGGCTCTCTCACAAATTCTGTTATGCCTAAATGAGTCTATAATTCTGTTATTGAAACTTAGAAAAATCCAGACTAAAAGGAGTATTGCTGTATATATGTTATAATCAATAATTAATATATCAATGAATTATTAAATCAATCGATAAATTGTTTAACATTTACTTTTAATTCAAGGTACTATTGATTTACATTGTACCTTTTTAGCAAACCTCTATTTTGATGCAAATACATAGTCACAAACTTTTTTTTTTTCGAATTTAAACAATTTAATCAATTATTTAAATAATACACACATACTTTATGGATCGATTATAAATAGTAACATCCTTGGACCTGCATAGATGGTGATATAGGCAGTAAACACTTCTTTATATATAATGTTTTTTAAAGAGAAAAAGACTTTAAAAAAATAATGAAATGTTCATTCTTTCATGGGTTATTCCGATGAGTCATACTTATCATATTAATATACCATGTTCTTTTAGTGGTAGAAGAGGGAAAGGAGTGAAATGGTAAAGGATGAAAACCATTTTTTAAAGATGGTATTTGAAGAAGGAACTCAAGGTCATGGAGGGCTTGTTTTTCAGGCTGGTCAGTAGCATCGCAGGGAGATTATCCAATATTTTTTTAATAATATGGGGTCTGTCCACAGAAAGGGTATTGTTTTTCTAATCTAATCTGAATTACCTATATTCCAAGATGAATAATGATCGTCACTTTCTATCAAAAAGGATGCTTCTGATCCACAATCCTTTGGATACGCCGCAAATTAAAGTAATAGCAACGGTTCATCATCACTACTTAGAAATTGATACACTTAAAGGCTATTTCATTTAAGTCTCATAAATCAAATGAAGACTTTAAACTAAAGTTAATACTCTTACCGGGTGGTCCATTGAAATCTGAACATTTACTAATTCAATAATTAATTAAGGATGAGATATTGAAATTAATTCATATAACGATATATCAAAGCATAAACAATTAGTTACAAAACAAAACAAACTTGAGCTCTGTAGCTTACGTACAAGTCGAGAAAATGACACTTGAAGGTGATAAATGAATTTCCATTCCATTCAAAAAGGCCAACTGGATCCGGAGGAGTTAAAGAAAACAGCCCAGGCCAATCCCCTCAAGTTTATGTGGTCCAATGCAAGAAATCTCGGAGTTTCACACCATAATGTCCAGACAACTGTCAAAAAAAGTGGATGGAAAGAGCCATGTGAGGGTGGAGAGGCTACTTTTGATACCAGTAATGAAAGAAATCCATCTCCTTCTTTCCAAGACTCTTTTGAATGAGTCTTTTGAAACTTTTGGTTACCCTACACCCCTGATGCCATGTCCTGTCCTTCATCCAAACATCAAGGCCCTCAAAGCCACTGTCAGCCAGCACTGGGTCACCATGACAGAGGACTACATCCGCAGCGGGTGTCAGGCCTTCTGCCCCCACCTGAAAACCATCATTTCCACTAATAAAATTTGATGAAATTCTAGTGTTAATTAATTATTTATATCTTGTTGAACTTTACTATTCAAAGTGTTCAGATTTTAATTAACTTTTCTGTAGGGTCTAAATAACATTTGTATTCTTCGACAAATGATTGTTCATTTCACGAAGAGAAAATTCTGATATATCCCTTAAAAGCTTTACAGTTTGCAAATAAAAGTAACAAAAATCCATCGTCACAATGATGCACGAATTAGAAATTGATGGATTTTAAGTAATTTAAGCTGTAGCCGTCCAATGAAGGCTGTAAACTATAGCCAACATTCTTGGAAATCTCTAATCATCCCAAAATTTGACATTAAAGCCCGCAATTGATGTGTTGTCGCACCAGAGAGTATAATGTACTTCATCAATAATAGTTATTAAAGTATTAATAACAAGATGTAGTCCATCTTTTTGTCGTTTTCAATAATTAATTCATATGATATAATATCGTAGCTCTACGAATGATTTCATGATATGGATATTGAAGGTGCAGGTAGATATATTAACAATGTCTTTCTCAATTTTCAACCATGTGTTGCCGGTTCCTGCTGCTATGAAAGAATTTAAGAAGAGAGAAGAAATTGAAAAGGGACAGCAACGTGGTTTATGACCCCAATAATAGTAGATTGTTGCTCGAATCATATGGGATTCAAATGGTCATATTCTATGGGATCGATTCGATTAATTTTTCTAATAACATAGTTGTAGAATCCCGATCCCATCCCAGTACAAATAAAGATTCTATAACGAAATCAAGACTGATTTGTAAAGTTATTGGACTTAAACAACAAAAGAACCCTTAGATGGTCCCCTATGTAGCCCTAAAGATAGCTATAAATTAATAATACATATTGTAGGAAAGGTGACATTCATTTCATATTATCATGTAGGCATAGAATTGTGTATATATTATGCATTAAGTATGAAGTAAGAAGCGAAGCAAAAAGAAGGAGCGAGCGAGCGAGGGAATGATGAGGAGGACAAAAGAGAGACGGAGAAAAGAAGAAGAGGGAGGGAGGGAGAGAGAGGAAAAGAAGAAGAAGAAGAAGCGCGTATACAATTTTTCACGCGGAGGGATCTAGCAGGAGAGTGAAAAATAAAAAGAGAGAGCGTTAAACTGGGTCGTTTATGAAGTAATAAGGCGTGGGACGTAGAGATGTAGGTGAATTGGCTGCCTTGGCCTAACCGGCTTTGATTCTTCCCTTTCTCCGGTTGATTTTTTCCTTTTATACACGAAGTTCTTTGGTTAAAGCAGTCTGTTGTACCCAAAGGAACAAGCAACATCCATCAATTATTAAACAAAGTTTATTATAAACTTTTATTCTATTCCATTACTTGTATACTTTTATCACAAACACATCGATCATGAGAGAAATCGTTCACATTCAAGCCGGTCAATGCGGAAACCAAATTGGAGCTAAAGTAAGCCTTCTCGACTTCTACACATTTTTTGAATAGGATTAGTAAAAAAAGTGGTGGTGTTCGTTAGTCCTGCGCCATTTTGTTTTTTCCCTCCCTTCTTCATTTGAACAATGTTCGTTAATTTTTTTTTTTTTTTTTTTTTGGCGCTCTTTTTTTCAAACGAATTTCTGTTAAATCTGATTGGTTCAGGCGTAGGATGGGGATTGGGTGGTTAAAAGTAAGGAGGGCGTCGCCCTCGATCCTCCATGATGAATAATATTCCATCATGATTATTTTATCTCACGATAAAATAATCGTATTTGAAAAGATGGTTCGGGTGGAATGTGCGAGGTGCATTAGAAAGTGGTATGAGGAGGAAGATGAAAAACTACTGAATAGAAGGGGTGAACCGTTAGGTAAAAAGAGAAACTGAGGCCTAAATGTAGCGAGTAGTCATTACCTGGGGTGTTATATTATAGGAATTTAAAATGGATGAATAGAAAATGACTTGAGATGTGAGAGTGAGTCATGGTGTTCGGAGGAGTAGGAAGTAGTTTGTGAGTCAAAAGAGGAAGGGGGGGGCTATAGGGAAAAAGAGATGAAGCCGCAAATATTTAATATCATGAGCGCACTTAATGATGCCGCTCTCTATTTGGAGGTCGAATGACTCATTTCTTCAAGGGAACAAAAGGGACTTCCTTCCTTGATTTCTTTCTTTCTTTTGAAAAGGGGATGAATTGATCTTGGACGCATATGTTTCTTTGAAATGGGTGTGATGGCTTAAAGCAATGAGCAAGAGGTGGAGGGGGGAAAGGAGGGAAGTGAATGATAAATGAGTGAGTGGGTGAGTGAGAGGGAGGAAAGTTAACTACATGCAAAGAGCAGGGGATGTTAAATGAGAGGCTAGTAGTGGGTGTGGTTGATTCATACCTTCCAATCTCATGATCTTTGTAATAACAACTCTTAATTATTTACCCCTGCTAGTTCTGGGAAATCATCTCCGACGAACATGGAATTGACCCCAATGGCCAATATGCTGGCACCACAGATTTACAATTGGAGCGTATCGACGTCTACTATAATGAAGCCGGAAACTCAAAATATGTGCCCCGCGCCATTCTGATTGATTTGGAGCCAGGAACCATGGACTCTGTCCGATCTGGACCCTACGGTCAAATCTTCAGACCTGACAACTTTGTCTTTGGTCAATCTGGTGCCGGAAACAATTGGGCTAAGGGGCATTATACAGAAGGTGCTGAATTAGTAGACTCTGTTTTGGATGTTGTGAGAAAGGAAGCCGAATCCTGTGACTGTTTACAAGGCTTCCAACTGACCCATTCCTTGGGTGGTGGAACTGGCTCCGGTATGGGAACTTTACTCATTTCCAAGATCCGTGAAGAGTATCCCGACCGTATCATGAACACATACTCCGTTGTTCCTTCCCCCAAAGTATCAGACACCGTTGTGGAGCCCTACAATGCAACCCTCTCAGTCCATCAATTAGTTGAAAACACAGATGAAACATACTGCATTGATAATGAGGCCCTTTATGACATTTGCTTCAGAACCTTGAAGTTGACCAACCCCACCTATGGTGATTTGAACCATTTGGTCTCCCTTACCATGTCTGGTGTCACCACCTGTCTCAGATTCCCCGGTCAACTCAATGCTGATCTCCGTAAGTTGGCTGTCAACATGGTTCCCTTCCCACGTTTACATTTCTTCATGCCCGGATTTGCTCCCTTAACTGCTCGTGGATCCCAACAATATAGAGCTCTCACAGTTCCTGAACTTACCCAACAAATGTTCGATGCCAAGAACATGATGGCTGCCTGCGACCCCAGACACGGAAGATACCTTACCGTCGCAGCTGTCTTCAGAGGACGCATGTCAATGAAGGAGGTTGACGAACAAATGTTGAATGTACAGAACAAAAACTCAAGGTACACATCTCTCACTTTCTATTCTGAATCTCTAATTATTATTACTATTTTCCTTATAGTTACTTCGTCGAATGGATCCCCAATAACGTCAAAACCGCTGTCTGTGACATTCCTCCTAGAGGTTTGAAGATGGCTTCCACCTTCATTGGCAACTCCACTGCCATCCAAGAGCTCTTTAAGAGAATCTCAGAACAATTCACCGCCATGTTCAGAAGAAAAGCTTTCTTGCATTGGTACACTGGTGAGGGCATGGACGAGATGGAATTCACAGAAGCTGAGAGCAACATGAACGGTGAGTTGTTGCTTACTATCTATTTCATTGCAACAGTTGTTTTATCAACATATTTTTCCCCTTTAGATTTGGTTTCTGAATATCAACAATACCAAGAAGCTTCCGTTGATGATGATGAATACTTCGACGAGGAGGGAGAAGCTGAGGTTGAATAAACTAATCATACAAAACAAATTTTACTTGACAAGATCGAACAACGCTTTTTTTTATTTTTTTTAGTTTAAAAAAAATATTAAGAAAATAATTACATGTAAATTCCTTTATGTTTCCATAATTAAGGATTTGTTTTTAGTAGCTCAAAAACGGGTTCAGTCCATCAATAATATAGTTAATAAATTTAGATCATGACAATTTTTTCCTCTTAAAAATTGTTTTAATGTGCTTGCGCATTAAAAACTGATGAACTGTTCCTTGAGGTCTTAATCTTTCTTTTCCTTCTTCTCTTTTTAACTATATTATAATTTCTATTTTTTTATTTCATTAAAAATACTCTCACCTTGCTAACCATCTTAAGTAAAGTGAATTTAAAATTATTAAAACAATGCCAAAAGACCGATTGCCTTTTTCTGTTAATTTATGAGTGAAGTCTAATCAAATAAAAAACTCGACTTAATGAATTCATCAAACTATATGCGCTAGTAGTTTTTGGTTTAATGGGATGTGGTGAAGGAGTTATTTTAAATGGGTACTTAACCAGAATCAACCCTGAAGATAATCTGCCATTCTATTGAGTACTTGTTGCAATCAATAAATACTAGAGGAGGAGAGTCATAATTCGTTAAGTCAAGTTGTTGCATGTTAGTGTAGGGATTGGCGCGTGCTATTTTGTTGTAAGAACACAATCGTATAAATACTTCGCTTGTGGAACAAGTTGCACTTATTAGAAGTAGAAGAGTTTCCTTAAGTGCTAGTAGGAAGGGGGCAGTGACTAATCGTCTTCTTATGTTGACTTAGAGTTACAAGTGACCATATAATGTGTGTTTCCTCTGTTGCTGTGTTATACTTTTGAAGAGGGTCAATTTGTCTATATAGATTTATTAGTAGAGATAAGTCATGTTTTGCATCGTTGCAAAATCAAATAATTGAAATCTATACGTAGTTGCATTTGTAAGGATTTCAGACAGTGGTGGTGCTAATTGCAGAAAATATTAAACGTCTGATATGTTATCATACTTTTTAAAATTATGATTCCGACTGAAATTTCTTGGGACTTGCAGTTTTTACCGAAGTTCTGCGATAAGTATATATTACATATTCTGTTAGTAGCCATTCGAATTTTGTCATTCTATAGTCTTATCATGATGTGAATGCTGGATGGAGCTCCTTTCAAGCTATGCTTGATGTTATTCATTGGATATGTAGGAAGTCTTTTGACTTAGTATTTATAACCATTTTTTAATTAGTAGAATCCATTTAAGACGTTGGTGGATATTTTTCCATGTCGGAAGATAGACAAGCCATAACAGTCTCTCATGATTAAGATATGTTGCGCAAGATGTAACGATTCACTCTTAACTATCAATTTTCAACTGGTTGTTCGTGATAAAGCAGGTCATTTTATGAATTTAAATATTAAGAAATCCCCGAACTGTATGGAAATGTTCTTACACATTTCTGTAATCAATTAAGTTATACCATAATTATTCGAAATATGGATCGGTTAACACTAGAACGACAAATGATTGAGTTAATAATAAACATTAAAGTTATTGAAACCTTCATAATTTTGTAAGGTTTTGACACTTTGGCCGTTCCAGTTTTAATTTTCAAACTTGTCGTAGAGTGAATAAAATTAGTTGAATCAACATTTGGAAAAACGAATATATATATTACTAAATTATATTTCGAAAATCCAATAGGTTTCAATCATAACATCATTTATTACTTGAGAACAGTGGTTCTTCAACGTGGGAACAATATTGTATGTTCTTGAAGAAGATTACAATTTGTACGTCTTATAACAACTTAATTCAATCACAACATGAGTTATTTTAATTACCAAGGATTAAATGATGATATTACAGAGGCGTCTACAGGGGGTCCATTGGGGGGGCTGTAGCTCGCCACCCCAAAAAAATAAGGAAATTTTTGCTTTTTACTATTTTTTTAAATATAATATTTGAAATTTAATTTAGTTATTAAAATCATTTGTCAAAAATTGAGTTAATGTGAATAGCTGTGGATTTTTTTTCAAAAAAATTAATTTTTTGAGAACAGCTGTGAATTTTTTTCCCAACTTTTTTTTTTTTAAACAGGGTTGGAATTTATAAATTTTATTCAAAGAATAATTTTTTTTCATTATAACTGTGAATTTTTGTATTATTATTTTTTTAAATTAATATATTTTTTTAGAAAAAAAATCCAAAAAACAAGCCCCCTCAAAAAAAAAATATATATATAACCCTGCGGACGGCCCTGTATTATTTCATTTTGATCTATTAAAATTACTTTGAACCACATAATATACTTATCAATTAATAATTTCCCTCAAAAAAGTTAAGAATTACACCATTAAATTTTTTGACATTCTCAAAAATATTCAAATATTACATAATCCTTATTATCAGTAGGATTATTCATTTTAAACAAATAATCATCGCATTTTTTGGAGGTAAAAAGGTTCAGAACCGCTAGTTTAAAATGTTCAGTCATGCGATTTTTTATTTTGTACGAGTTACAACCTGTACTACTAACATAGCTGATGCACAAAGCATTAAAAATGGTGTAATCTTTAGCCAGTTAATGGATAGTGTTGTAGTATTGTGTTAAACGGATGCAACCTTCCATGCACATGTATATTCTATGTACTTCCTTGATAATCGAATCCAGGAAATGAATAGTTTTTCTTTGTTGTGTCATAGGATTACTCTCATTAGATAAACAAGTTTTAGGTCAAACATAAATAACATTTCTGTTCAAAATTAATAATTTATAGCAGGGATCGGGTATAGGGTTGCCCAACCGTCCCTTGAAAAACGGTATTGTCCCGTATTTAAAAGAAAAAAAGCATCTATCCGAACCCTGGCAATGAGGTGTTCTTTATTTTTTCCCAGAGAGTTTTAACCCTAGTCTGGTAACCTTTTGTAGCAATACCACAGAAGAACTTGTATTAAAATTAATTTATCACAAACTAGTTTTGATATCTCTCTGGACAGTGGGTGTGAAACCTTGAGAGGATTGGCCTAGGCTGTTTTTAACTCATCCGTGTCCAGTTTGGACTTTTTGACAGAGCCCTTCTTCCTCTCCAACGTTTTGGACTTGTTGACGTCTTAGACGGTGGTCTTGGAGACGCGCAAGTCCTTGGAGTGCGCGAATAGAAGTTCCTCAATCCCGTTCAAGTATCATTTTCTCGACTTGTACGTAAGCTACAGAGCTCATGTTTTGTTTTATTTTGTAACTAATTGTTTATGTTTTGATATATCGAAATATAAAATTAATTTCAATCTCTCAAACTTTATTAATTATTGAATTAGAAAGTGTTCAGATTTCAGTGGACCGTCCGTTAATGAAAATGCAGAATCCCATGGTTGATCTTGGGAATAGAAATTAAATAAATATAATAAAGAAAACTATAAAAAAATAAGTTTAATTTAGAACAAGAACTATTAATTAAGTATCAAAATATGGCCACCCTAATTACAGAATAAATATTGTTTATAAATTATTCATCATGGACGACTTTTGAAGAAAATGTTAGTGCAGAGCGTTTTTACTTGACGTCAGTATTGTTGGTGCCTTAACAACCAAGTTTTATTATATATTTGACTCTAATATCTATTCAAAATATGTTACATCGTTATACAATCTTATTTCCATATTGCAGTTCAAAATTAATTATTTCAATGGAAAGAATAAGATTATTTTTTTAAATTATCCATCTTTTTTTCTTGCTAATCGGTCAAAAAAATGTATAAATATAGCCATTTTTAGTGGATTTTTACTATATATTACTTTGATTATATTCAAATATGACTGTCTATCACCGGGATTCAATGCTAGGGTTAAGTCTTTCTTTTTATTCATAAAACCATTTGTTAAAGTTTCATCAAGATTTATTGGAAATTAGTCCATTTTATTTATAAAGCTATCATATTTGAGTCCCAAAAAATGGGTTTCCTTCAATACGGGTGGAATTTATGACGTCAGAGAAACCGTTTCTTTTCCCCTTTTTTTCAAATGAAAAAAGGAATCATTTTGGCGCGTTGAATCAAAGTATTTCTCAAATTACGCAATGTTTCATGTGTCTAAAAACTAGTGATGTGCCGCGAGCTGAATTTTGCTGCTGGAGTATTTTCAAGTTAAAAAAAACAACAACTTGAGTATCTACGAGCTATACTCGTAACTCCTCTAACACTTTTTCCTCGCTTACAAAATTATTAGTCAATAAATCATATTGTTTCAACGACTATTGAAAACTTTTCTTTTAAATATTATTTTTGTAATTAGTGTTCTGCAAATTGACATAAAAGTAGGTTTAACTTATTTGAATCGGCGTAATTCAACAGTTTATATAAATAATGAAAATGTCAATTTTTTACTATGGTCGGATTATAACCTATATATTTTTAGAGGGATCTGATGATTAATAATATAATTGAATTATAGATACATAAAGGTTTTTAAACTGTAATATTTATTATTTACAAATTCATTTTTTGGGAGGAAAAATTGATTTTAAAAACCCATAATCTGATTATTACTTTATGGAGATAAAGTAATAATCAGATTAAGTATATTTTTTACTCGTATGAACGGGGCCTAAGAGATCACATGACACAACAATCAACAACCTTCTCCAAAGTGCTGCCTTTGGGCTTAAATATAGGTCGATTTTTGATGGAGCAATGGGCATAGTAAAACTACGCCTTATTGCCCTATGGACCCTTCCTTATTGTCTGTAACGTTGTTCGTGGATTTTGTGGAGTAAGATTTCATTGGTCTTGACCTCTTTGTCCGATACCAGGGCCGTCCGCAAGGGGCGGTCTGGAAAATTTAATGTTTGAAATATAATTTTTCAAAGAATTTAATTTTCTCTGAATAGCTATGGATTTTAAAATTTTTCTCCTTAAAAAATTCATATTTGAAATTTTTTTCTATGAAATTAATTTTTTTGTGAATAGCTACGATTTTTTTGATTTTTTTTCCAAAAGTTTAATTTGTTGAGAATAACTATGGTTTTTTGATTTTTTTTTCACAAAAAATCTAATAATTTGTAAATAACTGGATTTTGTAACTTTTTTTCGAACAAAAATTAATATTTTCAAACTTTTTTTCAAAAATTTAATTTTTTTTTCAAAAAAAGTTTTAAATATCAAGCTTCCCCCCCCCCATAAAATCCTGCGGATGCCCCTGGATACTCCAACAAAAATCGACCTATTAATACTCAATTTCACAGATAAAGGATGTTAGTTGATGAAGAAATCCCAAGTTTTGAGTAGTTCAAAGTAAATACTCGCCTTTTAGGTACAGTACAATAGGTACAATAACTCGGCTCGAGTTATTGTTGTATTTTTTTGTATAATTAATAAAACTCGAGTACCATTTAACGAGCTTTGCTCGTTGTAACATCACTATAGTAAAAACGGTTGTGTGTCATGATTATGCTACATTCTGGACGCTTGCTACCCCAAGCCTCTGCTACTGCTACAAGGAAAGGACCGCCAAAGAGAACAAAGATATTTGTACTTATTCATACAAACGTTTATTCATACAAGTAACACATAACATGACTGCTGAACAGCTAGCAAGCCTTTAACAATAATACATATCATCTATCGATTTTTCTCTCTCCTCTTGTTGTTGTTACGTGTTGTAATACACACAATGTGAAAAGATAACCCCGATTAAATAGTTCAATAATCGTCAATAGATAATGTTATTTGCTATTAATTGTTACGTTTCATTACAAAACTGTCATGAACAACTCATGATGTCTGAAACTCCCCTCTAAAAAATTCCATTTGGATGATGAGTGTAATTTGTTTGTTAATTGTTTATTGTATCACGCAACCTTCCTTTAAAAAAAAAAAACAAGTAAAAGGGCCCAAAATCTCTTGGTACTTAGCCAATTATATGTCAATTCTTTCCAACTATATAGGGATTACACAGGGGAACTCATTTTGTACAAATGAATTGAAGACAATTGTCGAATTTATCTATGATTGGGGATTGTTTTAAGGGTAAGAAATGACTGTAAACTATAATAGTCCCGAATTATTATAATCCCAGATAGTTCAAAATTAGGAGAAAAACTGAGATCAGTTTTGGATTCTGTACTCATAGATAAATTCGATTATTGCCTTCAATTCTTTTGCACAAATTTCCCCCCTCCCCTCCCCCCCAAATTCATCCCCCCTGTTATTCCATAATTTTTGAGAATGGGACATTAGCGTTGTTAACTTATATGAGTTTTTAAACAAAGCGACATAGAGTGGTGCCGTCTCGCGGCGAAATATTACAACTCCCTGAATGCTAATATTATTTTATAAAAAGTTAGGTACATGTTATGAATGCATCTGATCAATAATACTGATCCGTCCTATAATGTAATAATACCTTAAAATCTAAGTATAATTCATCAGCATTAAAAGTATAGTAATTTACTCATTAATTTTTTTTTATCTATTTAATGTGCTCGTACCCGAGATAAAATTAGTATTATTAGTAAAGGAATTTAAACAAAAGCGACGACGATTCCAATGGAAAAAACGCTAATCACATCTTCCTTAATAATTTTAATTGGACATGATGTAGGTGTATTAAAAACGTAGAGGGTGCCAATACAAAAAAATTCACAGTCGGATTAAGCAAGGTTAAAAGAAATACAAGGTTATACGCGTGTACAACTGATGTTTTTCTTCCACCACGCTGTTATTATTGACGTCATAGTAGATGAGTTGTTATGTGTTTTGTCAAAATCTGTTTTTCTTGCCCAGCAGTCGATAAGATACATTAAATTGAAAATTCTAGCAATAGTGACGTCATAGACTATGAGTGGTTGCGTGTTGTGTCAAAATCTGCCTGTCTTGCCTAGCAATCGGTACAATACAACAGATTGACAATTCTAGCAAGCCCGATTACATACTGGTCTAACTTTGTATTTCTATATTCTATTGTATCATGCTATACTGAATTGCAATGATCTTAATATCAACTGCAAGATAAATGATTTAGTAGTAATAAGTATGCGTTGTTAAGTTTGTTATGACGATGTTTTGAAATTTGATGCGCCTTCCAGTGTTCAAATAATCATGGAAAGTGTGACGATTGCGAGGGATAAAAGGTTTTAATTTTGCCAAGAAAAATTGCAATTACTCCGTCTATATCCAACAAGGTAAGGTTATTTTTTGCATCATTCCATTTTTCTGCTAAAATTTCACAATCATATACAAAATGATGATTTTCTGTTAACATACCTTCATATATGATGGATCATTCATATTGGTAAAGACTCATGGATTGACAAACAAGCATAATATTAGGCAAGATCATCATTTCATCTTTATTCCAATAGAAAATATACCTTCAATGTGTTTTATAGTAATATAGATTGCATATTTTGATTAAAAAAATCAAAGAAAACATATATTTCAACCAAATATAAACAATGACGATATATACAGACCTACTACAACAAAATGAACCAAGCAAGGGGCCTATATTTTTTTTAGAAAGGTGATGGAGAAACATTAAGTAATTTATTAATTTAAAATTACATAAAACTATTATTTTCTATAAGCCACTTTGAAATTAAAACAGTTTTATGTACTAGTATTGGCTGATTGGCCACTTAATTTCAAACACAAGTAAAAAAGGAAACTTTCAATTGAATAAATATTTGGTATACAACTTGGAGCCAACAAAGGTTTCAGACCATCTTTTTACTGAATTCATATAACCACATATCAATATTAAATGATTAAATCACGAGTCTCCCAGAATAGTGAACTAAGATCACTTTTAAAACTAATACTGAAGATTAATTTTAGAGTAAGACAACCAACAATTCTCTTAGTTGGACTTTGGAGAAAAAAATACAATTTTTGAATTAAAAAAATATATTTAACTTCTTCTTGGAAGCCTTTTGAATCGTAACGGATATATTATAATTGGGAGTTTTATGCCATACCCCTCTAGGAAGAAATGTCTGGACACCAGGCAAAGAGTAAAATTTAATTTGTTCAATCCTTCTTTCGAGTGACGACTCTAAAGTATGTTCCTATCTAGTGATAAAAATCGTGTGTAAAAAAAAAGGAAACGGAAAATCAACAGGTTAACTCTGAAAATTTGAGTAATGTTTTGGAGGAGATCATCTACAATCAGCTGTGACAAGGAAAGAAACAAGGACATTGACAAGAATTACTCATATGTCGATCCTCAATTCTACTCCGAGTCCAAGTAGGACTTGCAATTATAACTCTGAACATTCGTGTTAGCTGATAAGACAGAGCGTAGCCCTGAGGATTCGTTGCAATCAGGTTTCGTATATAATTGAATCCACTAAGGAAAGGATGTTTACTACTCCGGTATTAAATAATAATGAAAACTGCAAAGGAAAAGAAAATTCATTCTTCAGACTATCAATTCCAAAAAAAAAACGGGCCAGCTAAAAAATTCAAAGGATTTACATGACTATTTCAATCGGCCATTTGGTGGAAGAAAGGCTTCCTGGTCTTCTTAGATACAATCCCAATGTTGATCCTTAGAAATAGGTGAAATATAAGGGATTCAAATCCTTCCTTGATCTTCCAGAGTGGGGTTATATCACAATTTTGCAACACATGATAACCATGTACTTTTCAAAACTTGAAGAACTTCACTGTCCTCCTTTTAAATGTTCTTGATCCAAGTAACATTTTTGATGAAATTGAGTTATATATTTGGGTGAATAAAGTCAACAATGCTACATATATTAAACATAAAATTAATGTTCAGAAACCTCTAATTACTGATTAATTAGCATATTAAAAGGAATCAACTTCATAGTCAATGGCAAATGACTATGACAGAAGGATCCAATATTACCGTAGAATATTGATACTTCAAAATCTGGTAACATATCCTTAAATGTGAGTAATAGACATAGGTACTTAAAGCACTTAACAAGATAATAAAAACTTTTAAAGGCTTCTACAAAATCACATTTCCTTCAATAACTCAGAACTACCACAATAACACTACGGTAATTTTGTCGTGGAAATATGTCCTATGGAAAATAGTCTAAGACGAAATGTTCTAAAGCAAAATAGTTTAAGGGGAAAGTACCGGTTTTAATTTAGGCAATTAGGAAGTTTTTTTTTTTCTTGATTTGTTAAGAATATCAATGCGATATTGCCCGTTTTTGTTGTTGTTTTTTTGATTTGGTAATCTGAAGAATGAATACACTTTTCCTCAGCTGTTGTCTTTACCGTTCAACTCCTGAATAATGAACTTCATTTTCCACAATATTCAATTATATTCCAAACGGTATTAAATATTCGTGTGTGCGTGCTTTAAAGACAGAGAGTAACCTTAAGGATTTGCTTCAGAGTTATATTTGTAAGTTCTCGTCGAAGTAATTCTAGAAAATGTCCTTGTTTATGTCCATTGCCTCCTCCCACCACGTCATAACTGATCTAATGAAACGTCATGACATGCTAAGCGGCTCTCCTCCATAACATTATTCAAATTGTCAGTTATTTTTTAACATGCCCAAAACACATATCTGCGGTTATGAGTTATGATCTTGATTCTATCTTGAACTATATTGAGCTGTTGTGACATTTCGAACCATTTACTGACAATAACTATATTTATTCTCTCTCAAATCTGAAATCATGACTATTTAATATATGTAAACTGCTAGATTTAGCCATTTTTTTCTTGGTTTGCTTGTTTATTCCTAGCTATCTAACATTTTACGTTTTATTATTCATAATTGGCCTCACATGAGCTTATTTACATAAAAATACATATTATTATAAGATATAATATGTAAATTTAAACGTAATATCTGAAAAGAGCTTGTAGAATAACGTAAACACTAATAAGACGAGATAATACATGGGTGGATACAAAGGATATGTGAAGACCATAGAGATAAAAAAATATTATTTTATCTCTATGGTGAGGACCATGGATGAAAATAATATGACAATGAAAGACGGAGCGTTTTTTGTAGTTGCAACCTAAAAAGTGTTTGGGTTGACTTGAAATTTTAAACTGAAACACGAAATAATTTATTAATTAACAATAGAATTTCAACAAAATTAATACTATAAATAGATGTGTGTCTGAGCTCTTGGAATCATTAATGTAACTGACTTTAGTGGCAATGATGGCTTCCAGGCGGTGGCGGGAGGCATAGAACCCACTGCAGATGTAGTCCTCATCGTTGTGTATCAGTGTTAGATTACATTATCCGTGAGGGCCTCGTTGTTTGGATGATGGTCAATACAGCCTTCCCCTCGACATCTACCCAAAAGTTGTAGGCGAGGGGATTGGCATCATAGGTGTAAAGAGGCCAAAAGTGGCAAAAAATATTTCAAAAGAACTCAAAAGACTCATTCAAAAGAGTCACGCAACGGAGGAGATGGTTTCTTTCATTACTGGTGTCAAAAGTGGATTCTCCACCCTCACAAGGCTCTTTCCACCTACCTTTTTGACAATTCTCTGGGAAGTCTGATGTGAAACCCTGAGATATCTTGCATCTTGTTATTTTGAGATTTTTGTTTAATTTGAGTAAAAATGGGCTGTACAGTGGCAGGAATCAGGAGCATATATGTGTAACCTTCTACCATCCTTAAAAAAACATGATATAACCACCCCATAACATAAGTTCTACATATATGAGGGGTCAATGACCTTTCACAATGAGAGGATTAAATTAACTAAATGTAGTGTTTCAGAAATACCACACGAATAAATATTTATAATATAAATAAATTTTCTTGAATTCAAACCTCTTCGTCAAAATATGCATGCCTTCTTTCAGAAGGCTAAATGAAATTTTATTTAAGTGATTAACGAACAAGGCAGTGGGAAGCTCTCTAACAACCTGTTTTCTTTTATTTTTTTAAAATAAACTTTTAATATTTGTGCCCCGTCAACGCAAAACAAAATGTTTTTTGAAGTTACTTAAAATCTCTGAAATGACCTATCTGTGGATCTCCTGCTCTGTATTTGACGCGGCAGTGAGCCACTTGTGGGCACCTCACATGCAACGTGTTAACTCTTGAGTAGTGAACTTCCATTCATATTAAATTCAATTACATTCAAAACTTGATTGAACATTCGTCTGTACTTCATAAAAGACGGAGAGTAAACTTGAGGATTTGTTGCAGAATTATCATTGTGAGTCCTTGTTAGACTCAGAGTAGAATTGAGGGTCGATATCGGAGTAATTTTTGCCGATCTCCTTGTTTATTTTCTTCTCCCCCTCTTCCCTCGTCACAGCTGATTGTAGATGATTTAATGAACCGTCATAACAGCTAAGCTGCTCTCCTTCAAAACATTCTTCAAATTGTTAGGATAATAACGTTATTGTCAGTTTCTTTTGTTTTGATATGCCCAAAATACAGACGATTTTCATCACTATACTTTACGTATATATGTAATCAAAATTGACCGTCACAATAAAATAATAATAAATTGACCCATATTATTTAAAAAAAAAGTCATATTGTGTCAAATGTAAGTCTCAAAACTTATGTCATCATCACCAATAATATTATCCCTTTATTTGTTTTTGTAAAATTAGAAAGGAATGTCTAGGTAACACATATTGGTTGTCAAAAACAAATCGTAGTCAAAGAGTTTGCAAAAAAGACTCTAACTTAATGAGTTCTTTAATAATTTAATCTATTCAGAAGCACTTCCCAAGCAAGGGGTTTGTTAGCTTTTATCATTTTATTAACATAGTAAACCAATTGCTTATATTAATTGGTTTACTAGCCATAGTACCCGGGATTTCCCGGAGTTGTTAGGTGGTGACGGAAATACAATTCTTGATTTAAAGAAAATCCCCAACAAATCTTTAGTTTTACTCTTCGTTTTTCAAGAGCACACTCACGTGTAGCTAATTAACTTAAACGTTCTTCCCCCAACAAAAGAAAACAGACAAATAATGTTAACAGCTTCACAAAGAAAAAAAAAATGTTTTGATGAGTCAGTTAGTAATTTATCTCGTTGCTAAACTTTATCCAAGTCACATTCCTTTTTTTCAAATTTTATATAAAGTACTTCTTTTTTTTTCTTTTTAAATATGTATTGGACTAATCGCTAGAAAAATTTAATTCCTTTTATACAGTGGTCCCTGTATATTATACCCCTTTTTTTATGTTTTAATACTTGATGATAAGGATTGTGCCCTTAGCGGTCTTGTGGTTCTAGCAGTTCCCGTTCTTGAACCGCTAGAACCTCAACCGACAAAGTCGAACCGACACCACAATATATTGCTTATCGGTCTCGATTCTTTTTCCTTTTTTCCTATATAGAATATATTTTTAAAATAAAATACTTATTTAGTTGATAAATTAGCTTCAATCAACTAGTCAATTTTCTGACTTTTTTTTTTGTACAATTGCAGCGTTTTTTAAGGTTTTTTTTTGTCGCCTGGGTGATACAGTTGTATCTGAGTTTCAAATAGCTAAGGGCTTCTTATGGATCTGGAAAATTGGTTTTAGACACCAGACAGTGTAAATACAATAGGGAAGGGGTGGGGTAGATTATGGATCCAGGTCCGCTACTAAGCTTGTCGGACCCTATAATATTTCTTAACCCAGGGTTTCCCAAACTTCACTATGACCAACTCCCGCCATACACTTTACATTTTAAAATGAGGTCCCCTTTATACAAGTTTTTGTTGCCCCTGCTGGAACTTGGGGCACTATGCAGTCTGTGTATAAGGTAGCTATGTCCCTGATTGTATCAAATATCATTTCCTGGGCTAGAATTTTCTAGCGACTTCCCTTGTCTTAAGTCCTTGTTACCAAACTGAGCCTGTATAAAAAAGAACCCGAGACCGAAACCATTGAAATGAAAGAAACGTGACCAACAGAAATGCTGAACCTGAACAGGGCACAACCTTGTATAATATACATCAAAGAACACTATATAGAGTGCACCCTGTGACTGTTTTTCATACATTCATAAATACAGATAAACTTTGCTTTATTAATATAGATATTTATGATAAAAAAAGGGGCTAGCGACGACACAGATCCCAAATGCCATGGTACCTGTATAAAGAAGGTAGTCTTTCATAAATATCGTTTGCAATTTATCCGACATTAAAACCCATGCCCTTCATTGGTTTTTCAACATAGCCGCCTTTGTTGTTGTCAGATCACATTATAAGAAGACTTGGGATGTGAATCTAGGTAATTATTAAGTGCCATAGGTGGATACTTGGACTTGAATACATATTTTCCACATTTGATTTGATCTTGAAAGTCATTTCAATTTTCTCTGAGTACTTCAACTGGATTCGATGAAATCGTTTATAAATGAATTATGATATTAATTAGTTCATGTCTACTTTTTTTATATACTCCAATACATAATTACAAATAATAATTAGTAAATATAAAATACGATAATAATTTTCGTATCTTAAATAAAGGGAGTTTGTCCGTATTTTCATTCTAAAGTCAAGACTCTTTTCCTTCAGGTCTATAAGGGAACCTTTCACAATCATGTCCGAAGTATAATTCTTAACCCAAGTAATGATCAGTAAAACAAATAATGTATTAAGTACACAAATATTCTTAATCTGAAATGATGATATCATAACATGGAGTATTAATCTATCTTATGACAACTATTTGATTGATTCAAATGGGAAGTTCCTATTAGTGCTCAATGATCCTATTTCATCAATTGTTGAAGTAAATGGAATTGAGGATCATCATATTCCAGTAAAAAAATATTAATTTTCCTGGATGTACTTGAAACATTAGAATGACATAAAAATCAAACAATTTTTTAGACACGTATAAAAAAATATTTTATGTGAAAAAAAAACCCCCGGTAATTTATCAAATAATAAGAAACTCCTTGAACTCAAGAAATAAGGTCAACATAAATAAACAAGTCATATTATTTATCAAATTAAGCTACAATCAACAGAATACTTACAAATGGTGTATTTGATCCTTTGTATAAAAAGTAAGTTATTATTTCCTTGCATGGAGTTAGACAAAAATATGTTTCGTTCCTACTAAATAAACGTTGGATTTGAGTATTACAAAGTCATCAAAATATGAAATCCCTCAATTACAAAAATAGTGTTACAAGTTGTGAATAATTTACAAAGCTAGAAGCAAAATGTCTACATGTATTAAGCAAAGAGTTCTGAGTCAATAGAGACACGTCAAACATCGAAGCATACGCGATATACATATCATATGAAAATATTACTAATGCCTACTCATAAACAAATCGATTAAAGAGTAATAATC
Source organism: Lepeophtheirus salmonis (assembly GCF_016086655.4). NCBI lineage: Eukaryota > Metazoa > Arthropoda > Copepoda > Siphonostomatoida > Caligidae > Lepeophtheirus > Lepeophtheirus salmonis. The sequence goes on from NC_052134.2 coordinate 48,095,086, forward strand.
TATTATAAGTAACTACAAGTAGGACACTTTAGTATGTCTCTAAAAATAAATGTTTTTTATCTAAAGTCAAACGCATGCTCATATTACTAGGATTGACAAATTAATTATTAATTTAGAGGTCCTGGGAATTGCTAATTCCGACAATTTCTAAAAATGTATGTATATTTTGTACGCCCGTGTCACTCATTTTCTATCAGTAACTTTAAATTTGTTTGCAAACAAGAGCAAAGAGATTTGTCTTGACCAAAAGAGTATTTTAGCCAACTTAATTACAAGATTGTCAACTTTGGTCTTATTAACCAATTAACGCTACACGTGTTTGCCTCAATTTGAACAGTTTGACAATTTTTTGAATCAAAAACTTTATGGATACAATTGTAAACATATAATCAATGGAACATTAAACAGAATAAAATACAAATTTATCAAGTGATGAGTGCTTCAAACGTATTGTTTCAATTAAAAAATTACAAATATAATTGTAAAGGTACTTCATGGAGAAATTCTCTCACTTTTAATATAAATATCAGGATGAACCACCGTTAGTCCATTACTTTGAATATAAAAAATCTATATTTATAATCAAAATCTTCAATTTTGACTTATTTAAAAAAAAAATAATCGTGACATTTTTGTTCATAGAAATGAATAAGGATTCTAATTTTAAAAAATCCAAAGATTTTGACGTTGTATTAACCTCGTTGGCGTTATAAGGCTCTTATGGGTATTAAAATAAACGACTTTCTTAATCAAATATTCACAATTTTGCAAATACTAGATGAGTTCAGGTTGATTCCTATCGAGAAATCGTTCGATAAAGGAATATTTCAACAAGCAGAAATATATTTCACAATATAGGTTCAATTGAATTATCGAGTTGATAATCAACACTACTACTTATAATATAATATAAAAATCTATCTTCTCTTTTGAAAGTGACCAATTCTGACCGAGACTCATTGTATGATTATTAAAAAGAGTCATTTTGATTACATTCAATCCGTGTGTAGGTGTTGTTCAAACTAACCATATGGGCTGTAATGTCATTCCAAGTCAAATAAAAATATATGACACAAGTGATCTTCACTTACAAGTATTTATTTTCACTTCTTAATATAAATTTATTTAAGAAATAATATCTTGAAGAAAAAACAAAAACTGGAATGTCAATACATGTAAGAGCTATTACGTTTTTTCTTTCTTTAACCTTTCTTGTAGCAGTCTTACTTCTTTTCTTTGTATGTTATTGACCTCAAGTACTTACGTACTTGAAATAAGTGTTGTAGATAGATTGAATTATTAATAAGTAAACTCCTATTTAGAAGAAAAAAATAAACATCCCTGTCCGAATGAGTCGTTGTTCACTTTCATACCTAGCTAACTCCAAAAAAGTAATTCCATATTACAAGAAAGACCAGCGTTGTAAGGATCCAAGTGTCATTCAAATCTATCAAAATAAAAAGATCACTTAGAAATTGACAAATATTTATTTTATATAAATATAATTTTTACGATTAAAGAGATGAATCTTTTGGTTCTCGGATGTTTCAACTCAGGAATCTCCACCATGGGAACTTACGCCCTCATATATATATTCTGGCAAAACTATATCTTCTCAATATAATTCTAGGTTTAAAAATCGGTATAAATAAATATAAAGGAAATTTTGAATGCTTGTATTTAAGCAGATCGAAAATTCCACTTTCTGCTTCAAAAATTAATATACAATCCTTATCAAATTCCCTTCTATCGAATAGCAAGATGTTCTCTTCATTGGCTATCAAGGTATATTCGAGAGGAATTATATATAAACTCCATCCAGTAAGAATGGGAGGTATTTGTGCATTTTTTTGGTCACCAATATCGTATATGTATTCCTATTCAAGCTCAAAGTGCTCGGGAGTAAAGCTAATGAGGGCGAAACTTCCCAGGGTGAATGCTACGGTCACCGATTCTTGTATATAATACGTAATAAGTTGATTAAAAAATAATTTAGAACGAAAATCTAAATAAGGACATTTGTCTATTTAAATATATATATACAAACATGCAGTCCAATATCTCAAGATATATTTACGTCAATGATAGGCTTTGTACTCAAATTTTCGGGATGAGTTTATATACTAACCAATAAGAATGTTAACTTTATGTAGTTTAGAATCTTCATTTGAGTTATAAGACTGTATTGGAATCCGATATGACCTTTCACGTTCATAAAATCAATTAATTTATAATTACTTCATTGTGATGATGAACTTTTGTTAAGATTTATCACATTGAGATCCAAAAATCAAAGGGTTTTATTTAATTTAAACAGAAGATGAGACTATATTATCATTCTTATTAAGACAATTTCTAGGGAAATTCAAATCCGTATTGATCCTGAAATAAAAGAAGAAAATCAATAAATTAATAACACTTTTTATTTACAAGACTAGAAATGTCAAAATGTGACATTGAAAATCATCAAATTGGCCTGAAAACACTACAATAATGAGAACTATACAATATGTTTAATAGAAATATTCTTAAAACCCAAAGAAAATAAAGTTCAATAATATTTCTTAAGAAAAACCTTTGTGCCTGTGAATCATATGCAAAAGTATAATAAAACAAAAGGTTTATTCATGACTGTACTCCTTTACAGCTCTATCGCCTTAGTTTGTAAATATATATTCATTTGAATACTTAGGTCTTTAATCTAAATGTCAATCAATCATGGAGCAATTAAATCGAAGTAATTTGTACATATTTTGACGGTTTATAAATTATTTAACTGTACATATAAATTGGAATATGAAAGATCTTCAAAATTTGTCAAATGATTTGTACCCCATTTTTTTCAATTTATTAAATAGGTTCCCCATTCTTCCGTAGTTACTATCCTGCTACATCATTCCATATGATATGAATCCAATGCGTCATGTTCGATTGATAATTCATTGCAAAATGTCATTCAATCCATGATATAGGACCTGAAAATAGAGAAAGATACATAACTACGTTAATAACTTCATTGTGTTTAGAATGAATATTAAATGCAAGTATTACGTATCCGACCCTGAAGTTCATTGGACTCTTTCATTGTGGACAATGACACATACGTGATTTTATACTCTTCAGATGAGTAGAATGTATTAAAGACTAAAAAATTCCTCACTTTGGGAATATTTGTTATTGTTGTGATGTGTATTTATTATTCCGCAACAGAAGAGGGGAAAAAAGAGGGGAGGGAAAAAATGGGATAGCTAGACGGAAAATGTGTTATAAGACTGGGGAAGGATTGGCTATTTTTGGCTAAATCCTTCTGGTCACAAAATTATTGAATAATATTTCTCAATAATCAAAACAAGGGGGACTGTCTCTCACTCTCTCTTTCTGTTCTTCCCTCCCTGACTCAACTCCTCATCTCGCTCTTCCTTTCTATCCTTTTCAACCACTGCCCTAGCGAAGTACCAAATAGTGTAAATAATAAAGATCTTAGACTTTGGGGGTACTCTGTAAGTCTAATTCATTTTCCCTCTCTATTAATTAAATTTTCGATTGATCGTGTGTCTGTGATCCTTTCTTGTAGTAAGTGAATGAGTGGAAAACAACTTTCTTGATCATATGTATCATCATCTAAAGGTAAGAATGATAATTTTATCTCCGCGCTCAATTTCTTTCATTATTCATTGAAGATTTTGTGTGTTTTTTTTGGCTGAGTTGCGTGTCCGTTGACTAATGGGACGATATATCAATGTATGTGCGTGTCTAAGACAATGTATCGATTTGTAGAGCCGAGTTATTGTCCATCTGTGGATTTATTTCCGGATGAGATCCTCTGTATTTTGAATTATCTCCCGTATTTTAGTCTTGTAGATTAATGATACCCGTGATTCCATATTGTAACAACCCTAGGGCTTTGTGAAGTCATCAGGGTCAATAAGAAACGACTTTTCTACTAAAAAAGGTCATCAAAAAATGTATTTTATATAAAAAAGGTCATTAGAACATGTCTTTTAAATAAATAAGGTCATCAATAATGTATTTACTAAAAAAAAAAGACTAAAAAAATGTTCTTTCTTTAAAAAAAGTAATTAAAAAAGGACATTTCTTTAAAAAAGTTTATTAAACATGTCTTTTATATTAAAAAAATGTCATCAAAAATGTCCTTTCTTTTTAACAAGTCATTAAAAATGTATTTTATTTAAAAAAAGTCATCTAAAAATGTCTACTTTCTTAAAAAGTTATCAAAAAATGACCTTTCTTTTAAAAAGGACACTTAAACATTTTATGTAAAAAGGTCATCAAGAGGTGTTTATTTAAAAAAAGGTAATTAAGCATGTCGTTGATATAAAAAAGTCATCAAAAATGTCCTTACTTTAAAAAAAGGTCATTACAATTGTCCTTCCTTTAAAAAGGCATTAAAACAATCTTTTTTTTAATAAAAAAAAGTAATTAAAACATGCCTTCACTTTTATACAAGTCATTAAAAAATGAATTTTCTTTAAAAAAGGTCATAAGATGTGATTTAAATAAAACGTAGACCCAAATATTTGGTGAAAATTATGAAAATATTATGTCTAGGAGCTCTGCAGTGATGGAAAAGTAAGGGAATTACTGAATTTTATATATTATAATATAGAATTAATCGATAATATCAGGATATTGAAAGGAAAAGTTAGTTGTTTTGAGTCCTCCCACGAGGAGGTGGAAGAGATGAGATAGATTATGGCCGGGTGGGTTGGTGTAGAAGTTCTAAAGGGAAAAGGAGAAGGAAGGACTCGGTCTCAGGTTACTGAACCCTTCATATTTTTGTCCTCTCTCTCTAAACAAAAATAAGAAATAAATAATACAATAACCATTAAGAGTTGGTTTTTTAAATGAAAAAAAAATCGAAAGTTAAATTCAAATAACAAAGAAGAACAATAAAGAATTACTCATTTTCTTTTTTGTCAAAAAAATAATAGGAGAAAAAGTGTTTTTTAAAAGTACAATTGTCGTAACTCAAAAATGACAAATAGCGAGTTATTATAAATATGTCATAGGAAAAGTATAATATTTAATATTAATATTTCAAAAACAGAGAAATACAGATTGTTGAAATGAATTTTTCTGATCTTTTTTATAGTCAAAATGTGAAGACATTAGGAAAGAATGGAGTTTTCAAGCTTCATTCTGTAAAGTAAATATATATGAATTAAACCAATTTGGCACTCACCCTACGAATTAACAATTCGCATATGAGGAACATTTTCGTTAAAACCGAGATTCAACATAAATCATTTTCTTTATTGTTAAAGATAGACGACACATATGTGAAATTAATTGTTTAAAAATAGTAAGTATAGTCCAATCTCGATAATTGAATAATATTTTTGTCTACAACAGACATCACCTAATTATTATGCAGTCGAATTTTATATAAAACCAACATTTTCGTAGAAACACTTATCAAAACTGCATCAAAGACCAAGTATATTTTATATAAATATGAAGACATTTAAATATTTAATTACATAGTTCATAATTAGATTTTATACATATTTTTTCAATATCCTCAAATAAATAAAATTAAGTTCAATAATAATATATGATCTTTCAATAACACTGAATAATTATGAATGGAATATTCTTGAATATTCTATAAATGATGTTATTATAGTCAGAAAGGGAAGGGTTTATCGTAGACGCATATTCGATAAATGATTTTTTAATATATTTTGTGAATTTGATGATGCATTTTCCATGTAGATATTGTCACGTCGTTACCTTTATTGAATCACGCAACCTTTCATACAAAAATAAACAGAAAAATTAATTTATAAATATTTTCTAAAATCACGAACTATTCATAGAAAATGGAGTTTCTGGTAAAAAAATTCTTAAATCCATAGCTATTTAGAAAATATTAAATTTGTTGATAAAAAAGTTCAAATATATTAAATTTATTAAAAAAAATTTAAATATTAAATTTTTTGGGAAAAAAAATTCAAAAACCCATAATTATTCACTTAAAATATTTTTTTATAAAACTAAAGTATGAAAAATCCATAACTATTCCCAAAAAATTAAATTTTTGAAAATAATTCAAAAATTAAAATTTGTGTATTCAATTTTTTCGTAAAAAATCTCAAAAATCCAAAGCTATTCACGGAAAATAAATATTTTTTAACTAAAATTTGAAGGATTAAGTTTTTTGGAAAAAAATTTCAAAAATCAAGTTTCAAATATTATTTCTTTTTTTTTTAAATTCTAAAATCCACAGCTATTCACAAAAATTTTAATAATTAAATTTCTAATACTAATTTTTTGGCTCTGCGGCATAATTTGGTCCACGGCTCTCGTCCCATATATTCACAGAGCCAATAACCAGTACTATAATAGACTGAGAGATACACATTCATCTAAAGTTTACACGTTTCTTGTTTCAGAATTACAAACGAAATTTAAAACCTAATCAGAAATAACAAAAATATTTTGTGAAAGGAACAAAATATGTCAATAATATAATATAATATATTCTTTAAAACAGAGGGTCTGGTCATATAATCTTATTATTGCTCAATATAGTATCATGTATTATTTTAGCACAAAGGTTCAATAACAATAATAATAATAAAAAACCGTTGCTTGAGGGTAAAATGGTGAACGTGATGGGGGGAAAAAATACCAAACGATGTAGCGATGATTATAAAAATACAAACACATCGACTACATATGACTACTATATGAATGGAATTACAAATATATAGCTACTAGTGTTGAGACTCGGTCCAGCACCTAATTTTTTTATCCGGTTCGGTCTTAAGTAATTTTTTCTAGACCGATCTGGATCGATATTTCTTTCCAGACCGCGGTCTCAGACTGTGGATCGATGTTTTTTGGTCTCACTTTGTGGACCAATTTCTTTTCGGTCTCAATTTATGGACCGATTTTTTTCGGTCTCACATATACATATATTATGAGGGACCAAATTTCTTTTTTTCTAGATCGACCGTCATTGATTTATTCATTATATTTAACAAAGAATAGGTATTTGGATAACTTTGAAAATCTCAAAAGTATATGATATGTTCTAGAACAAATACTGTATACATATAACATAAATGTATTAATGCGAGCTATCTCTGTTTAAACTTCGTATGACGTCATTGTACTTGGAAAATACATATGATGTCATGTTATAAATAATTTATCTGTAAAATCGGTCTAAACCGATGGTTTTTGAGACTGCATTAGACCGTACTTATCCTTTGGAACAATCTAGACAGAACTATTCTATGAGACTGGTCCAGACTGAGATTTTTTTTGGACTGAACTAATTCGGTCCAACAAAAAGTATAACGGTCTCAGACCGGTCTAAGAGTTCCAGACCGAACCCCAACACTAATAGCTACGCTTTTAATAAAATATGACATGAATACAGTAGACCTAGTTAATGTCTACTATTTGTGTTGAGACTCGGTCCGAGATCGACTTTTTTATCGATTTGGGGAACACATTGATCCGGAAGGTCCATTGAAAAATGAGCACTTACTTATTCAATAATTAATGAAGGTTGAGTGATTGAAATGAATTCATATTTCGATATATTAAATAATAAACAATTAGTTACATAACGAAACAAACCTGAGGTCTCTAGCTTACGTGATCGACGTATTTGCATTACTGCACTCCAAGAAGTTAGGCGTTTCCAGGATCACCGTCTATTCCGTCAGCAAGTCCCAAATGTTGGACAGGAAGAAGGGCTCTGTCAAAAAACCCGAATGGGACATATTAGGAGGGAAAGAAAACAGCCCTGACCAATCCCCTCAAGTCCATGAGGTCCCATGCAAGAAATCTCGGGGTTTCACACGAGACTGTCCTTAGATATGATCAAAAGAAAAGTTTGTGGAAAGAGCCTTGTGAGGGTGGAGAGACCACTTTTGACACCAGCAATGAAAGAAACCCATATTCTCCTTTGCAATACTCTTTTGATGAAACTATTTTTTGACACTTTTAGCCCTTTACAGCCCTAATGCCAACTCCCTCGACTACAACTTGTGGGTACATGTTGAAAGGAAGCCCTGCAGTGTCTTTATCTAAATACCGAATCCCTAAAAGCCACTATCAGCCAGCACTGGTACATCATGACAGATAACTACATCTGCAGCGGATGCCTGTGCTTCCACTGCCACCTGGAAGCCATCATTGCCGCTAAGGGAGGCTACATTAATGATTAAGAGAGCTCAGACACACTTCAATTTATAGTATTCATTTTGTTGAAATTCCATTATTTTTTTAATAAATTATACCTTGTTGATGTTTAAAATTCAAAGTGTTCAGATTTTAATGGACCACTTGGTATAACATGTGTATATTAAAGTATGAACATTTTTGACTTTAACATAAAGAAGAAATGGTATTAGATGTAGTAAAAATCACTATAGGCGGCGAAGGTTTACGCTCTATCAAATGCCCATTCCATTTTATGTTCAGGGTATCGATCAGACCGACTTTTTTTTGGTAGATCGAATTTTAATATTACGAGACTGAACTTGTATATAAGGGTTTCAGACCGTTATAAGATTGATTTGGAAAGAAAACCCCAACACTAATATATAAGTTGGTAAATATCATCATTCTCAAGCATTTGGATATTTGACCGACTATGAATGTATGACCTGTAAACTTTCACGTGTGGACAATAATACAAATAATTTTTTTTCTATCGTCGTAGATGACTATTGAAAATAACAAGTTAAATGTTTGTTTAGGACAACATTATTTTGTTCAATGTATTTTGTATGATGTAGGAATGATCAAGGAGAAATTTAAGTTGTTGCGAGAGGGGGGTCAAAACTCAGCTCAAATATTTGATTTTCTAAATAAACCAACATGTACATCCTTGTTGTTATTTCTCTCCGTCTTACGTTCTGTAAAAATACAATCAACAAGAATAATAGGTAGCAAAATATTCACGTACTTTTAAATCAAGGGTAGCTCTTTTAAACTTTCGCAATTTTCTCTGGCCTCATCACATCCCCCTTCAAACCTGTTTTAATACAAACACTCACTAATGGAGTCCGGTTCAAATGTGTCTCCACCGTTTCAGTTGCTGCTTATTATGAATAACAAAAATGACTTCTTTTCATGACTTAAGTGCATTTTGTGCAATTTAAATGTTAAAATAGACAACACGTTTTTGGCCAAAGCGGTCGGGTGCACTACTCGATTTGTCCCAAAATCATAAAACGTGTCAACCAGAATGGTGAGAACCCATTGACGAGGATTTTCCGTAAGTCCTGTAACCCGGAAGTGGGCAAAATCCTCGAAATTGCTTTTTTGTTAAGGAAAATAAACAAAATTTTTTTAGAAGAATCTCGGCGAATTGATGAATTCGATAGCTGACAGCATTGTCGTATTGTCCCGTTCTAATGCCATCAAATAGGGAGAAAAGGGACAACCGAACACTGTCTCTGATCAAGCTAAAACATAACCCTTCAATAAAATATCGTGTCTGGTTCTTCTCAGATGATAAACATTTCTGTCAAACTCAGGAGCATCAATTGCAGAACAATAAATGTTGGCAAAAAGACCTTATAACGTCTCTATGATCATGAAGGAAAAGTACCCAAAGCAAGTTATGGTTCTTGGCGTTGTTATCAGAGAGGGTCACTTTATGCCGCTCTTCATTTTTAAGTAGGTCTTGAAGGTTAAAGTCAAGGTCTGCATCATTGTTTGTGTACCAAAGACGGGGGACCCTGTCACACCAGCAAAATAACACTCAATTCCCTTGATTCTGAGAATGTGATGTACGTCCCACCGAGTTCTTGGCCTCCTAACTCGCCGGAATTGAACCCTTTAGACTATTTTTTTTCCAGCAATGTTGAACGGGTTTCCAATGAAGATCCCGACTGTATCACAAGATCCCTGAGATCTGGGATAAGGTGGTCATTTTGGATTGTACCTAGTTGGATTATCAGGAAGGCAGTGGGACGGTTCTCTGGACGTTGTGAACGTGTGATGCGATCTTACGGCAATTGTATAAATTTAATGTCAAATTTATGTTGATTTTTGCGAAAATTTTTAATAAAATCATTATTTAAAATAAAGTATCAGCTGCATTTTACTTTTTTTTCTCGAGATGTAAAGGTTTAGATGAACAATCTTTGATATATACAGGGTGAGGACTCAAAAATTAGAATCCTCTACGAGGCTGTCTACACTTAGTTCTAAAAGTCTGACAGTTTTGTACTTGACGCCATTCGAAAGAACTGACAAAAAGCTACAATATAATATTTGTTTAATTTTTTTGCGATCAAAAATGTTGGAGTAACAAGCAAAACGGCAGAGGGTGTTCAATTTCCTCCGTTCACAAGTCTATCTCCAACAAGAAGATCTTCAATGTGGACGCGTTTTTGATCAAGAGAAATGATCGCTCCTTGGCTGAATCAAGAGCTCAGTTCAAGGGACACTTCAGGACCAAATATCCAGCTCAGGTCATGGTCCTCGGCGTTGTGGCGTTCGACGGTATCAAGAAGCCTCCCTACTTATTCAAGGCCAACGAGAAAGTCAACACGGATATCTACTACAAGGGCCTCAGGTACCATGTCTTGCCAATGTAGAAGAGCACGTTCTCCAGGAACAACTATGTGTTTACCCAAGACGCTCCCCTGGAACACACGTCCAAGAAGGTGCAGCATTTCTGCATGGTGAACATGGCTGCCTTCTGGCCGGCAGACTTCTTGCCTTCGTCCTTACCCGACGTGAACCACATGGCCTTAGCTGGTTGATTCGTCTTGGAGGACTAACGAACAAAACTTCTCACATGAATGTCGATACCCTGGAGGCTGTGACCACAGAGGAGTGGAACAACATGTCCTTGGACTTCATCAAGGCCAGCTGTGCTTCTGTTCGTCCCCGTATTGAAACCATCATTCAGAATGGAGGGGACGTATGGAATAAAAAGTATAGAGAATTGTTGAATGACAAACTTTTGCTTCACAAGTTTCCCATAAAATTGGTACAAAATAAAAATATGTTAAAATGAAAACGGCCTCACTCTGTAGATCATGATTTATTAATAATATACTCTTAATTTGAATTAATGGTATCTCTTCATGGTAGGAGTATCCCTCCTTGTTTATAAATTTTTCATTACACTAACTAACGAAGTAACTAAGACGATGGAGGAATATTCTAAAGGGATTTATTTACGAACTTATTTATTCATTAATTAATGTTGAGGAACATGACATATTAAAAAAATAAATGAAACTATATTTTAAATACATACAAAAATATTAAAGTATCACGGTTTTTTTCACACAGACAAAAAAAAATGGAGTAGTAATGTAAGAAAATAAATCAGCTATATTCTAATTGTAATATCTTTTATGAACAATTATTATTCTTGCTGAGTCATGGTGTTCGTGCCCAAATATCGATATTTTATATGCCTAAATATACAATATCATTATATTGTGTTTCATTCCTCTTTTCATGATCTTTTCATGACCAAGTTACATTCATAATACTTCTTCTACCGATGAATGAGTGAGTTAATTATAATAATGTATAATGGAGTTGTACATTTTAATATGGTCAGCCTGAAGATTTGAAGAATCTTTGGAAGGTGAAGAATTTAGTTGTTGTGAGGTTTTGCAGTGGTTGGGCTGGAGGGATGTAGCATATTATAATATTGGAGAAATTTAATTTTTGAAACTTTTTTCGGAAAAATTTAATTTTTTGTGAATAGCTATGGATTTTTTAAATTTTTTTCTAAGAAATGTAATATATATATATTTATTTAAACATTTCATATTTGAAATTTCATTTTCAAGATATTTTTTCTACCAAATTTCATTTTTTGAATTTTTTACAAAAATATCAAAAAATTTTGTGAATAGCCATGAATTTTTGTAATTTTTTTCCTAATAATTTAATTTTTTTTGAATAGCTGTGGATTTTCGAATTTTTTTTTTCTAAAAAATGTAATATTTAAATTATTATTTTTGAACATTCCATATTTGAATGTAATTTTTCAAATTATTTTCCAAAAAAAATTTTTTTTTTTGTGAACATCTATGGATTTTTGAAGTTTTTTTGCTCGACGAAATGTAATTTTTTGTGAATAGCTAGGAATTTTAGAAATTTTTGTCCTAAAAATTAAATACTTTTGTCAGTAGCTATGGATTATCGATTTTTTTTCCAAGAAATGTAAAATTAACTTTTTTTTTAAACATTCCATATTTGAATTTTCATTTATTTTTCCCATTTTTTGGAGAAAATGAATTACTGCTATAGAGAAGATAACTGTCTACATTTAAAAAAAAACGTTAGTGCAGAGAAAATATTATAATTGTATTTAAAAATAACATATAAATTTATTTTATGTCGCATTCAAAAAACAATTTATACCAAAGATAGGCGAAATTGTTCTAATAATTGTACATTATTTTTAAAAATTCATGATAAATAAATATTTTTTCTCCTACCAAAATCAAATTACGTGCATCTGATATTAACAAGGGTCTTAATTCAGTGTACCAAATATATCGCTCCCGCCTTCTCCTTGCGCTCCTTTTTTTCTTTACAAAGATATCAACCCTACTTATAACTATAGGCTAGGTTGTCATCCGACCTCCAAGTAAGAAAAAAAGCTTAGGCGGTATGATAAAAATGTTTTAACCATAATAAAAACACTGTATGAATATTTTAAATTCAAATAAATTCTACCGGATCCACATTTAGCATTTTGAAATGGTAATATTATAATAAAAAGCTATATTACTATGGCAAGCAAGGCTAAACATTCCTTTTTGCTTTTTTCAATAATTATGTGATTAATATTTGTTGTGCCTTGACGAGGTTGAAGAGACACAAACTATTCAATAAAGGAATCCAGGACCATCGAGAGAAATGAGGAGAGAAGAGACATGTAGGAATAAGGCAACGATGTAGTTTAATAGGAACACGTATATATTCTTATTAATATATAATCATTACTACTCTAACAAACATACACAATACACGGTTATTTATAAGAAGAATAATGAGGGTAGTACTTTATACATATATTAAATAATAACAATAACTAAAAGATGTGAAGGTAGGAAAGTAGTCACGAATACAGAACCGTATTATTATTGTCAACTGCCTCAAAAATAGGTTGTTTTACTTTCAGTTAGTAACAAATACATGTTTACCATATTTGAAATATTGTAGTAATAGCTTAAGAGAGCCAAAAGAAAGAGTTGAGAAGAAATGAGGGTCTCTGATATTTCTCTTGTTTTGTTTAATTATAAGCAAATAATTATTAAAGGCCACACTTGAAAAAACTTTAATCTGCTTTTAAAAACTCACAACAATTGTATTAATTAGTTTTATTTTATATGAAGTATGAAAAAGTGCTATATAAAGAACTAAAAGATGTTTTTCTTTTGTTATTCCAATAGACACTTTTTAAAGACAGGGATCACGAAAGTAACCAAATTGTCTTGATCAGATTTTCTTTTTTACTAAAAAAAAGTTTCAGGGGTTACATCATTTCTCTAAATAATTCAGCCGTTATTTCTTGATTAAACATAACAAAATGGCAAAACAGTTAAAAAAGAATGGAATCTTAGTGAATTTGGTGCTATCTCTGGTCTTGGAGCGGATATAATACCAAAGTATCTTCCAATCAATTATGAGATGTTACAAGTTCCACCAATGTGACAGATCAACACAAGAGAAAGAATTGCAAAATTCGTCAATTACCAATTGATGGGTGTTCATCACCAAAAGTACTTTCGAAACTGGAAGACGTTCAAATGGATCTGGAGAGGACCTTTCCTCTTTGGACAAGAAATGCAGAACATGTTATGAAAAACCAAGAAGATGTTAAATTTCTTCAGTCAATGAAAACTAATAGAATTTCATCATATGGTGGTTTTGATCCGACATTGGCGTCCCAGGTCCATTGCAAAGAATTGTAAGAGCTGAAATATAAAAAGTTCCAAGAGAATGCTGAAAAAGAAGGAGAAAGAAGTAGTAAAGCTGTTCAACTGATTGACAGTGACTCCAATCACGATGAAAATAGTATTGGGGAAGACGATTTGGTCACTCCTGGATCATCAGGGAAGAAACCCCATAATCGTACAGCTCATCCTTGAACATCAGTCTTTATTTCACTTGACATTCATACCTAAGTTAGTTTCATTGGTTACAAGAATGAAGTTATCCCCAGCTGAGCAGGCAGTATACGCTAAGGCAATTATTGAGGAATCTGGTGGTGACCACAACAAGGTAGCTGTTTCATATCCTACCGCAAAGAGAAAAAGCAAGAGAAGGCTAATGTAATAATGAGTACAGATGAGTAGCTGTGAAGATGGTTACTTTGTAGATTATGTTTTTACCAGTGTTGGTTTTCTTACTTGAAATCCTAGACCGGTCTGAGATCCGGTTGTATTTTTTGTTGGACCGAATTAGTTCGGGTAAAGAAAAAAGCTCGGTCTGGACCGGTCTGATATAAAAATTTGATCTAGATCGGTACAAAGAAAAAATTCGGTCTAGTTCGATCCCAAAAAAAATCGGTCTAGACCGATTTTACGGATAATTGTTTATAACATGACATCATCTGTTTTTTTTTCTAGAACAATGACGTTATACGCAGTTTAAACAAGAGATAGCTCGTATTATTTTTGATCCCACCATCTCTTATATGTATACAGTATATTTTGTTCTAGAACCTATCGTGTACTTTTGAGATTTTTTTTGAAAATAATTAATGACATTGGATCTAGAAAAAAAAAAAAAAAAAAAAAAAAAAATTTGGTCTCTCATAATATATGAAAAATCTGTCCATCAAGTGAGACTGAATCAAAATCGGTCTACAAAGTGAGACCGAAAAAAATCGATGAACGGTCAGAGACTGCGGTCTGGACCGAAAAATCGGTCCAAATTGGTCTAGAAAAAATCACATCAGACCGAACCAAAAAAAAAGAAGATCGGTGCTGGGCCGAGTCTCAATACCTTATAACGAAATAAAAACATTTTTAAAATCATGGGGGGGATCGACCACCAGCTTCAAATGGTCGAGTGTTCACAGTAGAGGGTATAATTGAGCGAAAAAACAAACACGAACTGAAAGGATATCGTTCCCGTTTACATTGCAAATTTTCTTGGTCACTTTAGCCGCATTTTCCCCTTTTAGTTGGTAAAAATGTAAAATATGGCCAATTTCTTACTTTGAGTCCTCCATACTCGACGTAAGATAATTCACGACTCAATCGGGCAAGCGCAAAACTGTCCAAAAAGCGTTTGTAGTATAAAGTCCCACTTTGACAGCCCCTTATCGTAGGATCCAATGTGACCAATAATGAACAAGATATATTTTTAAAATAAAAGGGCGGGAAATGCGAAATTACTTTTTTCTCAACCTAATAAATACGCAGGATGTCACTTTTTATGATATGATGACGTCACTTTATCATTTCCCATTATGTCGTTTACTTCTTTTTCTTTCCTTCGCACAATTGACCATTTATAGAGGCTGCAAAGTTAGGTATGGAGTAATTTTAATGTTCCTAGCAGACACAAAAAAGGTTACATCACGACCACTACCTTTTAGAAATATTGATCACGTGTTTTTATCGTTTTGCTACATTTTGTTTTAATGCTTTAATTATAACTATTATTTTTATTTAATTAAATCTGTTACGGAAGAAGTGGTTTCCCTTGACTCACGAAACCTTCTTCAACTATAAAAAAAAACATACGCACACCTTCCAGCATAATTACTCATGATGTACTTAAAGAACATTTTCACTGTCATCATAATTGAAGGTGGGGTCATTTCGGGTGCTCAAAGTTGATATCTGTACCACATAAGATTGACAAATTTTGAATCAATCTTGATTAATCTTCGTCCTATGGTTTTAAGAATATAAAAAGACTTAACACCTCCTTTGAATACTACTTGATACCTATAATAAACAGTGATATTTGAATATGATCAAAGTAATATGTGGTAAAAACTAATTAAATGGCTAGATTTGTGCAGTTCCTCTTCTTTTTTTTTTATCGATAAGGGACGATAAATGTTGAATAATTAGAGAAAAATATCTTATTCTTTCAATTGCAATACTTAATTTGTATCTTCATCATGAATATAAGATTTTATAACGCTATAACAAAAACATTTCTTGTATATTTTAGGTTTAGATATATAATAAAACTAGGCAATAGAGAGATAGATTTTTGATAGAAAGTAAGTTTATTTGTTGATCCCATAGTTCACTATTTCCTTTAATATGACTGTGTTTTCATTGCTATAAAACTAGGTTGTTGAGGCCTCTCCCAAAATGACCGACATCAACAACGATAATGACGTCACGTGAAAACGCTCATTTTGTATTTCTTATTTTCTATATGATTTCCATTTTTTCAATTAGATTAATCTATACTGGAATAACTCGAGTTTTGATCACTCAAGCTGATTTTAATCTAGTTTTTCAAATACTATTTGAGGGGGTGAATTCAAGTAGTAATTGTCCGAAAGTACTAGACATTAGATTTTTGATATAGAGTAAGGTTTTTACTCTGATTTGTTGGTCCTATTTTGAAATCCAATAGTGAAATATTTCCCTTAATATGAATATGGTTTCATTGTTTTACAACATGTTTGTATATGTCTCCCACAATGGCGGACATCAATAATGCTGACGTCACATGAAAATGACCAATAGTTAATAAGGGGTGGTCTCTTGAATTCTAAACACTTACTAATTCAATAATTAATTAAGGACGAGTTATTGAAATTAATTCATATTTGGATATATTAAAGAATAAATAATTAGTTACAAAACAAAACAAGTCTAAGCTCTGTAGCTTAAGTACAAGTCGAGAAAATGGCAGTTGAACATGATGGACGAATTTCCATTCGTACACTCCAAGCATTTGTGCATTTCTAGGATCACTGTCTACGCCGTCAGCAAATCCAAAGCGTTAGAGAGGAAAAAGGACTCTGTCAAAAAGGCCAAATTGGACACGGAGGAGTTAAAGAAAACAGGGCCCGCCAATCCCCTCATGTCCTTGAGGGCCCATGCAAGATATATCACTGTTTCATATCAGACTGTCCAGAGAGGTGGAAAGAGCCTTGTGACGGTGGATAGACCACTTTTGACGCCAGCAATGAAAGAAAACAATCTCATCCCATACTCATCCCAATACTTTTTTGATGGAACTCTTTTTTGACACTTTAGGCCCCACTAGAGCCCTGATGCCAACTCCATCGACTTCACCTTTTGGGTGCATGTCGAAGGGAAGGCCTGCAGTGCCCTTCATCCAAACACTGAGACCCTCGAAGTCACTGTCAGCCAGAACTGGGACTCAGGAAAGATGACTACAAAAGGGTGCCAGGCCTTCTGCCTTCGCCTGGAATGTATCATTGCTGCAATGACAACTACATTAATGATTAAGAAAGCTCAAACACACATCTATTTTAGGTATAAATTTTTTTGATATTCTATTGTTAATTAATCAGTTATATATCTTGTTGAAGTTTCAAATTCAGTCTTCAGATTTTAATGGGCCACTCCGTATATAGAAATAATATCTATTAGTAGTTATTTAAAACAATTATAAAAAGTGATTGAAAACTATTTATTATATATGTATTTAACTTGGCCATCATGATGTGACAAATTATTATTTCATAAATAATAATAATAATTATCAATTTGCTCGTGTTTACTTAGACAAATATTTTGACAGATACACGCAGATATAATATCTTTATAGGTATATAATTATAATCGGATTAATATATATATTATGTAGTTGTATACTTACCTATTTTGACTATAGTGTTGTCTCGACTCGATAAACTATTTGACTTCACCTTCAATTAGGAGACGTATATTATCAAACGTAAAAACAACCAATTTTATTTAGAAATTGATTGATTTTGAATCCTTTGTTAGTGAACTGGGATTTTGGGATTGCACCCCAAATTTGATAAAATTGGTTTAAATCGGTTTAAAATAGATTTTAATGCTAGAAAAAACATTAATATGTTCCTGAAACATCTTTCAGAATAAATACAACTTTTGTTGTTGCAAAAAATGTATTTTCTTTGAATTATTCGCAAATTTTAATCAAGCTATGGCAAATTTGATATTAATTTCTTCACTTTTAAGTCGTTCTTTTGGTTTTCTCTATTTCCCTCTTTTCAATTAAAAGTATACACTTTGCTACAAATATAATATCAGCTGTTATGCTGTTATCACACTCATTCTGATCAAAGTTAAGCACCAAAGGTTCGTTAAAAGTAATTTATATTCCGTTGAAGTTTTTATTAAACAATGAAATTATAATATTTTTACGATAATTATCACAAATTGTATCTTGTTGATGCACAAATCTAATGCTGTTATGATTAATTAGTGTAATATTAACTCTTTATTAAGAAATAAAAATTGGGAAGTATTGACACCTATTTACTCCGAGTTTTCCGGGTACTCCTCGTGTCAAAAAGGAATTCCAGGATTTGCCAAGGGACCAAGTGCTGAATCCCTACTCACGCTCTTGGCCTCGTATACAGGCTGTCATTGAGGCTGGATGTGATTTTATTGGATTAAATAAATCAGAATCTATCAAGGTTTTATTTTTTTAATCTGAGAGCTGGTTGGAGAGACAATTGCGAGACAGATAGCTTATGCACCCTGTATAAGATATGGTGAAATGTTTGGAGGGGGCTACAACATATAACCATTTATAGAATAAAAATGTCTAAGAAACGACAACAAAAACAATTTGTTGTGTTTCTTTGTAGCGTGGTACACATTGGAGGAGAACATTCGTAAATACTACTACGTACGTTCATAAATAAATAAATGTTAATTAACATCTGGGGCATATTCAATAGAATCGACCTTGTATGACATATGTTGATTTTTTTATATTCAATTATGTACCTACTTGGAGATATAGAGACAGGTAGAGAGAGAGAGAAAAAAAGAGAATTAGAAATAAAATCATAGTCATAAAAACATAATAATTATACATTAGTTCAAAATAATAATGGCAGGATTACTGGGAAAGGGAGTCAGCCTTCATAGCGATAATAAATGATAATGCCTATTATTGTTCGTCAAAGTGATGTTGATGATTATTTAATTGATGATGGGGATTTATTGGACATAAATATATATATATATATTTACTTCTGAAACCTTAAAGGTGGGGTGTCATATTAGTGTTGAGACTCGGTCCAAGACCGAATTTTTAACCCCGGTTACTAGATATTGTGTCGATCCTTATGTAGGACTTGTAAGACGTCGTCAGTCCTGCATATATGTATATTAAGTTCGATTCTTGATGACGTCACTCAATTTTAATTTTATCAGTTCTGTCAGTACGAACAAACGACAGTATTAAAGACTGTTAGGATCGGTCATAAGACTCGACTGGACCGAATAAGTAAGGACTGGTACTACACTAATCCCCCCATTATCATAACTATAGAGTGTTTTCACGTGACGTTAGCATTTTTGTAATCTGAGCCTTCAAAACATTCTTCAAATTGTCAGGGTTACCATGTTGATTTTGGTTTCTTTTGAAGTTTCATTAATGTAAATTGCATTATAGTTGAAGAAGACGCCATATTGGGGGCTCGAAGTGTATATTTTTACAACATAATGTTTGCATTGATACTACTTGATGCCAATGATAAACTCTTTTATCTGAATTAAAACCAAGTAAAATATAGCGAAAATCTCTAATAATAATGGTGTTTTTTTTTGG